>NC_136418.1:134671872-135916872 GCF_052625555.1 Lactuca saligna | reverse complement strand
ATATATATATATATATATATATATATATATATATATAGAGAGAGAGAGAGAGAGAGTTAGCTTCATATATAAACACTATATATTGTGTGATTTTATAACTAATTTTTGATCAATCATTTAATAAAGGTATGATAGTAGTTAACATATAAATTAATAAATGCATTTTCAGTTATAATTTTATATTTATTGTAATTCATTTCATTTAACTTCACTCCTATAATTTTGATAAGTAGTTTAAATTGAATTCTTAAATATACGTATCAAGAAAGTTAGCGATTAAAACTCATATATAGTGTCGAATCGAATGTTGATTCTTTCAGAATTCATACAAAAAGTATATTAGTTTATGGGAAAATCTTAGAAAAACCCAACACATTTTCTTCAAATCCTTAAAAAAAACCATTATATATATATATATATATATATATATATATATATATATATATATATATATATATATATATATATTACGTTAAAACCATTATATTTTTACAATATCTAATTTAAAGCTTTGAGTTCAATAAACCTTAAATAACAAAAAATGTTAGGTAATAAATTCTCAATGGTTCGATGGTTACAATCCATTATATTAAAAATTTTCAAAAAATTTAAGGATTTTGATGTACTAAAAAAGTAATATAGTGGTTTTTTTAATGCTTAGATGAAAATAGATTGGGTTTTTCTAAGGTCAAAAAGATTTAAATGAGACTTTCATAAAATATAATGGTTTTTGTGTACTAAAAAAATAATATAATGGTTTTTTTAAGAATCAGATTAAAATATATAGGGTTTTTACGGGTTTTTCCCTTAGTTTATTGCATATTCTTCAAAATTATGTTACACACTGTAAGATATTTTTATGTGTAAAAATAATATTTTTTTTTTCTTAAAGAATTTTCAGTTGGTCTATAGTTTTGGTGAATCTGTGTAAAAAGAATATTGCATACACTTCAGAAAAATATGTTATAAAATATTAATTGATCGTTCTTAAAGAATGAAGTTTTTTATATATCTCACTAGTTTTATGATAGTAGTTCAAAAATATTTATTAGTCAATGCATTTTAAAGAATGAAATGTGATTCTTAAATAATGAAATAAGTTTCAAGTATATTCTTGATTTTTAAAGAAAAATATCGTCTGATTCTTTAATTTTGTACTTTTCTAAACATTGTATAAAAACGTTGTGTTAATATTTTGTCAAACTAATAGTGAAATCGCCTAATTTTTATAGAAAGAAATATGTTATGAAACTAAGTGATTCTTAAAGAATGAAATCTATTTCGTTTTATATGATTATTGTGTACAAAAAAATCACAAACTTTTCAATACATGATTTTCTGTGATTTGGTTTTATAAATAATAATCTTGATTTTATTAATATATTTGACTTCGTTTCCTAAAATATGGTTACTTCTTTTTTATCTCATTTAATAAAATGTCATAATTACTCTTTAATTTGACATACCGAATTTCACAGCCAGAAAAAACCGATTTGTTTATGCTTTGTTTTATAAATCAGAGTATTCGTTTAAAGAAAACGGTTATGGAATTTGTTCCCAAAACAAAATATGATAAGAATTTATCAAAGAATTTCTTCAAAGAAATATATTTTCATTAAATAAAAAAATCTCGGGATGTCATATTCCGATACAAACCAAAAGCATAAATATATTAAAATAGACCTTACAACAATTATTTATAACTACTGATATATATTCCAAAATCTCTCGTCAAGTCCATCAACATATACTCTTGTGTCATTACCTGTAATGCAAAGAAAAACTGAGTGGGTCAGGTTTGGGAGCCTGGTGAACATATACGGTTTTCAACCCACAATATTATATCCTATATATATATATATATATATATATATATATATATATATATATATATATATATATATATATATATATATATATATATATATATTCAATCATCAAACGATCATTCCGATTACCCATCCCATTATCTTCTTTACTCTTAAGGGCCTACCCTAAGAGTCATCTATTCGTTCACTCCGTATTAGGCACTAAGACAATAGCTATCAGGATTCTTTATTAGGCACTAATACAATAACTGCCAAGGTTCTTTCATAAAGCACTAATTCCATAGCTGCTATGGTTCATTCATCGGGTACTAAATCAATAGCTACCAGTGTAGGTACTAAGTCCATAGCTACCAACGTTTATCTAAAATGTACTAAGTCCATAGCTATCATCGTCTATCTAACAGTACTAAATCCACAGCTACCAACGTTTGTCTATACGGTACTAAATCCATAACTACCATGGTTCATCTATATATAGTACTAAATCCATAGCTACCAAGGTTTATCTTTACACTACTAAATCCATAACTACCAAGGTTTATCTTTCGTCCCATCCTCAAACTCATCCTTCATCACACACCAACTATTTCGTCTACCTATGTTCTATCCAACATATTTGTAGAGATAAAATACATATACAGTTTAACTCACTTAAAACCTATATAAAACTTCAATTCCATGCCCATCTCAAATAGACAACTAATATATAAACACATAGCACGTATTTCATAGCAAATACTTCGTATTTATTTGTTAGAAGAAAGTAACTACGCACTCACCCAAACAAATACTTAATACATTCAAACAATACTTGTATTATACTCGTGTTTATGAAAGGGACTATACATCCACACATATAAACAACTTTATATTATACACATAGCACGCATTTCATCGCAAATACTTAATATTTATGTGTTAGAAGAAAGTGACCACACACTCACACATATAAACAACAATATATATTCATATAGCACGTATTTTATAAAATACTTCATATCTATATGTAAGATGAAACTGAGTATACATTCACACATATAAAAAATAATATATATATATATATATATATATATATATATATATATATATATATATATATATATATATATAAACGTATAACACGTATTTCATAGCCAATGCTTAATATTTATCTGTTAGAAGAAAGTGACCACACACTCACTTGATCAAAAGATGATCGTACAACACTACGACTTGTAGAAGTAGTATTCTTCAGGAGATCTGGAAGATCTTCACAAAAACCAGGCTCCTCGCGGGCAGAGCTTCGGCTCGGGAATCTCACTTTTTGGGATCTTCGGGCTTCGGGTCTCGGGAATGATACCGGGGCTTCGGGGGGTTAAAATAGGGCTTAGAGAGAGTATCGGGAGTGGGAGAGTAAGAGATGAGTAACCAAACTCAACTGACCCTCAATTTCTATTTATATGGTGAATTTTCGGAGTTCACCTCGTGAGTTTCTAATATTCACCTTGTGAGCTCGATACGTCATTGCTTTCGTCATGGCCACTTGCCCTGGAAGACGTCCATCTTCACCTCGTAAGTTTCTAATATTCACCTCGAGAGCTCTGACACAGCCTTGGGGTTCACGCCCCGAACTTCAGAAATTCATAGCTTCCGCATACGAACTCCGTTTTTGACGTTCTTTATATCCACGCGTAGATGAGATTATGCTCTACAACTCTCGTTTAGACTCCGTTGGCTAATTTTGACTTTATTTTTAATATATTATAAATATATTGCTTTTATATTATTTTTAGTAGGCCGGGACAGGAAAACTCCGTTATAAATTCATAACTTCTTCATCTGACATATGTTTCCGCCTATCTTTTTATCATTTCACTACTATGGATGAGATCTTCAATTCTCATTTAGATTGTTTCAACTAAAAATCACTCGATCTCAAATCGAGGATTCAGGCTGCATACTGCTAAGTCGAAACTTCAGAAAAATCATAACTTCCTCATACAAAGTCAATTTTGGGCATACTGTTTATGCACACTTTCATTTTAACGTATTCTAAGACTTTTGTTTAGATCTCTAAGGATAAATATTGCTCTAACGTAAATTCACTTTTTACGTCGCGCTGTGTCGTGTCGATTCTGTCGCGAAACTTCGATGGGTCATAACTTCTTCGTTATAACTCAGATTTCGGCGTTCTTTATATGTACGGAATCCTTGTAACATATATTATAACTTAGTTAAGATTACCCCTTCTAAATAATCTTCCATCAAAAAGTCATTTTTGATGCTTATCGTCTATAAATTGAATAGTCGGGATCTATGGGCGTTACAATTATCTCCCCCTTAGGATGATTACGTCCCAGAATCATCAACAAAATAGGACTTGTATAATGATTCCATACGTTACCTCTTCATCCTAGGTAATAAATGTAAGTTCTATATTTCCTCGAAAGAGTATCTAATTTTTGGACTTCTCGATATCATGTAGTGCTCAATCCTGCATCTCCTCTTAGTACTATGTTGTACTTTTAATTGTAATCTTCAAGTTAAAAAATCAATCCTTATTATGGACTCCTTCTTCTTCTTCTTAGAATAAGTACTTTCCTTTATCTATTGTAACATACCGATGGGTTGTGTTCTAATGATCTCTCATTGTATGATGCAACGCTTAGACTCAAGTCTCTTAGAGTCAAATTCTAGAATAGAATATACCTTCCTTCATACTCTAATGTGATCTAATCACATTTTTACATGTAGCATTTCTAGCTACAAGCTTCCTTAACAACGAGCGCAATGCTATCGATCGCATTGATTTCAATCTTCTGACTTGAGTCAGATGCTACCTCAAACTTGGTTCTATGAACCACGTAACAAACTCATCGTAGTCGGACTCAATTTGATATGACCGCTAGGGTCAGAATATCAATCATCTTCTTGGTCACTACCGAAACAATGGTAACGACATACTTGAATAAAAACAAACTCAATTACAAGCTTCTTGGTAACCTTGTGACTCTCCCTGATATAAGTGTGAGTCTTGTCCTTCCAGTAGTATAGATCTCTACTACTATTCACACTTACTCATACTCATCCCAAGTATTGTCTCACATTCCGCAAGTCCAAAAATCACAAAACAATTTAACACATACGGATGTGTCCAATTAATCATAAAAATTTTCCTAGACTCTACTAGGACTTCTTCCATGCGTATCTTCTATCATCAATCATGCTTCAACTCGATTTGTGATGGAAATTCCAGATTATGGGACAACTTCAAGAATTACACCAATCGTTCCATTATCCTGCCAATCGTAGGTGTACTTCAGACATACCGTACTCATATAAACGTTCCGTTATTTTATCAGACATAAACTAAAGGCAAGACACCACTCTTATGATATCTTCTGATAGGTGTCATTCACTATCATAAGCCTTTCATTTCCTCCATTTTCTCAATTCTCTACGAGTCTCCACCATGACATTATTTTCACAAAAACATGCATTCATTGCATCGAGACGAAATATAGATAAAGAAGATTTAGACGTGTAATACTCCTTATTACTCCGAAAAGTTACATGCCAGTTCTGATACCGCAATTAAACATTTAGAAATCTGAACACATAAAATTTCCAGATCCAGTCAGCAATAGATCATAGATCCAATCACATAACGCATATCACAAACCATTTAGCACACAAAAGCATGTTAGGCATTTTCCTAAATAAGCTAGTCCTCGTGTCTAAAATATGGTAGACACTCATCTCGTGATCATTGCTTAGCATTTTAAGTTTAAGTCTAGAAATCCTACAAATTCCTAATTTGCTTAAACTAATGCTCTGATACCAACTGTGACATCCCCAATTTCACGGCCAGAAAAGACTGATTTCTTGATGCTTTGTTTTATAAATCAGAGTATTCGTTTAAAGAAAACGGTTGCGGAATTTGTTCCCAAAACAAAATATGAAAACAATTTATCAAAGTATTTCTTTAAAGAAATGTATTTTCACTAAATAACAAAATCTCGGGATGTCACATTCCGATACAGACCAAAAGCATAAAAAATATAAAATAGACATTACAACAGTTATTTATAACTACTGATCTATATTCCAAAATCTCTCGTCAAGTCCACCAACTTATACTCTTGTGTCATTACCTGTAATGCAAAGAAAACTGAGTGGGTCAGGCTTGGGAGCCTAGTGAGCATATACGGTTTTCAACCCACAATATTATATATATATATATATATATATATATATATATATATATATATATATATATATATATATATATATTCAATCATCAAACGATCATTCCCATTAAGCATCCCATTATCTTCCTTACTCTTAAGGGTCTACCCTAAGATTCATCTATTCGTTCACTCCATATTAGGCACTAAGACAATAGCTACCAGGATTCTTTATTAGGCACTAATACAATAGCTGCCAAGGTTCTTTCGTAAAGCACTAATTCGATAGCTACTATGGTTCATTCATCGGGTACTAAATCCATAGCTACCAGTGTAGGTACTAAGTCCATAGCTACCAACGTTTATCTAAAAGGTACTAAGTCCATAACTATCATCGTCTATCTAACAGTACAAAATCCATAGCTACCAACGTTTGTCTATACGATACTAAATCCATAGCTGCCAAGGTTCATCTATATACAGTACTAAATCCATAGCTACCGAGGGTTATCTTTACAGTACTAAATCCATAGCTACCAAGGTTTATCTTTCGTCTCATCCTCAAACCCATCCTTCATCACACACCAACTATTTCGTCTACCCATGTTCTACCCAACATATTTGTAGAGATAAAATACATATACAGTTTAACTCATTTAAAACCTATATAAAACTTCAATTCCATGCCCATCTCAAATAGACAAATAATATATAAACACATAGCACGTATTTCATAGCAAATACTTCATATTTATGTGTTAAAAGAAAATAACTACACACTCACCCAAACAAATACTTAATACATTCAAACAATACTTGTATTATACTCGTGTTTATGAAAGGGACTATACACCCACACATATAAACAACTTTATATTATACACATAGCACGTATTTCATAGAAAATACTTAATATTTATGTGTTAGAAGAAAGTGACAACACACTCACACATATAAACAACAATAAATATACACATAACACATATTTTACTTCATATCTATGTGTAAGATGAAAGTGACTATACACTCACAGCATATAAACAACAATATATATATATATATATATATATATATATATATATATATATATATATATATATATATATATATATATATATATATATATATATATATAACGTATAACACGTATGTCATAGCCAATGCTTAATATTTATGTGTTAGAAGAAAGTGACCACACACTCACTTGATCAGAAGATGATCGGACAACACTACGCCTTGTAGAAGTAGTATTCTTTGGCAGATCTGGAAGATCTTCACAAATACCGGGCTCCTCGCGGGCAAAGCTTCGACTTGGAAATCTCACTTCTCGGGATCTTCGGGCTTCAGGACTCGCTTCGGGTCTCGGGAATTATATCCGGGCTTCGGATGGGTAAAATAGGGCTTAGAGATAGTATTGGGAGCGGGAGAGTAAGAGATGAGCAATTAAACTCGGTTGACCCTCGATTTCTATCTATAGGGTGAATTTTCTGAGTTCACCTCGTGAGTTTGTAATATTCACGTCGTGAACTAGCTCACCTCGTGAGTTTCTAATATTCACCTCGTGAGCTCGATACGTCATTGCGTTCGTCATGGTCACTTGCCCTCGAAGACGTCCATCATCTGTTCACCTCGTGGGTTTCTAATATTCACCTCGTGAACTGGCTCACCACGTGAGTTTCTAATATTCACCTCGTGAGCTCTAACACAGCCTTGGGGTTCACGCTCCGAACTTCAGAAATTCATAATTTTCGTATACGAGCTCCGTTTTTGACATTCTTTATATCCACGCGTAGGGGATATTATGCTCTACAACTCTCGTTTAGACTCCGTTGGCTAATTTTGACTTTATTTTTAATATATTATAAATATATTACTTTTATATTATTTTTAGTAGGCCGGGACAGGAAAATTCCGTTATAAATTCATAACTTCTTCATCTGACGTTCGTTTCCGCCTATCTTTTTATCATTTCACTACTATAGATGAGATCTTCGATTCTCATTTAGATTGTTTCGGCTAAAAATCACTCGATCTCAAATCGAGGATTCAGGTTGCATACCGCTAAGTCGAAACTTCAGAAAAATCATAACTTCCTCATACTTTGTTTAGATCGTTAAGGGTAAATATTGCTCTAACGTAAATTCACTTTTTACGTCGCACTGTGTCGTGTCGATTCTGTTGCGAAACTTCGACGGGTTATAACTTCTTCGTTATAACTCAGATTTCGGCGTTCATTATATGTACGGAATCATTGTAACATATACTATAACTTAGTTAAGATTACCCCTTTTAAATAATCTTCCATCAAAAAGTCATTTTTGATGTTTATCATCTCTAAATTGAATAACCCGAATCTATGGGCATTACATTTAGTAACCTTAGAATTAATTAATTATAATTATATAGTAATTGTTATCTTACATTAATACAATGCACCCTAAAATCATAGTAGTTAATTTTTTTTATCCAATGATCATAATTTGGTCACACATGCACACAATATTTGGAGTTTATATATATATATATATATATATATATATATATATATATATATATATATATATATATATATATATATATATATATATATATATAACAAAAGGATAAAAATAATAGTAAAATAGTCCTTTTTTTTTTAAATAGACCAAAGATGTAAATGTAATTTTTTTAAATAATAAGCATACATCTTATGAAGATTTCACAAATTTGATAAAAATCTGATCAAACTGCAAGGGACCAAAACTTTAACTTACCCATTTATTAGTTTATACAAAAGCTTGTAGGAAAGCATAATTCTATAACTTATGGATGAGAAAAAGAAATTAAAAGATAAACGTGTGGGAACAAACAAATGCAAACGTAAATACGTAACACTGATTGATTAGTTATTATAATAATTCAGAAAGCCAAACATGAAATGAGATATAGTTAATAAATTAAAAGCTATAATGTGTTTAAATGAATAAACTAAATAAGAATAAAACAATAGTTTTTGTTGTTTCATTGCCGAAAGATTGTCGGCCCTATGTTTCTCTTCTGCTTATAAAATCAAGATCAAGTGAATCTTTGCCCACAAGAAGAATAAAGTTGAGATTTTAAAGTATTCAGATAGAATAAGATAAAGTAATTGTGAATAAATTTTAATATTATAAGTAATAAAAAAAGGGTAAACAATTCTAGATTACATCCGTTTATACAATTCTATATTAGTACATAATATTTTGTTTTATACATAATAATTTAAGTTTTATATACATGTAGATCGGATCCGATTCTATTAAAACACAGAAAAACTTATTTTTTATCCACCAAAATTTTGCCATATCATTATTTTTGTGTAACGTCATCATAGTTTGACAATTAGGAGTTGTGAGATATTAACTCAATTATCTAAAACTAGTTTAATTACTTATAACAGCTCAATTAATAAGTTTAAACTTAAAAAATTATCAAAAATTCAAATGGATCGAACAAATTGGTTAACTTGGTTAAATTGATCAAATGAATTAACATAACATGAATTAAAAGTAGACATGACAATTATTGATATATGATACAACTTTCGTGACACGAGTTTACCTTATATGGGTTTTATAGAATTCATGTTACGTGTCTATTTGTGTCGACACTAATAGATTGCAATAATCTTGCTTGCCTTTCTAATCCACACGTACACAAACATATATACATAACATAATTACAATTGGGCTTATGCAATACAATAATGGGCTAATAACTAATTGGGCTAATAATTAATATACACTAATACACCCATGGTGTTCGAGGGGTAGAGACTGGATTTGAAATAAAAAAAAAAAAAAAAAAATAGTGAATATGAAAATGATGCAGAATAGTAATATTGTAACATCCCAGTTTTTAAGGTCAAAATTTTCATTTTGATATAACGATTTAAAAAACATTTATAAGAAAACATTATCAAGTCACATCAATTCATAAACCAGAATCGTACGTCTCAAAACCATATCATAAAATAGTATCAATGTCAGAGTACAATCCCAAGAATCTCATAATGTGGAAATCATGTGTGTGTGATGCGTTGTTGTCGTGCCAGCTTCATCCCCTTTGATGAAGAGGTACCTGAAAACAAAACTGAAAATTGTAAGCACAAAGCTTAGTGAGTTCCCCAAACATACTACATACCATATATAACACATACTGCCAGGCATATCTGGGTGCCCGACCTACCTTCCTGAGCATACTGGGGTGCCTAACCTACCCCTGTCAGACAACCGGGGTGTTCGAGCTACCCTTCTAGTTTATCTCAACCGATTACGGGGACTATTTCACCTCCTACTACTACCACATAAAACATAACATAATCATACTACCAGGCGTACTGGGGTGCCAAACCTACCCCTTGGCCCTATCGACCAGATATGGGGACTATTCCCCCTACTACCACTATCCCATAACATCATATCATACTAGCGAATAAAACATAACAGATAGTGGCATACCAAACAATTATCACAAATACAATCATCTAAGAAACAACTCCTACTACTGGGCTGACATTGTGGCCTTAGACCCACTTCTACTGGAAGGTAACTCAGTTCAATGTCGTGCATCAACTGAACTATCCTCGGTGTCGGGATCAACTCCTCTTAAACTCCTACACAAAACAACATTCCTTAATTACCATTTCATACTCGTAACCTTTTTAAGGGTCAACACAGATCAAAGTCAAAGTCAATGTCAACACCTTAGTTAAAGTTAACTTTTGGTCAAAGTCAACATCTGGTTGACTCAACTCGTCGAGTTGGTCCACCAACTCGTCGAGTTCCATAATCCTTAAAGTATTGGAACTTCGATCTTACTCGTCGAGTTCTCCTACATACATAATCGGGACCTTTCGCTCATGAGTCGCCGAGTTCATCCTTGAACTTGTCTAGTCCTGCTTCATGTAAGTTGGAACGTTTAGCCCTTGACTCGTCGATTTCTTCCTTAAACTCGTTAAGTGCTTCTTCATATAAGTTGGGACATTACCTTGAACTCGTTGAGTTCTTTGATCTTCAATTTCATATTCACATCCATCTTCTCGAGTCCTCTTCTAGACTCTACCAGATTGATCAGAAACACAAAAGGTTGGGGAACCATGACCCGACTCACCGAGTCATATGAACGACTGGTCGAGTCCCTCAAAGTCCAAGTCTACCCAGTCGATTTCAGCTGGGCTTAATGTATCCAGAACATAGATCTAACCACCTAGAATCAATATAGCACGTAAAGTTACAAACTTTGTGTGCATGCATGGGTTAACAAGCTCATAAAGACCCAAAAATGAAGTCTACAAGGTGCATGGGACTCCCATGGCCATAAAGTTGGCACCTTCATGCCATGGGAACCCTCAAAGGTTCAAGATCTGAAGTATAACCCCGTTGATTCCCGAATATAGCTTCACTAAGACTTAGGTGCTGTTTGATTTTCTGAAGCAAAAATTCATGAAGTCTACGGACCACCTCTGCAACCCTCTGCAGTAGAAGAGGTGGACCAAACGGCTGCAGACTATAATAAGAAGCGTGTTTGTTTTTTTAACATCTGCATACTGCTGCAGATATTAAAAAATTAAAATAAACTAATTTTATAAACCAAAAATAGCTTTTTAATACGTAAAATTTTATAATGTATAACATTTCGGTAAAAATTAATGATATTTTAGTAAAAAAGAATGATATTTCAACAAAAAATAAAGATATTTTCAGTAAAAAATAATGATATTTCATCAAAAAATTATCATTATTGAATATAAAAAAAAATAAAAAAATAAATTCAATAAGAATAAACGAAAAAAAGGGAAAAAAATGTGAAATAAAATTTTAATAACATATAATCAAAATTTCAGCAATAAAAAAAGAAGAAGAAGAGGTTGGAAGAGGTTGGAAGAGGCAGTACAAGTGCTGCGCCAAACAGAGTACGCGCAGAGGTTTTTGACTCAGAAGACTTCTAAAAAACAAACAACTGCGAGATAAAAAGTGTTGCGCGTGTGCTGCGCCGCGCAGCAGTAAGAGGTTTGAAGAGGTTTTTTCCAAAAAACAAACAACACCTTAGAAAATGTAGAAAATAACCCTAAATAGTGATCTAAGAAATGAATAGTCAAGGTATCGACTTTATACCTCAAATGAGCTGGGTTGTGCCAAAACCTTTGGATATACTTGCTTTCTCTTGATCTCCTACGCTTCCCCTTTCTTCTCAAGCTTCAAAGACACACAAAATGTCACACAAGCTCAAGAATACTCAATATTCGATTAGGGTTTTGTGAGGAGGGTCTGAGGGTGATGGAGGCTAGAGTGGAGACCCTATAAGTTGTTGAAATAGGGTGAAAACCCTAAAATTTAGGGTTTCATCCAGATAGATCTACTCGTCGAGTCGGGGCTTCCGACTCAGCAAGTAGACTGTTCCACCCGCATCCAAAATTCACATCTACTCGACGATTTGGGGCCTCCAACTCGTCGAGTCCCATTGTAAAAGTGCAAAAACTTATATTAAAAATATGTACCAGGAACCGGGCGTTACAACTCTCCCTACTTATTTTAGACTTCGTCCTCCAAGTCTTCTGCTGCATCTAGAAAAAGCTCGGGGTAGTGCTCTCTCATCTCTTCCTCCGGCTCCCAAGTCCATTCTGAGCCCTTGCGGTGCTGCCATTGCACCTTCACCAGCTCGAACCTCTTGTTCCTCAGATCCTTCGACTTCCTGTCGAGGATAGCTACTGTTCGTTCGATGTAGTTCAGGCTGTCATCCACCTGAATATCCACTAGAGGAACCACCGCAGAGTCGTCTACAAGGCACTTCCGTAGTTGGGAGACGTGAAAGGTGCTGTGAATCTGGCTAAGCTCGAATGGCAGATCCAGCCTGCACGCCACCTTGCCCACCCGGGCTGCAACCCTAAAAGGACTGATGTACCTGGTGCCCAATTTGCCCCGATTCCTAAACTAGATGACACCTTTCCAAGGTGACACCTTTAGGAGGACCATATCCCCAACCTGGAACTCTAGGTACGAACGGTGCTTATCGGCATCACTTTTCTGCAAACTCTAAGCAGTCTGAAGCCTACTCCGAACCTGTTGGATCCTCTCCGTCATCTTGAGTACCACTTTGGTACTCCTCATAACCCTCTGTCCAACCTCACCCCAGCATATCAGGGTTCTGCACTTCCTCTCATATAACATATCGATGAGAGGACGATCAATACTCGCATGGTAGTTATTATTGTAGGAAAAATCTGCCAAGGGAAGGCAGGTATCCAAGCTACCACTAAAGTCTAAAACGCATGTCCGCAGCATATACTCCAAATTTGGTTGGTCCGCTCGCTCTGACCATCCGTTTGCGGGTGAAAAGCGGTGCTAAAGTAAAAACGAGTACCTAACTCCTCGTGAAACTTCTTCCAGAATCTAGAAGTGAACCGCACGTCTCTGTCAGAAATCACGGAGACTGGCACTTTGTGTCGTGCTACTACCTCTTGAATGTAGATGTCGGCCAGTTTCTCGGCCGAAATGCTCTCCTGGATCAGAATGAAATGGGCGCTCTTCGTCAATCGATCCACAATGACCCAAATCAAATCCATTCCTCGTGCGGTCATGGGAAGCTTTGTGATGAAATCTATAGTAGTATCTTCTTATTTCTACATAGAGATATCCAACGAATGTGTCTTGTCGTGAGGCCTCTGGTACTCTGCCTTGACCTTCCTGCAGGCCAGACATCTCTCAACGTACCAGGCTACATCCTGCTTCATATAGGGCCACCAAAAATCAGGACGAAGATCTTTGTACAACTTCGTCGTTCCGCGATGAATAGAAAACCTGGATTTGTGGGCCTCATCCATCAAAATCTGCTATACTCCGTGTAACTCCCGCATTTCCAGGCTAGGCATTATCATTGATGTAATAGTCTAGGTTAACCCTTGTAACTCTTTTTAAAGTATTAATGATGAAATATTTGAGTATTATGTGAATTATGTGTTTATTTTCTTAATTATTATAATTTAATGAATTAAGAATAAAATAAGTGTCAAATTTGAAGTGTGAGATAAGCCCGATATCTTTACATAAAGATGTAGTGGTCGAAACAAGGATTCCGAAGATATAAAAAATGCTGAAATCCAAGTTACAACGAAGAAGTTATGACCTGTCGAAGTTTCGCGACAAAACCGACAACGCTGAATGACGTAAAAAGTGAAATTTACGTTAGAGCAATATTTAGCCTTAGTGATCTAAACTAAAGTCGTAGAGTTCGTTAAACCGAGAGCGAGCATAAAAAGAATGCTCAAATCTGACTTCGTATGAGGAAGTTATGATTTTTCGATGTTTCGACTTAGCATTATGTAGCCTGAATACTCAATTTGAGAGCGAGTGTTTTTAGCCGAAACAATCTAAACAAGAATCGAAGATCTCGTTAATAGTAGTGAAACGATAAAAAGATAGGCGAAAACGGACGTCAGATGAAGAAATTATGAATTTATAACAGAGTTTTCCTGTCCCGACCTTCTAAAAATAAATAATAAAAATAAACTCAGAATTAGCCTACGGAGTCTAAACGAAAGTTGTAGATCGTAGTCTCACCTACGCGTGGATATAAACAACGTTGAAAATGGAGTTCGTATGAGAAAGATATGAATTTTTGAAGTTTATTAAATATTTTCGATATTTAATTTAAATATAAAATACCGATATTATCCGAAGGGGGGGAGTCAGCGACCCTATCCTCATTACGCCCAACGTAATTTCAATTTACGCCCAGCGTAAATCGAAGTTCCAGCCCGCTATAAAAGGATGTCGAGGGCAGCCGATTCTTTTGCTCATTTCTTCCCTTTTTCTTGCGTTTTTGCATCGTTTTTCGTGCAAGAATTATCCTGAAGCCCCGGTATCATTCCCGAGCCCCGAAGCAAGTCGCAAAGCCCCGAATATCCCGATAAGTGTAATTCTCGAGCCGAAGCTCTGCCCGCGAGGAGTCCGGTTTTTGTAAAGATCTTCCAGATCTACTGAAGAATACTATTTCTACAAGTCGTGGTGTTGTCCGATCATCTTCTGATCAAGTGAGTGTGTGGGTAGTTTCTGCTAACGCATAATTATAAAGTATTTTATACGAAATACTTGTTATGTGTATATTTTGTTGTTATATGTGTGAATGTATATTCATTTATTCTATCTCATAGATATGATTTATTCTCTATGAAATACGTGTTATGTGTATGTGTCTCATCTGTTGTTTGGAATATGTATTGAATGAGAATGCTATACAGGTTTTAAACTATGTATAAAAATATATATTTTTATTTACTAATATGTCGGGTAGAACATGGGTAGATAGTTGTGTGATAAACAGATGAGAGGCCTCGATGTTGTTTTTGATTCAGTCATCTAGTGGAATTTAGATGACAACCACAGACTTTTCTAGACAGTCCTGTGGAACGCTAGCAGGTTCGCCACCTGTAGGTGTTAATGAACTTGGGTGTTCATTCGTTGTACTCCATCCCCCTCATGGTTGCCTCATTTGACATATATTTTCGGGAAAGCCCCGAATGCATGTGTTGTCGCCCCGATGAAATATTCTAAGACTATGTCCCTTGTGTTAGTTGTTTTAGGGACGTAAAGTGAGAATAACGGGAATAGGTAATTGGGTTATTGTTGGATGGTGGAATTAAATATAATTATTTATTGTGGGTTGAAAATCCTATATGCTTACTAGGCTCCCAAGCCTGACCCACTCAGTTTTATTTGTATTACAGGAAATGGTGCAAGGGCATAAGATGGATGAATCATCAAGTTGTTTTGTTTACAAGTTTGTATATGTATATATATTTGTTGAATGACTTGTAATGTTATCGTTTATGCTTTATGGTCTGTATCGGAACATGACATCCCAAGTTTTGATTATATAATAAAAATACATTTCTTTATGAAATGCTTTGGTAAATATTATTTTACCACGTTTTGTTTTTGGGAACAAATTCCGCAACTCTTTCAAATCAAAAGGATTTACTTTGAAATTGTTTTAAAAGCATAAATGAAAATCGGTCTTTTATGGCCGAGATTTTGGGGATATCACACTCCGCCCCAGTACGGAACCCGAACCCTTCCATGCAGGGTCAGCAACCCGCATCTGTCATAGTCAAATGAGGCCACATGGCCAATGATCCGCTCACACTTCCAACACTACTCCTTCATACCCTCTACCTGTACCTTTCGAATCTGCTCCAAAAGTGGAGTCACCGCTGTCATCCTCAAGCAAATATCTTTGATCAGGGCTGCGTTGCGACTAAGCACTTTGGCCACAACGTTGGCCTTCCCTAAGTGGTAGAGGATCTCACAATCGTAATCCTTCACCACATCTAGCTACCGATGCTGCCTCATTTTCAGATTCGACTGATCCATAAGGTACCTCAAACTCTTGTGGTCCGTGTAAATGGTGCATTGGACCCCATAGAGGTAGTGTCGCCAAATCTTGAGGGTGAAGACAACCGCCCCCAACACTAGATCGTGGGTCGGGTAGTTTTCCTCGTGAGGCTTCAACTGCCTCAAAGCATAGGCGATAACATGCCCTCTCTGCTTCAATACCCTGACCAAACCTAAAATGGACGCATCGTAGTACACTACAAAATCGTCCACGCCCTCTGGCAGGGCTAGGATCGGCACCTAGCACCACCTCTGCCTCGATGTCTCAAACGCTGCCTGCTACTTAGGCCCCCAATGAAAGACCACGACCTTCTTCATCAACCGAGTCAAAGGTACAACCATCTTGGAGAAGTCCTGAATGAACCTCCGGTAATAGCCTGCTAACCCAAGGAAACTCCGAATCTCAGATGGATACTTCGGAACCTCCAATCTCATCATGGCCTCCACTTTGGCTGGGTCGACCAAGATCCCGTTCTGTTTGACAAGGTGGCCTAGAAATTACACCTCGCACAACAAGAACTCACACTTGGAGAACTTGGCATACAATCTCTCACTCCTCAAGGTATTCGACACCTCTCGCAAGTGCTCCTCGTGTTGCTCTTGCATCTTAGAATAAACCAAGATGTCATCAATGAAAACTATCATAGACCGATCCATCATCGATCTGCATACGCAGTTCATGAGGTCCATGAACACGGCAGGAGAATTTGTGAGCCCAAAGGGAATCACCACGAACTCGTAGTGTCCATAGCGAGTTCGAACTTGTCTCTAACCCTCATCTAATGGTAGCCTGAGCATAAATCTATCTGGGCCTTTTATTTGAGTATGGCGGGGCCTATAATACTCAGTGGGCGGGGCTTGTTATATAAGTTTCGGCGGTGCCCATTATGCTCAGTGGGAGGGGCCCGTTATGCGAGTGTGTGTGGGGACCTATATACTTATTGGGAGGGGCCCGTTTGTGTTTAGATATGTAACACCATAAATTTCAAAACAAAATTTTCAAATTTTATAAACCAAAATTCACTTGATATTCATAAAACAACCATTGTTGAAATTCAATCCGAGTATTACAAAAATCCCAAGATCTCAAAATCATAAATCCCATGCGTGTGTACTGATCAAGTCAGCGCCTTCCCACAGTCGTCACTAGTACCTGAAACAAATAACACCAAACACTGTAAGCACAAAGCATAGTGAGTTCCCCAAAATACCACATATAACACATATTAGCCACTCGAGGCTATAACTCTGTGGGTCCGTGCACCCAAAATCTGTGAACCCTCAGGTTCTAACTCTGTAAACATGCACATCATAAATCACAAAGAATAATGCAGCGCAACACATAACACATATATATAGCATAAAAGCACTGTATCACATAACTCTAGTTACCTACTCAAGGTAAAGTATAGTGAGAAGACTCACCTCGCGTATCTCGGTAACTCGCAAGTCCCTGAAATCACTCGTGCTTGATCTCCCGATCTATAGTCCTCCTATAATACAATACATCTCTAAATAACACTTCACAACTAAGATTGACTATCCCTTAACAAGTCAACATAGGTCAACACTGGTCAATGGTCAACGGTCAACTTTGACCGGACTCGGCGAGTGCACTATAACAACTCGGCGAGTCTATGCGCATACACTGATTTCTCTGGGATCCTCTCTTGACACGACGAATATTCTCCTAGCTCGAAGAGTTCCACCTGGCATGAGTTGTGGGGCATCCACGACTCAACTCGCCGAGTCTCAAGAATAACTCGGTGAGTCCCAGCTTGACTCAGTCCACCTGTCAACCCACTTTGACTCTCCCTGGCTCACTGAGTCAATCCCTCAACTTGGCAAGACCACTCGTTGACTGGTCTGGGCAATCTTCATGCTACTCGTCGAGTCTGTTCTTCGGACTCGGCGAGTCCATGCCATGCAACAACTCAAACTCACTCCTGAGGTCAGATCTGTTCCATACATTCATAGATCTGGCCTCCCCAAGCATGATAATCACGTAAAGTCCAAACCTTGGGGCTCAAACAACAACTATTTGCTCATAAATGATGTTTTAGCCCCATATCTCATAACTCTAGGCCAATACTCTCATGAACACTCAAAAAGCTTAAGGAATACAACTCTTCTGGACCTCTATGGATCTCATCTCAAGCCTTATCATGATTAGGGACGAAATGGACATCAAATCTAGCCAACAAAGGGGTCAAGAAACCCTAAACCCCCATGTTCATCATAAAAACGAAAAAGGAAGCAAAGATACACCTCCAAGATGATGCTCTGAGCTCCAAAATCGCTGAATGTCCACTTCCCTTGCCTCTTCTTAGCTAGAATCTCCTTTGCCTTGCCAAACCAAGCTCCAAAGGTCAATAATGGCCTCTTTTCTCTCCCAAAATGCTCAAATCTCTTTAGGGTTTCTCTCTAGGGGTTGGTGGCCGCAAATGATGGCCATAAGCCCCTTTAAATAGGTCTCAAACCCTGAGAATTAGGGTTTCATTACACAGCGTGGACTCTCCGAGTCCACTCTTGGACTCACCGAGTCCAGACGCGAACCCGCGTCAAGAATCGCGATCCTATTCGGCGAGTTTGAGCTCCAACTCGCCGAGTCCACTCACAATTTTCCAAAAATACACCAATAATAAATACATGGAAATTCCGGGCTGTTACAATTCTCCCCCACTAGAACTAGACTTCGCCCTCGAAGTCTTGCTCTGTAAATAATTCCGGATGTTGCTCGCGCATCTCACGCTCCGGTTCCAAAGTCATCTCGGACCCCTTCCGATGCTGCCATTGAACCAAAACCAAAGGTACCTCCTTGTTCCTCAGAACTTTGATTTTCCGATCTCTGATTGCCACTGGTCTCTCAGCATAATTCAGGCTCGCATCCACCTGAATATCCTCTAATGGAACCACTGCCGACTCATCGGCTATACACTTCCGTAATTGCAACACATGGAAAGTGTCGTGAATCTGCCCCAACTCTGCTAGCAAATCCAACGATAGGCTACCCTGCCTACCCTCGCGACTACCCAAAATGGTCCGATATATCGGGGCCCCAACTTGCCCCTCTTCCTGAATCGAATCACTCCTTTCCAAGGAGAGACCTTCAGGAGCACAAAGTCGCCGACCTGGAACTCAAGTTCAGATCGGCGTCTGTCCGCATAACTCTTTTGTTGACTCTGAGAAGTCAGTAACCTCTGTCTGACCTGCTGGATCTGCTCTGTCGTCTGAAGTACGATCTCAGTGTTTCCCATAACGCGCTGTCCGACTTCTCCCCAGCAAATGGGGGGCCGACACCTCCTCCCATACAACAGCTCAAAGCGTGGCATACCGATGCTTGAATGATGGTTGTTGTTGTAAGAAAACTCGGCCAAGGGCAAATACGTATCCCAACTTCCCCTGAAATCCAACACACATGCTCGAAGCATGTCCTCGAGCGTCTGAATCGTCTGCTCACTCTGTCCGTCTGTCTAGGGCTGATATGCGGTACTAAAATGCAGCCTAGTACCCAGCTTCTCATGAAACTTCTTCCAGAATTTGGAAGTGAAACGTACATCCCGGTCTGAGACAATCGAGATCGGCACCCCATGCCGAGATACCACTTCCCTCACATACATCTCTGCTAACTTCTCTGCGGAAGAACTCTCGTTGATAGCATGGAAGTGAGCGCTCTTCGTCAACCTGTCCACAATCACCCAAATTGCATCAACTCCCCGATCAGTCCTTGGCAATTTGGTGATGAAATCCATGGTGATCTGTTCCCACTTCCATTCAGGAACCTCTAACGGCTGCAACTTACCATGCGGTCTCTAGTGTTCGGCCTTAACCCTACGGCAGGTTAAGCACCTCTCAACAAACCACACAACATCCCTCTTCATACAGGGCCACCAATACTCCATCCTCAAATCCAAATACATCTTAGTGGCCCCAGGATGGATCGAGAATTTCGACCGATGAGCCTCTTCCATCAAAATGGTACGCGTTCCTCCCACAAACGGTACCCAAATACGCCCCTGAAAAGTCATAAGCCCCCGGCCATTGGTAACGAACTCCGATACCAACCCAACAACTCGCTCTCTCTTCTAGTTTTCCGACCTCACTACCTCAGCCTGTGCTCCTCGAATGGTGTCCAACACTGGATTCATCACGGTCAATCGCAAGCATACATCTCGCAACGGGGCGCTCTCCGCCCTGCGACTCAGGGCGTCGGCTACCACATTAGCCTTGCTCGGATGGTACAGGATCTCACAATCGTAATCCTTAACCACATCCAACCACCTCCTCTGCCGCATATTTAAGTTGGGCTGATCCATTAAATACTTCAGACTCTTATGGTCCGTGTATATCGTACACCGAACCCCATACAAATATTGGCGCCAAATCTTGAGGGCGAACACCACTGCCCCCAGCTCTAGGTCATGGGTGGGATACCTCGTCTCATGAGGCTTCAACTGCCTCGATGCACATGCTATCACATGCCCTCTCTGCATCACCACCGCTCCCAACCCCAAGATCGATGCATCATAGTATACAACAAAGTCCTCCATTCCCTCCGGGAGGGCTAACACCGGGGCCTCGCATAACCTTTGGCGAAGCATCTCAAAGGAGGCCTGCTGCTCGGGACCCCATGAAAAAGTGACACCCTTCCGGGTCATCCTAGTGAGTGGCACTGCGATCTTAGAGAAATCCGTGATAAATCTTCAATAATAACCGGCCAACCCTAGAAAACTCCTAATCTCGGAGGGTGACCTCGGCACCTCCCAACTCATCACCGCCTCAAATTTGGCCGGATCGTCCAATATCCCTTCCTGGTTAACAAGATGTCCTAGGAACTGGACCTCTCGCAACCAGAAATCACACTTGGAGAATTTGGCATAAAGCCTCTCCGATCTCAAAACTCCGAGGATCTCCCTCAAATGTTCCTCATGCTGCTCTCTAGATCTCGAATATACCAAAATGTCATCAATGAATACAATCACCGACCGATCCAACATCGTCGTGCACACCCGGTTCATGAGATCCATGAACACTGCCGGGGCATTGGTGAGTCCAAAAGGCATCACCACAAACTCATAATGCCCATAACGCGTCCTAAACGCTGTCTTCTGGACGTCCTCATGTCGCACCCTCACCTGATGGTATCCAGACCTCAAATCGATCTTGGAGAACCAAGATGCTCCCTGCAACTGGTCGAACAAATCGTCGATCCTCGATAACGGGTAACGGCTCTTGACCGTCAACTTGTTCAACTCCTGGTAATCAATGCACATCTAGTGTGAGCCATCCTTCTTCTTGACAAATAGTATAGGCGCTCCCCACGGCGAGCTGCTCAGCCGAATAAACCCTTTCCCCAGCAGCTCCTGAAGTTGTGAGGATAACTCTTGCATCTCTGGATGTGCCAGACGATAAGCCACCTTAGCGATATGCGCGATGCCCGGGACCAAATCAATACCGAACTCTACTTGCCTCACGGGAGGCACACCCGTAAACTCTTCTGGAAAGGCATCCGGGAACTCACGCACTATAGGAACGTCCTCCACCGACCTTGGCCTCTTGGAATCAACCCGCGTATCCGACACGTACGCCACAAAACCCTTACAGCCTTGCTGTAGACACTACCTCACGCTAGCGGCCGAACAAAACGCTGATCCAGAACGGGTACCCTCGTCGTACACTGTAAGAAATCCTCCACTAGGGTCTCGTATGGTCACTAGCTGTCGCTCGCAGTCGATAACCGCACCGAACCTGCTCAACCAGTCCATGCCCACAATGACACAGACATCCCCCATGGCAATAGGAACCAAATCAATCGGGAACTCAACACCGAAAATCTTGAGTACGCACCCACGGATCACCTCCGTGGCATATATCACATTCTCGTCAGCTATGGAAACTCTCAGAGGCTGACTCAGGACCTCACGACTAACAATGATGTGCTAACTAAAAGCCAAAGATACAAAAGACCGACTCGCACCCGAGTCAAATAATACCAAGGCAGGTATAGAATTCACAAGAAAAGTACCTACGCATAACATAATATAAGCATAATATCTCAACATTACAATAAATACACGAAAGAATACATACCATCCACGACATCGGGCGTTGTGCGGACCTCCTCTGCGGTCAACTGAAAGGCTCTCCCGCGTGCCCTCGGCGCCTCGGCCTTCACTGGCCGACTCTCGGTAGCTCTGATGGCGGCAGGGGCAGATCCCTGAGGTGCTCCCTGAGCTGATCCCCACAACTGCGGACATTCCACCTTCCAGTGTCCAGTCTGGTTGCAGTGAAAACACACTGCAAACCCCTTGGGGCAGTCCTTGGCCATATGCCCCTCCTTGCGACATTTGTAGCAAGATCCATCTCTACATACTCCATCGTGACCCTTTCCGCACTTTCCACAAGTGCGACCCTTCTGGCTCCCTGATTTGGGATCAGTGTGCTTGGCCCGCTTGGCTGCCAGCTGGAATTGTGCCGGTCGCCGATCCCTCCCTTGAGACTCAGCCTCCTCTCTAGCTTGAGTCTCCAGCTCGATCTCCCTCTTCCGGGCATTTGCCTGAAGCTCAGCAAATGTCTGGTATGAGGAGTTCGCCACAAACTACCGAATGTCTCGCCTCAAGATACTCAAATACCGGTCATACGTGCCTGCTTAGTGGACACGTGCTCAGGGCAGAACATCGCCCTCTCGTGCAACATCCTGGTAATCACCATAACATACTCAGTGCCCCGCTTGAGGGTCAGAAACTCCTGGGCCAAACGCTCCCTCTCCACCTGGGGAACGTACTCATCTCGGAACATGGTAGTGAACCTCTCCCAGGTCACTCCCGCAAGCTCAGCAGGCGAAAAGTGTGCTGTCACAAACTTCCACCAGTCCTTCGCTCCCAAGCGAAGCTGGTTCAGCGCGAACCATACTCTCAAATGCTCAAGAGATGAGCAAGTGAAGAAACACCCCTCTATGTCAGAAATCTATCTCATAGCCACCACCGGGTCCTGGGTCCCATCAAACTCTGGTGGTTTCGTGTTGCTGAACTCCTGGAACAGCAACGCATCACCACCCTATGGCCTCGCAGCATCAACAGTTGCGGTGGCCGCCGCAACAGCAGCCTCAGAAAGAGCAGCATAACGCTCGTCGAAAGTCTCAATCAGCGCGGTCTTAATAGACCCGAACATCTCTGGTATCTCTGCCCTGATGATCGTAGCCACCTCCTCGTGAATGATCTGACGGATCTCCTCATCACTAGCCCCGACGCCCTCTGGCATATGACGTGTCCTCACCATGATCAACCTCTGAAATACAACATATGATAAATTAGAATCCGATCGAGCATACTCACACTCGACAACTCATCCCTCCTTGATCCTTGGCATTCCGAAGATTCTTACTCGGACCGTACACCGCCCCGGTGCTTTCAGTAGTACGGGCCCAATACTCCTGTCCATACCGTTTCAACATACACCCCAAGTCCTCCTCTTCGAATCCCAATTTCCATGTACTCTATCACTTTCTAATAGATCTCTCATAAGCCCCTTGCTGCTACCTATTCACTCTCAAGCATCTCATAGCAGCTCACCTCTCCCTAGGCTAAGGCATCACAAATCAGGGCACTCTAGTCCTATTAGGAATACCCAACCAACTCTAGCAAGAGAATACATCATAACAATCTTATAAACATATAATATAAGGGTATTTTGGGAAATCACCGTTCGGGCGCTGACTGATCGTACACACGTTTCTTCACTGAATTTCTCTAAAAATCTTTTACTTTTTAGAAAATTTGGTTTTCTTTTTAAAATATTTTCCAAATCCTCATTTTGAGTTCAAATACTCCCGAAGGTGTACCCGAATACATCAAACCAAGGCTCTGATACCAATTTGTAACACTGTAAATTTCAAAACAAATTTTTAAAATTTTATAAACCATAATTCACTTAATATTCATAAAACAACCATTGTTGAAATTCAATCCGAGTAATACAAAAATCCCAAGATCTCAAAATCATAAATCCCATGCGTGTGTACTAATCAAGCCGGCGCCTTCCCACGGTCGTCACTAGTACCTGAAACAAATAACACCAAACACTGTAAGCACAAAGCTTAGTGAGTTCCCCAAAATACCACATATAACACATATTAGCCACTCGAGGCTATAACTCTGTGGGTCCGTGCACCCAAACTCTGTGAACCCTCAGGTTCTAACTCTGTAAACATGCACAGCATAAATCACAAAGAATAATGCGGCGCAACACATAAAACACATATATACATATATATATATATATATATATATATATATATATATATATATATATATATATATAGCATACAAGCACTGTATCACATAACTCTAGTTACCTACTCAAGGTAAAGTATAGTGAGAAGACTCACCTCGTGTATCTGGGTAACTCGCAAGTCCCTGAAATCACTCGTGCTCGATCTCCCGATCTATAGTCCTCCTATAATACAATACATCTCTAAATAACACTTCACAACTAAGGTTGACTATCCCTTAACAAGTCAACATAGGTCAACACTGGTCAATGGTCAACGGTCAACTTTGACTGGACTCGGCGAGTGCACTATAGCGACTCGGTGAGTCTATGCGCATACACTGATTTCTATGGGATCCTCTCTTGACACGACGAGTATTCTCCTAGCTCGACGAGTTCCACCTGACATGAGTTGTGGGGCCTCCACGACTCAAATCCCCGAGTCTCAAGAACAACTTGGCGAGTCCCAGCTTGACTCAGTCCACCTGTCAACCCACTCTGACTCTCCCTAACTCACTGAGTCAATCCCTCAACTCGGCAAGACCACTCGTTGAGTGGTCTGGGCAATCTTCATGCTACTCGTCGAGTCTATTCTTCGGACTCGGCAAGTCCATGCCATGCAACAACTCAAACTCACTCCTGAGGTCAGATCTGTTCCATACATTCATAGATCTGGCCTCCCCAAGCATGATAATCATGTAAAGTCCAAACCTTGGGGCTCAAACAACAACTATTTTCTCATAAATGATGTTTTAGCCCCATATCTCATAACTATAGGCCAATACTCTCATGAACACTCAAAAAGCTTAAGGAATACAGCTCTTCTGGACCTCTATGGATCTCATCTCAAGCCTTATCATGATTAGGGACGAAATGGACATCAAATCTAGCCAACAAAGGGGTCAAGAAACCCTAAACCCCCATGTTCATCATAAAAACGAAAAAGGAAGCCAAGATATACCTCCAAGATGATGCTCTGAGCTCCAAAATCGCAGATTGTCCACTTCCCTTGCCTCTTCTTAGCTAGAATCTCCTTTTCCTTGCCAAACCAAGCTCCAAAGGTCAATAATGGCCTCTTTTCTCTCCCAAAACGCTCAAATCTCTTTAGGGTTTCTCTCTAGGGGTTGGTGGCCGCAAATGATGGCCATAAGCCCCTTTAAATAGGTCTCAAACCCTGTGAATTATGGTTTCATTACACAGCGTGGACTCGCCGAGTCCAGACGCGAACCCGCATCAAGAATCGCGATCCTACTCGGCGAGTTTGAGCTCCAACTCGCCAAGTCCACTCACAATTTTCCAAAAATACACCAATAATAAATACCTGAAAATTCTGGGCTGTTACAAGAATTTATGGTATGTGTTATTTTGGGGAACTCACTAAGAGTTGTGCTTACGATTTTCAATTTATGTTTCAGGTTCTTCTTTTTCGAAGGGAAGAGCTCGGGATGATTGTTGGGCACACACCACTTGATTCTGGATTCTGTGATTTACTATGATAATGATGATGTATTGATAAAACTTTGATTACCTTGGATTTATGAAAGTGATATGATTTAATGGTTTATTAACTTAAAAATGAAAATTTTGGGTCTTATTTTTGGGACGTTACATTCCAAGTTGGTATGAGATTGCTCCCGTCCAGTCTCCAATATGTGTTCAGAGTCGTTGCCGCCTAACATGGTTTGGTGTGGCCCTATGGGCCACTATCAAGTCTCCCTAGTCTTATCCATTATAGTGTAGACTTTCTAAGTCATGATGGGTGGGCTAGTTTGTGTAGGTGTCATTAGATGGTTGAGTACCCATCTGACGGTTTTCCAATATATGACCGTTTTTCAGGTTGACTTCGGTTGTGATCATTAATTAGGGTTCTCCCGCCTCCTTTTCATAGCCATCATGTTAACCCATCCTTCCTTCTTTGTTACCCTTTCGTTCATGTTCCCTCTTTGCATGCATTGTTGGTACTATTTCTCGTTCAAGTTTTTCATGGAGTCTCCAGTCGGTATCTTGCCTACTGCTGACCAATTGGATGGGTTTCAAAATTGTTATGGGTTTCAGCTTGAGGACAAAGTTATGATTCTAGTAGAGGGTTCCATCATGATTTCTCCTACGCCTGGTAAATTCGAGATCTGCATCAAGTACTTTGATATTGATTATTTTCTACCATCTTCTGAATTTCTCTTAGAACTTTTGGATCATCATAAGATCCATATTGATTCTCTTGTTCCCTTCGAGATGTTATGTTGGTGTAACAAGATAATGTCTGATCTCTGGGTGTTCGGATATTTTTTTTGCCTGTCTACTTTATCTATTGCTGATAACTATAATTTCTGTGTGAGGAAGTGTATTGAGATCCTGGTAACAGATCAGAAAGGTTCTCCCAAGAACTTGCCAAATCATTGTCTATGGGTTACAGTGAGCGGGTTGGTTGCATGTTCCGTTGTTTTAAGGATTCAGCTGATATTGTGATCAATATGTTCCCTGAGAAGTAGAATGTTGCTAAAGTTATGAGGAGCTTCAAGGTTGTTGCGGATGATTTCCCCAAGTATGTCATGGTTAGGGCAGGTATTAGTACATCCTTGCGTCTTCATGGGAAGATGACTGAATTCTACACTGTTGTCATTGGTGCATTGCTTCCTTTTGGTTCTTTTTTCTTGGCTTCTATTCTCTGCTTCTGTTAGTTTATTCCTCCCCCCCCCCCCCTTAGAAGAAAGAATCATACGGAAATGTTGTTTTACAGGTTTTTAAAGGCAATTTCCATTCATATATGTGTTGGTAAAAAATGTTGGATATAGTGTCTAAGTCCATAACTATATTTGGTATGTACCTGACCCGACCTGACATGGTCCATTTGGGTTGCACTTCACCCGAACAATTTATGGATAATATTTGAGAATAGTACAAGTTATGATTTATTAATATATTATAAGTTCTAATATATTAATATAAGATCATATTATTTAATTAGTATTGATCTATAATTAATCTAGGATTAATTTAGAGATAAAAGATATTACTAATTAAATATGGGCTTCTATATTTATATAGTGTGGGCTAATGCTTATTTGGAATGGACTAGGCTTGCATGGAAAAGTCCATGGATACTCCATGGAGCTTTAACCCATGGATCTCATGGAAATGAAGAGACATGGGTATTAGGGTTTACATGGATGTAACCCTAATCCACCACACTATATAAAGGAGGCTTTGGTTCTTGAAATCACACTAGTTGACACTTGTTGAGGTTAGGGCCAATTTCAAGATAGTAGTGACTATTCTCTCAAAGTTCCAAGTTTGTGGTGATTTGTGATTTCCATTTGAGGCATTCACACTATTGGTGCTAGGCTCTAAAATTCCAAGCAATCAACTACTACTACAAGGTAAGTATTTCTACTAGCTTTATTTGATTCATGTTCCCCATGCCATGCTAGTTAGGATATGAACCTTGGAAAAATAATTATTTGCATGTATCTTAGACAAACATAGATCCAAGGTTTATTAGGGTTGCATGTACACTTAGGAAGTGTTAGAATGCTAAAAACCTTCAGTGGTATCGGAGCCTAGGCTTGTTTGTTTGATACTTGATGCAATATAGTTGAAAAAGTTGAAAAACTTGGTGTCTGCCAGTTGAACTCGCCGAGTCCATAGGGGGACTCGCCGAGTTCATGTGGATTTTCAACCTACTCGGCGAGTAGGTTTATGCACTCGACGAGTAGGAGCGACAGAGTGCAAATTTTCGACTTTAGTTGCTGGAAATGGACTAGAAACATTACCCTAAACTGTTTTGGTACTTGAAAACTTGTTTTAGATGGTGTAATGTCTTTGCTAATCCATTTACAACAACTTGTTGTCAAAATTACAAAGTTTTATGTGTAATTTTTGATTCATGAAAGTGTTCATATTCATGTTCTTGATCTTATGATGTTTAGATGATCATAGGAATTATTTGTAACCTATGTGGTAGTTTAATTCTTGATCATAATGTGTTTTAATGGAGTCCATAACTTGTCCTCAAGTTATGGAAAACCAAGAGTCACACTTGAATTAAAACCATTAAAAGAACACAAGAGTTAGAAAAATGAAGAGTCTTCATTTTATTACTCTATTTAACTCATAAGTTACAGGAAATGAAAAGTTTTGAAAGTTTACAAAACTTGACCTCAAGTTTTGGAACAAGTAAAGTCATATTAAAACTTTAGTTCCAACCCTTAGAATTTTAAAAGTTAAAATTCAACCCTTATACTTATAATATTATAAGTTTATATATATATATATATATATATATATAAGATCAAAGTCGTCTTACCGCTAGTACGCCTCATTCACGAAGTTAGTCTATAAGGTGGGTATAAGGTTGTTGCCTATAAAATGGCAACTTAAGGTGTCCACTCTCACCCACCGCTTGCTTGACTAGTGGAGCGTCGTTAGCCGAAAGGGTTATAAATTCTCATTAAAAGTATGATGAATATTATAAAGTAACTAAATGTTTTATTAAATTCTCAATCTTAGTTACTTTAGGAAAAATGTGAATAAGGTGCTAATCCATGAAATTACACTTTACACTTTGTCTAAGTCATTAGTGGAGCGTGTGTGGTTAACCGTCACACTAACTTGGACTTAACAAGGTAGGTAAAGGGTGACTTAATATTTATCATAGTATTGATGGAGTGTGTGTGGTTAACCGACACATCGATTGAGGGGTAATTTATTAAGGGTACCAAGTAATTTGCATGGTTACTTCACACCTCGTTTTGTGATCCTCGACATCCCAGTCACAAAACTTGGAGGGCACACTCGAGATTGAAACATGCCTTTGAAAACTTCATTGAATCTCAATAGAATCTAGGAGTTTCTAAGAAGCAAATTAAATATTTTAATATTTCAACTTTGGTGGAAATTGGTGAATCATCATTCACCTACCTTTCAAATATGTTATTACTTAGATTACGGCATACCTCTTCTAAGTATAAAATATTGTGATGGGGTCCTAGCCTTAATACTACATTTGGGTGTTTTATTAAGGATTATTCCTATTTCTAAACTAAACGTTTCTTCTTCTCAGATGTCTGCAAAACACTGCTACTTCTAGCTCTAATCCTAATGGCTCCTTTTCTCTTATGAACTTGTGTGGGAAAGTCACTTTTGATGGATCCAACTTTAATGAATGGATCAGAAACATCAAAATGATTACTCGCTACGAGGACAAAGAATATGTCCTCGATAAGGAGCTTAAGGAGATTGATGAGACAGTTGCAACTCCTCAAGAGATCACTGAGTTTAGGGCACATGAAAGGGATGCCACGAAAGTGGCATGCATCATGATGGCCACTATGACCGCTGATATCCAAAAATCCTATGAAGATTTGTACCCCTATGAGATGCACCAAGACTAGATGGAAAGATACCATCAAAGTGCTCGTCAAGAGAGGTATGAAATCATCTCCTCCATTATAACAACTCACATGAAGGATGGTGAACCCATCACGGGCCACATGCAGAAAATGCAAAGATTTGTGGACCGTTTGCTGAAGCTAAGTGTGAACTTCCCTGAGGAGCTAGCAATAGTTATCATTTTGCACTCCTTAACTTCATGTTATGATCAATTCCGCATGACATACCACATGAACAAGGAAGAGGTCACACTCAGCAAACTTCAAGGACTCTTAAAGACCGCGGAAAGTGGTCTTAAGGGTAAGGCGATTGTTACTCCTACTCCTACCAACTCCGCCCCTGTCTTGGAAATCGGGAAAGGATGAGGGAAGAAGAGAAAGAGTTCTTCGAAGGGTACCAAGGTTAGGACCCTTGATGGATCTTCTTCAAGTAGAACCAAGAAAGGTTTCATCACTCCTTGTTCTGACCCAAAAGAGGTTGCATGCTTCTATTTCCATGAAAAGGCACATTGGAAGCGGAACTACCCAAAGTACCAGCAAGATGTGAAGGATGGGAAAGTTAAACCCAACCATGCAGGTATTTACACTATCATTTCTAATAACTCACCCCATTCTAAAGCTTAGGTCCTTGATACCGGTTGTGGTATTCATATATGTTCTGATTTACAGGGACTAAGAAGAAGTGAGAATGTGGAGCAAGGAAGGATAAACTTAATCATGGGGAATAGGAAAGTTACACCTGTCACCAAAATTGGAGTTTATACTTTGTCTCTAAGTAGTGGGTTAAATTTAGATTTGAATAAATGTTGTTATTCACCAGAAATGGCAAGACATATTATTTCCTTTCATGCATTGTATAAACAAGGGTTTACCTTTTCATTTAATAATGAAGTTGGTTCTATTGATGCTTTCTTTAATAATGTTCTTTATTTTAAAGCATTACCTAGTGATGGCGTGTATGAAACAGTATCTGTGGTTGATTACTTAGGAAATAATGTATTGTGTATTGATTCTATTAATAATAATAACTTGGATAAAACATCACTATGGCATTGTCGTCTTGGACATATAAGCAAGAAACGCATAGGCCAACTCCAAAAGGATGGAGTCTTGGAGTCGTTTGACCTAAAGTCAGATGATAGTTGCAAATCATGCTTACTTGGAAAAATGACAAAGTCACCCTTCACAGGTTCTTGTGAGAGGGGTGAAGGTTTGTTGGACCTTGTACACACGGATGTGTGTGGACCATTCAAACATGCCACAAGGGATGCTAATCGTTATTATTTGACTTTTACTAATGATTACAGTAGATATGGATATGTCTACTTAATCAAGCATAAGTCAGAGACTTTCGAAAGGTTTAAGGAATTTAAACAGGAAGTCGAGAATCAATTGGGCAGGAACATTAATATGCTTCGATTCGATCGAGGTGGTGAGTATCTTAGTTTAGAGTTCCTCGACTATCATAGGGAATGTGGGATTGTCTCACAATTGACACCTCCCAGGACACCACAGTTCAATGGTGTAGCTGAGAGGCGTAATCGAACCTTGTTGGACATGGTTCGTTCCATGATGAGTCGAGCTTCGCTACCAATCTCATTTTTGGGGTATGCCTTATAGACTGCTACCCATATCCTTAATCTAGTCCCTACAAAGAAAGTTTCCAAAACTCCTCACGATATGTGGACTGGTAAAGTACCTAAACTAGACCACATCAAGATTTGGGGTTGCGAGGCTTTTGTGAGACGTGAGACTCATGATAAGCTAGAACCCCGAAGCGAGAGGTGTATTTTCATCGGCTACCCAAAAAGATCCTTTGGTTACCTCTTCTACAGACCTAGTGATAATGTGGTCTTTGTGGCAAGAATATGAGTCTTTCGAGAGAGAGAGTTTATAAACCAAGGAGATAGTGGGAGGCAAACTGACCTTGAAGAACTTCAAGAGTCAAGCGGTGAAGGAACTTCAAATCCTAGCCCTCAACTTGAGGAGGAAACTCATGTTGAGCTAATTGACGAATCTGTACCTCTGAGACGTTCCACGAGAGTTACGAATGCACCTGAGCATTACTATGGTTTCCATATTATTGCAGAAGGTGAGACACTTATTAGTGATGAACCTAACAGCTACGAGGAAGCCATGGCAGGCCCCGAGTCTGCTAAGTGGAAAGAGGCTATGGATAGCGAGATACAATCCATGTATGACAATCAAGTTTGGAACTTGGTTGAGAATGTACTAGGTCGTAAGATTGTAGGGTGCAAATGGATCTTCAAGAAGAAGACCGACATGGATGGTAATGTACACACTTATAAGGCTCGACTAGTTGCAAAGGGCTTCTCTCAAATTCCTGGAGTGGATTATGATGAGACCTTTTCTCCAGTAGCCAAGATTAAGTCTATCAGGGTTATGTTAGCCATAGCTGCATTTCATGACTATGAAATTTGGCAAATGGATGTCAAAACCGCTTTCCTTAATGGAAAGTTGACTGAAGATGTTTACATGAGTCAGCTAGAAGGTTTTGTCAGCAATGAATACCCTAATAGAGTGTGTAAGCTTGAGAAATCCATTTATGGAATAAAGCAAGCACCTCGCAGATGAAATCTTTGCTTTGATGAAAAGGTCAAGGAATTTGGCTTTTCTAGGAGTGAAGATGAATCGTGTATTTATGTCAAGTCTAGTGGGAGTATACTTAGCTTTTTGGTATCGTATGTGGATGACATACTACTCATAGGAAATGACATCCCAACCCTGTAGGAAGTAAATTCCTGACTTGGGAAGTGTTTCGCTATGAAGGACCTTGGTGAAGCTGCCTATATCCTAGGGATAAGGATTTTGAGAAACAGGAGTAAAAGACTAATTGGACTTAGTCAAAGCACCTATGTGGAGAAGGTGTTGAAAAGATTCAACATGCATAACTCCAAGAAAGGTGAGTTACCCATTCAGAGTAATGCCAGATTAAGTAAGACACAAAGCCCTAGTACTGAGGCTGAGATAGCAGAAATGAGTTGACTACCTTATGCTTCAGCTGTAGGATCGATCATGTATGCTATGACATGTACTCGACCTGATGTAGCCTTTGCTTTGAGCATGGTTAGCAGATATCAGGGGAACCCTGACAAGGAACACTGGATTGCGGTAAAGAATATTCTCAGGTACCTGCGAAGGACTAAGGACTGGATCCTTACCTTCGGTGGTAGTGATGACTTGAGAGTTGTATGGTATAGTGATGCTAGCTTCCAAACTGATAGGGATAATTTCCGCTCTCAGTCGGGCTAGGTCTTTACCTTAAATGGAGGAGCAATCACTTGGAAGATTTCCAAGCAGGAGACAGTGGCTGATTCCACTTGTGAATCAGAGTATATAGCAGCAAGCGAGGCAGCAAAGGAGGCTATATGGCTAAAGAACTTCATCGGAGACCTTGGAGTTGTACCAGCTATAAAAGAGCCAATGGAGATTTTCTGTAACAGTAATAGTGCGGTTGCCTTAGCCAAGGAACCAAGAGATCATGGGAGATCCAGACACATTGACAGAAAATATCACTTCATCAGACATCGAATAGAAGAAGGAATCCTCGTGGTAAAGAGGGTATCATCGGATGAGAACCCAACAGATCCCCTCACGAAGGGACTGAGTAGGGTTAATCATCTCCAGCATGGTCAGAGTATAGGGTTGAAGGATGATATAAGTTTTAGCAGTTAGATAAATTATGAAATTTGTAAAGTGTAATTGACATTAGATGATGAATAAAAGGTGTTTTATTTATGAGTAAAGTGTTGCTATCTCTTGTCAATCATTTACTATATTTCTTTTGCATGTTATGACTTCCAGAATAATTATGTTTGGTATATCATATTATTCAAACCTCCACAATCGGTCATATGTCGGAAGTAGGTATGAATCAAGACTATCATGATTGGTTGCAGAGGTCTAAGGTGTTGGACATGGCTACAACAATCATGAGTGCTCATAAGTTCTGAGCATTGGACTCAACCCACGCTCACTGGAATCACTTCATGGAATTTTATCTCGAGTGATCGTGAGATGGTAATATCATATAAGTCTTCAAACCTAGAGATATGATTTGTTACTTACAAGTTGATTATGCATTGATTGTACGAAAACGCATTGGTAACTCGATGTTATAAAATGTGCCTTTGTGTATAATTCAATGAGCGGTAGAACAAGCATATGAGTCGAATTTTATCTGTTCCTTCTAGGATTAGAAGCTGATATATGGGCCCCTCGATGATTGTGTTTTGACCTATGTACCGGTCCCGGTCAGAACTAAATTGATGTGTTCACTTAAGTTCTATGTCAAACAAATCGGAAATCGGGAAACAAATGTTGGACAATAAGTAAGACCATGTTCCATGTATTTGTCCGGCTGATATCTTGAGCAGAGGATTATATGATCACTTTTCTCAATGGCGCGTTCTAGATCAACAGAGTTTAAAGAGCTACGATTGCTGATCGGTTCCTAAAGTCATACTTGCAACTATAGTTATTAGATGTATCCAAGTGGGAGACTGTTGGATATATTTTTTAAGTCCATAACTATATTTGGTATGTACTTGACCGACCCGGCATGGTTCATTTGGGTTGCACTTCACCCGAAAAATTTATGGATAATATTTGAGAATAGTACAAGTTATGATTTATTAATATATTATAAGTTCTAATATATTAATTTAAGATCATATTATTTAATTAGTATTGATATATAATTAATCTAGGATTAATTTAGAGATCAAAGATATTACAAATGTAAGTATTTCTACTAGCTTTATTTGATTCATGTTCCCCATGCCATGCTAGTTAGGATATGAACCTTGGAAAAATAATTATTTGCATGTATCTTAGACAAACATAGATCCAAGGTTTATTAGGGTTGCGTGTACACTTAGGAAGTGTTAGAATGCTCAAAAGCCTTCAAAAAAATGGTCTAGTACTTTGTTGTTTAGGGAAATTTCTTTGGTGGATAAGGTGCTTGCTTCTTTTTTACTTTCAAACTGAGCAGTTTATTGCTCGGGTCACTGTTGTTCAGGAGGCTAAACGTTTGGTTGTCGGGGTGTCATGTACTAATGCTCAGGAGGCCATTCTTTAAGATGTTTTTGTGGAAGGTGCTTCTAAATGTGAGTCTGTTGAGGATAGCAAAGAGGGTGTATATGTTGGGTTTTGAGCATTCTAACACTCCTAAGTGTACATGAAACCCTAAATACCTTGGATCTATGTTTTCTCTATTATACATGCAAATAAGAACATCCAAGGTATTATCCTAATCTATCATACAAAACAATGAGTGTAACAAGATAGAATACATACCTCTTTGATGTAGAAAGTCTTCATGAAGCTTGAGTGCCTAGCCCTAATAGTGTGGAAGCCTCAAATGGAATCACAATCATCAAAACACTTAGAATAACTTGAGAGAGTTCTACACTTCATGAATTCGGCTAGCCCTTTGTTACTCTCACTTTCTAATGTGATTCTAGTGGCCGATTTTTGTCAAGAATAAGATCTTTATATAGTGTTACAATTAGGGTAAATCCTTAATTGTCATGGCTTTCCATTTCCTTGGATCCATGGGTTCAAATACACCATGGAGCATCCATGGACCATCCTATGGGTTTTAGCCCAACTTGATTATCCATGGAGCATTAGCCCACTATATAAGTATGGATGATTTACACAATCAACCCATATATTTAATTAGTCTTCTTTTGATCACTTAATTAATCCTAGATTAATTCTTGATCAATACTAATTAAATAATTTTATTATTCTTATTATTAATATACTAGAACTTATAATATATTAATAACCATAAGTGTCTTATTTCTCTCATTATAGTCTATCCAAGTGCATGATGGTATGCAACCCAAATGGACCATGCCGGGTCGGGTCAAGTCTTACCAATTATAGTTATGGACTTAGACATTAACCCAACAATCTCCCACTTGGATAAGTCTAAAACTATTATTTCGTATGACTTCAGGAACCAACTGGCAATCGTAGCTCTCAAAAGCTTCTGTCGAACTCTGACCTTGTAGATGAACTCTGACCTTGTCAATGACTTGTCCATTAGATAAGGGATCATATAATCCTCTGTTCTCATGATATCAGCCGGACAAATACATGGAACAACGTCGTACTTATTGTCCAGCAGTTTGTTTCCCGATTTTTGATTTGTTTGACAAAGAACTTAATCGAACACATCAATTCAGTTCTGACCGGCCGGTACATAGGTCACAACAAAATCATCGAGGGGCCCAGATATCGCTTCTATTTCTAGAAGGAACAGATAAACTTTGACTCATATACTTGTTCTACTACTTGTTGAATTGTACACAAAGGCACATTTTATAACATCAAGTTACTGATGTGTTTACGTGCAATCAATGCACAACCAACTCATAGGTAACAACTCATATCTCTAGGTTTGAAAATTTATATGATATTACCGTCTCACGATCACTCGAGATAAATTCCATGAAGTGATACAAGTGAGCGTGGGTTTATTCCAATACTCATAACTTATGAGCACTCATGAATGTTGTAGCAACCATTGCCATGACTAAACCCATTTAGCCATCTACAAACCCGATTCATGACATTCTTGATTCATACCTACTTCCAACATATGAACGACTGTGGAGTGTTTAAATAACATAGTCATTCGAAAAGAATAACCTAGCTATTTTGGAAGTCAAAACATGCAAAGTGAAACAGAATAATAATCGAATCTAATATGGTCTCAGAACCCTTTTGAATATAAATAAAACCACCTTTTATTTATCACCATATTGATTACACATTATTCAGTGTTTCAAATAATCAACTTAAGACTTGAATAAAAACAACAGTCGTACCATGCTCCTAGCACGTACACTTTGTTTTTCTAAACAATAGTTATGCCATACCCCAAGTATGCACATTATGTTTGTCTATGATCCTTACATTGTGATGTAGATCAATTGAACATGATTCCAATGATACTCATTTCACAATCCCAAATCCTTATTGTAAATGCAAGAATTCCAAATTCATGTCATTTACTGAAATCTGTTATATTCTAAACTTATATGCATTGATCCTCTTGTAATGATTATGCACGAAGTCAGAAAGACTTGACAACAACCATTACAGAGCATTCCAAAGGAGATCAGCTCCTTGGGAACATCCTTCTTGCATTAAGTTTCCTAATCTTACATAGATTGAATAATTTCTAACTTTGAAACATTTCCAGAACCCATTTTGACTATCACTTCTAAACAAGAGTTGCCTCCTTACAGATTATGTCAATATGCTCCTTCCAGAATTATCACTATACTTCCAATTGTCCTTGAGAAACCAATCTTTGGCAAACCTCAGATTGTCCTCGACAATTGCTTAATCACTTTTAGTCATATCCAGTTCTAGACTTTTCCCTTCTCAATGCCTTAAGCATTTGGAAAATTTAGAAAGGATGAATATTATAGCACATGCAATCGATCCTATATCCGAAGCATATGGGACACGATTCATGATGTTTGACATAAAGACATGATACTAGACAAGTCTTTTGCTACAATATTTTTTTATTTGCCATGTTTTCAAAATTTAACTATGAAGAGGGATGCCGTAATCATAATCGAATTTTGAAAACGCAATATATATAGAATTTCTTCAAGTTGAACCATTCATACATAAAATTCATATATATGTCCTTAACTAAAGATGATTAAAATCTCAATCTAAGCTTCTAGAATTGACATGAAGTATAATTTCCTCTCCCTTAATCATAGCAAAACAACTTTTCAACCCCTGCAACTTCACGAATTGAAACTTTGTTTTCTATAATTAACATTGCTAGCTTGCAATACTAATCATAATAATCATGCTCCCACTAACATGATGATTATCAGCATAACACTTATGCTCCCACTAGCTCTGACATATTTTCAGAAATCTGCTGGACTTCTGAAATTTAGATTCATACATCCTTTCTTAGATAGCTCACATGTGTGTCTAAACAATTTTCAGAACTATGAAAAGGGATGTCGTAATCATAGTCTCAATTGCTTAGGCATTTGCCATTTCTCACAGGTCCATGTTAGTGTGTCGGTTAACCACACGCGCTCCACTAACGACTTTTGAAAATGCAAATAACACAATTGCTATCTACGTAAAATCTACTTAGTGAAAGCGTTTCCTCACCATCATTTTCATGAATCGGAGAGAAACCTTATGACACTTAGATTTTATAGTGTATGAGTTCCTATCCATGCGAATTTGTCAAAACCATAATCACAAGATAAGGTTAGTGACAAATTCAGCCTTACATGGATTAAACTTATTCAATCTTACTTTCTTGTCACCTTGGTAGCACAAGGCCCACCAATGCTTCCAAGTTGAACTCTGATAACTCACATGCAAATCCAACTTATTTGTAGTAGGTACAGAAATAAGAATTATGTCAACACGATAGGTTGCAAACCTTAAGTCGTGTGCTAGTGATAAACTACAGGTTTCACTCTTGATTAAATCTTGAAACTCTTTCAGGATCTTTAAGGCTCCCACTGTCCTCTTGACATATAAGTTTCCCCAGTCAAGAACCATTCCTTGACAAAACAAATATTCAAGGGATAGTGCGGATTCTTATCAAGACTAACACTTCACACAATTGGTCTTAGTTGGTCTTTGTCTCATTCAAGCATCACAACTTACCAATCTCAAATGTACAAGAGTAGAAACATTTCACGCTACATTTGATAAGTGTTTAAAAACCTTACTTTATGTCAATCAAGGTTACAATCTTGGAGTATGACTCTAAGAATTGTTTTGGAACGAAGTATGACTCATCTCCTTGATCTTAACCAATCCAACAATTCATGACCTCTCTTCTTAGCCATAACAATGCACTAAGACGTCCTTAGAGTATGAATTTGTGATATGGTTTCTATATCATTAAGGTGATCATAAAACTGATACTAAAGTACTCTCCCATCTTTTCAGATTTGAGAAACTTTTATCCTTCTGCCTAATTTGATTCTTCTTATTCGCTCTGCCATACATTGGAACCTTTCCAATGTTACAGAATTATACTTTACCTTATAAGTATAATCATATTTACTAATCTTTAGTAAATCATGACAAATCAATCTTTGTGGTGGACCTTGACCAGTGCACACCCAGTGTACCTAATTCCTTAGTCCTTCAACTGACTCACATATACATGTGATCAAAGAATTAGTCTTAATTTTTCAAAGATGAAAATTCTCATTCATCATACAATACAACTTGTATGATTCCAAGATTTTGTCCAATTGAAACTTGGGTGATGAAAAACTTTCTTCATTTGGTAAATTCAGATACTACCACAAATGAAAGAATCAAATCCACTTTCCAATATTGCTATTACTGGAACCATATAAGCAACAATTTTCCACAGATGCCATTGTAAGGATATTTTTTTAAAATAAATAAAATTAAAAACCCTTTTTTTCTTTTATTTTAAAAATTTGCGAAAAAACTTATCCTTACAATCCACATGAAAACCTTGTTGTTATCTATTCCTAAGTAATATATTTTAACTCCTAAGAAGTAGCTCAAGAATCCGATCTTCAAACTACGCGATAGAAATCCATCTACGCAATCAGATTCAACATATACTTCTTTAAGCTTCCTATCTTTTCTTTGATTCCTAAAAACATCAACATGTGACCCATTCACATCATGTAATAAGAATCTTCAAATAGGAACTTAATAGAGTTAGTCAATGGATTTTACCCGAAGTAGAGTCAAACCTCTTGACTTGATCAACCTTATGACCTTTCAGGTGAATAGGGTAGCTTCGCAACCAATGCCCCTTCCTTTGGCAACAAAACACATGTAGACCCTTTGGTAATGGCACATGAGACTATCTCAGACTTAGCCTTTCTCTTTACCATTTGGTCAACCGAGTTGACTATGGCCGATCCCTTTCCATTGGGAAGAGAAATGCTTTTCTAGATATCCAATGCTACCATTGCCAATGTCCATTTAAGGTTTGGGAAGTTGATCTTCTAACAAAATTTGCTTTACTAGTGTTCCAAATCATTGTTGATTCCGCAACACAAAGCAAATAGATAAGATCATTAAGGCTCGTGTCATAGTCTGTCTCATAGTAGTCCCAAAGTGACCCGCTATGTTACTAAGAAAGTGATTGAACATCCAACTTTCACGAAACTTTGACACCCAACTCTCCCGGATTGTCAATATGTGACTACATCTCCAAGATGTGACCACACCAAGACCTTAACTTGACAATAGGGCTCGAGTGACTTTAAACTTTTCAAGAACTTGTGGGTGAGGGAGAATAATTGGAGGAGATAGAGGAAGTGAAGCATGATGTTGAGGAACATCATCTTCAAGAGATTTGGGAAGATCATGAATGTCTAAACCAGACATGTTTTGGGAGATAATCAAGATAGTTGATTTAAAGTCCTTAACATGACACCCAATATGAAATATTAAGGCTAGGACCCAACACAATATTTTATAATTTGGAAGAGGGATGCCGTAATCCAAGCTATAAAATATTTGAAGGTAGGCGAATGACGATTCACCAATTTCCACCATGAAAAACGAAATAATTTATTAGGTTTTAATTGGATTTGAAATTCCTAGATCTTTTGAGATTCATTGAACTTTTCAATGGCATGTTTCAATCTCGAGTGTGTCCTCTCAAATTTTGTGACTGGGATGCCGAGGATCACAAAACAAGGTGTGAATAACCATACCAATTCACTTGGTACCCTTAATATTATCACCTAATCAATGTGTCGGTTAACCACACACGCTCCATTGATCTATGACAAACATTAAGTCACCCTTCGTGATCCTTACTAGTCCAAGTTAGTGTGCCGGTTAACCACACACGCTCCACCAACGACTTGGTAAGGTACAAAGTGTGAATTCCATGGGCTAGCACCAAATTCACATTTTTCCTAAAGTAACTAAGATTGGGAATTATTAAGAGTTTAGTTACTTAGTATTTATCATTAATACTTTTAATGAAGGGAGAATTTAAAGTCATTGTCCTACCCGTTCGGCTAACGACCCTCCACCAGTCAAGCAAGCGGTGGGTGAGAGTATACACCCATTAAGTCGCCATTTTATAGGCAACAACCTTATACCCACCTTATAGACCGGCTTCGTGAATGAGGCCTACTAACGGTAAAACGACTTGTTCTTATACATATATATATAATTAACCATTAATGTTATAAATAGTATAAGTGTTGAATTTTAACTTTTAAAAAATTCTAAGGGCTAACTTGGAATTAAAGTATTCATAAGAGAAAACTTTTCAAATTCCAAAACTTGAGGGCAAGTTTTGAAACTATTCAAAACTAATTAATTCCATAACTTATGTGTTTAAAGTAGTTTTAATCCAAAAACTCTTCAAGTTCCATAACTTATGGAAGACTTTAAACTAATAAGAGCATTAACTTTTCTTTATTTTTTATAACTTATGGAATTAATTAAGGTAACACTTTATTTATTAATGAAGTGACTCTTGAATTTTCATAACTTGAGGACAAGTTATGGAGTCATAAAAAAAATTCAATGACACAAGACTCTTCATTTTGTAACCATTACCAACTTTTATGAGTTTTATGAGTCTTTAATGTGACTCTTCATGTAACTTGAGGACAAGTTACACAAACACATTTTATACTCAACTCTTAGATTAAAATGGATTGAAAACAACTATTTCAATTAACTTTTCTATTAATCTAAGCAACTCATAAGAACAAGATAATTCAAATCAAACTTCTTTATGTAATTAATCTAAACCTTAAACTAATGCAAAACATGAATCTATTGACAATTATCTTTGAAAATGGATTAGCATGAACATTACCACATTAAAAAACAAGTTTATAAGTTCAAAAACAACTTAGGGTAATGTTCCAGACCATTTCTAGCCAAAAACCTCGAAAATATGCTGTCTGGGGGTCCAACTCGTCGAGTGCATGAACCGACTCGGCGAGTTGGATCGTTTTGATCAATTTTTAGGAATGGACTCGCCGAGTCCCTTGATGGACTCAAACAGCAACACTTTCGATTTTTTAAGCAGTTTTGCAGGTATAACAAGAAAACAAGCCTAGGCTCTGATACCACTGTTGGGTTTTGAGCATTCTAACACTCCTAAGTGTACATGCAACCCTAAATACCTTAGATCTATGTTTTCTCTATTATACATGCAAATAAGAACATCCAAGGTATTATCCTAATCTAGCATACAAAACAATGAGTGTAACAAGATAGAATACATACCTCTTTGATGTAGAAAGTCTTCATTAAGCTTGAGTGCCTAGCCCCAATAGTGTGGAAGCCTCAAATGGAATCACAATCATCAAAACACTTAGAATAACTTAAGAGAGTTCTACACTTCATGAATTCGGCTAGCCCTTTGTTACTCTCACTTTCTAATGTGATTCTAGTGGCCGATTTTTGTCAAGAATAAGATCTTTATATAGTGTTACAATTAGGGTAAATCCTTAATTGTCATGGCTTTCCATTTCCTTGGATCCATGGGTTCAAATACACCATGGAGCATCCATGGACCATCCTATGGGTTTTAGCCCAACTTGATTATCCATGGAGCATTAGCCCACTATATAAGTATGGATGATTTACACAATCAACCCATATATTTAATTAGTCTTCTTTTGATCACTTAATTAATCCTAGATTAATTCTTGATCAATACTAATTAAATAATCTTATTATTCTTATTATTAATATACTAGAACTTATAATATATTAATAACCATAAGTGTCTTATTTCTCTCATTATAGTCTATCCAAGTGCATGATGGTATGCAACCCAAATGGACCATGCCGGGTCGGGTCAAGTCTTACCAATTATAGTTATGGACTTAGACATTAATCCAACAGTACAAACTATGGCTACTAAGAGAAAACGTATGTGGCTGGGGGCTTGGTGTCAAACGGATATTTCAGGGATGGTGTGTCGTCTCCATCCCCACAAATGGAATTTTGGAATTGGATGTAGTTCTAGGCAGGCAGGGGTAGGGATGTAGTCATTGATTTATCATATGATCCACCTGTAGGGGTAATGATGATGTTACCAGGGGTAATGTGGATGAGCCGAATTTGACTAAGAATGTTGTGTCGGTTTCAGTGTTGGGTGAAGCTAATGTGGATAATGTGTCTAGTGAGGATTGAGGGAAGAGCATCGAGGTTTCCAAGGGGAATGTTCAAGTTGATGAGTGGTTTTCTAGAAGTGGTGGTCTTGTTTCTCTTGGTCCCGTGGGGACGAGTGATGCTTGATGACGTGCCTAAGCCGCATGGAAGAGTCACGCCCGGCCAAGAAACTTGGTGCCCTGGCCAAGCCAAGAGAAGCGGTTTTAACGCCCGCTAGCGCTACTAAGAGCAGGGTGCCCCGGTGAAAGGCTCGCACCCGCCAAAGATGCTCTCGGCGTCAAGACAAAGGATACGGTGAAGCGATAAGGCAAAGGATCAGAGCATTACTGCCAGAGCCAATAGCAGTACTCTGATACAAAGAGGCACACAATCCTCCAATATGCACCACTGACCTTGTCTCCTAAAAGCAATCTTGTCCCGTACGGACAAGCAAGGTCGCTAGGTATAAAAGGAAGCACTCGGGAGCCCCTAAAAGTAGGCAATCTCCTCAGAGCAATTTTCACCGAAAGCACCTAAAACTTCATCTAACTTGACCGTCAGAGCGTTCTTCTGGGAGGTTCCTCCTGGGAAACGGATGACAAATGCTTTCTCCTGAGACCTTGTAGATACCTTCTAGCGCCATACCGGAGATTGAGTAGGAGCTGCAAAGTAAGGTCGCATCATTTGGCGCCATCCATTTTATGTGACGAAGAACAAAACTAAAACCACCGTTCAAACAGAATCAATGGCGTCTGACGATAGCGACGAAGTTCAAGGAGTTCAGAACAGCCCCATACGCTCCATGACACCGTTGGACGACATAACGCCGCTCATAACGACCAACAAAGAATTCATCGGGGAAGGAAGCTCTATGCTAGCTATGGTACCTCCGACAAGCCAACAATTAGCTCAAGGGGCCACCATTCAACCACCATCCCAACAACCATGGACAAATATGGGGACGGTACCATTAGCCACACCCCTTCCGACGCCGTTGACATTTCAGCCAACAACGACGTAATTCTCAGTAAACCAAATGTCACCATTCTTTAACCCGGTGGTACAACACCAGTTGCCCTTTTTCACAGCAATGATGGAAACAAGCCAAACACCAAACACCCAACCGACATTTCACGTACCATCACAGAACCAGATACCAAGGAGCACACATCTGATGCTCCCACCACTCGCACAAGCCATGACAACACCACCATCGGTTTCCTACTTTACGACAGGCACATGGGGTGAACCTATAGTGACCACCAACATGAGCCGGCAGCAACCTACACCAACACAACTCCCAACCCAACCTCAACTCATGCATCTGGGATACTCGCTACAGCTGCCATTCTAGCAGAAAGCCTTCTATGGCGCCAACCTAGGGTACCAGGCATTCTACAGTCATCTGGGGGCGCAGTCGTATAACAACCCCCACCAATATGACTTTCAAGGCTTGCTAGTTATACCCAATCATGATTTCCTGTTGCGGAGTGTCACATCTCTGTTTTCCAGGGAACTGTTGGATTACGAAATCCCAAATACAACAAAACTCCCCAACCTGAAAACTTACAATGGTACTACCGATCCGTATAGTCATATTAATACGTATGAGTGGACGATGACGTCATTAAAGCTAGACGAGCGTTTCTGGTGTACATATTTCCCGACCACCCTCGATGGAAATACAGGCACATGGTTCAAGACACTATGACTTGGTAGCATTTACAACTTTGGCCAACTCAAGTATTTGTTCCTCACAAACCTCATGCAACTACGAAAGTACAAAGGCGATTCCTACTCCATCATCGGATATAAGCAAATGGAAGGGGAAAGCGTAAATGGAATACTTCACACGGTTTACGAACGCCAAATTAGACATGCCGGGTCATGATGAGGGCCTTATAGCTGGAGCTTTCACATGGGGACTCCTGACAGGTCCTTTTTCATAGAGACTCATGGGTAAAAAACGACAAACAAGAGTCGAGTTAAAGGAAAGGGTGGAAAGATATCTAAGACAAGAGGAAGGTGAGGCAGCGAAACAAGGATATTTAAACGCTATAATAGTCAAGCCCTATAACTCAATCCACGTAGAAACACCGGTAGGAAGAAAACACTCCGGACGAGGGAAGAGACCATTGGGTCACTTCAGGCCATTTCTCAGAGACGACAGATGGGGCCGTCGACCAGATGGGTGCGTGGTTGTAGATAAGAAACAAGAAAAGGCACCACAAGGACGGTACTGTGAATACCACAAAAGCAAAACACACGATACAACCAATTGCTCACTCCTTAAGAAAGGGATGGAGGAGAAAAAACTCAAGGGGGATCTTGTGGAGATAGCACGCAGCCTACGCGCAAAATTCGATACATAAAACGCCAAAGGATCTCCAAGATAGGGTACTCAACCCAAAGAAATATTCATGATACGCGACAAGAGGGAGAAGGAACTACCCACAAGGAGAACCCCGCGGGTACGACACAAACGCTCACATTCTCGACACAGGATCCCAGGCTAGAAGGCTTGACGGGTGATAACCCACTCATAATCCAGGCCTCTATTAAGGATGTGGTCATACATAGAGTGTACATCAACACAGGTAGCTCAGCAGACATCATCTACAAGCACTTTTTCCATCTCCTCCCAGATAGGTGGAAGGATGGTCTATGACCTACAACCCTGCCTTTGCCAGTTTAGCCACCTCCGCATTGATCGCCCTATTTCGGTCCCCTCCTTGAACCCTCTTTTTCCGGTCTAGGCCAACCATGTCTGTGGGGGCCCATGCAAACACATGTTTGTATCGTATGAGGAGGTCGAAGAACGCTCATCTGGTGTGCCCTAGGAGGTTGTGGCCAATGTTGATCGTCTGACCGGGGTGTTCTTCATTAATCACCTCTTTCTCGTCTGCCGATCCGCCCCGTGCCTTTTTGGTTTCCTTTGTCATCTCGGTTGGTTGAATGATCGTAAAACATTGGAGTTGTCTTGGCGGTGTGGCTAGGATCATATCCAGTCCTTCGCTAGTGTTTAATTTCACTATCTCATGCGTTGTTGACGGGATCACTCCTAACTTAAGCAGAGTTGGCCTTCCCAAAATGATGTTATGTTCTGTTGAGTGTCGAATTACAACAAAATCGACCAAAACTCTTTTCCTTCATGCTTTTCGTGACTAGTCAGTGTAAGGGGGAGGTGGATGGTGTCTAATGGCCATAGACTATGTCCCGTGAATTCGACTAACCTTCCCGTTGTAGGTCATAGACCATCCTTCCACCTATCTGGGAGGAGATGGAAAAAGTGCTTGTAGATGATGTCTGTTGAGCTACCTGTGTTGATGTACACTTTGTGTATGACCACATCCTTAATAGAGGCCTGGATTATGAGTGGGTTATCACCTGTCAATCCTTCTGGCCTGGGATCCTGTGTCGAGAATGTGAGCGTTTGTGTTGTGCCCGCGGTGTTCTCCTGGCGGGTAGTTCCTTCTCCCTCTTGTCACGTATCATGAATATTTCTTTGGGTTGAGTACCCTCTCTCGGAGATCCTTTGGCATTTTATGTATCGAATTTTGCACGTAGGCTACGTGCTATCTCCACAAGATCCCCCTTGAGTTTTTTCTCCTCCATCCCTTTCTTAAGGAGTGAGCAATTGGTTGTATCGTGTGTTTTGCTTTTGTGGTATTCGCAGTACCGTCCTTGTGGTGCCTTTTCCTTACAATGCAATTACAAATGAAAACTATGTTATTACATATTTCCTTGCAATCTATCCTAACTCCTAAGCAGCGGTTGAAAAATCCAATCTTCGAACCATGCGATTAAAATCCATCTTCGCGATCAGATTCAACATACTCTTTCTTTAAACTTCTTTCATTTGCATGATCCTACAAAACATCAAAATGCGACCATGTGACATCATGTATTAAGAATCATCAATTAGGAACTTAATAGAGTTGGAAAGTAGACTTACCTGAAGCAGAACAACACAATCTGATTAAACTTCTCAGGTAGTCAGTGCAGCTTCGCTTCCAATGTCCCTTTCCTTGATAGTATAAACAAATAGGCTCACATGGAACAATCTTAGAATTGTCCTTTCTCTTATGATCAAAACTTTTGACCATGTCCAATTCCTTTCCTTTGGGAGAATGAATCTTTTCTGGGATGTCCATGTCAGCTTGGGATGTAGATTTTCTAGTCAGATTTGCTTGACCATTGCACCAAATCATTACTGATTCATCAGCAATTAGCAAATAGGTGAGACCATATAGGGCCATGTCGTGATCTGTCACATAGTAGTCTCTAATGAACTCACTATATGACTCAGGAAAGTGACTGAAGAACCCAGTCAATATCTAACTTCCTTGGGAAGACGACACCCAACATCCTCAGCTTATCAATATGCAGCTTCATGTCCAAGATATGTGTGACATCCCCAAAATCTCGGCCAGAAAAGACCGATTTTCATTTATGCTTTTAAATATTTTCAGAGTAAATCATTTTGATTTGAAAGAGTTGCGGAATTTGTTCCCAAAAACAAAACATGATAAAACAATGTTTACCAAAGCATTTCATAAAAGAAATGTATTTTCATTATAATCAAAACTCGGGGTGTCATGTTCCGATACAGACCAATAAGCATAAACGAATACATTACAAGTCATATAACAAATATAAACATATGTAGACTTGTAAACAAAACAACTTGATGGTTCATCCATCTTACGCCCTTGCGCCACTTCCTGTAATACAAATAAAACTGAGTGGGTCAGGCTTGGGAGCCTGGTGAGCATATAGGGTTTTCAACCCACAATAAATAATTAAATTAATTATTATCAACCAACAATAACCCAGTTACCCATTCCCGTTATTCTCACTTTACGTCCCTAAAATAACTAACACAAGGGACCTAATATAAGAATATTTTCATCGGGGTGACAACACATGCTGCGGGGTTTCCTCAGCAATATAAGTCAAATAAGGCAACCATGAGGGGGATGGAATACAGCGAATGAACACCCAAGTTCATTAACACCTACAGGTTATGAGCCTGCTAGCATTCCACATGACTATCTAGAAAAGTCCATGGTCGTCATCTAAATTCCGCTAGATGACTGGATCAAACAACAACGAGACCTCTCATCTGTTTATTACACACCAACTATCTACCCATGTTCTACCCAACATATTAGTAGATAAAAACATACATTTTATACATATTTTCAAAACCTGTATAGCATGCTTGATCAAAACATTTTCCATATAACAGATGAGACACACGCACATAACACGTATTTCATATAGAAATAATCATATCTGTAAGATAGAAGAAAGTGAATATACATTCACACACATAACAACAAAATATACACATAACACGTATCTCGTATAAAATACTTCATAGTTATACGTTATGAGAAAGTAACAACGCATTCACACGTATAAACGACAATAAACTTAATACCCTCGAACCATACTTGTATTATTATTGCGTTTATGAAAGGTAGTATACACTCACATGATCAGAAGATGATCGGATAGCACTACGACTTGCAGAAGTAGTAATCCACAGCAGATCTGGAAGATCTCTACGAAAATCGAACTTCTCGCGGGCAGAGCTTCGGCTCGGAAACCGCACTTCTCGGGATCTTCGGGATCTCGGGACTCGCTTCGGGACTCGGGAATATTACCGGGGCTTCGGGATGGCTTCGGGGGTAAAACCACAGAGCTTCGGCACAAAAACGAGAGGAAATTAGCAAATAAACCCGGAACACTCGCATCCTATTTATAGGAGGCTGGAAGCCTCTCGTACGCGGGACGTACTGGTGCGAGCAACGTCATCGCTTACGTCATCCGAAGCCACTTTCTGCGATGTCGACACTTTCGGAGTACGCGGGGCGTACTCACTTACGCGGCGCGTAAGTCGGATCGGATCGATGACTCGCCTTTGGATAAGGCTTCCGAATTTTGATTTAAAAATAAATACAAATTATTTAATAAAATTCGGAAATTCATATCTTCTTCATACGAACTCCGTTTTCGACGTTCTTTATATCCGCGGAAAGGTGAGACTACACTCTACAACTTTCGTTTAGACTCCGTCGGCTAATTTTGACTTTATTTTTATTATTTATTTTTAATAGGCCGGGACAGAAAATTTCGTTATAAATTCATAACTTCTTCGCTTGACGTCCGTTCTCGCCTAACTTTTTATTGCTTTGATACTAACAACGAGATCTTCGATTCTCGTTTAGATCACTAAGGCTAAATATCTCTTTAACGTAAATTTCACTTTTTACGTTATCCAGCGTTGTCGTTCTGTCGCGAAACTTCGACAGCTCATAACTTCCTCGTTATAACTCGGATTTCGGCATTCTTTATATCTTCGGAAACCTTGTTTCAACTACTACAACATTATCTAAAGATATCAAGTTTATTTTACACTTAAGTTTTGATGCTTATTTTAATCCTTAATTAATCAAACCACATAATTAAGCAATTAAGCACAAAACACATAATACTCAAATAATACAATCTTATTATTTCAAAACGGGTTACAAAGGTTAACCTAGACCATTACATTGCTAAAAATGGCAAGCCCAGAAACACAGGCGTTACAATTCTCTCCACCTTAGATTGATTCCGTCCCCGGAATCACACATCAACAAACAAATGCGGATAGCGACTCCTCATGTCACTCTCCGTCTCCCAGGTGAGATTCGGCCCATTCATGTGTTTCCATCGGACAAGCACTAACTCGACCATCTTGTGTCGCAACTTCTTAGTCTTTCGGTCAACGATTGCCTCTGGTTCTTCAATCAACCTTTTGTTCTCATCAATTCTCAACTCCGAAAGTGGAATCATGTCGGGAGCTTCCCCCGTGAACTTCCGTAAATAACACACATGAAAAGTGTTATGAATTCCATTCAGTTCTTCTGGTAGTTCGAGCTTGTAAGCTTGGTTCCCAATCCTCTGAAGAACTTTAAACGGTCCAATAAACCATGGACTCAACTTTCCCTTTTTACCAAATCTTATAAGTCCCTTCCACGGCGAGACTTTAAGCAAAACCGAATCCCCAACTTCAAAAGTCATCGGTCTTCGCTTTTTGTCAGCATAGCTCTTTTGACGATCCTGAGCCGCTAACATTCTTTCCCTAATTATTTTCAACTTTTCAGCAGTTTGATGAACCATCTCCGGTCCCATAAACTGCTTTTCCCCAGCCTCAAGCCAACAAGACGGCGTACGACACTTTTGTCCATACAAAGCTTGGTAAGGTGCCATCTTAATGCTCGAGTGAAAACTATTGTTATAGGAAAATTCTACCAAAGGTAAATGTTCATCCCAATTACCTAGGAATTCAAAGGTACATGCTCTCAGCATATCTTCAAGTGTTTGTATCGTTCTTTCACTCTGACCATCAGTCTGCGGATGGTAAGCTGTACTTAAACACAACTTGGTACCCATTTCCTCTTGTAGACATTTCCAAAACCTTGAGGTGAAACGACTATCACGATCCGACACAATTATAAGCGGAACACCGTGAAGTCTCACAATTTCCTTCACATAAGAATTCGCAAGCTTTTCCATAGACCATTTCTCCCTGGCTGCTATGAAATGCGCACTCTTAGTGAATCGATCAACGACCACCCAAATCATGTCGTGACCATTCTTTGTTCTGGGTAGTTTAGTGACAAAATCCATAGCAATGTCTTCCCACTTACCCATAGGCACAGGTAAAGGTTCTAAACTCCCATACAGTTTCTGATGTTGTGTCTTGACTCTCGCACAAGTCACACACTCGGCCACATACTTTGCAACATCAAGCTTCATCGTCGGCCACCAGTAGTAGGGTTTCAGGTCCTTATACATTTTAGTGCTACCGGGATGAATCGAATACATGGTCTTGTGAGCTTCTTCCATCAGAAGATCTCTAATTCCTCCTGACTTAGGTACCCATATACGATCTTGGAATACCTTCAGTCCATGACCGTTTGTACCAAACACCAATGTTTTACCCAAACGTTCCTCCTTTCGGTCATTTTTCTCAGAAGCTTCCTCTTGAGCTTTCTTTATACTTTCCACAATGGTCGAGACAACTTCAATTCTCAACGCTCTTGGCCTTTTCCTTTCAAGATTGACTTTCTGACTGAGAGCATCAGCAACAACATTAGCTTTACCGGGATGGTAAAGTATCTCACAGTCGTAGTCCTTGAGTAACTGTAGCCAGCATCGTTGCCTCATATTTAATTCCTTCTGATTGAAGAGATATTGGAGACTCTTATGATCAGTGAAAAGTTTGCACTTCGTGCCATAGAGGTAATGCCTCCATATTTTCAGAGCGAAAACTACCGCTGCCAACTCCAAATCATGAGTCGGGTAGTTCTTTTCATGCTCTTTCAACTGTCGAGACGCATATGCTATCACCTTTTCTTTTTGGGTAAAAACACAACCCAATCCAACCCCAGACGCATCGCTATAAACGGCGAAGTCTTCAACTCCATCGGGTAGAGAAAGTATCGGTGCCTCGCATAGCTTCTTCTTTAACTTCTCGAATGCTTCTTTATGCTTATCACTCCAAGCATAAGTAGCTCCTTTGTGGGTCAAAGCTGTCAACGGACTAGCGATCGAAGAAAAGCCTTAGATAAACCTTCGGTAATATCCGGCTAATCCTAAAAAGCTTCGGATCTCCGTGGGACTTTTCGGTTGTTCCCACTTCATTACAGCTTCAACCTTTGCTGGATCAACCATTATCCCTTCTTGGTTGACCACGTGACCCAAGAATTGGACTTCACGAATCCAAAAATCACATTTGGAGAACTTAGCATACAGCTTCTCCTTCTTCAAGACTCCTAACACTTTTTGCAAGTGTCTGCCATGCTCCTCCTGGCTTTTTGAGTAAATCAGAATGTCGTCGATGAACACTATCACGGATTTATCAAGGAACGGATTACAAACCCTGTTCATTAAATCCATGAATGCTGCCGGAGCATTGGTTAGTCCAAACGACATAACCAAGAACTCGTAGTGTCCATATCTAGTTCTGAACGCAGTCTTCTCTATATCCTATTCTCTTACTTTCAGCTGATGATATTCTGACCTTAGATCGATCTTCGAGAAAAATCTCGAACCTTGCAATTGATCAAATAGGTCATCAATCCTTGGCAACGGATATCTATTCTTTATTGTTGCCTTGTTCAGCTCTCTGTAATCAATGCACATTCTCATACTTCCATCTTTCTTCTTCACGAATAACACCGGAGCTCCCCAGGGTGATGAACTAGGTCTAATGAAACCTTTGTCCAACAATTCCTGAAGTTGCATCATTAGCTCCTTCATCTCCTTCGGTGCTAATCGATAAGGTGCTTTTGCTATTGGCATGGTTCCTGGTAACAAGTCGATACGGAATTCCACTTGTCGATCAGGTGGTAATCCAGGAAGATCTTCGGGAAATACTTCCGGATAATCACACACCACAGGAATACTCTGCATCACCTTCTTTTCCTTCTTAGCATCAATCACGAATGCTAAATATGATGTACATCCCTTGGTCAAACACTTTCTGGCTTTCATTAGAGAAATGATTCCAGAATTCACTCGGCGTTTGTCCCCATACACCATAAATGATTCCTTCCCAGGCGGGTTTACTTTAACAATCTTCTTCTTGCATAAAATTTCGGCATCATTGGCGCTGAGCCAATCCATTCCCAACACGATGTCGAAACCGTTAAGTTCGATAGGCAATAATTCCTCGCAGAACTTATTCCCATTCAAGTCAATTAAGATGTTTTTCATACGATGGCTAACAGGTACAAACTTGCCACTAGCAACTTCGACTAATAAAGCATTATCTAGTCTATTAATAGGCAAAGCTAGTTTTCTACCAAATTCATGCGATATAAAGGAGTAGTTGGCTCCAGAATCAAATAAAATTTGGGCAGGCAAATTGTTAACGAGAAAGGTACCTGAAGCGACATCAGCTTCATCCTTAGCAGCTTCCAGTGTCATCTGGAATGCTCTCGCCTTCGGCTTTTGTGGAATGTTGGGCTTAGCTGCCTCCTTCTTCTTCGGACAGTCTTTCAAAATATGCCCCTCTTCATTACAACCAAAACACATCCTTTTGTTGTTCGGACATTCATTGGCAAAATGTCCAACCTTTCCACACTTGTAGCAAGTTACATCCTCGCTACATTTCCCGAAATGCTTTTTCTTACACTTTTCACACCACTTCGCTTCCCCTCCTTTACCCCCACCAAACCTTTTCGAATCAGATTTTGAAAATTTGCTTTTCTTACCGGAACCAGATGTTCCCTCAAACTTCCTCTTCTCACCAACCTCAACCTTGTTGGTGGTTCTCCCCTTTATCATGTTCTCAACAGACTTGGCAGCCCAGATAGCTGCCTCTAAAGTATGTGCCTGACGTACCGGCACCTCATACTCCCATGGGAGTCCCTTCGCATACCGGTCCACCTTCGTCAGCTCGTCTGGAACGATACGCAAGGCAAACTCCATCTTATCGGTGAAGTTATTGGTGTATTCATCAACTGACATACTGCCTTTCGTTAGAGTCAGAAACTTGTTCTCTAGCTCCAATAGATTTTGAGCCGAACAGAACTTGCGCTTGAACTGCACCAAGAATTCTGCCCATGACAATTGCAGTGGCTCATTTGGGCTCAAAGTTTTCCCTAGAGTGTTCCACCAACGAATGGCTCCACCTCGGAATTGACGCATGGCATAGATAGTTTGCAACTTACCTCTGCAGCAACACGTCATGAAGGTGTAACGACCCAATTTTCATCTCCAAAAATTTCATTTTAAAATATTACTTTTACAAAACATTAATAAATAAAAGCATTATTTGATCACGCCATAACACATCGCAAACCATGTTTTAATATTCAAACCATACAATCCATCAAATATCAGAGTACAATCCCAGTGAATCTCGTAAATGCGGAAACCGAAGAGTGTGTGTGTGTGACATGCTGCTACCGTGCCGGCTCCTTTCCCCTAGCTGAGGAGGTACCTGAAACCAAAACTGAAACCGTAAGCACAAAGCTTAGTGAGCTCCCCCATAATACCCCATACCATACAGCATATAACAAATAACATGCAATTAGGAGATACGGGCCCCGCCCACACTCGTGAGGATACGGGCCCCGCCCACACCTCACTTTCTGAGAGATACGGGCCCCGCCCACACTCGTGAAGATACGGGCCCCGCCCACACTTCGCTACCTGGGAGATACGGGCCTAGCCCACACTCCACTCTCGGAGGGATACGGGCCTCGCCCACGCCCAACCGTCAATACATATCATACAAGTATCACGCAGACAACAAGTATAAACAGTTCTATCATACTGGTATATATCACAATCAACTCGACTAATAGATACGGGCTCGGCCCACACTATAATACTAACGTCTCATTTATACGGGTCGGCCTTGGTGCCTTAGACCCGTTACTAATGAAAGGAAACTCACCTCGAAATAGCTGCTGGTCTGTGTGGGAATTGATCACCTACTACTGCTGCTGCTGCTCCGGAAACTCCCCAACTGTAATTCCCACAATATACTTAGTCAAACACTGCTAACTGTCCTTTAGGTAAAATGACCATTTTACCCCCGGTCTAGCTCTAAGCCAATGCTAGAGTCAACTTTCAGTTGACCCGACTCGCCGAGTGGATCTCCACTCGCCGAGTCCTTAGCAAACTATTGTCCTGGGTCCCTGGTTCTACTCGTCGAGTTGGGCTATGACTCGACGAGTTCATCTTCTAACTGTCATTCAACTCCTTCATCCTACTCGCCGAGTTGTATGAACAACTCGTCGAGTTCATCTTCATCCGAAGAACACTTTATGCTAAGACTCGCCGAGTTGTATGAACAACTCGCCGATTCTGTTCTTGATCTTATGAAGATTGCCTTGGACTCGCCGAGTCAGGGCATTGACTCGCCGAGTCCTAACATGGGTGAGTTCAGCTCCCCACTCACCGAGTCACCCCCTGTGACTCACGGCTCAACTCGATACATCATGAAGGGACCAAATCGGTGACTCGCGACCAGACTCGCCGAGTCGCCAATACGACTCGCCAAGTCGCCGCCATGCATCCACCAAATACACCGATTTACTCGATTTCAGTCCATGCCATTCATAGATCTGGACTTCTAGGACACAAATCACACGTAAAGTTTCCAACTTTACGTGTGGATATTCACTAATGTGGATTTTATGGTGCAAAATGCCTCAAAAGGGTAGATCTAGGATGAACAAGCCACATGGGGCCATAAAGCTAACAGATCTGAGTTCCTGGAGCTCAATCTTGCCTAGATCTAAAGGTTAATCCACTTATTACGAAACATTAAGCACAAACAAGCTTGAAGAATTGCTCAAGAGTGTCTCAAATGAAATCTTAAGCATAGAAACAGGGGAAAAACGAGATATACCTCAAGGAAAATGTTGAAATGACATAAAGATGGCTGATCTCCTTCTCCTCTTCTTGATCTACTCCTCTTTCTCCTCAAAACCTTCAAGAACACACCAAGAACACTTCAATCTCTCAAGGGAATAAGGGAAAAACGATGTTGGGGGAGTTCTGGGGGTGAATGGGGACGAGTTGGGGCGGAATGAGGGTTTAAATAGGGTGCAAACCCTTGAAACTTAGGGTTTCATCCAGCAGTGGTGACTCGCCGAGTCCAGGATATGGACTCGCCGAGTCGCCCACTCAAACGTGTCCTGAGTCTCGTCCCTACTCGGCGAGTCGGACCTTATGACTCGCCGAGTCCAAGGCTAAAATAGGGAAATGCTCAAATAAAATTCACATACCGGAGACCAGGTGCTACAGAAGGCTAGCTCCATTTCGGAGATCCAATCCATAACCCCAATCGGATCCTCCTTTCCATTGAAGGTCGATGGTTTGCAAGTCAAAAAGTCCTTGTACTTGCATCCCATTCCATCATTCCTTCCATCGCGGTTATCTTGCCTAACTATTGGTGGGTTGGCTTGACCAACTGATCCACTGAAGTTTCCACCTTCCGAGTGCCCTTCATTTAATTCAGGCTCTTCCACACGAATTGACAGTTCTTCATGATTTTGTTGAAGCAACCGTCTAGTTTCCTCCATCTGACGATCCAACATCGTCTGAATCATCAATTGCACACCAGCCATGGTTATTGGCTCAGGTGCTGCTGCTACAACAGGTCTTTGTTCAATCACTGGTGGTTGATTCCTGTTTTCATCAGCATTTCCAACTCCACTTCTTGTTCTCACCATTTTTGATCTACACACCGAATAAGGTGAAATTAGATCCTTATTCACGATAGATAATCATCCTTATCACTCCGAAACGTTTACATGCTAGTTCTAATATCGTAGACGTACGCTTAGAATCCTACACACATAAAGTTTCTAGATCCGGTCGGCAACAGACCATAGATCCGAACAAATAATATCATATATGGCAACATATAACATTTAGCACATAAAAGCATTTTAGGCAACTTTCCTAAAATAAACTAGTGCTCGTGTCTAAAACATAACAGACACACATCTCAAAATTCCACTTAGCATTCTAAGTTTAAGTCTAGAAATCCTAAAAATTCCTAGTTCGCTTAAACTAATGCTCTGATACCAACTGTGACATCCCCAAAATCTCGGCCAGAAAAGACCGATTTTCATTTATGCTTTTAAATATTTTCAGAGTAAATCATTTTGATTTGAAAGAGTTGCGGAATTTGTTCCCAAAAACAAAACATGATAAAACAATGTTTACCAAAGCATTTCATAAAAGAAATGTATTTTCATTATAATCAAAACTCGGGGTGTCATGTTCCGATACAGACCAATAAGCATAAACGAATACATTACAAGTCATATAACAAATATAAACATATGTAGACTTGTAAACAAAACAACTTGATGGTTCATCCATCTTACGCCCTTGCGCCACTTCCTGTAATACAAATAAAACTGAGTGGGTCAGGCTTGGGAGCCTGGTGAGCATATAGGGTTTTCAACACACAATAAATAATTAAATTAATTATTATCAACCAACAATAACCCAGTTACCCATTCCCGTTATTCTCACTTTACGTCCCTAAAATAACTAACACAAGGGACCTAATCTAAGAATATTTTCATCGGGGTGACAACACATGTTGCGGGGTTTCCTCAGCAATATAAGTCAAATAAGGCAACCATGAGGGGGATGGAATACAGCGAATGAACACCCAAGTTCATTAACACCTACAGGTTATGAGCCTGCTAGCGTTCCACATGACTATCTAGAAAAGTCCGTGGTCGTCATCTAAATTCCGCTATATGACTGGATCAAACAACAACGAGACCTCTCATCTGTTTATTACACACCAACTATCTACCCATGTTCTACCCAACATATTAGTAGATAAAAACATACATTTTATACATATTTTCAAAACCTGTATAGCATGCTTGATCAAAACATTTTCCATATAACAGATGAGACACACGCACATAACACGTATTTCATATAGAAATAATCATATCTGTAAGATAGAAGAAAGTGAATATACATTCACACACATAACAACAAAATATACACATAACACGTATCTCGTATAAAATACTTCATAGTTATACGTTATGAGAAAGTAACAACGCATTCACACGTATAAACGACAATAAACTTAATACCCTCGAACCATACTTGTATTATTATTGCGTTTATGAAAGGTAGTATACACTCACATGATCAGAAGATGATCGGATAGCACTACGACTTGCAGAAGTAGTAATCCACAGCAGATCTGGAAGATCTCTACGAAAATCGAACTTCTTGCGGGCAGAGCTTCGGCTCGGAAACCGCACTTCTCGGGATCTTCGGGATCTCGGGACTCGCTTCGGGACTCGGGAATATTACCGGGGCTTCGGGATGGCTTCGGGGGTAAAACCGCAGAGCTTCGGCAAAAAAACGAGAGGAAATTAGCAAATAAACCCGGAACCCTCGCATTCTATTTATAGGAGGCTGGAAGCCTCTCGTACACGGGGCGTACGCCAGTACGCGGGGCGTACTGGTGCGAGAAACATCATCGCTTACGTCATCCGAAGCCACTTGCTGCGATGTCGACACTTTCGGAGTACGCGGCGCGTAAGTCGGATCGGATCGATGACTCGCCTTCGGATAAGGCTTCCGAATTTTGATTTAAAAATAAATACAAATTATTTAATAAACTTTGGAAATTCATATCTTCTTCATACGAACTCCGTTTTCGACGTTCCTTATATCCACGGAAAGGTGAGACTACGCTCTACAACTTTCGTTTAGACTCCGTTGGCTAATTTTGAATTTATTTTTATTATTTATTTTTAATAGGCCGGGACAGAAAATTTCGTTATAAATTCATAACTTCTTCGTTTGACGTCCGTTCTCGCCTAACTTTTTATCACTTTGATACTAACAACGAGATCTTCGATTCTCGTTAGGATCACTAAGGCTAAATATCGCTTTAACGTAAATTTCACTTTTTACGTTATCCAGCGTTGCCGGTTCTATCGCGAAACTTCGACAGCTCATAACTTTCTCGTTATAACTCGGATTTCGGCATTCTTTATATCTTCGGAAACCTTGTTTCAACTACTACAACATTATCTAAAGATATCAAGTTTATTTTACACTTAAGTTTTGACGCTTATTTTAATTCTTAATTAATCAAACCACATAATTAAGCAATTAAGCACAAAACACATAATACTCAAATAATACAATCTTATTATTTCAAAACGGGTTACAAAGGTTAACCTAGACCATTACATTGCTAAAAATGGCAAGCCCAGAAACACAGGCGTTACAATATGACTACATACAATCCTTCCATCTTTGTGTTTACTATTCAATAGGGATTGAGTGATCCTGAACTGTTCAAGTCTTCGAGCTTGTGGGTCAGGGAGAATAACTGGAGGAGGTTGAGGAAATGAAGTATGATTTTCACTTCCACAATCCAATCGTGGAACATCATCTTCGGAATGAAAGCTTGTTCTAGAAGATTTTAGAAGACCATAGTTGTCTGAGGAAGACATCTACAAGGGAGAAATTTAAGTTAGTTGATTAAAGTCCTTAATATAACACCAAAAATGAAATATTAAGGCTAGGACCCAACACAATATTTTACAATTTGTAAGAGGGATTCCATAATCCAAATCGCAAAGTATTTGAAGGTAGGTAAATGACGATTTACCAATTTTCACCACGAAAAACGAAAAAGAGTTTTAGGTTTTAAGTGATATGAAACTCCTAAATCCTTTGAAATTCATTGAACAATGAAATGACATGCTTAAATCTCGAGTGTGCCCTTCAATTTTGTAACTGAGATGTCGAGGATCAATACGGTGTGAATAACCATGCAAGTTAGCTTGGTAGACCCAATGTTACAACCACCTAATCAATGTGTCGGTTAACCACACACGCTCCATTGATCTATGATTAACATCAAGCTACCCGTTTCCACGCACTATCATTCCAGATTAATGTGTCGGTTAACCACACACGCTCCACTAACGGCTTAACAAAGTGCAAAGTGCAATTTCATGGGTTAGCACCATGTTCACATTTTCCTAAGTAACTAAAACTAGGAATTTATAAGTGTTTAGTTACTTAATATTTATCATTATACTTTTAATGAAGGGAGAATTAGAGTTCTATCCTACTCGTTCGACTAACGACCCTCCATCATTCAAGGAAGCCGTGGGTGAGTGTGGACACCCATTAAACTGCCATTTTATAGGCAAGTAGCCATATACCTCCCTTATAGACCGACTTCGTGAATGAGGCCTACTAATGGTAAGAGGAACTTTACTCTTATACATATATATATATATATATATATATATATATATATATATATATATATATATATATTAAACCTATAATATTAGAACAGTATAAGGATTTAATTTTAAACTTTTAAAATTCTAGGGTTTGGAACTAAATGTTTCAAAAGTTAGACTTTTACATTTACAAATTCCAAAACTTGAGGGAAAGTTTTGTAACTTTCAAAACCTTTTTGAATCCATAACTTATGAGTTTAATATAGGTTTAATAAAAAGACTCTTGACATTCCATAACTTGAGGACAAGTTATGGAGTTCATAAAACTATTTATGGGAAAAAGACTCTTCAAGTTCATAACCTATAATTTTAATGATATCTTTAAAAGAAAACTCTTCATTTTCCATAACTTGAGGACAAGCTATGGAATTCATCAAAATCATTTAGATCAAAATCCTAACAAGAAAATCAAACAATTTGTCTATGATCTAAATTAAACTCATAAGAACAAGACAATTCACATCTAACAAATTTCATGTAATTAGCTAACCATATAAACTAATACAAAACATTAAACTTTGACAATTATCTTATAAATTGGATAAGCATGATCATTACCACATCAAAAACAGCTTAGGGTAATGATCCTACTCCAATTCTAGCCAAAAACATCGAAAAACTGCATTCTGGAGCACCAACTCAGCGATTTGGATGACTTTGTACTTGGACTCGGCGAGTCCACTGTCCGGAACAACATAAAATAGATATTTAAAGCATTTCCAAGCAAGTAGCATCAAGTATAATTGAAAAAAATCCTAGGCTCTCATACCACTGTTGGGTTTTGAGCATTCTAACACTCCTAAGGTGTATATGCAACCCTAAATACCTTGGATCTATGTTTTCTCTATTATACATGCAAACTTGAACTTTCCAATTGTATCTATGTTTTCTCTATTATACATGCAAACTTGAACTTTCCAATGTATTACCCTAACTAGCATACAAACATTGATACTTGGGTAATAAAACAAGTTAGATAACATACATTTTCTTGTAGTTGGAAACCTTGGACCTTTAAGAACTTAGTGCCACAAGTGTTGCACCTCAAATGGAATCACACAACACCACCAACAACTCGGAATAACTTGAGAAAAGTATCCTTGCACTCAAAATCGACCAGCCCTCCTTTCCTATCACTTAGGTGCCATTTCATGAGCTATGAGGCTTCTTATATAGTGTGCACATTAGGGTTAAACCATGTAACTCATGACTTTCCACATTCCTCATGATCCATGGGTTTTAACCTCCATGGAGTATCCATGGGTCACCACATGGGTTTAGCCCAACATGAAAAACTATGGATCATAAGCCCACTTTATAAGAATGAATGATTTACCAAATCAATCCCCATTTATTTAATTAGTCTCTTTTGATCACAAAATTAATTCCAAACCAATTCTTGATCTATACTAATTAAATAATATGATTTCATATTAATATATTAGAACTTATAATATATTAGTAAATCATAAATATCCTCTTCTCACAAAAGTCTATCCAAATTGTTCCGATGCCATGCAACCCAAATGGATCATGCTACTCTCGGGTCAAATACATACCAATAATAGTTATAGGCTTAGACACCTAATCCAACATTATCAGGGGATTATCTCCCTCCTAGTTCGGTGGTATGGTATCGTCTGGAGAGATGTATAGTTTGTTTTCTACTGCTTTGTGGATGCATGATCTATGGATTGTTGATTTTGTTCTTTAATAACACGGTGTCTATATGTTGAGTATTTTTATAACCTTGCCTTTGTTGTTTTGGCCTCATGTCTTCACTTTTTGGGGAAGGGTGGCTTCATTGTTTGGTCAGATACTTCTGACATTTTCTGAGAGTTTTCCTTTGATTATTCATTCTTCCAACTCTTTTTTTAGGATGGCATAGTCTGTTATGCGATGTCCTTGTTTCGGTGATACCCGTAGTATTTGTTCTTGTTTGGGAATTGGTGTGTCTTGTTGCAATGCGGTTGTGGTTTTTTAGATATCTCTAGTATGTTTGGCCGTCGTACAATTGATCATCGTCTGTGTATGAAGGAATTTTATGTTCTGTTGGTGTGTGTCTGTGTTGTTTCTTTGTGGTCTTTTGGGAATGTGTGCAATTCCCTATGGTTGTTTGTTGACTTTCCGGCGCATAAGAAAGCTTCTTTAGCTGTCATGTCTTCCTCTTGCCGTAAGTAGCATTCTACATTTTCTTTTAGTTCTTGTCTCGTTGTTGTTTTTTTCCAAAGAAACTTTCATGAAAGTTGTCCAAAGAGTAGGTTGTATGTGGGCGCTCCAATAACTAGTTTGTCGTCCTAGCCTTGTATGTTAATCTTTTGAAATAATCTTTTATGCTCTCTACTTCTTTTTGTTTTCATCGCAAAATTTATTAAACATCTCCTAATACGTATTGAGCTACATGAAATTGGTTAGGAACAATTCCTTGAGTTGAGTGAAGTTGTGGATATTGTTTGGGGCGAGATTTTGAACCATGCTCATGCGTTTCTGTCGAGAGTTATAGGGAAGTGTGTACACAACAATCGTTCGTCTAGCTTAAGATATTTCATGTTCCATTCATAGGTGTCTATGTGGTTGTCAAGGCTTGTTGTGTTGTGGTATACTTTAAGGTTAAGTAGTCTTGTTTTTTTTGGTATGTCGTAGTTGAGGAGTTTTGGTATTAAAGTTGAGGCAACGCTTGAGATGGATGTTGATGCTCCTGTTGTGGACGCTTGAAAGAGGGTTGTTGACGACGACTGTGGCTGCGATGATTGGCATGAGGCAGTCCTTGGTTATTGTTGTTGTGGTTTGGAGCATGGGTAAGGTTCCCCAGGGTTAAGATTGGAACCCATCAAAATCGATATGGAGAACTTAAGAGGCTGATAATTGGTCCGAGTGAATGGATTAAGATAGATTGGTCCGGTCAAATTGTTATTCTTCAAGAACAATCATGGAACAGTCTTAAAGAAAGCTTGATAGAGGCTCACGATGGCAGATGGGAGTGTCGATATTGTCAAACTTGGGACCTAAGACATCGAGGAGATGGGTGACCAAGGTTTTTCCAGGAACTAGAGACCCAATGACAAATAATAACTTCATGACAACATTCATCTTTTGACAATACTCCACAATGGGTAGATCCCCATGAACCATAGAGAACAAATCGTTTTCAAGCTCAATTGCCCGCACATCATTGTTGTCTCGACACAAATCTTCAAGAGCTTTCCAAATGTCCCGAGCCTTTTAGCCATTTTCAAGAACCATAATGACAAGAGGTTAAGTGAGGGTGCCATAAACCCACATGGAAACAAAAGAATCAAGGTTGTGTCATGCCTCGTCTTTGTCGACTTTTGGATTGGAGGTGTCATCAAGATGATCGAAAATGTTATAGGCTTTGCAGTAAGTTAGAAAAGAATTCTCCATGCATCATAATTTAATTGATTCAAGTCAAGAATCAATGGAACAAAAGCTTTAATATTAGTGATTCTATGGGTGGTAAGTAGGGTTAGGAGGATCAATGCTTTGATACCATAATATATTGAAATGATCTTGCTTGCCTTTCTCATTCACAATACACAATATATATATATATATATATATATATATATATATATATATATATATATATATATATATATATATATATATATATATATATATATATATAATAGAATTACAATTGGGCCTAAGGAATACAACAACGTTCTAATAAGTAATTGGGCTAATACCTAATGTACACTAATAGTCTAATATACACGAATTCTAAACTCGTGTTTCGCGTCTTACACATATCAAGCACAAATCTATTTATTTAATAAAATATACGACACATTAAATTCGTGTGACACACACACACACACACACACACACACATATATATATATATATATATATATATATATATATATATATATATATATGGTTGTGCCAATGGGAAGGGGACAACATGGGCGATGGACCGGGGCTTAAAATTTTTTAGGTACCATTTTTTTTGTATTTGTTATTATATTTATATATTATACATTTATAAAAAATTTAAAAAATTAAAAAAAAAAAAAAAAAAATCAATCCTTGATACAAGCGTTAGTATAGATTTATACCAAAGAAAATAAAAACTTTTATGCCTTAACTTAGAAGGAATCAAGGAGGCAACAAAAGGAATTATAATTTGTAAAAAGCCAAATTATTGGAGCCAAAATATGGAGAATTCTACGGGGACGTTTTTTCAAAAAACCAGAATAAGGTTTAACTTGCTATCGACAACATTAAAAAAAAATTGAAATCTCTAATAAAATTCTAAAATTTTAGCCCGGTTTATGTTTTAGTCCTAAACTAATTTTTATTTACGAAAAAGTCCTAAAAACCGGTAAAAATTTGCATTTTAACCCTTTTTGACTGGTGACTATTTCATAAATTAACCCAAAGTATTGGGACTTTTCTGTAAAAACAAAAAATATTAGGGTTTTTCTGCAAACAAAAACCTTATTATTATTATATTAAAAATATAAATAAGTATACTATTTTTTAAATTTGTTATTATTAATATTATTAATAATACATATAAATACATTTAAATTAAAAAAATATTAAAAACATTTTATAAAGGTGAAGGTTGAGCGGATGGTAATGCTTTAAGCTTTGAAATCATGAATGTCTGTTTGTATATTTTAACTTTGTATATGGTCATTTCACATTTGTTATTATTATTTTTAATTTAGAATATTAACATTTAACAATTTAAAACAAGTTACTGATTTTTCAAATTGTTTACAAATAGTGAGCATGTGATATGCGTGTATGTCTTATGTGTAAGTATTTTTGAATTTCCAACATATGTGTTGCTCTTTTTCATTACTTTATCCTTGTGGTTTTTTTAAAAACATAGTAGATATAGTGTGATAAAGCAAAATAAATCATATTACTTTCTATTAAATAAGATATTTTAATTAATATTTTCGAATTTTGATATGGGCCACCAATGTAAATATTTATTGTGGGTCTGTTGGATTTGAAAAGAAATCATTCTACCTTAAGAAATTTTATATACAAAGTGAGAAATCCTTTTATCTTAAACTATTTATACATAATTTTACAAATATGCAACTTCTTTTAAATTGTTAAGTGTTAATATTTTGAATTAAAAACAATAATAAAAAATGTGAAATAATCATATACAAAGTGAGGACATACAAGCAGTGATTTCAATGCTTAAAGCATTACCATCACCACTACCTTCACCTTTAAATAATTTCTTTAATATATTTTTATTTAAGTGTATTTATATGTATTATTAAAAATATTAATAATAATGAATTTAAAAATTAGTATACATGTTTATAATAATAATAATAATAATAATAATAATAATAATAATAATAATAATAATAATAATAATAATAATAAAGTTTTTGTTTGCAAAAAAGTCCTAATATTTTTTTTGCATAAAAAATCCCAATATTTTAGGTCATTTTGTGAAATAGTCCCAATATTTTAGGTTAGTTTATGAAATAGTCCCAAATTAATTTGTTGCCGGTTTCAACCGGTCAAAAGGGGTCAAAATGCATATTTTGCCGGTTTTTAGGACTTTTTCGTAAACAAAAATTAGTTTATGACTAAAACGTAAACCGGGCCAAAATTTTAGGACTTTATTGGAGATTTCCCTTAAAAAAATTCCAATCGATCTTCTTTCCTCTTTCTCTAATTCTTCTCGCTTCTTGGTCTCATACACAGATGCAGTCACACCACTCACCTCAGTTGCTCATAATGGTTAAGTGTTTACAAGTTGTTCATCTGATAATCTGAATCTCTGATTAAAATTTGTTTTTACCTAGTTCGCCAAGACGCTAATGGAAACAAAATTTAGAATAAGTGAAGTAAGTGAATTTTGATTTATGAATGAATAAGATTTGTGAATTGTGATTGAAAAATGATTTTTGATTTGATAATAAAAATCGATTTCCAATTCTTTGAATAAAAATTGATTTTTGATTTTGATTTCTGAATGAAAAATATTGTTGAATAAAAATTGATTTTTTATTCTGATTTTGATTTCTAAATAAAAACTGAGTTTTGATTTCTTATTCTGAAAATAAATATTAGATTTCTGGATTTAAAAATATTTCTAATTTTAAGTTTCTGGATTATGATTAATTGATGTCTGATTTCTGGATTGAATTTTTTTTTTTTTTCTGATATTGAGTTTCTGAATTCTAATTAACCGATATCTAATTTCTGGATTGAAAAGGATTTCTGATTTTAATTTTCTGATTTCAGGAATGATGAAAACTAATTTATGATTTTACTGAATTTTTTATTTATATGTGTTTATTTTTGTAAGTTCTAGATAAACTGAAGTACGATGAAGTAATCTTGTTGGATATTAGGCTGTTAGCATTGTTATTGAATTCATAATCAACATCAGTACATCATAACGAGGTGTTTTCGTTTGTCTATTTCTTTTTCTCATTATCATTGCTTTATTCTTTTTCTCATTATCATTGCTTTATTTAAGATTAAAATAGCAACATGTTTCCTAAAAACATTTATTTGGAAGTGAAAGAAAAATGAACAATAAACATTACATGATTAATTACATCAAAACAGGATCAATGGATAAATTTATAAAATAGTTTATACTTGTAATGCAAATAGCACAAACGAGAATGAAAATGTAATGAATGAAACAAATAATGTCATTAACGAAAGTGAGAATGATTCTAACAAAAATGAGAATGTTCCTAATGAAAATGAGAACATGAGGAATAGCTAGGGATGAGATTTAGAACCGGAAAACCGGAACCGTTAGAACCGGAATATATATAACCAGTTCCGGTTCTGGGTTCAAAAATTAGCTTTATCCAGGTTCCGGGTAATCCGGGTTTAGGTTCATCAGGTCCGGGTAAACCGGGTCTAAAATTCGGAACCGGTTTTTGGAACCGGAACAAATTTTAGGGCTAGAACCAGTTTTTTGTGAAACGTTTAAAAGATGCATATCTCATTCGTTTCAACTCTGATTGACATACGGTTTTTTCCAACATGTAGTTTATAGTTTGTGCATAATTTTAGACTATAAATTTGTCATTTTTAGTTTTATATTCATTGACTTAGAGTTCTCCAAAGTCGATATATCAAAGCTGGAAGTTTTTAATTTTTCAGTTTTTTTGTATTCAGTAAAAGTTTTAAAACATCCAAATCTAATTCGTTTGAAGTCGGATTGACATTTGGTTTTTTGAAATTTGTATTTTACAATTTATACATGATTTTAGACTACAATTTTGTCATTTTTGGTTTAACATTTAATGATTTACAATCCTCCGAAGTCGGGATATCAAAACTGAAAATTTTCAACTTCTCAGCTATTTGTTTTTGTACTTTGTATTATGTGAAAATGTTAACACATTCTTAACACATTCGTTTAAATTTGAATTGACATGAGGTTTCTTCCCAAGTATATTTTAGAGTTTGTACATGATTTTTTAGTATAATTTTGTTAATTTTGGTTTCATATTCAATGAGTTACAATTCCCCAAAGTCGGGATATCAATATGAAAATTTTCAAAGTTCAACCCACTAAGTAATAAGTAATTACAAAAAAAATCGGGTTTATCCGAGTTTCCAGTTCTAAACCCACTTTATCTGGTTCCAACCTACCCACTTTGATGTTTCCGGGATTTTCGGTTTTAGACTCACTTTACCCGGAACCGTACCCGGAATCGGTTCCTATATACCGGTCCGGTTTCCGGTTCTACAAAATTCCGATAACCGGTTCTGGGTTTTCTGGGTCCGGGTCCGGGTCCATCCGGTCGGGGTTTGGACCCACTTTCATCCCTAGGAATAGCAATGTATCACTAATGAGAATGATAACATGATGAATGAAGATTGTTATCAATGTGTTCTCTTTTAGACATTTATGATCCAGATATTATTGACAATAAATTACAAAAGCTTTTAGTTGAAAAATAACCAATTAGAGAATTAAATATAGTTTCCTAAAGAATTATTAAATGATTTGGTTATATTATGGATTGAGAAAGATATATTGGACACTATTGACCTTGATATATTTTGCATCTAAAAAAGCTTGTAAATATAATTTTGTAATTGATAGGTTATTTGGCTTTCGAGACTTCTCAGGGCTTTTTTCTTTTCATAGGTGGGAAGTCTCTAGTCTGCTGTTGTATTATATTTTTTTATATTAATAAAATTTTCCGAAAGTGCTTGTTCTCTTTTACTAAAAATATTTTACTGTCAAGTACCTATTTTTTGAATTTTTCCAAAGGTGGTGTTCTCTTTTATAAAATTATATTTTATTGTTTAAAATAATTAAGTTATTAAGTCAAATCAACTAGGATCTGGCTATATATATATATATATATATATATATATATATATATATATATATATATATATATATATATATATATATATATATATATATATATATATATATATATATATATATATAGACACACACATGAATTAAATACATGTTTTCCTAGCATAAAAAACAGAATTAGACAATGTATGTATAAATTCGTGTAAATCCGTATTTTTGTGTAACACGGTTAAAAATATATTTATTTGTGTCGTGTCATGTACACACACAGATTAATTATTTTTCATGTCCGTGTTTGATACCAATACATGTTTTACAATTCGTGTTTCACAAATTTATGTTTGATACGTATAGACGACACTAAAACATGGATTATCAGACCAAACACGCAACAAAATAAAACTTTTTGGACATACCATAAGACCAATCTTGCAAGTTTGTCTTTTAAATATAACAATTAGTTATTAATATATCATGAGTCTAGCTTTTTGACTTATTAGTGGATCCATGAAATTGTTTTTTTTTCCATCATTAATTGTATTTTTTGTATTTTTTTTTACCCGTTATTATGGTATCATTTTGAAATGAAACCAATGAATCAATCTAAAGCATCAGAATTTAAAATGATTAACGGTAAAAAAATAATTGTAGATTTTTACAATGTATGCATATGCACCGGATTATAACAAAACTCATTTTGTTTTTTTTTTGTTCCGTTTAATTTTTTTAGTCATGTTTTTATCGGAAAAAAAATGAATATACCATTGTTCATTATTTTTTGTCCTCTTTTCATTGAGATCGATATTAATATACAAAAAAACACACTTAATTTCTTTGTTTTTTGAAAAGTTAATGCCTATTCTTTATCGAAAATTTTTAATTAATATATCAAAATTAATATTTTTTTGTATTTTTTAAACATAAATTCATATTTATGTAGAAATTTTTTTTTTAGTATAAATTCACATTGTGAATTTAAGCAGATTCATAATATAAATAATGGTAAGTCATATTAATATTATGAATCAATGTTTTCTTTTTTTAATCGATGTTAATGTTCATTAATGAGGATAAAAAAAAATTGGTATAATTAGTTTTTCTGGATAAAAATTAACTTAAATATAGAAAAATAACAATAAAACCAAGTGGGTTTTTTTTCAAAATAATTTGTTTTTTATATATCAACATTGATCTTTATGGAAAACGGATGAAAATTCATGGACAAAGGTATATTCGTTTTTTTTTTCTATAAAAATGTGGCTTAAAAAATTAACGAAAAAAAGAGGTGGGTTTATGATATAATCTGATGTATGTGCGTCAAATGTACAAGAATAAATCCATTTCCTTAGCCGTTGATCGTTTAAAATTTCGAAGCTCACGAATTGTTCTTTGGTTCCTTGTTAATAATGGTTCTCTCTGTGTGTGTGTGTGTATATATATATATATATATATATATATATATATATATATATATATATATATATATATATATATATATGGAGCAGCATTTTGGATGGGCTCAAGTTAAATAGCTTTGGTTAACCCAATTGTCTTGAGTTTCATGGGTTACCAGTTTTGTACTCCAGAATCCAAAGTCCAAACTACATTTACGAGCTTTGGTTATTCCATGAAATCGTTAGTGGTTTGTTAATATTTCATAAGAAAGCACTAAATAAAGTTATTTATTAGTTTGCTTTTGAGATTGTGGTATTTATTATATTTGATCAAATTAGTTCATGTAATTTGTATAAATCATTAGTTTTGATGTAGTTGACAACTTGTGCTTTTTTAACTAACAAACAAGATAATCCTAAAAAAATGATAGCACTTGAGGTAATAACTTAATTATTTTGAACAATAAAATATAATTTTGTCTAATAAAAACAATTTAAGATGATAGTGTCGCCAAAATCTAAATTGAAGTTGATCTCACAGCCACTCATCCAACCAGAAACGGATACAGTTTCCGATGCCAAGCTTAACTTTCGAAATAGAATAAAAAATGACTTTTCAATCATGCAAGTCGTTGATCATACCAATGATACGTGCCCAGTATCGGAGGTCTTGGGAATAGCCCTATTGGTAAAAGTAGTAATAGTCGTCGGGATAGATTGTTAGGAAAATATAACCTAAAACTTTACGAAAAAACAAAACCCTAAAAGTTATTGACTGAGACATGTGTTTAACACAGTTTTCTTAAAACAAATTAGTCTTATATTGGTGTTTGTTTCCCATGATACAACAGTCAACTGTAAAAAGCAATTCTTGAAGATTACCCGAACTCTCACTTGGCCTGGATTATACATTGGTTGCAGCAAGAGAGAAAAGATGAAACAGAAGCGCAAGAGTGGAAGAGTGATTTTGTTTCATTCGGCGTATCGAATCAGTCACACAAGTGTTGGATGTATACTACCCAATGTAATTTAAACAAAATCGTAACCGTCACAATTAAATAAGAAAATTAATCAAGAAATCAAAATTGAAATCTATGATTAATAGCTCTTAATTCGTTTTTGTAACTGTTAACCAAAAGGAAAAAATGCAAAAAGGTCCTTGAACTTTTCTGGTCGATCCGTGGTGCATTTGTGCCCGCACACAAGTCCAGTTGCCCTACTTTGACAACTAATTTCTCATTCATTTTTAATCCGTTTTGGACGTGTGATATATCGAAACGAAGATATCACGAAGGACAACACGAATATATAATCCATAACTCGTTTTGATTATATTTAGAGTCCAAAGTTTGTGCTAAAAAATGGAGAAAATCCATTTTTGGAAATTAATCAAATTAATCTTCCAACAATCCCCCACATGAATGAAATTTGCTTCAGCATCTGCAATTCCAAACTTAGGTAAAATCCAACAGTTGAATCATGCACAGGATAGGTAGGTTTAACCCTTTGAACCTTCCCTTAAGATACATATTTATTTTACTAGCGGACCAATAGACACTATGTCCTTGAACTGTTATGCCATTTGTGTAAATCATCAATACATGTCTCACATGATTCTCCCAGACCTAGTTAGGTTCTCATTGATGTGTCCATTTTGGTCATGGACACTTGCCAGGTTCTGTTAGAGCTCTTAGGAACTTGACCATTCAATTCCCTTTGAAGCGACCCCACTTCTCTCTCACATAGGTGATTATATCATAATCATTAAAAGCTAAATCTTGATGATTTCCAACTTATCACCAACTACTATAAGCTTAACATGTATTAGTGTTATTTATAGGAATGGGTTGGGGTTGACCCCTACAATGGTCCACATATGTTATATGCAAGTAGCTTGTCCCATTGAACCTAGATCTTGGGATCTCCAATCAACTAGGTTGGGTTTTCCTTCGCAATAACTTATTCCTTCATGGGTTTTAATCCCATTCCTTTTGACTATTTTGCAACTAACTACCTATTTAACCCTTTGGTTAGCGGATCCATAGTGTTATTTGTAACGCCTGATTCCTGGTACGCATTTAATTTATAATTTATTCATTTTCACAGAGCAACTCGACGATTTGGAATACCCAAACTCATCTAGTAGAGATTGTCAAAACCACATAATTTAAGTAAGCTACTTGACGAGTTGAGAGGCCTCAACTCAACGAATAGATCAGCTAGAATGAAACCCTAATTTAAGGGTTTTATGCCTTATTTAAAGGACTTAATCCTTTTCCCTCAGCATCTCATCAGCCCCCCTGAAACTCTAAATCGTATTGTGAGCTCTTTGGTGAGAAACTTGAAGTTTTGAGTGGATTTTTATGTGTGTTTGTGCTTGGTAAAGGAGTTGTAAGAACTAGAAGTCATCAAGCTTGAGGAGAAGCATTAGATCTAGGATTTCATCCATCTTTGGCAACCTTCTGAGGTAAAAAGTCCTTAACTTGGTGATTCATAACTTAGATATCTTTTAGTTTTGCTTTATGGGTCTTTTTGACCCCATTGTGGGAAACATGATACCCTTCATAGATAATATGTTAGGGATTCCCATTTTCCAGTGATATTTGGCCCTTAGAATCATAAAAAGGATCTTAAACCCATTCTTGTCCAAGAAAAGACCATGTCCATGGAAGTAGGTTGCTATATCTCGAGTTTGGGTCCATTTGAGGCATGCAAAGCCATCAAGTTGTCAATTTACAAAAATAGGTTATGGAAACAATATGGATCTGTATTCTAAAACCTTAGATCTGAGAAAAGGGATTAATAGGCTAGAAATTCAAGGTACTCAGTGAGTTCATAGAGGAACTCGATGAGTTTGGTCGAACATTCCTGATTCTGTTCATGTAACTCGGTGAGTCCACAAGGGAACTCGACGAGTTGTTCTAGGAAGTCCCATTTTTATTGAGAAGGAGGAACTCGTCGAGTTGGAGGAAAACTCGACGAGTTAGATCGCGATTTCACGATTTTGTGATTTATGAGAACTCGACGAGTTGAAGGGTAAACTCGACGATTTGAGTTAACTTGGAGCGTTGACTTTGACTTGACTACGACTTTGACTTGAACAGAGTTAACCATAAGGGTTATGAGTATAGAATGGTATCTAAGGGGCTGTTTTGGTTCAGTGAGTGAGTAGAGCTGATTCCGGGCAGAGACATTTCAGCTATCCTCCAACAGTCAGGTCATCCTGGTTTGAACGGGTCGAAGGCACCAAGGCTGGCCCGTATATGTTATGTGTGTTTATTAGTAGCTGAGTGTGGGCGAGGCTCGTATCTCATAGATAGCTGAGTGTGGGCTAGGCTCGTATCTCATAGGATTATTTGAGTATAGATATAGGGCTGATTGATAGATTTGATTATACTTGTTGTCTATGTGATACTTGTATATATGCTTAGTAGTTGAGTGTGGGCGGGGCCCGTATCTCATAGTTATCCGAGTGTGGGCGGGCACCGTATCTCGTAGTCAGTGGAGTACGGGCGAGGCCCGTATCTTATAGTTAGCTTAGTGTGGGAGGGGCTTGTATCTCGTAGTTAGCAGATTGTGGGTGGGGCCCATATCTCCTAGTTAGCTGAGTGTGAGAGGGCCCGTATCTCCTTGAGTATGGGCGGGCCCGTATCTCCTAGTAGCATGATTATGTGTATGGTATGTAGTAGTTTCGGGAGACTCACTAAGCTTCGTGCTTACGGTTTTCAGTTTTGGTTTCAGGTACTTCCGGTAGCAAGGGGAAGAGCTCGGGATGATTGCAATGCACATACCATTTGTTTAGCCTGGGATGTTTTTACTCTGATATGTTGATATGAGTTTTGATGAGATACTCTGATTTGATACTTTGACTTATGTTTTTGGATGGAATGACTTTGATAGATTTGGTTATTTTAATAAATAAAAATGAAATTCTTTGTCATGATTTTTGGGACATTACATTATCCTTGGACCTTATGTAGTTAATTGTAACATCCTATTTATTAAATAAATAAATAGATAAAATTGATGAATGAATAGTCTCCCTAAATCCATATTATTTAGTGGGGTGTTGGTTTTCGGGAGACAAATATTATAATTTGGATTATTCGGGGGCTAAAGAGTAAATTTTGGACCTAAGTTGAAAAGGTTTTGGTAAAGGAGGAGCCATTTGGTAACATAAGGACTTCATCGAAAATAATTTGTAGAAGGAGGGGTTGTTAGGTAAAATATCAGGACTTAAGTTGAAGGGTTTTTGGATGGATGGGGTTAAAAGGTAAATTATAGGCCTAGTTTGAAAGAAAAAGGGTGGGATGGACTATTTATGTCATTATGGAAATGAGTTTAAGGGGATCGGGTATATCAACCCATCACCCTTCCGGAACAATAACCCTACGAGTATCTTCAGCTGCCACCTTCACCATCCTTGTCCCTCCACTCTTTCAGTCGTCGTATGGCCACCGTGAGCCCGGATACCGCTACCGCTATGCTTCTTGCTGCAACGAACCGCCAAAGCCGATCACCACTTGCTTTTGCCGATGTTAGAAGAAGGGCGATGGAGGGTGAGTGGTTTATGTTGCCTCTACCTTCTCCGGTAATGGCGAACTCCTCCACCTCCTTTGCTATTCGGTCGTTCCTCACGTCCGTCGCCATCACCGCTCTGTCGGCTATCATACATTGACGGTATTCTCTCCGAACATCGGATACCACCATAAGAATGGCTGTGTTGTGCGTGTTTCAGAAGTTATCGCAGGCGTGTGTGGGTGAGATGTTGGCTGGAAAATGCAAGAAGACCACCATGGTAGCCAACCATGGTGGCTGTCACTGGGAAGGCTCTTCTGCTGCCGTAAGTGTTACTGTTGCGGCCTTGCTACCCTATTATGCCACCATTAGCCACCGTAAAAGGTGGTTGTGGGGGTGTTGTGGTATTTGTGTTCATGTGTTCTGATGATATGAGGCTACGGGAGAGTTTCTTGGCCGAGATCCGAAGAAAGACCCCCCGCCACCACCGTGAGGTGGTTGCTGCCACTCTCTACCACCGCTTGCCGCCACAAGGTGGTTGTGTGTGTATTTATTGGGTGTTTATTTTTAGGATATTGTGTGTATTATTGTGATTGTAGCTGAAATAATCAAGAAAACTCATAGCCACCACTGTGAGGTGGTGGTTGCCGCCACCAGCCGCCGTGTTGGGTGACAGTGTGCTTTGTTTGTGTTTAGATTTCGTTTGGGATGCTTGGACAAAATGAACTAGACCCATAACCACCATCGTGAGGTGGTGGCCGCTGTCGTGAGTCGTCATTGACCACCACTACCCAAGGTGGTAGTGGGTGGTGCCCGACTAAGGAAAAAACCCTAATTGACCTAACGAAACCCTAATGGGCCTAAGGACTTAGCTTTTGGGCCTAATTGGATTGTAATGGGTTGGAAACCCTAATTAGGGCTTAGAAAACCCTAATTTTGGAATTTTTGGTTTGGACTTATCGAGACCCGCATTTTGGACCATTGGAGTGAAGTTAAGACTCAAGCGCGATTTCATTGTATGTTTGGACTTAATGGGTTAAGTAGGAACAATTAACCTTAATCGTCATTTTATGTGAAAAAACCCTAATTAGGTTTGGGTTCTTATTGAGCCACTTATTGGACTAAGTTGTTGTGGGCCTTTGTGGGCCAATTGGGAACATATTTATGGACCAAGGAAATTATTGGGCTTTAGGATAAGGCCCATTGGAAAGGATTGGGCCTAATTTGGAAAATTTAGGCCATATGTTGGGCTTTGGTCCAGATTTTGACTTTTGGGCTTTTGGGATTGAGCCATGGACTTGAATAAAGCTAAGTTAGGGGTAAAGTAGTCTTTTACCCCAAACATGGAATTATGATTACGTATTGGAACCCAATTATTAATTGGGTCTCATTTTTATGTTGACAGTTCGGGAACCTATCAACCAGCAGCTAGGATTTTACCCGCGGGACCTTCAACAGTGCAAGGTGAGTCTCCTCACCATACCAATGGGTCAAAGGCATTAATTTCGGCCCATTTTATGATATGTGATACACTAGCTGAAGTTGTATTATGTGGCATGTTAGCTAGTTATAGGATAGGAAGTATGCTAGTGGTTTATGTGGTATACTTGTATGGAAGACCATAGGAGAGCCCATGGCACCTGGATGTAAGACCATGTGGAGAGCCCATGGATTTCCTACTATGTTGTAGTGTTAATGTAGATTCAGTACTGATATGTATGGTATGCATGTAAAGGTGGTATGCTAGTGATTATATGGTATGCTAGTTGACTATGTGGTATGTGGTATGCTAGTTTTCTTTGTGATACTTTCATGGAAGACCATGGGAGAGCCCATGGCACCTAGATGTAAGACCATGTGGAGAGCCCATGACTTTCCTATTAAAGACAATGGGAGAGCCCATGGCAAGCGGATGTAAGACCATGTGGACAACTCATGGCTTTCTTATTAAATACCATGGGAGAGCCCATGGCACCTAGGTGTAAGACCATGTGGGGAGCCCATAGCATCTTGGAGTAAGCCCTGAAGACGAGCCCACAACATCCTTATATGTTTATATGCATGGGTTATGTGATTGTTATGGTTTATGTGGCTTCTATAGCTAATACGGATTATGTGATTATATGGATTGTGTGGGTATGCTATGGGGAACTCACTAAGCTTTGTGCTTACGGTTTAAAGTTTTGGTTTCAGGTATCATTGATTTGGAAAAGAAGGGCTCGGATTGATCGCAGTGCACACACCTATGATTTTTGCAATGAATGATTTTGGGGTGAACTCTGATAAATGTTTTACTTAATGATGATTTGAAATGTTTGAAATAAATTGTATCAATTTTTTAGCTATATTAAAAATGAAAATTTTACCCTTGATTTTTGGGTCGTTACATTAATTGAGATAACTCCAGTTGAGAGTAGTTGTCGAATGATGTTGTGTCTTCAACGGATGTGTCGAGACTTACCATTATACATAACACTTTGTGCCCATCCAATTCTTTATTAACTATTGCAATGGATTGAGATTGCAGAAACTGGTTTAGGCCATCCTGGTATATCTTCCAAAAATTGTCGTAGCCATTCAGCTTCTTCTCCACTTTTATCAAGTGCTATAAATTCAGATTCCATGGTGGATCTAGCTATAACTGTTTGTTTTGAAGATTTTCATGATATAGCTCCACCTCCAAGTGTGAACAAAAACCCCCTGGTTGATTTGGAGTCTTTAATGTCAGATATCCAATTTGCATCACTATACCCTTCTATCACTTCGGGATATCTTGTATAGTGCAACCCATAATTGCTAGTGTACCTTAAGTATTGTAATAATCTTTTAATACTTTTCCAATTTTCATCACTCGAATTACTAGTATATCTACTTAGTTTGCTTATTGCAAAAGCTAAGCCAGGTCTGGTACAAATCATAAGGTACATCAGACTACCAATAATTCTTGCATATTCGACTTGTGCAACTCCTTCACCTCTATTTTTACCTAGATGATGACTTGTATCAATTGGTGTCCTATGTAACACCCCGACTCCTAGGTATATTTTTAAAAGCTTTACATTCATTTATTGAAGGAACTTGACGAGTTGGAGGACCCAACTCGTCGTGTCGAACCTAGTCAACCCGCGTGATTTATGACTTCTACTCGACCAGTCGGAGGATCCCAACTTGACGTGTAGAGGTTGTACATGGAAACCCTAAATTTTAGGGTTTTGCACCATATTTAAAGAACTTATGGACCGTTTCTAGCCTCCATTATCTTCATTACAGCCAGAGGAAACCCTAGATCAAGTCCTACCCCCCCCCCCCCTGGTTCATTGTGTGTGTTGAGAGCTTGAAAGGATTATTTGTTCATTTTGGAAGGGAAACTTGAAGAGTGAGAAGCTTAGAACGGGAAGGATCTTGTAGATCCATCATCTACAATGTTTTTGCTACCATTTGATGGTAACAAGCTGTTACCTTGATCATTCTAGTGTTAGATCTCCTTATTCTTGGTATAAAGCCATTTTTTAGCATATTTTTGGATCATTTCAGGTATTGGGCATGATCTGAAATTGTAACTTTAGATCTGGACTCCTCTAAGTCCTTATAGTCATAAAGTTGTTGAATTTATCAAGCTTTGGCCCTTTTCTTTGGCTTAAAACTCTCTCTTAGCTTGGTTTTGACATTTAGGACCTTGCATGCACGTAAAGTTTGCAACTTTACGTGGAAACCATGCCGTAGGAGGCTAGATCTGCAATTTGGAGCCTTGGTCTTGCTTAAAAGCATCTGAATGAGAAATGGACTGAAGGGACTCGACGAGTTGCATGGTCAACTCGATGAGTCGAATAAAGATTGCTTGTATTGGTTCTGCATGGACTCGGCGAGTCAGTGAGATGACTAGACGAGTTAGTTATGGGTTTTCCCGACATTTGGACTCCGCATGGACTTGATGAGTTTCCTAGAAACTCGGCGAGTCAACTAGGGTTTTCATGATTTCTCGAGTTCTGTAAGGACTTGATGAGTTAGTGGGCTACACTCAACAATTTGGGTCAACATGGTTTGTTGACTTTGGATTTGACCAAGGGTTGACCAGTTTGACTTGTGGGGATATTTTAGTAATTTGTTAATTTATGGAAGTGGATCATTGGTGAATGTAGGTGTTTGAGTTAGAGTTGTATTTAGAGGAGTTTGACATTACCATCACGTGCTACTTGTGAGGTGAGTTGTCCTCACTATACTAACAGTGTCGAAAGCAACAATGTCGACCCTTTTCAGATTTCATGATAGGCTTATTGATTTATATCCTCGTAGTTAGGATGGTGATATGCTTAGTGACCTGGTTAGGTCGGTATCCTGGTATGTAGGATAATGCTATGTTAGTAACCGGTTAGGTCGGTATCTTGGTTATAGGATGTTGCTATGATTAGTGATCTATTAGATCAATTTGACTATTATATATGCTCGTGTATGATATTTATGCGCACATATGTTTGATTTGGGGGTTGGGTTGAGGTGGACATGCTTTGTGCTAAAGGCCAGCATACCCAGGGCGGACCGGATAGACTATAGGCCTGGGAGGGCATACTACTCAGATCGAAGGCCCAACGAGCACTCTGAATAGGCTGAAGGCCCTGAGAGGCGGTTCAAACATGTTGATGGCTCGAAGAGCGATCCAGATAGACTGATGGCCCTGCGGGGCAGTCCAGTCAAGCTAATGGCTCATTATGTATGATGTTCGTTTATATGATATTGTTATGGTTTTTATGGCATTGGTATTTTGGGGGAACTCACTAACTTTGGGCTTACAGTTATTGATTATGTTTCAGGCACTTCTGATGATCGCGTGAAGGCGAAGGTGTGATCGTGCACTGTAACGCCAGTAGGTTCGGGCTAATCAATTTACAGACAATGAGCGTTAAAAATGATCTTTTATGGAAGATTATATAGAAGGATTAATCTTAACCAAGTTATAGTATATGTCACAAGGGTTACGTACATATAAAGAATGTCGAAATCCGAGTTATAACGAAGAAGTTATAGCCCATCGAAGTTTCGCGACAAAATCGACATGACGTTGTGTGATGTAAAAAGCAAATATTTGATAAACTAATTTTTATCCTTAGGGGTCTAAATGAAAGTTTTAGTATACGTTAAACTGAGAGTGTGCATAAAAAGAACACCCAAATCTGACTTCGTATGAAGACGTTATGATTTTTCTAAGATTTGGCATAACAGTGCACAGCCCGGAATTCGAATTTTAGATCGATCCATTTTTGGCCAATGCAGCCTAAATGAGAATTTAAGATCTCATTAATAGAAGCTTAACGATAAAAATACAGACGAAAACAGAATCCGTATGTAGAAGTTGTGAATTTTACACGGTCATTTAACAGTGTAATCTTCTCATACTGTTAAATTGAAAATCGGTTGAGAATTAGCCGATGGAGTCAAAAGGAAAGTTTTAGATCTTGTCATTACCTACTGGTGGATATAAAAAACGTCAAAAACGGATTTCATATGCAAAAGTTATGAATTTTTAAAGATTGATTTTTTTACCTGCGTCATGTGCCACGTGTCAGCACCACGCTTTGCCTTGGTGCCTACGCAAGGCTCACAAAGTGAGCACCCTTTCTCACGACGTGAGAGGCTCCAGACATCCTATAAATAGAGGCGTAAATCACCCCCAAAACTCACACCAAAACCATTCTTTCTCTCCCATTACCCCCCTCCCCCCCCCCCCCCCCCCGAAACCTCTTTTCCCTTCCCTAGCAACTTCTAAGTGCTAGAGGCGAGTCCCGGAGCGCCAGAAGGCTCCAAGAAGAAGAGCGTTCGGCTCAGAAGTTCCGCCCCCACAGATCCTATCTCCTAACCAAACCCATTAGTAAGTGAGTTATGCTTACCCAACTTGAAGTATAACTTATGTTTAAGTTCATTATCGTTATTATGACCCTATAAACAAGATTTATCAGTGATTCCAAATCGTTATATTGATTGATCTACTTTCAGGGATAATGTCTAAGCTGTGAGTTAGTGAGGCGTTTAAAGTGGGATATCCAGAAACTATAGATGTCAAAAGACACAAGGCTACCCACCCCCTTAAAGTTGCTCCAAAACCGAAAGCTATAAAAATATGATACATTTACTCCCAACTTAAAGAGTTGTACGCCTTTTCAAAATCCACCTTAAATATCATAAGTTTTTGCTTCTTTTTTTTTTTTTTTTTCTTACAAAAACCACAAGCTCGATAACCATCAAACGATTGTCAATACTTTGACGACCCTTCACGAACGTTGATTCCTTGTAATTTACTAGTCTACCAACCACCTTTTCCAATCGAAGCGCCAAAATCTTGGCAATCACCTTGTATTGTAATCCGATGAGTGAAATAGGTCTAAAATCTCTCACGGAAATCAAATTCGAGACTTTCAAGATAAGTTCATATAATGAAGCATTACATTCAACCTACAACATCGAAGACTCAAAAACTTCAACACAAATCTATAAATATCACTTTCAAAAAGTAACCAAAAGGTCTTGATAAATTGGAAAGTGAACATTTCTGGACCTGACGGCTTGTCACTACCGCATTGCCACACTATCATTTTCACTTCTTCAAACGAAATTGGACACTCTAACCCGTCCCTCTCATTATCTGAAAGTTGATGAAACCATGAGACAATAATTGAAGGCAAAGCATGCATAGACGAATCAAAATTTTCCTTATAAAAAAATTCCAAAATCACTCTTTTAACATCTATAGGTTCGATACACCAAGTCTCATTTTACATCACACGTTGGATCGCTTGAATATGATGTCTCTATTTAAGATTTTTGTTAAATAATGTTGTGTTTTTGTCACCTTCCCCATCGGACCTTCTCCTTTTAACAACGATCCAATGTATCTTGATGTTCCAATTCGGACAATTCCCATTTCACTCGTTGATCAATCTCACTAAAAGATACAAGACTATATATCCAACCTCTTCTTTTCAATACTACTAATATTAATTTATAAAAAGACACTTCGTATTTATTGAAAGCAATATGTTCTCCTTATGCGAATCTTGAATTTTCATTTTTATAAATTTAATCTTGTTCTTAAATAACACACAAGCCCTATCTTCTTCCCTAAGAAACTCGTTAGCAGTCAGATTCACTAAATATCCATTGTCTAAAAACTAGGAGTGTAATACTCATAACGCAATTGGACCATAATCAAATTTTTTATTTTATATAAAAATAAAACAATGATCTTAAAACTAACTATCAAATGAATTAGACGAAGAGTCCGACCATTCAACTAACAACCACTCTGATACACGCACACAAACACACACAAAAAAAGGTCCGACTTTCTCATCTTAGAACCAACCTTTTTCATACACTTAAACTTACGTCCTCCCAAATTAAGCTCCACCAAACCTGACTCAACAATAAAATCGTTAAATGCAGCCACCCCTTGAGGAGAAAACATAAAGCTGAACCTTTCTGTCTCATTCCTAACTTCATTGAAATTGCTAAAAACTACAAAAAGAGTGTCATTGTTTTTAATAAGAGCTTTGATATTATCCCAAATTCTTCTCTTCATAGCAGGCTCTTGAGGTGCATTAATATTAATCAAGAAACAATCAAATGTTACATTGAACCACCGACCTTGTAAAATTACATAATTATCACCACATAATATAGGACTTAGCAAAAGAAGTTGTATCCCACACGGAGAAAAGCTCACCAGATAAACCCCCGAGCTGAATTTCATGAAAGATCAAATCTATAATTTCCCCATGTAGCTTTAAGTTTAAATAATTCCAACCTAGTCATCTTTGTCACTTGCAATCCAAAAAAATGTAACATCGTGCTTGAAACACAACCCACAAATCCATATTCTTTTCTTTCCAGACCCAGTCCCTCGAGTATTAACCAAAAGAATATTCATTTATCCACGTTCACATCTCCCATTAACCACCTTAAATCTCATTCATGCCTTCTCAACTTGTATCCCCTTTCTCATGTTGCGTCTATTATTTTAGTAATAACCTTATCAAAAATTACATATCCCAACTTAGCATTTCTCTTATACTTAGAAAAATGGTAGTACATCTCGTTTTTGAATAATAAGAAACCTCATAATCAACCCTTTTCTCATTATATTTAAACTTAGCAACATCTCTCCTACCAGCATGCTTCATGTGTTCAAATCCATGTTAGGCAATAGCTGTTTTTCACTTTCACCTCCGGTTCGAATCCAGGTGGGTTTCCCGATAGCTACCCTCTTCATAAATATTACTATATTAGCCTCCACATGAACCTCTTTCCTCAGGACCTCCTTAACCTAGTTATCAAAATCAACATCTCTTGATATCACCTTTCATTTTAACGTCTGGTTCAGGACCACTCTCCATATTAGTGAATCGTCTATCAACTCTATCATATAGTTGAGGTTCTTTTTGTTTATTAATTAGTGTTATTCTCCCTTCCCAATCTTTATTTTCTCATAATGTTTCTTCAACTCTGTCACAATTTCCATCCCGTCATCTTCACTTCCAATATTATAAATCTCCTAATAAAACTCTCTCCTAGAATCCACTTGTCTAACTTTTAGACTAACAATATGCCACATGGCATTATGTGAAGCAATTAACACAAAACTTTCCCGCCCATATATACATTTCGTCAATACATATTGAAAACATTTTAGAATTGAAAATTCCATATTTAAGGTTAAGATATTCCATATTGAATTGAAGATTGAAGAATTGAATATTCTATATCCCTTAAATTCAGCAGCCGAAATTGATGTTGATTAGTTTAGATTATATCAATTATCTTCCAATCTTCCAATTCAAATATACCGAAAATCCCTGAAAATCAGGTTCAAAATAAATGCATATGCATATATTAATGATTATCAGTTCCTAAATTGGTTTTATTTGCAAAGAGTATTATATTTCAAACAATCTTTGACGACATTCTCTTTGATGTCTGATGACTTCCATGGAATAGGCAAAACTAAGAAAAGTCGATGATAATAACAAAAGGTTTGTGCTTTGTTCTGATTGCAACCCATTTATATCGGTTTTTTAGTTATGATTAATTTACATGTTTATATTTGTGTGTTATGGATGATTAATTTACAGTCAAGAAACTAATATGTATGTTTTGACTCATCATTTGAATTTTTATGAAAAACAGTTTTACAAAAATAGGGTTTGGTTTTCTTGCCAGAATAATCACACTTTAATGTTTCAAACAACTACAATGGCTTTGATATTAATTTTAGTTTAATGTCCTAATACTACAACAATAAAAGAAAAGTAATATTCAAAAAAAGGTATGTCGAGTATGATTGAGCATATATTCTCCGTTTATTCATATTTTGTTAAAGTTTTTATTTTTTATTCAGTTTGATCACTTTGACCTTTTTCGCATAGATTGTGTTTAGTCATCGATCTTTTCTATTTTTATTCATTTGTTTATGTGTTTATTCATCTGGTAGAAGTTTTTTCATAAATCATCCCTTTAAAATAACTTTTCAGAAGTACCATGCTATTTAGTCATATGTTTTTTATTCTATTTTACTCAAATATTCTTATTTTGTTAAAGTCTAATTATCATAATATAGCATCATACTTTTCTTATCATAATATGGCACCATAGTTTACTCAAATATCCTCCACCATACAATCTGTGTACAATGCTCTCTTTTCTATTTTTATTCCCTTATTTATGTTTTCAATTTTTATATTTGTTTATGCAATGATGAACTGGTTCAATAAAAAGAATGACGAATCAGATCTAAGGATGAATCGAATGTCTTTCAAAAGGTGTACATATATACTATTAGGAATGGTTTCACTAATACTCTCTTGTAGTGACCATTTATTTGGCATCAAACTTATAATGAAGTCTGATATTTGCAAAGATATGTCTGCAACAAATATCACTTTAATAGTTGATTTGGATGTAGTAAGGGATGATTTGAATATCAAGGTTCGTGTGATAAGCTTTTGGAAGTAGATGACTTTCTACAACATGCATGAAATATTGTCCATTGAGTTAATCTTGGTCGATGAACATGTATGTATGTTATATATATATATATATATATATATATATATATATATATATATATATATATATATACACACACACACGTATGTGTTACATATACATATTGAATTTCATTTACTGTTTAATGCTTATAATATATTGTCTTTAGGGAGCAAAATACAAGCATCTGTCCCTAAAAAATTGCTCTATCGATTAAAAAATGTTTTAAAATATGGGAAGGCATATTACATCACATGTCTAAGCTTTGCAGCTATGAAGCCTAATACTTTTAGGTTAACTCCCCAAGATCAGAAACTCACCTTTGTACAGGAAATTGTTGTTAAAGAATGTATTGAATTTAGCGGACCTAAATTTGGTTTTTCTTTTGTTGATTTTCAATATGCATTGTCACTGGTCCATACTCAAAATTTGTCAGTCGGTATGTTTATTTATTATATTTTTATTTTAATTATATTTACACTTTTGGAAATTTAATGTTTATATATGATATTATTTTTCCATATTCTCAACACCACTTCATTCATATTTTCTTATTTTGTAGATATTATTGGATTGGTTGTTGTTGGAGAAACAGGGCGAGAAAACACTCATAAGTCCAAACACAAGATTCACATCCATATCCAAAATGAAAAGTATGTTTTTCAATATGTTTATATTTTATATTTAAAATATTATGTTTATATATACTTAACTTACTAAATGTTGCATTATTAGTGGTTTGGAACTACATTTGGTTTTGTAGGGTGATTATGCGTACCAGATGCAAGAATATATACAAGAAAATCCACACAATCTTTAAATCATTGTTATACTTTAGTTTGCACAAATTAATGTTTGGAGAGATATATTGATTTTCTCAATAAAATAAAATTTTTTCATAATTTAAACAATATTTATACATTTTTTAGATCGTCCATTGAATTTAAATAATATTTATACATTTTTTTATAGATCGCCCCATTGTCAACACCTACTATACATCCTCAAGATTGTTCATTAACTATGACGTAGATGAAATTATTGTTTTCAAGAGAAGGTAATTTATGTTATATGGTGTGGTTTTTATTAGGGCTGTAAACGAACCGAACGAATATGAACGAAGGCTTGTTCATGTTCATCCGTTTAAGTTAGTCGAACAAATAAACGAACACGAACGAATAGACGAACGAGTTTTCTTGTTCATGTTCGTTCGTTTAACAAATTGCATTGTTCATGTTTGTTCTTTATGTTCGTGAACATGTCGCACAACATAAACAAGCAAAGATAAAAAAATATATATATAATTGAACATATATGAACATAAATGAACATATAATATAGTAATGTAATCAAACACGATTATGCATATATGAACATAAAATGAACTTATATGAGTGAATATAAACAAACGTAAACGAACATTCATGAACATAATTGAACGAAAGAGATCATTGTTCATTTTCGTTCGTTTAACTAAACGACCGAAAATTTGTGTTCATGTTCGTTCATTCATTAAATAAACAAACATAAACGAACTTCCCGCCGAACGGTTCATAAACAGTTCACTGAACGTTCAGTTCGTTTACAGTCCTAGTTTTTATCATTACACTTTACGTAACTACTATTTTATGATCTGTATAAAAAACAGCTTAGATGGGGATGATTGTCCTAATATCTCTTCGCATACGTTTTCACTTATTCCTTCTAACCAAGTTTCTGAATATGATGATTTCATGGTTAAAAATAAATTGAAGACTATTTCTAAGTTTGGGAACCCGTGGAGGTATATGTGATGGTATAGTAATTAATATACTTTTTTTGCTATGCATATTATTTTGAATAAGTTACTTTTTTATCCAGATATGTACATTAATTCTTGTGTGTACTATAAAAGGAATACTACAAATTGAAAAATGGTTTTATCAAGCATGTACCAACTCCAGTAGCAAAGCAGTCTCTATCAGTGATGAAGTAGATGGAACAACTAAATCTTATGAATGTCATGACGAACATTGCACAAAAACTACAGCATTTGTAGTTTCAAGGTTCGTGTTTTCCATAGGAATCTTTAAAACATCAAATGTTGTATATAAAGAAGATTTTAGATATTTATAAAAACTTTTTACAATTTTATTAATGATATAAATTTTTGTTTCTATTTGATTTAATTATACAAAATTATAATTTTCTAACATATCTACAAACACAAATTGTTGATTAGATATTCAAACCACTATGCTTTCATAATTTTAACAAATCATTATATCATTATGAAATTAATGATAAAACATCTATATTTATTACTTATTAAAAAATATGTTATCATTGCTCAATTATTAAGTATTACTTTAAATAAAAGTATTTTTTTTTAATTTTCTCATCAGTGGTGTCCACAAATTATAGCCTAGTTTTTAAATATTTATCCTCCACCTTTTTTTCAATCTTCATTGACCAAATTTTCATCTCTTTAACCTGGACCATGTACCCTACTCCTTCCACCAGTACCTATAAGGAAGCCACTCCATTGAATGTGTTTGAACCCTAAGCACATAGAGGGATCCCGTTATGGACTTCCCCTATAACAACACTTGTATATGATATCGCTACACTTTTTCTCTTCCAAATGTTATTCTCGATTTTCTTATATTCTTTGGTCTTTTCGTTGTCTCGTTTATACCAAGAAACGGACACATAAACATGTAATTTATCAATTCATTCCTCTAAAAGCTTCTTTCCAAAGTAAACCTCATTATTGATACCTATGAACCGAATAAAACCAAATATCCTTCTTGCCTTTGATTGCTTCCTCGTAATATACATGTCGGCCGCTTTACCATGCAACATACACCCCTTCTACAACACCCTAGAATCCATGTGAAGTGGAAAATTTGTTATGTTAAATGAATATGAAATATGATCTGCCTTACGCAAGTATGGATTGTAAATTGGTTTACTAGAGCCACCCTTATACTTTAAACTTTGTGCATGCTCCTCATTATTCGGCTGAGATAATGATTATTTGCCAAGTCGGCACATCCATCCATCCAAATCAGTCTTCTGTTTATACACACCCAACTTCCTACTGTTTAATCGTTAACACCTTCCATCCTTGTACTTTAAACGATTGATACGTCAAGAACATTTAAATTGGCCCTAAAGTAAAGAAATAGAGTAGACGGCAGGATTTTGATGAATATGTCAATGTATTGGGACAGGGACGAGACATGTAAGAACGGAATCTAACCCATGTCAACTTTTTCACGAACAAAACTTGATGTCGATGTGTTTGGTTGATTGATGTTAAACCGGACAGTTGGAGATATATATATGGTGTTGACATTGTCAATTGAATTCACATAACAAGTTTCACAACTAACATATTTCGACCATGTCATTTGTTATACCTCGATACGGCTTCAGTAGATGGTGCCTTGTCACTTAGACGACCAAGACAGTAAGCTATGTCCCTAAAAGACACAGGAAGTGAGCTGTCTCATGGTAGGACAATCGATCCGGTCAGCATCAGAATAAGGTATAAGGCTATGAGATGACGAAGCATAAAGTTAGAGGCCATGAGAAATAGTGTCCCATATATATATATATATATAAGAATCTTCTTTAGAGTGGTAAAAAGTAGGCTCTTGAGGGTTATGCATACAAATACATATCTGTTGAATGATATACGTGATATTTGGGCCAATAAATGTCATATATTAGAGAGTGTGGGCGAATCTACAATACATAGTCGCGTCAGAAACTAGAGGATCAGACTCATCTAATTTGACCAACATGTTAGTGGATGTACGGGTAGGTTTATTGTTAAGCATATTAGTCGATTCTAAAATCTCCAAAGTGTACTTTTATGAGTAAGAAACATATCCTAACGATCGTGAGTGGCGACAGTTCCTAGAAAGAATTTAAGATCTTCAAGATTGGATATAGAGAACTATTTTCCTAAGGTAATTCATATCGAATGAAGAAATTCTGGAGATAAAGGCGTTAAAATAATATCATCAACATACAATATTAGGTATGTAGTGTGGTGTTCGTAATGTTAAATAAATAAAGAAGAGCCAAATTTTCGATGATAAGATTTGAGCGTAATATGAAATGACAAAATATGTGAAACCATGCTCCAGGGGTCTGGTTGAGGCCATATAGAGAGTATTAAAAAAGGAAAACATGATGAGGTTATGAGCAGTGGAGTTCTTCTTCAAAATCATTTGAAGAAGTGATTGAGAAATCGTTTTGTATTTACACATCTGCACTAAAGAATCAATACAATTCCATTCTAATTTGTTCATTATGGATGGGGATTTCTCATCCGGTTCTTGAAGATGATCTTACACCCCAAATCATATGCATTACGTTTCAAAAAGCTCATGCCAAGAATCATAGTTTAACCTATCGAGATCCAAATTTTGCGATATTTACGATCATATGTTGTTAATTCTATAGGGTCTTTCTAAAGATCTTTTTATAGACATGGTAATATAACAATAAGGAGATTAAGAGAATGGATGAGGAAGATGGTGGTATTGTGGTGGTCTGGCAGTAGGGCAATGTCATAATGAGAAGAGATAGAGATAAGTAATGTGAAATAATTAAAGGAGAAAATAATTGAGATTAGGTTGCACGGATACCGTGAAATCTCATACAATTCCCATGTTCTTTCTTCTCATTCAAATTGTAATGTATAGTACAATATGTAAAGCAAAATGACTGACCCCTATACATCCTATACATAAATATGATTGAGCCATGTTTTAATAGACAAATACATACATGAGACTGTTGATGGTGTATGGTTTTATAACAACAATACACTATATCATGGTAGTAGAAACAAAGAAAATTACCTAAGTTTACATTCACCCTAAGATCTAGGTTTTATTTGTTTTATAAGTAAAAAATAATGTAAGTGGTGCTTGCGGAATAAGTAACTTGGAGAGAATTTCCGTCCAGCTTTTATTGTCCAACTTCGTGGCCGGTATTCAAAATTTAGCAAAAAAGACCTCACATGAAAGTTATCTGAAATTTTGTCTATTTTCCGGAACATCTTGAGTCTCATTAATCGAAGTAACAAGTCATTACATATGGCCAAAATACTTATGAGGGGTACATCATCACAATTATAATTTAGCATGCATTTCCCTATTTTGCTCCAAGATCATCAATTTAGCTCCATTTTAGCCCATTTTTGTTTCTATTTCATTAACATGTACTTTTTACCTACAAAATAGTAATTCAAAATTTTATAAGCACCTTTGTTCCATGTAATATAAAATCATAACATAAAATAATAAGATAACGCCATAAATATATGTCTAAAATAGACATTATCAACAAGCTTAGTTTATAGAATCCATTGGTGAATTTGTTTAGTTGAGAAACTAGGGTTTTAAACCCTAATTGATGAAGGTGATGGTATTATGAAATAGGATTAAGAACTTGGTGAATTAAGCTATAAGAATCTTAATTCATGGAGTATAATTGACTCCTTGATAAAAATTTGTCAAATTGATACATTGTCCAAAGAATGATTATGTTGAATTTGAAGTATTATTACGCTCTTAATAGATTAAGATATGTTCTAAAAAGAGCTTAATTTTCAAATTCAATAGGTTTAGGCCAAGGAAAAGATAAGGAGCACCAAAGTGGAAACGTGAATCAAGTAGGAAGTTAGTATCCACTAACTTGAAAGGTGAGTTATAAATTTGTGTTAAATTAGGAATACATGGCTAGATTTTAGTGAATTAAGTACTTAACGAAATAGGTATTATGCTTAATTTCAATATGTATTGTGGAATTTACTCAATGTTATGGAATGTTACGATATCCCGATATGCAAAAATGATTAATAAAAAGCATTGAGTTAAAATTGTAAATGGAATGAAATAGTTATTAGATTGCCCACGAGGTCAGTGTGCGGACCAATTATGAGACCTTTCCCAAATGATTTGTTCTCTAGTAAGTCAAAGGTTCTTAGTCACTTATTGTGATTATCCTAATTAATGGTGTATTTACAGAGGAATGGTAGAAAGTATCGATTCCTCGTATAGGCCAATGTTCTAATTCACTTAATGTGACTGGCCTAATTTGCTATTATTAGAGAATGAACATTTAAATATGAAAAAATGTAAAAGAAATTTTGAATTGTTTTATAACTCACCATACTTGATTATCTAACATATATATATATATATATATACACACACACACACACACACACATATATATATATATATATATATATATAGATATATGTGTGTGTGTGTGTGTGTTATTTCCATCTATTCCGGTATTAGGTACAAAGCTTTAGTACGAGTGATGATAGTAGCAAGAAGAACAAGGATGGGATATATATTTTTACTGTATAGTCGTGTTATTTTAATTATGGTTGTGGTATTTTGTACAACTTTTGGTTATTTTGGGAATCACTTTATGATTCTTTGATAAACCCGTTTTGGGATAATAATGTATACTTTTATTAAAATTTCCAAAATTTATCATTAAATATGTTTTTAAAAGGATGGGTGTTACATATTGCCTTTGTTAAAACATTGGCAAGTTAATCTTTTGAATCCAAAAACAGAAAAGTAATGTTTATGTTATCAATATGATATTTGATTAAGCGATGATAAACATCTATATGTTTATTATATCATGTTGAAATAGATTATTAACAATTTACATGGTTGTTTGGTTGTCATATTATAATATCATTGGATTTGGTCAACATGAACAATACCTATATCATGTAAAATTTGTTTTATACATAACAATTCACAAACACCTTGTTCTATTCCAATGAAATTCACCAAATACACTTATCTTGCAGTAACGTTTAATTTCTTACTTCTCTAAATAGCGATATTATCTCCCATGAATGTAATATATCATTATATAAACTTTCTATCATTTTTATTTCTATCCAAATCAACAATATGCATATATTTTGACATCTTAGTTTCCATTAATAGAAAAGAACAATCTTTTTTTAGTGAGGAGTTTAGGTACCATGGTATACGATATTTTGTCTCGATTTGATCTTCACTTGGTGCATACATAAATTGACTTACAACACTTACGACATATGTCATGTCAAGATGTATTTGTTATAAATATATTATCCTTCCAACTAACCTTTGATACCTCTCTTTATGGGTTAGAAATGTGTTCGGTTGAATGGTTAGCATGTGTTTCACCTTAACCAGAATCTCAACAGATTCACAATTGAGCATGCCATCATATGTTAGTAAATATAGCACATATTTTCGTTGACACATAAAGATACCTTGTTTTGATCTAGCAACTTTGATACCTAAGAAATACTTCACGTGTCTAAATTCTTGAGTGAAAATTTGGTTACAAGGCATTCTTGGAGATTAGTGATCTTCTTTGTTCGTTTCTTGTGAGAACTATTTCATCAACCTACCTAATTAGAGTAGTTATATTTTTACCTATTATTTGACGAAGAGAGTATGATTTGCATCACCTTTTTGTACCATATCTTCTTTATGAAGTTTGAGATTCTTCTTCATACTAGAATTACGAGGATTGTTTCAACCCATATAAGGTTCTTTTTTACTTGCATACTTTTCCAACTTAACTTATGCTATGTGGGGGATCTATGTACACCTATTATTCCAAGATTCAAGTAACAGAAGCACTACTTGCGTCATTTATTTTGCAGCATCCAGTATTGTTTTGTTGCTACTGAGATAAGAAGTTACATGGTATTTATTTTTTGTATTGGATAAATCATATCTACATGAGCAATTACATACTTCTATATGTACCGTTCAGCGATGAGATGCTTATAATTGGGTTGAGGACTGTGAAGAAGATCCTTTGGCCTGTTCTTGTTTGATTGATACTTAGGGATTTGAAGCATGGTACGAAGATCCAATTTATGCTTTCTAAAGCTCAAAGAGATAAAAAAAAAAAATTAAGTTAGGTAATGAAGAGTATTTAACTTCAGGAGTGATGTGACAAAAGTGATGAGGATCTTCAGAGTGTGTAATCAAAGGGGGTGAAAAGAAAAAGAGCATAGAGAGACGATTGAGCAGGCCTCTTGAAAAGGAGCGTATTCACCTTTGATATGTTTGTGTTTCAAATTTTATGTTTTATTCTTCACATTTATTGGCCCAAAACTGTTTCAAGTCTGTTCAAATTGTTGCATATAATTTCTATATGAATCTCATAGATAATCCCCACCTAACCTTTGTTTGCATGAGATCATGAACTCTCTTAGGCATTTCATTGAGCACTTGTTAGGCATCACTAACAACCCATTTTATAATTTAATTCATTCCCACTAAATCTTCTTACAGACACATAGGGCTTTAAATATTAACGAATCCAACTATAAATCATCATTTTTAATAGAAAATTGAGATACATCTGTTAATTTCATAGTAGAATTCATTATGATTGAAGCTGATTTTGCATGATTTGAAACAAAGGATGATGATTAATAGTAAAATAGATATTTAGTGTTCGGATATAACCTGATTTTTCATGATTTGAATCGTACATTGAAGATTTCAGTAGAAATTATTACAATTTCAATGTCTTCGAGGTTTTCTTTGTGTTTGCTTAATAAATGAAGAAGAAGGTAGCACATAGTTAGGCTCTCCTTCTTAGCTCAGTATGTTTTCTGGTTAGCCGAACCCCATCCTAGCTCATTTACATTTTCAACAGAATATATATTTATTTTAATGAAAGTTTCTTAATGAACACGACTGGATGAGAATTATCTTCACAATCATAACTGTTTTTTGAGTCATCATCGGATCCAGATTGTAACATCCCGAAAAATAAGGGTAAAAATTTCATTTTTATATAATCAAAACACTATTGTAACTTTATCCAAACATTTAAAAGAATTTCAAAATACAAAAATTATTAGAGTTCATTCCCAAAGATCATGTATTGCAGAAAACACAGGTGTATAACTTGAGATCAAGCAGGGCCCTTCCCTTTCGAACCGGAAGTACCTGAAACCATAAACCACAAACTATAAGCACAAAGCTTAGTGAGTTCCCCAAATACCACATACCAAACATATCAAACGATCCATATATATATATATATATATATATATATATATATATATATATATATATATATATATATATATATATATATATATATATATATATATCATACATAACTAATCAATCAATAAAAGTGTTATGTGCCAACCATAGTTTTGCCATTATGCCACGAGCCGCCTCGTGGTCATCTTTCCAGGTCTGGGACCAAACCCTAGGTCTTACAAACAAGTGTCAGGAGCCACTTCCTGGTCTTCCACGCAAGCATCACAAAGAAAACTAGCATACAATCTACAACTACTTAACCAATTATCTGTCGGAGTTAAAACCCTGGTCTTGCATACAGTTTGCTATGAGCCGCCTCCCGGTCTTTCATATAAAATGACAGGGGTCACCCCCGAGTCTTCCTACAATACATAAACCAGATAGGCCGACATTGGTTCCTTCGACCCATAGAACAGTGAGGAGACTCACCTCAAATGTAGAAGCTCACTGAATGAAATCTCTATCTGCTACTCTGACGACTTCCCAAGTTATCAATACCAAAATAACACCCAATTAGCAATTGGGTTCCAAACTATGATCCATAATCCGTACTTGGGGTAAAATAACCATTTTACCCCTGACCCAACATGAACCAAAACTGAGGCCTAAGCCCAAAATCAAAAGGCCCAAAACTATAAGATCCATAAGCCCACTAATGGCCTAATTTTCCAAATTCGGACCAACCTATATGGGGCTTATCCTAAAGCCCAATAATTCATTATCCAATAATAAATCTTAGATGGCCCAAAGGCCCAAACAGTATGTTCAACACGAAACAAACCCAAAACAAGCCCATTACCAAAAGCCCAAAAAATCCCATTGATAAACCGAACGCATTGTGTTCCCTAGTGGAGCGCAGCGCGTTCGTTGCCAGACCACAGATCTGGACCCCTTGCCTGAACAAGCCGTGTTCGAATTTCGAGTTGTACACTGCTAAGCCGAAACTTCGAAAAATCATAACTTCCTCATACGAAGTCAGATTTGGGCGTTCTTTTTTATCAACTCTCTTAGTTTAACATATTCTAAGACTTTCATTTAGATTGCTAAGGCTAAATCTCGCTCTATCGTAAATTCACTATTTACGCTTCTCGGTGTCGTGCCGGTTCCGTCGCGAAACTTCGACGGGTCATAACTTCTTTGTTATAAGTCGGATTTCAGCGTTCTTTATATATACGGAAACCTTGTAACATATACTACAACTTGGTTAAGATTATTTGTTCTAACTAATATTTTTCCGAAAAATCATTTTCGACCCGTATTGCCTCTAATTTGACTAGTCCGGATCTGCAGGCGTTACATATATAAATGAGGTCCAAAATGTTATCAACTTGCATCAATAGTTCAAAAATGAAACATTTTGTAGATACAGTCAATATAAAACATAAAAACACGATCAAACCCTCTATTTCATTTCTATACGTTCTTTAATATTATATTATGAAATTAAAATGTCGCTTATTTCTCTTGTGTGTGTGTCACCCTCCCCTAATATTCTCTTACATCATCAATCACAAAAGACCAAAATACGCTTGGCACATCATCAACCACCCCCTCCATTCCTCCGATGTCTCATTGTTGATTTGCCCCCTTCTATGGCAGACATCCATTTGATTTGATTGATGATTTTGATTTTGTGTTTATCGAGAGGAAAGAAAGAAACTCTAGAATTTGGGGTTTATCCTCAGAAATCAATACCGAGATTAAGGTTTATTCTTACAAATCTTGCATGGGGACCAAACCCACTATAAAAAATTAAAAGGGTAAAAAGCCCTTTCATCATTTTCAAGGACAAAACTCACACAAATTTTGAAATTTGGACAATTGAAAACTTTTTGTACTTTATCTATAGCTTTTTGTAAACCACATAGACTAAATTTGTAGTTGGATCGAATTCAGATTCAAGGGTTCTAAGGGATATACTCATCCCCGATTTTTAAATTCAGATATTGCACATCCCCATACCCATCAGGGTTAACTCGGGTTTTTGGTATTAGGTTTTCTGTCATCTCTAATCGGATAAATTTGAATTTAATTTGTCATCCCTAATTGGATCAAATTTGAATATTGGGATTGAAATTTTAAATTTCAAAATCAAATTATATTCATTTACTAAATCCATCAAACGACCATTCAAACGACCTACTTAGTAAATGGAGATGCATTTAGATCCGAATCTTTGTAATTAAATGGTGAGATTAGAGATTAATTTTAGAACAAATACATGATTGTTTTTTGGTACAGAAATGGTAATTTTAGAAAAGTGGAGGTTGAATCATAGTCGGTGATCGCTTATGTAATTCACACCGAGAGAGACAGCTAAAATACCATCGCCAAGAATAAACTCGCCGTCTCAGAAACAACTCGCACTCACCCATCTTTCTTTCAGTAGCTTCATCTTCTGTTACACCATAGCAATCACATCTTTCCCTTCATTCACAATCCAATCTCCTCACTCCACCAACTATAACCCTAACCCACAAAAAACCCCATCATAATTCAACCACAACAAAACTCCCCAGATGCGCCAAGAACACCCAAGATCAAATCATTTATGCCCTTTTGAATTCAAGAAAAAAGATCGAAATCAAAATCGTACTGACGCTTTATCAGAACCCAGGTAGACAAAATGTTTTTTGGGGCCGTCCAATTGGGAATAATGGCGGCCTGTGTAGTCTTATTTGTGCCAATGGCTATGGCGGGATGGCATCTTAGTCGTAATAAAGTTCTCTTCTTCAGCGGTGCTCTTTTCGTCAGTCTCGCTGTATGTATTCACCTCATTCCTTATTTCCCTTCTGTTTTCCCCTCTTCTCCGACTGTTCTGTTACAACAAGATCCCACTCCTTGCATTTCTTTAATAAACGAGGTTAATTTCCACTCCAATTTTGATGGGTTTTCATGGGATTTCGAAAACAAGTCTCGATCTTTCGATTGCGATTTCCAGAAATTGAGTCGGATCGATGTCTCGGACCTGCTAAACGGTTCATGGATCGTTGTCGCAGGCGATTCACAGGCGCGATTGTTTGTGGTTTCGTTGTTAGATTTGGTTTTGAGTTTAGATGAAATGGAATCGATTCAGGCTGATTTGTTTAAAAGACATAGTAATTATCATATCGTGGTTGAAGAAATTGGGATGAAATTGGACTTCATTTGGGCACCTTACGCTACTAATCTCACTCATGTCATTACAGATTTCAAAAGAAACAATACTTACCCAGATGTGTTAGTAATGGGTTCAGGTTTATGGCATATGTTACACTTCACAAACTATTCCGATTACGGAGTTTCATTACGATTTCTAAGGGAATCACTGATTCCATTCCTTCCAGTGGGATCTGATTCTACTCGGGGATTCCATTTGTTTTGGCTAGGCATGCCAACTTTGATTAACAGAATGCTGAATACAGAAGAGAAAAGGGTAAAGATGACAAGTGAGATGTGCAATTTATATGATCAAGAACTTTATAAAAGCAAGATCTTGCGTAAAGATGGTGGTGTGTTTTTGTTGCTAGATGTTGAGAATTTAAGCAAAAAATGTGGGGTTGATTGTTCGTCAGATGGGATGCATTATAATGGAGTTGTTTATGAAGCTTGTGTTCATGTTATGCTCAATGCATTGCTTATTGAGTCTCATCAAAAGCTATGAGATATACGATTCATGATTCATGTTTTTTGTTCCACTTAAAACTAAATAGGGTTTCATTTTTTTCTTTTTGTAACACGAATTAATGTCATGAATTTTTTAGAAGGGTATAGAATTTTTTTCTTTTTTCGTTTTCGTAACAATAGATGGTATAGGTTCATACCATTTGTATTATTCGGTAGAAAGCATCTAAGAATTGCAAGTATGGAGTTTTGTTTTTCATTTGTATAACAAAGTCCCTTTAGTTTATTATTGGATTTCTGTTATTTAACTAATAGAAATTGTTATGTTATTATTATCATGGAAGATGGAATCTTGTTTCCGGTTTTGGAATTAGGAATTCCAATGTTGGTAGCAAGGTGATTCTTAATGCTCAAGTGTTGGTTGTTTTTTTTTTTTTTGTTTTGTACATGGTCTACAAATCATTGATTTAAGTTGCTTTTGATCCACAAGATTTAGTTGTTTTGTCATATTGCTAAAAGTCATTTTGGGCAATTTGTTAATATCCAAAAACTTTCATTTCGAGTCACATGTTTTCAAAGTACTTCACGATATGTAAGGTTAATTGTAAGAAATAACAATATACTTTCATTGATTTGTTTATTATAGCATTCTATTTTAATTTCTTCCTACTACAACATATCATACTTTAAAAAAATATGTCCAAATAAGCTAATTAAACAGTTTTCTTGTTTTTTGCTATGATAAGAGAAAAAAATGGTTGATTTTCCATTTAATGCCTTAATAAGACAAAATATAATAAACAAACATTTGAATCGATTAACATAACTTATCAAACATGCTACTCTTTAAAAAGTAAACCAAGTTCTTTTTCTACTTCCTACGTGAAATTGATACAAATAACAGTAAACATAACAAAACAAAACCAAACACAAGTACTATTTAGATCTCCCTTCAATTCTATATTTTTAGAACTGATCTTGTCAATAATAATATTTCTTAAATCTAAAGATTATTTTATACAACTAAGAACCAGGCTCTATAAAAGGGAATGTCCCATTAAAAAACTATCAAGATTCAAGATTCAAGATTAGAACTGTTTGCCCTCAAAACTCTGACCAAAATTCCATTCTTTTGGAGCAACATTGTAAGAAGTAACAGTTAACCCATCACTACTAGTGACCTCGAAAGAAAGAGGTTGATTTTTCATGTCTGCATTTATATGCCAATTTTGTCCCCAATTTCTGTTCATCGGAAGCCACCCAGTTCGTGAACCTTTAATCTTCACCGCAGCTAAGTCTCCGGCACCGGCAACATTGCTGATCATTACCGATAAGAAGATTCCAGCTCCATCAATCGTAAACCTAATTCCTCCTTCCTTTCTGCACTTGATCCTGCAACAATGATATGCATCAAACCCTAATTTCACCTTTTCGTTATTCAAACTTTGAGGGGAAAGGAAGGAAGTATCAGAGTGATGAACAATTGAACACTACCTGCGATACTGAATTGGCATGTTAGAAGCTTTCCAAATCGCAATCTTCTCAAAAATCTCAATCGGTAAAACAAAATGGGGATTCGGAGGGTTACACTTGCCACCGCCATCTGCCGGAAACCCGTAATTCGGAGCACAGAAATTAGTAGCTGTCACAATAATAGAAGTCCCCGGAATACACCACTGGAGATCCTCTACACACCTGACCTCAAAACAAGCACCGCAGATCTGTCCTTTCTGGAACAGCACAGTACTGAGCCCCGCCGTCGCCTTCCCATACCCTGCTTTCTCCACGTCGCCGTAACCACACGCGCCGCCGATGGCGTCCCGCGGATCAGCAGGTGCATAGTACGTTGCCCTTGCAGATCTCCACTCTGTAGAAGATGGGTAGGAAGAGGTGGAGTAGGGATAGTGAGCAAAAACTAGAAAAAGCAGTGTGAATAACAACACCATTGTTTAGAGAGATTGAAAACTGTGGAAGGAAGAGAAAGAGCAAAAGGGGAAGATGTGGCGTGTTGTATGTAGTCGCATTGTTGGAAGTAGAGTGCTTTGCAGGTTTAGTGGGCAGCTTTATTCCGCCATGTCCACGATTAACATGAGATACTTGCAAAAGGAAAAGTACACGTCTCTTGGGTCGACAACATTCCTGCATAAAAACATGGACCATTGATAGATTAGATATATCTTATATGAAGCTTATTTGATTTTGATGGATACATTATAGATAGTGGATTTTGCTGGTAGAAGAAATAGTTGTTAGGAGACAAAATATATATTTTGATTAAGGATCACTCAAAGTTTAGTAATTGTGTCACATTCATATGTTGTCTTATAATGGAAAAAGTTTCAATGGATGGTATAGATTCACTTATAGGCTATATTGATAAACTTGTGACATGATTTTTTTTTTAATGTCATGTTGAAATTTGAATGTCTAAAGAAAAAAGTTAGTTTTTGAAAAAATCAATTTCTACATTAAAAAACGGAGTATTATAATAAAAATAAATAAAACAAATGATGCATCATAAGAAAAAACTAAAAAGCTTTTCAATTATAGATATTAAAGCAAAGTTTTAAGAGGTAAACAAGCAACAAGTTGTACCGCAACTTTTTTTTGTATGTCAAAACTAATTTTTTTAAAAGCAACATCCATAACGGTCATAACATTATTATGTATGATTTGTTGGACTCTATTGAGGAGCTCTAGAAAATCTAGCGTAAGGAAACCGAAAGTATCAAATGCAAAAAGTATAAATGTGTGTGATTTTCCATGCACGCTTTCTCATGTTTTGTCATTCTGTATAATGCAACTTTTAAAGTACTTTGCCCCCATAGTGAAAACTCAATTTCCAAGCCCACAAGAAGGGAAACCCCTGTTAGATCTACACATGCATGCTTCCCTCGAGCCCATCCAAAAACTAAAACATTATCTAAGTGTTGATCTTCTTTCTAAAGGGTCAGTCAGAAAGTTCATGAGTACCTCTTTTTTTACAGAAACTCCGGTACACCTAAATATAATGATGTTAGAACATAACAAAATAACAAGAAAAATAGTAAAACAACGACGTAAAGTGGAAATTTACAATTAAGAAAAACAATTATGAAAAGAACTCAATATAAATTCTTATATCGTGGAGAGATACTCATGAATGGTGTATATATGGGACGAAAGAGACTATTAAAAGAATTATATAGCAAGATAAAAAGATTGTTACCTTACAAACCGTAACTTTTCCTGATTGAACCAACATCATTTTTTTACCCCATGTGGTCCTTTTTTTGGTCTTATTCCCGATTTCTTTTTCCCTACTATTTACTGTTGACCAGAAAGATTCGCATCATCATCACTTCCTTTCGCCGTTTCCTGCCACATGCACCAACACGTGTTGTTTCATTGTTTTTTCCACCGCCTTGATTTTGCTATGACCTTTGTCTATTCGATTAGGGCTTCGATTTCCAGCAAACCACCACTCAAAATCCATTGCGAGCTTATTTTATCTTTATGTTGCTCTCTAGAAATCGATTCACCTAACATTTCCTTCTCCACCTTTAATTTCTTCAAATCATAATATTTGGTGTTACCGTGTGTTTTCTGGTGATTTCGCACCACAACATCTACGGTCTACCGGAGGAATCTTTAATCGAATGGAGTTTTACAGTCTTGCATTCGCCATATTTACTTAAAATTTTCAAGAATTTGGTAAAGTCGGCACCACCGTGTGCTCTAGTTATCACGATTCACCCCATATTGCAAATCTATTGTAATGGTAAAAAAATCCTAAAATTATGCTTTGATTCCTATTTTGGTTGTGTATTTTGATTATGATTCCTTTTTATTCTGTATAAATTGGAACAGTCGAATTCTGAAATTCCAATACATCAATTGTAGTCTTTGCTTTTGATTCCTTTTAATTATTTGATTTTGATGCCCTTTGTCTATTCCCATTTGGTTTTCTGATTACTTATCCCAATTTAAAGAGTTCGAAAAGAGGAGTTGAAGAATCCAATTGTTGTTCTGATTTTGTGGGCTGACTTTTCATTAGTTGCGTGGAATAAGGATATGCATACTAATAAGAGGTAATTTGTAACATCCCAAAAATACAGTCTAAAAATTTCGTTTTAATTTAATAATAAAACCATAGCAATCGAACATCGTATAAAAATCATATACATTGTATCTCAAAATATTGTAACAATTGTCAAAATATCATAGTATAAACATCCCAGGCTGAACAAATGGTGTGTGCACTGCAATTTTCCCGAGCTCTTATTTTGAAACTGAGTACCTGAAACCAAAATTGAAATTGTAAGCACGAAGCTTAGTGAGCTCCCCCAAACTACCACATACCATACAATAACATATAAACACATATTGGGCCTTGCCCACTGCATCGGACCGAAGTTCGAAAACTGCATCAAACCGAAATCCGGAACTAACCAGGGCCTTGCCCTCTGCATCGGACCGACGTCCGAAACTAACCAGGGCCTTGCCCTCTGCATCGGACCATAGTCTGGAAACTGCATCGGACCGAAGTCCGGACTAACCAGGGCATTGCCCTCTGCATCGGACCGAAGTCCGGAAACTGACTGAACATAGCATAGCATAATCATAACTAATAGCATAAATACATACGACATACTGCATTGGACCGAAGTACGGAAACTGACTGAACATAGCATATCATAATCATAACTACTAGCATAAACACATATACTACATACTGCATCAGACCGAAATCCGAAACACATAACACAAAGACATGCTTGAATTACAAAGTGTCACACCCCCAAACCAGAATGGCGGAAACATTCGGGGGTGGATGACTTCACGTAGTATCACAACAATTGAATATTGTAAAGAAAGTAACACAACCATCATATATATAAAATGAAAACGTATATTGTTGTGTTATACATGTTATCAAAAGAATATTACAATATGATGATAAATGTTCAATAATAAAAACATTCTTTGTGTTCCTTCACCCAAAAGCTGGTAGTTACCCGTATCACTGATTCCCTGAGAAATACAAGTGGTTTTGAAAAGTGTCAACAATTAAGTTGGTGAGTTCATGAGTGTTTCAAGTTGAAAAGTATATCCTTTTTGGTAGTAAATTGGTAAACGAGGTTTTTAGAAAGTCCAATATTTTCTCGTAAGATGATTCAAAAGTTTCCAAAGTTGGAATGTGTTAGTATCTTTTATACTCAAATGATAAAAACAACTTTGTATGAAGAATAATGTGGAAAACTGCAATGCACATATGAATCTCGTAAGTCAATCTTGTTTTATACTTTTTATGTGAGTTTTATAACCATACTATTGACACTGACGGCCTGTAACAACATTCTTCAGGTGTTGCAGTGTTATGACATTTGTCACCCCAGACCTGCCGGTCTAACTATAGCTAGTAGTTTAGGTGCGGGATTGTCAATCCCGTATAGATCTATACACAAGTATCACGCTCTCCCTCCAAGAGATTATGGTATATAATATAGGACTTGAAATGCATACAAAAATGTACGTTGAAGTTTGAATATCTCACATTGCCTAGTATAAGTAGATTTACAATGAAATGACCTTACTTCTTTTGAAAGTGTTTCGTTTTTCAAGATGTATATGTAAAATGTAGGACTGACTTGTTAACTATACCCATTATAGTTTTTCAGATAGTATGTTCCATTTAGTAGAAATAACTTAGTGACATAATCGCTCTTGTATACATAAGATGTTTGTATCGATATTCGAAGATAGAAATTTCATTTATGTTTATAAAACGATACTTTAACGTGTAATGTACTTGTATTCCCCCCCCCCCCCCTAAAACATGAAAAAGAATTGAAAAGCAGGGGTATGAACTCACTTGTTAAGTTTGAAGAGAGGGACTAGAGTTAAGTAGAACTTCGATCGCGGATAGTTGCGTCGTCGGGCTCTTCGGGGATCTCTGCAATGTAAATCTTTCGTCGGGGGCTCGAATGCGGAAACCGAGGTGAGGGGAGGGTCTCTGGAGCTTAGAAGTATGATAGAATGACTTAGGGATTGTGATTTGTGTGCAAAAACTCGAGCTTATGCCTTCTATTTATAGGGCTAGAAACCCTCGTACGCGGCGCGTACCTCCGACGTACGCGGGGCGTAGTCAGTACGCGGGGCGTAACAATGCGTCATGGCTTACGACTCCTGGCTAGCTAAGCGTAGCTTGGTCGGGCCGATGGGACTCGACTCTGGGTCTAGTACGCGGGGCGTACTCCCAGAGAACGCGGGGCGTAATCCGCCCTGTCCTCTTCTAAATTCCGTAACTTTCGCGTACGAGCTCCGTTTTTCGTGTTCTTTATATCCACGTGTAGGTGAGATTATGCTCTACAACTTTCATTTAGACTCCGTCGGCTAGTTTTGTCTTTATTTTTAATGATATATTTTTAATAGGTCGGGACTCCTAAAGTTCGTTTAAAAACTCATAGGTTCTTTATTCGACATCGGTTTTTGTTTGTCTTCTCATCCATTTGTTCCTATTGCGGAGATCTTCAACTCTCATTTGGATTGCGTTAGCTAATTTACACTCGATCTTAAATTCGAGTTTTTAGCCCTCTACTACTGTTACGAAACTTCGAAAATTCGTAACTTCTTCATACGAGGTCCAATTTGGGCGATCTTTTTATGCATGCTCACCTTTTAACGAGATCTACGATTTATGTTTAGATACTTAAGGCTAAAAATGCACATTATTGAGATTTTACTTTTTACGTCAAATAATGTTTTAACGGCGTGTCGTAAATATACGAATGGTTATAATTTCTTCAATATAACCCGGTTTTGAGCGTTCTTTATGTTTTCGGAAACCTTGACACGTTAATTAGTATTTGATGCATCCCAACTTAGATATTTGAATGCTTTATTTTCAAGGTTAATTTAGTTGTATTTGACTTTTGAGCGTTACAATGCTTTTGGAAAATATAGGGTTGTCACATCATCCCCCTGTTAAGGAAATTTCGTCCCGAAATTTAATCTAAGATAGAGTTTACAGATTAGGAAAAAGATGCGGGTACTTTTGTTTCATTTGATCCTCTCGTTCCCAGGTGTATTCAGGTCCTCGCTTGGCGTTCCAGCGGACCTTTACGATAGGTATGCGGCTTTGTTTAGTTCTTTTGACTTCCCGGTCCATAATCTCTACTGGTTCCTCTACAAAATGGAGGTTTTCATTTATTGTAATTTCGTCTAGAGGGACGACAAGGGTCTTGTCGGATAAGCACTTCTTTAGGTTTGATACGTGAAAGGTAGGGTGTACGTTGTGGAGTTCCTGAGGTAGTCTAAGTTTGTAAGCCACTGGACCGATCCTGGCAAGGATCTCGAATGGTCCGATGTATCTGGGGTTCAGTTTCCCACGTTTTCCGAAGCGTATCAATCCTTTCCAAGGCGAGACTTTTAGTAGGACATGGTCTCCAACTTGAAATTCCAAGGGTTTTCGTCTCTTATCTGCATAACTCTTTTGTCTATCCCTTGATGCTTTTAGACGTTCTCGGATTTGAACAATCTTCTCCGTAGTTTCCCGTATGATTTCTGGCCCAGTAAGTGTGTTGTCAGTTGCTTGTCCTTTTGCTAGTTGTGTGTCCCCCACTTCGGCCCAGCATAAAGGTGACCTACACTTGCGGCCATAGAGGGCTTCGAACGGGGCAGCTTTGATACTGGTGTGGTAGATATTGTTGTACGAGAACTCGACCAAGGGTAGATGTGTGTCCCATGCTTTGCCAAAATTGATTACGCAAGCTCTCAGCATGTCTTCTAGGGTTTGTATGGTTCTCTCGCTCTGGCCGTCGGTTTGAGGGTGATAAGCGGTACTCATGTCTGGTCTTGTCCCCAAAGCTTTTTGTAGCGACTGCCAGAACCTTGAGGTGAATCTACTATCTCGGTCCGAGATAATGGATACGGGCACACCATGCAGTCGTACAATTTCTCTGAGGTATGTCCTTGTTAACTTCTCCAATTTATCCATCTCTTTGATCGGTAGGAAATGTGCTAATTTAGTTAACCTATCGACAATTACCCAAATGGTGTCGAGTCCGCTTGTCGTTTTGGGTAACTTGGTTATGAAATCCGTAGTTATCCGCTCCCACTTCCATTCGGGTATTTCTGGTTGTTGTAATAAACCCGAAGGATTTTGGTATTCTATTTTGACCTTAGCGCACGTCAGACATTTACTCACGTAGGTAGCAATTTCGGCTTTCATGTTCGGCCACCAGTACAACTTCTTGAGGTCGAGATACATCTTGTCGGAGCTGGGATGTATGGAGTATCGTGTTTTATGGGCTTCGTCCATGACGATTTCTCTGAATCCACCAAGCTTTGGTGTCCATATTCGATCCATGAAATAACGAACTCCGTCGTTCTTGGTTTCAAGGTTCTTATCCATTCCTCTTAGGGCTTCTCCTGCCACATTTTCGGATTTCAAGGCTTCTATTTGGGCTTCCTTGATTTGCGTGGACAGGTGTGAATGGATCGTCATAGTTAGGGACTTCACTCGGCGACCTGAGTATTCCTTCCGACTGAGTGCATCAGCCACTACATTAGCCTTTCCGGGGTGATATCGAATTTCGCATTCGTAATCACTTAGTAGTTCTACCCACCGTCTTTGTCTCATGTTGAGTTCTTTCTGGTTAAGGATATATTGAAGGCTTTTATGGTCAGTGAAGATCGTACATTTCATGCCGTAGAGGTAGTGTCTCCATATCTTTAGAGCGAAGACGACTGCTCCTAGCTCAAGATTGTGCGTTGTGTAGTTCACTTCATGCGTCTTTAGTTGTCTTGAGGCATAGGCGATGACCTTCCCTCGTTGCATCAGGACACACCCGAGTCCTTGGTTTGATGCATCACAATAGACCACGAAGTCCTCCGTCCCTTCTGGCAGGGTTAGGATGGGCGCACTACATAATGCTCGTTTTAGCGTTTGAAACGCGGCATCTTGTTTTTCTCCCCAGTCGAAGGTCACATTCTTCTGAGTTAGTGTGGTGAGTGGCTTGGCAATCTTGGAAAAATTTTGTATGAACCTTCGGTAATACCCGACGAGTCCTAAAAATTGCCGGATCTCTGTAGGGGTTCTTGGAATCGTCCAATTCTCTATCGCCTTGATCTTCGAGGGATCCACGTGTATTCCCTCCTTGCGTACTACGTGTCCTAGGAAATCCACCTCTCGAATCCAAAATTCGCACTTGGAAAATTTTGCGTAAAGTTTCTCTGCCCTTAATGTTTCCAGAACCTGGCGGAGATGTTGGCTGTGTTCTTCCTGGTTTCTATACTAGATGAGTATATCATCTATGAACACGATCACGAATTTGTCCAGGAAGGGACGACATACTCGATTCATCAAATCCATGAACACTGCTGGAGCGTTTGTCAATCCGAAGGGCATTACTACAAACTTGTAGTGACCATATCGTGTTCGGAAAGTCGTTTTGGGGATGTCTCCTTCCAGTACTCGTAGTTGGTGATAACCAGATCTTAGGTCGATCTTTGAGAAGTAGCTCGCTCCTTGTAGTTGGTCGAACAGATCGTCTATACGTGGAAGGGGATATCGGTTCTTGATTGTCAGTTTGTTCAGTTCTCGATAATCGATGCACATGCGAAAAGACCCGTCCTTCTTTTTCACGAATAGGACTGGTGCTCCCCATGGTGAGAAGCTTGGTCTGATGAATCCCTTGCTCAACAGCTCATTCAATTGACTGGACATTTCCTGCATCTCGGCTGGAGCTAAACGGTAAGGTGACTTTGCTACTGGGGTTGCTCCGGGGATTAAGTCAATTCTGAATTCGACTTGACGTTCCGGTGGGATTCCTGGGAGATCTTCTGGGAAAATGTCTGGGAAGTTGCAGACTTCCGGAATGTCTTTAATGTTCTTTGGTTCTTGCTTCTGGTCTACTACGTGGGCTAGAAAGGCATGGTATTCCTTGCGAAGATATTTTTGTGCTTTAATACAGGAGATGATTTGCAAATTTGAACTAGGTTTATCTCCATATATGATAAGATTTTCACCGTTGGGCAGATTGAGACGAACGGCCTTTTCATGGCAAAGAATTTCGGCATGGTGAAGACTCAACCAGTCCATACCGATGATTATATCAAAACTTCTTATCGAAATGGGCATAAGGTCGATTTGAAATAAGTGTTCGTTTAAATTTAATGTGCACCCAACGTACATATCACTTGTGCTTTCTGTTTTTCCATTAGCCATTTCTACAGTGAATATTTTATTAAGTGGTTAGGGTCTTTGGTTAAGTAGATGTTTGAATTTATGACTCACAAAACTTCTCTCCGCACCGCAGTCAAAGAGTATGCATGCATAAATGTTGTCGAGGAGAAACGTACCCGTAACTACTGTTGGATCAGTTATTGCTTCATTTTGACCTATCGTCAGCACTCTCCCAATACCACCAACATTCCTTGTCCTGGGGTAGTCCCTCTTGAAATGCTCGGTTTCTCCACATCCATAACATGCTTGGCTTACCCCAGTACCAGGAACTTGAGTGACTGGCCGCGCTGGCGCTTTACAGAAACGGGCAGTGTGCCCTTTCCTGTCGTAGTTCTTACAGTACATCTCGCGGCAATTACCGTGGTGATGGTAGTTTCATTTGCTGCACTTTGGCAAGTTCCCTGCATATTGTTTTGTTGGCGTCAGGGTTGTAGGAGTTGTGACGGGAGCAGTAGCAGCATGAACCGCCACCATTTGTTTCTTTGAAGGTTCTTGCGAGGTTTGCCCCTTTCTCTTGTTCCAGAATTTCTTCTTGTTGTTGTTGTTGGCATTGTTATTGTTGTCGTTGTTCCCTTTGGTTGGTTCAGCTACGATAATCGTGACTCCTTGGCAGACGCCATGATCAACGAGAGATTGCGCCAGTTCCTTGGCGCTGTCGAAGGTCATGGGATTGGAAGCTAGCACACTTCCTCGCAGTTGGGGTGATAATCCCCAGATGTACCTCTCCACTTTTTGGCTTTCTAGAATCAACATTCCAGGACAAAGTGCTATCAAATCGCTGAATCTGTTGGTGTAGCCTGCGATGTCCGAGCCTACCATCGAAAGGTTCCACAATTCTTGTTCAAGCTTCTAAATCTCGCCTCTTGGGCAGTATTCCCGAAGGAGCATTCGCTTCAAGTTTTCCCAACCCATGGAGTTCGCCACCACCAGGGTTAGTGTCTTGACGTGGCCGTTCCACCATGTCAAGGCACGTTCAGAGAATGTACAGGCAGCAAATTTTACTTTGCTTTCTTCAGGGCATGCGTAAATTTCAAATACGGCTTCCGTCTTCTCTATCCATTGGGACAGAGCCAATACTCCCCCAGTCCCATAAAAGGGAATAGGTTTTACATTGGTGAAGTCTTTGTAAGTGCAGACTCCAGAACGGCCTTGGCTTGGGCCATTTGTAAAGCTATTTATTCCTCCTCCTGACCCATTGTTGCTCATTTGAGCCATCGCCGCGGTTACAGCGGCTGTTACAGCAGTTTGGAACATAGCTGCATCCATAGTTGGAGGGGGTGGTGGAGGTGGTGCTGGAGTTGAGTTTCTGCGTGTTGATCTACGAGGAGGCATGTTCTGGTAGAGAAAATAAGAACGAATACTATAAGTTTCTAATGTTTTGAGAATCGTGTAGTTGAGGGTTAGTCGTATCTTGTAATTTGTTTTGACTTTAGTTTTTGGTTTCAAATTAAATACAACAATCTAGTTAATTTCAGAGGTTTCAAGAGGTATATAAAGAAGCACTGCATATTTATATATATGTCACACCTAAGGTGTGTTACATTATGCTTCTAGTTTTTAGGAAAATTTGACCTATCTAGGGGTCTCCGTTTACAGATACAAAAGAAAATAAGAGAAAAACTTTATCCGAGGTCCTAGTCTATATCAAAATTGTTGGAGCTTGAACAAACTCTATTTGTGGCATTTGGAGCTGGATTCGGCATCTGACCGTTTGACTCCCATCAGTCGCCTCTCGAAATCTGCTTGTTGTTCTTTCATCTCTCTTATTTCGTCTAGAGCTGTTATCATTTGGTTCTGAAGTGTCCCCGTGTAGATTTGGGTATTCTCATGTAGTCCTTCCAAACGGCGGATGTCAGCGGCGTTACCTTGGGTAGCAGCATTGATCTCGCGAACTCTGGCTGCTTGTTGGTCTGCCTGGTAGTTCTGGTTAGCTATAGCGTTCACGACAATAGGAAGTGCTCGATCAGCTGAGCCTCCCCCACTGACGTTGTAAAAATCCCGACACATGCCGAATGGAGGGCGTACACCTTGCTGACGGCTCCAGTAGTAGAGGTGGCTTCCCCAGATGGGAATGGGTCCCGGTTGATATGGTCTGATTACGGGAGGATGGGGGATGGGAGGGTCGATTACTTCCGGTTCGGAGTCTGTTCCGCTAGAAATTTCCACGATCTCCTCGTCGACTTCGTATTCTTCTCCGACTTCGATTTCGAATTCTTCTTCGACTCCCTCCTCGAACTCTTCTTCGACCTCTTCTTCGATTTCCTCTGGGTCTTCCTCCGGGTCTTCTTCTATCCAGCCGCCGTTACCTTGATTTAGGTAGTAGGGGTCTCCCGGTAAAGGAAATCCGGCCATTTGTCTGTACTGGGATAGAGGTATGAGATTTTTATAAGAAAAGAAATTTCTATTTAATAACTTCCTAAGCCTATTTATATCTTTACTGAGCGCAATATTTTATCGTTCAATTATTTTTAACAATAGACTTATAGTATTTCAATTTAGCGAATCTAGAGTTTATAAGTTTTTGGCTTGTTGACTACTACGACTATTCCTTGACGTACATTGGTCAAATCCAGGATAAATATAGTTGATCATGCTATATTTATTCTCGATTTGATTACATACTTCAAGGCCCAATCGTGGTATCGGAACTTGCCATACTACTTTTTAGAAAAACTTGTCATGATACGAGGCTGATACGTGCGGGTAAAAATGTATATATTTAAAGAAAATATATTTCTATGAAAATGTTTTTATCAGAGGGTTTTTGGTTCCCGTTGTATTTATAGTTTGTATATCTTATGTGGTTTGATATACTTAGTTCACTATAAACAATGCTCTGATACCAATCTGTCACACCCCCAAACCAGAATGGCGGAAACATTCGGGGGTGGATGACTTCACGTAGTATCACAACAATTGAATATTGTAAAGAAAGTAACACAACCATCATATATATAAAATGAAAACGTATATTGTTGCGTTATACATGTTATCAAAAGAATATTACAATATGATGATAAATGTTCAATAATAAAAACATTCTTTGTGTTCCTTCACCCAAAAGCTGGTAGTTACCCGTATCACTGATTCCCTGAGAAATACAAGTGGTTTTGAAAAGTGTCAACAATTAAGTTGGTGAGTTCATGAGTGTTTCAAGTTGAAAAGTATATCCTTTTTGGTAGTAAATTGGTAAACGAGGTTTTTAGAAAGTCCAATATTTTCTCGTAAGATGATTCAAAAGTTTCCAAAGTTGGAATGTGTTAGTATCTTTTATACTCAAATGATAAAAACAACTTTGTATGAAGAATAATGTGGAAAACTGCAATGCACATATGAATCTCGTAAGTCAATCTTGTTTTATACTTTTTATGTGAGTTTTATAACCATACTATTGACACTGACGGCCTGTAACAACATTCTTCAGGTGTTGCAGTGTTATGACATTTGTCACCCCAGACCTGCCGGTCTAACTATAGCTAGTAGTTTAGGTGCGGGATTGTCAATCCCGTATAGATCTATACACAAGTATCACGCTCTCCCTCCAAGAGATTATGGTATATAATATAGGACTTGAAATGCATACAAAAATGTACGTTGAAGTTTGAATATCTCACATTGCCTAGTATAAGTAGATTTACAATGAAATGACCTTACTTCTTTTGAAAGTGTTTCGTTTTTCAAGATGTATATGTAAAATGTAGGACTGACTTGTTAACTATACCCATTATAGTTTTTCAGATAGTATGTTCCATTTAGTAGAAATAACTTAGTGACATAATCGCTCTTGTATACATAAGATGTTTGTATCGATATTCGAAGATAGAAATTTCATTTATGTTTATAAAACGATACTTTAACGTGTAATGTACTTGTATTCCCCCCCCCCCCTAAAACATGAAAAAGAATTGAAAAGCAGGGGTATGAACTCACTTGTTAAGTTTGAAGAGAGGGACTAGAGTTAAGTAGAACTTCGATCGCGGATAGTTGCGTCGTCGGGCTCTTCGGGGATCTCTGCAACGTAAATCTTTCGTCGGGGGCTCGAATGCGGAAACCGAGGTGAGGGGAGGGTCTCTGGAGCTTAGAAGTATGAGAGAATGACTGAGGGATTGTGATTTGTGTGCAAAAACTCGAGCTTATGCCTTCTATTTATAGGGCTGGAAACCCTCGTACGCGGCGCGTACCTCCGACGTACGCGGGGCGTAACAATGCGTCATGGCTTACAACTCCTGGCTAGCTAAGCGTAGCTTGGGCGGGCCGATGGGACTCGACTCTGGGTCTAGTACGTGGGGCGTACTCCCAGAGAACGCGGGGCGTAATCCGCCCTGTCCTCTTCTAAATTTCGTAACTTTCGCGTACGAGCTCCGTTTTTCGTGTTCTTTATATCCACGCGTAGGTGAGATTATGCTCTACAACTTTCATTTAGACTCCGTCGGCTAGTTTTGTCTTTATTTTTAATGATATATTTTTAATAGGTCGGGACTCCTAAAGTTCGTTTAAAAACTCATAGGTTCTTTATTCGACGTCGGTTTTTGTTTGTCTTCTCATCCATTTGTTCCTATTGTGGAGATCTTCAACTCTCATTTGGATTGCGTTAGCTAATTTACACTCTATCTTAAATTCGAGTTTTTAGCCCTCTACTACTGTTACGAAACTTCGAAAATTCGTAACTTCTTCATACGAGGTCCAATTTGGGCGATCTTTTTATGCACGCTCACCTTTTAACGAGATCTACGATTTATGTTTAGATACTTAAGGCTAAAAATGCACATTATTGAGATTTTACTTTTTACGTCAAATAATGTTTTAACGGCGTGTCGTAAATATACGAGTGGTTATAATTTCTTCAATATAACCCGGTTTTGAGCGTTCTTTATGTTTTCGGAAACCTTGACACGTTAATTAGTATTTGATGCATCCCAACTTAGATATTTGAATACTTTATTTTCAAGGTTAATTTAGTTGTATTTGACTTTTGAGCGTTACAATGCTTTTGGAAAATATAGGGTTATCACACAAAGACCTTAAGCACAGTGAACTACTGTATCGGACCGAAGTCCAGAACTACTGCTGACTAAACGGGTTGGCATTATGGTTGTAGACCCGTTCCTACTGGAAGGAAGACTCACCTCACACTACTGAAGTCCCGCTAGACAAGACGATAGTTGTTGGATGATAGATTCCTGATCTGTCAATATTAAAATAACACCCAATTAATAATTGGGTTCCACTACATAACTATAAATACATACTTTGGATAATTACAACATTACCCCAAGCTTAGCTTACCCAAGCCCACGGCCCAATCCATAGGCCCAAGGTCAATTAGGGATCAAAGCCGAACATATGGCCGAATATTCCAAATTGGGCCCAAACCGCTACATGGACTTCCCTTAAGGCCCAATTGTTGAGTCCAGTCGAACATGTTTCATTTTAAGGGCTCAATATCATACAACCATCTAGGCCCAAACTATGGCCCATCTATGACCCAATTTTCCAAATTGGGCCTAATTCTTCATATGGACCTTACCCTAAAGCCCAACTAAATATTCTAGTCCATAATCATTCTTGGATGGCCCATTATTGGCCCAATTACCAATACCCAATTGAAGGGCCCATCTGAAGACCCATGTGACATTAAGGTTTCACATAAAATGACAACTAGAGCTAAGTGTTTCTTACTTAACCCATTAAGAACTTAATCCATTAAGGACTTAATCCATTAAGTCCAACATTGCTTAGATTAATTTCTGTCAATGATTATTATTTAATATTTCGAGTTATTAAATAATTCCTCTGTGTGTGTCCTAATAAATTCTCAAAGATTAGGGTTTTCTCACTTAGCCCCTTAAGGACTTAGTCTATTAAATCCTTTACTCTACTAGATAAGTTATATGGAATAATTGAGCTTAGTACATAATCTAATTCCAATGACTCAAAAGTGGGTCCAATAAGTCCAAGGCCCAAATACTCACAATTAGGGCTTTCCACCCAAACATGGTCCAATAGGCCCAAACTTAATCTTTAAGCATGTTAGGGTTTTAGCTACGTCCATTAGGGTTTTGCTTGTGGGGCACCACCCACTACTACCTCGGGTAGTGGTGGTCAATGGCGGCTCACGGTGGTGATTACTATTATTTTTATTATTCATTGATAATTACAGTTACAAAGCTTTAATCCAAAATGACACACACACAACCACCTTAGTAGCAATCGGCGGTGGCTGATGGCGATGGTGACTTTTTCCGACCAATAAACTGCCCACACAACATGCACTTACACAGAAAACACAGCCACACATAAGTCTTGCCCGGAACAAAAGCACCTCCACCCTCTTGGTGGCGACAGGAGTGGTCTTGTGACAACAGCCACCACCTCGCGGTGGTGGCGGCGGTTCCTTGTTTCCTAGCCGAGTAAACACCACACATACTTGCAAATACAATCTGAAGACCGAAGCATTCCCTAACTCAGCCACTACAAGTGGCATGCGAGGAACGTATTAAAATAGTTCAGAGTTATATTTAGTTTAATTGACGTTTCTTTATTTGTTTTTATTTCAAAAGTGGAAAAGAATAAGTCAAGATCATGTTGATAGTGTCTCCTGGTCTTTAGCTAGCAGTAGGGTAGTTGCTATTTTTATGCTAATTTTCTTTTAAATAGTGATGTATGTACGAGGAGTTTGGTATCCTCTTTTCTCTTCCCAGTTTTTTGAATAAGAAAAGTGAAGCATTTCTGCTCCTGTGTATTGCTTTCTTGTCCCTATTATCTTTATTGGTTCCCTGTTGAGGTCAATAACTTCAGTATATACCAGATTTACCCTTCCTTGATAAAACCAGTTTTTGTCCCCTGTTGTGTTACTTTCTGCAAAAAGACACTCATACCCTTGTGAGAGACCAACACTTGGTATCAGAGCGAATCTGGTGCATGCCCAAGTATCAACCACGACCCGAAGAAATGTCAGGAAATGGTGAGAAGGATGGTCAGATAACGTTGCATTACCCAATGCTTTCTAGGAGAAACTATGCAGCATGGGCCATTAAAATGAAGGTCTTCATGCAGGCTCATGGCGTATGGGAGGCTGTTGAGCCAAGAACCACCAACACCCTTGTGGAAACAAAGAAGGACAAGATGGCCTTGGCAGCAATCTACCAAGGAATACCTGAAGACCTACTACTGCAACTGGCTGAAAGGAAGACGGCTAAAGAAGCATGGGATGCCCTCAAGATAATGTTCATGGGAGCCGACCGAGTGAAAGTGGCGAAGATTCAGACCTTGAAGGCAGAGTTTGAAGCCCTGAACATGAAAGAATCTGAAAGTGTGGATGAGTTTGCTGTGAAGGTGAGCAATGTTGTGAGCACTTTACGAGCATTGGGAGACACAGTGGAAGAGTCATATGTAGTAAAAAAGGTATTGCGAGCCGTGCCATCCAAGTTCCTACAAATTGCTTCAGCCCTAGAGCAATTTGGTAATCTAGATGAAATGTCTACTGAAGAAGTGATAGGCAGATTAAAGGCTCATGAAGAGAGGATGAAAGGCCATAGTGAAACAGAAGAAAAAAAACTTTTGTTAACCCATCAGGAGTGGACTGAAAGAAACAAGAAGAAAGGTGGAGAAGACTCAAAATCTAAAGGAAATAGAGGAGATAGAGGAAGCTCTGGGAGTTCACGTGGAAGAGGAAGAGGACGGGGCAGAGGCCATAATCAGGCAGGTCGAGGTGGTCGTGGAAGGAATGGTCCACACAATCAAAAGGATGGGAGTCGTGCCTCATCCAGTAATCAAGACAAAAGTGGTGTGCAGTGCTACAATTGTCAAGAATTTGGCCACTATGCTGCTGAATGTAAAAATCCAAGACGTGAAAGAATTCAAGAAAACAATCTAATACGAGATGATGAACCTGCACTTATGTTGGCATCTTTTGAAACAGGAGAAGAGATGTGTGAAGTCTTCCTGAATGAAGAAAAAGTAAACCCTCAACTGAAGACAAAAGGAGATGAATCAAGTCAAACAAACATGTGGTACTTAGACACAGGGGCTAGTAATCACATGACAGGTGATAAAAGGAAATTTCGTGATCTTAACACAGCGATTCAAGGCTATGTAAGATTTGGGAATGAATCCAGAGTTAGAATCGAAGGGAAAGGGAGTATAGTTTTCCAGTGCAAAAACGGAGAACAAAGAAAGCTACAGGAGGTGTATTATATACCTGATCTCTGTAATAACATCATAAGCTTGGGTCAACTATTTGAAAGAGGAGACGAAATCAGAATCAAGGAACCATTTCTATGGGTTCATGATGTAATCGGGCGACTATTGATGAAAGTTCGACGATCCCTGAATCGCCTCTACAAGATTGAGTTAGAAGAAATAAAAACAAATTGCTTAATTGCGAAGTTGAGCAATCCGACGTGGTTGTGGCATGCAAGGTTGGGGCATGTAAACTTCGATGCACTCAAATTAATGTCTGATAAGAAGATGGTTGAAGGAATGCCGAAGATAGACATCCCCTCACATCGGTGTGATGGCTGTTTGGTTGGGAAACAGTCAAGAAATCCATACCCGTCTCACACAAGTTACAGAGCACAAAGGAGTTTGGAGCTCATCCATGGGGACTTATGTGGACCAATATCACCTCCGACACCAGCAGGGAACCGATACTTCTTGCTATTGGTAGATGACTACAGCAGAGTCATGTGGATGTACTTGCTAAAGACGAAAGATGAGGCTTTTCAATTCTTCAAAAACTTCAGGGTAAAAGTGGAGATAGAAACGGGTGAGAAGATAAAGGCACTAAGAATAGACTGTGGAGGTGAGTTTCTCTCAAACCAGTTCACAAAGTATTGTGAGGAAACGGGGCTTGAACGTCACTACACGTCACCGTTTTCACCACAGCAAAACGGCGTGGTAGAAAGACGTAATAGAACCATTCTAGAGATGGTTAGATGCAACCTAAAGACGATGAGCATGCCAGATGTACTGTGGGGTGAAGCAGTGAGCTATGTTGTTCACATCTTGAACAGAATCAGTACCAAAGCTCTCAATGAATCAACGCCATACGAGATGTGGACCGGTCGTAAACCACAAATTGGGCACCTCAAGGTTTTTGGGTGCCTGGCGCACATGATGATCACTAAGAGCCATTTAAAGAAATTAGAAGAAAGAAGCAAGCCTGTGGTACATTTGGGAATTGAGAGGGGAACGAAAGCATACAGGTTACTAGACCCGGACACTGGATCGATCCACATAAGCAGGAATGTGGTATTTCATGAAGATCGAACATGGATGTGGGAAAAGGCGACAAAGGTACGAGCAATACCAGGTTTGACTTTCACAGTTGAAGGTTTTGATTTCGATGATGATCAATTAGTCGTTGAAAGCGAGACTATTGAACGAGATGGGGAAATTCCGGGTACACCCGATGGACAAGATCCATCGTATGATATGGGTTGGGCTGGTACCGACTCACAGCCCACTAATCGCCAACTGGGCTCCCAATTGGATCAAAATGAGAGTCCACTAAACTCATCACTTGCGTCAAATTCCCCGTCAACGCCAAATTCTCCGACTTCAACAAATTCGCTTGCATCTACCCCAGACTCCTCAGGTACAAATTCAAGCTCAACTGGTGGCGGTGCTCCCAAACGTTACAGGTTACTCACAGACCTGTACGACGCCACAGAACAAATACTGATGGTTTGTGAAGATGAAGAACCAAACACGTTTCTAGAAGCCAAGAAAAGTGTCAAGTGGGTGAATGCCATGAAGGCAGAGCTGTCATCGATTGAGAAGAACAATACGTGGAGCCTTGTGAATCTGCCAAGCGGGCGAAAACCAATTGGTCTAAAATGGGTATTTAAGGTGAAACGAAATCCAACAAGGGAGATAGTGAAGCACAAGGCAAGAATCGTAGCAAAAGGCTACGTCCAAAAACAGGGAATCGACTACGAGGAAGTCTTTGCTCCCGTTGCACGAATTGAGACGGTACGCTCTATTCTAGCTCTTGCAGGCTCCAACGGATGGGAAGTGCACCATCTTGACGTGAAGTCAGCGTTCCTGAATGGGAATTTAGATGAAGAGGTATATGTAACCCAACCGGAGGGTTTCGAGAAAAAGGGGAAAGAAGGAATGGTGTACAAACTCACAAAGGCTCTCTATGGGTTGAAACAAGCACCCAGGGCCTGGAATGCTTGTTTGGATAAGTACTTAAGAAGTTTGGGATGTCTTAGATGCCAGCAAGAACACTCTGTTTATACAAGAAAGAAAGAAGGACACATCTTGATCATTGGTGTGTATGTGGATGATCTTCTAGTAACGGGAAGCAATCAAAAAGATGTGGAAAAGTTTAAACTGGAGATGAGCAACAAGTTTGAGATGAGTGACCTTGGCTTGCTCACTTATTATCTGGGAATTGAAGTGAATCAAAGTGAAGCTGGAATAACTCTGAAGCAAGAAGCATATGCTAAAACTATCCTTGCTAAGACCCGAATGTTAGAATGCAATCCCACTAAAACTCCAATGGAGCATAAGTTGAAGCTAACTAAAGATGAAGGAGGAGAGCTCATAAATCCTACTGAATACAGGAGCATAGTAGGAGGACTTAGGTATTTAACTCACACTCACCTTGATATATCATTTGCAGTTGGAGTTGTTAGCCGTTTCATGGAAAGACCAACCATGAAACATCTTCAAGCTGTAAAAGGTATTCTAAGATACGTAAAGGGCACCTTGGATTATGGTTTGGTGTACAAAAAAGGAGAAAAGAAAATCACCATCACTGGATACTCAGACAGTGACATGGGGAATGATGAGGTTGATAGGAGAAGCACAGGTGGGATGGCTTTCTACTTGAACGGCAACCTGGTGTCATGGACGTCCCAAAAACAACGGTGTGTAGCCCTGTCTTCATGTGAGGCAGAATTTATGGCTGCAACTGTGGCAGCTTGTCAAGGAATTTGGTTACATCGCCTTCTTGTGGAAATCACTGGTGAAAACATACCTCCTACAACTCTGTATGTTGATAACCAGTCAGCCCTTGATCTCATGAGGAATCCTGTATTTCATGGTCGAAGCAAGCATATAGATATTAGGTTCCATTTCATAAGAGAATGCGTAGAAGATGGGAAGATAACAGTGGCTCATGTTTGCAGTAAAAGTCAGAAGGCAGATATACTGACAAAAACAATGGCAAGGGTGAAACACGAGGAGATGCGAAATCTAATTGGAGTAAAGCAGGTCACCAACTCTGAACTAAGGGGGAAAATATTAAAATAGTTCAGAGTTATATTTAGTTTAATGCGTGGAAAAGAATAAGTCAAGATCATGTTGATAGTGTCTCCTGGTCTTTAGCTAGGAGTAGTTGCTATTTTTATGCTAATTTTCTTTTAAATAGTGACGTATATACGAGGAGTTTGGTATCCTCTTTTCTCTTACCAGTTTTTTGAATAAGAAAAGTGAAGCATTTCTGCTCCTGTGTATTGCTTTCTTGTCCCTATTATCTTTATTGGTTCCCTGTTGAGGTCAATAACTTCAGTATATACCAGATTTACCCTTCCTTGATAAAACCAGTTTTTGTCCCCTGTTGTGTTACTTTCTGCAAAAAGACACTCATACCCTTGTGAGAGACCAACAGAACGGAACCAAAAAACGATGGCCAAGATCCACCGTTGATCTCAGCCGACGTTCACGACATCAGGCCACCAAAAGAGTGAAGAAGAAAGTGTAGATGGAAGGCGTTGGTCCAACCGAGAGCTCCCTGTTGCTCATGAATCATGCTGTGACAACGTCGCCGGTATTCCTCGGTCTCAGCAAACCTCCGATGCACATGACGTCTCCAATAATGAGGCTATTGTGGCGTTCTGTGGCGAAGGAGCGGCGACAATGGGTCCCTGCTGGTCGGAACAACGAACGAAGAGGGTGGTGGCGGCAGTCTTCACGCATGGTGGCTGGACTAGGGTCTTAACGACGGTAGCTGGGGAGAATGAGAAGGAGGTGGCGCCAGAGATGGGAGGCTTGTGTAGGTGGCGGCTGCATCAATGGTCCATCAAGTTAGGGTTTCCAGTGCAATAAGGATACATATATATACCCGCCCATATGACAGCTTTACCATAATTACAAGTATGGTCCTTCCCCATGGAATCTTGTCATTTTTAATCCATTATTTACCCTTTTACTCCTATTCTATAATTTCCTTTCATAATAAATCTCTAACTTACCAATAAACCCTTAAGCCTTCGAATATTTTCAATTTAAGTCCCGAACGTACACTTTTAACCCTTGACTTTTAAAATTCTTCACCAATTTTCCCAGGACTTACCTTTATTAATTTATTTAAATAAACAGGGTGTTACATAATTTCTGATTTCCTTGTTTTCTGATTGCTTATGTGGATATATGAATATGAGGACCACATACTCTTAGTCTCTTACTCCTTTACCTAGATGTAATCTAATTTGTTATAGTGCCAGTCAAATATGGGGTATTTTGGTTATCTGAAGCTATTACTAGGGTTGTGTATGTAGCAAAACAAAGACTTCATCGTCTCTTTGATCTTAGAGGTAAATTATAAGCATCTGAAGATGGGGGTAACATGTATTGTGATGAACTCTTATCTTCTTTATATATAAACAAAAAATTACCTTGCTTCTTTTTCAAAATGTAGGAGAAATTTGTTGAAGTTATCAAACTTTTATGTGATTGTCACATGACTTCTTCGTGCATAATCACAATGGGAGGATTCCAAGTGATTTATGAAGGGTCAAAAGAAGCATATGTGATCTTGAGTCATTTTTCCTTATGTGGGAATGCAAAGTACCTTGCCATCACACAGCATGATCTTATAGATTAGAGGTACCGTTGTAATCATGTGTGGTTCTTTTATTTCTTCAATATATAATTATTTTAACAACCACCACCCACCACTACAAGTCATGCCTTATACTTGTAAGTTATAAAGTAGTAGTGCAAGACTTATTACAGGATATCATAAAGCACATGTGGATCACAAGATATAGCGTGATCCACGTAATGGTCAAAATTATCATAATGCAGTTTATTTAAAAGCTTGGTTTTGGCACATATTTGCTACCCATACTTAGAGACCCATAATTTTAATTTCGTTCTTACATATTTCTTTAAATATATGTAGGTACTTAATGTTTTCCAAATTATATCAAAAGTATGTGTAATTATTTAAAACATCTTAATTTATGTCAGTAATCACACATACTTTGGTATAATTTCACAAAATAAAGATCACAACTTTATTTTTCATTTAATTTGTAGTTAAATGTACATGATTTACCAACATAATTTAGGTGATAAAAAATCATAGAGTATCTTTATGTATACTAATTTAGAAGGAGTCATAAACTTAAAATAAAACTCTAACTTTTATCTTGCCATCATGCAATATATATATATATATATATATATATATATATATATATATATATATATATATATATATATATATATATATATATATATATATATAACAAGGAAGTTATGACACCTTAAAACACATTTTAATGACAATTTTTGAAGCATATTTAACAAAACTCCACCTTGTGGCTAAAACAATTTACAAAGTAACCTCTATTCATCACGAGAAAAATGAGAAACTTAAATGTTTAAACTCCAAAATGACCTAATTTAAATGCCAATCAAATCCGAACGAAGTTCAAATTTGATGTTCGGAACTAACTTTTTCAAAACCGAATTGTTGAATTTCACCCTTTTAGGGCAACGTTGAACCATTGGAGAAATGTACAAAATGTAGGTTTAAAAGAACTTGTGATGGTAGTGCCTGAATATAGTAAATGCAATTATTCTTCCTCATATCAACTTTAATCACAACTTGCGAACCTCTTGTGATATTTAAAGAAAATCATATCTACCTAAAAACTTGTAACCTTACAGTAAAACACACTTGTGATATAACATTTCCCTTCATCGAAGGAATATACCGAACATCGGTTAAAGTTTGAATCATGGCATCAAACACCTTGAAACGAATAATGTTGACACCTTTAATTTTGCATTGGGAACCATTAAAGCTACAAATTAACTTGACATTGTGAATTGGATCAAAAGTAGTAAATCAATCCTTATGAAAACACATGTGATAAGAAAAAGCTAAATCACGAACCTAAACAACAGTAAGAACCTGTCCATTGGAATTACCGTCATAAAAAAGATTTGTAAAATCATCATTGCCCTTTGAATTATTTGAGACATTTCTCTTTTCTTTATTTTTCAACTTATAACAGAAATCTTATAATAATCATTCTTGTAATACCGATAATACTTGTTTTTACCTTGTCATTTGGATAATATGGTGTTCCCCGAAAATCTCTTTCATTATAACAACTTAGTAAAAATAACCCTTCACATTCTACTTGACTATTCTCCACAATCTAGTGGAACAGTAGCAAACTTACAATCTGTAGGTGTTAATGAAATCACACAAACCGAGAGTGTGGATTGTGGATTCATTTGAATACTCTATTTTTCCTTGGTTACCTTATCAACGCATAATCCTTAGGGTGTATATATATATATATATATATATATATATATATATATATATATATAGAGAGAGAGAGAGAGAGAGAGAAAGAGAGAAAGGGGAATAGGTAATCGTGTTAACTGTTTGGTGTAAATTATATAAACAAATAAATTATATTATTGTGGGTTGAAAATCCTATGTACTCACCAGGTTTCTCAACTTGAACTATTCAATTTATTGTATCACATGTAATAATATATGATGATATAAGTATCTGTTAAGAGATTCAAAGAAGATATATACGATTTGTATAAAGATAGGGATGTCACACTTGATGTGCTTGAATCACATAAATTTATGATCATTAGATTTGTATGGCAAGAATTTTGACCATAAACCTAGGGTTAAATAGAAATGTTAGTAACTTTAATATGTGAGCTTATATTTAAGAACCATTCATGTATATAATTGGCATTATGAGAACTTGTTTTACTAAAAGATTAGTCTTTTTAAAGTTTTATAATTCAAGTCTTGCTTAATTCAAACTTAACACTAGAATGCTTGTTTGTTTGTCCACTTGATCAATGAATGAATGAACTTGTTTTACTAAAAGATTGGTCTTTTTAAAGTTTCTAAATTGTCTAGTACGTGCAGAGTGACCACCCCTTGGTCGAAGTGGAGCGTAGGAAGAAACTTGATTATTCTTTCAACCATATAAGTGTAAAAATCATCTCCAAATGATTTCTCAACTGGTGCCCTTTAACTTCGTCGATGTTCTATTTCTTCATCCATTTATTCTTCATGAGAAGATTCTTTGTGAGCTAAATTTCTTTTCCTTCTCCCACCCATATGGGATGTGATTAAAATCCATTAAACTCTTTTATTTATTTCTTCCAACACCCTCACTTTATGGGATTAATTTCTAATTCATCTTAAATTCGTTTTGGATATGTGATATATCAAAACTAAGGTATCACAAAAGAGAATAAAAACATATAACAACTTATTCATAGTAATAATGTTTTAGGGTTCGAATTTCGTATTCAAAAATAGGAAAAATTCATTTTTATAAATTGGTTAAAACCAATTTTCCAACAAATAATTCTACTTCATTGATGCATAAAGACACCTTTTAAATTATTTTTGGATATGTCACTCCCTTCCGACTAGGGATGAACATGGGTCGGTTTTGACAAAAAACTGAACTCGAACCGAATTAGTTCAGTTTTTAAAAACTTAAACCAAATCCACAACCTGGTGTTTGATTATCAAGCAAGAGCGAGAAAACTCATAACCATGACCTTAGGTTTGATTGCCCATCGACTTTACCACCAATCCAAGCTTCGTTTTTGGTTATATTACGAAATAGATAAATATATACACATAAATCACAAAATAAATATATTTAATAAAGATTAGTTCGGTTTGGTTTTTATCAATTTTCACGTTTTTAAAATCGATACCAAACCAAATATTTCAGTTTTAAAAAACTCAAACGCAAACTATCACTTTCTATTTTGATTTGGTTTTTATTGGTTTTTCAATTTCCGAATTCGATTTTAATCACCCTACTTCGGACCCTAGCTCTATTGTTCGTGTTCACCTAGATCATATTTTCTGTGGCATGATATATTTTTATATCATGATATATTTTTATAATTGTTTTATAAATGGTACAACATTAATAGGCGTTATATTCAAGAAATCCCAACGTCATCGAGTTCATAATACAATTGGGTCAAATTAAGGCTGCCGCCGTTATATAAAGGCCACTTTTCCCTTGCTTCACTGGCCATACCAACTCTCCATCACTGTCTCACACTCGTCTCGCTCTTTCTCACTTCGGTTGCCGGCCCACAGATCTCCGATCATCCGTAGGAAATGGCTTTCAACAAGATCAAGGTTGAAAATCCCATCGTTGAGATGGACGGTGAGTCATACACACATCTATGATTTCGTTTCTGTCTCTAACTATGTCTTCTCTGTTGACTCTCAGATCTTTCAAGCTTAGCTTAACTGAAGTTAAATCGATCAAATCGATTTTCGTTTTCTGTTATTTAATTGATCATATAGAACGATATGATTAGCGATCGTTTATACTCTCTCTATAGGTTTTATTGTTTGAATTTTACGTCTTAAACGTTGTTTTCTGATTTTGATGTCAAATTCTCACTCCTTCCTTATTTAATCTCCTATTTTTCATCAGGAATATGTTTGTTGAGTTTTACGTCTTAAATTGGAAGAGTTATGTTGATTAGTCTTTTCGGAACAGAAGCATAACTTTTGTATACAAACTTCTGGTTTTGTAGTGTGAATTTTGTCTCAAGGAATAACGACTGATAGTAATTAGTATGCGTTATTCATATTTCCTGAATGTAGTCACTGGACTTATAGCTTCAATTTTTGATGCAGGAGATGAAATGACTCGTATCTTTTGGCAATCAATCAAAGAAAAGGTTGTCTTTTAACTGTTTTGTGGATGAATATTGATTATTTGGATCATATAGCTTATGTAGTTCATATATTGCAGCTCATCTTCCCCTTCCTAGATCTTGACATAAAGTATTATGACCTTGGCCTTCCCAATCGTGATGCTACTAATGATAAAGTTACAGTAGAAAGTGCTGAAGCTACTCTAAAGTACGACTGCTTCAACACTAGATTCATTATAATTTAATTTTCTTTCCCTGATTTCTTTCTTTTATAATGTTGACTAATTTAATAAAACTTTAGGTACAATGTTGCAATTAAGTGTGCCACTATTACCCCAGGTAAATTATATTAATCCATCCTGTCACTTTTAGGGCAATGAATATCACTTTTGTATAAAGAAAATGAATGGAATTGCTTATTTACAGATGAGGCTCGTATGAAGGAGTTTACCTTGAAAAGCATGTGGAAGAGTCCCAATGGCACAATCCGTAATATTTTGAATGGTTAGTGTCATTTCTCATGTGAAAGATGTTGAAACTATAATGTGCACTTCATATCTGGTTTTCAATATGTATGTGATCATGAAATCTGCATTTTCTTCAGGCACTGTTTTTAGAGAACCAATTCTTTGCAAAAACATCCCCAGATTAATTCCAGGTGAATATTATCAATTTGGAAGATGGTTTGTTATTTTTATTTCTTTTTTAAAAAACATGGCATTATATTAATATATTGGTTTTTATATACAGGGTGGACAAAACCTATATGCATTGGAAGACATGCATTTGGTGATCAATACAAAGCTACTGATGCAGTGATTAAAGGACCTGGGAAACTAAAGTTGGTGTTTGGTATGTTTGTAAAATTATCCAATTATTTATAACAATTTAGCCTTTAGTGCTATAATTTGGTAGATTATTCAAAATGCAATCCCGTAATAAATATAACCATCAGTTAATTTTTAAACATTTTCTTGTTTCATGTCAAAATTTTACAAGGGTCTTGATTTATTTTTTCAGTTCCTGAAGGAGAAGGTGAAAAGATAGACTTAGAGGTTTACAACTTCACTGGTGCTGGAGGGGTAGCTTTGTCAATGTACAACACTGATGAGGTATACCCTTTAATTTTCAATTTTTTTCAACATATTATTATGTCCACTATTAAATCTAATTTATATTTTATTTTGTTAACAATTTTAAATAGTCCATTGGTGCTTTTGCTGAGGCCTCAATGAACACAGCTTATCTAAAAAAATGGCCACTTTATCTTAGCACCAAGAACACAATCCTCAAGAAATATGATGGAAGGTATATAACTATATATGCAACATTCATTTATATCTTATATATATCTTCCAATTTATGTATTTCGTTTTCTTTTAATAAAGATTCAAGGACATTTTTCAAGAAGTCTACGAAAGAAACTGGAAGTCAAAGTTTGAGGCTGCTGGGATATGGTGAGAATAGTCGATTATTTATTTACATTTTACAATATCTTAATTTTTTTTATAAAATTTATAAAATTCATGTGTAGGTATGAACACCGTCTTATTGATGACATGGTTGCTTATGCTCTCAAGAGTGATGGAGGGTATGTATGGGCATGTAAAAATTATGATGGTGATGTTCAAAGTGATTTCTTAGCTCAAGGTATTATTACACTCTATTAGTCTGTGTATTGTGTATTGTGTATTGTGTATTGTGTACCCTGTAACCAGGGTTAGAGAGACTGCTTTTATAGATGACCTAGAAACATAGGTCAACAATTGTACAAATAAATCGTATATATTTTTGCCTGAAAAAGACCTTGTATTTTTTCATTTTTTCCAATCCAGTCCCTTTTGGTCATTTTTTTTTTCCTAAAGAAATTGTAAAGTGTGAGTTTTTTGAGAAAAACTAAAAAAGTGAGGGTTTATTTGGAAGTAGTTAGAAGGTTGAGGGTTTTTTTTTTATTCGGAAGAAAAAGATAAAGATGAGGATTCTTTTCAGAGAAAATGAAAAAATACAAGGTGTTTTTCTGGCAAAAAATAAAGTTGAGATTTAATCTAGAAAAGACACAAAATATAAGGTCTTTTATGAGATTAACGTAAAGAGAAAAACAGAAAAAGTATAGAATAAAGCATATACACAAGCAATAATGCAAAAAGAAAAAAACAACTAACAATAAGGGTTAAAGAGTAACATGTGTCACCTTTTAAAATATGATTTTTGTTTCACGACTTAATTTAATTTCATGTATTTACAGGTTTCGGATCTCTTGGATTGATGACATCAGTTTTGGTATGCTTCATTATCTATATTTTGTTGATCCATTTCTGAATTTAATATTTATATTTTCTTAAATAATTGTTTTTTATTTTAAAATTTTGTTAGGTGTGTCCTGATGGAAAGACCATTGAAGCTGAAGCAGCTCATGGCACTGTGACACGTCATTACAGGGTTCACCAAAAGGGAGGGGAAACCAGCACAAACAGCATAGCCTCAATCTTTGCATGGACCCGTGGGCTGGCCCACAGGTTCATCTTTTTTTATTATTTATTTATTTGTTTATTTATTTTTTTGACTAAAAAGAATTTTATATTTTCAGGGCAAAATTGGATAACAATGCTAAGCTTCTTGAGTTCACTGAGAAACTTGAAGCTGCATGCATTGGAACCGTTGAATCTGGGAAGATGACAAAGGATCTTGCACTCATTCTTCATGGATCCAAGTATGTGACTCGACAAAATGTCTTTAATACCCTTTGACAAAATGGGGAATTTGAGAGGGGCAAAAAAGTAATTTCACTAACTTTTATTTATGAATGGTGTTCAGGCTAAGTCGGGAGCATTATTTGAACACAGAAGAATTTATTGATGCTGTAGCAAATGAGCTGAAAGCAAGACTTGTGGGGAAATCATCATTGTATGGTTTCAGTCTTGTTTATTGAATATTAATTTGTTTTTAAATATTGTTATTTTGATAATAATAATAATAATATTATTATTATTTTTGATATGCAGGTAAGTGGGGGAAGATTTATATTGGTGGATTTTAAGAGTTATGTTTTATTGAGGACTTCATTTGATAAATTTCATTCTTAAGGGGTGTTTTATGTTTATTATTTAATTGTTACATTTTGAAATTGCAATGATTAATTTTTTATGTTTGAACGCAGTGATTAAGATTATGATTATATGAACACTTGGGACAAGCTACATTTAATCTAAATAAATTGTATGAATTAATGGCTTTACAAAATGACACTTTTTGGTCGGATTGAAACTCAAACATAAACGATGTATATTTTCCTTTCATCTCATTTAATGGATGTTTTAGTGTTTTTATATTCAAACTAACAAAACCATATGAATAGATAGTCCCAAAAACTAATTTCGCACTAGTTTTTCGTGATCATCTATGCACGAAATTAAAAAGCCAATGACAAATTCAAAATTTCCCAGTTTGGCCCGATTGATCCGAAATATAAAACGGGAAAAAACAATATCGTCTTATTGTTGAATGCCTATTTCGCCTGAAGAGACTACGAAATATGTGAATATCTTGAAAAATATACAATTTTTTACATTTTTAGCTAATGTTTAACAAACAATTAAAAATGGGTATCTTAGTCTTTTTTTCTATTTTTTAATTTTTAATAAATGAATTTAATTAAATCAGATACCTATCTTGATATGTATGTTATTAGAATATCATTAACTTGAATTTCTTCGGATTAGTTTTTATTTATTTATTTTTGGTGACACGTATATTTATATAATCGGTTCTCTACTTGAAACTTATACAATTATGTTTTAGTTTGTTATTAAAACTTTATCTATTTATGTATTGTTAGATGTCTTTTTATTCATCAACTACAGTTACTTTTAGTACTATTTTGCATCATATTTTAAGTATTTGTGCCCATATTAATATATTAACGTGACAATTTATGTATTTCACCAAAATGTTGCTCATGTTTTGATCTTTATTTTAGGTAATTTGAAGTGCAACAGGATTCTAAAGGCATCTTGGAGTATATTTGGAGCTTAATTGGAGTTAAAGAATCTGAGGAAACTGAAAGTTGGAAGGAAGCAACTGGAACCGAATAAATTAAGTTTGAATAATATGTAAACTTGTTTACACGATCGTGTAACCCTCCCGAAGACCTTTTGGACCAAAAATTTCATGCCTAAATGACTATGAAGCATTTACATAACCGTGTCATTGTTTACACACAAGTATTTTTGTCCCAAAAAAGTTTTATGCCTTTTAAATCAATCTAGGAAGACCATGTCAAGTTTACACATTTGTGTATAAGCAACGTATTTCATTAAACCAACCCAGAACACGTTTTTTCATGTTTACACGATCATGTTTCCCACTTACATGATCGTGTAAGTCTCTCTATCCTCATCTAATGTTGTTTGCTACCTATAAATACATTATCTTTACTTCCAGATCAATGCATACTTTTTTCTAGATAAATATCTGGCGTTTTTATGATTCCCGGCGATTTATATATGAAGATCTGAAGGATACGATTCTACCAGTTAGTTTCGTTTAGTTAGATTTGTTGTTTAGATTTTATATTTATTTGTTTTGATCAATTTTAGCTGCCTGGCTAAAATCCTTAGATTTCAGTTTCGTAGACTCGACTAATTATGTGTATAATCTTTAGGCTGATTTATGACTTGTGATTCCATTTAGTTTTATTAGTTTTGTTCTTCATAAATGTTTGCTTATAATTCTCTTCTAAATGATCACCTGATTTTGGGTTTAATCATTTCAATTTAACAGCATTTAAACTCTGTATATGTTTTAATTAACCATTAATAAGTAATAAATATCATTGTAACGATCTAAATTTTCAATAAAAATTTTCATTTTTAAATAACAAATTCATTTCCATATATTATAAAATTTCAATCACAATTGTTTTCAAAATCCATAACATCAGATAAATTATTCATAAAATCAAAGTGTCCCAAAACAAAACACCAGAGAGTGCATGCTGCATCATCATGCCAGACTCTTGCCCTTAGATCCCGAAGTACCTGAAACAACCAACAAACTGTAAGCTAACACTTAGTGAGTTCTCCATAATATACCCTACACAATCCACATAATCATAGAAACTATAACGACCATATAAGCTACATAAGCCATGCATACAAACATATAAAGATGCCCTGGAAACCCTCCATGGTCATACTCCGGGTGCCATGGGAACCTCCACATGGTCTCGACTCAATGCATTGGGAACCCCCTGAGGTCTTAACTAAGGATGCCATGAAAATCTTCCAAGATCGTACACCCTAGTGCCTTGGGAACCCCCCGAGGTCTTTATCTAGGATGTCGTTGAAACCCTCCAAGGTCTTATACCTAAGTGCCTCAGGAACCCCACGAGGTCTTCTATGCAAGTATCATAAATACAATTAGCATACCACATACCACATAATCAACTAGCATATCACATAGCAAATAATGGGCTGGCCTTGGTGCCTTCGACCCATTGGTATGACGAGGAGACTCACCTCTCAGGGAATGTCGAACTGGTAAGATCAATCCAACCTCACTGCTCCAAACTCAACTGCCTATAACCACGATGCGATTTACTTTATCAAAATCCCGAAATACCAAAGATACCCTTAAGGTCAAACTTGGTCAACCATGGTCAAAGCCAAATTCAACAGTCAAGGTCAATAGTTCAGGTTGACCCAACTCGTCGAGTGCACTTGCTGATGTAACATCCATAAAAATCAGGCCAATTTAAAACTTTGTAAATCATTTAGAAAACAACAGTTATTACAAATTTGTTTTCAAAATATTTCTACATCAGAGTACCCCAGAAATAAAGTCATAAAATGTGAGGAGCTATACAATCACGCCTTTTCCTTTTCGTGATCATCCGAGGTACCAAAAACCAAAACTGAAACTGGAAGCCCAAAGCTTAGTGAGTTCCCCCCAAAATACCTATACATACAAAAATACACATATAATCACAAACAACATACTATGGGTCCAGTCAACCATCGGGACCCAGACCCTCAACTATCGAGTTGGAATGGCAACATACTATGGGTCCAATCATCCCCGAGATGTAATACCCCAAACCCACAACCATTAGGTTGGAATGCCCACATACTACGAGTCTAATCATCCTCGGGATGTAATACTCATGGCCCACAACCATCGTGATGGAATACCCAGGTCTATTGGATTTTGCACAAAGCAGATAAGCCTCAACCACCAATAAAAAATGTACTAATATATCAGATAATCACATAACAATCTATAGACATACAAACCGACCTAACAGATTATAACAACATGATAACATCCTACTATCAGGATACCGATCTAACAGATCATAACAATATAACATCATCCTATTTACCAGGATACTGATCTAATGGATCATACTAGCATAACATATAAGGATAACAATCCAAAAGGGTCGGCCTTGGTGCCTTCGACCCTTGCGTATAGTAAGGAAAACTTACCTCATGAATGTTAACTGAAGTGATAAGTTTAAACTCTCGAATCACAGCCACAAACTCCACCACATATATTCACCAGAAGACCACCTCCATCAATTTCCAATTTACTAAAATACCCCTAAAAGTCAAACTGGTCAACCCTTAGTCAAAGTCAAAGTTAACGGTCAATGTTAACAACCCATGTTGACCTAACTCGTCGAGTGCAACTAGCAACTCGTCGAGTTCCTTAAGAACTCAGAAATCACCCAAAACCCTAATTGACTCGCCGAGTTTCCAACTAACTCGTCGAGTCCATGTGTGTTCAGATGTCGGGGAAAAATCTAACTGACTCGTCGAGTCCTCGTACTGACTTGCCGAGCTCATGCAGAGACTAACTATGATCAATCTTCACCGGACTCGTCTTTGTGACTCATCGAGTTCATGTGGTCCATTTCTTATCCAGACTTTTAAGCCACCCCAAAGCTCCATATTGTAGCTTTGACCTCCTAGGGCATGGTTTTCACATAAAGTTGCAAACATTACGTGAATGCATGGTCCTTATTACCAAAACCAAACTAATGTAAAAGGTTAACTCAAAGGGAAAGGTCCGAGCTTGCCAAAGCTCATAACTTTATAACTATAGGGACCAAGGGGAGTCCAGATCTGAAGTTACAACTTCAGATCTTACACCAATACTCGAAATGACTCCCAAATGTGCTAAAGGTAGCCCTAAACCCAACCTTAAAGAGATTAAGCTAAAGATAAACCAAGGTAACGACTTGTCTCCTTCAAAATGACGGCAAGAAGAAATAGAGTCACATTCTCAAGCTCCTTTTTGCTCCAAGCTTCTTATACTTCACGCCTCCTTCACAAAATGCACCATAATCACTCCTTAGATCTCACAAACACTCAAGAACAAGGTAATATCGATTTGGATTTCTTCTGGCCGTCAAGATGGTGGTAAAGGACTGATGGATGCAAACCGTAAAAATTAGGGTTTCATTTTCTAGCCCTTACTCGTTGAGCAGATCCAGTGATCCACATAGGTTAACCCGCCTCTACACGACGAGTTGGGGGCAACCAAATCGTCAAGTAGGTCCATTAATATGTATATAAAGCTTTTAAATGTGTACATGTGATTCAGGGTGTTACAATTCTCCCCTGCTTGAACTAGACTTCGTCCTCGAAGTCTGCTATGGCGAACCAGTCTGGGTAGTGTTCCCGCATCTCTTCCTACGACTGCCACGTCCACTTAGATCCCCTGGATCCCCTCTTGTGCTCTCACTGAACCTTTAACAAAGGCACTTCCTTGTTTTGTAAAACTTTTACCTTCCTCTCAAGAACAGCCTTCGACCTCTTCACGTAACTCAGACGCTCATCGATCTGAATATCATCTAATGACACTATTGCCGCCTCGTCCGGAATGTACTTCCGTAGCTGTGAAACATGGAAAGTGTTGTGGATTTGACTAAGCTCCTCAGGGAGATCTAATCTATAAGCCACCTTGCCAACCCTGACAATGATCTTGAATGGCCTAATGTACCAAGGACCTAACTTCCCCATCCTCAATGTCTGTCAGCATAACTCTTCTTCCGGCTCTGAGCGGTTTGCGGCCACTATCTGATCCGCTGAATCCTCTTAGTAGTTTGTCCGTCCCATCACCCTGTAACCGATCTCACCCCAACAGACTGGGATGCAACATCTTCGCCCATACAACAACTCATATGGTGGGGCACCAATGCTGGAATGAAAGTTGTTGTTGTAGGAGAATTCTGCAAGAGGTAGGTAGGATTCCCAGCTCCGACCGAAGTCAATGACACAAACTCTTAGCATATCCTTGAGAGATATTAGAGATCGGCACCCCATGGCGAGCAACGATATTGGATATACAAATCAGCCAACTTCTCGGCCGATGAACTCTCCCGTATAGCTAAGAAGTAGGCGCTCTTGGTCCATCGATCCACAATGACCCAAATAGCATCGAAGCCCTTCGCTGTCCTCGACAGCTTGGTGATAAAATCCATCATGATCTGTTTCCACTTCCACATGGGAATCTCCAGAGGCTGCAGCTGACCATGTGGCCTCTGGTGCTCGGCCTTGACCATCTGACAGGTCAAGAACCTCTCAACATACCATGCAATCTCCTTTTTCATGCCTGGCCACCAGTAACTCAAACGTAAATCTTGGTACATCTTGGTGGCCCCCGGGTGAATAGAGAAGCGAGACTTAAGAGCCTCCTCCAATACAGTCTGTCTGATCCCACTAGACATTGGAACCCAGACCTGACCATAGCGAGTAAAGGATCTAATTGTCATAGTCATTGACTACATCCAACCATCTGTGCTGTCTCATGTTTAGGTTCGGTTGATCCATGATGTGTCTCAAACTCTTGTGTTCAGTGTATATGGTACAAAGAACCCCATAGAGGTAATGTCTCAAAATATTGAGAACGAATACCATCGCTCCTAGCTTTAGATCATGAGTAGGGTATCTCATCTCGTGCGGTTTCAGCTGCCGCGATGCATAGGCTATCACCCGTCCCCTCTACATGAGGACCGCTCCCAGCCTTGTGATGCATGCATCAGAGAACACCACAAAATCCTTAACTCCCTCTGGGAGAGTCAAAATTGGAGCCTCACAAAGTCACTGTCGAAGGGTCTCAAATTCCCTCAGCTACTTAAGGCCCCACTAGAAATCCACCCCCTTCCTCGTCAGACAAGTGAAGGGTACTACAATCTTGGAGAAATCCTGTATGAATCTACGGTAGTACCCTGCCAATACCAAAAATCTCTTGATATCTAAGGGAAATTTCGGAACCTCCCACTGCATAACCGCCTCGATTTTGGCCGGATCGACCAAAATCCCCTCCTGGTTAACGAGATGTTGAAGGAAATGAACCTCTCGTAGCCAAAACTCGCACTTCTAGAACTTGGCATATAGCTGTTCTCGCATAAAAACTCCCAATAACTCCCGAAGATGCTCCTCATGCTGCTCTCGGGTCTTGGAATATACCAAGATATCATCTATGAATACAATGACCGAGCGATCGAGCATCAGTCTGCAGCCCGATCCATCAGGTGCATAAATACTGCAGGCGTGTTGGTGAGCCCAAACGGCATCACCACGAACTCGTAATTTCCATAACGAGTTCGGAACGCGGTCTTCTCCATGTCCTCCTCCATAACCCTGACCTGATGGTACCCGGACCTTAGGTCTATCTTGGAGAACCAAGATGCCCCCCCCTCGGAATTGATCGAAAAGATCATCTATCCTCGGGAGTGGATAATGGTTCTTCACCGTTAATTTGTTCAACTCCCGGTAGTCAATGCACATCCGGTGTGAACCATTCTTCTTCCTGACGAAGAGGATCAGCGCTCCCCATGGAGAACTGCTCGTACGGACTAACTGCTTGCCTAACAGTTCCTGCAGTTGTGATGACAACTCCTGCATCTATGGTGGTGCCAAACGGTACGACACCTTGGCGATAGGGGCTGCACTTGGCACTAGTTAGATCCTAAACTCGACCTGCCTCTCCAGAGGCACTCCTGGTAACTCCTCGAGGAACACGTCAGCAAACTCCCTGACCACCGGAACCTCTGAAACTGAAATCTGATCTCTGACCCGCGTATCCACCACATACTGTAGATAAGTTGCACACCTGTGCTGAATGTATTTTCGAGCCCTGCCAGCTGAATAAAACCCTAATCCCAATCTGGTACCCTCGCCATAGACAATCAGTTCTCCCCCACTTGGGATTCAAACCACCACTCGCTGACCCTCACAGTCGATCATGGCACCGAAGTGATTAAGCCAGTCGATATCCACGATCACACACACATCCCCCATGGGAATCGGAATCAAGTCTATCGGGAAAGACACCCCGAAGATATCCAACTCACATCCCTGGTAGACTGAATAAGTGGAAACCCCGTGTTTGTTGGCGATAGAGACTCCCAACAGACACTCTAGCTCTCCTACTGGCACACTGAACTCCCTATTAAATGTATGATAGAAAAATGAACGACTTTCCCCCAAGTCAAATAATACCAAGGCAGGTAAGGAGTTCACTAAAAACGTACCTAATCACAGGTACAAACAGATAAGCATAAAACATATATAATCAGTGATATAAGGGATAGAAACATACCGACAACCACGTCTGGTGCTGCCCTGGCCTCCTATGTTGTGATCTGGAAGGCGTGTCCTTGAGCTTTCGGTGGCTCCACCCTACCCTTCCTTCCGTCAACAATCCTCAGTGTAGCCAGTGCGGGAGCCTGCGCTAGCTTAGCGGCTAGTAGGGGCACTGGGCCTTCATATGGCCCACCTACTCATAATGGTAACAAAGTCTAATTCCAGGAGCTGGAGTTTGCTTCCTGCAATCCTTGGCAAGATAGTCCTGCTTGCCACATTTATGGCACCCGCTCCCTAATCGGAAAACCCCCGAATGAGCCTTTCTGTACTTCCCACAACTGCTGCTATGCTGTCCCCCTGACCTGGAATCAGCGGTCTTAGACCGCTTTGGCTCCGACTGTGACTGCGCAGGGGCCTTCCTCTACTCCTTTAACTTTAACTCAATCTCAAGCTCCCGCCGCCTAGCGGTCTCCTGTAACTCCAGCAAGGTATCACATTGATGGGTAGCAACAAACTGACGAATGTTAGTCTTGAGCATGCTCAGATACCGTAACATCTGAGCCTGCTCAGAGGTAAACTCCATGCAAAATATTGCTCTCTCTGTGAACATACGAGTGATCTCAGTCACTGTCTCACCGTCCTTTCTCAGATCCAAAAACTCTTGAGCTAACCATTCCTACTCGACCTGTGGAATATAACGAGCTCGAAATATATCCCTGAACTGCTCCCAAGTAACTGCAGCTCTCTGGTTATCCGAATATGACCTAGTCATCAACCTCCACTAGTCCTTTGCCCCGGACCTCAGCAGGTTCAGGGCACATCTGACCTTTTGGTTAGTAGGACATGAACATGTGAAGAAATAAACCTCCATGTTAGATAGCCACCTCATGGCTCTGATTGGATCCTGAGCCCCATCAAATGTTGGGGCCTTCGTGTTATCGAAGTCCCAGTACTGAAAAGCTCAGCCAACTCCTCCCTCTTCCGCTGTTACAGGTGTTGTAGCTACTGCGACAGCCGTCTCAGCTAGGGCTGCATATCTATCATAAAAATACTCCATCATGGCAGTCTTAATAGACCCAAACATATCCAGAATCTGACCCCGGACAATCTCGACCACCTCCTCGCGCATGATCTCCCTGCCACGATCCTATATCAATGATGGCTTATCCTGGCCGATGATCTCGGGTGCTGTCGGGGCACACTGATCGCCCTGTCTCGATCCTAATCCAGATCTAGATCCAGTCACAAAACGCCTCGTAACCACCATTCTAAAATTACACCAGGAAGATATCAGATAATCTGCAAAAATAACAGGGAACCAACTCCCAACTAAACCCTAGGGGTCGTGACTTCCTTGTTACGCATATGGGTCCTGTGCTTTCAGTAGTACGGACCCATACTACCTTCCAGACCTACCCATATTTTCCTCAAGTATCATCACAACACCCTAACAATATACATATGCATGGTGATCATTCAATCCTCACTCCTAGAGGAATGTTAAATATCTCATAATGGCCTACCGACCTCGCACAACCCACCCATGAAACTTCCACCAACTCTGCAACACTCGTGTATGCTAGCCATACATAACTTTGGACCCTAAAGACATTCCAATACTTGGTCCTACTCTAAGCACACTACCAGGCAAGGAGCAGAAAATAAAGCTAAACCAAATATTCTCAGGCTATAAGATCTTAATTATGTACAGCCGTGATGCATACACTAAGCAACTACAATAATGATGTCAATCTCATATAAGGAAAACCCAAGGCTATCAGTCATCATATAATGAAGTAATTCTATCATGAAATTACTGAAGATCCCTAGTCTAGTACTAGCATGCTGTTCTAACATATCACAATATCAAATAACCGTATGGTATTTTGGGGTCTACTTACTGGCTCTGGCTGATCGTACACTCTGCATCCTTCTTTAGTATTTTGAACACCATATAAAAATCATTTTGAAAATCTTTTCCTTGATTTGAGATTGGATTCACACGAGTGTTCCTCTAATTCACTCAAACCAAGGCTCTGATACCAACTTGTAACATCCATAAAAATCAGGCCAATTTAAAACATTTTAAAACATGTAGAAACCAACAGTTATTACAAATTTGTTTTCAAAATAGTTCTAGATCAGAGTATCCCAAAAACAAAGTCATAAAAAGTGAGGAGCTGTATGATCACGCCTTTTCCTTCCCGCGATCATCCGAGGTACCTGAAACCAAAATTGAAACTGTAAGTCAGAAGCTTAGTGAGTTCCCCCAAAATACCTATAAACGCAACAATACACATATAATCAGAAACAACATACTACAGGTCCAGTCAACCATTGGGTTGGAATACCCCAGACCCTCAACCATCGAGTTGGAATGCCAACGTACTATGGGTCCAATCATCCACAGGATGGAATACCCCAGGCCCACAACCATCATGTTGGAATGCCCACATACTACGAGTCCAATCATCCTCGGGATGGAATACTCATGGCCCACAACCATCGTGTTGGAATGCCCATGTCTATTGGCTTTTGCACAAAGCAGATAAGCCTCAACCACCAATCAAACATGTGTACATATATCAAATAATCAAATAACAGTCTATAGACATACAAACCGACCTAACAGATCATAACAACATAATAACATCCTATCTATCAGGATATCGATCTAACAGATCATAACAATATAACATCGTCATATCTACCAGGATACTGATCTAATGGATCATACTAGCATAACATATCAGGATAACAATCCAAAAGGGCCAACCTTCATGCCTTCGACCCTTACATATAGTAAGGAAAACTCACTTTACAAATGTCAACTGAAGTGATAAGCTTAAACTCTCGAATCACAACCACAAACTCCACCACTTATATTCACCATAAGACCACCTCCATAAATTTCCAATTTTCTAAAATACCCATAGAAGTCAAACTGGTCAATCCTTGGTCAAAGTCAAAGTCAACGGTCAAGGTCAACAGCCCATGTGGACCTAACTCGTTGAGTGCAGCTAGCAACTCGTTGAGTTCCTTAAGAACTTAGAAGTCACCCAAAACCCTAATTGACTTGCCGAGTTTCCAACCAACTCGTCGAGTCCATGTGTGTTCAGATGTTGGGGAAAAACCTAACTTACTCATCAAGTCCTCCTATTGACTTGCCGAGTTTATGAAGAGACTAACTACGATCAATCTTCATCGGATTCGTCGAGTCGTCTTTGCGACTTGTCGAGTTCATGTGGTCCAATTCTTATCCAGACTTTTCAATCTACCCTAAATCTCCATATTGCAGATTTGATCTCCTAGGGCATGGTTTTCACTTAAAGTTGCAAAATTTACATGCATGCATGGTCCTAATTACCAAAACCAATCTAATGGAAAGGTTAACTCAAAAGGAAAGGCCCAAGCTTTCCAAATCTCATAACTTTATAGCTATAGGGACCAAGGGGAGTCCAGATCTAAAATTACAACTTCAGATCTTGCCCCAATACTTGAAATGACTCCCAAATGTGCTAAATGTAGCCCTAAACCCAACCATGAAGAGATTAAGCTAAAGATAAACCAAGGTAACGAATTGTTAACTTCAAAATGATGCCTAGAAGAAATAGAGTCAGATTCTTAAGATCCTTTTTGCTCCAAGCTTCTTATACTTCATACCTCCTTCACAAAATGCACCAAAATCACTCCTTAGACCTCACAAACACTCAAGAACAAGGTAAAATTGATTAGGGTTTCTTCTGGCCATCAAGAGGGTGGTAAAGGACTGGAGGAAGGGACTTAAGGTTATTTAAATAGGGTGAAAACCTTAATAATTAGGGTTTCATTTTCCAGCCCCTACTTGTCGAGTACGGGTCCTCCGACTCGTCGAGTAGATCCAATGGTCCACGCAGGTTAACCCTCCTCTACACGGCGAGTTGGGGGAAACCAACACATTGAGTAGGTCCATTAATGTGTATATAAATCTTTTAAACTTGTACTTGGAAGTCGGGGTGTTACAGCTAACTTGACGAGTTCTTTCAGTTCTTAGAAGACTGGGAAAACCCCTGCCAACTCGCCGAGTTTACAGGATAACTCATCGAGTTCGCGTAATGTTCAGAGGATCGGGGAAAATCGGGTTATCTCGCTGAGTTGGCAGGAAACTCGTCGATTTTTCCTAGTCTTAACACATTCAGTTACTTTTCCAGCAAGTTCGGAAGTCCAAGCTATAGATCTGATCCCCTAAGGTGAAGATACCACGTAAGGTTGCTAACTTTACGTCCATGCATGGCATTAAGGGGGTAAAACACCCAATCATAGATTATTAAGGGTTTTAGGGCACCAAGGAAGGCCATGACTTGATAAAGATAGCAACTTTATGTCAAAAGAGGCCATGAGATGTCCAGATCTAAAGTCATAGCTTCAGGACATGCTCAAATCCAAGAATGGTCCCAAAATGAGCTAATAATGACCATAAATTCCCATATGAAGAGATCTAGTAAATAAGTGACCAATGTATCAAAATTTTACCTCAATATGGCTTCCACAACAACAAAGACACAAAATCTACAACCTCTCTTTTCAACTATGCACCTCCTACTTCAAGCCCTCTTCAAACAAACACCAAAAATGCACTCTTTAATCTCTAACACACTCAAAATGGTAGGAAAATCACGAACTAGGTTTTCTATGGACAAAGGGGGACGAGGGAAGCTAACAATGAGGTTTAAGGCCTTTAAATAGGGTACAAACCCTGAAAATTAGGGTTTCCTTTCCAGCGTCTACTCGTTGAGTTGGGGCTCCTCAACTCGTCGAGTTGAGTCCTTAACCCGCATCCAAATGAATCTCTACACGACGAGTTGGAGCTCCCTAACTCGTCGAGTTCTAGCCTATAACCCTGAAATATTGAGAAATAAATAATATTTGGACCAAGCGTTACTAATCTCCCCTACTTGAACTAGACTTCGTCCTTGAAGTCTGTTGAGCGAAAGAGGTCCGGATAATTCTTCCTCATCTCATCCTACGACTCCCAGGTCTATTTAGAGCCTCTTTGGTGCTACCATCGCACCTTAACTAGCCTTACTTCCTTGTTCCGTAGTGCTTTCGTTTTCCGGTCAAAAATCACTATTGGCTTCTCCATATAATTCAGTCTCTCATCAACCTGAATATCATCCAAGGAAATGACTGTGGCCTCATCAACCACACACTTCCTAAGCTGAGACACATGGAAGGTGTTGTGGATCTGGCTAAACTCGACTGGTAGATCCATTTGATAGGCCACCTTGCCAACCCAAGTAGTAATCCTGAATAGGCCAATGAATCGGGGCCTTAGCTTACCCCTCTTCCAAAACCTGATGACACCCTTCTATGGTGACACTTTCAACAACATGAAGTTCCCCACCCGAAACTCAAGATCCGAGTGACGCCGATCATCATAAATTTTCTGACGGCTCTACACGACTCGTATCCTGTCGCACACCTGTTGGATTAACTCAATGTTCTTGAGCACCACCTCGGTGCTTCCCATGATCCGATGCCCTACCTCGCCCCAACGCACGGGAGTCCTGCACCTCAGACTATACAATATCTCAAACGGGGTTCGGTCAATACTAGCATGATAACTATTGTTATATGAAAACTTTGCTAGTGGGAGGTATGTATCCCAACTCCCTCCGAAGTCCAATATGCATGCCCGTAGCATACGACCTTGACCTTCTTGTGGGTCAAGCACCACTCCACAAACCAGATGATCTCCCGCTTCATGCATGACCACCAGTAACTTAGCCTCAGATCTTTGTATATCTTCGTGGCCCCCGGGTGCACTTGCTGACTGGATGAGTTCCTTCAGTTCTCAGAAGACCGGAAAAAACCCTAGCCAATTTGCTGAGTTCACAGGACAACTCATCAAGTTCGCATAATGTTTAGAGGATCGGGGAAACTCGGGTTAACTCGCCGAGTTGGCAGGGCAACTCATCGAGTTTTCCTAGTCTTAACACATTCAGTTACTTTTCTAGCGCGACTGAAAGTCCAAACTGTAAATATGATCCCCTAAGGTGAAGATACCACGTTGAGTTCGCGTAAAGTTACTAACTAGTAATTATGTGTGGCATAAAAAATATTGATTTTTATGTTGTGTACACGTGGGCTCGTCTCCACTTATTATTAGTTTAGGTTTGAAGTGCCTAACATACATGCATATAATAAGAAGATAAAGCTTGTTGCATAATTATAAAGAATATACGAAAAATTAAAACAAGGTTACATAAATTGACAGAAAAGTATCTTTTATTATGTAAATGGGTAACAAACAAAATTTAATTTGTTGTGTAGTATATATATATATATATATATATATATATATATATATATATATATATATATATATATATATATATATATGGGTAACAAACAAAATTTAATTTGTTGTGTAGTATATATATATATATATATATATATATATATATATATATATATATATATATATATATATATATATATATATATATATATATATATATATATATATATAGGAAGAGTTATATGAAAAACAAAAAAAACCCTAAAAATCATAAAACTGCATTAAAAAAAATACTTAGAGATCACAAATCATTTTATTGACTTTATATTCTTAAAAATATAACTGTTTTTATAAATGCGCTAAAAAAATTTATTTTTATTTTTATTTTTTGTTTTTTGGTTTTTTTTTTCAAAATTTTTTTTCCAGTGAAATTATATAAAAAGTTACGATTTTTAAGAACATAAAGCTAAAAAAAAGATTTGTAATCTCTAAGTATTTTTATGCACTTTTATGATTTTTAGGGTTTCTTGGTACTATATTGGGGAGAAAAAAAAATTAGAAAAAAAATTTGAATCACTAAAAATTAAAATTGAATCATGGATCATTTTCATAATCCATGATTCACTTTTTTATGATCCATAATTAAATTTTAATGATCCAATTTTTTTTTTCAATTTGTTTTTTTTCTTTTCAATATAGTATTATGTTCAATTTTATGATTTGTATTTTTTTTAAATTAAATTTTTTTTAATATGTTCTCACGAGACTTAACCTAAAAGGCCTCTCTCTCTCTCTCTCTCTATATATATATATATATATATATATATATATATATATATATATATATATATATATATATATATATATATATATATATATATATATATATATATATATATATATATATATATATATATATATATATATATATATATACACACGCACGCGCTAAACTATTCCACCGCCTATTTGTGTCCATCACTTTTCATTGTATTTATTGCTTCAACATACGAAAGTAAATATATTATTTGGCTATAACTAGAATTCTAGATACAAGGTTATTAATATTAAGCAATATAAGTTTTAATGAATGTCCATAACATTGATATATATGAGATTAACAGTATAATTTCGAAAACACATTCATGTTGATGTTCATAGTTTTCATCACCAAATTAAAGAAACAGAAAAAAAAAAAAAAATCAATATGCTGATGTTGAGAAAACATTGATTCACACAACAATGGACGAAAGTGTTGCGGAACATTTAGAAATACAACATGAAGTTATAGACATCCAAACTATCTACAATTATATATACTATATATTTTTACTATCATTAAAAATATATAACTACTTGTACTAAGCATCATCCAATGAAAAATTGAAAAACATACAATGTGTATAAAAGTTAAGGACAACAATCACACCATGAAAACATGAAGATAACAGGCCATATTAATTTCTTTTTGAAATAGCATAAACATTGTCATTAAGATTCCATATATAGTGAAAATTTCTAATACAACTTTGTAATTAAGCTCTCATTGGCTCACAATTATCTCATACATGTCTTAATTGTATGGTGCTGGTGCAGGTGCAGGTGTTAACGGAGGAGAAACTGGTGGCAATTGCGGCTCATGGTGCGAACCATGTGGATGATGAGGATGCTCTTTTTGCTCATGCTTGTGATGATGTTCGCTATGCTCATGCTTGTGATGGTGTTCTTCATGCTCATGCTTGTGATGATGCTTATGTTTGTGTTTGTGCTCATGTGCAGGTTCTGGGACAGGAGTAGGTGCTGGTGCATTTGATGGCGAAAGGGAATTCTCAAAGAGATGAACAGCTTCACCATATTTTCCTAGATCGAAGATCACTTCGTCATCAGCAAAAGGTTTTTCCAGATCTTCCTCATGAACTTTCATTGGCGGTGGTGGAGGGTCCGGAACGATTATTGGCATTGGGGGAAAAATTCTTCGCACAGGCGGTGGCGGTGGGTCGGGAACGACTATTGGCATCGGGGGAAAGACTCTTATGGCAATGGATGGTGTTGCGAGAACCATCATTGCAACAAGCAAAAGAAACATGCCTCTGGTATTCATGGTTTTGGATTATGGGGACTAGGGATAGATCGATGATATGAACTTGAGAGCATGTTTGCTTCTTTTTATAGGATAGAGTCACCAATGACAATTCGACGAGTGTCACATAATATTAAAATACATTTATTTACTATCCATCTATGTCAAAAAAAAAAAAAAAAAAAGATATTTACTCATTAAATTATTATCATAAAAGTCAAAAAAAAAAAAACATTAAAGTTTGATTTTATATTAAATATTTAATTTGTTGGCATTCAATTAATTTTTTTTAGAAACACATTAAATTTCTTAAAAAGTAAATTACTGAGAACGTTCCTATGGTTTGGTCAAAGTTGCATATTTGATCACTATTTATTATTATTATTATTATTATTATTATTATTATTATTATTATTATTATTATTATTTTTTTGCACTCGGATCGTCCAAATGGTTTGATTTTGTTGTGTTTTTCGTCCCTTACATACATAAAGTTAGGAACCAAACATGCAATTTTGACCAAACCATAGGGACGAAAAACGCAACAAAATCAAATCACAAGGACGATCCGAGTAACCTGCTTCCATAGGGCACGACCCCGAACTACCATTTTAATACCCAAGGTATGCAGATGGCATATAACTAAATAACAAGCAAGCTACACAATTCTAAAATACTTATACCAATAATGATGTAGAACCTTAACAATATAATCATGAATGAAGGAAACAGAAAACGGAAGTCGCATACCTGCGACGTCCGGCGCTGCTCGCGTCTCCATGGTAGTCATCTGAAAAGCCCTGCCTCCTACCGCAGGTGCCTCTACTCGGCCCCGACGACTGTCTGTGATCCTCGGAGTTGCAGGGGCAGGTGCTATCACCCGTCCCGCTGAAAACAAACTGGGGCACTGGGCCTTCTTGTGGCCCCACTGACTGCAGTGGAAACATATCAAGTCTGATCCTTGTGTGGTGGTAGCAGTACAATCCCTACTAAGATGACCAGTCCGACCGCACTTGAAGCAGCCCGAATCTCCACCACTACCACTCCTACACGCAACCTCGTGCATCCTGCTGCACCTCCCGCATCGGCTGCGACTCTGGTAATCCCTCGATCTCAAATCTGACCCCTTGGGCCTTTTACCCGAGCCTGTGGCTACCTGAACCTCATCTGGCTTCCTCTTCTGGATTTGCTCCAAATCAATCTCTCTCTCTCTCTCTCTCTCTAGCTTGAGAAATCATATCTTCCAGCGTCTTACAGCCGGACCTGCTCATGAACTCCATGATGTCAGCCCTTAACATCTCGTGATATCGGGCCTCGCCCCCTACCTCGGACACCGCCCCCTACAACGGCCCTACCGCTCCAGGCCCCGCCCGCTAACCACATATAATATATCATTTGTTTCTTTTAAGCCCCGCCCGCTAACCACATATAATATATCATTTGTTTCTTTTAAGCCCCGCCCGCTAACCACATATAGTATAAAATAACATATAACATATAACTGAACATACCCTACTGCATTCTTGTCCTTAGGCCTCGCCTGTCTTGGGCCTCGCCCCTGTCCTGTCATTAGTGAGTCATGGAACCCCGTCCAAGCTCCTACGGTAAGTGAGAAATGGGCTCACGCCCACACTCACTCCATGCCTATCTCGGGCCTTGCCCATGCTCTGCTAATAATGAGATATGGAACACCGTCCATACTCTGCTATTGGTGAGATACGAGACCTCGCCCACACTCACCTTCCTACCAAGCACATACGTGCATCACACAGACAACAAGTATACTCTATCATGCAAACCATTCCTTGGGCACCCGCCCGACATCGGACCTTGGTCCGGAATATCATACTAGCAAACAATGCCTAGGGCAAACCCCCGGGTCTTCCTACTCATAACTACATGGGCCGGCATTGTGGCCGTAAACCCATTCACACAAAGGGAAACTTACCTGCACTACTGAACTTACTGATAACCCTCTTGCTGCTGACTGACAATTCTCTGCACTGCTGCTCCACTAGCTCCCCGAACTACCAATATCAATACATATATCACTTAGTTCCAAACTGAACTCTAGAAGCCAAACTAAGTTAACTCTGGTCAAAGTCAATCTTTCTGGCTGACTCTACTCGCCGAGTCAGTCCTTTGACTCGTTGAGTACATATACTCAGAACCCTCATAATGCGACCCAACTCGCCGAGTCATCCCAAGACTCGTTGAGTTCAACGATCTCTGAGTCCCATCCTGTCTAACTCACTGGGTCACCATTCAACTCACTGATCTGAGCCTTAACCAAAAGAGGTTAGTGTTTCGCGAACTGACTCGCAGATTCTAAGAACAGACTCGATGAGTCCGTGCCCATCTTCATCCAACTTCGATCCCACTCGTTGACTCGCAGATTCTAAGAATAGACTCGATGAGTCCATGCCCAACAGACTCGACGAGTTCTTTGATGAACTCGTCGAGTTCCATGATTAGTAAAACTCTGGAAACTTCGATCCTACTCGTTGAGTTCTTTCATGAACTCGTCAAGTTTTTTTTATAACATAGTCAGGACCTTTTACTCACAATTCGCTGAGTTCCTCCTTGAACTCGTCGAGTTCTCCTTCATACAGAGTTGGGACATTTTGCTAAGAACTCTCCGAGTTCCTCCTTGAACTCGTCAAGTTCTTTAATCTTAAAGCCTAAACATGTCCAACTCCCAGAGTTATCTCCTAGACTCAACGAGCTTACTCAGTAACAGAAAAGGTTGGGGGACCATGACCCAACTCACCGAGTCGTATGAACAACTCATCAAGTCCCCCATAGCCCAAATCCATACAACCATTTCTAGTCGGGCTTAATGCATCCAAATCATAGATCTGGTTCCCTAGGGTCGATATATCACATAATCTTTCTAACTTTACATCCATGCATGGCTTATTTAGCTCAAAGGGCTCTAAAAAGTGGTTCAAATGATTCATGGGACTCCCATGGCTATAAAGTTGGCTCCTTTACGCCATGGAGTCCGTGAAAGGCTCTGGATCTGAAGTCATGACTCTGAAACATGCTTGCATCCATGAATGGTTCCAAAAATGGCTCTTTAAAACCCTAAGATACTCCATGAAGAGATTTAGTAAATGAATAGACAAGGTATAGACTTTATACCTCAATAAGGCTGCTTTGACAATGAAATATCTAGATCTAAGTCTCCTTCCTTCAACCAAGCATTGAAAGCTTCCACTCCTTCAAGGAAATACCAATGAAACACTCATTTTTCGCTCTTACATACTCGCAAGGCTCAAGATCACGGATTAGGGTTTGCTGGACTGAGGGAGGCGATGAGGGAGGCTACAAGGAGTTGTTAAGGCCCTTAAATAGGGTGCAAACCCTGAAAATTAGGGTATCACTCTGGCAGTATTACCGTCGAGTTGAGGCTTCTCAACTCGTCGAGTAGACTTCAAGTCCCTCGTCCAAAAGTCTCATTCCCACTGAACAATTTTGGGGCCTCAAACTCATTGAGTCCCTTTACAAAAATGAATAATTCTTTATTAAAATACATACCAGGAACTGGGCGTTACAAATCTCCCCCACTTATTTTAGACTTTGTCCTCGAAGTCTGCTGCGTCTGGGAATAGCTCGGGGTAGTGCTCCCTCATCACGTCCTCCGACTCCCAAGTCCATTCTAAGCCCTTGCAGTGCTGCTATTGCACCTTCACTAACTCAACCTTCTTGTTCCTCAGATCCTTCGTTTTCCTTTCGAGGATGGCTACCGACCGTTCGATGTAGTTTAGGCTGTCGTCCACCTGAATATCCTTTAGAGGTTCCAACGCATAATCATTTACTAGGCACTTCCGCTGACATGAAATGTACTGTGGATCTGACTAAGCTCGGCTGGCAGATCCAACCTGTACGCCACCTTGTCCACCCAGGTTGCAACCCTGAAAGGACCAATGTACCTGGGGCCCAACTTGTCCCGCTTCCTGAATCAGATGACACCTTTCCAAGGTGACACCTTTAGGAGAGCCATATCCCCGACCTGGAACTCCAGGTCCGATCGGCATCTGTCGGCATAGCTCTATTGCCAACTTTGAACAGTTTGAATCCTGCTCCAGACCTGTTGGATCCTCTCCGTTGTCTTGTGTACCACTTTGGTACTCCCCATGAACCTCTGTCCAACCTCACCCTAGCATATCTGGGTTATGCACTTACTCCCGTATAACATCTCGAAGGGATGACGGTCGATACTAGCGTCGTAGCTATTATTGTAGGAAAACTCTACCAATGGAAGGTAGGTATCCACGCTATCACCAAAAACCAGGACGTATGACCACAACATATCCTCCAGAGTTTGGATGGTCCACTTGCTCTGAGCATCCTTGTACGGGTGAAAAGCCGTGCTAAAGTCCAGACAAGTACCTAACTCGTCATGAAATTTCTTCCTGAATCTGGAAGTAAATCGCACGTCTCGGTTAGAAATCACAGAAACTGGCACTCCGTTTCAAGGTACTACCTCTCTGATGTAGATGTCAGCCAGCTTCTCGACGGAAATGCTCTCCTGGATCGGGATGAAATGGGCACTCTTGGTCAAACGATCCATGATGACCCAAATAAAATCCACTCCTCGTGCGGTCCTGGGAAGTTTCGTGATGAAATCCATTGTAATATTCTCCCATTTCCAAATAGGGATATCCAACGACTCCGTCTTGCCGTGAGGCCTCTGGTGCTCTACCTTTACCTTCGTGTAGGTCAGATATCTCTCGACGTACCAAGCTACATCCCGCTTCATGAAGGGCTATAAGTAATCAGGGCGAAGATCTCTATACATCTTCGTCGCCCTCGAGTGGACAGAAAAGCTGGACTTGTGGGCCTCATCCATCAGAATCTACCGTACTCCACCCAAGTACGGAACCCAGACCCTCCCATGTAGGGTCAGCAGCCTACAACTGTCATAGTTAAACAAGGCCACCTGGCCTATGATCCGCTCACACTTCCGGCGCTCCTCCTTCATACCCTCAACCTGCGCCTCTCGGATCTGCTCCAAAAGTGGAGTCACAACCTTCATCCTCAAGCAAATGTCTCTTAATGGGGCTGCCTTGTGCCTAAGCGCATCGGCCATAACGTTGGCCTTCCTTGGGTGGTATAAGATCTCACAGTCGTAATCCTTCACCACATCTATCCACCGACACTGCCTCATGTTCAGGTTCGGCTGATCCGTGAGGTACCTAAAGTTTTTATGGTATGTGTAAATGGTACATCGAACCCCATAGAGGTAATGCCGCCAAATATTGAGGGCGAAAACAACCGCCTGCAACTCCAGATCGTGCGTCGGGTAGTTTGCCTTGTGAGGCTTTGGTTTTCTCGAGGCATAAGCGATGACGTACCCCATCTGCATCAATACTACACCTAAACCCGAGATGGACGCATCACAATATACTACAAAATCTTCCATGCCCTATGTCATGGCTAAGATCGGTGCCTCGCACAACCTCTGTCTCAATGTCTCGAACAATGCCTGCTGCTCAGGCCTCCAGTGAAAGACGATGACCTTCTTCGTCAGTCGGGTCAAGGGTACTGCTATCTTGGAGAAGTCCTATATGAATCTTTGGTAATAGCCTGCTTTACCAAGGAAACTCTGAATCTCAGATAAAGACTTAGAAACCTCCCATCTCATCATGGCCTCCACTTTGGCCGGGTTGACCAAAATACTGTTCTGGTTAACAAGGTGACAAAGATACTGCACCTTGTGCAACCAGAACTCGCACTTGGAGAACTTGGAGTACAAGCTCGCCCTCCTTAGGGTATCCAACACCTATCGCAAGTGCTCCTCATGCTGCTCCTGTGTCTTGGAGTAAACCAAGATGTCATCAATAAAGACGATCACAGACCAATCCTTCATCGGTTTGCATAAGCGGTTCATGAGGTCCATGAATGCGGAAGAATCATTGGTGAGCCCAAAGAGCATCACCAAGGACTCGTAGTGGCCATAACGAGTCCGGAAAGCAATCTTCAGAACATCCTCATCTCCGACTCGCATTTATTGGTAGCCTAAATGGAAATCTATATTGTAAAACCAAGATGCCCCCTGTAGCTAGTCGAAGAGATCATTAATCCTCAGGAGTGGGTAACGGGTCTTCACCATTACCTTGTTCAGCTCCCGGTAGTCTATACACATCCAATGTGACCCGTCCTTCTTCTTCAGAAATAGGATCGGGGCTCCTCAAGGAGAACTGCTCGGTCTAATAAATCCCTTGTCTAATAGCTCCTGCAGCTGTGTAGACAACTCCTGCATCTCAGGAGGATCCAACCAATATGGTGCTTTGGCTATCGGAGCCGCACAAGGGACGAGGTTGATCCTGAAATCCACCTATCTCTCCATAGGTATCCCAAGCAACTCCTCTAGAAATACGTCCGGATACTCTCGTACCACTAGTACATCACTCACAATCGCCTTACCTGCCTCCCGTGTATCCATAAATTAGGCGACGTACCTTACGCAACCCTGCTGAAGGTAGCATCTAGCCCTCGCTGCCGAACGCTTAGCTGATCCATGCTGTGGCCTTTCACCCTGAATCACCATCTCTCCCCTACTTGGGGTCCTGAAACGTACCAACTGCTATGTACAGTCAATCATCACTCCATTGGGGCTCAACGACTCCATGTCGATAATAATCTTGTTCCCACATAATGCAATGGGAACCAAATCCACTAGGTAACGCTTATAATACAACCACAAAACGCAATCCCTTAAAACCTCTGATGCATGAACAGATCATTCATCAACAATCTCGACCTCTAAAGGGAAATCCAACATGCCTGCAGACTCAAAAAACCTCTTGCTAAGAGCAAGAGAGATGAATGATCGGGTAGACACTAAGTCAAATAACACCTGTACTAGAATGTCGTTCACATGGAATGATCCTAAACAAATAAGATAAACATAGCACGTAAATATCATAACTTACATGTAATAAAAGTTAGGGAGAAGAAAACATACCCGTCACCACATCCGGTGCAGCACGCGCCTCCACGGCGGTCAACTAGAAGGCTCGGCTCCTCATTACTTGAACATCTGTCTTGCTCTGTCGGCCATCCATGATTCGCAGGGCCACTGGAGCTGGAGCCACCACTGGTGCTCCTGATGTCAGTCGAGGGCATTTAGCCTTTTTATGGACCCTCTAATTGCAATGAAAGCAAATTAGGTCTGACGTTTGAATGGTAGGGGTAGGGGCTATACAATTCTTGCTAAAGTGCTCGGTCTTACTACACTTGTAGCAGCTTGAGCCCCCAGCTCTGCATACTCCCTTATGTGGTCTGCCGCATTTCCATAGTAGCTCCGGCCCTGCTGTCCATTCAACCTAGATTCGGATCCCTTGGGTTTCTTCCCCGAAACCCCAGTAACCTACCCAACCTCCGCCTTCCTCGTCCGGAGGTGCTCAATGTCAATCTGCCTCTCCCTTGCCCTGGCTATCATATCCTCCAAGTTCGGACATGCCAAGTAGCTGACATGTTTTCTGGATGTCAGCCCTCAACATGTCGTGGTATCGAGTCTTCCTTATCTACTCATCCCTTGCATACTGAGGCACCGGTAAGGCCCTCTCCATGAACTTGGCGATAATCTCCGCCTCCAACTCAGTCGTTTGCCTCATATCAAGAAACTCTCTGGCCAGCTATTGAAGCTCTACATCTGATGCAAGCTCATCCCTAAACCTGGTCATAAAGTCCAATTAGGTCATAGCCTTAATGGCTGGGGCTCCCAATGAATTACTAACCACCTCCCAACAATCTTGAGCTCGGTCTCTCAAACCACCTACAGCATACCGGAACTTCGACCCCTTAGGGCAGAAGCTCGTCAACTGAGCAGAATCTATGTCTGCACTCCACCTCTTGGTCACAATGGGGTCCTTCACCCCATGAAAGTCTGGCGCACCACATCCCCGAAATTCCTTGAAGGAGAGCATGCATGTCCCTATCTGGCCAGATGTCATGTCTTCCTCCATCAGCTTGATGGTCCCTTCCTTGATCGACCCAAAAATCACCGGGATCAGCTCAAGGATCCCTCTCGTAATATCTGACGTGATAAACTTGCGTAGTCCATCATCTACCGACTCGGAACCTGCAACCGAACATGAACTTGATCCAGACCCTGAACCTTCTACTCCAAAATGTCTCAAAATCATTCTAAAACAAAACACACAATCTTTAGGGTCACAAATAACCTCGAGAGGTCTCACACTCACTCTACAGGGTCCCTAGTTCTATCTGAACCCTCCTTGAGTTGAGTACGGATCCTCTGCTTTCAGTAGTACGGGCCCACACTGATGGGTTTTATGTACTCTAACATTCGTATGGTGCACATACAACCCTAATGCTTTAGATCTAAGTTTTATTTAATAATACATGCAACATTGTTTTCCAAAGCATAATGTCACACCCAAAAACCGTGAACGGCGGAAACGTTCTGGGGTGGAGGACGTCATGCTAAGTATCACAGTATATGCAGTATAGTAATCAAAGTACAATAACCATTGCATTAATAGTAATAATTTTACATAGGTTACATTTCATAGCAATCATCAAAGTAAATACAGAGAATAACATAGATGCAACTTGGTACTAGGCTGACTTCGCAAAAGCTCCCGGGATGTACCTATCTATTGATGACCTGAGAATACAAGTTATTTTGAAAGCGAGTATCAGCATTTTTATAATGCTGGTGAGCTCATAAGTATTTAATGACATCAGTACAAATACACATTTTTATTCAAAATAACTTCATAAAAGACGGTAGTTTAGAATCTACAGAGTATTAGAGTTCTTTCCAGAAAATCCTATATTTTTTAAATAAAAGTAGTCTTCTATCAAGACTAAATCATTCTATGTTTAAACTGAGAAGTATCTTTATCAAAAGCAGTCTTCTACCAAGACCCGACAGTTTTAGGTTTTAAGGAGTAATTTCCCCAAAATACTATCATTACCAAAATATAGTTTTTACTTTAAAGAGATTGGGAGAAAATCACAAGTAAAAGTAATAGGGGAAAATAATATATACCTCAGCAGTAATACTGCTAGCTAAAGCAAATGAAACATAGACTCCAGGAGGGTATTGAATGAACAATACGCCTGGCTCAGTCTACAGGTGAATGAAAGGGTTGAATGTGAACTCGTATGTAACCATGCTGATCGACAATAGAGTATTTGATGACCCTCCAGGTCACGCGTAGAGTTAGTGACATTATGTCACCAATGGGCCTTACCTTCTTGGACTGTAGCTAGCAGTCAGGGTGCGGGAGTGTCTGTCCCATATAGATCTATACACATGATGTTCGCTCTCCCTCCAGGAGACTCTGGTTACACGACGATGGCGCTATGAGGCGTCGTATCGGGAAATAGTGCATCACATTCTATTTAAAGTATTATAATAATAGTATAGACTCACGAATGAACTGACTCCTGAGTATTTCGTCGTACTAGAGAGAGAGAGAGAGAGAGAGAGAGAGAGAGAGAGAGAGAGAGAGAGAGAGAGAGAGAGAGAGAGAGAGAGAGAGAGAGAGAGTGAGAGTGAGAGTGAGAGTGTAAATAGAATCTTCTAACTATTCCTATAATGGTTACTAGTGTTCTAGAAATATGAATAATGGAAGGATGCCTTTGCTACCCAAAGGAGATGAATTGGCTAATGGAAAGATTTATGACTATATATCTATACATGATATATAACTAATTATTAAACGACCTTCGGACATATAACCAATACCCTAGAACCACATCCAAACAAGGAAAAGGAGGAAGGTCGGGCTAGCCTTCCTAAGTCCTTTAAACATTACTTATATAACTATACAGATACAGGCATGCATTTTACAATGTAAAAGAATAAAAGAAAGTTCGGTAAAAACCTTTGGAAAACTTTTGAATAAGAGCTTATGACTTGACGTCAGTTTATAAAACAAGCTTTGAAAATCTTTGGAAAACCTTTGGAAAAATTTTGATAATCTAAAAGAGTAATTCATATTTTAAAACAAGATTTGAAAACCTTTAACTGGATAAAGCAGTTTGACAAGCAAAATCTATTTAGCTATACAATTATTAGTCACATGTGATTGATATAATAACTCTATAGCTCAACTTGTATCCCCCCATAAAAGCATTTAAAATCATTTAAAAGGTTAATTCAGGGGTATGAACTCACCTAACGTGGGTGATCCGGTTCAACGGACGATATAGGATGCTAAGTGTTAAGTGAGGACTTGACCACACACGCGAATCCTATTTAACATGCAATGATACATTTAAGTATCAAATTAATCATTAAATAACTAACTAAGCAAGTAAGGATGTCCTAATACATGAAAACACTTTGCTGCAAGTGTTAGGAGTACCAAGGGTTGCATATGAAGAGTGTATGGACTCATATTGGCGTTTACTCTTCAAATGATGGCCCTTACGGGTGTTTACGGTTTCTGGACCATAACCCCCATGAGTTTACGGCCGTAAACTCGTGGAAGGGGTGTCATTGGATGCTCAAAGGTTCTAAACCACTCAAGGAATTATGCTAAACTCAAATCAAGGGCTAAGGAAGTGTTTAGGGCTAAAAATGGACACTTTATGGAGTTTACGGTCCTTGGACCACTCCATTGGGTGTTTATGGTCGTAAACACATTGGTTTACGGCTGTAAACCCATGTTTCTCCATTTCTCTTGTGATTTGGTGGTTCTATCTCATGCATGCAAGCTTCTAGTCACTTATTCATGCATTGGAAGGTGTTAAGGGCACTTAAACACCCTTAGAAGGTGTTTACGGTTTTGGGAGACCTTCCCAAACCGTAAACTCATGATTGTCCGTTCATTTCATATTTTTGGGGTTCCCAGTTCATGCATGTAAGGTTCTATTCCAGTACACAACTAGTAGAAGGCATTAGGGGCATTTAAATACCTCTTGGAGGTGTTTACGGTTTTGGGGGGGGGGGGGGGGGTTCTCCCCAAACCGTAAACACATATGAAGATGGGGATTTGATGATATTCAAGTGCTAAACTTATCAAGGAAAGGATCTACTCCAGTTGTCAAGGCTTAGAATGAACCAAGGCACACTTTGGCACCCATTATAGGGTTTACGGTCTAAGAACACCTTGGACCGTAAACACCTTGTTCTTGGGTGATTTCTTGATACACGAAAGTACAACGAGCCTTAATGTACGCTAGGATTGAAGAACTTATGTATACGAGCGTTGGGGATGAAAGCTTGACAATCCTTTTGGAGAGAAATTGGGTTTTCTCTAGCTTGGAATGGAAGAAATGAAGGAAAATGGCTAAGTGCCACATATATAGTCATTGGGATTTACGGTCTAATCTCCGATTTTTCTCCCATAAACTCAAAATTTTTAGAGTTTCACGACTTACGTTAAACACAGTAACTCTAAATTTATACTTCCTTATTTTTGGTTCGCTTGACAAATATTATTTAAATATTCCAACGGGATTAAATCCGGCCAAAAATGTTTTGAAATAAATTTGGCTAATTTTTGGATTTCTTAAATGCGGAGTTTATACAAATAAAATTTTTGGGTTGTCACACATAAAGCCTAAACTAGCATGCAAGGTAACATTTAAATCATAAAAAAATATTTAGAAGATTACCTTGTGTAGTAGCTGTCTTTTCTTTGACCTTTAGGAGCCTAACACCTCAAGTGTGATACTTCAAATTTCTTATAACAAACCAAGAATAAGAGAATGGATTTTAATAGAGGTTTGGGTGAACAAAATCGGCTAGCTACAACTATAGTGTGTATAGGGGCCGATTTTAGGGTGTTAGTGACTTCTTATATAGCTTAGGATTACAACCATGTGAACCCTAATGACTCTTCATATTTCTTATTCTTTTGGGATAAACCTTCTTGGACTTTCACATAGGTTTAGTCCAACTCTAATTAACATGATTCATGAGCCCAACTAGAAGTATTACAGATTTACAAAATCAGTCCCTATAACTTCAATCGGTTTCTTTTGATCACTAAATTAATACAAACTTAATTATTGATCAATGCTAATTAAATAATGTGATTTCTCAATTAATATATTATACTTCTAATATATTAATAAATCACAATAACCTCTTCCTCAAATATCCATCCTATCAAATTGTTCTAGAGTGTTACAACCCAAATAGACCATGCTATTATTGGGACAAGTACATACCAATTATTGTTATGGGCTTAGACACCTAATCCAATAGTCTCCCTCTTGGACAAGTCTAATAACTATAACCGCCAATGTAGCTTCAAAATCCGAGTAGCAATCGTAGCTATCTAAAAGCCAATGCCGAATCTTGACGTGCCATTTAGATAAAGGATCATATAATCCTCTGTTCTTCAAGATATCATGTAGACAAATACATGGAACATAGGCATATTTATTATCTGGTAGTTTGTTTCTGAATTTCTAATTTCTTTGATATAGAACTTAATTGAACACATCAATTTAGCTCTGACCAGGCCTGACACATATGTCAAAACAAAATCATCGAGGGGCCCAAGATATCGCTTTTAAACATCTTAGGATAAAAGGAACAAATAAACTTCAACTTATATGCTTGTACTAACTATTAGTTAAATCATACACAAGAACACGTTTTATAACATCGAGTTACCAATGCGTTTTTGCAGTATCAATGTACAACCAACTCATATATCTTGGTTTGAAATGTCTATCTCCTTAGACAATCTTACAAAACCCATTCATGACAGTCTACTTACATTACCTACTTCCAAAGTATGATCGATTGTGGATAGTTTGAATAATCTTATTATTTTGGGAGTCAAAATATGCAAAATGAAATAAAAGTCAATAATTGAAACAAGACAATATCTTTACTTATAAATAAAACGTTGAAAATATTTTGATGTGATTGTCACTTGAAATAAGTTGAGTATTAATTTAAATACTCTAACAAACATTATCAAAATGTTTCAGGTTGGAAACATCTTGAAGATTCAACAAGTGTTTGAAGAATCATATGTTGGAGCACTTGAAGTTGAACATGGAGCACCTGCAGTACATATCGAGCACTTGCTGTTGACATGGATCACTTACTGAAAGCTAGTTGGATCGTCATGATCTCAGATGGCACATCTAGATCATATGTGGAGCATCAAGACACTGATGGATCATTTGGAATATTGATGGCTCATCAGAAACATTATTGACTTATCCACAACTCTATGACTCAACAAGAGTTGCTGGATCAACAGGAACACTTGGTGACTCAACTCAAGTCAATGGATCAACATGATCACATTGATGGCTCAACAAGGTTGCAAAGGACACATCATGTACAATGAAGGCACGCCCAAATGCTCAAAGGAATAAGAACTTCGTCCATGACCTATCATGAACATGTGGTGGTACATCTTCAAGTTCAAGACATATCCCAACATTCAAGAAACTACTCAACATGATCAACACCACTTCTAGAAGTTGATGACATCTAAGAAGACAATTGAGCAACATGATGCTCATGTTTCTCATCACATTTTCAATGTTGATCGAGAAGGTTCAAGAATAATGAAGACTCATAACTTGGATGAAACCCTAACAGAATACTAACGGAATTGGAATATTCCATCCATTCTCCGTTAAGTAGGGCAAAGGTGTCAACTGATGACTAAGTCATGATGACGTGTCAACACCTGATTGGTCAAGCCATGTCATGGGATTTTCCAAAGCCTATAAATAGGCCCATTGGGATCCATTATAAAGTTGCTCTTCCTTGCTCATTTCAGATCATTCTGCACAATTGTTGTTTAGATTAGTCTTCAGAGAGCCGTTTGAGTGTTTTAGCTTGTCTATCATTCAAACACTTGTAACTGAATCTTGATGAATATGAGACACTTTTGAATCATTGATCTTGAACATATAAAAAACGTTTTTATCATTAACTTTGTGATTCACAACTATTTATTTTCCGCATTACTTGCCACTTGACGATTCTGAAACTTTGTTTCAGTATTTTCAATACTTGGACTACTCTAGTCTAGGTTTACTGAAGCTTTCTCATTTCTTCAGTTGGTATCAGAGCTCGAGTGATCGACTTTTAGACTTATAAAAGTTTTCAATTTTTTTTTTGAAGTTTCAAACTATTATCACATGTTCTCAATGGCAAGTGTGAATCAAAACCAAAATGTTCTCTATTCAATTTCAGTTTCAAACAATCTTGGAGCAGGAAATTGTGCTCCTATCCTTGTGCCTAGTGAATCCACTTCTTGGTCAGATCGCATCAATTATTACCTGGAAGGTCATGACTTTGACATGTGGACCTTTATCTCCACTGGGAAACATACTCCAAATTTTTTTGAAGGACATCGGAGTTCCTGAAGCTGACATCTCTCCTAAAACCTCCAAAGTTATCTTTGGATCTGTTTCCTCTGCTGCTCAACTTCATGATAGGAAAATCAAGAAGTTTGAGGCTAAGGCGATGCAAGAGCTGTTATTAGGAATTCCTCATGATATCTATGAGAAACTTCCCAATGAAGAGGAAGCCTTCATGGTCATGGAAATTCCAAGTGTGGAAGTCTGAGAAACAGATGATGAAGTAGATCAAGCAGAAGAAACTGAAGCCTATAAGAACTATTTCTTCTTCATGGATGATGATGACAAAGAGCCGTCTCCTCTCCATCAACAAGTTGTTGAAAAGGTACGCTTTATGCTTCGTGATAATCATCTAACTATTGAGCCTTTTAATGATGACATTGACCATATTTATGAAATGATCAAAGAATATGTCACCAATGCTGAATATCGTGTCAGTTACTACAAAGATGAACTAACCAACACTTAGTTCAGACTTGAAGAACAAAGATGTCGTATGGCTAAGTTAGAAAATGACCTTGCAATCAAAACTGAGGCACATCTTACGTCAGTTGAACAATACGAAATTGTATTGAATCAACGTGACATTATTGCAAAAGACAATCGTGAGATGTACGCCCAAATCAATACAAAATTAAATAGTTGTAAGGCATCCAAAACCCTTCTTGAACAGAACTCACATGCTACTCTTAAGGACCAAAACCATCATGGATCAAATATGGTCTTGGTTATGATGAATGAGCAAGGAAATCATGGGTCTCAATACTCAATCAGAGTTGTTAGCATGTGATCCAAGTCTCTTCACCGGAGACAATGAGGATCATGAAGAGGTGGTAACTTGCAATCCTGATGTAATTGCCACTTCATCCTCAAGCATCCCATTGAGAGTTAGATCATCCCATGATCTTCCAGACTCGGACACTAGTTCTAACTCTCCAGTAGAATTTTCTCTTGAATGTCCGACCATGGAAAGTTTCAATTCAGAAGATGCCACTTCTTAAAAAACAAATATACCTGACTCTAAATCTAGTGATAAAAAGCCCAAATCAAATGAGCCAATAGGATATTCCAAGACTGAACCCATTGACTTCCTCAGTCAAGAAACATTTCCATCTCTGAACGCTTCTGTGTCTGGAACAAAGGACTTAGGATGTAAATATTCTAAGAAACAACAGACTGGAAAATCTCCACTTCCAGTCAACAAGTAGGATACCTTGAAGACTGTGAGCAATGATAAAACTATTGTTGAAATACTCAAGATACCTTTTGCTCCAATCAAAATCTCTTCACCCAGTCCTAAACCACATGAGACAATTTTTAATCCAATTAATGTCTCTAAAGACATGGGAAAAGAGAAAATTAATGTCTCTAAAGAACAAGGTCCAACTGTAGTCAATCCTTCAAAACCTAAAGTGGTTAAGACTACAAATAATGACAAGGATTGGAAGTCCAAGTGAGTACCTAAGGCTAAGCCAATCCAAGGGAAGACCAGACATACCAGACCTCCCAAAACATCAAGGACTCAAAGAACCTCTCCTTCCAATCATGGTTTCTCAAATTCTGGATTTCCAAACCAAACTGGAATTCACTATTAAAATAATTTCAGACCTAACAATCTTCCTGATTTGTCTAAAATGATGAGACCAAGACCTGTTCAAACCAACCCCTTCATGTATTAGAATAGAAATTACCCTATGAATTCTATTCTTGGTCCATATTGTGGTTTTTCTTCGTCCATAGCAGGGAATTACATGTTTGGGGGAAACTCTGGGTTTCCACTGATCAATCAATTCGGGGGAAATACCTAGTTTCCCATGTTTGATCAATTTGGAATGCCTGTGAACTATGGATTTCCCTCTCTAGGAATTCCTACTTAGTTCACCAACTCTCCATCCTTCCCACAAACCAAACCTCAAAAGAAGACCCCTAGGAAATTGAAAACCAAGGTCACAAAAAACCAAGCAAAACCCAAAGAGGTTAATGCAAAACAAGAAAAGACTATCCTAACTCCCACAAGTCCAAAGGAAGCTAACACTTAAGGACCCAAATCTACAGGGGTACCTAAACCTTCTCTCTAATTGCATGATTTTTGTTTCGGGGTACCACACGATGATACATGGTACATTGACAGTGGTTGCTCCAGGCACATGACCAGGCACAAAGGATATCTAAGAGATTTCAAGATCACAATGCCAGGTCACTATGTTACTTTTGGAAACAACATGAAGGGAGAAGTTACGGGACAAATAAACATATCAAACGAGATGTAACAGCTCAAATTTTCAAATAAATTTTTCATTTAAAATAGCACAGCATTATTCAATAAAAGTATTTATTCCAAGTTCATTTCAAAAATACAAATAACGAATCCCCAAGATCTCCAACAATGGCAGTGTGTACGTGTCACGCCGGCGCCTTCCCACGGTCATCACTAGTACCTGAAACACATAAACACAACTAGTAAGCATAAATGCTTAGTGAGTTCCCCAGTATACGACTTACACACATACACCTTTCCAGGCCCGGACCTCTCGGTCCACATAACGTTGCCTTCCGGCCCGTAACATAATCGCCTTCCGGCCCATAACATATCGCCTTCCGGCCCGTATTATATTGCCTTCCGGCCCATAGTATATTGCCTTCCGGCCCATAACATTTACAAAACATAACACATATAACATGACACATATAGCACATATATCATACATCATACCTGTTCCTTCTACCACATAACATATCGCCTTCCGGCCCGTATAAACATACATAACAAGTATAGCATCTACCTTTTCAGTTATAACATAAAACACATATATCACATACGACCTTCCGGTCACACAGTCAAACCCCTTCCGGGTGAAGTATAGTGAGAAGACTCACCTTGCAGTTTGCAAACTATAACCCCTTGGAGCTACTCGCACTCGATCCGTTAATCTGCAGACTCCCTATAATACCGCATACCTTTATTAATGATCTTATCAAACAAGACACTGACCCTACGAAATTACATATAGGTCAACGGTCAACTCGACCGGACTCGTCGAGTGCAAAGGCGACTCGGCGAGTCTAAGCGTCCTCCCCAACATCCCCGTTATTCCCTTTTCAACCCGTCGAGTACGCCCCCTTGACTCGACGAGGTCCTTGTGAAAGAATCGCGGGGCCACCCCGACTCCACTCGCTGAGTCTAAAGAACGACTCGACGAGTCTCAATAAGTCTTCAAGCTACTCGCCGAGTCTGAAGAACAACTCGGCGAGTCCAAGCGGATCTTCAAGCTACTCGCCGAGTCTGATCATTGGACTCGGCGAGTCCACGCCATGCAGTCAATCAACTGCCTCCTGTAATTCACATGGTTCCGTAATATGTAAATATGGGACTTCCTGGACCTTTACACATACTATTACTGGGGTTTAAACACTTGTAACAACACTATAACCTAACTAATCATTAAATGGGTTACCTAAACCCTAGATTCGTGTACAACACCAAAACTACAGAAATGATCCGAGGATTACCTGGAAAACGTTTCCCTGTGTCCCTAACCTTCAGAGCTCAATCCCCTTGATCCTCCTTTGACCACAGCCTTGCCTCTTCTTGCCTAACAACCTCTTCAAGCTTCCACTAGCCTTCACCCTCGCTCCAGATGTCCACAGACTTTTAGGTTATCTTCAATCGGCCAAAAGACGAGACATGACGGCCCTAAAGACGTTATATACGCTCCAGAATCAAAACGGCTAGGGTTTCAGCTGAACAGCGTCGACTCGCCGAGTCCCTAATGGACTCGTCGAGTCCAGCCGCGAATCTGTGACCAAGACCGTGGTCCTACTCGGCGAGTCAGGCATCAACTCGCCGAGTCCCCCCCTAAATATTCCCCAAAATAGTTTAAAGTAATACCTGAAATTCCGGGCTGTTACAACTCTCCCCCACTAGAACTAGACTTCGCCGTCGAAGTCTCACTCTGCGAATAACTCCGGATGTTGCTCCCGCATTTTACTCTCCGGCTCCCAAGTCATCTCCGATCCCTTCCGATGTTGCCACTGAACGAACACCAGAGGTATCTCCTTGTTCCGCAGAACCTTGATCTTCCGATCCCTGATAGATACTGGTCTCTCGGCGTAATTCAGGCTCGCATCCACCTGAATATCTTCTAACGGAACCACTGCCGATTCATCGGCTATACACTTCCTCAACTGTGATACGTGAAAGGTATTGTGAATCTGACTCAGCTCTGCTGGCAACTCCAACCGATAAGCTACCCGACCTACCCTTGCAATTACACGAAATGGACCTATGAACCGGGGCCCCAATTTGCCCCTCTTTCTGAACCGAATCACTCCTTTCCAAGGAGAAACCTTTAGGAGAACGAAGTCGCCAACCTGGAATTCGAGCTCGGACCGGCGTCTGTCCGCGTAACTCTTCTGTCGGCTCTGGGCGGTCAATAACCTCTGCCTCACCTGTTGAATCTGTTCGGTCGTCTGAAGTACGATCTCTGTACTGCCCATCACTCTCTGTCCCACTTCTCCCCAGCAAATGGGAGTCCGACACCTCCTACCATACAACAACTCAAAAGGTGGCATACCAATGCTCGAATGATGGCTGTTGTTGTAGGAAAACTCAGCCAACGGCAAATGCGCATCCCAGCTACCCCCGAAGTCTAACACACACGCTCTAAGCATGTCCTCCAATGTCTGAATCGTCCGCTCACTCTGACCGTCAGTCTGGGGGTGGTATGCGGTACTAAAATGCAGTTTAGTACCCAACTCCTCATGGAATTTCTTCCAGAACCTGGATGTGAAACGTACATCGCGGTCCGAAACAATCGAGATCGGCACTCCATGCCGAGATACTATCTCTCTCACGTATAACTCTGCCAACTTCTCTGCTGATGAACTTTCGCTAATGGCAAGGAAGTGTGCCCTCTTTGTCAACCTATCCACAATCACCCAAATCGCATCGACTCCTCTGGCAGTTCTCGGCAATTTGGTGATGAAATCCATCGTGATCTGTTCCCACTTCCACTCAGGAATCTCCAAGGGCTGCAACTTACCATGCGGTCTCTGGTGCTCGGCCTTAACCCTACGGCAGGTAAAACACCTCTCAACAAACCAAGCGACGTCTCTCTTCATGCAAGGCCACCAATACTCCTTTCTCAAATCCAAATACATCTTCGTAGCACCGGGATGGATCGAGAATTTCGATCTGTGAGCCTCCTCCATCAAAGTAACACGCGTACCGCCCACGAATGGTACCCAAATCCGACCCTGAAACGTCAGAAGTCCCCGTCCATCCATAAAGAACTCTGAAATTAACCCAACGACCCGCTCCTTCTTCTGCATCCCGGATTTCACAACCTCGGCCTGTGCCCCACGAATAGCATCTAATACCGGGGTCATCATCGTCAATCTCAAACATACGTCCCGCAATGTAGTGCTCTCCGCCCTACGACTCAATGCATCGGCTACCACATTAGCCTTGCCTGGGTGGTATAGGATCTCACAGTCATAATCCTTAACCACGTCTAACCATCTCCTCTGACGCATATTTAGGTTGGGTTGATCCATCAAATACTTCAAACTCTTATGGTCCGTGTATATAGTACAACGAACCCCGTACAGGTAGTGACGCCAAATTTTGAGGGCGAACACTACTGCCCCCAACTCTAAGTCATGTGTGGGATACCTCGCCTCGTGAGGCTTCAGCTGCCTCGATGCATAGGCTATCACATGGCCCCTCTGCATCAACACTGCACCCAGTCCCGAAATCGATGCGTCGCAATATACGACAAAGTCCTCCATCCCTTCCGGGAGAGCTAATACTGGGGCTTCGCACAGTCTCTGACGAAGTGTCTCGAAGGAAGTCTGCTGCTCGGGTCCCCATGAAAATGTAACACCCTTCCGGGTCAATCTGGTGAGCGGCACCGCGATCTTGGAGAAGTCCCTAATAAACCTCCGATAGTACCCCGCCAACCCAAGGAAACTCCTGATCTCAGAAGGTGACTTCGGTGCCTCCCAACTCATCACAGCTTCCACCTTGGCCGGATCAACCAATATCCCTGTCTGATTAACAACGTGTCCCAGAAATTGGACCTCCCGTAACCAGAAGTCACATTTGGAGAATTTTGCATATAACTTCTCCGACCTCAGTACCTCAAGGACCTCCCTCAAATGCCCCTCATGCTGCTCTCTAGACCGCGAATACACCAGAATGTCGTCGATAAATACAATCACAGACCGATCCAGCATCGGCCTGCATACCTTGTTCATGAGGTCCATGAACACTGCTGGGGCATTGGTGAGCCCAAAAGGCATCACTACGAACTCGTAATGCCCATACCGCGTCCTAAATGCTGTCTTCTGGACGTCCTTATCCCGCACTCTTACCTGATGGTACCCTGATCTCAAATCGATCTTGGAAAACCAAGATGCCCCTTGCAACTGATCGAATAGATCATCGATCCTCGGTAACGGATAGCGGTTCTTGACCGTCACCTTGTTCAGCTCCCGGTAATCGATACACATCCGGTGTGAACCATCCTTCTTCTTGACGAACAGAATCGGTGCTCCCCACGGCGAGCTACTCGGCCGAATAAATCCCTTTCCCAACAATTCCTGGAGTTGCGAGGACAACTCTTGCATCTCTGGAGGTGCAAGACGATAAGGCACCTTCGCAATAGGCGCAGCCCCTGGAACTAGATCGATACCAAACTCTACTTGCCTCGCAGGAGGTACTCCCGGCAAATCCTCGGGAAAAACATCTGGAAACTCGCGCACCACTGGAACCTCCTCCACTGTCTTCGGTCTCTCGGAAGTCTCCCGCGTATCCATCACATACGCCACAAAACCGTTACATCCCTGCTCTATGCATTGCCTCGCCCTAGCGGCCGAACAAAAAGCTGATCCCGAACGGGTACCCTCGCCGTATACCGTAAGAACTCCCCCACTAGGGTCTCGTATAGTCACCAGCTGACGCTCGCAGTCAATGACGGCGCTGAATCGGCTCAACCAGTCCATGCCTACGATGACACAGACATCCCCCATCGCAATAGGAATTAGGTCAATCGGAAACGCGACCCCGAAGATCTCTAGCACACATCCCCGAAGAACCTCCGTAGCACAAACCACCCTCTCGGCCGCAATAGAAACGCTCAAAGGCTGACTTAACGGCTCACGACTAATGCCGATATGCTGACTAAAGGCTAACGATACAAACGATCTACTCGCACCCGAATCAAATAACACTAGAGCAGGCATAGAGTTCACAAGAAAAGTACCTACACATACATTAACATAAGCATAACATTTCGACCTTTAAGTAAATACGTGAATGATAACATACCTGCCACAACATCGGGCGCAGCGCGGACCTCTTCCGCAGTCAGCTGAAAGGCTCTCCCGCGAGCCCTCGGGGCCTCGACCTTCGCCGGTCGGGTCTCAGTAGTCCTGGTAGTAGGTGTAGCTCCCTGACGAAGCTGCGGACACTCGGCCTTCCGATGGCCTGTCTGGTTGCAGTGAAAGCAAACCATAAACCCCTTAGGGCAATCCCTGGCAATGTGTCCCTCCTTGCCACACTTGTAGCAACCACCAGCCCGACACACCCCCTCGTGACTCTTGCCGCACTTCGCGCAAGTGCGGCCCTTCGGACCTCCCATCCTCGAATCAGCGGACTTAGTCCGCTTGGCTGCCGGCTGAGACTGAGCCGGCCGCCGATCCACCTGCCGAGACTTGGCCTCCTCCCTCGCCTGAGTCTCCAACTCGATCTCGCGCTTCCTGGAGTTCGCCTGAAGCTCAGTGAAAGTACGATAGGTGGAGTTTGACACAAACTCCCGAATCTCCCTCTTCAAAATGCCCAAATACCGGCTCATCCGCGACTGCTCCGTAGATACCAGCTCAGGGCAAAACATTGCCCTCTCATGAAACTTCCGCGTGATCACTGCCACGGAATCAGTACCCTGCTTAAGGGTCAAGAACTCCTGAATCAATCGCTCCCTCTCCACCGGGGGAACGTACTCGTCCCTGAACATCTCCGTGAACCTCTCCCACGTCACCGTTGTAATCTCCGCCAAAGTGAAGTTCGCCGTCACGAACTTCCACCAATCCTTCGCTCCCAGTCGGAGCTGGTTCAAGGCGAACCGTACCCTCAGGTGCTCCGGGCATGAGCAAGTATAGAAGCACCCCTCAATGTCGGCGATCCACCTCTCGCTGCAATCGGATCCTGTGTCCCATCGAACTCAGGGGGTTTCGTGTTGCTGAATTCTCGGAAGAGCAACGAATCGCCCCCTTGCGGCCTGGCAGCGGTCACCGCTGCGGTAGCGGCAGCGACTGCAGCTTCAGTCAGTGCAGCATACCGCTCCTCAAACTCCTCCATCAGGGTGGTCTTAATGGACCCAAACATCTCCGGGATCTCAGCCCGAACCGCCGCAGCTACCTCTTCCTGAATCATCTGACGAATCTCCTCGTCACTCATACCGCTCGAACTCGCTCCGTGGCGTGTCGTAACCATGATGTCTCTGAAATACAACATAAAATTATCAGAGACTCCATCAAGTACATTTGTACTCGATAACGCAACCCTACTCAGTCTCCGGTATCTAGGGATTCTTACTTGGGTCTTCCACCGACCCGGTGCCTTCGGTAGTACGGGCCCAATACTACTGACCACACCGTATCAGTATTCGTCCCAAATCTTCCTCCCCAAACCCCGAATAATGAGTACTCTACCTCTAGTATGCACTATCTACTTGCACGCTACCAACTATCTCATATAAACAATCTTCCTAGACTAAGGCATCACAAAACAGGCCGTTCTAGTCCTATCATGTATACCTAGTCTTCTAGCATGCATAACAATTCATAATTCAGTGCATAACATAACATTGTAAGGTATTCTGGGGATCTTTACCATTCGGGCGCTGGCTGATCGTACACACTGCTCCGTTCTTGTTTTACCGCTTTACCATTTATGAAATGTTATGTCCTTATTATTTTCTTTTTAAAAGATTTTTCCTCAAATCCTCGGTCTGAGTTCAGTTGCACCCGAAAGTACACCCGAATCCCTCAAACCAAGGCTCTGATACCGATTGTAACAGCTCAAATTTTCAAATAAAATTTTCATTTAAAATAGCACAGCATTATTCAATAAAAGTATTTATTCCAAGTTCATTTCAAAAATACAAATAACGAATCCCCAAGATCTCCAACAATGGCAGTGTGTACGTGTCACGCCGGCGCCTTCCCACGGTCATCACTAGTACCTGAAACACATAAACACAACTAGTAAGCATAAATGCTTAGTGAGTTCCCCAGTATACGACTTACACACATACGCCTTTCCAGGCCCGGACCTCTCGGTCCACATAACGTTGCCTTCCGGCCCGTAACATAATCGCCTTCCGGCCCATAACATATCGCCTTCCGGCCTATAGTATATTGCCTTCCGGCCCATAACATTTACAAAACATAACACATATAACATGACACATATAGCACATATATCATACATCATACCTGTTCCTTCTACCACATAACATATCGCCTTCCGGCCCGTATAAACATACATAACAAGTATAGCATCTACCTTTTCAGTTATAACATAAAACACATATATCACATACGACCTTCCGGTCACACAATCAAACCCCTTCCGGGTGAAGTATAGTGAGAAGACTCACCTTGCAGTTTGCAAACTATAACCCCTTGGAGCTACTCGCACTCGATCCGTTAATCTGCAGACTCCCTATAATACCGCATACCTTTATTAATGATCTTATCAAACAAGACACTGACCCTACGAAATTACATATAGGTCAACGGTCAACTCGACCGGACTCGTCGAGTGCAAAGGCGACTCGGCGAGTCTAAGCGTCCTCCCCAACATCCCCGTTATTCCCTTTTCAACCCGTCGAGTACCCCCCCCCCCCTTGACTCGACGAGGTCCTTGTGAAAGAATCGCGGGGCCACCCCGACTCCACTCGCCGAGTCTAAAGAACGACTCGACGAGTCCCAGTAAGTCTTCAAGCTACTCACCGAGTCTGAAGAACAACTCGGCGAGTCCAAGCGGATCTTCAAGCTACTCGCCGAGTCTGATCATTGGACTCGGCGAGTACACGCCATGCAGTCAATCAACTGCCTCCTGTAATTCGCATGGTTCCGTAATATGTAAATATGGGACTTCCTGGACCTTTACACATACTATTACTGGGGTTTAAACACTTGTAACAACACTATAACCTAACTAATCATTAAATGGGTTACCTAAACCCTAGATTCGTGTACAACACCAAAACTACAGAAATGATCCGAGGATTACCTGGAAAACGTTTCCCTGTGTCCCTAACCTTTAGAGCTCAATCCCCTTGATCCTCCTTTGACCACAGCCTTGCCTCTTCTTGCCTAACAACCTCTTCAAGCTTCCACTAGCCTTCACCCTCGCTCCAGATGTCCACAGACTTTTAGGTTATCTTCAATCGGCCAAAAGACGAGACATGACGGCCCTAAAGACGTTATATACGCTCCAGAATCAAAACGGCTAGGGTTTCAGCTGAACAGCGTCGACTCGCCGAGTCCCTAATGGACTCGTCGAGTCCAGCCGCGAATCTGTGACCAAGACCGTGGTCCTACTCGGCGAGTCAGGCATCAACTCGCCGAGTCCCCCCCTAAATATTCCCCAAAATAGTTTAAAGTAATACCTGAAATTCCGGGCTGTTACACGAGAACTTTACCGTTAAGCATGTAGCATATGTAGACGGTCTTAAACATAACCTTATCAGTGTTGCACAACTGTGTGACAATGATCATGAGGTTTTTCTCACCAAAACCAAGAGTTTGATTATGGATACCAACAAGCGCATTCTTGTTGATTCCCCACGAAATGGGAACATGTATCCTCTTGATATTGAACTAATTGAGGGAACCCCAGATATTTGTCTTCTTTCCAAAGCTGCCTCTGACATCAGTTGGTTGTGGCATAGAAGATTCTCCCACCTCAACTTTGGTTATATCAACAAACTCATTGGAAAAGATCTTGTGAAAGGACTACCATTGTTAAAACTTGACAATGATATACTTTGTGCTACATGTGAACAACGCAAAATTTCCAAATCCCCGCACAAAAGTATAACAGAACACAGTGTATCTGAACTTCATCAGCTTATACATATTGATCTTTGTGGTCCTACTACATTTCCTAGCTTAAGTGGTAAGAGATACATTCTTGTGATTGTGGACGACCACACCAAATTCACTTGGGTGTACTTTCTGCGAAACAAATCTAAAACCACCAATGAGCTAATTAGCTTCATTCACTACATAAAAGTTAGGGTGGGCAAGCCACTTAGAAGACTGAGAAGTGACAATGCTGGCGAATTTAAGAACAACACCTTAGATAGCTTTCTTGTATCCAAAGGCATCGATCATAATTTTTCTACACCCTACACTCCACAACAGAATAGTGTAGTTGAATGGAAGAACCGGACACTATGTGAAGCCGCTCGATCAATGTTGATCTTTGCAAACGTTCCACAATATTTCTGGCCTGAAGCTACAACAGCCGCCTATTTACTCAAAATAGATCCCTAATCAACAACAGGCTTGAAGTCACTCCCTATGAAGCAATGAACAAGAGGAAGCCCAACATCAAATTCTTTCACATCTTTGGCTATCGTTGCTACATCAAGAATAATAGGGATCAACTAGGGAAATTTGCACCCAAGGCTGATGAAGGTATCTTTCTTGGATATTGCCTTCATGCTGCAGCCTATAGAGTTCTGAACAAAAGAACTAGGGCGATAGAGGAAAGTAGTGATGTCACTTTTGATGAAAGTTATGTAGTGGTTCTGGATCCAAATGGTAGTACCATTTGATAAAATGAACCAGCCATCACCTGCTAATGTTTCTGCTCCAGTCCATGCTATTGAAGTAGATTTTGATTTCCTCTTTCCAACTCAACCTTCTGCCCTTGAATCAGAAAAGCTCATAAAAATAGCTTCTCCTGATATCTCTCAACCTCACCAACAATCAAAAGTCTCAAGTTCCACCAAAGCTTCGGTTGAGGGGGAACCATATTCGAATGACTGTATTCCTAAAATTCATTTAGAATATTCTGAACCTTCTTCCCCAACCTCCCATCAATCTGGACCAGTCATAACACAAGTCACTGCATCTTTCGAGGGGGAACCACATTTGAATGGTTCCATTCTTAAAGGTACTTTACAATCCTCCCAACCATCCAGTCCATGGTTTTAGGGGGAACCCCACTCGACTGGTTCCAGTCCCTCAAGTTCCTTCACGTCAACTCCATCTATTGAACTCAAGCATGCAACAGTTGAGGGGGAACCACCTGTTTCAGGCAGTTCTGAACTTTTCCAAGATGATCTTTTTGAAGGAACATTCACTTCTGACTACCCTCCTCATCCAAGAGAACAATATGAGGTAGTTTGCATTCCTCAAATCCATAAGGAAGCTCGCCTTACAAAATGGACAAAGGATCATCCATTCGATCAAATCATAGGCGATCTAGATTCTGGAGTAGTGACTTGTTCAACAACCAAGAATGAATGTCTATATGCAAGCTTTTTATCCATGATAGAGCCTAAAGGAATCAAAGAGGCTCTACAAGATGCAGATTGGGTAAAAGCAATGCAAGAAGAGTTAGCTGAATTTGAACGAAACAACGTGAGGGACTTAGTGTCAACACCAGAAGGAGTATTAGTTTTTGGTTCACGATGGGTCTTAAGAAACAAAAGTGATGAAGATGGAGTCATCATCAAGAATAAATCCAGTCTGGTTGTCAAAGGCTACTCGCAACAAGAATGCATAGACTATGATGAAACCTTTGCACTTGTTGCAAGGATAGAAGCCATTAGGATTTTCTTGGCATTTACTGCACACAAGAATTTTAAGGCCTACCAAATGGATGTGCAGTGTGCATTCTTGAACGGAGAAATCGATAGAGATGTCTATATTCAACAACCCCCTGGACTTGAAGATCCAAAGTTCCCCAACGATTGCTACAAGCTTCAAAAGGGTGTCTATGGATTGAAGCAAGTCCCAAGAGCATGGTATGGAACATTGTCCAAGTTATTAGAAGATTCCAAGTTTCATAGAGGTTCTATTGATCCCATCTGATCGTCGTGCAGATCTACATCGACGGCATCATATTCCATTCAACCAGCAAGGACCTTAGTGATGAGTTTGCTGACTTAATGAAAAGAAAATTTAGAATGAGTATGATGGGTGAGATCAACTACTTCCTAGGTCTACAAGTTCTTCAATCTCCTAAGGGAATCTTCATCGGTCAAGAGAAGTACATCAAAAATTTGTTGAAGAGATACTCCGTGGAGAACACATCAACTACAAAGACACCGATGTCTACTTCCTTCAAGCTTGATTCAGACCTTGATGGAAATCTGTAGATCAGAAGCACTACAGAGGAATGATTAGCTCATTACTGTATCTTACAACTAGTCGACCAGACATCATGTTTTCAACATGTCTGTGTGCATGCTTTTAAGCTAATCCCAAGGATTCAGACCTCATAGCATTCAAAAGAATTTTCATATATCTGAAAGGAACCACTTCTCTGGGTCTATTCTATCTTGCTAAATGCAACTTCTATGTCCAAGCCTTTACTGACTCAGATTATGGAGGATGCAAACTCGACAGGAAGAGCACTTCTGGTAGCTGTCAATTCTTAGGAGGCAGGTTTGTCAGTTGGACCTCAAAGAAGCAAACATGTGTTTCCACCTCTACTGCTGAAGTTGAGTATGTTGCTGCCGCCAGCTGTTGTTCTCAAGTACTCTGGATGCAAACACGATTGAGAGATTATGGGTTCAAAATGCAACATATCCCAATCTATTGTGACTCTAAGAGTGAAATTGCAATCTCTCACAATCCAGTCAACCACTCAATGACCAAACACATTGATATCAGGTATCACTTCCTTAAAGATAATATTCAAAAAGGTCATATTGAGCTTCATTTTGTTCCTATAGAAGAAGAGACTGCAGATATGTTCACAAATGCTTTGGATGAATCCAAGTTCTTACACTTTCTAAGACGACTTGGCATACTTAATCCAGATTCTCTAGGCATTTGATTTTTTTTCTTTCCATTTTTTTAAGAAAACTCCAAAAATATTTTATTTTCTAACTTATTTTATTTTTTCTTTGCTTTTCCAAAAAAAAAAGAGATTTTTTCTTTACATAAGAGAAAACTACAAAAAGATTTTATTTTATGTATTTTGTCTTTACTTTAAGCAAAAGAAAATACCAAAAAGATTTTATCTTTATATTTGTTAGAAAAATGCAAGTTGTCATCACAACTATGCAAATGAAGAAGGTTAGTTGCTCCACACTTTAATGATTTTTCAAAATACTAAATTCTATGGTTCTTTAGTTTGCTTCAGTACACAACTAATATTGGTACTTTAGTGACCATTAACAAGCTTCATGGTTATACTCTATTTAGCGTTATAACATCCATCAAGTAGTAACGTTATGTTGGATAATTTGAGGCAAACTCTAAGGTTTAGTTAAGCCAATGTGTTATAGTATATTTTGTGGCTTCCCTGTCCTAGTGAACTCATGAGACAAAAACGCGAACTTGTGTAGTTTGAGGGACATAATTTTTTTTTTTTGCTTTGTGAATATTTATACCCAATAAAAAGCTTCTTAGTTAAAACAAAGCGAATCAAGTTCCAAGTTTATCTGTTCAATTTCTGCATTTTGAGTCAAATTATATACTAAATAAGTTATAGTTCAGGAGTGGAGTCAATCGGTGACCTATGAGAACTCGGCCAGTAAACCCCACGGGAAATTGAAAATCTTTCCACCTGCAGTACATTAACGCGGATCAGACCGGGAGGAAGTCCGCTACATGGGTTTTCATAAAAAGTCTTGGACTCCATTAGTGACCTAAGAGATTCCGAGCACACTAACGAATTTCTTAGAAAGTAACGAACTAAAGTAAAAATAGAAGTAGAGCTAAGAATTATTTGCTTGCGTACTTTGTCAAAGTTAGAGTTATAAGAAAAGATTCAAAAAAAAAAATCAATAAAAAAATCAAAAATCAAAAGTGTAGTTATATTCTTAGGTCAACTATTATATATATATATATATATATATATATATATATATATATATATATATATATATATATATATATATATATATTATTTTTTCTTCTGAAGTCGTATCATTTAGAATTTGGCGATACCTTTTGCAACGAAAGGGGTCAATAAAAAGGTATACGTGGTAGGAATGCAAAAAATGAATGTTGTTCAAAAGAAGTGGGGAACGTTTATGAGGATTGTTAGTATTTAGGGCTTGGGAAGTAACTAGGCCTTAGACGCAAATATACACATTGCCGTGAGACATAATTGGTGAGTACAAATATGGTGATTCTGTGTGATGTTAAGGAATTAAAAACCTAATAATCCACAAGGGAATTCTTTACAATGCAAAGTGAAGAATCAAACACAGAATTTAGTGGCTTGAAAAATCTGTAAGTAACAGCAAGATAATCAGCAATGCCTCTAAATGAGTCAACTAGTGTTTACTTAAAGTTCTTGTTTCCACATGCACACACTTCACTGCATTTTACTATTCCCTTCTCAAATTATCTATCCATATGCACACACATCACTTTCAAACTTAGATTATTCAGTGTTTGCACTTTTATACTTTCTGTTTAACTCATGCCTTAGAATCTAGGTAAAGCAGCTAAGTAAGATAGAGAATATCACTTACTTGATCATGGAACATCCTTAGCCAAGTGGAGCATCTTATGAGAATGGATCATCCTCTTCAAGAAAACCATATGTGTTTGTCTTGGTTTATGGAGCATTCTTGTATTTTGTGAAGAAAGTCAAGATCAAAAGCCTTAAAGAACCATCTTGAAGCAACTTCGTGCTCTTAGACCAACATGGAACAACTTCAAGAACATAGACCAAATTTGGAGCAACTGCATGCTCTTGAACTATCTTGGACCATCTTCATCAACTTGATCATCTTGACCATCTTGAGGCATGCTGGACCATCTTAATCAACTTGATCATCTTGACCATATTGAAAGATCTCGATCAACTAGAAGTGCCTCAGAGAAACTTCACCAACTTGAAAGATCTTGATCACTTGGACCAGCTTGGAGCATCGTTAGTCTTTTGGAGCATGTTCAAAAAATGTTGGACCATGCTCAACAACATTGGAGCATGATCAAGAATATTGGCTCATGATCAACAGCTTGAAGCATCTTCAGTCACTTGGTGCATTACGCCCATGTAGCTCATTAAGTCCACATAGAGCATAATAAATGTGCCATGCACTTTTCCAACAGGTCATACACGTGTAATGAGCCATGCATGTTTCAAGTAGGCCATGTACGTGTCACGTATGTCATGCACATTTTGAGTAGATCTTTCCTTAGGCGCCATGCACGTCTCAAAGATAACATCCATGCATGCACCACCTTTTCTTTCTTGATTCTCAAGTCATCATTCTTGCGCTCGCAACTTAAGTTGAAATTCTCCTATTTATACTTGAGTACCATCCAAGCCTTATGGACCCAAATGTTGGCCTATGCACGCCCTATTTTGGCCCATTGAGAAACCCTAGAACACTTCAACTATAAATACCTCACTTCTACTTCTCATTCTTGCTTTTTCACTCTCTCACAAATTCTTACTTTCATACTTGCTTGGAGCAACAAGGCATCGTAAGCAATAGTCGCGTATGCAACAGACAACTAAAGTTGGTGAGCAAGAAGCAACCTTGGCACAACAACAAACCCATTTTCGAAAAACCTCTCTTGAGCCACAAGTTTTTGTTGCAAAACCCTAGTTTGGCTCAACTACCTCCCTATTTTCGAAAAACCCTCTTGAGCCATAAGTCTTCTTAAGTTGCAAACCCTAATTTGGCTCAACAACCATCCTATTTTCGAAAATCCCTTTTTGAGCCACAAGTTTTTATCAAAACCCTAGTTTGGCTCAACAAACCCTAATTGTGATCAACAAGGATTTCTTGTGCCCTCTTGACCCATTAGTGATTAACAAGGACTTCTTGTGCCCTCTTGACCCATTAGTGATCAACAAGGATTTCTTGTACCCTCTTGAGCACTCCTTATTTTCGAAATCCTTCTTGAGCCATCACTAATTTCGAAACACCTCTTGAGCATCGAGTAAGTTCAAAACTCTTCTTGAGTCAAACCCTAATTTCGAAATTCCTTCTTGATCCTCAACAAGGTTTTTGTGTCCTCTTGTGCCATTCATGATCAATAAGGTTTTTGTGCCCTCTTGAACCATTCATGATCAACAAGGTTTTTATGCCCTCTTGAGCCATCAAACAAATTTCAAAATTCCTCTTTAGCATTCCTTATTTCACAACTCCTCTTGACCCTCACAACCCTCTCTTGCTCAACCACAATTATCCTCGTGATCAAGCAAAACCTAGGATACCTTCTTGAGCCACACATTTTTTTCTTTCTTCTTGAGCCACACCAAAAAAAAAAAATTGAGCAACTTCAGAATTTTTTTTGGAGCATTAAAATCAAGAAATACACTTTTCTTTTTGAGCCACCCCATTTTAACAGATCATTTGATCTTGCACAATAAGTGATCAAGCCTCCATGATCAAGTCTTCGTGAGCAAGCCCTCTTGCACTATCACCCCTTGACACATCCTTCCTTGATCTTGATCACTCCCTTGCCGCATCCTCTCTTGCACCATCCTCCCTTTAGCGCATCATCACGTTCCCCTTGGCATATCTTCTTTTCATTTGCGTCATCATCTGATCAGTTACTTGCATCATCTGATCAAGTGCAATCTCCTTTGGCGCAATCTACCACTACCTGTGATCAAAAGCATCCCACTTGCATGTACAACACATCCTAAACTTTGGAGCATTACAACTTCGTTAATTAGATTCTGTGTTGGATCATTACTTGTGAATCTTTTCTACAAGGATCAGATTTGCCAAACCCATGTGAACATCTATTTGGCGCAATACCCATCTGCCCCACATCCTTTTGGTGTAACACCCGAGTCCAATTGATTATCAAACCCTTATTGCGACATCTACAAACTCTCGTCGATCCGGCTTCATGATTATCAAGTGGATCTGTCATCTTCCTTGTACACTCTGGCGCAACTTCTACTCGTTTATTTTTTGCATCACCAATCTTGTGAGCATCTCTATCTTGGCGCATCCTCTTCAACAGAATGTAACTCACCAGGTGTGACACTGACGATAACTAGTGTGTCATCTCTTTTCATTACGTTTATCCATCTTCACAAATTGCTTTGAGTCTTGAACATATCCAAGAGGGAACCATGACGCAGCATGCACTCGGTCATGTGAAAGCTCCAAGTATGCCATTCATGTTGTGTCATTCTCTACTCTTGATCTAGTTTTCACTAGATCACAGCTTACACTTCACTCAATCATGCTTGTTTTTGGTCATCAAACTGTGTTTAAGCTTTCTTTATACTATGTTTTTTTTGGCCTTCTGCAAACCCATTCAAAGCCTTCAGAGTCGTTTCGTATCAAAGCCATTTGTTTTTCCACCAACCTCACAACAAAAAAGAATTAGAGTTCCCATAACAGCCTGCTACCACACTGGATTGGACTCTTTCCCTATTTGATGGCATCTGGATCGAACTCTTCCATTAGATGTAGCACATCTTTATCAAGCTGGTATAACTACAGATTTTTTTTTTTTTTTTTTTTTTTTGAGGGCCTACATGGGAAAGATTTCTTAACTGTATGAGTTCTTCAGACTGCAATGCAGATCAATAAAAAAAAGCGATTCTTCAATTTTTTTTTAAGCTTTCTCTCTCTATCTCTCTTGAACTCACATCAATGTTTCTACCTTGAAACTTCATGTTGTCGAACAACCAAACACATTACTGTTCTTTTTCTTCGTGTTGGTTCAATGTGCGATGCCTACGACTCGCCCTAGCTCATTCTTAATTTGGAGAACGCTTAACATCGAGAGCATTAAAACCCTAAGTCAAGTGTGGGCCTTTCTTCTCAGGCCCTTTACGATCGTGTTTTTTAAACAACAAACTTTTTGTGACGATGCATGTTTTTTGTGACACTTGCATGAAGTTTTTGTGACAGGTTTGGTGTCACAAACCCAAGTGGTGGTGTGATAAGAAGCCAAACAATTTTTTTTGTGGTTCACAGCACACATGCACGATTTTTGTTTTGTTTTGTTTTATTTTATTCTATTTTATTTTATTTTATTTTATTAAAAAAAAGAATTTTTTTTTCAACTTTGTTTATTACTATTTCTTTTTTCTTTTTATCTTTTACTTATTTATTTATTTATTTTTCAGCTATCTCTTAGATAAGGTATCAACAAACACTATCCTAGTTTAAATTTCAAAATTTTATCGGGTTTATCTGTTATCCAAGGGATATCCATATTTTTTTTGCAATCATATTTTGAAAATATCATTTATAATTAAAATAAAAAAGGTATTTTTTCTTTTGCTTTGTTTTATCATAACACTTATTGATATGATTCAACAAAATATCAAAGTTTATATTTATTTTTCGTTTGTAGACAAAGATCAAGTTTTTCATTTTGTTCAATACTTGATTTTATTTCTTCAAACTTCTAACCTAAATAAAACATAACTCGAGTTTGCAGTTATCCCCCTCTGTCACTTTACTTTCCTATCTTGAAAAAACAAAATTTTGTCTAGATCGCGTAAATTCGAACATTTTTTTTTCAATTCCAAAAAAAAAAAAATTTAAAATTTTCATATTGACAGTTAAAATTTTATTTTACCAATTTTTTTCAAGTTTGAGGGACCCATTCTCTCGAATAATTTTTAAAGTTTTTTGTGTATCTGCTTCAACATAAAATTCCATTAAAGTAGAGGGGGAAAATGTTAAATCAATATTTCTCCTTTTGCACACTTTTTACAACTCCTTATTTTAGTAATTATCACATAGGGGGATCTGTTGAAAATATTTTTATGTGATTGTCATTTGAAATAAGTTGAGTATTGATTTAAATTTTGTAACAAACATTATCAGAATGTTTCAGGTTGGAAAGATCCTGAAGATTCAACAAGTGTTAAAGAATCAGATGTTGGAGCACTTGAAGTTGAACATGGAGCACTTGCTATTGACATGGATCACTTGCTGAAAGCTAGTTGGATCATGATGATCTTAGATGACACATCTAGATCATATGTGGAGCATCAAGACACTGATGGATCATTTGGAATATTGATGGCTCATCAGAAGCATTGTTGACTTATCCACAACTCTATAACTCAACAAAAGTTGATGGCTCAACAGGAACACTTGGTGACTCAACTCAAGTCAATGGATTAACATGATCACATTGATGGTTCAACAAGGTTGCATATGACACACCATGTACAATGACGGCATGTCCAAATGCTCAAAGAAACATGAATTTCGTCCATGACCTATCATGAACATGTGGTGGTACATCTTCAAGTTCAAGACATAGTCCAACATTCAAGAAACTACTCAACATGATAAAACAACACTTATGGAAGTTGATGACATCTAAGAAGATAATTGAGAAACATGATGCTTATGTTGCTCATCACATTTTCAATGTTGATCAGGAAGGTTCAAGAATAATGAAGACTCATAAATTGGATGGAACCCTAACATAATACTAACGGAATTGGAATATTCCATCCATTCTCCATTAAGTAGGGCAAAGGTGTCAACTGATGACTAAGTCATGATGACGTGTCAACACCTGATTGGTCAAGCCATGTCATGGGATTTTCCAAAGCCTATAAATAGGCCCATTGGGATCCATTATAAAGTTGCTCTTCCTTGCTCATTTCAGATCATTCTGCACAATTGCTGTTTAGATTACTTTTCAGATAGCCATTTGAGTGCTTTAGCTTGTCTATCATTCAAACACTTGTAACTAAATCTTGATGAATATGAGACACTTTTGAATCATTGATCTTGAACATATAAAAAACGTTTTTATCATTAACTTTGTGATTGAAAACTCTTTATTTTCCGCATTACTTGCCACTTGACGATTCTGAAACTCTGTTTTAGTATTTTCAATAGTTGGACTACTCTAGTCTAGGTTTACTGAATTTTTCTTACTTCTTCATAAAACTCCTTTTATTTAATCATCAAATGTCGATTACATTTTAGTTATTACAAGTTTCTAAATATCCATCTACTCATTAAAACTAATATCGTCCTTCAGCCCAAAACTCCTTGCAGGCAGCAAGTGCCTATCCCTCCTGAGTCCCTTTGTAAAGGGATCTGCTGTGTTCTTCTCTGATAATATCCTCTTCACTATAAGTAATCATTCTTCTACTTGATGTCTTATAAAGTGACATTTTATGTCGATGTGCCTAGATCTACCATGATCCCTTGGTTCCTTGGCTAAGGCAACTGCACTTTCATTGTCACATAAAATATCCGTAGGCTCCTTTATAGCTAGTACAACTACAAGGTCTCCAATGAAGTTCTTCAGCCATATTTGCTCCTTTGCTACTTGGCTTGCTGCTATGTACTCTGATTCGCATGTTGAATCAACCATAGTTTCCTATTTGGAACTTTTCCATGTTATTGCTCCCCCATTAAGGTAAATACACAGCCCGACTGAGAACAAAAAGTATCTCTGTCGGTTTGAAAGCTGGCGTCACTGTACCCTATCACTCTCAAGTCATTACTCCCACCGAGGGTAAGGACCGTGTCCTTAGTCCTCCGCAGGTACTTAAGAATGTTCTTTACTATAGTCCAGTGAGTTTTACCACAACTCCCTTGATATATGTTGACCATGATCAAAGCAAAGGCTACATCATGGCGAGTACAATTAATATAATTCATGATTGAGCCAACTCCAGAAGCATATTGCGACATCCCCAAAATCTCGGCCAGAAAAGACCGGTTTCATTTATGCTTTGTAAACATTTTCAGAGTAAATCCTTTTGATTTTAAAAGAGATGCGGAATTTGTTCCTAAAAACAAAACATGATAAAATAGATTTTTATCAAAACATTTCATAAAGAAATATAATTTCAATTCATAATAAAAAATCGGGATGTCATGTTCCGATACAGACCATAAAGCATAAACGATAACATTACAAGTCATTCAACAAATATATACATATACAGACTTGTAAACAAAACAACTTGATGATTCATCCATCTTATGCCCTTGCGCCATTTCCTGTAATACAAATAAACTGAGTGGGTCAGGCTTGGGGGTCTGGTGAGCATATAGGGTTTTCAACCCACAATAAATAATTATATTTAATTTCAAAAATCAACAATAACCCCATTACCCATTCCCGTTATCCTTACTTTATGTCCCTAAAACAACATCTATTATAAGGAACCTAATTTAGGATTTTCATCGGGACTGACATTACTGCAGAGGGGCTTCCTCAATAATAAGTGTCTTAAAGGCAACAATGTGGGGGATAGAGTACACCGGTGAACACATCGTTCACAACACCTACAGGTTGTGAGCCTGCTAGCGTTCCACAGGACTGTCTAGAATAGTCCGTGGTCGTCATCCATACTCTGCTGAATGACTAGAATAACACCAACAACGAGGCCTCTCATCAACTTATTTCATTGCACACCAACTGTCTACCCATGTTCTACCCAACATATTAGTAGATAAAAATATACATGTTTTATACATAATTTTTAAAAGAAAAATTGTATAACACGCTCTTTCAATACTCCATCCAAATAGCAAGTAACACATAAACACATAACAAGAAATTTCAAAGAGAGTTATATAAGTCTATGTGTTAGAAGGTAATAATAATACCCTCACACAACCCGTATTCTTAAATACATTCAACGATTACTTGTATAATATCGTGTATTGAAAGGGACTATACATTCACTTGATCAGAAGATGATCGGGTAGCACTACGGGTTGCAAAAGTAGTGTTTCTCTGTAGATCTGGAAGATGTTCACAAAAACCGGGCTCCTCGCAGGTAGGGATTTGGCTCGGAAATCTCACTTCTCGGGATCCTCGGGGCTTCGGAACTTGCTTCGGGGCTCGGGAATGATACCAGGGCTTCGGGATATGATTGGCACGCAAAACGATGCAAAACTTTGAGAGAAAGGAAGAAAAATCGCAAGGAAAATGGCTAATCTCGAGTTCTATTCATAGGTTGCTGGGTCTGGGATTATGCTGGGCGTAATTTCCAAGTATGCTGGGCGTAATTGGGTTACGCTGGGCATACTAAACGTCACTGCATGCGTCACTTGGTGGCACTCGAGTATTGGTCAGGCAACTTGCACTCCTCTGAGTACGCTGGTGTACTCAAATTACGCTCGGCGTAATTTGACTTGTCAAACTTCTAAAGTGCGTAACTTTCGCATACGAGCTCTGTTTTCCACGTTCTTTATATCCACGTGTAGGTCAGACCATACTCTACAACTTTCATTTAGACTATGTCGGCTAATTTTGAATTTATTTTTATTATTTAGTTTTAGTAGGCCGGGACAGAAAAACTTCGTTAGAAATTCATAACTTCTTCGTCTGACGTCTGTTTTTGTCTGTCTTTTCACCAATGCACTACTATCAGCGAGATCTTCGATTCTTGTTTAGAAAGTTTTGGCTAAAACTCGCTGATCTTAATTCGAACTTTTGGGTTGTCTACTACTAAGTTGAAACTTCGAAAAATCATAACTTCCTCTTACGAAGTCAGATTTAGGCGTTCTTTTTATGCACGCTCTCGGTTCAACATTAACTACGTCTTTCGTGTTGATCACTAAGGCTAAATATCACTCCATCGTAAATTTACTATTTACGTCACGCTGTGCCACACCGATTTTTTCGCGAAACTTCAACAGGTCATAACTTCTTTGTTACAACTCGGATTTCAGCATTCTTTATATTTTTGGAAATCTCGTCTCAACCACTACATATTCGTGCAAAGATATCGAACATATCTCACACTTTAATTTTGATGCTTATTTTATTCGTAATTCATTATAATAATTAAGAAAATAAACACATAATTCACATAATTCACAAATAATACATTCTTATTATTTCAAATTTGGGTTACAAAGGTTAACCTAGACCGTTACATTGCTAAAAATGGAAAGCCAAGAAACACGGGCGTTACAATTCTCCCCACCTTAGGATGATTCCGTCTCTGGAATCACACATCAACAAACATATGCAGATAGTGACTCATCATGTCACTTTCCGTCTCCCAGGTGAGATTTGGCTCATTCGCATGTTTCCATCGGACAAGCACTAAGTCAACCATCTTACGTCGCAACTTCTTAGTCTTTTGATCAACGATTGCCTCTGGTTCTTCAATCAACCTTTTGTTCTCATCGATCTTTAACTCCGAAAGTGGAATCATATCGGGAACTTCTCCCGTAAACTTTCTCAAATAACACACATGAAAAGTGTTATGAATTCCATTCAGTTCTTCTAGTAGTTCGAGCTTGTAAGCTTGGTTCCCAATTCTCTGAAGAACTTTAAACGGTCCAATAAACCTTGGACTTAATTTTCCCCTTTTACAAAATCTTATAAGTCCCTTCCACGGCGAGACTTTAAGCAAAACCGAATCTCCAACTTCAAAAGTCATCGATCTTCGCTTTTTGTCAACATAGCTCTTTTGGCATCCCTGAGCTGCTAACATTCTCTCCCTAATTATTTTCAACTTTTCAGCGTTTGATGGACTATCTTTGGTCCCATAAACAGCTTTTCCCAGTCTCAAGCCAGCAAGACGGCGTACGACACTTCTGTCCTTACAAAGCTTGATAAGGTAGGAAAATTCTACCAATGGTAAATGTTCATCCCAGTTACCTTGGAATTCTAAGGTACATGCTCTTAGCATATCTTCAAGTGTTTGTATCATTCGTTTGCTCTGACCATCATTCTGTGGATGGTAAGCTGTACTTAAACACAACTTGGTACCCATTTCCTCTTATAGACTTTTCCAAAACCTTGAGGTGTAACGGTTATCACGATCCGACACAATCGTTAGCGGAACACCGTGAAGCCTCACAATTTCCTTTACGTAAGAATTCGCAAGCTTCACCATAGACCATTTCCCGTTGGCTGCTATGAAATGCGCACTATTAGTGAATCGATCAACGACCACCCAATTCATGTCGTGACCATTCTTTGTCCTGGGAAGTTTAGTGACAAAATCCATCGTGATGTCGTCCCAATTTCCCATAGGCACAAACAAAGGTTCTAAACTCCCGTATGATTTCTGATGTTGTGCCTTGACTCTCGCACATGTCACACACTCTGCCACATACTTTGCAATGTCGAGCTTCATCGTCGGCCACCAGTAATAGGGTTTCAAGTCCCTATACATCTTTGTGCTACCGAGATGAATGGAGTACATGGTTTTGTGAGCTTCTTCCATCAGAAGATCTCTTATTCCTCCTGACTTAGGTATCCAAATACCTTCAGTCCATGACCGTTTGTATCGAACACCAATGTTTTACCCAAACGTTCCTCTTTCCGGTCATTCTTTTCAGAAGCTTCGCTTTGAGATTTCTTAATACTTTCCAAAATAGTCGAGACAACTTCTATTCTCAACGCTCTTGGCCTTCTCTTTTAAAGATTGACCTTCTGACTGAGAGCATCAACAACAACATCAGCTTTACCGGGATGGTAAAGTATCTCACAATCATAGTCTTTAAGTAATTCTAGCCAGCATCGTTGCCTCATATTCAATTCCTTCCGAATAAAGCGATATTGGAGACTCTTATGATCAGTGAAAAGTTTGCACTTCGTGCCATAGAGGTAATGCCACCATATTTTTAGAGCGAAAACTACTGCTGCCAAATCCAAATCGTGGGTCGGGTAGTTCTTTTCATGCTCTTTTAGCTGTCGAGATGCATACGAGATCACCTTATCTCTTTGGGTCAAAACACAACCCAATCCAACTCCAGACACATCGCTATAAACAGTGAAGTCTTCAACTCCATCGGGTAGAGAAAGAATTGGTGCCTCATATAGCTTCTTCTTTAGCAACTCGAAAGCTTCTCTATGCTTATCATTCCAAGCATAAACGACTCCTTTGTGGGTCAAAGCTGTTAATGGACTAGCGATCGAAGAAAAGCCCTGGATAAACCTTCGGTAATATCCGGCTAATCCCAAAAAGCTTTGGATCTCCGTGGGATTCTTCGGTTGCTCCCACTTTGTCACAGCTTCAATCTTTGCTGGATCAACCATTATACCTTCTTGGTTGACCATGTGACCCAAGAATTGGACTTCTCTAATCCAAAAATGACATTTGGAGAACTTAGCATATAACTTCTCCTTCTTCAAGATTTCTAACACTTATCGCAAGTGTCTGCCATGCTCTTCTTGGCTTTTCGAATAAATTAGAATGTCATCTATGAACACTATTATAGATTTATCAAGGAACAAATTACACACTCTATTCATCAAATCCATGAATGATGTTGGAGCATTAGTTAGTCCAAACGACATAACCAAAAACTCGTAGTGTCCATATCATATTCTGAATGCAGTCTTCTCTATATCTTGCTCTTTCACCTTTAGCTGATGATATCCTGACCTCAGGTCGATCTTTGAAAAATAACTTGAACCTTGTAGTTGATCGAACAAGTCATCAATCCTCGGTAATAGATATCTATTCTTTATTGTTGCCTTGTTCAGCTTTCTGTAATCGATGCACATTCTCATACTTCAATCTTTCTTCTTCACGAATAACACCGGAGCTCCCCAGGGTGATGAACTAGGTCTTATGAAACCTTTGTCCAACAACTCTTGAAGTTGCATCATTAGCTCCTTCATCTCCGTCGGTGCTAGTTGGTAAGGTGCTTTCGCTATTGGCGTCATTCCTGGTAACAAGTCTATACAGAATTCTACTTGTCGATCAGGTGGTAATCCTGGAAGATCTTCGGGAAATACTTCCAGATAATCACACACGATAGGAATGCTCTGCATATCCTTTTTCTCCTTCTTAGCATTGATCACAAATGCCACATATGATGTGCATCCTTTGGCCAAACACTTTCTGGTTTTCATTAGAGAAATGATCCCAAAACTTACTTTGCATTTGTCCCCATACACCATAAATGACTCTTTCCCTGGCGGGTTTACCTTAACTATCTTCTTTCTGCACAATATCTCGGCGTCGTTGGCGCTAAGCCAATCCATTCCCAATACGATGTCGAAACCATTAAGTTCTATAGGCAATAATTCCTCTTGGAACTTATTCCCATTCAAGTCAATTAAGATGTTTTTCATACGATGACTAACAGGTACAAAATTGCCACTAACAACTTCGACTAATAAAGCATTATCTAGTCTATCGACAGGCAAAGCTAGTTTTCTACAAAATTTATGCGAAATAAAGGAGTAGTTGGCTCCAAAATCAAATAAAATTTGGGCAGGCAATTTGTTTACAAGAGAGGTACCTGAAGCGACATCAACTTCATCTTTAGCAGCTTCCAGTGTCATCTGGAATGCTCTCGCCTTTGGCTTTGGCGGGATGTTGGGTTTTGCTGCCTCTTTCGTATTCGGACAATCTCTTGAGATGTGCCCTTCCTCACCACAACCATAAAAAACTTTCTTGGTGAGGGTGCATTCGTTGGCATAATGCCCTGGCTTTCCACACTTGAAGCATGTGACCGCTTCCCCGTCACATTTCCCATGATGCTTCTTCTTACACTTGTCGCACCATTTCGCCTCTACCTTTCCTCCACTTCCTCTCGAACCAGATTTCGAGAATTTGCTTTTCTTGCTGGACGCTGAAGATCCATCGATTTTCCTCTTTTCACTAACCTCTGACCTTTCCAGACCTTTTTCCTTGATCTGGGTCTCAACATTTCTAGCAGCCCAGATGGAAGCTTTCAATGTGGTTGCTTGCTTAACCATTGGACCATAGTCCGCTGGTAGTCTGTGGGCAAACTTTTTGACCTTAGAGAGTTCTGTGGGTACCAAATATGGGATAAACTTCATCTTTTCAGTGAAACTAGTGGCGTATTCAGTAACGCTCAATTTCCCCTTCTTCAAATTCTGAAACTCATTACTGATTTCCAGAAGGTCCTGCTCGGAACAGTATTGCAGTTTTAGTTGTTCCACAAAGTCTTCACAAGACATTTTGCTTGCTTCTCCCTTGGGCATAGAGTCAGCTAACAGTTTCCACCAACTCAACACGCCAGATTAGCAGAGGGATCGCAAGAGCGGTCTTCTGCCTGTTGCTGCACTCGCAACTTTCAAACATAGTCTCCATTTCGGAGGTCCAATTAATCACTTCCACTGGCGTCGGGCTTCTAGATAGACATGGTGGTTTGGATGCCATGAAATCCTTGTACATGCACCCACAACCATCATTACCTCCATTTAGGTTGTTCTGCCTAACTATTGGTGGCTCGGCTTGTCCGATAACCCCATTGAAATTCCTTCCTTCCGACGATCCTCCATTTACTTTGGGCTCTTCCACGTAAATTGACAGTTATTCACGATTCTGTTGAATCAGACACCTTGTTTCTTCCATTTGGCGATCCAACATAGTTTGAATCATCTATTGTACCCCAACCATTGTTATTGGCTCTGGTGCTACTGCTATTATAGGTACTCGCTCATTTGCTAGTGGTTGATTCCTGTTTTCATCAGCATTTCCAACTCCGCTTCTTGTTCTCACCATTTTTGATCTATACACCGAATAAGGTGAAATTAGATCCTCTTTCACGATAAGATTTCAATTCATCCTTATTAATCCAAACAATTACATGCTAGTTCTAATATCGTAGACATACACTTAGAATCCTAAACACATACACCTTCAGATCCGGTCGGCAACAAACCGTAGATCTGAACAAATAACATCATATATGGCAACATATAACATTTAGCACATAAAAGAATTTTAGGCAACTTCCTAAAATATAGTAATGCTCGTGTCTAAAATTCAACAGACAATTAACTCAAATTTCCACTTAGCATTCTAAGTTTAAGTGTAGAAATCCTACAAATTCCTAGGTCGCTTAAACTAATACTCTGATACCAACTGTGACATCCCCAAAATCTCGGCCAGAAAAGACCGGTTTCATTTATGCTTTTTAAACATTTTCAGTGTAAATCCTTTTGATTTAAAAAGAGATGCAGAACTTGTTCCCAAAAACAAAACATGATAAAATAGATTTTTATCAAAACATTTCATAAAGAAATATAATTTCATTTCATAATAAAAAATCCGGATGTCATGTTCCGATACAGACCATAAACCATAAACGATAACATTACAAGTCATTCAACAAAATATATACATATACAGACTTGAAAACAAAACAAATTGATGATTCATCCATCTTATGCCCTTACGCCACTTCCTGTAATACAAATAAACTGAGTGGGTCAGGCTTGGCGGCCCGTTATACTCACTTTACATCCCTAAAACAACATTTATTATAGGGAACCTAATTTAGGATTTTCATCGGGACGGACATTACTGCAGAGGGGCTTCCTCAACAATAAGTGTCCTAAAGGCAACCATGTGGGGGATAGAGTACACCGGTGAACACATCATTCACAACACCTACAGGTTATGAGCCTGCTAGCGTTCCACAAGATTGTCTAGAATAGTCCGTGGTCGTCATCCATACTCTGCTGAATGACTAGAATAACACCAACAACGAGGCCTCACATCAACTTATTTTATTGCACACCAACTGTCTACTCATGTTCTACCCAACATATTAGTAGATAAAAATATACATGTTTTATACATAATTTTTAAAAGAAAAATTGTATAACACGCTCTTTCATTATCCATCCAAATAGCAAGTAACACGTAAACACATAACAAGAAATTTCAAAGAGATTCATATAAGTCTATGTGTTAGAAGGTAATAATAATACCCTCACACAACCCGTATTCTTAAATACATTCAACGATTACTTGTATAATATCGTGTATTGAAAGGGACTATACACTCACTTGATCAAAAGATGATCGGGTAGCACTACGGGTTGCAGAAGTAGTGTTTCTCCGTAGATCTGGAAGATGTTCACAAAAACCGGGCTCCTTGCAGGCAGGGCTTCGGCTCGGAAATCTCACTTCTCGGGATCCTCGGGGCTTCGGAACTTGCTTTGGGGCTCGAGAACGATACCGGGGCTTCGGGATATGATTGGCATGCAAAACGATGCAAAACTTAGAGAGAAAGGAAGAAAAATCGCAAGGAAAATGGCTAATCTCGAGTTCTATTCATAGGTTGTTGGGTTTGGGATTACGCTGGGCGTAATTTCCAAGTACCCTGGGCGTACTCAGTATGTTGGGCGTAATTGGGTTACGCTGGGCGTACTAAACGTCACTGCATGCGTCACTTGGTGGCACTCGAGTATTGGTCAGGCAACTTGCACTCCTCTGAGTAAGCTGGGCGTACTCAAATTACGCTCGGCATAATTTGACTCGTCAAACTTCTAAAGTCTGTAACTTTCGCATACGAGCTCCGTTTTCGACGTTATTTAGATCCACGCGTAGGTCAGACCATACTCTACAACTTTCATTTAGACTCCGTTGGCTAATTTGACTTTATTTTTATTATTTATTTTTAGTAGGCCGGGACAGAAAAACTTCGTTAGAAATTCATAACTTCTTCGTCTGACGTCCGTTTTTGTCCGTCTTTTCACCAATGCACTAGTATCAACGAGATCTTCGATTCTTCTTTAGAAAGTTTTGGCTAAAACTTGCTCGATCTTAATTCGAACTTTTGGGTTGTCTACTACTAAGTTGAAACTTCGAAAAATCATAACTTCCTCATATGAAGTCAGATTTAGGCATTCTTTTTATGCACGCTCTCGGTTCAACATTAACTATGTCTTTCGTGTTGATCACTAAGGCTAAATATCACTCATTCGTAAATTTAGTATTTACGTCACGCTGTGCCACACCGGTTTTGTCGCGAGACTTCAACAGGTCATAACTTCTTTGTTATAACTCGGATTTCAGCATTCTTTATATTTTCGGAAACCTCATCTCAACCATTACATATTCGTGCAAAGATATCGGGCGTATCTCACACTTTAATTTTGACGCTTATTTTATTCTTAATTCACTATAATAATTAAGAAAATAAACACATAATTCACATAATTCACAAATAATACATTCTTATTATTTCAAATTTGGGTTACAAAGGTTAACCTAGACCATTAGATTGCTAAAAATAGCAAGCCCAGAAGCACGGGCGTTACACATATGACACTTGACTCATTTATGCTATCTCAGCCTCTATACTCAGACTCTGATTCTTACTCAGTTTGGTGTTGCTCTAGATTGGTAACTCTCCTCTCTTGGAATTCTCCATGCCGAAACGTTTCCCAGGTCTTCCACAATCAATGCCATAGGTCTGTATCCCGCCCCGCACACCTGCTACTCACCCATACCAACCTGCTCTCGGCCGACATAAATACCGCTAAATCCCAAGCAGCTAAACAATCTCTCAAGCCTATCGACCATCCGGAGAATTTCCAATTCTCCCCCACTTAGGGCACTGACTATCAACCACCGGTCGCTATCACCGACCTCCCAAAACAACCTTGTATAAAACCCAACACTTACACACGGACTGATTCCCACTAATAACCCTCACGAATGATAACCAACGAAAACCCATAACCATACCAAACCCTAAAGGAACAACGGATACCAAAACGAAAAACCATACCACGAGACTAGCAAATAATACTCCACAATAATCACAAGATAACAAGATAACAAGAAAGGAACATACCCGCAGCTGCATCCGACACTGCTCTGACCTCCTCTGCTGAAAGCTGAAAAGCACGACCCTGAGCCCTTGGGGGCTCCGCTCCACCCTGACCTCCACCTGTGATCCTCAAAGTGGCCGGTGTTGGAGCCTGCACCGGTCTTACAACAAGCTGTGGACAGTTGACCCTCAAGTGCCCAACCTGATGACAATGATAACAAATTCTCAAATCCCGAACCGGCACTGACTGCCGACAATCCCTCGCATAGTGCCCCTCCTTTCCGCACTTGCGGCATGCACCACCGGACCAACAAACTCCGGTGTGACCCCTCCCACACTTCCCACAAACGTGGATGCCCTGATCTCCCATCCTGGAATCAACGGTCTTAGACCGTTTCATCGCCGGCTGCGACTGCACCGGAGCTTGCCTCAGCTCACGCAACTGCAACTCAATCTCTAACTTACGCCTCCTGGCGGCCTCCTGCAACTCCAACAAAGTCTCGAACCTCTGCGCGAACACAAACTGTCTGATATCTCTCTTTAGCATACTCAGATATCAGGACATCTGAGCCTGCTTCGAAGCGAACTCAGGGCAAAACATCGCCCTCTCAGTAAACATCCTGGTGATCTCCGTCACCGACTCCGAATCCTGCTTCAGCTCAAGGAACTCCTGAGCCAACCTCTCCCTCTCGACCTGCGGAACATAACGAGTGCTGAACATCTCTCTGAACTGATCCCTTGAAACCGCAGCCCTCTGTGCATCCGAGTATGACCCCGTGGTCAATCTCCACCAATCCTTTGCCCCGAACCTTAACAGGTTCAGAGCATACCTCACCCTCTGATCAGCAGGGCATGAACACGTGAATAAACACCCCTCCACGTACGATAACCATCTCATAGCAATGAGCGGGTCCTGAACTCCATCAAAGGTGGGAGGCTTCGTATTATCGAAGTCCTGATACTGAAAACCTCTACTAGCTCCTCCCCCTGCCGCTGCTACAGCCACTATAGCCGCCGCGACAGCCGTCTCAGTGAGAGCCACATAGCGCTCATCAAAATACTCCACCATGGCGGTCTTGATCGACCCAAACAGTTCTGGCAGCTCAGCCCGGAACAACGCAACAACCTCATCATGCAGGATCTCACGAATCCTCGCATCCAACTCGTGCGTGCTCATCTGTCCGATAACCTTGGGCGGTACTTACCCACCTGGAACTCCCTCTCCTGCTCCCGATCCTGACCCGGATCCACTCCCAGTATGCCTCGAAATCTCCATACTGAAAATAAACCACAAAATCTCAGACACTTCCCACCATCCTGGGAACCAACTCTCAACCCAACCCTAGAGGTCATGGTTTCCCTGATACGCGTATGGGTCCTGTGCTTTCAGTAGTACGGGCCCATACTACGTTCCACACCTACCCATATTTGTATGAAGTACTACCACAACATCCTAGTGACAAATATACATAACAAGCGCTCGATCCTCACTCCTAGAGGAACACTGGAAATCTCATACAGAGGGAAACCCTAGGCTAGCAGGCATCATAAAACAGGCAACATTATCATGAAATCCTGAAGATCCCTAGCCTAGTACTAGCATGTTGTTCTATCAAAGCTCGAAAACAATTATCATGTATGGTATTTTAGGGTTACTTATTGGCTCTGGCTGATCATACCTCCGCGACCTCTTTTTACTTAGTTTGAAAACCATTTGAAATTCTCTTTTTGAAAACTCTCCTTGATTTGAGACTGGATTCACACGAATGTTCCTCCAATTCACTCAAACCAAGGCTCTGATACCAACTTGTAACGACCAAAATTTTCAACACAATTTAAACTTTTCAAAAACAACCCATTTTAATAATGTTATTAAAAAACGGTTTTCAATACATTTATTATCAGAGTATTCCCAGAACCATGTCATAAACATAAACACGAGGAGCAGTACGATCACGCCTTCGCCTTGCCACGGTCTCTTGAAGAACCTGGAAAACATTTAAACCACAACTGTAAGCCCGTAAGCTTAGTGAGATACCCCCAAAATACCAACCACATATATGCCCTTTCAGGCTACGACCTTCCGTTCCAAAACATATTGCCTTCCGGCCCATAACATATTGCCTTCCGGCCCATAACATAAGTAGCATACATAACATAACAGAACATAGAACAACCATGCATATCGGGTCTACTGTGTGACTGGTTTGCCGCATCGGCCTTCAGTCCAGCCTCCGTGTCTAGTCATGTCCTTCGAGTCTGCAGTGTGGTTGGTCCGCCCGCACCGGGCTTCAATCTACCTGGTCCACTCTCTGAGTCTACAATATGACTGGTCCGCCCGCATCGGGCCTTCAGTCGGCCTGGTCCACTCTCCGAGCCTCGGCACGTCTGGTCCGCCCTCGTGGGGCCTACAGCCTATTCGGACCGCTCGCTGGGCCTTCGGAACAACCGATCCGCCCTGGGTATCTTTGCCTACAGCACAAAGCAGGACCCGCCTCAACCCAACTCCAGTCCAAACAACCATGTGCACATAACATACAATCATATATCAATTCATAATTAACAAGCCGATCACATAACATATCATTACCATAACCAGGATACCGACCTAACCGGTCACTAGCATAGCATCACTCTACATATCGGGAAACCGACCTTAACCAGGTCTCTAGCATATACCATCCTAACTACCAGGATGCAGACATATCAAAGCGACAACAAATATCCGAATCTCAATCCGATAAAGGGCCGGCCTTGGTGCCTTAGACCCTGTCGATATAGTGAGGATAACTCACCTCGTGAATGCCGATACTCTGAAATGAACAAGCAGACTCTTGAATCACCAACTCACCGCAAATCCCGAACTAACCATCATAACAAAATAAACATTAGGTCAATCATACTTCCACTTATCGGGCCAAGACCAAAGTCTAAATCTCAAACAAAGTCCAACATTGGCCCAATTTACCAAATTGGGCCCACTTCACCAAACGGGCCTTGAATCAATGTCCATAACAATAATTGGGCCCAAAATACTCTATCCATAAATTCCCAGACTTGGCCCAATAACCAACTGCCCACCAACAACCCAAACCCAAAAGCCCAAAATGAAATTCCACACAGGGGGAGTATGCTGGGCGTACCCACCTTAGTACGCGGGGCGTACTCACTGAAACGCAACTGAGGATCGGGGCTTTGGCCCGCTACGCGGGGCGTAACTGCGATACCCATTAAGTCCTTCTAACCTCTTAATGGCTTAAGCTCTTAAGCCTAAACTTCAGATCCCTAGGCCAAATATGATTAGAATCCATAAAGTCTCAAACTTTATCACTTGGGACGTCCATAAACTCTTAATCCAAGGTCTTAATCCATTAAGACCTATATATCTCACACATGGAACAACTACATCCCTTGGGACCTCATTTTTCTCACTCAAGACCTCTCCAAAGGTCTGAAAGGACATATAATCTTGACTAATTCGATACATGCAACAAGGTGAGGACTTTTGGGACAAAAATGGTGATAAGCTTCAAAATACATAGATCTCCACAATATGAAGGTCAAGCAAGAAGCTTTATACCTCAAACAAGCTCCAAAGGATGGTATCTCTACAGATCTACAAGCTCCAATCGTTATTCTTCTTCTTTGACAACTTCTCTTTTCTCCTTCAAGCCTTTCTTTTGCCAAAAAGAGCTTTCCAAGGTCAAGCACACCCAATAATGGAGAGAATACGAAATCTAGGGTTTCTCTAAGGTTAAGGATGAGCATAAGGAGGCTAAGGGGTGAACCAACATATTCCTTATATAGTGGCTGACCCTAAATTAGGGTTTGGGGTTTCTGAGAGTACACTGGGCGTACCTCCCTGGTACGCTGGGCGTACTCATCCGGCCACCCGCACATTTCACACCATTACACTGGGCGTACGTCCAGCTTACGCTGGGTGTACCCAGCCAGACTTCAAAAATAATTGCATGCATGCATGCCATGCATGCATGGGACCATTTCCCATTTATTCCACAAAGAGCTATAACAATGATTAACTTCAAAACACCGTAACTCCTCTAATCTAAACCCGCTCCCAAATAACTTATCATTCATATGAGATTGACGAGAAGCCCAATTCTTCTAACACATACACCAGCCCGAAACCTTCTCAGATGAAACTCATTTCTCGTAAAAGGACCAGAATTACCCTTCCTCTTAAATCTCAGGGACTCATAATTAAACACTTAAAGAACGGGGTGTTACAATTCTCCCCCACTTAAATTAGGCTTCATATAACATATAACATATAACATATAACATGTAAACTAAACCACTGCATCGGGCCCCGCCCGGCATCGGATTAGAGTCCGGTACTACTAATATCTAAACGGGCCGACATTGTGGACTTAGACCCGTTCCTACTGGAAGATGACTCACCTCACACTGCTGAGGCCACTAAGACACAATCCCACACTGCTGAAGTCCCACAGACTAAACCCGAGCTGCTGGATGATATGTTCCCGATCTGTCAATATCAAAACATCACCCAATTAATATTTGGGTTCCACTACAAAACTACACATACATACTTTGGTTAATTACTACATTACCCCTATTTAGGCTTCCCCAAGCTCAAGGTCCAATCCATAAGCCCAAAGTCAACTAGGATCAAAGCCCAACACATGGCCCAACTTTCCAAATTGGGCCCAAACCTCTACATGGACTTCCCTTAAGGCCCACTTGTTCAGTCCAGTCCAACATGTCTCATTCTAAGGGCCCAACATCATACAACCATCTAGGCCTATACTATAGTCCATCTATGGCCCAATTTTCCAAATTGGGCCTAATCATTCATATGGGCCTTACCCTAAAGCCCAACTAATTACTCTAGTCCATTTGATTAACCTTGGATGGCCAATAATAAATCAATTAAAAAAGCCCAATCGAAAGCCCCAACTCAAGGCCCAAGTGAAACTAGGGTTTCACATCAAAATGACGATTAGGGTTAAGTGTTTCTTACTTAACCGATTAAGGACTTAATCCCGTAAGGACTTAATCCATCAAGTCCAATATTACTTAGATTAATCTTTGCCAATAATTATTATTTAACATTCCAAGTTATTAAATAATTCCAGTGTGCGTCCTGATTAATTCTCAAAATTAGGGTTTAATTGGTATTAGTGTTTTCTAACCCAAAGACTAGCCCATTTATTAACTTGTTGGGCTTCTAGGTCAATTAGGGATTTAATGGGCCTACTAGGCCCACTAGAATGTCATTAATCCCATTAGGGTTTTATTAGCATCCATTAAGGTTTTATGAAGCCCTTTAAGTCTTATTGGGCCCATTAGGGTTTCAAACCCTCCAAACGAATCAACACAATCGAGAGAAGGCACACCGCCACCCGACACGGCGGCCGATGGCAGCAGCCACCACCCTAAGGTGGTGGTTTTCGGTTTTCTTTCATTAATCCAAATTTTACAATTACAAAGAAATTAGTAAAATAAACACACAACCACACACTAAACTAATCACACCCATAGCCACCATAGGGTGGCCGGCGGCGGCAGATGGTGGCAGCCACCACCTCACGGTGGTGGTGATGGCTTTTTCGACCAAATTAACTTCCACACACTTCTCTATTGAAATAAACCCACAAATACAGGCTTCTGATTTGCGATGTGCACCTCAGCCACCCGTTTGGTGGCTCACGGTGGCGGTAGCATCATTGGGAGGCGGCAGTAGCGATGACCACCATGGCAGGCGGCCATGGTGGTTCTTTTCCTCGATTTCCAGCCAACAACAATCTTACAACACTTCATGGTTCAACAGCAACACGTATCTTTGCATGACACGAGACCACCGCTCCCACCACCGACTAGGCGACTAGCAGCGCTGAAACAAACTAAGGGGTAGCGACCAAAAGTCGTTGTCGGCAACAACAATGATGCCGACATCGAAATCGAATAAAAGAATGAAGAAATCAAGTGTTGTTGGCATACCGAGAGGTTCCTGATCGCTCCTGGACCATCCAACAATGTTCTCGGCTTCCATCTTCAGTTTTCGTCGACTCTTGCGGTTGCACACAATGACATCGGCATCGAGGGCTATTGGGTGGCATCCGACGGTAAGGTTGCAGGTGGAGGGATGGCAATCGGACGCGAGATCGGCGGTGGCAGCTGGAGGGGGGTTCGAATCACACAGCGGCTAAAGGAAAGAATAGGTTTAGGGTTTGGGATTCCTGTTCCATTAGAATGAGAGGGAAGGAAAATCGGGTATATCCCGATCATTTCAAAACTTTAATCCAAATGACTAACTTCAGTCCCTCCTCCTAATTGTGTTTTCCATTAAAATCCATATTTTACCTTTTGAACCCCAGTTCCATAAATTCCTTTCCTAGGAGGTCCCCAATTTACAAATCAGCCCCCTCAACCATCATATCTTTTCAAGTTAAATCCATTAATTACCAGACGCACCCTGAGCTCCAAAATTCTTTTCAATTTAATACTGAAGTTACACTTTAAACCCATGACTTTTAAAATTCTTCACAATTTAGTTCGAGACTTTCATTTATTATTTTACTAAAATAAACAGGGCGATACACACGCTCCACTAACGACTTAAACAAAGTGCAAAGTGTAATTTCATGGGCTAGAACCTTATTCACATTTTCCTAAGGTAACTAAGATTGATAATTTAAAAAAACATTTAGTTACTTTACTATCATTATACTTTTAATTTGGATTAAAGTCATTGTCCTACCCGTTCGGCTAATGACCCTCCACCAGTCAAGGTAGCGGTGGGTGAGAGTGGACATCCATTAAGCTGCCATTTTATAGGCAACAACCTTATACCCCCCCCCCCCCCCCCCCTTTATATACCAACTTCGTGAATGAGACCTACTAACGGTAAAACAACTTTTGTTCTTATATATATATATATATATATATATATATATATATATATATATATATATATATATATATATATAACTTATAATATTATAAGTATAAGGGTTGAATTTTAACTTTTTAAAATTCTATGGGTTGGAACTAAAGTTTTGAAAGTGACTTTACATCTTCCAAAACATGAGGGCAAGTTTTGTAACTTTCAAAACTTTTCCTCTTTCATAACTTATGAGTTAATGGATTAATAGAATGAGAGACTTTTCATTTTATGTAACCTATGTGTTTATTAATGGACTTTAAGAGTGTGACTTTTGGTAATCCATAACTTGAGGACAAATTATGGATTCCATTATAACACATCAAGATCAAGAATTAAACTAAGAATCAAGTTACAAATAATTCCTATGATCTTCTAAACACATAAGTTCATGAACATGCATATCAACAATTTCAAGAATCATAAATAAACGATATAAAAATTGAAAATTTGATATTAGACATTTAAAATGGATTAGCATAACCATTACACCATCTAAAACAAGTTTTACAACACCAAAATAGTTTAGGGTACTGTTTCTAGTCGATTTCCAGCAGCAAAAGTTGAAAAACTGCACTCTGACAATCCAACTCGTCAAGTGCACGAACTGACTTGCCGAGTTGGTTGAAGAAACGCATGGACTCATCGAGTCCCCTCACGGAATCAGCGAGTTCACCCAGGCAGAAAACAATTTTGTCGATTTTCTTAACAAGTTTGCATCAAGTATGTAATAAACAAGCCTAGGCTTTGATACCACCGAAGGGTTTTGTGCATTCTAACACTCCTAAGGTGTACATGCAACCCTAGAAACCTTGGATCTATGTTTTACTAAGATACATGCAAAAATGATTTTCCAAGATTCTTAACTTAACTAGCATGGCATGGGGAACTTTAAAACATAATTGCTAGTAGAACAACATACCTTTTAGTTGCTTGGATTCCTAGAAAACCTTGTGAGCCTAGCACCCCAAGTGTCATGCCTCAAATGTCTCACAGAACACCACAACACTTAGAATAACTTTGAGAGAAGTACGCTTGCACCTCAAAATCGGCTAGCCCTCTATTACTTGCTTGTAGTGGCTGATTGTGCCTAGACATGTGGTCTTTATATAGTTGTGAGACAAGTAGGGTTACACCATGTAAACCCTATTGTCATGGCTTTCCATATTGCATGATCCATGGGTTTGTAACCTCAATGGACTATCCATGGAGCACCTTATGGGTTTTAACCCAATCCATACAAACCATGGATCATTAGCCCAAAAAGAATAGATGATTTACATAATTAACCCTATATATTTAATTAGTCTCTTTTTGATCACTTAATTAATTATAAGTTAATTCTTGATCAATACTAATTAAATAATATTGTTAATATATTAGAACTTATAATATATTAATAAACCTTAAGTGTTATTTCTCTCATTTGGTCTATCCAAGTGTTGCAATGCCATGCAACCCAAATAGACCATGCTAATCGGGTCAAGCACATTTCAGGAATAGTTATGAACTTAGACACCTAATGCAACACTATCCACTTGGCATGTGATTTCTCTCTCTTGAAAGACTCCGTGCAATGAAGAAAACATTGTCACTCGGTCTATAGAAGAGATATACAAAGGATTTCTATGGGTAGCCGATGAAAATACAACACTCAATACGAGGTTCGAGCTTGTCATGAGTTTCTTTTTCTCGCAAAAGCCTTGCAACCCCAAACCTTTATGTGTGCTAATGAGGAAACCTTCCCTATCCACATCTCGTGAGATGTTTTGGAAACCTTTTTAGTTGGGGCTAGATTGAGGATATGGGTAGCGGTCTCTAAGGCATACCCCCAGAATAAGATAGGTAATGAAGCTTGACTCATCATAGAACAAACCATGTATAGCAAGGTTCGATCGCGCCTCTCAGCCACATGATGAAGCTGTGGTGTCCTAGGTGGCGTCAATTGTGAAACAATTCCACATTCCTTAAGATAGCCTTGGAACTCAATACTAAGATACTCTCCTCCTCGATTGGATGAAAGCATCTTTATCTTCCTGCCCAACTGACTCTCCACTTCTGGCTTAAACTCTTTGAAATTTTCAAAGGTTTCGGACTTATGCTTAATTAAGTAAATATACCCATATCTACTATAATCATTAGTAAAAGTCACATAAAAGCGGTTAGCATCCCTTGTGACAGATCTGAAGGGTCCACACAGATCGGTGTGTATGAGATCCAACAAGCCCTCACGCCTTTCACAAGTACCAGTGAAGGTTGACTTGGTCGTCTTTCCAAGCAAACAAGATTCACAAGTGTCATCCGACTTTAAGTCAAATGACTCCAAAACTCTATCCTTTTGGAGTTGGGCTATGAACTTCTTGTTCACATGTCCAAGATGAAAATTCCATAAGCATGCTTTATCCAAAACATTGGATGAATCAATATGCAACACATTATTTCCTAAGTTATCTACAGTCGTCACAGCTTCATATATACCATTACAAGTTAATGCTTCAAACTAAAATCTACCATTATAATAAACATTAATACTACTAGTTTGATTATTAAAAGAAAAGCCAAAACCTTATTTATACAAACTATGAAAGGAAATAATATTTCTCACCATATCATACAAGTAGCAACAATTATTTAGTTCTAAATTAAACCCACTACTAAGCAATAAAGTATAAAATCCAATATTGGTGACATATGTCTTTTTCCTATTCCCCATGATCAAGTTCATCTTCCTTTGCTCCACATTCCTACTTCTCTTTAGTCCCTGCAAATTAGAACAAAATGTGAAAACCACATCTTCTATCTAGGACCCAAGAATTAACATGTGATGAGTTATTAGACAAAATAGTATAAATACCCGTGAAGAAGGGTTTAATCTTCCCATACCTTATGTGTTGCAAGTATTTGTTGGAATAGTGTCTAAGGCTGCAACTATATTAGGCAAGTATTTGACCCGGTTGTGCATGGTTCTTTTGGGTTGCCTTCACCATAGCAACTTGATGGGATGATTTGTTAAGAGAGAGTAAATATTATAAGGAATAATATATAGTTTTTTGATTAATATAAGTCATAGATTAATTAGTATTAATTTGGTGACTTAAAGAGATTAATTAAATAAGAGGGTATAAACTATCAATTGTTTGATAGTTAAGCTTTAGACTGTAAATCCGTACAGATATGGATTGGACGAATTCTAGGAGCTAAAGGATAGCTCAAAAATCATCCATGAGGTTATCTAGGAATGGATTTGGATAGCCTTAAGAGAAGATTATCCAATTAGGGTTTAGACTGTAACCCTTAAGGAGTCTACAAGTATAAATAGACCCCATGGGTAAGGGAAATCGACATCTCATCTAAAGTAAGAGAACTCTGGCCAATTTCCTCCCCTCTCCTCTCTCCTAAATCATCTTCCTTGCTATTGGTGTTTGTAAGCCATTAGAGGAGTGATATTTGTGACTCTAGAAGCTCCAAGACTACAAGATCATCAATGAATTCAAAGGTATGGTTCTAGATCTATTTCAATGTTGTTATTTAACCTAATTAGGCATTGGATGTCTTGGATTCAAAGCATGTTTAATTAGAAAGCCTAGATCCGAGCATTAGGGTTTTGCATGCGCACATAGGAAAGTTCTTATGGCTAAAACCCATCAGTGTTATCAAAGCCTAGCTTGGTTTTCTTTAAATTGTTGCTTGATTAATTGAAACAAACCTGCAAAATTCGAATTTTTGGGTTCTGATTCATGGACTTGGCGAGTTCCAAAGTGGACTTGGCGAGTTCCAAAGTGGACTTGGCGAGTAGGCCTGACTCGGCGAGTCCCTTTGTGTACTTGGCGAGTCCGGGCGTCAGGATTAGCCAAAACCGGGATTTTTTTCATGTTTATCTTATGGAAACTTACCTTAATCATATTAGATCAACCCTAATCCGATTTTATGATATATATGACTATAATCTTGATCTAATTAAAGATATTGATCATCTAATAAAATATTTAATTTCCTTATATGATAATTAATTAAATATTTTGATTATTTTGGTAATTATCTTAAAAGAAATCTTGGATAAATCAAATATAGATAATTAGGATATTAATTGTTAATTGGAATTATTTGTTATTTGATCCTCCATGTTTTAAATGTTTAAAACTTGCCCTCACATTTTGAAATTTGTATTTGTGATTACAAGTTTTAATTTAGACAACTTAAATTTCAAACCCTACGTTTTAAAAGGTTTAAAACACAACCCTATACTAATATGATATTACTAGAATAATATATATATGTATAACTAAACGCTAGTCTTACCGTTAGTAGGCCTCATTCATGAAGCCGATCTATAAGGTGGGTATAAGGTTGTGGCCTATAAAATGGCGCTTAATGTGTGTACACTCACACCCACCGCTTGCTTGATTGGTGGAGGGTCGTTAGCCGAACGGGTAGGATAGGGCAACCTCATCCTCTCATTAAAAGTATAATAAGTAATACAAAGTAACTACACGTTTTTAAAAATTTCCCAATCTTAGTTACTTTAGGAAAGTGAATTGGTGCAATCCCATGAAATTACACTTTGCACCCTTGCTAAGAAGTTAGTGGAGCGTGTGTGGTTTACCGGCACACTAATTGGTTCTAAGAAAAGGTGGCAAAGGGTGATTCATTTTTTATCATAGTTCGATGGAGCGTGTGTGGTTTACCGGCACATCGAATAGGTGATCGTTACAATGAAGGCACCATGTGAATTTGCATGATAATTCACACCCGCTTTGTGATCCTCGGTATCCCAGTCACAAACAAGAGGGGCATATCGAGATTTAAACATGCCATTGAATAGTTTCAATGAATCTCATCCGAACCTAGGAATTCTCAATACACTTAGGACTAATAGTTTAGGTTTTGTGATGGAGAATTAGTGAATCGTCATTTACTTACCTTCAATTTATTTACATGTTAGATTACGGCATCCCTTTTCTAGTATGTAAATGTTATTGTTGGATCCTAACCCTAATTTTTCTAATTGGGTGATAATTAGGGATTCTTATTCTAATCTATCTTTGTCCTTTCTATAGATGTCGAACGCAAACAACGCTGCTGCTAGTTCTTTCACGTTGATGAGCCTTTGCCAAAAGGTCACCTTCGATGGAACGAACTTTAGCGAATGGATAAGATACATTCGCACCATTGCTCGCTATGAGGATAAGGAGTATGTCCTCGATGAAAAGCTTGAGAAGATCATCCCCGAAATCGCTACTCCGGCCACAATCACCGCTTTTGAGACTCATGAGCGAGATGCAACGAAGGTACATTGCATCATGATTGCCACCATGAACTCCGAATTCCAAAAGTCCTACGAGGACATGTACCCGTACAAGATGCATAAAGACTTATTGGAGAGATACCACCAAAACGCGAGACAAGAGCGTTATGAGATTTTCACTAACATGATTTCCGCTAAGATGGGTCATGGAGAATCTCTTACCGTGCACCTGCAAAAGATGCAAAGGTATGTCGACCGCCTTCGCAAGTTAAATGTTGACTTTGGGGAAGACTTGGCGATCGACATGGTGCTTCACTCTTTGCCTACGATGTACAACCAATTTAGGATGACCTACCACATGAACAAAGAGGAGGTCACCCTAAGCAAACTCCAAGGTCTCTTGAGGGTCGCTGAGAGTAACTTCAAAGACAAGTCTATTGCACCTACTCCCAATCCGCCTGCTGCTCCTGTCTTGGCAATTGGTCAAGGAAAGGGAAAGAAGAGGAAGGCTTCATCGAAGAACTATCGCAAGGTTAAAGCCCGAGATGGTTCCTCTTCTAGTGGGACCAAAGTTGATCCCACTAAGCCCTATCCTAACCCGAAGGAGGCAGAGTGCCACCACTGCCACAAGATAGGACATTGGAAGAGAAGCTGCCCAGAATACATGCAAGCAATCAAAGAAGGAAAGATCAAGCCATCTTTCGCAGGTATATACACAATTAAATCTAACGATTCTAATCATGCTATTTCTTGGGTTCTTGACACCGGTTGTGGTTATCACATTTGTTCTAATGTGCAGGGACTAAGAAGAAGTAGGGATGTGGAGCAAGGAAGGATCAATCTAATCATGGAGAACAGAAGATCGTCGCCTGTGACCAAGATTGGAGTGTATTCTTTAGTGCTTAGGAATAATTTATGTTTAGATTTGAACAATTGTTGCTATTCGCTAGAAATGGCTAGAAACATCATTTCATTTCATGGTTTATATAGACAAGGATTTAGATTTTATTTTAATAATGAGAATGGTTCTATTTTGGCTTATCTAAATGGTGTCGTTTACTTTGAAGCTATACCATGTAATGGAATATATGAAACTGTTATGATTGTTGATAACTTAGGAAATGATGTTTTGAATATTGATTCTTCCACTAGTATGGATAAAGCATCCTTGTGGCATTGTCGTCTTGGACATGTCAACAAGAAACGCATAGCCCAACTCCAAAAGGATAGAGTGTTGGAGTCATTCGACCTTAGGGAAGATGATACATGCGAGTCTTGTTTACTTGGAAAGATGACTAAGTCACCCTTCACGAGTACTTGTGAAAGGGGTGATGGACTATTGGACCTAATACATACCGATGTATGTGGACCCTTTAGATCAACCACGAAGGATGGGAACCACTTCTATGTGACTTTTAGCGATGATTATAGTAGATATGGGTATATCTATTTAATCAGGCAAAAGTCAGAAACCTTTGAAAGGTTTAAAGAGTTCAAGAATGAAATGGAGAATCAATTGGGCAGGAAAATCAAGATGCTTCGATCCGATCGAGGAGGAGAGTACCTAAGTCTTGAATTCCACGATTATCTCAAGGAGTGTGGAATCGTTTCGCAATTGACGCCTCCTAGGACACCGCAGTTGAATGGTGTGGAAGAAAGGCGTAATCGAACCTTATTGGATATGGTTCGCTCTATGGTGAGTCGTGCTTCACTACCTATCTCTTTTTGGGGTATGCCTTAGAGACTGCCGCCCATATCCTTAACCGAGTCCCTACTAAGAAGGTTGCCAAAACACCTCACGAGATGTGGACAGGGAAATCTCCCTCGTTGGCACACATCAAGGTTTGGGGTTGCGAGGCTTTCGTAAGACGAGATACTTACGACAAGCTCGAACCTCGTAGTGAGCGATGTATTTTCATCGGCTACCCGCAGACATCATTTGGATATCTCTTCTATAGACCAAAGGACAATGTTGGCTTCGTTGCGAGGAGAGGAGTTTTCCGAGAACGAGAACTCATAAGCCAAGGAGACAGTGGGAGGCAAATCGAACTTGAAGAGATTCAAGAGTCGATAGATGAAGGAACCTCTACCGGTAGCACTCAACCCGAGGAGGAAACTCCAGTTGAACCGATTGACGAGTCCTTATCTCTTAGATGTTCCGATAGAGTTAGAGTTCATCCCCAGTTTTATGGTTTTCATATTACTACCGAAGGGGACACGTATATTAGTGATGGTACACTAGTAAATCTTGATGAACCTAATAGCTATAAGGAAGCCATGGCAGGCCCGGAGTCTGCGAAATGGAAAGAGGCAATGGATAGTGAGATCCAATCCATGTATGATAACCAAGTTTGGAATTTGGTTGATAATGTACCCGGACGTAAGACCGTTGGGTGCAAATGGATCTTCAAGAAGAAGACCGGCGTGGATGGGAACGTACACATGTATAAAGCACGATTGGTTGCGAAGGGATTTACTCAAACTCCAGGAGTTGACTATGATGAGACCTTCTCACCAGTTGCGAAGATTAAATCTATTAGAGTGATGCTAGCAATTGCCGCATTTCATGATTATGAAATTTGGCAAATGGATGTCAAGACCGCCTTCCTTAACGGAAAGTTGGCTGAGAATGTTTACATGGCTCAGCCAGAGGGGTTTGTGGATCCGAAGCATCCAAATAGAGTGTGTAAGCTTGAGAAGTCCATTTATGGACTTAAGCAAGCGTCTCGCAGATGGAATCTTTGCTTCGATGAGAAAGTCAAAGAGTTTGGATTTGTACGAAGCAAAGACGAATCTTGTGTATATGTCAAAGCCAGTGGGAGTATAGTTAGCTTCCTCGTTCTATATGTCGATGACATATTACTCATAAGAAACGACATCCCGACTCTGCAAGAAGTCAAGAGCTGGCTCGGGAAGTGTTTCGCTATGAAGGACCTCGGAGAGGCTTCTTACATTTTGGGAATAAGGATAGTAAGAAAAAGAAGTAAGAGACTAATTGGACTTAGTCAGAATACTTACTTAGAGAAGGTACTAAAACGTTTTAGTATGGAAAACTCAAAGAAGGGAGAACTACCGATACAAGGTAATGCCAAGTTGAGTAAGACTCAAAGTCCGAGTACCGAAGCTGAAATAGCATAAATGAGTCGAGTACCATACGCTTCCGCAGTTGGCTCAATCATGTACGCTATGACTTGTACTCGCCCTGATGTAGCCTTCGCTTTGAGCATGGTTAGCAGATATTAAGGGAACCTTGGCAAAGCACATTGGATTGCAGTGAAGAATATCCTTAAGTACCTTCGGAGGAAGAAGGAATGGTTCTTAGTCCTTGGAGGGAGTGATGACTTGAAGGTGCGAGGGTATAGTGACGCCAGTTTTCAGACCGATAGGGACAACTACCGTTCGCAGTCGGGCTGGGTCTTTACCCTAAATGGATGAGCAGTAACTTGGAAGAGTTCCAAGCAAGAAACCGTAGCTGATTCAACGTGCGAATCAGAGTACATCGCAGCGAGCGAAGCTTCGAAGGAGGCAATATGGCTAAAGAACTTCATCAGTGATCTTGGAGTTTTTGCCTGCCATAAAGGAGCCCATGGAGATTTTCTGTGATAACGAAGGTGCGGTTGCCTTGACCAAGGAACCGAGGGATCATGGTAGATCAAGACATATCGACAAAAAATATCACTTCATTAGACATCGTGTAGAAGAAGGATAACTCATAGTTAAGAGGATATCATCAGAAGATAACCCAACATATCCGCTTACGAAGGGAATGAGTAGGGTTAAGCACTTGCAGCATACTAGGAGTATTGGGCTGAAGGATGATATTAGTATAGATTAGATAGTATTAGAAACATATAATAGATAAATGTAATTAACATTTGGCGATTAAATAAAGGAGTTTTATTTATGAGTAATGTTACTGTCTTATGTTAATCGTTTAACTATTGTTTCACTTTGCATGTTTTGACTTCCAGAATAATTGAATTTATTAGGAATAATCGAATTGTTCAAATTGTCCACAATCGTTCATATGTTGGAAGTAGATATGAATGAAGATTGTCATGAATTGGTGTGTAGATTGTCTAAATGATATTAGACATAGAAAAGGGTTGCTGCAACGTTCATGAGTGCTTATGAACTGGTGTTGAGCATTGGAATAAACCCGCGCTTGCTGGAATCACTTTATGGAATACGATATAAAAGGTGATCGCAAGACGATAATATCATATAGTATTAAAACCTAGATATATGGTTTATTATTTGTTAATTGATTGTACATTGATAATGCGAAAACGCATCAGTAACTCGGTGTTATAAAACGCATTGTTGTGTATAGTTGGTTAATGAATAAGTAAATGCATATAAGTCGAAGTTTATCTGTAACTTTTATCAAAAAGGTAAAAGTGATATCTCGGTCGCTCGATGATTTGATTTGACTTATGTGTCGGGCCCGGTCAGAACTAAATGGATGTGTTTGATTAAGTTCTATGTCGGATAAATCAGAGATCGAGAAATCAAATGCTAGACTAACCATTCAATAGGATTGTTAGCATGATATCTAACAGAGGACTGTACGATCCCTTATCTAAAGGACAAGATTGATTAGATCAGAGTTTGACAGCGTCTTTGAGAGCTACGATTGCAAACCGAATTATACTTGTATAGTTGCTAGACTTATCCAAGTGGGAGACTGTTGGAATAGTGTCTAAGGCTGCAACTATATTAGGCAAGTATTTGACCCGGTTGTGCATGGTCCTTTTGGGTTGCCTTCACCATAGCAACTTGATGGGATGATTTGTTAAGAGAGAGTAAATATTATAAGGAATAGTATATAGTTATTTGATTAATATAAGTCATAGATTAATTAGTATTAATTTTGTGACTTAAAGAGATTAATTAAATAAGAGGGTATAAACTGTCAACTGTTTGATAGTTAAGCTTTAGACTGTAAATCCGTATAGATATGGATTGGATGAATTCTAGGAGCTAAAGGATAGCTCAAAAATCATCCATGATGTTATCTAGGAATGGATTTGGATAGCCTTAAGAGAAGATTATCCAATTAGGGTCTAGACTGTAACCCTTAAGGAGTCTACAAGTATAAATAGACCCCAGGGGTAAGGGAAGTCGACATCTCATCTAAAGTAAGAGAACTCTAGCCGATTTCCTCCCCTCTCCTCTCTCCTAAATCATCTTCCTTGCTATTGGTGTTTGTAAGCCATTAGAGGAGTGACATTTGTGACTCTAGAAGCTCCAAGACTACAAGATCATCAAGGAATTCAAAGGTATGGTTCTAGATCTATTTCAATGTTGTTATTTAAACTAATTAGGCATTGGAAGTCTTGGATTCAAAGCATGTTAATTAGAAAGCCTAGATCCGAGCATTAGGGTTTTGCATGCGCACATAGGAAAGTTCTTATGGCTAAAACCCATCAGTATTTGGGGTAGCTTCGTCTCTAGTTTGCTTTTTCATGATAATGGAAGCACTTGGCTTCCTTTGGAATGGAAGAGGGTTTAGCAGAACCAACTTTGGTCCCACTAGAAGAGAACTCATCATGGGACTTTCCCTTGTGGCTCCTAGAAGGATTCTTCTTATTCTTTCCCTTTGATGTCCAATTGCTAGGATAGGGGCAGTAGTAGTAGGAGTAGAAACAACAAAGTTTCCTTTAAGACTACTTTTAGCAGTCCTTAAAAGGCCTTGAAGTTTTGCTTAGAGTGACCTCTTCATTGTTCATATGATAGGTTATACGAAACTGGTCATAACAAGGAGTCAAAGAGTGTAGAAGAATATCTATGGCCAACTTTTCATTAAAGTTGACATTTAAATTCAACAAACGATCCACAAATATTTGCATCTTCTACAAGTGGGCCATGATGGACTCTCCATCATTCATTTTGGTTGTAATCATGGAGGCTATGCTTTCATTCCTTTCCTACCTTGCACTTTGATGATACCTTTCCATTAAGTCTTGGTGCATTTCATAAGGCCAAAAGTCCTTATAGGAATTGAAAATCTCAACAGTCATGGTAGCAATCATAATGCATGACACTTTGGTAGCGTCCCTCTCATGGGCCTTGCATTCAGCAATCTGTTCAGGAGTGGCGGTAGATTCTTCAATCTCTTCAATCTCTTTATCTAGGACATATTCTTTGTCCTCATAGAGAATGGTCATTTGGATGTTTCCAATCCAATCATTGAAGTTCGTTCCATCAAATATGAACCACCCATATAAATTCACAAGGGAGAAAGAGATTGAAGGGTTTGGGTTTGAAGCAGTGTTGGAAGACATCTAAAAAGAAAGACAAAGTTTAGTTTATATAATGAACCTTAATATAACACCCAAATGAAATATTAAGGCTAGGAACCAACACAATATTTTACAATTAGGAGAAGGGAACAAAACCTTCGTATAGGAATTCACAAAGAAACAATCCAATTAATCAAGATACACAACGAGGGTTGTATTCATACGATTTTGCACTTCTCGACAAATATAATCTGTTTCATTATTCTAAGTGGTTATTCTCTTTTGGGTAATAAAGAACTTGTTATTCTTAACTCTTGGGTTCAGGAATTCCTATATAACTTAAGTGACACAATAAAAGCTTTTTCTCTTCTTTTATTAACTGATTTATGTATCGGATTTCATTCGCATTGCAAAATAGTTGAAGGTAGATAAATGATGATTTACCCATTTCCACCATGAAAAACGAAATTGATTATTAAGTTTTAATTAGATTGAAATTTCTAGATTCATTCGAGATTCATTGAACTTTTCAATGGCATGTGTAAATCTTAATTATGCCCTTCAAGTTTGTAACTCGGATGTCGGAGATCACAAACAAGGTGTGAATACCCATGTAAATTAGCTTGGTACACATAATGTTACAAACTTGAAGGGCATCGATCTACCCTTTTCCACACATGCTCCATTAATCCATGATTAACATAAATCTACCATTTTCCACACATTGTTAGTCTAAAATTAGTGTGCCGGCTAACCACACACGATCCATTAACCACTTAACAAGGTGCAAAGTGTAACTTAATGGAATAGTACCATTTTCACATTTTCCTAAAGTAACTAAGATTGAGAATTTATAAAAGTTTAGTTACTATAATAATTATCATTATACTTATTAATGAGAATTAATGTCTTATCCTATCGATTCGGCTAACGACCCTCCACCAGTCAAGGAAGCGGTGGGTAAGAGTGGACACCCATTAAAATACCATTTTATAGGCAATAACCTTATACCCCTTATAGACCGACTTTGTGAATGAGGCCTACTAACAGTAAGACTGACTTGTGTTATATATATATATATATATATATATATATATATATATATATATATATATATATATATATATATATATATATAAGTATTAAACTTTAATATTATAATAGTATAAGGGTTGAATTTTAAACTTTTAAAAGTCTTGAGTTTGGAATTAAAGTTTCATAAATGAGACTCTTCAAGTTCCAAAACATGAGGGCAAGTTTTGTAACTTGTAAAAACTTTTGATTTCCATAACTTATGGATTTTAAAGTTCCATGAATGAGACCTTTAAAATTCCAAACTTGCGAAAAAGTTATGAAACCTTTCATGATCTTTTGAATTGTATAACTTACAGTAGTTAATAGTCTCATAAATGAAGACTTTTCATATTCCTTAACTTGAGGAAAAGTTATGGAACTTTTCAAGAAACACATAGATGAAATTAAACTAATCCAATTATCATATAATTCATCATTTACCAATTTGTCCTAGTTCATATTCAAGATAGTTTCAAATTTTACCAATAATTAGTTTTTCACAAAATCAAGTAATTATCTTAAAATTTGACGAACTTCATGTATTTGGATTGGGATAAACATTACAATATTAGCAAAATCAAATTTTATGAACCAAAACAGTTTGTGGTAATGATCCTAATCCAAAACAGGCCAAAAACTCGAAAATTCTGCTATCTGATTAGCCAACTCATCCAAAAAAGCTTTGGACTCTTCGAGTTAATGGAAAAACTCATCCAACTCGTCGAGTCCAGCTGTGGACTCGTCAAGTTCATCAGGCTGTGGCCAGAAAAAGTCATTTTTCCAACTTTGAAAATCAAACATTTGCATCACTATAATAGAAAACATCCATGGCTCTGATACCACTGATGGGTTTTATGTACTCTAACATTCCTATGGTGCACATACAACCCTAATGCTTTTGATCTAAGTTTTCTCTAATTATACATACATCATTGTTTTCGAAAGCATAAAGTGTGATGCCTCATAAAAAAATAGTTAGATGATTGCTATGTGTAGTAGCTTGCTTGTGGTTGACCTTTAGGAGCCTAGAACCTCAAGTGTGATGCCTTAAATGTCTAATAACAAACCAAGAACAAGAGAATGGATTTGAGAGAGAGGTTTGGGAGATAAAAATCGGCTTGCTACAACTCTAGTGTGCATGGGGGCTGATTTTAGGGTGTTAGGGACTTCTTATATAGATTAGGATTACAACCATGCAAACCCTAATGACTCTTCATATTTCTTAGTATTTTGGGCTAAACCTTCTTGGACTTTCACATAGGTTTAGTCCAACTGTAATCAACATGAGTGATGAGCCCAACTCGATCAATACTAATTAAATACTAAATTAATTCTTGATCAATACTAATTAAATATTGTGATTTCTCAGTTAATATATTATACTTAGAATATATTAATAAATCACAATAACCTCTTCCTCAAATATCCATTCTATCAAATTGTTCTAGAGTGTTATAAACCAAATGGACCATGCTATTATTGAGTCAAGTATATACTAATTATAGTTGTGGGCTTAGACACTTAATCCAACACATTCTACCTTCCACATATATTTGTACTTTCCTAAAGGATTACCCTGACTTCACCAAGTTCCTACCACTACTACTGCTCGGTCCACTAATCTCATCCTAGGCTTACCCTAGGGTAACTCTCTGACCTACTCACCGCCTTTAGCTGCATAAGAAATCCTTGCTACCTTTACCTGACTTGCTCACAAATACCATTACATATCACTCAGACCAGATAATTCTTCGAATGAGAGGTCCTACCCTACAACGGTTGGACTCAAACAAGAGCTGCGAAATGGGGCTAGACCTAACCTTCTAAAGCAAAATTCGGACATTGAGTAACCCAAACAAAACATATCCTATCCATGCTATCATACCACTGACTAGTCAGTATCGTCATGCAGCTTAATAAACACATAAAACAGGCACATAAGGCATCTTCCTAGACCCTTACCCCTAATATAGCATGCAGTTCTCATATAAATAAAGTAGGCATATAAGGCATACTTCCTAGATCCTTATCCCTAATCTAGCATGCAGTTCTCATAATCATACCGTAAGATATCGTGTATGGGTATCTTGGGGAAAACTTACTTGAGCTTGGCCGGTTCCACGCATCACACACCTTGTTCTTTTCAAACTCCCTTTTCTCTTTTCAAATTCTTTTCGAAAGTCTTTTTATAAAAATGATTTTTCTTTCTAGAATTTTCATACCAAGTCCTTAGATTGAGTCTAGACACACCCGAGAGTGTGCCCGAATCCCTTAAACCAAGGCTCTGATACCAACTTGTAACATCCCAAAAATATAGACCAAAAATTTCATTTTAAATTAAACAAATATAAATCCATCTATCTAAATACCTTATAGTAATATATATATATATATATATATATATATATATATATATATATATATATATATATATATATATCTATATATATATATATATATATATATATATATATATATCAAACCAGTGTATCCATAGTCAAAACATGTCATAACAAAATCATATTAAAGTATAAATCCCATAGATCTCTTGTGCGGAAAATGTGGTGTGATGTGCTGCGATCACGCCAAATCTTTTCCCTTTGAAGAAGAAGGACCTGGGACAAAAACTGAAAATCGTAAACACAAAGCTTTGTGAGTTCCCCCATCATATCACATACCATACAATAAACATACTAACAGGCATATCTAGGTGCCCAACCTACCCTACTGATCATATATGGGTACTCAACCTACCCTTGTTAGGCATACCGGGGTGCTCGACCTACTCCTTCTCAAGCCTATCTAGGTGCTTGACCTACCCTATCATGCATATCTGGGTGCCCGGCCTACCCTCCGGTTTATTTCAACTCGATACGATGACTATTTCATCCCTACCACTACCACATAAAACATAGCATAACATACTTTCAGGTATATCTAGGGGCCTAAGCTACCATGCAAGTATATCTCAATCGGGTCCGCTGACTAGTTCCCTTCCTACCACTATCATATAATATCATAGCATACTAGCACAAATAGCATAACAGATAGTGGCATACCAGATAATTATCACAAAAACAATCATATCTACTATAATCAACTAATAGTGGGCCAGCACTAGTGCCTTCGACCCACTTCTACTAGAAGGTAACTCACATCAATGTCGTGAAGTAGCTAAACTGTCCTCGGTGCTGGGTTCAACTCCTCTCAAAATCCTACACATAACAATCTCCTTTAATTACTCTTTCGTACTCATACCCCTTTAAGGTTTAACTCTGGTCAATGGTCAAAGTCAAAGTCAACATCCTAGTCAAACTCAACATCTTGGTTGACTCATCTCGTCGAGTTGGTCCATCAACTCGTAGAGTTCCATAATCCATAAAACCTTGAAATCTTGACCGCACTCGATGAGTTCTTTAATGAGCTCGTCGAGTTCCATGATTTGTAAAACTCTGGAAGCGTCGATCCTACTCATCGAGTTCTTTCATGAACTCGTTGAGTTCTTCCTTATAACACACTTAGGACCTTTTACTCATACAGAGTTGGGACATTGTGCTCATAACTCACTGAGTTCCTCCTTGAACTCATCGTGTTCTTCAATATTCAATCCCAAACATGTCCAACTCGGTGAGTCATCTCCTAGACTCAACGAGTTTACTCAGTAACAGAAAAGGTTGGGGGACCACGACCCAACTCGCCGAGTTGTATGAACAAATCGTAGGGTCCCCCATAAACTAAATCTATATATTCGTTTCTAGTCGGGCTTAATGCATCCAATCATATCTTTGGTTCCCTAGGGTCGATATATCATGTAAAGTTTCTAACTTTACGTGCATGCATGGATTATTTATCTCAAAAGTCTCTAAACAGTGGTTCACATGATGCATGAGACTCTCATGACTCCAAAACATGCTTGAATCCATGAATGGTTCCAAAAATGGCTCCTTACAGCCCTAAGCTACACCATGAAGAGATATAGTAAATGAATAGACAAGGTATAGACTTTATACCTCAATAAGGCCACTTTGACAATGAAATCTCTAGATCCAAGGTTCCTTCCTTCAACCAAGCATTTCTAGCTTCCACTCCTTCAAGGAAATACAAAAGAATCACTCCTTTTCACTCACACACACTCACAAGGCTCAAGATCACGGATTAGGGTTTGATTGACCAAGGAAGGTGATGAGGGTGGCTACAAGGAGGTATTAAGGTCCTTAAATAGGGTGCAAACCCTGTACATTAGGGTTTCACTATAACAGTCCTACTCGTCTAGTTGAGGCTTCTCAACTCATTGATTAGACTTCAAGTCCCGCATCCAAAAAACCCATTCCTACTCGAAGAGTTTGGGGCCTCTAACTCGTTGAGTCCCTTTGAAAAAATAAGTAATTCTTTATTAAAATACACACCAGGAACCAGGCATTACAGATTTAGTGCTTAATGATTAACTCCTCACCCTTTTAAGCCTAGGGTTTGGGTTTTGAACCCATTTTGGTGGAAAAGTTGGAAACTTTACCCTTATAGACATCATTTTAGAGTAGATCTGAGATTTAGAATTCCTTGATTTTATGGAAACAACTTAATGCATTAAGTTGTTGGATTTCTGGCTAACTCGGTGTGTGTATTAATGAACTTGGCAAGTTGATACAAGTTTTCCCAATCTATACAGTCAATGGAGAAACACAACGAGGTGAAGGACAACTCGGCGTGTTGGGTCAAGTAGGACCGTTGACTTTGACTTTGATCTTAATCTTTGACCGTATTTGACTTGTAAAGTATTTTTGGGCGTTGTGAGTTGTATTTAAGGAAATTGTTTCTGGTTAGGGGTTGATTAGAGTCGATATTTGGGGCCATGATCTGTTCAACTATCATTTTCTATTTGAGGTGAGTTACCTTACCGGGTTTAGCAGGTCGAAGGCACCACTACCAGCCCATGTGTATGTTATGTTATGTTGTTAGTATGCTAGTTGTCTTCGTGACTCTTGCATTTGCTTGTGTTTATAAGTTTTTTGTCTTAGGGCCGATGTCGGGCGGGGCCTGATCAACAGCGTATGCTATGTATCACTGTGATTATTGCATGTGTATGTGTTTATTTGATATATGTATTGTATGTTGGGTGGGATGCGTTTTACCGAGCTCAACTTGATGTCGAACAAGGCCCATTTTCTATTTATTTTATGTTGTTATGTGGTATTTTAGGGGAACTCAATAAGTTTTGTTCTTACCGTTTTTAGTTTATGTTTTAGGTACTTCCGATTCTAAAGGGAAGAGCTCAGGATGATTGCATCGCACACACCATTAGGATTCCGCTTATGATCTTTCACTCTGATTGTATGGCAATTGATACCTTAGTTTTTATTTAAATATTTGGGTGATATTGGAAAATACTATTTAACTATTATAAAAATGAAATTTTTGGGACCATATTTTTGGATGTTACATATATTCAACATCTGCACCATCTTTTTGGGAAGATGAGGGTGGATTGTGCGTAGACTCCTCGTGTGTGCTTTTGAAATTGAAACTCCGAAGGGTACTTCGGAAGAGTGGAGGGTTAGGGTTAAGTGAGGTCCTGAGTCAAACCAAATGTCAACATGTGATTTTTTTTCTCAGAGGAACCATTAAATTTGGTTCACTTTTTGGCTATAGCTTTTGAGGGTGAGCCATTTCGTTTGATGATTTTCTTCTTACGGCCACCAGTGGAAACTGGTTTGTTCACATCCGAGTGTTGCTTATCCAAGATTGGGGCACATTACGACGAATAGTTATGAAGGCTGATTAGTTTGGAAGCCTATAGGTTCTAATGGCCTTAAAAGAAAGATAGACCTCTTTAGGACCGTAATTGATTGGAATGACTTCTCTTCTTTCTTCATACAGTTGTTGAAGCGTCAGAGACCAAAATCTCAGACCCGATATCTCGTTTGGCTTCCTTTTGATGGAAAACTTCGGAAAGTCTTGCATAACACTTCTGTCAAATCAACAACATTATTTAGAACGAAGTAGATTTTGCACATGACGTATAACCAGTCCTTTCTCATGGTCACAGTACCACCATGTTTCCATGATAATCCTTAATGGATTAGATACATCAACATAGTCTATAGACTAGGAATAACCGATTTCTTGAATTTCTTGGCCTTGAATTCACCGATAGACCCAATTTCATTCAGAAAGGACAAAAACTCTTTAGATGTAGGTTCTTGAACTCGAAAACCCTTGGGGTTTTATGGGATAACAATGGCCTTGAGAAATGTTTTCTTGTGCATAGGGATGATCCTATCGCCAACGCGTTTTGTTTCAAGAACATCATTATCAATCTTGATCCTCTCAAATGCTTTGTGAAGAATGCTTAATGGAATTTTAGGGTTTGGAGTTTCGGTAAGTGGAACATAAATGGAATGGTGAGAAATAAACTCGACAATGACGCGAATGGATTCGTCGTAATCCATGGAGTCGAGTGAGAAGAGTTGAGTTGTTTGTCTAAGAAACAGAGTTGACGACGAAGAATCGGAACCCTTGGATGATTTTATCTTAGCTGCAGGTTTGGAGATTTTAGGAACATTTTGTGAAGTCGCAATTATTGAGTGCTTGAAAGCTTAGGTGAACAAAATACATACAAGCCTCTAAGGGAGAATATAGTTAATGTGAAAAGTGGGAATAGTTAGGATTCAAAATCCTTCTATAGGTTGGATATTCCGGGTTGGGTCGAATGGAGAGCAATGATGACACCCAAATACTAAATGGGTCGCATTTAATGCGTTGTAAAAAATGACATCCTTAAAAACTGTAAATACAAAAGATGGGACGTTTGTTTGTGCCTAGAGTGGCTAGTGATATAACCTAACTGGTTAGCCTAGCATTTGATAAGTATAAGAATGTTTCTAAATAAGGCATTTTGGTAAAAGTGCACTTAGGTTCTTAGTGTACCTAGATGAATGCCTACAATATGCAATACCCGTACACACAACGAAAATTTTGTTTTTCTAAGGTTTAAGTTGAAAATCGTTTTGAACATAATTCTACTATAACCGTTTCCAACCTCACATTAACTTTCTTTAATTAAGAATAGTTGGCCAGACTATACATAATTAAATTCTAATAATGCATAATCGAAAATTTTAATAACTTTTTGAAATTTTTTGGCTATAGTTGTAGTTCTCTAATGGAAAGTCGGTATTCTCTATAACCTTTGGCTTTGATACCATTTCTCTCACACCCCGCAAAAGCGAAAACACGAGGCACAACAGTACAACATGTCTCATAGCAAATTTTAAAAGACAACACTGACCATAGTATTAAAAGCTTTATAATTCACAATAAGTTTGAACAAATTTTAAAAGTAATTACAACGTATAAAAAAATTACACATGCAAATGCTCCTACAAGTGATATGTCTTTATGTGCCTCTTACTAGATGTGACAACCCTAATTTTCATTCATCCAAACTGTACAGTCCAACACTTCAATTAAAAGTTAAATACTTTTCTGCTAAATTTTAGCCGGTTTAAAGTCTGTTTGAGTATTTTATTAATTATTCATGAAACGAACGTATAAAAGGAAGTGATTTCTAGAATATCGGGATAGCATAGGAACAACCAACACCTTGGATTGGTGTTCACGGCCAAACAAAGGGAATTTTGGGCCGTAAACTCTCATATGGCCATGAACTCATACCTTAGGCATGAGTTTACTCCCCAATTCCTTCATTTCTCACTTCCACCCTCAAGAACACTCCCTATTCTCTCTCAAGTAGCATCCCGTTCTTCACCCGATCTTCTAATAACGGAAGTGTTTCTCGACTTGATTTGTTGTTATAACCTAACATCTAGTTGTTATACATCATTTCATCCATTCATTATTGATTTTTACTTAGATCTTCAAGTGTTCTTCAAAACACCAAGAACACACACTAGTGTTCTTAGACCTTAACCACCCAATAAAGCTTCTATCTTGTAATTACACTTTCCCTAGCTTCTTATGTGCTTAATATAAACTTGTTTACACATGGAAAACATCAAAAATCACATGATCAATGGAGTTTACAGCCAAGGGATGTTCTTGGGTTGTAAACTCCTCTAAATGAGGTTAGATAGACCCTAGTCCCTTCCTCAGCCTTGGATGCTAGCCTTGAACCTTCATAGAAGTGTTTAAGACCTTAAAAAACAATCAAAACATGTTACCATAAGAGTTTACAGCCGTAAACACATAAGGATATGGTCCTTAGGCCATAAACTCTACAAGGTAGTGTTATTGTGCCCCTAATGCTTTCCTAAGGCTTGGAATTCATCATTGGATGCTCAATCATGACTTATAAGACCTCAAAACACCAAATGGCACTTAGTACCATGCGTTTATGACCATAAACACATGGGGAAATGACCATGGGCCGTAAACTCCATAATGAGTGGTCCTTGGGCCATAAACTCCAATACTATGCCATACAAACCTTTAGATGCAACCCGTTGGTACTTATAACACTTGAATCAAAGTGTTTCCATGTCCTAGGGTGTTTTAACTTGATTAATTAATTGTTAAATGATGAATTAGATAAACATATGTTTATTATACGTTAACTAGGATTATTGTGTGTGTTCAAGTCCTCACTTAACACTTAGCATCCTTTATCGATCCTACTATCGCATTTCTGATTTCAGGTGAGTTCATACCCCTTAATTAACCTTTTAAATGTTTTTAAATGTTTATAAATGCTTTTATGGGGGGGGGGATACAATTTGAATCAAGCTAGTTATTATATCAATCACATGTGATTAATAACTAGCATACAAATGGATTTACTACAGTGTTAGCTGTTTTACCAAACATATTACTTCAAATGACTTTCTCAAATGTTTTTACATGTTAAAACTCTTTGTCAAACTGTCTTACATACTGTATGTTTCCTTTCAAACTCGGTTAAAATTATGTTTCAAACAAAGGTTTTCTTATACTTAAAACTGTTCTTATCAAACAAACTACTTTCAAATCGTTTTATAAACTGATGTCAAGTCATCAATGCATGCCTATATATGTATAGTTATACAAGTAATGTTTAAAGGACTTAGGACTGATAACTCGCCTTAATTCCTTTTCCTTGTTTGGATTTGGCCTTAGGGTATCGGTTATTTGTCTGAATGTCGTCTAAATATTAGTTATATGTAATGTATACATACATAGACATAAAAGTTCCATCAGTCAATTCAGTACCTTTGGGTAGCAAAGGCGTACTTCTGGTTATACACACACATTACTAGTAACTATAATAGGTATAGTTAGGAGATACTAGTTACTATTCCAAGTACAAAGAATCATACAAGAGTCAGTTCATTCATGAGTCTATACAAATGTATTACATACTATATGAAGAGATACTATTACCTACTGTAGGAAGAGATACGATTACATACTATATGATGAGATACTATTACATATTATATAAGTAGATCCTATTATATACGTATGGGACTAACCATTCTACACCCAGTTGTTAGCTACAGAGGGAAAATGCACATCGACGGATGTTTACGGTTAATACTATTCGGCAAGTTACTCTTCCGTGTTTATCCTAGTACCAAAGGATAATACTTAAATGATTATATAATGTTCCCTTTTACATTTATTTTGTGACACATTCACATAAACAATGAAGTAGACTATATTTTGACAATAATAGTTACATGGGGAAAAACTGTCATTTTTACAATGATACACACTTTCAAAGCAGTCGGGTTTTGGTAGAAGACTACATTTTATACTAGTAGGAAATATAGGATTTCCTAGGGTTTTCACACTTATACGAACTGTTTCATCAAACATTTACATGTATTTTCCTTATGGTTTTACAAATCAAAGACGTTAAAATACTTATGAATTCACCAGCTTAAATGCTGATCTATGCTTTCAAAATAACTTGTATTCTCAAGTCATCAATAGACAGGTACCGGTGACAGGTTTTTGAGAAGACGGAGCTCAGACAAGACTCGTCTTTTATCATTCATTTTTGGTGTCTATTACATTACAAAGAACACACATGTATTAAAATTATATATTTAATGCAATGGATGATGTTTCTTTACGTGTTTACTATTACTGTGTTGTGATACTATACATGACGTCCTCCGCCCCAAAATGTTTCCGCCGTTCTCGGTTTTGGGGTGTGACACTAGATGATTCTTGAAAAAGTATGTAAAATGAGCGGTCAACTACCGAAATAGTTGGTGAGTTCAGAAGTTAAAAATAATACTGGTTTCACGAATCGTAATAAATGTTTTAATGGATCGAAAAATAAAAGTACATTGCTAAAATGTGTAAATAAGTTTGCATAAACAAAGTTCTTTGTCATCATGAGAAATAAAGTATGTTTCCCGTATGAGAGGCAATGTTCATATTCTTATGGGAAATAATGTTCATTATTAAAACGAGTAACAAGTTTCATTGTTATAATGAGAATCAAATTCGTTGCTACAAGGAGCAAACCGTTTCATTGCTAAGACAAGTATACAAGTTTCCTATAATAAAAGTCCGTTGCTATAATGAGAAACAAAGTTTATAGCTATAATGAGCAACAAAGTTCATTGCTATAATTAATAAAAAAGTTTGTATATATATGAGCAAACAATGAGTTCACAACCAACCTATGACTGATGCCCTATAAAGATCCATGCTTATCGTTCCATAGATGAATATAGTATCATGCACTCAAGCAATCGGGCGAGTGAGGAGTTGTCAATTCCTACTAGCGTTATCCATAATGAACATTAGCTCAAAGAGTTAATGGTTGGAGTAAAGTGTAAGGGAAGGGACTTAAGACGATAAGGCCTCATGTTTCAAGTTGCATAGACATACATAACAAAATATAGCAGTAATGTTTGATACAAATTTATTTAAATACCACGAACAATAAATAGTTTTTCGAAAATGCTTTTCCACCCCAAAACATAAAAACCAAAAAAATATGGGGAGTCATGAATACTCACAATGCATTGAGGTGACACAAATGGTGCGTTGAACTAAATTTCCCTTGTACCACTACCGATTCCTACAGTAATGGTATACGTTAGTGAGTCTCTAATCGAAATCTAACACTAGTATACTTACCACTACAATAGAATTATGTCAATATTGTGTCAAAATTTAATATTGTTAAGTTACAAACATTTCTGTGAAATTTAGATTTCTATGAATTAATTTATTGTATAACAAATTCAAGTGGCATTTCCCATTTTTGAAATTTTAAAATTTAACATTTTAGATGGTGTTCTAATGATTATATATATAAAAACTTGGTCAATTTAATTCCAAAATTTTCCAAACTTTGCGTTTCAGTTTTAATAGAAGTTAAAGACCTTAAGATAAGTTTTCTTGCATTTTTGATTTTTCTACCTTTTTTTTCGCTATTTTAATTTCTTGAATAATCATAAAATCATGAACATACTAAACAGTAAATAAAAATTATCAAAATTCTGATTTTGGTTTTTACTGTGTTAAAACACTCCCATATAAATTTTCATGGATTATAGATGTGTATAACCATTTTAACTACATTTAATTCTCCAGATAGATATAAATTCATGAAAAATATTAATATGTTAAGAAAATTTCCCAAAATTTGTACGTTATTGATATGCAATATATATAATCTAGGAAAAATATAAAAATGGATTTTCAAATAGTTTAACATGGTTTCTTGGAATTTTGTATATTTATTCTATCAAAAGATGGATAAATAGAAAAAAAGTTTCAAAATTTTCCCAAACTTTTTTTACTAATGTTATTAGACATAAAACAACTAGGAAAAATATAAAAATTAGTTTCCAAATACTTTAGATATTTATTTTGGTTTTATTCACTTAAACAATTATTAAATCTTGAATAATTATTAAAAAGTTAAGAAAAATTACAAAACTTTTTATATAATTCATACACAGTGTACTGGAAAAAAAATATGAAAATGGATGCAAATAGCTTGACCTTATTGTATTATTTGTGTCAATTTATTCTAAGAGAAGTGGAGATAAATAGAAAACAATTTCCAAAATTTCTCAAACTTTTTTTTGCTGGTGTTATGAAACATATAGAAGTTGTGAAAAACTATTAAAAGTTATTTTTCAATCTGTTTAGCTATTTGTCTTTGTTTTACTCACTTAAATAATTATTAATTCGTGAATAATTATTAAACAGTTAAGGTAAATTACAAAACATATTTAAACTTCATATATAGTATACATAATCTTGTAAAATACTAAAGGTAATTTTTATATACTGGAGTCCGCTTTTGTCGATTTAAGTATATTTAATCTTAGAAAAATAGAGGACAAATAGCTTACAGAAAGGAAAAATTGCATAACTTTTTCTGTGGTATCCTAATATATTATAAAATGTTCTAGTAAATGTTTATGAATTTTGGATAAGTAAAACTATTTTTTCCCGTTTTTAGTCCATCATAAACACAAAAATCATGTAAAAATATATATGCATTATGAAAAATCCTCAAAATAGTTTTCAAAGTATTCCACATGGTATAGAAGCTACTAAAAATCATAAGTTAGCTTCTCACATTCTCTAAACTGGTTTCATTATTTATTGAAATTAACCAAAAGAAAATTTAAAAATCCTACCAAATAGTAACAAAATTCGACGAAACATAACAAGAAACCTTTATCTACCTTTAGTGTCATCCAAAAATATATCAAGGATTTATGAATCTCAGAAAGTATTTTATATGAATTATTTCTTTATTTTCTTGCAATAACTATAATAATTCGAGAAAAATAAATTATTTTCTGAAATTTTTCAGAACTTTTCATTTGTTGGTGGGATTCTAGGAAAAATTGAATTTGATTTGAAAAGAAGTTTTAGATATTTATTTGGGAATAAATCCTTTATTAACATATTTGAAAGCTTTTAACAACAAACTTTGATCATCTAGCATCTAGGCTTGAAGATTATCACATGCATGTTGGTTTAAAGTTCATTCAAGAGTTTGAAATGTTCAAACATCAATTTTTGAAAAAAAAAACTAGGATGCATGTGGTGATTTTCCACAAAAACGTGTACAATAGTGCATTTTCTTTGATTTTGACTTAGGTTTAGGTCATGTGACTTCACCATCTTGCCATGCATGATGTTTTTAGGTGAAATCCTACCACCATCATCATCCAAACCATAGGTATGCGTGTGTGTGTATGTTTATGGGTTTATGATCTTTACAATAGAATGGTGAAGAAGAAGAAGAAGAAGAAGAAAGCGTAGGAAACTTTGTAAAACTTGAACGAAAAATGAAGGAAGGTAAAGGATTTTCATGATTACCTCTAAGAACACTTTAGGATGAAGATTTTTTTGCTTGGTAGGAGTTCGTGGCATGATATTTTCATGAGTTTATAGGGAGAAAGAAGAGAGAATTCAATGAATAATGGTATAGTGTGTGAGAAAGAATAAAGAGGTGAAGAGTGTGGAGAAGAGAGAAATGATTATGTGTTTTGGGAAGAGGAGGAACGTCTTGGGAGAGGGGAGCCTGAAATTTTGGGTGACAGAGGCGCTCTCTCTATTGTTTCTTTTATAAAAATATTCCTCTATTTTTATAAAAATGATTCAAACTTTTTATAAAATGTATTTTCCCTAGTTTTTAGTTCATAAAACCCTTGATTTTTAAACTGATAATTAAGGATATATTTTGATACTTTAATTTATATTTTCCTTGATTTTATTTCCTTGAATTTAGTTATTTTAAATCATATTGTAAGGTTCATAATTATTTTAATTGAGTTTTAGAGGTGAAAATTTATAAATTTAGGTTTTTAGGGCATTTAGGGTTTTTGAGAGTTTGTAAATCTTTGTATATCAAAATAAATTGAATCTTTGAGACTTCAAATTATTTTTATGTTTCCTAACTCTTATTCAAGCTAGTAATAATTTTTGTAATTAATTTTTGTTGGTTTTATTAGCATTCTATGTAGTGGCTTCGAGATTCAAGCGAAATTGAAGAATCAAGTATACTAGTCCTAGGTTTCAACTTTGACTTATGTTCCTATGAGACTCGGACCTAATTTCTAATATTAGGTCAAATGTATGATGTATCTACATTATTCATGCAAAGATGTTCAAGTCAAAGAGTGACCCGAATATGGATAGTTAATACGGTTATAGTAATTGTAGAATTCACATAGCAATGCAAAATTTAATTACACTATCCTTTGAGTATACTTGTTTCCACGTTTATAGTAGGTTATAACTTAGCTTCTAGTTACCAAGTCTAGAACCGACTCGAATTTAATTTAGTCAAATCTAGAACCGACTCGAATTTTGACGGTGGTCACCGGTAGCAGACTCGGTAATCAGTGACAGAGACATTTGTTTCACTTCTCGGTTATGAAGAAAGTTTGATAATGAGCTAGGTATCTGGTTGCATATCAACACATCCTATCACCCTCAAACTGATAGGCATAGTGAATGGACAATACAAACCCTTGAAGATATGCTAAGAGCTTGCGTCCTAGATTTCAGTGGAAGCTGAGATACTTATCTATCATTGGCGGAATTCTCATACAATAACAGCTACCATTCTAGTATTAGTAGAAGTCCCTTCTAAATGCTTTGTGGGAGAAAGTGTTGGACACCCATATGCTAGAGACGTTGGCCAACCAGTCATGGGAAGTACGAACATCGTAATAAATACCACATAAGTTATCCAAAAACTAAGAGAAAGACAACAGACTGCTCAAAGTTGGCAGAAGCATTATGTAGATCGATGGAGGTAAGATCTTGGGTTTATAGTAGGATACCTACTATTACTTAAGGTTTTTTCATGTAAAGGTGTCATCAGGTTCCAAAATAGGGGTAAGTTATGCCCTAGGTATATCGGACCTTTTCGAGTCATTACTCGAGTAGACAAGGTCATTTCCAGAAGAGCTTATTTAGATCCATAATTACTTTAAAAGACATTCCCATAGATGAGCGTTTGAACTATGTAGGGAAATCGGCTGCAATTTTGGATAAGATGACAAAGACCTTGCGCAACAAGGTGATCAACCTAGTGAAGGTTTAGTGTTAATATCGAAAACGATCGAAATGGACTTGCGATCTATAAGAAGAAATGAGGAGAAACTTACCAGAGTTAGATAGATTCAGGGAACAAATCCTTGTAAATGGGGAGAGTTATAACACCCCATTTTTACCGTAAATGTAGATTGTAATCATTATAAAATACCAAATAATAACATATTAATCTTGAGAAAAAATAATTTTCATAAATACGTAGGAAATGTCGATACGATTTCCATAGATATATAGAACACGTAAATACAACTTTGTATGAAGAAGTTATGCTTCTTCGAAGTTTCGTGATTTAACCGACACGGATCATCATATCATATAAAGAGAATTTTAGATAGGTTGCTTATGAGCCTAAGAAATCTAAATAAACGTTGTAGTAGTTGTAAATTCGAGAGCATGCATAAAGAGAATGTCCAAATCTGACTTCGAGAGAGGAAGTTATGATTTTCAAGTTTCAGTGCAATAGTGTGCGACACAGAAGCTGAAATCAAGATCGGTTGATTGTTAGGAAAAAAAATATAAATAATATTTGAAGATCTCATTATAATTTAGACAATATAAATATCATCAAGAATGGAATCTGTTAAATTTGTGACAGGTCAAGAATTAGCTGACAGAGTCTAAATGAAAGATGTAGCGCTAAAAAATCATTGCACATGGATATAGAGACCATCAAAAACGGAGTTTGTATGGCCGAGATATTAATTTTTGAAGTTTAATCTCGTACCTACCCCCTGCCACGACACACCGTTCGTTATTGGACTCGTGTCCACTTTTGAGAGGGCCCACCAGACCAGTGCACCACGTTCACCTAGTCTGGGCGCGACATACGTCCATTTTTCACCATATAAATTCAAATCTCTGCTACATTCTTTCCGACAAAACTCCCAAACTCCTTTTTCAATTTTCTCTCAACCATTTACCCAGTTTCCCTTAGTTTTAAGTTTCTTGTGAAGCCTTGAGGCCCTTAGGAGCCCAACATCTAGTAGCTACCAGGTGGGAGTTCTACTAGTGTAATCTCCATACTTTTGTCATGGAAATCTATGTATGTTAAATTACACTCAACATATTTTAGTGTAATTTATATTTTTATTGATAGTCGTTGTTATGAACCAGTAAATAAGATTTATCAGTGATTCCATGTCATTATACTTATTGGTCTACTTATGGGAGGTGTCTAGAATGGTCTTGTTGGCTTGGTTGTTGGATTTCAGAAAGGCTATATGTTGAAATGATACTGCATCCTAACTGTCCTACCTATCTTACCCTTATTTGATAGAACTATCGGTAATCCTTTGGATTAGTGATAACTCTAGTCTACATTACCAGATTCATATAGGAACTAATAAACTATAGTAATATAGGTTAATCATCATTGGATTGTTTTCCGTCATTGAAAGTTCTCCTTTTAACTATTTATCCCTTGAGTAACTGTCCATGTGAGTTCATCTCACTATATTGTATACTACAGTATGTATCCATTGTATGTTAGGATATAGTTTCATGTATTCAACACTTATGCAATTAGGCTAGATAGTTGCCTACAATGTTGGAATATTGTTTGATATATGTGTTAATATATTATATGAGAGTTGAGGGCAAACCATCATCGTGCTGAAGACCAATAGATTCATGAGGACTACCTTCAGGCTTAAGGCCAAGGTGCGGTCAAGCTACATGATGTAGGAAAAATGGGGCGGACAATCTTTTACTGAAGGCCAAGGGGAGGACCAACTATATGTTGAAGGCCATTATGTGTATGCATTGTATATATGTTGTGGTATGAAATATTTTACAGGAGTTCACTATGCCTTGACTTATGGTTGCCGAATAACAGTTTTATTGGGTGTTCAACTGACCGTGGGAAGGCTCAAATGAGACTACATTTGCATTGAAAGCATCAATAAAGTTTTATAGATTTCCATTAAATCACTCTTATATAATTAACTATGTATTAATTGTAAGCTGTTGTAAGAACTATATTTTAATAAATAATACAAAAAATTTGTGTTGAAATTTGAGATGTAACAAATTTCAACCTCTTCATTAAATGAGTTAAATTACAACCCAACCTATATCGACCCCTTTGCCAACTTTAGTTTCGAAATTGATTGGCAACAATTAACTAGGAATCATAGAAGACTTTCTATAAATTTTACCTTTATATTTTTAATGAATGTGTATATCATATGATATTTTATAATATTTATTTGACTTAAATATTCAACAACAAAGACATGTTAAAACCATTTTCCTATATATTCCATCAATATCGAATAATAAGTAAACCATTCTTTCTATCAAATAATGAATTTATTCATATCACAACATATTAAGTATGATTGAAGTTGTGTATATAAAAAAAATTGGGGTATAAGATCCTTAAGATCCAAAATAATGGTAGTTGAATCTAAACAATAGCAAACCACACAACATATTCTTCTTCAACAAACTTTCACTTAAATTTCTATCGAATTAAGAAGTAGATACAATTTTATCTATCATATGTATCTTATGTACCGATTTTCCAGCTAAATATGTTTAATCAATTTTGACATGTATTTCACTTTCTACCATCCATCTTTAATATACAAAGAAACTAAGTGGTTTAGGTTGGGAAACCAAGTGAGACACATATGGTATTCAATCCTACAATGTTTTAATAATATGTATCTTAAAAACTTGCAAGATCAACTTTTATCATATATATATATATATATATATATATATATATATATATATATATATATATATATATATATATAAGCAATCCACCCCATCTTGTCCATCCTTGTATATTGATCCTTTATGACCTTACGAAATTTAACGAGACAGATTAATGTAAATAGCAATTTTACTATGCTACTTCGAGGATTCCTTAGTAGTATACAAGGATCAATGGAGATAATGTAACAGCCTAGATTTCCAGGTATTTATTATTATTTGTATTTTTGGAGAATTGTGAGTGAACTCGGCGAGTTGGAGCTCAAACTCGCCGAGTAGGACCGCGATTTTGGACACGGGTTCGCGTCTGGACTCGGCGAGTCCATGCTGTTTAATGAAACCCTAATTTCTGGGGTATGAGACCTATTTAAGGGGGTTTATGGCCGTCATTTGCGGCCACCAACCCCAGAGAGAACCCTAAAGAGCCTGTGAGCACTTTGTGAGAGAGAAGAGGAAGATCCTTGACTATTTGTGGGTATTTTTGCATATAGAAGAGGATCAAGGCAAGAGGAGGCCAAAGAAGGTGCTAATCCAGTGATTTCTGAGCTCAAGGACTTCATTTGAGGTTTCCATTTGTTCCTTTCTCAGTCCTTGTTGTGAATCTTAGAGTTAGGGTATCTTTGTGGAAGAGATCCATGGAGTTATTGGCCCCTTCTTGTGTTAGTACTTTAGATCTGGACCCAAAGAGGTCCAGAGACCCTTTTCCCTCAAGCTTTATGAGTGTTAATGGAGGCCATAAGCTTAGAATAGCATTCTAGAGATCATATCATCAAATAAAGCCTTTGGAGCTTTACATGAGCACCAAGATTGTGACTTTACGTGACGAATGTACTTGGAAGGAATGGATCTAGGAGTTATTGGAACGGATTTGACCTCAGGAGTGAGTTTGAGTTCATGCATGGCATAGACTCGCCGAGTCCGAAGAACAGACTCGGCGAGTAGAATGAAGATTGTCCATAACCACTCAGCGAGTGGTCTTGCCGAGTTAAGGGGCTAACTCAGTGAGTCAGGAAGAGTCAGAGAGGGTTGATAGGTAGACTGAGTCAAACTGGAACTCGTCGAGTTGTTTTGAGACTCGGCGGGTTGAGTCGCGGTGGCCCCGAGATTCATGCCAGGTGGAACTTGTCGAGTTAGGGGAGTACTCGACGTGCCAAGAGAGAATCCGAGGGAGTTAGCGAACACGTGTAGACTCGCCGAGTCGCTCTTATGTACTCACCGAGTCCGGTCAAAGTTGACCGTTGACCGTTGACCATAGTTGACATGTGTTGACTTAGTGGGGTTAGTCAACCTTAGTTGTGAAAATGTTAAAGATGTATTGTATTATAGGAGGACTATAGCTTGGGGGATCAAGTACAAGTGGGTTCAGGGATTTGCGAGCTATCGAGATATACGAGGTGAGTCTTCTCACTATACCTTACCTTGAGTAGGTAACTAGAGTTATGTGATACAGTGCTTGTATGCTATATTTGTGTTATGTGTTGTGCTGCATTATTCTTTGTGATTTATGCTGTGCATGTTAACAGAGTTAGAACCTGAGGGTTCACAGAGTTTGGGTGCACGGACCCACAGAGTTATAGCCTCGAGTGGCTAATATGTGTTTTATGTGGTATTTTGGAGAACTCACTAAGCTTTGTGCTTACAGTGTTTGGTGTTATTTGTTTCACGTACTAGTGATGACCGTGGGAAGGCACCAGCTTGATCAGTACACCTGCATGGGATTTTATGATTTTGAGATCTTGGGATTTTTGTATTACTTGGATTGAATTTCAAACATGGTTGTTTTATGAATATTAAGTGAATTATGTTTTTATAAAAATTGGAAATTTTGTTTTGAAATTTACGGTGTTACAAGTTGGTATCAAAGCCTTGGTTTGAGGGATTCGGGTACACCTTCTTGAATATTTGAACTCAAAGTGAGGATTTGGAAAATATTTTCAAAAGAGAACCAAATTTTCTAAAAGTAAAAGATTTCTAGAGAAATTCAGAGAAGAAACGTGTGTACGATCAGTCAGCGCCCGAACGGTGATTTCCCATAATACCCTTATATTATATGTTTATGAGATTGTTATGATGTATTCTCTTGCTAGAGTAGGCTAGGTATTCCTATTAGGACTAGAGTGCCCTGATTTGTGATGCCTTAGCCTAGGGAGAGGTGAGCTGCTATGAGATGCTTGAGAGTGAATAGGTAGCAGCGAGGAGCTTATGAGAGATCTATTAGAAAGTGATAGAGTACTTGGAAATTAGGATTCGAAGAGGAGGATTTGGGGTGTATACTAAAACGGTGTGGACAGCGGTATTGGGCCCGTACTACTGAAAGCACTGGGGCGGTGTACGGTCCGAGTAAGAATCTTTGGAATGCCAAGTATCAAGGAGGGATGAGTTTTCGAGTGTGAGTATGCTCGAATGGATTATAATTTATCATATGTTGTATTTCAGAGGTTGATCATGATGAGGACACGTCATATGCCGGAGGGCGTTGGGGCTAGTGATGAGGAGATCCGTCAGATCATCCACGAGGAGGTGGTTGCGGCCATCAGGGCAGAGATACCAGAGATGTTCGGATCTATTAAGACCACGCTGATTGAGACTTTCGACGAGCGTTATGCTGCTCTTTCTGAGGCTGCTGTTGCGGCGGCCACCGCAGCTGTTGCTGCTGCGAGGCTGCAGGGTGGTGATGCGTTGCTGTTCCGGGAGTTCAGCAACAAGAAACCACCAGAGTTTGATGGGACCCAGGACCTGGTGGCGGCTATGAGATGGATTTCTAACATAGACGGGTGTTTCTTCACTTGCTCATCTCCTGAGCATTTGAGAGTACGGTTTGCGCTGAACCAGCTTCGCTTGGGAGCGAAGGACTGGTGGAAATTTGTGACAGTGCACTTTTCGCCTGCTGAGCTTGCAGCGGTGACCTGGGAGAGGTTCACTACCATATTCCGAGATGAGTATGTTCCCCAGGTGGAGAGGGAGCGTTTGGCCCAAGAGTTTATGACCCTCAAGCAGGGCACTGAGTCTGTTACGGTGATTACCAGGATGTTCCACGAGAGGGCGATGTTCTACCCTGAGCACGTATCCACTGAGCAGGCACGTATGAGCCGGTATTTAAGTATCTTGAGGTGAGACATTCGGGAGTTCGTGGAGAACTCCTCATACCGGACATTTGCTGAGCTTCAGGCAAATGCTCGGAAGAGGGAGATCGAGCTGGAGACTCAAGCTAGAGAGGAGGCTGAGTCTCAGGGGAGGGATCGGCGACCGGCACAATTCTAGCTGGCAGCCAAGTGGGCCAAGCCCGCTGATCCCAAATCAGGGAGCCAGAAGGGCCGCACTTATGGAAAGTGCGACAAGGGTCATGATGGAGTATGTAGAGCTGGATCTTGCTACAAATGTGGCAAGGAGGGGCATATGGCCAAGGACTGCCCCAACGGGTTTGCAGTATGTTTTCACTGCAACCAGACCGGATACCAGAAGGCAGAATGTCCGCAGTTGCGGGGATCAGCTCAGGGAGCACCTCAGGGATCTGCCCCTGCCGCCATCAGAGCTACCGTTAGTCGGCCAGTGAAGGCCGAGGCGCCAAGGGAACGAGGGAGAGCCTTTCAGTTGACCGCGGAGGAGGTCCGCGCGGCGCCCGATGTCGTGGTTGGTATGTATTCTTTCGTGTATTTATTTTAATGTTGAGATATTATGATTATATTATGTTATACGTAGGTACTTTTCTGGTGAATTCTGTACCTGCCTTGGTATTATTTGACTCGGGTGCGAGTCGGTCTTTTGTATCCTTGGCTTTTATTCAACACATCTATGTTAGCCGCGAGGCGCTGATTCGGCCTCTGAGAGTTTCCATAGCTAACGAGAAGGTGATATATGCCATGGAGGTGATCCGTGGGTGCGTACTCAGGATTTTCGGTGTTGAGTTCCCGATTGATTTGGTTCCTATTATCATGGGGGATGTCTGTGTCATTGTGGGCATGGACTGGTTGAGCAGGTTCGGTGCGGTTATCGACTGCGAGTGACATCTGGTGACCATACGAGACCCTAGTGGGGGAGTTCTTACAGTGTACGGCGAGAGTACCCATTCTGGATCAGCGTTTTGTTCGGCCGCCAGGGTGAGGCAGTGTCTACAGCAGGGCTGTAAGGGTTTTGTGGCGTACGTGGCGGATACGCAGGGTGATTTCGAGAGGCCGAGGTTGGTGGAGGAGGTTCCTATAGTGTGTGAGTTCCCGGATGTCTTTCCTGAGGAGTTGTCGGGTGTAACTCCCATGAGGCAAGTAGAGTTCGGTATTGATTTGGTCCCGGGGGCCGCACCTATCGCCAAGGTGCCTTATCGTCTTGCGCCTCTAGAGATGTAAGAGTTATCCTCGCAGCTTCAGGAGCTGCTGGGGAAGGGGTTTATACGGCCGAGCAGCTCGCCGTGGGGAGCGCCTATTCTGTTTGTCAAGAAAAATGATGGTTCTCATCTGATGTGCATTGATTACAGGGAGTTGAACAAGCTGACGGTCAAGAACCATTACCCGTTGCAGAGGATTGACGATTTGTTCGATCAGTTGCAGGGAGCATCTTGGTTCTCCAAGATCGATTTGAGGTCTGGATATCATCAGGTGAGGGTGCGAGATGAGGACATCCAGAAGACAGCATTCAGGACGCGTTATGGGCATTATGAGTTTGTGGTGATGCCTTTCGAACTCACCAATGCCCCGACAGTGTTCATGGATCTCATGAACTGGGTGTGCAGGACGATGTTGGATCGGTCGGTGATTGTATTCATTGATGACATTTTGGTATATTCGAGATCTAGAGAGTAGCATGAGGAGCATTTGAGGGAGATCCTCGGAGTTCTGAGATCGGAGAGGCTTTATGCCAAATTCTCCAAGTGTGATTTCTGGTTGCGAGAGGTCCAATTCCTAGGACATCTTGTTAACCAGGAAGGGATATTGATCGACCCGGCCAAAGTTGAGGCGGTGATGAGTTGGGAGGTGCCGAGGTCACCCTCCGAGATCACGAGTTTTCTAGGGTTGGCCGGTTATTATCGGAGATTTATCAGGGATTTCTCTAAGATCGCAGTGCCACTCACTAGGTTGACCCGGAAGGGTGTCGCTTTTTCATGGGGCCCTGAGCAGCAGGCCTCCTTTGAGATGCTTTGCCAAAGGTTATGTGAGACCCCAGTGTTAGCCCTCCCGGAGGGAATGGAGGACTTTGTTGTATACTGTGATGCATCGATCTTGGGGTTAGGAGCAGTGCTGATGCAGAGAGTGTATGTGATAGCATATGCATCGAGGCAGTTCAAGCCTCATGAGATGAGGTATCCCACCCATGATCTAGAGTTGGGGGAAGTGGTGTTCACTCTCAAGATTTGGCGTCACTACCTGTATGGGGTTCGGTGTACGATATACACGGACCATAAGAGTTTGAAGTATTTGATGGATCAACCCAACCTAAATATGCGGCAGAGAAGGTGGTTGGATGTGGTTAAGGATTATGATTGTGAGATCCTGTACCATCCGGGCAAGGCTAATGTGGTAGTCGACGCCCTGAGTCGCAGGGCGGAGAGCGCCCCGTTGCGAGATGTATGTTTGCGATTGACCGTGACGACTTCGGTGTTGGACACCATTTGGGGAGCACAGGCTGAGGCAGTGAGGTCGGAGAATTAGAAGAGAGAGCGAGTTGTTGGGTTGGTATTGGAGTTCGTTACCGATGGTCGGGGGCTTATGACTTTTCAGGGGCGTATTTGGGTACCGTTTGTGGGAGGAACGCGTACCATTTTGATGGAAGAGGCTCATCGGTCGAAATTCTCGATCCATCCTGGGGCCACTAAGATGTATTTGGATTTGAGGAAGGAGTATTGGTGGCCCTGTATGAAGAGGGATGTTGCGTGGTTTGTTGAGAGGTGCTTAACCTGCCGTAGGGTTAAGGACGAACACCAGAGACCGCATGGTAAGTTGCAGCTGTTGGAGGTTCCTGAATGGAAGTCGGAACAGATCACCATGAATTTCATCACCAAATTGCCAAGGACTGCTAGGGAAGTAGATGCAATTTGGGTGATTGTGGACAGGTTGACGAAGAGCGCTCACTTCCTTGCTATCAGCGAGAGTTCTTCCGCAGAGAAGTTAGCAGAGATGTACGTGAAGGAAGTGGTATCTCGGCATGGGGTGCCGATCTCGATTGTCTCAGATCGGGATGTACGTTTCACTTCCAGATTCTGGAAGAAGTTTCATGAGGAGCTGGGTACTAAGCTGCATTTTAGTACCACATATCACCCCCCCAGACAGACGGACAGAGTGCGCGGACAATTCAGACGCTCGAGCCTCGAGGATATGCTCCAAGCATGTGTGATGGATTTTCGGGGGAGTTGGGATACGTACTTGCCCTTGGTAGAGTTTTCTTACAACAACAGCCATCATTCGAGCATTGGTATGCCACCCTTTGAGCTGTTGTATGGGAGGAGGTGTCGGACCCCCATTTGATGGGGAGAAGTCGGACAGCGTGTTATGGGCAACACTGAGATCATACTTCAGACGACAAAGAAGATCCAGAAGGTCAGATAGAGGTTATTGACCGCTTCGAGTCGATAGAAGAGTTATGCGGACAGACGTCGGTCCGAACTTGAGTTTCAGGTCGACGACTTTGTGCTCTTGAAGGTCTCTCCTTGGAAAGGAGTGATTCGATTCAGGAATAGGGGCAAGTTGGGGCCCCGATATATTGGTCCATTTCAGGTGGTCGCGAGGGTAGGAAGGGTAGCCTATCGTTTGGATTTGCCAGCAGAGTTGGGGCAGATCACGACACTTTCCATGTGTCGCAATTGCGGAAGTGTATAGCCGATGAGTCGGCAGTGGTTCAATTAGAGGGTATTCAGGTGGATGCGAGCCTGAATTATGCTGAGAGACCAGCGGCAATCAGAGATCGGAAAATCAAAGTTCTGAGGAACAAGGAGGTACCTTTGGTTTTGGTTCAGTGGTAGCATCGAAAGGGGTCTGAGATGCCTTGGGAACCGGAGCGTGAGATGCGCGAGCAGTATCCGAAGTTATTTGGAGAGCGAGACTTCGAGGGCGAAGTCTAGTTCTAGTGGGGGAGAATTGTAACAGCCCGAATTTCCAGGTATTTATTATTATTTGTATTTTTGGAGAATTGTGAGTGGACTCGGTGAGTTGGAGCTCAAACTCGCCGAGTAGGATCGCGATTTTGGACGCGGGTTCGCGTCTGGACTCGACGAGTCCAAGGAGTGGACTCGGCGAGTCCATGATGTTTAATGAAACCCTAATTTCTGGGGTATGAGACCTATTTAAGGGAGTTTATGGCCGTCATTTGCGAACACCAACCCCAGAGAGAACCCTAAAGAGCCTGTGAGCACTTTGTGAGAGAGAAGAGGAAGATCCTTGACTATTTGTGGGTTTTTTTTTGCATATAGAAGAGGATCAAGGCAAGAGGAGACCAAAGAAGGTGCTAATCCAGTGATTTCTGAGCTCAGGGACTTCATTTGAGGTATCCATTCGTTCCTTTCTCAGTCCTTGTTGTGAATCTTAGAGTTAGGGTTTCTTTGTGGAAGAGATCCATGGAGTAATTGGCCCCTTCTTGTGTTAGTACTTTAGATCTGGACCCAAAGAGGTCCAGAGACCCTTTTCCCTCAAGCTTTATGGGTGTTAATGGAGGCCATAAGCTTAGAATAGCATTCTAGAGATCATATCATCAAATAAAGCCTTTGGACCTTTGCATGAGCACTAAGATTGTGACTTTACGTGATGAATGTGCTTGGAAGGACTGGATCTAGGAGTTATTGGAACGGATCTGACCTCAGGAGTGAGTTTGAGCTTATGCATGGCATAGACTCGCTGAGTCCGAAGAACAGACTCGGCGAGTAGCATGAAGATTGTCCATAACCACTCAGCGAGTGGTCTTGCCAAGTTAAGGGGCTAACTCAGTGAGTCAGGGAGAGTCAGAGAGGGTTGACAGGTGGACTGAGTCAAACTGGAACTCGCCGAGTTGTTTTGAGACTCGGCGAGTTGAGTCGCGGTGGCCCCGAGATTCATGCCAGGTGGAACTTGTCGAGTTAAGGGAGTACTCGACGTGCCAAGAGAGAATCCGAGGGAGTTAGCGAACACGTGTAGACTCGCCGAGTCACTCTTATGTAATCGCCGAGTCCGGTCAAAGTTGACCGTTGACCGTTGACCAGAGTTGATGTGTGTTGACTTAGTGGGGTTAGTCAACCTTAGTTGTGAAAATGTTAAAGATGTATTGTATTATAGGAGGATTATAGCTCGGGGGATCGAGTACGAGTGGGTTCAGGGATTTGCGAGCTATCGAGATACACGAGGTGAGTCTTCTCACTATACTTTACCTTGAGTAGGTAACTAGAGTTATGTGACACAGTGCTTGTATGCTATATTTGTGTTATGTGTGCGCTGCATTATTCTTTGTGATTTATGCTGTGTATGTTTACAGACTTAGAACCTGAGGGTTCACAGAGTTTGGGTGCACGGACCCACAGAGTTATAGCCTCGAGTGGCTAATATGTGTTATATGTGGTATTTTAGGGAACTCACTAAGCTTTGTGCTTACAGTGTTTGGTGTTATTTGTTTCAGGTACTAGTGACGACCGTGGGAAGGCGCCGACTTGATCAGTACACATGCATGGGATTTTATGATTTTGAGATCTTGGGATTTTTGTATTACTTGGATTGAATTTCAAACATGGTTGTTTTATGAATATTAAGTGAATTATGTTTTTATAAAAAATGAAAATTTTGTTTTGAAATTTACGGTGTTACAGATAACAAAGAAAATAATTCAATACTCTGGATATTATACCTAATCCATACTCTCGGATCAGTGATAAATTATGGTACCTAATCCACACTCTCCAATCATTGATGAATGACTATACCTAATTTATACTCCCTGCTTAGTGATGAAAGACTATCCTTAATCCACGCTCTCGTATCAGTGATAAATCACTATACCTATTCCATACTATCGGATCAGTGATTAATAACTATCCACAATCCATAATTAGATAAGTGATTAATAACAATTCATAATCCATCCTCTCGTATCAATGATTTATTAACATGACAAGACATAGTCTGGTAAAGGGTCGTCATCTATACTCTCCTAGATGAATTTCGAAAATTATTTGAAGAAAAAAGAGGGGAAATATTGAATATCCTCCTGATTACCAATGTTAGAGTTCTACCCTCCATTCATATCTCACATATACTACTAAGAAGATGGTACCCAATATCTATTTAGGCAACATTATCCTACCTTAGTGTATTTATTTGACACTAAGTGTTTTAGGTATTATTACACTTTTATCTTTCTCTCTAATAATACTTCTATTATCAATATCACATAATAATCAATATATATATATACATATATATATATATATATATATATGTATATATATATATATACATACATATATATATATATGTATATATATATATATATATATATATATATATATATATATATATATATATATATATATATATATAGAACCATAAGAACCATAATTGGTTCGCATATCGTATATCATCAAATACATTTCTAACACATAATCCAGACAATAAGCATATAGCTCACATATGAACGTTTTGATAGATATCGATAACTTTAATTAATACTTGTTTTAAAATAATGTTCATGATAGGTACTCTCCACTCACCTGAATTAGGTGGGTGACTGGAGAATTCGGCAGAGCTTTGCCTAACACCTTGATTTATCCTTTGACGTGACCTAAGTATTATTTATACTGAGTCTTATTCTAATATTCCTCATGACTAACGAACGTCTAGATTCCTCAAAATTTCCAATTTCTACATCAAGATGTATCAAGTAAGGAATAACCATGTATGATCATATCGGAGCTAGATTTTGTTTGGTATAAAGAGTATATTGTTTGCAAATCCTAGTTTAAACACCTCATTAAATCAAGCCTAAACATTAACCCGTATGAAGACCAATTAGTATTTTGACATGGAATCACTAATAAATCTTATTTATAAATTAATAATGATGATGATGATGATCATAAATATAAGTTACAATAAAAGCGATATAAGTGTAGCTTAAGTTACACAGATTTTCCTAACAAATGTCCAAAAACTGAACTACCAGAACTCTAACTAGATAGCTTCTACTTGTCGTGCCTAGCAAGGTGTGCACTGTGCACTTCGGTCGACGATGCTCCTCAAACATTTTGCCACATGGAAAGCACTTTTTGGTATGTATCACCTGTCTAGAAGGTGTGTGCGCCATGCAACATACTTGGCCATGGCATTTCTCGAAAAACTTCGGAAAATCGTATATTTCTCATACGAGCTCTGTTTTTGACGTTCTTTATATCCAAATTGACAAGTTAGACCGTGTCTGTTAATTCTCACTTTATTTTAATATTTATATTTTTATAGGCTTAAACTGTTAAAGTTCGTATAAAAGTTATAAATCTTTCATACGATATCCGTTCTCGACTGCTTTATATCGGCAGATAGGTATTGACGAGATCTTTGACTCTTGTCTAGATTGTTTTTCCTAAAAATTGATCGATTTCAATTTCGGTTTCTGTGTCGCATACTACTGTGGTAAAGCTTCGAAAAATCATACTTTCGAATATGAAGTCAAATTTAGGCACTCTCTATATTTAGAGTTTTCTTTTACGATTACTACGACTTGTTTAGATTATTTATCATATTATACTTTAATCATATAGCCTAAATTTGCGGGTGTTACAATTTTATATACATTTTACCTTTTTATTTTAATGGGTGTGTATATCATATGGAATTTTAGGGAAATCTCCAATAAAGTCTCAATATTTTGGGCGAATTTACGATTTAATCCCAAATTGTTTACAAAAAAGGAGAGAATGTCGACTAAAACTTCGGAATAACGCTTCATGGCCAGTTTCGTAGATTTAGTCCGTATTCTGGGTTTTTTCATTAATTGATCAAAAAATTTGGCATTTTTCATCAATTGATCAATTACCCTTAAACTTATTGTGAATTTCACTCATCCACGTCTTAAAAACTACTCATTTCTATTTTTCACTTTTTCTTATCCACCTCTCAAAGTTGTACTCTTTCAACTTATTTAGTTTATTAATCTAGTACAAAATGACATACTTCTAAGGTCTATACTCTAAACGAATAAACTTGACACGAAAATAAATTGATTGACACGAAAATAAACGGGTTGAATCATGCACTTCAACACGCTCATGTTAGACTCGTACCTCAATTTTCCAAGGACAGTAGCAACATCTTAGAAGCAGCAAGTCTTGCCTTGGATAGACCATAGAACACAGATTCCTTTGACTTTGATACCTCATTACACACATGCACACACACACACACACACGTTCCAGGTTAGAAACTTTTATGTGTATATCTGTGTGTACACATAAAAAGAAAAGACAAAGATCTATCTGAGGGGTGTGTGTATGTATCCCTTATCACATCCTTCCTAATTTTGCAATAGATAGAAAGAAACATAGGGAGAAAGTGGTTAAATGGATTAAGGTTTTAAACAACCAATATAATGATGAAGAAAATGAGTATTAACGAGAAATGTTATCCCATAGATTTAGGTATACATGATTAGTGTTATTATGTATGTTTTGTGGTTATCTCAATACTTAAGCCAATGTTGAACTCAAAAGAAAAAATATAATATTCTTTTATGAATTTCATCTTGCAATCATGGTGCACTTTATCTTTAGTAAAGGTTTTCAGACAAATTTATGAAGTTTGTTAGTTTTTTAGATTGTATAGATACTTTTTTTATAACTTTCGTGACTTTAAAACTAAATATATAACATTGTATAAAAAGAAATGAAAAAAATATACTCATTTAAAAAACAAATTATTTTTAATATATTGATAAAATGGTTATTCTGAAGTTTTAGCTGAATTAACAAAAAAAATTCCACTATTTTGATGAATTAACAAAAAAAACTGGAATACCGGCTAAATCTGCGAAACCGGCCACATAGGATTATTCTGAACTTTTAGCTGATATTTTGTCTCTGTTTGTAAACAAAATTTAATTTGGAACTAAAATGTAAACTGACCTAAACTATTAGGACTTTATTGGAGATTTCCCAATATTTTATAACATTATTTTGACTCGAATATTCAACAACAAAAAAAATGTTTAAACCATTTTCCTATATATTCCATTAATATTGAATAATGAATAAACCATTATTTTTATCAAATAATGAATTTATACATATCATAACAATTCAAATATGCTTGACGTTGTTTATATCGAAAAATTGGGATATAAGATCCCAAGATCTAAAATAATTGTAGTTGATTTTTGAATAATAGAAACCCACACATAAAGTTAGTCTTGAACACACTTTCACGGAAATGTTTATCGAATTAAGAAGTAGATATAGTTTTCTATACCATATGGATCTTATGTCCCAATTTTCCATCTAAAGAAGTTTTATGTATTTCAATTTCTACCATCAATCATTGATGTGCAATACAGTTCTTCATATACTTAATCTGCAACACATTCACAGACCAAGTTATTGGTCTGCAATACCCTTATGACCTTCTTTTAAATATAACTAGGCGAATATTCGCGTGTTGCGCAAAATAGAAATATATAGTTATATTTTTTTGCATATGAATGTTGAAAGAATTAAGACATCATGATATACTATAAAGAAGAAATCTATCATATCAACATTTGCGTTTGAAACATCTATTACCTTTCAATTTTCAACTTAATATAATTAATCTATTAATTTAAAACATATTGTTAAAAGCAAAATATTGTTTTCTTATTCATAAAATTTAAAATGATTATTATAATACATTTTATTTATTATCATGATCACTATGCTCATGCTTGTGATGAAACATATGTTTGTGTTTGTTCTCATCTACAGGTTCTAGGACATGAGTAGTTTTTGGTGCATTTGATGGTGAAATGAGATTCTCATGAACTGGCATTGGCGGTGGTGGTGGTGGTGGCGGTGGTGGTGGCGGTGGCGGAGGCATTGGCGGATAGATTCGTTTACTAGTAGACGATGTTACGAGAACCACCATTGCAACAAGAAAAAGAAACATGTCTCTGGTGTCCATGGGTTTAAGATTAACGGGATCAAAGATAGATTGATGATATGAAATTGAGAGTATAGTTTTCTTCTTTTTATAGCCAAAAGTTATCAATGAGGATTTGACGAGTGTTACTTTTTCATTAATGCACATAATATTAAAATACATTTATTTACTGTCCACCTATGGTCAAAAAAAAAAGTTACGCTTTAATAACAAACATGAAAGTCAACAAATCATTAAAGTTTGATTTAATGTAACATCCTGAACCCTAAAGTACTCATATTCTTTCATTTATTTCATTTTGAGGGCCCTCATAAAGCGAGATCTAAGTGGTCATTTCGTGAGTGGCCATTGATTCATTGACCAGTTGACTCGTATTATTGAGTCTCACGATATAATACATAAGGTCCCACGATGTGAACGCGACTTAATGACCCAAAATTTCACACCCCTGAAACGGAACGACGGAACATCTGAGGGCAGATGACTTCATTGGACAGTATCATAACAATTGAATATAAATGAAGTAAGCATCACAACCATTAGATTGAATTGTAAATAGATTTACATTGTACTCAAATGTTGTTTACATGACACCATATTCATGTGACAAAAATGAATGAAATGATGTGAAGACGTCCCATCGTTCAAAAACTCTTATGGTTACCTATTTACTGGTTTTCTGAGAATACAATTGATTTTGAAAAGTGTCAACAATTAAGTAGGTGAGTTCATCAGTATTTTTGTATGCAAGGAAGATTGTAACTGTTTCGTGTAAAAATATAGTGTATACTTCCAGAAAATCAAATATATTCTTATAAATGAAACATAAGTCTCAATCTAAAGACTAAAAATATAGGTAGTGTTTTACTGAAAGGTAGTGTTATGTTATTTTATGATTAGATAAAACTACTTGAATGTATGTTAACTTGTAAATCCAATGTATCGTCGACACTCTATGTGAGTTATTATAACCATACTAATATGAATAGTGGCCTGAACGAAGTTCTTCAGACCTTGGAACTATTCCAAAAATTGTCACCCTAAACCTGTCGGTCTAACTGCAGCTAATAGTTTATGTGTGGGATTATCAATCACATATAGATTTATACGCAAGTGTCATGCTCTCCCTACAATAAACTTTGGTTATAATTCAGAACTTTAGTAGGTACTTTGGTAGGTACAATGAAGTAGTGTCTCACAAGTCTGTATCAACTGGTTTACGTCTGTAGTGTTAAAAATTCGTTATGTTGTAAGTAAATTAATTATACCTTTAATAATTATTTATTTATGATGAAATGATAGTGTAGTGTTTGTAACTCTCAAACTATACAAATTATAGTTTATCATGTCTTATTGTCATGAACATTTATGTAAACATTTATATAAACACATAATGAATATTTTGTCTAGTTTCAAATTGTAAAGTTAACATCATAGTTTTTGGGTTGTAACCCACACAATAGTGAAATACTAAAATCTACTCTTTTTTGTTATAAAAGTTATATTTTCGTAAAAAGCTTCATAAACCAACGAGTTCTGCAAATCATAAGTTTTCTTATGATCTCATGACATAGATTATGTTGGTTTTGTTAGTTTTGTATTTTAAAATTAATATACCACAAATATTTGGGGAAAGCCAGTGATAACCACATCTTATGCAAACAATATTTTATAGTTTAACATAAAGATGACACATGAAAGTATTTGTATGATAATTTTGTTTTGACTTGTATTCCCCCCCCCCCCCCCCCCCCCGTCCATAAAACATGAAAAAAACTTGAAAATATGGGTGTATGAACTCACCTTGAGTGTATTTGTGGGTTGTTTGAAGTAATAAAATGAAGATTTTAAAGCATAACCACTTGAATGAGGTTGATGAACTTCCTTGAAAGTAATGCTAGCCTAAGGGTTTTAACACATTTTAATGTGTGTAAATAGCATAAAACCAACATAAAATTTATTGAATGCTAGGAATTCTAGAAAATACTTACCAAAAATCTAAGGATAATGCTTGGAGAATGTTGAACTTGGAAGTTTGGACATGGCTATTTGAGTGGATATGGAGTAATATTTTTAGTGAAAATAGAAGAGTGAGGATTCTGGAGGTGTGGTGTCGTCCATGATAAAGTAGGAAATTGAAAGGACATTTACATTGTGATCTGTTGGGTAATAATTGGGTTTCTTTTGGGTAATACTTGCATGGGAAAATTGTGGAGCATCATTTCATAATATCAAACCCCCTTATCTACTTTATTTAGCCGAAAACCCCTTGAAACTCCTTAGTATGCTCGAAATCGCATGTGATTTTGGCCTAGCGGGAGATTTCAGCATAATGGCTTTTGGTTTGAGTTGATTTCGGTCCTAGGCTATTCCTATATAGTGTTCTTAGCCTTATTTGGGGTTATAGTGTGGTTTTTTCGGCCTAGGGTGTTCTAGGTGGGAGATTTTGGCGTTGTATGGTCCTAAGAAAACAGAAATCTCAAGGGGTGGGGTACTTCGGCCAAAAATTCTAAAACAATGTTTTAATTCCATGATTTATGTTCTAATCATTTGGTTTTACTTTCCCTTTCAGTGTTTACTATAAACATGATTTTCAAAGTATGCATATATACATACACATATACATATACTAATAATGCCCTTTTACCTTTCAAGTGTTTTATTGCAACAAGGTTACATTGTGGTTTTACTTACACAAAGCTACATGTTAAACCTTGCTTAATCAAAATTTTCCAGTTGTCATATCACCCTCCCCCCCCCCCCCCCCGCATGTTAGAGGGAATTTCATCCCAAAATTAGCATCTTATACGAGTTCTTGCAACTTAGATGAAAATTTGTGTGTAATTCTGTTTCATCTTGTGTTTCCGTTCCCATGTGAATTCAGGTCCTTGCTTGGCGTTCCAACGGAACTTCACCGGGCCGATTCTAGAAACGATTTTGAATGAACCAACATACATTGGATTTAGTTTTCCATTTTTTCTAAAACGTATAGTTCCCTTCCATGGCGAGACCTTAAATATAACGCGGTCACCTACCTAGAATTCCAATAATTTTCGTCGCTTATCAGCATAGCTCTTGTCCAATCCCGGGATACCTTTAATCCTTGGCAGATCCGAATGATCTTCTTTGTAGTTTCCCATATGATCTCTGGGTCGGTGAGGGTGCTATTATGTACTTATCCGTGGGCTAGCTGAGTGTCGCCCACCGTAGCCCAGCATAGAGGTGATATTCACTTGCGTCCGTAGAGCGCTTTGATTGGTGCGACCTTGATGCTAGTGTGATTGTTGTTATTGTGTGAGAATTGGATGAGTGGTAAGTAGGTATCCCAATCCTTACCATAGTCTATCACACATGCTCTCAACATTTCTTCTAGCGTCTGGATGGTCCTGTCACTTTGACCATCTGTTTGATGGTGATAGGCTATACTCATATTGAGTTTGGTACCCAAGGCATTTTGTAGTGACTGTCAGAACCCTGAGGTGAAACTACTATCTATGTCGGGGGTGATATATATTGGCACCTCATGTAGTCACACGATTTCTCTGATGTATGTCGTGTGAGCTTTTCCATCTTGTCGTTCTCCTTGATTGGTAGGAAGTGTGCGGACTTGGTTAACCTGTCAACAATCACGCAGATAGTGTCGAGTCCACTCGTCGTTTTAGGAAGCTTGGTTATGAAGTCCGTGTTCATCCGCTACCACTTCTATTAGGGTATGTCTAGTTGTTGTAGAAAACCTGAGGGCTTTTTATATTCTACCTTGGCTTTGACGCAAGTTACGCACTTACCCACATAGGTAGCGATCTCTGCTTCATGTTCAGCCACCAATAAAGTTTCTTGGGGTCCAAATAGATCTTATCTAAACCGGGATGAACACAATATTTTTTCTTGTGAGCCTCATTCATGATAACATCTCTGTACCCGCTGAATCTTGGTGTCTCAATTCGATTCATGAAGTACCAAGTTCCCTCATCCCTAACTTCAAATTTCTTATCCATTCTTCGCAATGCTTCTTCTGCAACGTTATTAGGGTTTCAAGGCTTCTAGTCATGCCTCCTTGATCTGTGCGGATAAGTGGAAATGGATGGTCATAGTCAACGAATTTACCTGGTGGCCCGAGTATTCCTTCCGGCTAAGGGCGTCTACTACTACGTTGGCTTTACCCGAGTGATAACGACTTTCACACTCATAGTCATTTAGCAGTTGAAACCATCGTTGTTGCCCCATATTGAGCTACTTTTGGTTTAGAACGTGTTGAAGACTTTTATGATCTATAAAGATGGTTCATTTAGTGTTGTATTGGTAATGTCTCCAAAACTTTAGGGTAAACATCATTGTCCCTAATTCGAGGCCGTTCGTGGTGTAATTGACCTCGTTGCATGAGCACTCATCCCATGCCCTATCTGGATGCATGACAATAGACCACGAAGTCTTTGGTCCCATCCGATAGGGACAAGATTGGAGCACTGCACAAAGATTGCTTACGTGTTTGGAAGGCAGCTTCTTGTTCTTTCCCCTAGTTGAAAGTTGCTCCCTTCTGTGTTAATCTAGTGAGCAGCTTTGCGATCTTAGAGGAACTCTATATGAATCTTTGGTAGTAGCCATTCAGGCCCAAAAAATGGCGTATCGTCGTCGGTGTTCTTGGTATTTCCCATTTCGCAATCACCTTGAACTTAGAAGGGTCCACCTGTATCCCTTCTTTGCTGACTGCATGCCCCAAGAAGTCTACCTTTCGAGTTTAGAACTTGCACTTTGAAAATTTTGCGTATAGCCTCTTTGGCGTCAACGTCTCTAAAACCTGTCGTAGATGCAGAATATGTTCCTCCTTGCTTCATGAGTAGATTAGTATATCATCGATGAATACTATCACAAATTTATCAAGATAAGTTCGGAATACGTGGTTCATTAAGTCCATGAACACCACTGGTGCATTAGTCAGGCCGAAGGTCACCACTACAAACTTGTAGTGACCATAGCTAGTTTTGAATGCCATCCTAGGAATATCTTCCTCCTGAACTCGTAATTAGTGGTACCCCAACCTTATATCAATCTTTGAGAAGTAGCTTGAGCCTTGAAGTTGATCAAATAAGTCGTCGATTCGAGGTACGGGATAATAATTCTTAATAGTGATCTTGTTCAGTTCTCGGTGGTCTATGCACATGCGGAAAGATCCATCCTTCTTTTTTGATGAAGAAAATCGGTGCTCCCCAAGGTAAGAAGCTTGGTCGGATGAATCCCTTGATCATCAGTTCATTTAATTGGATGGATAGGTCCTGCATTTCAGTCGGTGCTAAGCGGTAGGGATTTGGCTATTGGAGTGGCTCCAGTAATTAAGTCGATTCTGAATTTGACTTGGCGTATTGGTGGGATTCCAAGAAGGTCTTCTGGAAATACATCATGAAGTTCAAAGAACTTGGGAATATCCTTGATGTCTTTCACTTCTTGTTTCTTATCGATGACATGGGCTAAGAAGGCTTGGTATTCTTTACGTAGCTATTTCTGGGCCTTAATGCAAGAGATGATTTGTAGATTCTTGCCAGGTTTATCGGCATAAATGACGAGGGTTTCATTGTTGGGTAGGCTAAGGCAAATGACCATTTCATAACACATAATTTCGGCATGATGGGGGCTTAACCAATCCATGCCAATGATGACATCAAAGCTACTGATCGTGACCAGCATCAGGTCGATTTGGAAAGAACGGTTTTTTTAGAGTTAGTGTGTATCCTACGAATATATCTTTAGTAATTTTCTGTCTTTCCATTAGACATTTCTACAGTGAATGTTTCATTTAGTGTTTGGGGTTCCTGTTTGAGTAAGTGTTTGAACTGGTTGCTCACGAAGCTTTTCTCCGCACCACTATCAAATAGTATACATGCATATGACTTGTTTAGGAGGAATGTACCAGTAACCATGGTGGGATCCCTTACTGCCTCTTCATGACCCATCGTTAGAATCCTTCCCATACATCCACCATTCATGTTTTGTGCCTTCGTACAATCCCTCTTGAAATGCCCGGTTTTACGGCAACCATAGCAGGCGCGACTCACCCCAGCATTTGCGGCTTGGGTGGTTTGTTTTGCCGGTGTCTTGTAGAAATGGTTCGTGTGCCCCTTCGTGTTCGGGTTATTACATTGTAATTCTCGGTAGGCACCATGGTGGTGGAAACTGCACTTGTCGTATTTCGGAAGAGTTCTTACATATTTCGTGGGCAGAGCAGGGGCAGCAGGAGCATTAGGGGAGATGATAACACGCACACCCATAGTTTGTTGCTTCTTGGCTGTGTCCTAAGTGGGGTTCCCTTTTTCTTGTTCCAAAACATTCTCTTATTATTACCTTCTTTTGGTTGCTTGGGTGTGGGGGTTATAATGCCTTGACGAACTCTCTGGTTGACCAAAGTTTGTGGCCGACATTTGGCACTATCGAGGGTGCTCGGGTTGGCAGATACGACCATCCCCTAGATCTAAGGGAATAGCCCCCAAATGTAACACTCCATTTTCTTCACATCCGGAGTAACCATTCCCAGGAATAGAGTCGCCAATTTGTTGAATTGAGAAGTACAAGTGGCAATGTCGGAGCCCTTCATGGAGTATTCTGATAGTTCCTGTTGAAGCTTTTGCATCTCGCTCCTTGGATAGTATTCCACGATCATCATCACTTTCAAGTCGTCCCAACTCATTGCGTTGGCCACGACCAGAGTCAAAGTTTTAACGTTGCTGTTCCACCAAGACAAGGCTGATGTCACACCCCCAAACCAAAACGGTAGAAACATTCGGGGGCGGAGGACGTCATGTCAACTATCACAACACATGCATTATAGTAATAAAAGTACAACAACCATTTCATTAATAATGTATAAGTTTTAACATAAGTATTCAAATATTAGATACTTGACAACAGAAGTAAGATATAGTAAAACACTAAAGACACAACACGACACTAGGATGTCTTCTCAAAAGCTCTGGGAGTGTACCTACCTACTGGATTCCTAAGAATACAAGTTATTTTGAAAGAGAGAATCATCATTTAAGCAGATGAGTTCACAAGTATTTTTCTTATAAAGAGAATACTCTCAGTTCTATGGAAAAGTTCGCATGTTCCTCCAAAACATCCTATGTTTTCTGATATGATAAAAATGATAACAAAAATAGTTCCTTCTACAATCACTTAGTTTATACCAGTTATATATAACCTAATATCAAATGGATAGTTAAATGTGGGAATAAGCTCTTAGCCCACAACCAAACACGGAACAGGAAGTAAGGGTGAATCACACATTCCACTGCCTATCAGATATTATTTATATATAACATTGATGTATAAACAAGGGAACTATAGAATTAACCATTAAAGGTCCTTTATGTTATACTAGTTTTAAGAAAGTGTCTGGTTACGTTCCGTAAAGTAGTTTTAATCCCATGAAACTATTATGTTTTGATTGTGGAAAATGATTAATGCAGTAGTATTTCTTAAAAATAAACTATTGGTGAATAAGTAGTCTATTATTAAACTAGTTAATTAGGGTTAAAATGTGATAAACTTGTAACCATGCTGATAGACTATAATAAACACAACGACCTTCTGGTGTCAAAACTGAATATGTTACATTTGGCACCCCTTGGCCTGCCAGCCAAACTGTAGCTAACATTTGGGATGTGGGATTGTTGGTCCCGTATAGATGCATACACACAATGCCCGCTCTCTCTCTCTCTCTAGGAGGCTATGGTTATAAGAATGTAACATAGCATGTATATTGCTACGTCCTGAAGACCATCACAGTTGAGTTTGAGTAAAGATCGAATTATTCCCTTTTTCTTGATAAAGTAGTTTAGACCTCGTATACTTTTCTAGAAAATAGGTTTCTCGTTTGTTTCATAAATTATACCTATTATAATTTATACGTTCTATCTGGTTAGCATGATCTCTTAAGAGAGTACCCCATTGCTCAACATGATACAAAAGTAATGACAGCGACTGATGTAACCTTTTATATTCATGTACGTATAATATATATGATTAAGAAGGAAACGAATTTCAGACAAATAACACCACCTTAAGCCTACATTAAAACAAGGAAAAGGAAATAAGCAATTCATTAGTACTAAGTCCTTTAGGTATTATTTATATATTTATGCATATGCAAACACTATTTTGACAAGTATAAGTTTAAAGAATTAAAAAAACATTTAAAAGAGTTTACATGACTTTAAGTCATCATGAAAGTATTTGATAATCGTTAAAAGCATAAGGAAATCTTTTTTTGTGATGGATATCAGATGCAATTGTTAAAACAATTTAATTGCGTTCAACTTGTATCCCCCCCCCCCCCCAGCTTATATAGGATGATAAGTTTCACGAGTGAAGTCCCAAAGCTCAAACAAGTCCTAAATTGGATATAATGATACATATAGGCATGATATTAGTGATTATAACCACAAAGGTGTGAGGGAATCAACTTAAGATGCAAGAACAACTCACCAATGAAGGGTTAGAAGCAAGTTAGGAGGTTGAATGAGGGTTCACGACCCTAAGGTGTTATAACGGCCCAAGAACACATGAAGTGTTCACTGCCCACTTGAAGGTTTATGGCCCAATAGGTAGGGTTCATGGCCCAATATGAATGGTTCACAGCCTAAAGCTTGAAGATCTTGAATTTCAAGATGAAAAGATGATGAATCAAGATGGAAGGTAAAGGGATTTCAAGTAAAAACAAGAAGAAGGGTGAGTTACTTATGTTTTTGTGGTGAAAGAAGGCCTTTTTTTGGATGATACTTGAGAGAGAACTCAAGTTCACTGCTGGAAGAAGTAGAAATTAATGAAAAATGAAGCAAACACCTACTTATTGGGAGGAGATAACTGGTAAGAGAGTTCATGACCCTACGATGGGTTCATGGCCGTGAACCTAGTTTGCGGCCATAAAGTACTTTTGAAGGTGTTCCTAGCTCCATTGCAACTCATAGATCTGAAGTTAACACCTCCTAACATTCAACCGTTGAGTGTACTAGGCTTAGAAACTCTGAAATAGACCCTTAACACAGTAAAAAGGTAACAGAAACAAGTCTGCCTTTTGATTGATTAGATTTCTTACAAGATAGAGATTTCGGATTGTCACATCATCCCCCCGTTAAAGGGAATTTCATCCCAAAATTAATTCTAAAGGATACACTTGGACGAAGGGAAATGTGACATCCCCAATTTCACGGCCAGAAAAGAGCGATTTGTTTATGCTTTGTTTTATAAAATCAGGGTAATCTTTTGATTAAAAGAGTTGCGGAATTTGTTCCCAAAATAAAATATGATAACCATTTATGAAAACATTTCTCGAAAAGAATGTATTTTCATTAAATAATAAAACCTTGGGATATCATGTTCGATACAGACCAAAAGCATAAACAATATAAAATAGACCTTACAATAATTATTCAACTACTGATCTATAATCCAAAATCTCTCGTCAAGTCCACCAACTTATACCCTTGTGCCATTACCTGTAATGAAAAGAAAACTGAGTGGGTCAGGCTTGGGAGCCTGGTGAGCATATAGGGTTTTCAACCCACAATAATATAATTATTATATGTAATCAGCAAACTATCAACCCAATTACCCATCCCCATTATCTCCTTAAGGTTTTACCCTAAGAACCAACTATCCTTCATTCATTTATTCGTAAGGAATTTGGCACGAATTCCATTGCTGCCAAAGCTTATTTATCAAGTACTAAATCCATAGTTATCTAGCGCTAACTCCATAGTCACCAAAGTTCACTTAACAAGCGCTAACTCCATAGTCGCCAAGGTTTACTCAACAAGCGCTAACTCCATAGTCGCCAAAGTTTACTCAACGTGCGCTAACCCCATAGTTGCCAAGGTTTATACAATAGGCGCTAACTCCATAGTCACCAACTATTCCATCTACCTATGTTCTACCCAACAATTTTGTAGATATAAATACTTACACAGTTTAAATCATTTAACACCTGTATAAAACTCCAATTTCCATGCCCATCTCAAATAGACAAATAACATATAAACACATAGCACGTATTTCATAGAAAATACATCATATTTATGTGTGAGAAGAAAGTACCTACACACTCACACATATAAACAACAATAAAGTTAATACACTCAAACCATACTTGTATTATTATCATGTTTATGAAAGGTAGTATACACTCACTTGATCAGAAGATGATCGGACAACACTACGACTTGCAGAAGTTGTATTCTTCGGTAGATCTGGAAGATCTCCACAAAAATCGAACTTCTCGCGGGCAGAGCTTCGGCTTGGGAACCGCACTTCTCGGGATCTTCGGGATCTCGGGACTTGCTTCGGGGCTCGAGAATATTACCGGGGCTTTGGGGTATTTCTGGCACGCAAAAAGATGCAAAACGGGATAGAGAACAGAGAAAATGAACAAAAGAACCGGCTGCCCTTGCATCCTATTTATAGGAGGCTGGAGCCTCGGAGTACGCGGGGCGTACGCCAGTACGTGGAGCGTACTGGTCCGAAATCGTCACTGCGTTCGTCATCCGAAGTCCTCGAGTGCGAGTGTCGACATCTTCGCTGTACGCGGTGCATACTCGAGTACGCGGGGCGTACTTCGGATTGGACCGCTGACTCCTCTTCGGATAATGCCGGGCTTTAATAATTAAATTTAATTATTAATTAATTAATAAATTTCGAAAATTCATATCTTCTTCATACGAACTCCGTTTTCGACGTTCTTTATATCCACACGTAGGTGAGACTACGCTCTACAACTTTCGTTAGACCCCGTCGGATAATTTTGACTTTTATTTTTATTATTTATTTTTAATAGATCGGGACAGAAAATTTCATTATAAATTCATAACTTCTTCGTCCGACGTCCGTTCTTGCCTAACTTTTTGTCGTTTCGCTACTAACAACGACATCTTCGATTCTCATTTAGATCGCTATGGCTAAATATCACTCTAACGTAAATTCACTTTTTACGTCATTCAGCGTTGTGCTAGTTCTGTCGCGAAACTTTAACAAGTCATAACTTCTTCGTTATAGCTCGGATTTTGGCATTCTTTATATGCATGGAAACCTTGTAACATATACTACATCTTAGTTAGGATTATTCATCCTAAATAATCTTCTATCAAAAAGTCATTTTTGACGCTTATTGTCTCTATATTGACTAGCCCTGATCTACGGGCATTACAGTTATCTCCCCCTTAGGATGATTACGTCCCGGAATCATCAATGAAATAGGATTAGTATACTGACTCCATAAGTTATCTTTCCATTCTAAGTAATAACCTTGATGCTCAACCCTGTATCTGCTCTTCGTACTACGTTGGACTTTAGATCGACATCTTTAAGTTACAAAATAAATCCTTATTGTGGACTTCTTCTTCTTTTAAGGATAAATACATTCATTTATCTATTGTAATTAACTAATGGGTTGTGCCCCGATGACCTCTCATCTCAGTCGGACTCAATTAATATGACCACTAGGGTCGGAATAACCATCATCCTACTAGTCATTACCGAAACAAGGGAAATGACAAACTTGAATAAAACGAAATCAATTACTAGCTTCTTGATAACCTTGTGACTTCCCCTGATCCAAGTGTGAGTCCTGTGCTTCCGGTAGTATAGATCTCTACTACCATTCACACCTACTCATACTCGTCCCAAGTATTGTCTCGCAGTTAACCAATTACCATACATAAATCATATAATCATTCAACACATCAGATAACAAAACCAGGGTTTATATTAAATCTTGAAACTATTACACAAAAGTTCAAGTTCACCCTATACTATGCCTCTAACAGGCTATGCTTCCTGATACAGACTTTATATATTAATATGAAGTCTTCATCTTTTAATCCTCCCATCCTTTTTTGCTTCGTTGAGGAACATGTTGAATGCCCTTGGCTGTGGAGGCGTGTTTTTCTGTGGGCAGTCTTTAGAAATATGACCTTCTTCGTTACACCTATAGCACACCTTCTTGATAGGTGCGCACTTGTTGGCGTAGTGCCCTGTCTTCCCACATTTGTAGCAAGTCATCTCCTCGCTACATTTCCCGAAGTGTTTCTTCTTACACTTCTCACACCACTTAGCTTCATCTCTTCCCCCAGAATTCGAGAATTTACTTTCTTTGTCGATTATTGAAGATCCTTCACGCTTCCTTTTCTCTCCAACTTCAGCTCTTTCCACACCCTTTTCTTTTATTTGGGTCTCAACATTCTTGGCTGCCCAGATGGCGGCTTTCAGAGTGGTTGCTTGTTTGACTATCGAACCAAAGTCCGCTGGTAATCCATTGGTAAACTTTTTGACCTTGGAAAGCTCAGTTGGAATTAGGTGTGGAATAAGCTTCATCTTCTCCGTAAAGCTCGTAGCGTATTCAGTAACGCTCAATTTTCCTTTCTTCAGATTTTGGAACTCATTGTTGATTTCCAGAAGATCTTGCTCAGAGCAGTATTGCAATTTCAGTTGCACCACGAATTCTTCCCAAGACATCTTGCTAGCTTCCCCCTTGGGCATCGAACCAGCCAGTAACTTCCACCAACTCAATACTCTAGATTTTAACAGAGGGATTGCAAGAGCGGTCTTCTGTCTGTTGCTACACTAGCAACTTTCAAACATTGTCTCCATTTCGGAAATCCAGTCCATGACTTGCACCGGTGTCGGGCTCCCAGAAAGACATGGTGGTTTGGATGCCATGAAATCCTTGTACTTGCATCCACGTCCATCATTTCCTCTATCTGGTTGTTTTGGCGAACTATTGGTGGGTTGGCTTGAGCAACGGTCCCACTATAGTTTCCTTCTTCAGACTGCCCTCCATTTACTTCGGGCTCTTCAACTTGAATTGACAATTCCTCGCGATTCTGCCTGATCAGACGTCTGGTTTCTTCCATCTGATTATTCAACATTTGCCTGGATCATTACTTGAACTCCGGCCATTGTCATTCGTTCAGGCACTGCTGCTACAACAGGTATTTGTTCAATTACTGGCATTTGATTCCTGTTTTCATCAGCATTTCCAACTCCAGTCCTCGTTCTCACCATTTTTGATATATACACCGAATAAGGTGAAATTAGATCCTTAGTCACGATAGATATTCAAATCATCTGTATCACTCCGAAACGTTTACATGTTAGTTCTAATATCGTAGACGCACGCTTAGATTCCTAAACACATAAGGTTTCCAGATCCGGTCGGCAACAGACCATAGATCCGAACAATTAACATCATACATGGCAAACATATAACAATTAGCACATAATAGCATTTTAGGGAATTTTCCTAAAATAAAATAGTGCATGTGTCAATTTAGGTGTACTACCTAAAATATAATGGACACATTCAACTCACAATCATTGCTTAGCATTCTAAGTTTAAGTCTAGAAATAAATCCATATTCCTAGTTCGCTTAAACTAATGCTCTGATACCAACAGTGACATCCCCAATTTCACGGCCAGAAAAGACCGATTTGTTTATGCTTTGTTTTATAAAATCAGAGTAATCTTTTGATTAAAAGAGTTGCGGAATTTGTTCCCAAAATAAAATATGATAACCATTTATCAAAACATTTCTCGAAAATAATGTATTTTCATTAAATAATAAAACCTTGGGATGTCATGTTCGATACAGACCAAAAGCATAAACAATATAAAATAGACCTTACAATAATTATTCAACTACTGATCTATAATCCAAAATCTCTCGTCAAGTCCACCAACTTATACCCTTGTGCCATTACCTGTAATGAAAAGAAAACTGAGTAGGTCAGGCTTGGGAGCCTGGTGAGCATATAGGGTTTTCAACCCACAATAATATAATTATTATATGTAATCAGCAAACAATCAACCTAATTACCCATCCCCATTATCTCCTTAAGGTTTTACCCTAAGAACCAACTATCCTTCATTCATTTATTCGTAAGGAATTTGGCACGAATTCCATTGCTGCCAAAGCTTATTTATCAAGTACTAAATCCATAGTTATCTGGTGCTAACTCCATAGTCATCAAAGTTCACTTAACAAGCGCTAACTCCATAGTCGCCAAGGTTTACTCAACAAGCGCTAACTCCATAGTTGCCAAAGTTTACTCAACGTGCGCTAACTCCATAGTCGCCAAGGTTTACTCAATGTGCGCTAACTCCATAGTCGCAAAGGTTTATACAATAGGCGCTAACTCCATAGTCACCAACTATTCCATCTACCTATGTTCTACCCAACAATTTTGTAGATATAAATACTTACACAGTTTAAATCATTTAACACCTGTATAAAACTCCAATTTCCATGCCCATCTCAAATAGACAAATAACATATAAACACATAACACGTATTTCATAGCAAATACATCATATTTATGTGTGAGAAGAAAGTAACTACACACTCACACATATAAACAACAATAAACTTAATACACTCAAACCATACTTGTATTATTATCGTGTTTATGAAAGGTAGTATACACTCACTTGATCAGAAGATGATCGGATAGCACTACGACTTACAGAAGTAGTATTCTTCGGTAGATCTGGAAGATCTCCACAAAAATCGAACTTCTCGCGGGCAGAGCTTCGGCTCGGGAACCGCACTTCTCGGGATCTTCGGGATCTTGGGACTTGCTTCGGGGCTCGAGAATATTACCAGGGCTTCGGGGTATTTCTGGCACGCAAAACGATGCAGAACGGGAGAGAGAAGAGAGAAAATGAACAAAAGAACCGGCTGCCCTCGCATCCTATTTATAGGAGGCTGGAGCCTCGGAGTACGCGGGGCGTACTGGTCCGAAATCGTCACTGCGTTCGTCATCCGAAGTCCTCGAGTGCGAGTGTCGACATCTTCACTGTACGCGGGGCGTACTTCGGATCGGACCGCTGACTCCTCTTCGGATAATGCCGGGGTTTAATAATTATATTTAATTATTAATTAATTAATAAACTTCAAAAATTCATATCTTCTTCATACGAACTCCGTTTTCAACGTTCTTTATATCCACACGTAGGTGAGACTACGCTCTACAACTTTCGTTTAGACTCTATCGGCTAGTTTTGACTTTTATTTTTATTATTTATTTTTAATAGGCCGAGACAGAAAATTTCGTTATAAATTCATAACTTCTTCGTCCGACGTCCGTTCTTGCCTAACTTTTCATCGTTTCACTACTAACAACGAGATCTTCGATTCTCGTTTAGATCGCTAAGGCTAAATATCACTCTAACGTAAATTCAGCGTTGTGCTGGTTCTGTCGCAAAACTTTAACAAGTCATAACTTCTTCGTTATAGCTCGGATTTTGGGGTTCTTTATATGCATGGAAACCTTGTAACATATACTACATCTTAGTTAGGATTATTCATCCTAAATAATCTATTATTGGGCCTTAATGATTGGGTTTTTAATGGGCGGCCATCCAAGAATAATCAAATGGACTAAGGTAATTAATTGAGCTTTAGGGTAAGGCCCAAATGGAAGATTGGGCCCAATTTGGAAAATTAGGCCATATTTTGGGCCTAGAGAGTTCGGCCCTTAGAATGGGACATGTTGGACTGGACTGGACAATTGGACCTTCAGGGATGCCCATGTAGAGGTTTGGGCCCAATTTAGAAAATTGGGCCACATGTTGGGTTTAATCCCTAGTTGACTTTGGGCCTATGGATTGGACCTTGGGCTTGGGGTAATGTAGTAATTATCTAAAGTATGTAATTATATTTATTTAGTGGAACCCAATTATTAATTGGGTGTTATTTTGATGTTGACAGATCAGGAATCTGTCATCTAGTAGCTAGGGTCGAGTCTGCGGGACTTCAGCAGTGTGGGATTGAGTCTGTGGGACTTCAGCAGTGTGAGCTGAGTTTCCTTCCAGTAGGAATGGGTCTACGACCACAATGTCGGCCTGTTTAGTTAGCAGTAGTTCTGGACCTCGGTTCGATGTAGTAGTTAGAGTGCTTGATGTCTTTCTGATTCAAGCATGTTTTGTGTTATGTGTTCCGAACTCTAGTATGATGCAGTATGCAGTATATGTATTCATGCTAGTTGATATGTTTATGTTATGCTATGTTCAGTCAGTCTCCGGACTTCGGTCCGATGCAGGGGACGGGGTCCCAGTCAGTTCCATACTTTGGTCTGATGCAGTTAGTTCCGGACTTCGATTTGATGCAAGGGACGGGGTCCGAGTCATTTCCGGACTTCGGTCTGATGCAGTTAGTTCTGGACTTATGTCCGATGCAGGGGATAGGATCCCATTCAGTTCTGGACTTCGGTCCGATGCAGTTTCCGGACTTCGGTCTGATTCAGTGGGCAAGGCCCAATATGTGTTTATATGTTATTGTATGGTATGTGGTAGTTTGGGGGAGCTCACTAAGCTTCGTGCTTACAGTTTTAGTTTTTGCTTCAGGTACTCAGTTTTCAAAAGAGGAGCTCGGGAAGATTGCAGTGCACACACCATTTGTTCAGCCTGGGATGTTTATACTCTGATATAATTGATAGTTGTTATAATATTTAGAGATACATTGCTTATGATTTTTATATAAAGTTTATTGACTATGGTTTTTATTATTAAATTAAATGAAATTTCCAGATTGTGTTTTTGGGATGTTACATTAGGCATACATTGGAGATTGTACTAACACTCATTAGTACTTCAAAGAGAGATTTTAGGTATTGGAACAACCTGCACTCAGAGAGATTACTTCATGTTTTCTATCATGGGTAATTATGAGATGATAATATCTTTTATTCTTAAAACATATATACATTAAGTTCTTTGCATACAAGTTTGTTATACATTGGTCTTACTCTAACTCTATCCATAACTGGTGGTCATAACCAGTAAGTCAATTCGTGATTTGACAAGCACACAAAAAAATTGTGTAGGCAAAGTTTATATGTTCCTTCTACCTTAATAGGAGAAGTAATATCATTGGGCCCCTCAACGATTTAATGTTGATGTCATAGTGTTGGGCCTATCCTAGACTAGATTGACATGTTCAATCTTGTAGTCTGATAAGCTCATAATAGATCGAAAATCGAGAAACATAATGTGGAACTGCTAGGTGGATCCATAATTCATGACTCATTTTACTGTGATATCTTGTAGAAACATAGGAATAATTGATCACTTATCCTAGGAATGGTATTTGATAAGATCGGAATTCCGCAGTAGCCGTGGAAGGCATGCTTTGTTGGTTACTCGAATATTATTTGATCAATACTATGAGACTAGAACAAAGTCCCTTTTTAAGGCTCCCTCAAGAGTTAAAATATCTATAAAAAGATTTAAGAGATTAAGATAAATAGTTTATTAACTTGTCATAGCATGATTAATTAATTAGAAATTTTTTGAAATTAATTTACAATTAATTTGAATTAATTTGGAATTAATTAGAATTATCAAGAATTGATTAAAGGTACATGGAAAAAATGTTAATTGTCCAAAAGTTGAGCAAGAATAATATTTTGGAATCCCTAAAGGGAATGGAAGGTTTTGGGAGACATAGAAGGCTTGTAGAATTGATCTTGGTAACAAATAAGGAAAGGATTTGAATCTTGATCTGATTATTTAATTGATTCAAATCATCATTATCTACAAGCTACATCAACTATAAATAGACCCTTGGTGCCTTCATATTTTCATTTGTAAGCTTCCATATGCTTAGAGAATCTGATTTCTCAAGTGTCCTCTCCTCAATTTTCTAAGGTTTTAGACTTTTGGGTGTGACCCTTTATAGGACTTCGTATTGTGGGTGTTACTCCTTCCAAGAGCTTCCAACATTTTAAGATCTTCAAAGGAATCACAAGTATATATGATTATACTTGAAAGTTTAGTAATGGTACCCCTCTTATCAGTTTTATATATGTAGCTTTAAAAATTGGTTGTTATAATAGTAAACCCTAGATCTAGGATGCATGTACACTTAGGATTATTTGGAATACTTTTGTTGCCTACTATTAATGTAAAGATGCATAGGCAACACTTCAAATCAAAGTTTGCATAAATCCAAAACATATCAATCTCATTGTTTACAGTCTAGGCGTGCTTTATATTCTGTCAGTAGAACAAACTAAAAAACACTTAACTTTAAAACATAAGCAAAAAACTTAATAAGTTCCCCAATATGCCATATATTCGATTACACATATAATACATACAACCTAATGGCTCACAACCTTTTGTTGATCTACCAGACTCACAACCTATCACCAATCTGTCATCACATGTAGACTTACAGCCTATCACAAAGACATTATCAGTTGTAGACTCACAACCTTTAACCAATCATTCAATCATATACACACAACCTTTTGCCGATCAAAATGCTGACTTTTTATAGCAAAAAATGATACTTTTAAAAAAAAGACAATGAAGAATTATTAAAATAGTAATTATATTAAGACATTTTTAAAACAAAACCATCAAAGATCCAATTACATGGTTTATAAAGATATTAAAACAACCATACAGTGTTTAAGCATAACAAACTTTATAGCAATTGTTCACACTTGGAATAAGAGGGTTCATGAAGACGGCAAAGATAAAGAGGATGGTTTTCCCTAAAGGTATCCACCAACAAGTCGAAGTCGCCAACAATGCTAGTTCTCTTATGTATTTAAGAACTTCTTAAGACTTTAGCAACAAATCTCAAATTAATCTTAAAGAAGAAAAACTTTAAGGTCACACCTTATGAACTAATGAGTCAAACATACGACACGTTGATAGATCAACGTTAGCGTCTACTACATCTACATCGCCAACGTATCAAGCTTATCATCTTCAGCTTATAGTATAATTATCCGATTGTAATCTTTCATATATTAGGTAATGATATAGATATGTATAGAATATATCACAAATCTGGTATCTTTGTGATAAGACCGGTTCTTAGTATAGATTAGACGGCATCCCTTCAATCAAGGGATTCACATGTATAGATTAGTATATATACAAGATTAGGGAATACTGTATTGTTATGATTGTGGATTTGTGTCAATTATCTTCGTGACAAACCTGTCTTCTTGGTGACACTAAAACCTATTTATTGTTGAAATAAACAATTTGGAGAACCCTTTATGTCTTTTAAAATTCTATTCTTCATTTTTTATTATTTAGGTTTCTTTTTATTATTTATACTTGAAGTGTATCCGATCAATACAAACCTTCAATTGGTATCAAAGCAGATTTTTGATACACTCAAGTAATCATGTCGACTTCAAGAAATTCCAAATCCTTTGGTCTCAAAAAAATTCATCCCTTTGATGAACACAACATCACCATGTGGAAAACCAAGGCCATGGTGGTTCTTGAAACCGTGGACTATGAGATGAGAAAAATTGTTGAAAAAGGTCCCCATGTTCCTATATACCAACCCATGGTCAACAACGCCTAAAGTAGAATCTAGAAACAAGTTATGATGATGATGACAAGACACCACTCAGTCTTGACGTAAAAGCGAGGGCTATTATCGGAAACTCGGTTCCATACCTCATGTATCATCTTGTACAGAATTGTGAACCACCCCAAGAGATGATGGATACGATGACAATGGATTATGAAGTCACTATGGAAATGAAGGCTACGATCATCAACAATCTTAATCAGAGATACATGCATTTCTTTGCTCAATAAGGTGAGTCTCTTACCTAAACCTTCAATAGGTTTAACTGATTGGTTAATGATATGCGCAGGCTGAGAATCGTCAGGCATTCGTCTTAATTGGTTCTGAAATTTCTTGATTCTATTGGAAAAAGCTAGGAACATCACGCTGATGTTCTCAAGAATGGTGAAAAGATTGATACCATGGATGTGTATTCTTTGTTGAGTAATCTGCAAAATTATGAAGAGACCAAACCTATTTGTAAAGAAATCATGAAGGACTCGAACAACAAAAACTTTGTTGCACTGTTGTCTTAAAAGGAATCAATGAAGCACATCAACGACTAAGATAATTCAGATCAGGGTGAAGAAAGTGATGAAGATCCCATCGATGAGTTGTTTTCCAGTTCTACACTTATCGTCAAGCGCTATGAAGAAAGTGGAACAAACGGGTTTAGAAGAGCTCAGTTCAAGGGAATCAGTTCAACAAAGAGATGCACTTGTAAGAAGAAAAATCAGGTAGTTCCTTTAATTTTGGAAGCCCTAATCGTTATGCTAGGGACTGCGAGAAGAAGAAAGAAGTCCACAGTCCTGAGAAATATGAAGTCTTGTACAAGAATTTGGTGGCTCATATGAAGAAAGAAAACATTTCTCTGCAGAAATCCTTCATTGCAAGATAAGAGGATTATGAAGAATAGGTAGAATAATAGGAGATTTCTAAAGATGAGGGGTTAAATGTCAAGGCATTTATAGCTATTTTAAATCATACCCCTAATGGAATATGTGATGTTGATAGTTCTCACGCTGACACCGAATCAAGTATGAATTTAGAACACACTTGGTACTTGGACAGTGGATGCTCTAGACACATGACCAGTCACAAGTCCCTGTTAGCAAATTTTGTGCCGAGAGATGGTCCGAAGGTGGTTTTTGGTGACAATATTGAAGAAGTCATCACAAAAGTTACAACCATGAGTGTAGGGTATTCAAGCTGAAAGAGGTGTATTTTGTCAAAGGTTTAAAAAACAATCTCATCTCCATAAGTAAACTTTGTGATGTTGGTTATAAGGTTCTTTTTGGTCGCCATAAGGGAAAGGTGTTCGATATCGAAAACAAAATTGTGTTGATTGCAATTAGAGATAACAATATATATTGGTTTGATTTTGTTGGTTTAAGACTTTTCTACTTTAGTTTTACTTTATGCTTCGCTTCTTTTAAACTAATCAACATAAGTTTTTTTTACTAGCTATAAGTTTCTGCTTTAAAATTTTCTTTTTATCTTTTTATTTTACCAAAGGAGTATACATTGTCCATTTTTCTTCAAACATTTACTACATGATCATTTCTATCAATAGTGACCTTATCTGAATAATCTACTTTAAAGGGATCAGTATGGCATTCCTTGGGTGCATCGCTCTCCTTGTGGAGCTAGGTCACACTTACTCTGCATATTTTCTTCAGCAACAACTGCCCTCTCACTGACATTGATGCACACACTGATTTACATGTTGCTTTTTGTTGATGATACCATATGGGGGATAATTGTGCCACCAGGTCTTCTTCTAGGCACATATATCTTCTATCGTGAACAACCTATTTTGGTCTCTATAGGATGCGATGAAGTTAGGTGACCTTACATGAATAATTTCTAGAGACGTTGTCACAACAACTTCATCACCTCAAATATTAAAAGGCTTCTTAAACAAGATAGTGCTCCCACCTTCTCCTCCTTCATGGATCTCAATGAATGGAACCTTCGAATACTGTCTTGGTGACTCTCATAACTCAAACGCTATAAATATTAGATCCCTCTAAGTTATTGGTTACAAAGACCGATTCATGTTCCACTTTTGTTCTTGGTGAACATAAAGCTTGGAATCAATCTACAGAACCTCAATGATTAAAGGCATTCTCTCTCCTTGTTTACTATGAATTGTGTTGCTTTTGTGTGATATGGTTTATCTTGTTTGTTCTCTTTTGTAGAAAAAAATTCAAGGGTAGATATCTTGGAAAATCGAAATGCATTAATGACCATGAAATTCTAAAGATTTAATGGATTGAGTCTTTATAACCTTTCTGAAAAAGCTTCATATATTTACCTGTTTAAACTATTTTTTTTACTACTTCTTGTGTTTGTATTCTTATATTGTGTATTCGTTTGTACCATTTTCAAAAGGAATCCAACAGTGGAAACTCTAAGCCTAGTATGCAACTATTTGACACTTCATTGTCCTTAGAAGCATGCTACTGTATGTGACAATATATCTCTAAGTTTCTCATTGCGAGACCATCAGCTGAGAACATTGAGTCACCCTCGCTCGCTGATTGTCTAGCATTTTCTAAATTCTCAAAACGAGATTGTCTGGTCTAAATGAAAAAATATTAATAGAAATTCTGGGGTGTTTATTTTTAATTTAATCATCTTCACCGGCCCCTGTCCACGGAATCATGCTTTCCGTATGCATCAAGTCTCATGTTCTGCTGAAACATTGAGCATAACCTAATAGCTTACCCTGATTGCATAGTCATCAGCGTAAGAGTTACTTGTTTGGTCCTTAAATTACAAAGGGTTGTTCATGTCCCTAACCTCTTAGTCTGAGGCATGACGTGGTAGCATTATGATTTAATGGTGAATCTTTAATTCTAGATTGCAACTTACTCCATGATACGGAACTTAAACCACTTCTTTTTGATGATTCAAATTGTTAATGATTCACCCTAATTTTACCTCAATGTAACTAAAACAATCCATTCTCTCCACAAGTCTTCTAAAATAGAACTTGATGATTAACTATGTAAAACCACATACCAATAAAAGTTCTAAAGTATATGTCGATGGTTAGTCTATGTACTGTAGGCTATCATACTCACAGATCCATTGTTGCCCTTATATGCTTCTTTATAATTTTATGAATCAGTGTAATGTATCGTACATTGATGAGAGCTTGACAAATTTGTGTCGATGGGTATATCATTGTTGGTGATATATTACATGCACCTATCAACTCTTCCCTTTTATTTTCTAATAAAATAGATTTATGATTCAGCGTATGAAACCACACGCTGATGAGATCTCGCAATACTATGTTAGCTAATGGTAGTGTTAGGCCAAACTATTAGGATAATTCACAAACTGACTATATGACCATCACAAATTCATTTGTTGATCATTTAAGATAATGTTCATTGCTTCTGATGACTTATCTCATTGATGTAATTTCCTTGTCTCAACGGTAACTTTATGGATAACTTCTAAAAAGATTCTTCATTATCTTAGGAAATGAGATCATTACGAAGCATATATCGTCACTCATGATTATGTAAAAAGGAAGAAACTTTTTGGATATACATTGGGAATTCTTCATCCTAGGTCACCTTTACAAGCAATTAAGCTCTCACTCACTCACTCTCTCTCTCTCTCTCTTTCACACACACTCTCTCTCTCTCTCTCTCTTTGTCTCTCTCTCTCTCCCTCTCTCTCAAAAAGACTCCAAATCATCATCTTCTTCAAATCTTTCACCATGTCAAAGTCTCTGTAAGAATTTTTACCCAATGCTAATGTCCTTAAAGGTCCTCATGCTTCCGACTCTACCATCATCATTCAATCCACTAATCTAGTGTTCTTGGATGAAATTCCAAAGCATTTAGCAAACTTAGGAATTAAATATTTCATCAACTTTGACAAAAGATGCCCTCTAAGATACGTATTCTGTGAATTTCCTGACCTGTTCTACTCTAAACAAGTATCTAAATTATATTATTCATGATCTATTCATTCTGAAGCTCGAGCCATTACGGGAACCATTGGAGATGGTCAATATAGGGTTACCATTAATGTGGAATCCGTTCGAACTACTCTTCGTAATCCTCAATTTGAACGTTACTTTGAAACTCCCTCTGACGAAAGTTGCAAATCTATTCGTGAAAAACTAAGGTATAAATTTAATATTCTAGGCTGCACTCGTGATACATACAAGAACACTCTTCGTTAGTGTTTTAATGTAGGATGAAAGTACTTAACAGGTATAATTAGCAAATGTCTTGGACACAAGACTAGGAGATTCCATCAAATGAATCTCGTTGGGAAAAGGATTTTATACTCCATTGTTTACAACAAAAGAATAGAATTTGCTCAAATTTTTCTTGGTCAAATGATTGACTACATTACTGGAAACAAAAAGCAATTAAATGTTCCTTATCCTCGCTATCTTGGCCTGATATTTTATTGAGAAGAAGGCTATGTTGAAAGTCATGGAAATATTATTCCAATTCCTTCCCTCTCCTTAAAAATTATCAATGCCGCTCCATCTTAGGGTAATTTGCCTATTATTTCATGGATGCAAAAGTGGATTGAAAAACCCTATGTGCTTGAATCCTCAGACTCTAATGAGGATAATGCATGATAATTATGATGCTAGTAATGAAGAAGATAGTGATTATGAGGACGATGATAATGATGATATTATTGTTGTAGAAGATAATGATGATGAGAATGATGATGATTCAGAAGCTGGTAATAAAGAAGGGGCTGATAAGGAAGAAGATGCTGATAAAGATGAAGAAGAATCAATAGCTGACATGGGAGAAGACTTCATTCAGAATATGAACTCTCCTCCAAGGTTGAACAAACACTTTCATTTTTCAACTGCTTCTTCATCCTCTTCCTCTATTGCTGACACTATACCTCATGGATCAACCCCTCCTGTTGGAGATACTACCGATCCAATGATCCAAGTTGAACTTTCTCCAAAAACATCTCCTTCTCCTCAAGTTGTTACTATTCCTCAAGTTGAGATAATTCACCCTACGGAAACACCCATTATAATTGTTTCTCTTTATCACGGTGATCAGGAAGCATCCAGCTCCAAATTTCAAAATGGTATGCTTTCCCAACTCTCTTTAATTTTGCATATTACTCATTCAATGGATAGAAGGTTAACAAAAGTTGAAAAGTATGTGGCTATAATTAAGCAATGTACAACTTTAGGTAATGATGATTATATGGTTTTTGATGACACCTTGCCATGCTCTACAAGTGATCAACCTCCGCCACCTCCACCTCCATCAATAAATCTTCCTCCACCATCATATTCCCCTCCGATCACTCCTCCTAACTCTCCTCCCCAATATGATGATGCCAAAAAGCAGGAGAATAATCAAGAGAGTCCTCAGCCAATGCAAATGCAGATGATGATTGCATCTCAGCCTAATATGACTAGAAGTGTTGAAGCTGAAGTTGATCCTCAAAAGCAGATTGTTGTTAATAATATTTCAAATGCTGATGTTGATGTAATAGTAGATAATCAGCCCATCCCTAACTTTGGTGATTAATTAGAGACCGAAGATTGTGAAGGGTTTCTTGATCTTGGCTTTATGCCACAAGTTGTTGTTCCTATTTTTCCATTAAATGTTGTCTATCCTAGTTCTTTTTTTTAGGGGGAGATTTCTCAAGAGGTTCCTCAAGGAACTGATAGTGATATTGACTCCAAAAATGATTAGCTCAATCCTCTAAAGAGGAAGTCCTCATTCTTAGGGGGAGCTCATAATACTGAACCTGGAAGCTCTTCTTCCACTACTGTTGGTAATTCTTCAGTATGTCCACCTAAAAAGAAAATCAGAATCATCTTTGATCTAAATGAATTAGCAGAAACATGGAATTTACCCATTAAGTAAATTAGAGAAATAATGGTAGAACATAATGTTGTTTTTCTTCAAAAGAAAGAAGAAAGAAAAGAAGAATGCTTTTCTACCAAACTTGCTCAAGGTCTAGCATCCACTGGTGAAAATGGTAATATTCAAAGCATTGATAATCAAGTTAAGAAAATCTTCAATAATAACGTAGAGAAATGGCACTTTGTTTCAAACCTGAATGACCGAATTGATAGGAAGAAGTTTGGAGATATTCTTTCTCACAGGTCAAATCCTGATCTTATCATCAAAGTGAGATGCACCAAACTGATGAATGAGTCACTAAAGCTTCACTAGGTTAGAAAGAAATCAGAATATGAATATACTAAAGTTGCTTATGCTCATGATCTAGTCAATTTTGGATATAGCAAGTGGATTCAAGTTCAAGGAAATATCAACAAACATAAGGGTGTTCATGCTTAAGAAGTGAAGTTGGCAATACAACAGCTACTCAACAATGTCAAGAAGCTAAATCATGTGTCATCAGTTGGTTTATCATCAGTTGGTCAATCATGAGCATCCTCCTAGAGCAAAATTGGTGCTCCCAGACAATCTAAAAGTACCAAGTTTATTCTTCCTTATAAAACTCAGTATTTCAACAATGAATTACCAGTGGGTGTTGAACCAGTCCAATATATGTTCCTTTTAGAACCACGAAATGAGATATAATATCTTGACAATCAGATTCATATGTGCTTTTTGTTCGAATAGTGTCTAAGGCTGCAAGTATATTAGGCAGGTATTTGACCCAATTATGCATGGTCCTTTTGGGTTGCCTTCACCATAGCAACTTGACAGGATGATTTATTATGAGAGAATAGATATTATTAATATATTATGAGAATAATATAAGGAATAATAATATTGTTATTTGATTAATATAAGTCATAGATTAATTACTATTATTTTGGTGACTTAAAGAGACTAATTAAATAAGAGGGTATAAACTGTCAATTGTTTGATAGTTACACTTTGGGCTATGAATCCTTAAGTGATAGGGTATGGATGATTTCTAGGGCTAGGATAAGCCTCAAAATCATCCAAGGCATATCTAAGGAAAGGACTAGGATTGCTTAGAGTCTAAGTTATCCAATTAGGGTTTAAGGGTGAAACCCTAGGAGCCTTACAAGTATAAATAGACCCCTTGGGATAGGGAAATCAACACCTCTTCTACAACAAGGAAACCCTGGCTGATTTCCTCCTCTCTCCTCTCTCTCAAATCATTCTCTTTACTAGTTGGTGTTTGTAAGCCATTAGAGGAGTGACAATTGTGACTCTAAAGCTCCAAGAATAAGAAGATCAAACAAGTGTTTCAAGGCAAGCTTCTAACTCTTGTTTTGTATTGTTCTTATACCTAATTAGCCATTAGAAGTCTTGGATTCAATGCATGTTTAATTATAGAAACCTAGATCCAATCATTAGGGTTTGTATATGCACATAGGAATGTTCATATGTCCAAAACCCATTAGTGGTATCAAAGACTAGATTGGTTTCTATTAAATTGTTGGTTGATTGTTTGAATCTTACCTGCAAAATTCGATTTTTATGATTCTGAGTCATGGACTCGGCGAGTCCCATAGTGGACTCGGCGAGTTGGCCTGACTCGGTGAGTCCAGATTGGGTACTCGGCGAGTCTGAGCATCAGGAAGAGCCAAAATCGGGATTTTTTTCATATTTATCTTATGGAAACTTACCTTTATCATATTAGATCAACCCAAATCCGATTTTATGATATATATGACTATATTTTTTATCTAATTAAAGATATTTATCAATTAATAAAATATTTAATTTCCTTATATGATAATTATTAATTATTTTGATTAAATTGGTAAACTGTTTTTCAAAAATAAATCAAATATGGATAATTATGTGATTAATTGTTAATTTGAATTATTTGTTATTTGATCGTTTATGTTTTAAATGTTTAAAAAACTTGCCCTCAAGTTTTGAAAGTTATGTTTTGTGATTAAAAGTTTAATTTAGACAATTTAAATTTCAAACCCTAGAATTTTACAAGTTTAAAATCCAACCCTATACTAATATAATATTACAAGATTAATATATATATATATATATATATATATATATATATATATATATATATATATATATATATAACTTAAATGCTAGTCTTACCGTTACTAGGCCTCATTCACGAAGCTGGTCTATAAGGTGGGTATAAGGTTGCGGCCTATAAAATGACGCTTAATGGGTGTACACTCACACCCACCGCTTGCTTGATCAGTGGAGGGTCGTTAGCCAAACGGGTAGGATATGGCAAGCTCATCCACTTATTAAAAGTATAATATGAAATACAAAGTAACTACATGTTTTTCTTAAAATTTCCCAATCTTAGTTACTTTAGGAAAAGTGAATTGATTTAATCCCATGAAATTACACTTTGCACCTTGCTAAGAAGTTAGTGGAGCGTGTGTGGTTTACCGGCACACTAATTGGTTCTAAGCGAAGGTGGCAAAGGGTGATTCATTGTTTATCATAGTTCGATGGAGCGTGTATGGTTTACCGGCACATCGAATAGGTGATCGTTACAATGAAGGCACCATGTAAATTTGCATGGTAATTCACACCCTCTTTGTGATCCTCGGTATCCCAGTCACAAACAAGAGGGGCATATCGAGATTTAAACATGTCATTGAAAAGTTTCAATGAATCTCATCCGAACCTAGGAATTCTCAATACATTTAGGACATAAAGATTATGTTTTTCATGGTGGAGAATTAGTGAATCGTTATTCACTTACCTTCAAATTGTTTGCATATTAGATTACGACATGCCTTTTCTAATGTGTAAATATTGTTGTTGGATCCTAGCCCTAAGTTTTCTTATTGGGTGATAATTAGGGATTCATATTCTAATCTATCTTTGTCCTTTCTATTTGTAGATGTCGAACGCTAACAACGTTGCTGCTAGTTCATTCACTTTGATGAGCCTTTGTCAAAAGGTCATCTTCGATGGAACAAACTTTAGCGAATGGATAAGACACATTCGCACGATTTCTCGCTATGAGGATAAGGAGTATGTCCTCGATGAGAAGCTCGAGAAAATCAACCCTGAAATCGCTACTCCGGCCGAGATGACCGCTTTTGAAACTCACGAGCGTGATGCAACGAAGGTACATTGCATCATGATCGCCACTATGAACTCTGAATTCCAAAAGTCCTACGACGACATGTATCCGTACGAAATGCACCAAGACTTGTTGGAGAGACACCATCAAAACGCGAGACAAGAGCGTTATGAGATTTTCACTAACATGAGTTCCGCTAAGATGGGTCATGGAGAGTCTCTTACCGTGCACCTGCAAAAGATGCAAAGGTATGTCAAGTGTCTTCGCAAGTTAAATGTTGACTTTGGGGAAGACTTGGCGATGGACATGGTGTTTCACTCTTTGCCTCCAAGTTACAATCAATTTAGGATGACCTATCAGATGAACAAAGAAGACGTCACCCTAATCAAACTCCAAGGTCTCTTGAGGGTCGCTGAGAGCAACTTCAAGGACAAGTTTGTAGCACCAACTCCCAATCTGCCCGCCGCTCCTGTTTTAGCAATTGGACAAGGAAAGGGAAAGAAGAGGAAGGCTTCGTCTAAGAACTATCGCAAGGTTAAAGCCCGAGATGGTGCCTCTTCTAGTGGGACCAAAGTTGATCCCGCTAAGCCCTGCCCTAACCCAAAGGAGGCAGAGTGCCACCACTGCCACAAGATAGGACATTGGAAAAGAAGCTGCCCAAAGTACCTGCAAGCCATCAAGGAAGGAAAGATCAAGCCGTCTTTCGCAGGTATATACACAATTAAATCTAACAATTCATCTCATGATATTTCTTGGGTTCTTGATACCGGTTGTGGTTACCACATTTGTTCTAATGTGCAGGGACTAAGAAGAAATAGAGACGTGGAGCATGGAAGAATAAATTTAATCATGGGGAACAGAAGATCGTCGCCTGTGACCAAGATTGGAGTGTATTCTTTAGTGCTTAGGAATGGTTTATCTTTAGATTTAAACAATTGTTGCTATTCGCCAGAAATGGCTAGAAACATCATTTCATTTCATGGTTTGTTTAGACAAGGTTTTAGATTTTCTTTCAGTAATGAGAATGGTTCTATTTTGGCTTATCTGAATGATGTCTTTTATTTTGAAGCTATATCATGTAATGGAATTTATGAAACTGTTATGATTGTTGATAACTTAGGAAATGATGTTTAATGCATGGATTCTTCCAATAGTATGGATAAGGCATCCTTGTGGCATTGTCGTCTTGGACATGTCAACAAGAAACGCATAGCCCAACTATAAAAGGATGGAGTGTTGGAGTCATTCGACCTTAGGGAAGATGACACATGCGAGTCTTGTTTACTTGGAAAGATGACTAAGTCACCCTTCGCTGGTACGTGCGAAAGGGGTGAGGGTCTATTGGACCTCATACATACCGATGTGTGTGGACCGTTTCGATCTACCACGAAGGATGGAAACCGCTTCTACGTGACTTTTACCGATGACTATAGTAGATATGGGTATATCTACTTAATCAAGAAAAAGTCAGAAACTTTTGAAAAGTTCAAAGAGTTCAAGAATGAAGTGGAGAATCAATTGGGCAGGAAAATCAAGATGCTTCGATCCGATCGAGGAGGAGAGTACCTAAGTCTTGAATTCCACGATTATCTCAAGGAGTGTGGAATAGTTTCACAATTGACGCCACCTAGGACACCACAATTGAATGGTGTGGCAGAAAGGCGTAATCCAACCTTGTTGGACATGGTTCGCTCTATGATGAGTCGTGCTTCGCTATCTATCTCTTTTTGGGGGTATGCCTTAGAGACTGCCGCCCATATCCTTAACCAAGTCCCTACTAAGAAGGTTGCCAAAACACCTCATGAGATGTGGATGGGGAAAGCTCCTTCGTTAACACATATCAAGGTTTGGGGTTGCGAGGCTTTCGTAAGACGAGATACTCACGACAAGCTCGAACCTCGTAGTGAGCGATGTATTTTCATCGGCTACCCGCAGAAATCCTTTGGATATCTATTCTATAGACTGAAGGACAATGTTGTCTTTGTTGCAAGGAGAGGAGTTTTCCGAGAGCGAGAACTCATAAGCCAAGGAGACAGTGGGAGGCAAATCGAGCTTGAAGAGATTCAAGATTCAATAGATGAAGGAACCTCTAATGCTAACACTCAACCCGAGGAGGAAACTCCGGTTGAACCGATTGATGTATCGTTACCTCTTAGACTTTCCGAAAGAATTAGAGTTCAACCCCAGTTGTATGGTTTTCATATTACTACCGAAGGGGACACGTATATTAGTGATAGTACACTAATAAACCTTGATGAACCTAATAGCTATAAGGAAGCCATGGCAGGCCCAGAGTCTGCAAAATGGAAAGAGGCAATGGATAGCGAGATCCAATCCATGTATGATAACCAAGTTTGGAATTTGGTTGATAATGTGCCCGGAAGGAAGACCGTTGGGTGCAAATGGATCTTCAAGAAGAAGACCGACGTGGATGGAAAGGTACACACGTATAAAGCATGATTGGTTGCGAAGGGCTTTACTCAAACTCCTGGAGTTGACTATGAAGAGACCTTCTCACCAGTTGCGAAGATAATGTCTATTATAGTCATGCTAGCTATTGCCGCATTTCATGATTATGAGATCTGGTAAATGGATGTCAAAACCACTTTCCTTAACGGGAAGTTGGCTGAGGATGTTTACATGGCTCAGCCAGAGGCATTTCTGGATCCGAAGCATCCAATAGAGTGTGTAAGCTTGAGAAGTCCATTTATGGACTTAAGCAAGCGTCTCGTAGATGGAATCTTTGCTTCGATTAGAAAGTCAAAGAGTTTGGATTTGTACGAAGCGAAGATGAATCGTGTGTATATGTCAAAGCCAGTGGGAGTGTAGTAAGCTTCCTCATTCTATATGTCGATGACATATTACTCATAGGAAACGACATCCCGACTCTGCATGAGGTTAAGTCCTGGCTCGGGAAGTGCTTCGCTATGAAGGACCTCGGAGAGGCTTCCTATATTTTGGGAATAAGGATAGTAAGAGAAAGAAGTAAGAGACTAATAGGACTTAGTCAGAACACTTACTTAGAGAAGGTACTAAAACGTTTTAGTATGGAAAACTCAAAGAAGGGAGAATTACCGATACAAAGCAATGCCAAGTTGAGTAAGACTCAAAGTCCGAGTACCGAAGCTGAGATAGCTGAAATGAGCCGAGTTCCATACGCTTCCACAGTTGGCTCAATCATGTACGCTATGACTTGTACTCGCCCTGATGTAGCCTTTGCTTTGAGCATGGTTAGTAGATATCAGGGGAACCCTGGTAGAGCCCATTGGATTGCAGCACAGAATATCCTTAAGTACCTTCGGAGGACAAAGGAATGGTTCTTAGTCCTCAGAGGGAGTGATGACTTGAAGGTGCGAGGGTATAGTGACGCCAGCTTTCAAACCGACAGGGACAACTACCGTTCGCAGTCAGGCTGGGTCTTTACCTTGAATGGAGGAGCAGTTACTTGGAAGAGTCCCAAGCAGGACACCGTAGCTGATTCAACGTGCGAATCAGAGTACATTGCAGCGAGCGAAGCGTCGAAGGAGGAAATATGGCTGAAAAACTTCATTGGTGATCTTGGAGTTGTACCTGCCATAAAGGAGCCCATGGAGATTTTATGTGGTAATGAAGGAGCGGTTGCCTTGACCAAGGAACCGAGAGATCATGGTAGATCACGACATATCGATAGAAAATATCACTTTATTAGACATCGTGTAGAAGAAGGACAACTCATGGTGAAGAGGATATCATCAGAAGATAATCCAGCAGATCCACTTACGAAGGGACTGAGTAGGGTAAAGCACTTGCAGCATGCTAGGAGTATTGGGCTGAAGGATGATATTAGCATAGATTAGATAGTATTAGAAACGTGTAATAGATAAATGTAATTAACATTTGATGATTAAATAAAGGAGTTTTATTTATAAGTAATGTTACTGTCTTATGTTAATTAATTAACTATTCTTTCACTTTGCATGTTTTGACTTCCAGAATAATTGAGTTTATTAAGAATAATCGAATTATTCAAATTGTCCACAATCGTTCATATGTCGGAAGTAGATATGAATGAAGATTGTCATGAATAGGTGTGTAGATTGTCTAAATGGTATTAGACATAGCAAAAGATTGTTGCAACGTTCATGAGTGCTTATGAACTAGTTTTGAGCATTGGAACAAACCCGTGCTTGCTGGAATCACCTTATGGAATGTGATAAGAAAAGGGTGATCACAAGACGATAATATCATATATTCTTAAAACCTAGATATATGGTTTGTTATTTGTTAATTGATTATACATTGATAATGCAAAAACGCATTGGTAACTCGATGTTATAAAATGCATTGTTGTGTATAGCTGATTAACGAATAAGTAAATGCATATAAGTCGAAGTTTATCTGTAACTTTTATCCTAAGAAGGAAAAAGCGATATCTCGGCTGCTCGATGATTTCATTTGACTTATGTGCCGGGCCCGGTCAGAACTGAATTGATGTGTTCGATTAAGTTCTATGTCAAATAAATCGGAGATCGAGAAACCACATGCTAGACTAATCATTCCATAGAATTGTCAGCATGATATCTAACAGAGGACTGTATGATCCCTTATCTAAAGGACAAGATTGATTAGATCAAAGTTTAACTGCGTCTTTGAGAGCTACGATTTCATATCGGATTGTACTTGTGCATATAGTTACTAGACTTATCCAAGTGGGAGACCGTTGGAATAGTGTCTAAGACTGCAACTATATTAGGCAGGTATTTGACCCGATTATGCATGGTCCTTTTGGGTTGCCTTCACCATAACAACTTGACAGGATGATTTATTATGAGAGAATAGATATTATTAATATATTATGAGAATAATATAAGGAATAATAATATTGTTATTTTATTAATATAAATCATAGATTAATTAGTATTAATTTGGTGACTTAAAGAGATTAATTAAATAAGAGGGTATAAACTGTCAATTGTTTGATAGTTACACTTTGGGCTATGAATCCTTAGTGATAGGGTACGGACGATTTCTAGGGCTAGGATAAGACTCAAAATCGTCCAAGGCATATCTAAGGAAAGGATTAGGATTGCTTAGAGTCTAAGTTATCCAATTAGGGTTTAAGGGTGAAACCCTAAGAGCCTTACAAGTATAAATAGACCCCTTGGGATAGGGAAATCGGCACCTCTTCTACAGCAAGCAAACCCTGGCCGATTTCCTCCTCCATCCTCTCTCTCAAATCATTCTCTTTGCTAGTTGGTGTTTGTAAGCCATTAGAGGAGTGACAATTGTGACTCTAAAGCTCCAAGAATAAGAAGATCAAACAAGTGTTTCAAGGCAAGCTTCTAACTCTGGTTTTGTATTGTTCTTATACCTAATTAGCCATTAGAAGTCTTGGATTCAATGCATGTTTAATTAGAGAAACCTAGATCCAAGCATTAGGGTTTGTATGTGCACATAGGAATGTTCATATGTCCAAAACCCATCACTTTTAACGCACTGATGGCCTTTCTTGTACTCCCACTCAACATTTGTTTCAACTTTGGTTGGAAGGACTTGGTTACTATGAACTGGAAAGAGGATATTGTCTGTTGATACCACTATAGCTTATTAGAAGACTACATGAACTTAATCTTGATCAATTTAGATGGGTCAAGCATGAAATCTAAATAGAACCCAAAAATTTCTACAATGGATCTTCCGATGACTCTAAAGAAGAAGTTTAGTTTTGACATCACCAGATAGGGTTAGATTTTAAGGTCACACCTTAGGTTCTGATGAGTCAAACACATGACCTGCTGATAGATCAGCAACAACGTCTATTACATCTACAACACTAGCGTACCAAGCTTATCGGTTTCAGCTTATAGTATAGTTATCTTATTGTAATCTTTTTTTATATTAGGTAATGAAACATATAAATGTAGAATAGATCACATATTCGATATCTTGTGATAAGATCGGTTATTAGTATTGATTAGACATAATCCTTTCAATCAAGGGATTCACATGTATAAATTAGTATATATATACAACATTAGGGAAAACCCTAATGTTGCGCTCATGGCTTTGTGTCAATCATATTTGTGAAAAACTCATCATCTTGAGGAAGACAAAACATTTTTCTTTGTGAAAGAAACAATTTTGAGAACTCTCTGTGTCTTTTAAATATGTTCTTTATTTTTTGTTGTTTAAGTTTCTTTTTAGTGTTTATACTTGAAGTGTATCCGATCAATAGAAACCTTCAAACACTTACAACACCAACACTTTCACTAGTCTTCTTAAGAGAGAAAGCGATGGAGAGTATGTATACTCCAACTATGAGAGAAAGTGAACAAAAACTTACATCAAAATGATATTCTTGTCTCTCTTATATACTCACACATAAGATCTAAAGGTCATACTTTCATTCATGACTATAATAAGTCATCTTAGTGATATGGTGCATGTAAGAGTAAGTCAAACAAGAAACCACACCCCATCCCTTGGTGGATTCAACAAAATCCAAGAGAGATGAGGGTGGTGGATCGTTTAACACTTCAAAATGTATGTTATATGTTTTACATGACTTAATTAAATGAACTCGAAGAGGTACAAAAGATTATAAATGACATATTAATTCATACCTTATGATTAAATACTTAGTTGCACTATATGAAAAATATTATTTTCATAAAATAATAATTTTCACTAGTTAAAATACAGGAATTGATAATTTTCATTATTAATCAAATTCTAATAAATACTCAATAAGTGACTACTTGACAAATCTGTGATGCTATAGGATCATGTGGGAGTTGCCAATATTATTCCAAAGTGATTATTGAGCATATATATATATCTAACACAACCATCATTGTGCACCAGTCATAAGAACATTTTTAACAACTATCAATCAACATACGAAAAGATTATACTAGTCTAAGCATACATTTTTACTCTAATGGTACTGATCACAACTTGATAATTTCTAGAGAAACTATGTCTAAACTTCAACCATGTACCAGTGAACTCACAACGTAACTTGATGCAATAGAACTATGATTGTCAGGAACTGTAACACCCTCAGATTCGGCCTAGGCAATTCAGTGATGATAAGTGTCAAAAATGAGTTTTTTATAGAGTGGGAAAAGATCAAATGAGAACACCTAAAAGGTTGAGAACGCGAGAACAAGTATATTCATTTGTGATTTCATGTATTCATTTGTGGAGAAACAATAAATTTTTACGCACAATCAACATGAATATGTTTTTTCTCTTCAACTGAAATTAAAGGCCTAAAAATTTATCATTTCTCCACAAATGAATAAATGGAATCTCACATGAATATACTTGTTCTCGCGTTCTCAACCTTTTTAGTGTTCTCATTTGATCCTACTCCTTTATAGAGTATTATTTTGAATAAATAATCTTAACTTAATTTTAGTATATGTCACAAGGTTTTCATACATATAAAGAACACTAAAATCCGAGTTATAAGAAAGAAGTTATGACATGTCAAAGTTTCACGACAAAATCGGCACGACACCGGGAATCGTAAAAGGTGATTTTAAGATAAATTAATTTTTATCCTTATTAATATAAAATAAAGTTGTAGAGAACGTCTCCACCTACGCATGGATATAAACAACGTCAAAAACGGAGTTCGTATGCAAAACTTATGACCTTTTGAAGATGTAGCAGTCTAATAGCATGATACATGGCAGAAACCCTAATCAGCCGTGCTCCACGACGTGGAAATAAGATCCACAATGTGGAACTTATCAGGGACACTAATCGGGTCTAGAAAACATGTGTTAAAGCTAGGGGGTGACTCATGGAAGTCCACGACGTGTCCATATGTATTCCACGATGTGGAAATGTCATCTGAACACCTTTTGAAGCTACAACGCAGATGGAAAATACGAGGTGACATAGCTCAGTTCCACGATGTAGAAATTAATCCCACGATATGGACTTGAATTGATGAACCTATAAATAGTATGTTCGGCCTCCTAGTCTGGTTACACCAAAAATACACTCACACTCTCTTATGTTGCTGAATTCGAGCCATTCTTGAGGCGATGATCGCTAACCGCTATCAGTTTTTAGCTAGATTATACCTACAATCAAAATTAAAGTGAGTTTACACCCCTATTTTTCACGATTTTAATTGTTTTAAAGGGGAATACAAGTAAAAAAGCAAAGGAATGCTTGCGTTAAAATACAAAACATCGTTATTATTTTCTTATAGTTTTTACAATTATTGCCTATATATATATATATATATATATATATATATATATATATATATATATATATATATATATATATATGTATATATAGACATACAAAACATGTCAAGATGTAATGGTTTTCACATTAATATGGAAACAAACTTATAAACTATAATAGTTGTAGTTTATGGAACAAATGTACTATTTTACAAAGTTCAGATTACAACACGAAAACGAAATTATAAAATATTACAACTATAGTTTATGGAACAAAGGTACTATTTTACAAAGTTCAGATTACAATACAGAAACAAACTTATAAACTATTACAAGTATAGTTTATGGAACAAATAGACTACCTTTACAAAGTTACATGTTATTTAATAAAAGGTTATTTTGCTTCTCTATAAATATCGAGTTAATATAGGATTGTGAGCCACTTTTTCATTGTACCAACAAAGGTATCCGTTAAAATGTTATAACCAGAGTCTCATGAAGGGAGAGTGTGAGTTTGTGTATAAATCTATACGGGACTAACAATCCTGCGTCCTGACTGTTAGCTACAGTCAGAACGAAAGTTCAAGTGTGACAAATGTCATTATATTTCGATGCCTGAGAAACTTTGTGTTGTTGTAAGCATGGTTATAACAACACTCACAATAAGTGTTAACTAAATATTTACGAAATCGTATATTTTCAAATAGTCTAAAGGGGCTAGTAAGTATATAAATACTTAGTATATACATCAAGGTTATATACAATGGAGATCTGGTAGACAGTGGAATGTGTGATTTCCACTTTACTTCCTATTCCTTATTTGGCTATGGGCTTAGGGAAGAATCATCCAATCGACTGTCTGTTCAATCTCGATTATATATAACTCGTGTAAACTAAGTAATCATGATAGGGTATTAATATTTCATCCAGTTTACAGAGCAAACATGTCTTCAGTTAGTTTTACTTAATGATAAAACTACATGTTATTAATATAAGTATGGTAAAATACTTGTATTTTCGGACATTAAATATTACAACTCACTTTTATGGAAAATATAGGATTTTCTAGGTTAAACATCATTCTTTTACAAACAAATAGTGTACGATTTAACTATCTGGAAACAAAAATGATTACTTATTTTTTGGTGTGATTACTTAGTGAATACGTTTGGGATATATACAAGAAGATCCGATAGGCAGTGAAATGTGTGATTTCCGCCTTACTTCATGTTCCTTGTTCGGTTGTGGGCTTAGGGAAGATGCACACATTTGACTGTCCATTCAATCTTTGTTTATATACAATTTGTATACACTAAGTAATCATGGTATATCATTCTTTAAGCATAAGAATACATTCCATTTTACTAAGAAAATATAGGAATTTCTAAAGTAACATACTCATCATGTTTAAAACGACCTTTATTATTAACTCTATGATTACCTAGTGGATGCGTTAGGGCTATATATAATAAGGATCCGATAGACAGTGGAATATGTGACTTCTGCCTTATTTCATGTTCCTTATTTGATTGTAGACTTAGGGTAGATCCACCCATTCGATTGTCCATCCGATCTGAATTATATATAACTTGTATACACTAGATAATCGTAGAAGGAACTAGTATGGTCATTACTTAATAAGAAATTATAGGATTTTCTAGAGAAACACAAGAATATTTTCAAAGAACAAAAGAACTTAAATTCTAAAACAAAATACTTATGAACTCACCAATGTAAATGTTGATACACTTTCAAAACTACTTGTATTTTCACGAAACTAGTAGACAGGTACACGCACAAGGCCCGAGAAGTTGGAGCATAGTAACTTCAAGACTTTATTTTTGCTATTTACTTTTGGAGTCAATCAACTTCGATTCGAATACAATGTAAATACTATATTATTAATACAATGGTTCTTTTCACTTAATTACTATTATTCATTTTTGCGATACTGTACATGACGTCCTCCACCCCGAAACGTTTCTGCAATTCTGGTTTTGGGGTGTGACACATTGGTATCAGAGCATTGTTTATAGTGAACTAAGTATATCAACCCATAAAAGATATACAACTATAAATACAATAGGACTAAAAACACTTTGACCAAGAGTATACTTTTAAATATAACAATATTTTTATAAAAGTATACGTACATGCATATTATATATATATATATATATATATATATATATATATATATATATATATATATATATATATATATATATATATATATACTAGAACAAGTATCACCAGAGGAACAAAATAGAAGTATTTAGATTACAGTCAAACCTAGGCAGTTATGTAATCATATCTGAGATAAATATAGCATGATCAACTATATTTATTTAAGATACGACCAACATGTGTTTGGGAGTGATAGTGGTGTTGCAACAAGTCTAAAACTTACCAACTCTATACACAAAGGAATACTAGAACAAAACATAAAGTTTAAAATACTATAGGAGTATTTTATGATACTATACAATAACAACAAGTCTAAAAACTTATCAACTTCGTATACCAAGAAGCTCTAGAATTAGAGATATAATTAAAATACTATAGGAGTATTTTAGGCACTATAACTAACTTATGTGAAAACTAAAAGATCCTTACTGGTAGGTCTATAATTGTGGAGTGTATACTCCCTGAGTTGTATATAATTGAGATTTTATAGACATAGAATTTGTGATCTTCGCTCTATTTCTTGCTCCTTGTTTTGTTGTGGTCTTAGAGTAGGATCACTTATTTGAAGGTCTATTTGATCTTGGTTATATATAATCTGTATACATTACGTGATTATAGGAGGACCCGGTGAGGATCACCATAAAATTTTCAATAAATTTTTTTTTTATAATTTCATAGATTCTTTATACACCCCTATTCTCGAGCAAATATCGCAACTCGACTACAACCGCCAACTTAAGAGTCGAGGAAGAAACAGAAGGAGTACCTAAGGAAGATTTCAAAAAGGGATCAAACAGAGAGAAGCACTCACATTGATAACTATGAAACTAATATAACCTAGTGTGTCAGTGAATACACTACTCACACTAAATGTTAAGTTTATCATGTCTTTCATCTCAACTAGTAACTGTAAATCAAGTTACCAAACTTCATTTGGGGATGATCACCATTAAAGATTCATAAGTTTATTTTACATACACTCCTATCATGAATTGCTTACAAAACACTTTCAGAACATGATACATACAAAGCTAAGATAACATAGTTCTTATGACATTTGATTTATAACCACTATCGATATCTTACTAACTCTTGATTTTCAAACCTTATGACAGAAAGATTCCTCCTAGTAGATGTAAAAGACGTAACAACAACACGTCAACAAATCCACCACCACCTCCACAATATGACCCCGCTATGTTCCAGGCTACGGTAACTCTTGTTGTAGTGGTAGCCATTACTCAGATCAAAGCAAGTAGCGCCAGCGGGACCGGAAGTGGTGCTAACAACCTTAACCACGGAAATAGCCACGGATACCCTAGGAAGCGGAGGAGTCCATTCCCTAATGCAATGGTTCGAGAAAACGGAGTCAATTGTCGAGATTTGCTCTTGCTCAGAAGGGAGGAAAATAACGTTTGCTACCTGTACCTACTATGACAGGGCCCTTACATGGTGGAATAGCCATGTCAAGTCACTAGCTCTCATAGGGGAAAATTCAATGGGCTGGGAGAATCTAAAAGCAAAGATGATGGAAGAGTATTGCCCAAGAGTCGAAATACAAAAGCTGGGGCAAGACCTGTGGACCCTTACCATGGTAGGATCGGATATAGTATCCTACACTAATAGATTCAGTGATCTAGCGGCACTATGCCACGGGATCGTTATTCCGGAGAGAAATAAGATAGAAAGGTACATTTGGGGACTATCTCCTCCAATCCAAGGAAACGTGATAGCTGCAAAACCCCTCACGTTCGACAGTGCCAAGCGTCTGGCTCAAACACTGGTAAACCATGGATTCCATCAAGGCTTGATGACTCCTACTCCAGAGCCGACAAAAGGGGGTGACCGTAAGCGAAAGTCTGGGAGTAAGAAAAAGGGACAACCAACTCAAGATCCCTCGGACAAACAACAGATTGTTGCTATTCATGTTGTCACAACACCTGTGTGACAATATGCACGTATCCTCCCAAAATTTAACAAGTGAAACTTCCATCACTATGGAGCCTGCCGAGAGTTACGTTGCAAAAATTGCAATAGAAAGAGGCACACTACCCATTTCTGCAAGGCACTGGCACAACCCCTCAACCAACTCCCCGATAATGGAGTAAACCCGACTTGTTATAAGTGTGGTGAAACTTGACACTTCAAGAGGGATCGTCCAACAACAACAAACTATGACGAAGATGGAAGAATATTGATGATCATCGCATGAGAAACTAACCTGGAACCCCTATGAACAATGGTATGTTTTTCCCAAAAAAAAATTAGAGCTTAAATATTTACTAAAACTGGTGCCAATTAAAAAATAATTATAAATTACTCTCTCGCCCGAACAAAATCAGAGCATTTATATAAAAACTAAGAACCCTTGCAGATGAGCTATGATGGCTTAGTGTATACATTAGGGTCATTTATAATTTGAATTTGTAGGCTTAGAGTGTGTGATTTCGCCTTATTTCGTGTTCATTGTCTGGTTGTGGATTTAGGGCAGAGTCACTCATCATACTACTAGTACTCGCTAAACACGGTACAAAAATATTCGTAGTAGTAATAACAAATATAAAAAGGGAAGCACTAAAAATACAAACATAGAATGCACCATCGTCCTAAACAAATTCTGACGTCGTCACTCGACATGGATTGGCTTGGGCCTCACCATACTAATTTCATTTGCTATGAAAAGACCCTTTGCCTTAGCCGACCGACTAGCAAAACCCTTTTCAATCAATACAGATAAATCAAAAACGAACCTCCGAATCGTCTCTCGCTACAAAAACTCAGAAGTACTCATGTGAGGAGTATCATACCTTCCAAAACCTTCCTGAAGTATCCCCAATAGATCTTTTGGGAATGCCACTCATACAGCAAGTCAGGTTCAAGGATAGAGACTAAGGACCCATGCGGCAAACCTAACATTGTTAAATATATACGACTAATATACACAAAGCGATGATAGATGAGCCACGTGTGAGTCCTACCACGAACTTCAGAACAAAGTAGCCTAGGTCCACTAGTGGACATGCGAGCATTTGGGTGAACATAGGTAAATAAACCAAACTCACACACTTCCTACCGATCAATGCAGCAGATGAAATAGGAAAGCTGATAGGAACATATCACAAGGAAGTCGTGAGAGTGAACAGTATACCACTCTCAGTTATCACGAATAAGGGATAATCGTTGCACCCTGACAGTCGTTACAGGATTCTTTTAAAAACCCAACTCGTCTTAAGTACATCTTGCCATCCCTAAGCAAACAGTAAGAGTACCCGAAAAAATCCACAAATGGAGTTCGTATGCAAAATTTATGAGCTTTCGAAGATGTTGCAGTCTAAGAGGATGACACGTGGTAGAAACCCTAACCAGCCATGCTCCATGACGTGGAACTTGTCAGGGACTAATCGGTGCTAGAAAAGACGTGTTAACACTACAGGGTGACTCATGGAAGTCCACGCATGGCCATATGTATTCCACGACATGGAAATGTCATCCGGAAACCTTTTGAAGCTACAACGCAGATGACAAGTCTACGAGGTGACGTAGCTCAGTTCCACGATGTGGACATTAAGCCCACGATGTGGACATGACTTGATCAGCCTATAAATAGCAAGTTCGGACTCCTGTACCTGTTACACCAAAAATACACTCATACTCTCTCGTGTTGCTGAATTCGAGCCATTCCCGAGTCGACAATCGCTAACCGCTGTCAGTTTCTAGCTAGATTCTACCTACAATCAAACTTAAGGTGAATTCATACCCCAATGTTTTCATGATTTTTAATTGTTTTAAGTGGGGGAATACAAGTAAAAATACAGGAATACTTGCGTTAAAATACAAAACATCGTTATTATTTTCTTATAGTTTTTAATAGCTATTACGTGAATATATATATATATATATATATACAGAACTTGTCAAGACGTAAAGGTTTTCACATTAATACGGAAACAACTTTATAATCTATAATAGCTATAGTTTATGGAACAAATGTACTATTTTACAAAGTTCAGATTACAACATCGAAATGAAATTATAAACTATTACAAGTAAAGTTTATGGAAAAAAGGTACTATTTTACAAAGTTCAGATTACAACACGGAAACGAAATTATAAACTATTACAGGTATAGTTTATGGAACAAAGGTACTATTTTACAAAGTTAAGGTTAGAATATGGAAACAAACTTATAAACTATTACAAGTATAGTTTATGGAACAAACGGACTATGTTTACAAAGTTACATGTGATTTAAAGAACTTAGGACATAAATATTCTAAGAAACAACAAACTAGGAAATCTCAAATTCAAGTGAGCAAGGATGAAACCTTGAAGACTGTGAGTGACGAGAAAAACATTATTTAAATACTCAAAAGACCTTTTGTTCCATTAAAAATAACTTCACGCAGTCCCAAAAATAGGAGACAACAATAAAGCAAACTAATGTCCCTGATTATAAAGGAAAAGAAAATTTTAATTTCTTAAAGAACAAGGTCCAACTACAATCCATCCTTCAAAACCCAAAGTGGTTAAAAAATACAAATAATGACAAGGAAACAAAGACCAAGAGAGTACCAAAGGCTAAGCCAAGCCAAGGGAAGACAAGCCACGTTAGTCCTCCCAAAACATCAAATGCTCAAAGAACCTCTCCTTCAAATCGTGTTTTCTCAAAATCTGCATTTCCAAACCAAATTGGAATCCACTATAATAATAGTAATTACCCTACGAGACCAAGACCTATTCCAACCAAATTATTCATCTATCAGAAAAGTAATTACCCTATGAATTCTATTATTCGTCCAAATTGTGGTTTTAATCCATTAATGGGAGGGAACCACATCTTTGGGGGAAATTATAGGTTTCCAATGATCAATCATTTTCAGGGAAATACCCAGTTTCCTATATTTGATCAATTCAGAAATCTTGTAAACTAAGGATTTCCATCTTTAAGGATTCCTACTCAGTTTACCAACTTCCCATCTTACTCTAGACCAAAACTCAAAAGAAGGCTTCTAAGAAAGCCAAAACCATGGACTCTAAAAACCAAGAAAAACCCAAAGAGGTTGATGCAAAACAAGAAACGATTGTATCAACTCAAACAAGTCTGAAGAAATCTAACACTCAAGAACCAAACAAACATGCGTACCTAAACCTTCTCTCTAAATGCACGCTTATTATGTCAGGGTACCACATGTAGATACATACTACATTAACATTGCATGCTCTAGCAACATGATCGGGCATGAAGGTTGATGGGTTTTGAGCAAAACATCAATCCTATGGTGTACATCAAAACCCTAAAGCTTTCGATCTAGTTGTCTAATGAACATGCAATAAACATCCAAAGCTCATAAACCCTAGATCTAGCATACAATAATCGATATTATCGTAATAAAAGGGTTTAGATCTGACCTTGATTGTTATGTAGCAATAACAATCACAAATCTCCTTGATCTTGACTCTTGAAAGCTTAGTGACTCAAATATTGCACCTCTAATGGAATCACAAACACCATGAGCAACAAGACGAACAAAAAGAAAAGGAAGAAGCTCCAAAAACGTCCTAGGGTTATCTTAGAAGGTTAGCCACGTTTTTGGGAGCCTTAGGGGTCTTTATATACTTGTGAGGGCTGCTAGGGTTTCAGGTGAAACCCTAATTCTCTACTGAGGCCTTAAGCAACTCATGGATTCCTTCCAGAAAGCCCTTGGACAAAATCCATATGGGCTTCCCATAGATTTCATCCAATCCCCTTTCCATTAGGAATCCATAGCAAAATTGCAACTATCATATAATTGACATATTAGTCCCCTTTATTTAATTAATCTCTTTTAGTCACAAAACTAATTTTTAATTAATTATTGACTAATATTAATTAAATAATATGATTTCTCCTTTAATATATTATTCTTATAATATATTAATAAATCATAATTAATCCTCTTTCTCCTTAGGTCATCCTATCAGTTGTTATGGTGAAAGCAACCCAAAAGAACTATCCTCGTACTCGGGTCAAGTACATACCAAAATACTTATGGGCTGAGACACCTAATCCAATAGTCTCCCACTTGGATAAGTCTAATAACTATTTTCCATATGACTACAGAACCTGATCAACAATCGTAGTTTTAAAAAGCCATTGTCAACTCTAATCTTATCAGTAACGCATCCCTTAGATAAGGGATCATATATTCCTCCATTATAGATATCGACATGGATTGTAATCATACTCTTTGCTCATGTGTTGTTTCCCGATTTCCGATTTATGACGACTAACAAAAGACTACAATTGAACACATCAACTTAGTCCCAACTTGGCCAAGCACTTAGGGTGTCATCACTAAATCATCGAGGGGCCCACAGATATCGCTTTTATTCCACTTTAGGTAAAAGAAACGGATAAACTTCGACTCAAATGCTTGCTTGTACCTACTCATGAAACCGCACACAACAATATGTTTTATTACACCAAGTTACTTGTGCGATTACATATTATCAATGTGCAACCGACTTGTAGAATAAAACTTACATGTCTCGGTTTCAAGAATATAAGATATTATCATCTCACCAATCACTCGTGATAAAATCCATGAAGTGATCCAAGTGAGCGTGGGTTTAATCCAATACTCTAATCTTATAGGAGCACTCATGAACCCTGCAACAAACTTATGTTATGTCTAAAACACTTTAGACAATCTACAATCGTATTCATGACAGTCTTCTTTCATACCTACTTCCAAAGTATGATCGATTGTGGATGGTTTGAAGAACCTAGTTATTCTGGAAGTCAGAACATGCAAAGTAAAGCACAAGAATTTTACTAATCCTATATGGCCCTAAACTTCTGAGTATAAATAAGGGACCTTTATTTAATCACCATGTTGATCACTCATTATTCGTTGTTTCGGGTAATCAACTTATTACTTGAATTATAACAATAGTCGTCCCATGCACCAAGCATGCACACTATGTTTACCTATGGTCCATACTTTGTGAAATAGATCAAATGAAAACATTTCCAATGATTCTCATTTCACAACTCCTAATCCTTATCGTTAGTGTAAGAATACAAATTCTTGCCACTATTAGAATATGTTAGATTCTAACATTTGATGCAACGATCTTTTCGTAATGTCACAACACCAAAATCATAAACACTTTGCCAATGAAATTACAAAATCCTTTATTGGAGATTGTTACAAGACAATTCCATAGATATGAAGTCTCACATTCAAAGTACATTCCTTTGAATATCCTTCTTGCATAAAATTTTCTAATTTAGACATAGATTTTTGATGTCCAACTTTCAATATGGAAACATTTCCATTCTTTCCATAAGATAACTCATTCTAAATAGATTCCTATCTATTCATAATAATGCCAATATGGTTCATCCATTACTATACTCCCAATTTCGCACAAGTGACCAATCCTTGGCGATCCTTAGATTGTCCTTGACGGTTGTTTAATTAATTTAGTCAAATATGATTCTAGTCCTTTTTCCCTCATAATACCCTAGGCAATTGTAAAATTTAGAATGTTCGAATATTACAACATATGCAATCGATCCTATACCCGAAGCGTATGGGACACGATTCGTAGTAAAAAATGTGATACTTTACCAGTTCCATGCTATACTATTGCCATATATAGAATTCCTTTATGTCGACTCTTTTCAACATAACACCCATATATTTTCTTTGACTAAATTCGATTAAAATTTCTCGATTCAAGCTTTTAGATTTTGAAACGAAGTATAATATTCTCTCCCTTAATTATAGCAAAACAACTTTTCAACCCCTACAACATTGCAAAGTGAAACTTTTGTTTTCTATAATTAATATTGCTAACTTGCAACACTTAAAATAATAATCATGCTCCCACTAACATGATCATTATATCCATACCAGCATAACATTTATGCTCCCACTAGCTTTGACACGTATTCATAAAACAATTGGACTTTCTAAAAAGCAGTACTTTTTAACTTCCAAAGTTCATATTTCTAATATGATATGCTTCGATAAGAATTTATCTAAGCTTCTTAAACTCATACACTTTCCCTTAGATAACTCACATGTGTGTCTAAACAATTCTAGAACTTACAGCAAAAGTCTCGAATGTTCAAACTAATTGCCAAACCTCATAATTCGAACTATGAAGAGGTATGTTGTAATCATAATCGAATTTGAGAATGCAATTTACACAATTTCTATCTACTTAAAATCTTCCTAGTGAAAGTGTTTCCTCACAATCATTTTCATGAAAGAGAGAAACCTTATGACACTTAAATTTTTATGGTGTATGTGTTCCTATCCATGTGAATTTGTTATAACCATAATCATAAGATAATGTTTAAGACAAATCCAAATTCTTATTGACAGAACTTGTCCATTCTTAATTTCCTGCCATCAAGGGTCCCACCATTGCTTCCAAGTTATTTAGCAGCTCACTTATACTAGTCAATGTACTTTCATTGAACAAGGTGCCTTTCCTCTATGCAATCAATTTAGAACTCATAGAACTCACATGCATAGTTGACCAAACTGGAATGGTATAGAAACAAGAATATGTCAACACGATAGGTTACAAACCTCAAGTCGTGTGCTAGTGTTTAATAATAGGTTTACTCTTGATTAGCTCTTGAAACTTTCAAGATCATTTAGACTCCCACTAACCTCTTGACATATAAGATTCTCTTGTCAAGAAACATTTCTTAACAATCAAACATTTCTTATCAAGATAAACACTATACATAATTGGTCTTAGTTTGTCTTTGTCTTATCCAAGAAATCACAACTTACCAATTTCAAATGTGCAAGAGTAAGAAAAAAAAAATATACTCCACATTTGATGAGTGTGTTAAAACTTCTTAAGATGTGTCACTCAAGTGACAATCTTAGAATATGACTCTAAAACTTGATATTGGAACGAAGTATGACTCGTCCTTATGATTTAACCATTTCAACAATTTTCAATTCCTCTTCTTAGCCATACTAGTGCACTAAGGTGTCCTTAGATGATCAATTGTGATATGGTTTCATAATCAACAAGATGATCATAAAACACGATACTAAAGTACTCTCCCATCTTTTCAAATTGGAGAAACTTTTATCTTTCTACCTATTTGATTCTTCTTATTATTTCTGCCATTCATTGAAACATTTCAATGATTTAGAATTATACTTAATCTTGTAAGCATAACCACATTTACTAGACTTTTAGTAAATCATGATGAATAATCTTATTTTTCTTTGTGGTGGACTTGACTAGTGCACAACATTGTGTACCAGTTCTCCTAGTCCTTCACTTGAATCTTTGTCAAGGAATTAGTCTTAATTTTCCAAATATGAAAGTTCTCATTCATCATAAAATACAAGTTGTATGATTCCAAGTTTCTGTCCAATTGAAACTCGGACGACAAGAATCTTTCCTTATTTGGTAAATTACCACAAATAACATAACTAAGAATCACATCCATTTCAACATTGCTAAAAATAGAAATACACAAACATCAATTTCCACACATGCCATTGCAAGGAAACATATAAATAAGACAAAAAACCAAAATTTATTTAATTTATAAAAGGTGTGGAAAAACTTTTCCTTACAATGCAATTCAAATGAAAACTATGGTATTACATATTCCTAAGAAATCTATCATAAATCTCTAACTAGCAGCTCCAAAAATCCGATCATCGAATCATGTGATCGAAATCCATTTCTTTGTGATCAGACTTAGCACGTGTCTTCCTTTAAGCTTCTTTTCTTTTCTTCGATACTACAAAACACCAAATGTAATCTTATCACATCATGTATTTAGAATCTAAAACAGAAAACTTAATAGAGTTAGATACTGGATTTTACCTGAAGCAGAGTCATACATCTTAACTCTCCCATCTTTTAGATCTCTCAGGTAGTCGGGGTAGCTTCGTAACCAATGCCCCCTCTTTTGGCAGTAGAAACAAATGGATTCTTCTGGAATGGTACACGGTACTATCTCAGACTCAGCCTTTCTCTTGCGTATAGAAAACTTTTGTGGACTTCAAATGTTGCCATTGCCCACAGAAGGTTGGGATATTGATTTACAAGAAAATTTTGTCCAACCAGTATGCCAAATCATTTCTGATTCAGCAGCAATAAGAAAATAAGTCAAATCAATGAGGGGCACGTCGTGTTCCATCATATAGTACTTTCTTACGAACTTACCATATGAATCGGGAAGTGAGTGAATAACTAAGTCAACACCCAACTTCTCTGAGACTTCGACACTCAACATTCCCAATCTATCAATATGCAACTTTATATCCAAGACATGAGCGCAAACTGACTTTCCATCTTCGTGTCTTTTTTGCCAATAAGGCTTAAGTGACCTTGAACTTTTCAAGTCTTCGAACACGTGGGTCAGGGAGAATTATTGAAGGAGGTGGAGGAAGTGAAGAGTGATTTCCATTTCCACAATCCAATCGTAGAACACCATCTGCAAGTGGAAAACTTTTTCCAACGGATTCAGGAAGACCATAGTTGTTAGACTTTGACATCTACAAATGGGAGAAAATTCAAGTTAGTTGATTGAGTCGTTAATAAAACACCAAATGAGATACTAAGGCTAGGACCCTACACAATGTTCTACAATATGGAAGAGGATGTCGTAATCCAAATTGCAGAGCATTTGAAGGTTGGTAAATGACGATTTACCAATGTCCACCATGAAAAATGAAAAGAAAAATTATGTTTTAAATGAATTAAAACTCCTAGATCTTTTCAGATTCATTGAACTTTTCAATGGCATGTTTAAATCTCGATTGTTCCCTTCAAGTTTGTGACCAGGATGCCGAGGATCACAAACAAGGTGTGGATAACCATGCAAATTAGCTTGGTACTCTCGATGTTACAAATCACCTAATAAATTTTCCGGTTAACCACACACGCTCCATTGATCTATGATAAACATCAAGCTACCCATTGCCACCCTTCATTGGTTCCATATTAGTGTGTCGGTTAACCACACATGCTCCACTAACGACCAACAAGGTGCAATATGCAATTTCATGGATTAGCACCAACTCCACATTTTTCCTAAAGTAACTAAGATTTGGGAATTTATAAAAGTGTTTAGTTACTTCGTATTTCATTATACTTATAATGGAAGGTTGTGTCCTATGCTACCCATTCGGCTAACGAACCTCCACTAGTCAAGCGTGCGGGGGGTAAGAGTAGATACTCATTCAATCATCATTTTATAGCCAATTTCCTTAAACACCCCTTATAGACCAACTTCGTTAATGAGGCCTACTAACGGTAAGACTGACATTTACTTATACATATATAATATTAAACTTTTAACTCAATATAGTATAAGGGTGTATTTTACACTTTTAAAATACTAGGCGGTCTAATTTAATAAATTATACTTTTAATTTAATAAAAAATAAACCATATCATTATGGATTTATTAATTCTCTTTTAATTATACATTTAATTAACTTAATAAAACCATAAGGGTGCAGTTTGAACTTTTTAAAACTAGGGTTTTAGAATTTAAGATTTCAAAATTTAACTTTTAATCACAATTTTAAATTCCAAAACTTGAGGACAAATTTTGAAACTTTTCCAAGATATTAGGGTTTAGAATTTAAAATTTTCAAAATTAACTATTAATCAAAAAAATTAAATTCCAAAACTTGAAGATAAGTTTTCAAACTTTTCAAAACTATCTAGATCAAATTGCAAATAATTCAATTAATCAAATAATTGGTGATTATCTAAATATGATCTAATTCAATTTCTTGCAAGATAATTCATCAAATAATTCAAATAATCAAATTTTATCATATAAGGAAATAATTATTCAATTAAATGACAATTATCTTCTATTTTGGAAAGGATATCACATAATATCAATAGAAATCGGATTTTATCAATAAAAAACGTTTATGGTAATTATCCCACAGCCAAAACATTAAAAATCTTGATTTTTCCTCTGTCTGACCCTTGGACTCGCCAAGTCAGGGACTGAACTCGTGGAGTCAGCCTGACTCGCCGAATCCATCAACTGACTCGTCGAGTCAGTCAGGCAAAGGACCAAAAACTTCGATTTTCAGGCAATGAATGATTAAACAAGCATCAAATAAATCAAACAAACATCCAACGCTCTGATACCACTGATGGGTTTTGAGCAAAACATCAATTCTATGGTGTACATGAAAACCCTAAAGCTTTGGATCTAGTTGTCTAATAAACATGCAATAAACATCCAAAGCTCATAAACCCTAGACCTAGCATACAATAATCGATATTATCATAATAAAAGGGTTTAGATCTTATCTTGATTGTTATGTAGCAATAACAATCACAAATCTCCTTGATCTTGACTCTTGAAATCTTAGTGCCTCAAATGTTGCACCTCTAATGGAAGCACAAACACCATGAGCAACAAGATGAACAAAGAAAGAGGGAAGAAGCTCCAAAAACATCCTAGGGTTCTCTTAGAAGGCCAGCCACGTTTTTAGGAGCCTTAGGGGTCTTTATATACTTGTGAGGGTTGCTAGTGTTTTAGGTGAAACCCTAATTTTCTGCTTAGGCCGTAAGCAACTCATGGAGTACTTCCAGAAATCCCTTGGACAAAATCTAGATGGGCTTCCCATAGATTTCATCCAACCCCTTTCTATTAGGAATCCATAGCCTAATTGCAACTATCATATAATGGCAATATCAGTCCCTTTTATTTAATTAATCTATTTTAGTCACAAAACTAATTCTTAATTAATTCTTGACTAATATTAATTAAACAATATGATTTCTCCTTTAATATATTATTCTTATAATCTATTAATAAATCATAATTAATCCTCTTTCTCCTTAGTTCATCCTATCAGTTGCTATGGTGAAGGCAACCCAAAAGGACCATGCTCATAATCGGGTCAAGTACATACCAAAATATTTATGGTCTTAGACACCTAATCCAACAAAGGTTACCTCATATATTTCAAGATCACAATGCCAGGTAACTATGTTGCTTTCAGAAACAACATGAATGCAGAAGTTATAGGACATGGAAACACATTGAACGGGAACATTACAATTAAACTTGTAGCCTACGTAGATGGTCTTAAGCATAACCTTATCAATGTTGCGGAACTGTGTGACAATAATCATGATGTTTTCTTCACTAAAACAAAGAGTTTGATTATGGATACCAACAAGAGAATCCTCGTTGATTCCCCATGAAATGGGAACATGTACCTCTTGATATTGAACTAATTGAGGGGACCCCATATATTTGTCTTTTTTCTAAAGTTACTTCTAATATTACTTGGTTATGACATACAAGACTCTTTCACCTCAACTTTGGTTATATCAACAAAATCATTGGAAAGGACCTTATGAGAGGACTACCATTGTTAAAACATGATAATGATATGTTTTGTGTTGCCTGTAAACAAGGAAAATTTTCCAAATCACCACCCAAATGTATAATAGAGCATAGTTTATCTGAACATCTTTAGCTTATACATATCAGTTTGTATGTTCCCACTACAGTTCCTAGCTTAAGTGGTAAGAAATACATCCTTTTGATTTTTGATGATCACACCAAATTCACTTGGGTTTATTTTTTGCGAAACAAATCTAAAACCACCAATGACCAAATTAATTTCATTCGCTAAATAGAAGTTAGGGTTGGCAAGCCACTTAGAAGGTTGAGAGGTGACAATGGTGGTAAATTCATGAGCAATATCTTAGATACTTTTCATGTATCCAAAGGAATCAAGTACAACTTTTTTGCATCCTACACTCCACAGCAAAATTGTGTAGTTAAAAGGAAGAATGGGAAACTATGTGAAGTTGCTTGATCCATGTTGATATTCGCAAACCAACTACAATACTTCTGGGTCGAAGCCGCTATAGATGCATGTTTCACTAAAAAAAGATCTTTAATCAATAACAGGCTTGAAGTCACTCCTTATGGAACAATGAACAAAGGCAAGTGCAATGTCAAATTCTTTCACATTTGATGAAATCTATAGAGTTTTGAATAAGCGATGAATGTATCTTTGTTGGAAATTGCCTTCACACTACAACCTATAGGGTTTTGAATAAACAAACCAAGGTGATAGATGAAAGCAGTGATGTCACATTTGATGAAATCTGTGTAACGGTATTAGATCCAAACCACTTTATTCCTCAAATGGTGGTACCTTTTGATATAATGAACCAATCATCACCTATTAATACTTCTACTCCAATCCATGCTATTGAAGTAGATTTCAAATTCCTCTTTCCAACTCAACCCTATGCCTTAGAATCAAAAAATCTCACTATATTAGCTTCTCCTGATATCTCTCAACCTCGTCAACATCGAAATACTAGTTCCACCAAAACTCATGTGGATGGAATCAAAAAATCTCACTATATTAGCTTCTCCTGATATCTCTCAACCTCGTCAACATCGAAATACTGTTTCAGGTAGTTCTGGACTATTTCAAGATGATCTTTTTGAAGGAACATTCACTTCTGACTACCAACCTTATCTAAAAGAATAATATGTGACAGTTTGCACTCCTCAAATTCTTAAGAAAACTATCCATGATAGAGCCTAAAGGAATCAAAGAGGCTCTACAATATACAGATTGGGTAAAAGAAATGCAAGAAGAGTTAGCTAAACTTGAATGCATCAATATTTGGGACTTAGTGCCAACACCAAAAGGAATATCAGTTGTTCGTTCAAGATGGGTCTATAGAAACAAGAGTACTGGAGATGGAGTCATCATCAGGGAAAAATCTAGACTAGTTCTCAAAGGCTACTTGCAACAAGAAGGCATGGACTACAATGACACCTTTGTACTTGTTGCAAGAATAGAAGCCATTAGGATTTTCTTGGCATTTTTTGCACACCAAAACTTTAAGGTTTACCAAATGGATGTGCAGTGTCCATTCTTGAATGGTGAAGTCGATAGGGATATCTATGTTCAAAAATATCCAGAATTCGAAGATCCAAAGTTCTCTAAACTTTGATATAAGCTTCAAAAGGTTGTATATGTATTGAAACAAGCTCTAAGAGCATGGTATGGAGCATTTTCCAAATTCTTGGAAGATTCTAAATTTCAAAGAGGTTCTATAAATCCCACTCTCTTTAGGAAAATCCACAACAACCATCTGATCGTCGTGCAAATCTATATTGATGACATCATAATTGGTTCAACCAGAAAGGACATTATATAACATCCCCAAATTTGCGGTCATTTAAAAAATTTTATTTATGTTTATTTGAAAATCATAGTATTCATTTTAAAGAATAATAATGTGGAATTTGTTCCCAGAAAAACATGATAAATATATTTTCAAAGCATTTCCGAAGAAATTATTTTTGTTTATATAAAAACTTTGGGATGTCATCGTCAATACATAAACAAAAGCATAAACAGACCTTACATTCATTTACACTAGTGATTTATATGTCCTTTAATCTCTTAGTCTAATGTATCTTCATATCGATACCTGTGATACAAATAAAATAAGTTGGTCAGGTTGGGAAACCTGGTGAGTACATAGGGATTTCAATCCCACAATGTTATATCATATATATATATATATATATGTGTGTGTGTGTGTGTGTGTGTGTGTGTTTTAGTACTCACAACATACACAATTTCACCTCATATAAGCAATTTTACCCCACCCTGTCGATCCTCACCACGACACAGTCTATACTCTCAGATATAAAACTAACCTCTTTACCTAATCCATACTCCCGGATCAGGTATGTCTAATCCATTCTCTCGGAACAATAACTACGCCCATTGCATACTATTGGACTAGGGACAATTGACTATGTCTACTCCATGCTACCCGATTAATGAAAAATAACTATGTTCTCTCCATAGTCTTGGACTAAGAAAAAATGACTAAGTCTAATTCATGCTCTTGGTTCAATGATAAATTTTAAAGTTCTACCCTCCGTGTATATCTCACTCGTGCTCATAAGGAGATACTGCCCAATATTCCTCTTAATTAATTTAGGTTTACTATTTATCCTAAATCATCATATATTATCAGATATGCTCTTAACACGTATTTCAGGTAATATCAAATATTTCACACAGAAAAATATATATTTAATACTTTAATCTAGACTTGTATTAGAATCATGTTCATGAAAGGGACTATGCACTCACTTGTTAAAGTGATGATTCCAAACTCGGGCAGCGCTTCGCTACTAGTAATTCTATCCTCCTTTGACGAAACCTAGTATGATTACTGCTACATTTTAGTCTAATATTTATCGCGACTATTCACGAGCGGTATTGTTTTATAAGTGTTAAACAATACTTTTCAACTACTATGTACATACAGGGGCAAGACATGAAACACCGGAGGGCATAACCATTTTTTCATTTAAGCAATTTTAAAATCCAACAACCTTATACGGTCCTTCAAACAAGAATCCCCATACCGCGATTAGTTAAAAGATATTATAATAACACTTTGTATATTATATTTTATAATACATAGATTGTTTATAGGTTCATAATCACCATATTGAACTTAAACATAAGCTATACCTAAAGTAGGGTAAGCATAACTCACTTACTAGGAGGTTTGGCTAGGAACTAGGCTCTACGGGGGCAGAACTTTCGAGTCGAAAGCTCTTCTTCTTGTAGCCTTTTGGCGCTCTGGGACTTGCTTCTTAGCACTTGGGAAGTATTAGGGATTGGGAGGGGTTTAGAGAGATGTTTGAGAGAGAAGGAAAGGTTGAGGTGTACAAAATTATGAAGAACCTCACATCTTATTTATAGGCTGGAGTTGCACAGTACGCTGGGCATACCGTCGGAGTACGCTACATGTACTCAGTATGCTCTGTTTATGAGGGCCAACGATGCGCATACGAGGTACATGTTTTGGTCGTCTGAAGCGAGGCCGTAGGGAAGAAGAAAGGGTCGAGAGTAACCCATGTCACCCTCCTTCGCATCAGCCTATTTCCGACTTCTAAATTTTGTAATTTTTGCATACGAGCTCTATTTATGACATTCTTTATATCCACACATAGTTGGTGAAGTAGTCTACAACTTTTGTTTATACTCCATCGGCTAATTTTGACTTTATTTTTATAGTCCATTAGAAATTCAAAACTTTGTCAACCGACGTCCGTTTTCGTCTGTCTTTATGTTGTTGAGCTTCTATTAATGAGATCTGCAATTCTCGTTTATATTATGCCAGCTAAATTTGATCGATCTAACATTCAAATTCTTAGTTGTGCACTACTATGCTAAATCTCAGAAAATCATAACCTCCTCAAACGAAGTAAGATTTGCATGTTCTTTTTACGCGCGCTCTCGGTTTAACGTATACTACGACTTTTGTTTAGATCGCTAAGTCTAAAAAGTATTTTTATCGCAAACTCACTTTTGACGATACTCTGTGTCGTGTTGGTTTTACCACAGAACTTCGACAGGTCATAACTTCTTTGTTATAACTCGGATTTCAACGTTATTTATGTGTACGGAACCCTTATGACATATACTATAATTTCATTAAGAGTAATTATTCTAAATAATCTTCTATCAAAAAGTCATTTTTGACACTTCTTGTCTCTAAATTGACTAGCCCGAATATATGGGGCATTAAACCTTAGGATGAGTATGATGGGTGAACTCAAGTACTTCCTAGATCTATAAATTCATCAATATCCTAAAGGAATATTCATTTGTCAAGAGAAGAATATAAAAAACCTATTGAACAGATACTCCATCGAGAATGCATCACTTGTAATGACACCAATTTGTACATCCTACAAGATTGACTCAGACCTTGATAGGAAAACTATAGATTACAGTCACTACAAAGGAATGATTGGCTCATTATTGTACCTTACTTCTAGTTGACCAAACATCATGTTTTTAACATGTCTTTGTGCATGATTTCAAGCTAATCCCGAGGAACCTCACCTCATGGCAGTCAAAAGAATTTTCAAATATCTGAAAGGAACTACTTCTATGGGTCTATTCTATCCTGCTAAAGGCAACTTCTATCTCCAAGCCTTTATTGACTCAGATTATGGAGGATGCAAGCTTGATATAAGGAGTTCTTCTGGTAGCTATCAATTCTTAGGAGGCAGATTGGTCAGTTGGACTTCAAAGAAGCAAACATGTTTTTCAACCTCTAGTTCTGAGGCTGAATACGTTGTTGCAGCCAGTTGTTGTTCTCAAGTGCTCTGGATGCAAACACAACTGAGAGATTATGGATTCAAAATGCAATAGATCCCCATGTATTGTTACTCTAAGAGTGGAATTGCAATCTCTCATAATCCAATCAACCACTCAATGACCAAGCACATTGATATTAGGTATCACTTCTTAAAAGATAATATTCAGAAAGGTCATATACTGCTTCATTTTGTTCTTACATATGATGAGACTACAAATATGTTCACTAAAGCTCTAGATGAATCCAAGTTCTTATACTTTCTAGGACGACTTGACATGCTAAATCCATATTCTCTAGGCATTTGAAGTTTTGTATTTTAAAACTTACAAAAAAATGTTATTTGTTTCCTAAGAAAACTCCAAAAAGATTTTATATTTGCTTTATTTTTTTTTAAAAATCCACAAAGGTTTTACTTTCATTGTTACTTTACACAAGAGAAAACTACAAAAAGATTTTATTTACTTCTTGCTTTTGTCTGTACTTTTGATAAAACAGATAACAAAAAGATTCAAAATCACATAATACTCAAGTAATTCATCTTTATTACTTCAAAATAGGTTATAATTGTTAACTTCAACTACTACATCATCATATTAATGCTTAGCCGAGAAACAGGGGTGTTACATATAGTTCCTTAATAACTATTTTCTCTACTACTTAATAAAAACATCATTAGGAATCTTTTCTATATAAATAAGATTTACATATGTCAAATAAACTACATTATTTGCCTTTAAGGATCCCTTTCTTGAAGCTGGAATATGTGAATGTCATTTATATAATAAAGATAACCATGTCAAAGATGAGTTTGATTTAAAACAAGTTTAAGTCAAAATTATTTTGCATATAGAACTTGCTATTTATAAAACATTGATTTTACTTTATAATTCTTACTAAGAGATATGGTCTCATAAAAAGAATTTTAATCCTTTCCAAATATGAGGGTGATCATTATGAAAAACCGATTTAAGTAAATAGTCAATCATTCATAAATTAAACTGAGGCATATATTTAGGAAAGCTAAATTAAAACATACATTGTTCCAAAACAAACATTTTTTTATATTACAAGTACATTATATTCCAAGCATAATAAACTAGACTCCAAGAGTGTAGTTCCAACTTGATTGTGCTCAGCTGGTTACTCTTTTTGTAAATATCTACAAGCCATTTACAAATATTGGATTACATTTAAGTACCAAGTACCTAAGTGTTATATGAAAAGTATGAGTTATATCTAGTAGATACATGTAATACTAGTCTATTCCATACTTTCTTTCCAGATAAGAGGAGTAGATCCTTTTCAAGTGTTCAGTTTCTCCACGAAAGAAACAAGATCCATCTATGTGGGCTTTACTGGATTTCTTAGGCTTAAAGGTGTTCAGTCCATAAAACATGGGCCTCCTGGATCACATAATGTGATTCTTTTGGGCTTTGAACTATTCCTAGTTTGATGTTAGAAACATCTTTAGCATCACAATGATGCATTTACTAGGTATCATGTTCAAGCTTATTGCTCAAAGCAAATAGATTAAGACTTGGACCTTTAAGTGTATACAATTTCATATCTCTCACAAGATTGTCTCTTAAGACATGAACTCATTCATTGAATTTGTATCTAGTGAATGTTATTGATTCATTAAGTCATTAAAAAATCGACAATTTTACGGTAATGAGAATGAAGTGTTTAACTACAAAATTTTAACAAAATTCATTTAGTATTTTCAATATTGAACACTTTAATAGTTAATACCCTTTTAGTTTTCAAAAACATTAATTATCAAAGTTTAGGATCCAAGTTGCAAAAAAAAAAAAAAAAAAAAAAAAAAAAAAAAAAAAAATGTTAGGTATCCTTTATTCAATCCAATTGAATTCAACTCGGTTAGGGCTGTAAACGAACCAAACGAACATGAACAAGGTCTTGTTCATGTTCGTTCGTTTAAGTTAGCCGAACAACAAACGAACACAAACAGATAAATGAACGAGATTTTCTTGTTCATGTTCGTTCGTTTAACAAATTACTTTGTTAATGTTCGTTCATTTATGTTCGTGAACATGCTAAACGAACATAAACGAACAAACATAAACAAACAAAGATAAAAAACACAATTGAACATATATGAACATAAACGAACATATAGTATAGCAATATAATAAAAAATAATTGAATATAGATGAATATAAATAAACTTAAACGAACGAACATAAACGAACGTAAATGAACATCATAAACGAACGTTCACGAACATAAATGAACGAACGAGACCATTGTTCATGTTCGTTCATTTAACTAAACGAACGATAATTTTTGTTCATGTTCGTTCATTTATTAAATAAACAAACATAAACGAGCTTCCCGCCGAACAGTTCACGAATGGTTCGCCGAACGTTCAGTTCATTTACAGCCCTAAACTCGGTAGATGTTAATTATCAATTATATCTTCCTATATAATTCCTAAATTTATGGTATCGCTAATAACAAATTCAAAAAGAGATGTTTGATCCCATCTATGCATCAGAACTCTCTTGCTTAGGTATCATTTATCATAAAAGATTTTCGATCCAATCATCCAATTTCAAAAACTTGTGTAATCGGCCTACAACTCGGTTAGGTATCCTTTATCCCACTAGTGTATACAAGAGATGTGCGAGTGCTCTTCAAAAAGGATTACATAGATTTGATGTTTGTCAAAGGGTCTTTTATATGTTCTAGAATTCTAGTTTTAAAAACATGAAATCATGGTTATTACATGAAAATCATAAATCATGGTACAAATTTTCAAAAGAAAATCATTTTAAAGGTTCTATATATAAAACTAGTTTTTATATAATTTAACGTGATTCAATTTTAATAATTGGTATTAAGTTTGAGTTTATTTGACCCTTTTATATCTTTAATAAAAATTCATTTTATTACTTATATATTTGAAATTTGTGTAATTTATAAAAATCATAGGTTATACCAAGACTACAAGCGGTGTTAGCTGTGGTCCACGTGGCAAACCGTGGGTGCTAACACACCCACACCACATAGCCTAACTAAGGGGAGTAGTGGGTTGAATAATTATTAGTGATTAATGGCTATACCAATAATTGGGTTTCTTTCATACTGATAAACTTATTCTTTAAGCCCTTTAATATTAAATTTAACAAATTACACGTTTTTATTTAGTGTTTAATTAATCATTTACGATATTATGAACAAGTTTAGTTGCTTAGAGCAATCCAAAATTTATTGAAAAACGAACTATGAACAGATGTTAAAATGTAGAAGGAAGATGCACTAGATAATTCTTTAGAACATTCATATAAATCCATCGAATATATTCAGGTTTTCTTTACCAGTTTCACTTGCTAAGGATATTTCAACATTTAGTCAAAAAATAAACTCACGTGTAGCAACCCTATATTGAAACATTCAACCCATTTAAGCATCATTATTGTTATACAATTAGCAAAAATGACACTTTAACATTTGAATTTTGTATAGCACGCTGGCTAAATTTTTGTTTTCAAATCCGCGGCCAGACACTTGTTTGTCATAATTAAAGAACTCGAACAGATTTGCAAAAGACAAAATTGCAAGAATGGTCCCTGTGGTTAGGTGGAAATTGCCACTTTGGGCCAAAAAGGTTTGGGCTAGCATTGATGGTCCATAGGTTTGCATTTTGTTGCGACTTTGGTCCAAAACCTTAACTGCCGTCACTTTTCCCCGTTACCATCCATTTGACTTGTCAAATGGAGGGTATTTTCGTCATTCCCTATTTTACTCCCTATATTTAATTAATAAATTCCTTTTACGTATCTATCTCTTACCGCCATACGGATAAAAGCGTCGATCATACTCACATTTATAGTCTTAATTACATAGATAGTCGTTTCCACTTTGATTTTCATTAACTGAGGATCAAGAACCCTAAACCCATTTCCAGCTTGTGCGCTTCGATCAAGTGAGTTGATCAGTTAATGCAAGTTCCAATGTGGAATGTGAGGTTGTATGAGAAAGCATTCAACGCAAGGGTGGTTTATGGTACGTAATTTTTATTTTGCTCACTAAGTTGCCTTTTTATGTGAAATCCTCTCATCTGAAACTTCTTTTTTGTTCTTGTTTTGAAGATGGATACCCTACTCTGTTTACCATCAAGCTACATCACGGGGGAGAGTTCACAAAGTTTCCAGATGTGAACTACATTGATGGAACTATGACATATGTTGACATGGTCGATATAGAAGAGTTTTCTGTTCATGAAATGGATGCCATCATGAAAGGGTTAGGATACTCGGTTCCCCCAGTTATCTATTATCATTTTCGGTTGCCCAAAGGAGACATGCATTTTGGACTACGTGCCCTAGGAAACGATGATGATGTTCGTAATCTTGCCCAATATGTGAAGGAGCATAAAGTCATAAGGGTGTACACTGAACACGGTTTTACAAAATTGCTTACTTACTTTATGGCTCCTAAACCTGTTAAAAAGGTCACTATTGAGCAATTAGATGAAATTGAGGAACATGAAACCACCACAATTGATAACCAAGCTAGTGATAGGAAAAGGAGTTGGACCAAGGACAAATCTTTGTCATTATTCATGTTTTACATAATGAAGGTGCTTTGTCAATATCCCCTGTTTTACATAATAAAGGTGCTTTCTCATTATCCCCTGAGTATAATAGGAAAAGGAGTTGGACCAAGGACAAATCTTTGTCATCATGCAATAAGAAATTGGCCATGGGTGATGTTAGTGAAGCTAATGTAGATGGGGATAAGGATCATGCACCTAATGATTTTGATGAGGCAGCTAACGAATTTGATCTTGGATTGAACCAATAGATTTTAGAATCTAATTCTGAATTTGATAATGGATTCAATGAAGATAAGGAAGGGGGTGAAGGGGAAGAGGTAGTTAATGAAGTTAGTGCTAATGTAGATATGAGGAATTATGAGAAGGATGCTAGAGTTGAAGATGATCTAGATATGGGGGGTTATCAGATGGATGCTGGAGTTGAAGATGAAGTAGATATGGGGGGTTATCAGATGGATACTGGAGTTGAAGATGAAGTTACTCATAATGTAGCTGAGGATGAAAGAAGTGATAGGGAGGATGATAATGGTGAAAGAAGTGATGGGGAGGATGATAGTGATGAAAGAAGTGATGGGGAGGAGGATAGTGATGACAGTGACTTTTGGGTAGATGAGGATAACATAATTCCTGAAGTAGAGGTAGATATGAAGGATTTTTACATGAGTGTTGATTTGGAAGCTGAATTTATGGAAAAGAGAGTAACAAATCCCATGCATAATGATAGTAGTGAAGACCCTAAAGACCCTGAAGATTTGGATGTAATTGATAATGACCGATGGGATTCAATGGATGAGGGTTCTGATATGGAAAGGAAAAGGAGAGTTTTATTAAAAGAATTAGGGAAGGAGACAAGGTGCTCTCAAGGGGAGATACATAAAGTTACTTTTAGGATAGGACAAAAATATAAAAGTAAAAAGGAGTTAAAGGAAAAAATACAATTGCATGCATTGGAAACCAGGAGGAATATATTCTTCAAGAAAAACGACAAAACAAGGTTAAGAGCTTTATGCAAAGGGACTGTAGCCTTTAATAAGGGTGATGTTGGTGAACCTACCCCTTGTCCTTGGGTGATACAAGGTTCTAGATCAAATAAAGATGGTAGTTGGATGATTAAAACATATAACCACGAACACAGATGCTTGCATACAAGAAAAGTGAGATCTGCAACTGCAAAGTTCATTGGGAAGCAAATAATGGATCAGGTTGAATTAAACCCAACAATCCCTGTGAAAGCTTTAAAAGAGCAACTGCAAAAGGAATATCAAGTGGGTTTCTCTATACATCAGATTTTCAGGGCTAAATCTAATGCAAAAAAAACAAGTGCAAGGGGATTACAGAAAACAGTATGAGGTTCTCAGAGATTATATCTTAGAGCTACAGTCTACCAATCCAGATACAACTGTGAAGTTAGAATTTGAATCTGAACCCAACTCCAATGCCGCCTCAAGAAGATTTAAAAGAATTTATGTGTGTATGGGTGGAATAAAGAAAGGGTTTAGAGCTTGCCTGAGGGATTTTCTTGGTTTTGATGGGGCATTTATGAAGGGCCCTTTCCCAGGACAGATATTGACTGCAGTTGGGGTAGACTCAAACAATGGAATATACCCCCTGGCTTATGCCATTGTTGAGTCTGAGAATACTCAAAGCTGGAAATGGTTTCTTGAGATTTTAGGAGATGCCCTAGACCTATATGCAAACTCAAACTTCACATTTATAAGTGATAGACAAAAGGTAAGTAATTGGTATCTTAAATTTACTATATTTGCATGAAATATACTAACTATGTTTTATTTCCTTACAGGGTTTACAAGCAGCCATTGCTCAGTTGTTTCCATGTGCTGAGCACAGATATTGTCTCAGGCATATACATGATAATATGAAGAGAACATGGAGATCCAATGAACACAAAGAACACTTGTGGAATTGTGCCACAGCAACAACAGTCCAAGAGTTCAACCACTTAATGAATGAATTCAACTTATTTGACAAGGATGCATATAATTGGTTGAAGCAGATCCCCCCACAACACTGGGCAAGAAGCCACTTCACAGGTAATTTCCAAATTTGCCCCTGAGGTGTATTACTTTGTTAGTACACTGTCTTACTTACTATTTACTTTGTTTTTGACAACATTTCAGGGAGAGCAATATCAGATATGCTTTTAAATAATCTTTGTGAAGTTTTCAACAGCAAATTGGTTGAAGGAAGGGATAAGCCACTAATAACTTGCTTGGAGTACATCAGGGAATACATGATGAAAAGAATCTGTAATGTCATCAAGGTGCAAAATAAGTGTGTAGGGCCTCTAACTCCTTCTGCAACAAAGATTATGGACAAAAATGTCTATTTGGCATCTCAGTACATAACTAGGTGGAATGGTTCAGACAAATACCAAGTGAAAGGGCCATGGCAGGATCAACAAGTTGTTGACATGGCAGCAAGGGTATGCAGCTGCAGGAAGTGGGAATTAACTGGCCTCCCTTGTAAACATTTCATAGCTGTCCTAAATGATAAAGCAAATAATGGTGAAAAGATTGGAGAGTTACACACTTATGTCCACAGGGTGCATTGGCTAGAAACTTGGAAAGCAGCTTATGTTTATAAGGTAGAGCCTATTAAAAGGAGAGCAATGTGGCCTATAAGTGATTGCCCAATTAAAATCACCCCTCCTCTACACCATAATCAGCCCGGGAGACCCAAGAACAAGAGAAGGCAATCTGCAGGGGAGAGAAGCCAGAAGAAGGGAGAGAATGGTAATGGTGCTAGTGGGAGTCAAACTGATGGGGCTAGTGGGAGTCAAACTCATGCTGCAAGTGGGAGTGGGAAGCTAACAAGGAAGTTTATTAGTGTGACTTGTAGCAAGTGTAAAAATAAAGGGCACAATGCTAGAACTTGCAAGGGCCAAGTAGGAAATTGAAGGGGTTTGAAGCTAGTTTGATGTCTTTTGGGTTTTACATGTCAACTGCTTATGTTTACTGTATGTTATGTACTTGATGTCTCTTGGTGTGGAAGATACATTGATGTTCTTTTTGGTACTTGATAGTACGTTACTAAAAACTGTATGTCTTTTGATTTATGGGAAAAACATATCAGAAATTTAATGGTATGGTTTATGGTATGTTTAATTTGATGTTAATTGCATACTTTACAATGTTTAAATCATACAATTGATGTTCTTTTTGGTACTTGATAGTATGTTACTAAAAATTATATGTCTTTTGATTTATGGGAAAAACATATCAGAAATTTAATGGTATGGTTTATGGAATGTTTAATTTGATGTTAATTACATACTTTACAATGTTTAAATCATACAAGTGGATGTTATGGTTTATGGTATGTTTAATTTGTTGTTAATTGCATATTTTACAATGTTTAAATTTGTTGTTAATTGCATACATAAATGGAATGGTCAACATATAGATACCAAATATAATTTCCATTGACATTTTGTTGCAAAACATGTCTTACATGGATTACATTGCTTACATCTTGAACAAAATACTACTTTCATACAACTTACCAAAATATTACACTGCTTACTGCTCACAGCTTACATCTTCAACAAAAAACTACATACCCAACCTATTAAATTCTCAAGCTACTTGTAAAATAGAACATACACAAAGAAAATCCAACTGCATAACAGGTAAATTTTGAGTCTTGTGGTCTGAGCCTTCACTTTGTTTATTGTCCTCAGCAATCCAGGTATGATGGCTTTTGAACGTTCACACATTGGACCATCATACCACCCAATAAAGCGACACTTCGATCCCTTCAAAAAAAAAAGACAACACATGTTCTTAACATGTAATACGACAACAATGATGCAAATACAAAATCCATTTGCTTACCTCAGTCTGGCATCCATAGAAACGGCGACCTGGGTTTTTGTCGGTCCACGAAGTGCGAACAATAGTCATTTTACCACAGAAACACAACACCATTGTTAATTTCTTCAGAGGGAAATTGTGAATAGTGATGTGTTAGGGCTTGTGAAGAAGACGGGAACGAGGGGATTAAAGCTTGAGGACAGCAGTATCATCGATCGATCTTATAGGAAGAGGAAGTTATTAATTAAATATAGGGAGTAAAATAGGGAATGGAATGACAAAAATACCCTCCATTTGACAAGTCAAATGGATGGTAACGGGGGAAAAGTGACGATAGTTAAGGTTTTGGACCAAAGTGGCAACAAAATCCAAACCTATGGTCCATCAATGCTAGCCGAAACCTTTTTGGCCCAAAGTGGCAATTTCCACCTAACCACAGGGACCATTCTTGCAATTTTATCTTTGCAAAATAATAATAATAATAATAATAATAATAATAATAATAATATTATTATTATTATTATTATATTAGGAATCAAAGTCCTTGTCAAGCCTATGCGTCAAACAATCCATAGTCCTTAAATTCCCTTCAAATGTTTTGATTAAGATGGCAAATAGTTATTGCGAACATATACAAAAAAAAAAAAAAAATTAATAAAAAAAATGATAATCAAGTAAATATCCACACAATAAAAATTACAAACAAAATTATAATTTTATATTTCAATATATATATATGATAAACAATTAACAAACAACATGGATATTCTAGTTTATAAAAAATAGGAGAATTTCATATATGCTTATCTTAAACTTTAAAATAGCATATCAGTCCAGTTTAATTTTTCAATATCATATTTACCTTCATAAACCTTCAAAATATCATATTTACCTAAATCTTTTTTAATAATGTTTTTAATATTTTATAATCATTATTTATACCTTAGAATTATTATAATAATTAAAAATTTTAACCATATTATCCTTACGTCTATGATAATGGAATGCAAGGTTGCAAAAATCGCTCGACGTTAGCTAGTCGGTGGACTGGGGTCAAAGGATTAATCGGCTAGGCGGAGATTAATCGGGTACCATTAATTGCTAATTTGTTGAATTTTAGAAAAAAAAATATAACTAATATCATATCAAAGTTTGTAAATACCATTAATTTGATAACAAAATAGGTTAATATGATTAATACAACACTAATCATGCCTCAAATAGTTTCCATTGAGATAAAATTTCTTCAAAATGTTAAAATTTCATCGTTTTATAATGTTTCACTCATTATGTATGCAAGGATTAATCGCTAGGCGCCCTCTAATCGGTCGAGTAGCGCCTAGGGATTAATCGGAGATTAATCGGGACCTAGTCGGGATTTTTACAACAGTGATGGAATGTGAACTTCTAAATTATTGGAATGTCGCCCTCTTGACATACAAAAAGATTCATCTTCAACCCTATCTATAGAATTCATAATTTGATTGTTTTGTTTTTGTTGTTGTTTATTATTATCATGTTGTAGATGGAGGATATTTCAAATATTATCATTGATATTTTGACGTTTAAAAACTACATATACGATATTTTGATATTTAAAAAAGGCATATATGATATTTTGATTTTAAAAAAAGCTATATATGATATTTTGAAATTTTATGAAGGGTAAATATGATATTTAAAATTTTTATGAAGGGTAAACATGATATTTAGAAATTAAGGTAGGTAAATAGGATATTTAGATGCTTAAGAAGGGCATATATGAAATTCTCCCTATAAAATATGGTTTGTTATACTTATAAATTATAATCGGTTTTCTATATATATATATATATATATATATATATATATATATATATATATATATATATATATATATATATATATATATATATATATATATATATATAGGGTTAGGTTTATTTGAGACCACCTATATTTTGTGAGACCGTGAAACGCATTATATATATATATATATATATATATATATATATATATATATATATATATATATATATATATATATATATATATATATATATATATATAGTTAGGTTTATTTGAGACCACCTATATTTTGTGAGACAGTGAAACGCATTTTTTTATTTTTTAAAATTTTTTTTAATTAATTCAAGTTCCGAAAATCATAATTAAAAAAAGAATTTTTGGATTTCTCCATTTATTTTGCATTTTAAAATTATTTTTTAGAATATGTACAGTGTAATATTCTATTAGAAAATTTCACGTATTTTTAAAAAAAAACGGGATTTTTTTTTTTTAGTTAATTCATGTTCCAAAAATAATATTTAAAAAAAAAAATTTTAGATTTGTCCATGTATTTTTCATTTTAAAATTATTTTTTAGAATATGTACAGTGTAATATTCTATTAGAATATTTCACGTGTTTTTCAAAAAAAAATGGGATTTTTTTTAGTTAATTCAAGTTCCGAAAATAATATTTAAAAAAAGAATTTTTAGATTTTTCCATTTATTTTGCATTTAAAATTATTTTTTCGAATATGTCAGTGTAATATTCTATTAGAATATTTCACGTATTAAAAAAAAAAAAAAAAAAAAAGGACTTTTTTTTATTTTTTTTAGTTAATTCAAGTTCCAAAAATAATATTTAAAAAAAAAAAGAATTTTTGGATTTTTCCATTTATTTTGCATTTTAAAATTATTTTTAGATTTTGTCTCACGGTCTCACAAAATTAAAATGCTCTCAAATGAACCTGAATATATATATATATATATATATATATATATATATATATATATATATATATATATATATATATATATATATATATATATATATATATATATATATTCATATCATTGAAGTTAATAGAGTTTTGTTTTTTTATTGATAACTCAATATACCGATTGGATTGTTTATCTAACCATTTCTCTTATATAATATTTTAATTTATCCCTTAATTTTATTTTAGTTTTAAGTGTTTTTATTTCTTTAATATATATTTATTTTTATATAATGTTACAAACGTTTATATAACACTAACTAAAGTAAAGTATTTTATTGAACATTTAAGATAGGATCGGTTATATATATATATATATATATATATATATATATATATATATATATATATATATATATATATATATATATATATATATATATATATATATATATATATATATATATATATATATATATATATATAAGTGTTGTAGAGGTTAATCATTGAAATTCTAAGTGTTGTGACATGTTCAATACGGTTTTGGATCTTGGATGATAGAGCTGCTTTGAGAGTTTTCCTTAGAACATAACACATAGAATAATCATTAAAGGTAGTCCGGGCGATCTCCCGAGACGTCGCTTCGACGATCAAGTTAGTATTTTGGGAGAGGTAATTATAGAATAATGTTCGTGAGAGAGAAAATGGATCCCCTCCTTGGGACGAAAGAGATTATTTTATACTTGCTTCTAACAGTTCCTGGGAACCTCGCCCGATGAGTGAGACGTGGCCTCCTTTGATTGGGAGGATTACGCCTACATTAACTAACTGCCTGATGACGTAAGTTCTGGGAGTCACCTAAGCTTTCTGTCACATCCTGATTGGTCATGAGTGAATGAGAAGATCGCGGGTATATTCGTCCCTCGTGGGGGAAAACGAACTGCCACCCCAGTGGTAAATTGCGTCGGCCAAGACTAGGCCTCGGCCATAGTCCTAACAAGAACATTTCGTTTATGATGTTCGTTATATTTAACAGGACCATTCATGGTAACGTTAACAAGTCCCTTAGACTAGTAGGCTTCTGCGTTCGTGACGGACCAGACTTCTTCTGGGTTATTCACAAGCACGTAGAGGGCTGCTATTGGCAGCTTATGCAGTTGGCATGGCGAAATCGCCATTTGTTCGGCAGTTTCATCACAGAAACGGTTCGCTGCCCCTTTTTTGGTATTTAACGCTCTGTTCTTCTTGGCGTTTCCTCCTCACCTTTTACCTGTCTCTCTTTGACTTCTTGTTCTTGAGAAAAAAAAAACCTTTCAATGCCTTCTTCATATTTTTCAGTGGCTACCACTCACGCTTTGGGGAAAGATCTAACCACCGAAGAAGGGGAATCTTTTGAGTTCCGATTCGGGTTTATTCTCGAACACGGAGTGCAAATCCCCTTACCCAATGCATCACTCTACAGTCCAACTGAGGGCAAAGTCGGCATCCAATCGCTTTGTTCGAGGCAGGTATGCGCTTGCCCACCACTGATTTCCTCAACCAGATCATCCAGAAATACGGGTTTTCGATGAGAGAGTTAACCCCTATCGCTATAAACAAGATAGTGAATTTTGAACTCCTTTGTCATGCCCTAGGCTGCCTGCCAACTGTTCCAGCTTTGAAGAACTTATTTAATTCCTCAACTTTGTCGGGGACTCGAACCCTCCCTCGTTGGTGGGGAGTCCCTACTCTTATTCATGATAAGAAATCTAAGAAGAATTGGCAGGAGAATTTTTTGTGGGTGAACAGCGATTTCGTGGTGCTCAATTACCTGAGGGCTAAGGTGTATGTCGGTCGTGCTCCGACAATTTTTTGGTGCTGATAAGGAACTAGATGATGTCCTTGAGAAGATCAGGATCAATGGTGAAGATTGGCTTGACTGCTTCTTGGCCGCCGGGGGAATGAGCACCACTCTACAGTCCGCCTGAGGGCAAAGTCAGCATCCAATCGCTTTGTTCGAGGCAGGTATGCGCTTGCCCACCACTGATTTCCTCAACCAGATCATCCAGAAATACGGGTTTTCGATGAGAGAGTTAACCCCTATCGCTATAAACAAGATAGTGGATTTTGAACTCCTCTGTCATGCCCTAGGCTGCCTGCCGACTGTTCCAGCTTTGAAGAACTTATTTAATGCCTCAACTTTGTCGGGGACTCAAACCCTCCCTCGTTGGTGGGGAGTCCCTACTCTTATTCATGATAAGAAATCTAAGAAGAATTGGCAGGAGAATTTTTTGTGGGTGAACAACGATTTCGTGGTGCTCAATTACCTGAGGGCTAAGGTGTACGTCGGTCATGCTCCGATAATTTTTTGGTGCTGATAAGGAACTGGATGATGTCCTTGAGAAGATCAACATCAATGGTGAAGATTGGCTTGACTGCTTCTTGGCCGCCGGGGGAATGAGCACCACTTGGAGGGCTCGCGGAAAGATGCCCGAGTTTTTCGTAAAGAAAGAGGGTATTTCTCTTGATTCTCTTCCCTCCCCCCCCCCCCCCCCCCTTTCCCTTTTTAAATTTGGCAAAGCACGTTTAAATAGGCATTTTTTTACCGTCATTATCTTTTGTTTTGTTGCCATGTAGAGGATGTTGTTTCTTTAGAGAGAGCTCTTCGTGGTCTATTTGACGATGAGCTTTAGTGTTGTGACATTGATCTTCTGGAGGCTTTTCCACCCCCTGTTTCTAGACGAGGAATCCAGGGAACTGTCGGTTCTGACAGTCCCACCGGCGCCAACGAGGATCTAGATGTGTAGGATATTATTGTCACCGTTGTTTCTCAGAGGGATCCTACACCTTTTAGGTCCCCGAGGAGTCTTCACCGTCTCAAGAGGCATTTTGCCTTCCTAGAAACCTCTTCCGGAGGTCAATCTGAGTCAACGAGCATGGGACCTCCTCTTCATAAGAAACAAAATCTGAGTTTCTTACTGGAGGGTACCAAGGATTCCAACCGTGCCCTCTATTAAGGTCCTCCGAAACTGCCGAAGGGGGCATAAAATAGGGTGACTGAACCACCCTGAGAAAAAAGCAGCGAGAAAACCAACCCTTGTTATCTTTGCCTGGGTGATCTAGATATGGTTGGGCTTCGTGACCTTTGCCAAGACACACTCAGGGCGATGGATCGGGCTCTAGCCCAAGCTCCTCCCCTGGTGATGGTAACACCCTCGCCCACAAGTAGCATTGTTTCTTTGATTTGTTGTGATGTAAACTCAGTAAACAATTTTTCTATTTCTTGTTTTGTCATTTTTTGTCTTTGCTGCCCTTATGGGTGGCCTGAAAGTCTGGGAGTCCAGCAACCTAACAATTTCTACTTTATATTCGTGGGTATGAATGCTTGTTGTTACGATACATATTCTCTTTTTTGGTTGCTTCATGTATGGTTTATGTTGGCCATCACATGGTATTTATTCAAGGTTTTCTTGCACCCTTGGTTTGAGTTTTGTTATTGGTGAACTCTTTATGATTGAACAAAGCTGGTCTTTGAGAAATTTGTTCTAATTTGCTGCTTAAAGACACTAGGTGTAGCCAAGATCGTCATCTTAAGGCTCACCCAATTATGTTTTTTTGTTTTATTGGTGGAAGGTTATGATCCTTCTACAATCATGTCACATGTTCTTTTGTATGTTTATTATGATGTAAATGATGAACATGTTTTAGGAGGAAGGTTATAAACCCTCTATATGCAAACCCTGACTTCCTCCTTGTACTGATTTCGCTCATGTGACGTTGGATGATCAATCCTTGGTATCACATGGTAAATGTACACAACCTATTTATTTTGTTTTCAATATTGAAAATAAGGAGCATCTGAATTTCCCTTTCTATTTACTCTAGTTTTTTTAGAGGGTAACAAGATTGAAAGTAGTAAAGTAATTTTTGTTGATTACATTTACATGTTAAAACTAATACACAATACCTTTGCTAGCATTAATTCTACCTTTAACACTCGTTTTAAGAGTAAAAGTGACGCAGGCGCTGCGCATTCCACGTTCTTGGAATTGCACGTCTGTCATGAGCTTCTAGGACATAAGCACCATTCTCATGGGGTTCCACAATTTTGTATGGTCCTTCCCACATGACACTGAGTTTCCCCAATGATTCAACATGGCTAACCTCGTTCTTTCTTAGCACCCATTCTTCGACTTTGAAGTTCTTGACCCGGACTTGGTGGTTGTAATAGTTCTCAGTTCGTGATTTGTATAACGCCTGGTGCACTTGTGCAGCCTCATGTTTTTCATCGAGCATGTCCAGGTCCTGGCGTCACCCTTCTTCATTGTCTGCTTCCTCGAAACTATCCGTTCGTAAGGTGCCTACCACTATTTCCAGGGAGAGTACTGCTTTTGTCCCATAAGTTAGGCTAAACGGGGTTTCTCCTGTACTTGACCTTGGTGTGGTACGATATGACCATGGCACGATCGGGAGTTCATCCACCCAGGTGAACTTTGATCCGAGTAACCTTTTTTTTCAAACCATTGACGATGGTTTTGTTTGATATCTCAGTTTGTCTATTGGCCTAGGATGTGCTACTGATATGAACTGGCGATGAATTGTCTTGTCTTCGTACCACTCCTTGAAAGGACTTCCTTCAAATTGAGTGTCGTTGTCACTTATGAGGATCCTAGGGGTTCCAAAATGGGACAAGATGTTCTTGGTCATAAATTTTTATCATCTGCTTTCTAGTAACGGTGGCCAGTGGTTCCGTCTCTATCCATTTACTAAAATAATTCATGGCCACCAGTAAAATATTTCACGCCCCCCGGTGCCGGTGGGAAAGGTCCCACTATATTGATTCCCCATTGATGGAAAGGTCAGGGCTGGTGATGCTGGTTAATGGCATGGCCGGTTAGTTTTGGAAAGGAGTGAATTCCTGGCAGTCTTTGCATTTCATTGTTAGGGTTGTGGCGTCGTTTCACATGTCCGGCCAATATACTCCTAGGAAGAGTATTTTGCATGTGAGTACTTGAGCTCCTTCGTGTGTTGTTGTGTCCCCAGAGTGGCTATCTTCGAGGAATGATTGCCCCTCTTTTTAGAGATGCACTTGAGCCATGGGCTTAAGTATCCTCTTCGGTAATGTTTATAGTCCCTAATTGCAAAATGTGGTGCTCTGAGTTTGACTTTTCTCGCCTCCTCTGGGTCGTCCGGAAGCACGCCATGGCGCAAGTAATTGACAAAGGGTTTAGTGCATTCTGGAGGAACCAATATTGTATAGACCTTTTTTTTTGTTGATACTTCTTTCCGGGAGTACTTCAACCAACACTTTCTTTGTGAGATTGTCATACGAAGTAGAGGCCAGCTTGTTGAGAGCATCCTTCCTTGTGTTTTTTCCCCGGGAGATTTGTTTTATTGAAAAACTTTTAAATGTGTTGGCTAAGCTATGGACTACATCTAGGTATTTCTGCATCCTAGGGTCCTTTGCCTCACACGTCCCATTTATTTGGTTTATGACAAGTAGCGAATCGTTGAGAGCCGCTAGTTGTTTCGCGCCAACCTCTTTGGCTAGCCTCAAACCTGCTATGAGTGCTCCGTACTCTGACTCGTTGTTTGATACCTGGAAATCGAATTGCAGCGTGTAAGTGACTTCACCCTTGGGGCTTTGGAGGATCAGGCCTTCGCCTGAACCTTCCTTGCTTGCTGCAGCATCAGTGTATAGCTTCCAGAGTTCTTTGCCACCTTCAGGCTTGAGTAGGTCGACGGAGATCGTCGTTGACACTCCCTTAATAGTATCTGGAATGTCGACCAGGAAGTCTGCGAAGCCCCGGGCCTTGATGCTAGTCTGGGGTGATAATGGATGTCATGTTCACCTAACTCTATGGCCTACTTGGCTAGGCGCCCAGACTTTTTCGGCCTTTACAGCACTTGCTTTAGTGGGTAACTGGTCAGAACATCCACCTTATGGGCTTGAAGAATACCTCCATAGTCGCTTGGCAGCGTATACCAGGGTGAGGACCAGTTTCTCCAAGGCCTCATAATGAACCTCTGGTCCTTGTAGGGCCCTACTAACAAAATGGATGAGAACCTGCTTGCCTTCCCTCTCCACAGATAACACAGAGGAGATAGCTTCTTTGGAAGCCGCCAGATATATCTATAGTGTTTCCCTTGGCAACGGGCAGGTGAGAGCTGGTAGTTGGTGTATGGCGTTTTTTAAATGCTGCAATGTTGCATCTGCTTTGTCTATCCACCTGAACTGCTTTTTTCTAAGCACCCTTTATGTGTTTGGTACAAAGGGAGTGATTTTTTTTTTGTGGATTTGGCGATGAATATTCCCAATGTCGCCAATCTACCATTGATCTCATGTACTCCTTTGAGGCTGTGAGGAGTTTTTGACTCGAGGAACTCCTGGATTATGGTGGGATTGGGCAGAATTCCTTCCTTGGATATCTGGTACCCAAGGAATTGCCCTTCCTAAACTCGGAAAGTGCACTTAGTTGGGTTTAACTTCATATTCGCTTTGGCTATCATCTGGAAGGTTTATTCCACATCGTGGAGTAGTACTTCTTCATTGCGACTCTTAATTACCATGTCATCGACATAGACTTCGATGTTCTTACCGATTTGATCAGCAAAAACTTTTTCCATGACTTTGATAAGTAGCACCCACGTTTTTTAGTCCAAATGGCATTTTCCTGGTAGCATAAGGTCCCCTTTCCGGTGTGGAAGGTAGTTTTTGGTTCGTCCTCTCATTTCATTTGTACTTGATGATAACCCTTGTATGCATCGAGGAAACATTTGAGTTGAAAGCCTTCGAGCGATTGGACCTTCTAATCAATCTCTGGGAGAGGATAACAATCCTTTGGGTAGGTATTGTTAAGGTCCGAGTAATCGATGCACATTCGCCATGACCCATTGGCTTTCTTTACCTTGATAGGATTTGTTATCCATGTTGGAAACATTACCTCCCTGAGTATGCCAACGTTCACCAGATCAGCCACTTCTGCATTTATTGCCTTGTTTCGTTCTGCTGCCTGGCCTCTTTTTTTTTTTTTTTTTTTTTTTGTTTAACTGAATTGCTTTCGGACGTGACATTAAGGTTGTGTTCTATAATCTGTCGATCAACGCCTGTCATATATGTTGGTTTCTAGGGGAAAACGGAGGAGTATTGCTTTAGGAGTGCTACCAACCACGCCCTGGTCTCATCTGATAGGTGAGCACCGATTCACACAAGCTGTTCTGGGTATTCCATCTTTATCTGGTGTTGCTTAGTAGAACATCCCTCCTTGGACTTCTTTGGTGCGCATACAAGCCCCGGGGCGGTTATGATCTGGTTGCAATGTTGTGCCCTGGTGTTTGTGGCGAGGACCGCCGCAGATACCTAACGTGTGCTAAATTTAACGATGTCGTGGATCGTCGATGGTACGAGGTTCAAAAAACAGATTGCCAATCGTCCGAGTAGAATATTGCGTTTTGTTCGCTGGCGTATCATCCGTGTCCAATTGGGGTTCGTCGGAGCCTTGTGGTCGTCGGCTACAGCTGTATCGCTGATGTAACCTCCTATATTTGCTACAACGATTGAGAGAGAAGTGAAAAAAAAAACAACAACAACAACAACGATGCTATGAAATACGAAACTAGGGTTACACGAAATTAACATTTGACGCCTATGGAGCCTTTTTTTTTTTTTTTTTTAAAAAAATTGACCACCTTTGACATTTGACTAATTTTCATTTTCATTAACCGTCGTTGACCGCCAAGACCGTCGTTGACTGAAATTGACCAATTACCTTCAAACATCTCTAATCCTAATCGGTTGGAGAATGCCAAGCAATTAATCCACGATTAATCCCGATTTCTGCAACCTTGGCTTTCTATCGCGTACCAATTGGTCGTGAGTGAATGAAAAGATCGTGAGGGGTATTCGTCCCTTGTGGGGGGAAAAAATTGTCACCCCGGTGCTGGACTGCCTTGGCCAAGACCGAGCCTCGGCCAAAGTCGTGACAAGATAACGTCTAGTTTATGATGTCTGTTATATTTAACGCGACCGTTTATGGTAACGTTAACACTAAGTTAAAAGTCAAAATTAATAAAATAATAAAATAGCACTAAGTTTAAATTATAAGGATTTATGATTACGTAGATTTATCATTTGATAATTGGAGAGCTCTAATTACAACCTTCATTCTAAGATTACATACTAAAAGGTAGAAAAGATATTTGACTCTTCGTAAACCAATTTTTGTCTTTGACAAACATAAATAGTTTTTCTCTACACGGTTTCAATTTTCCAATGAGCACAAATGGTATTGGACTTACCTTTCAATAGAGCTTTGGGTTTAACTTTTAAGGTGATAATATTAGCAAATGTCAAAAGATAAAAAAGAAACTTTTATCAAATATTTTTTAATATAAAGTATTCGTTTTTCTCATTTATTCTTTCTTTTGAACTTAATTAAGTTTAAATATAGTCTATTGACAATTCAATACATTCACAATCATTGATATTTTAAATTAAATTGCATTCCTTATTCACGAAATAGTCCTCTTAATGCTAAAATACCTATATCAATTATTGATTTAATTTTCGAATGAATTTTCAACCAACTTAAATACCATTTAAAAGAATGAATAGCCCATTTCTTGGACAATACTATACATAATAAGTATAACCCCACGTAACAAAGAATCGACATCATGATGCCAATCCTTTTCATTTGTACTTGATCATCTTCTTTTTATTTAATTTTTATTTAGATTTCATCATCATTCTTTCTTTTATATTTCTTTAACCTCTACATTCACATGCACCAAAAGTTGGTATACCAATTAGGTTTGGAGTAATTTAGAGTAATTTACACGAACGGTCCATGTAGTTTGAGGTAATCTACCATTTATTCTTTAATTCTTTTTCTTTTTTCAACTTAGACCACCCTTTTTTCCATGTGTTTTTGTTTTGTTTTGTTTATGGTAATCAACTATTTTGCCCGTTAGTGTTTTATAAATATTTGTAATTCTTTTTATAATCTAAATTATTATTATATAGAGTAAGTTATTAAATAAAATTCGTTTTATTTTTTCCCTTTATCCGTCTTTTATATTTCTTTCATTTCTCATATTCTTACCGAAAAATCATTGACACCACCTATCCTCACTAGAAAGCTCGTCACTACCTCCCACCATCCCTACAACCACTTCTAACGACAACAATATCCCAGCACATCGCAACCTTTCCTGTTTATATCCAAAACCTACAAAAAAAATCTCATTATAATAAATTTATAAGCTCTAAATTCAAACCATAGTAGAAATTAATATGGTATGTTTCTTGAATTCTCAAGTTAATTAAACAAATGAGCTCTATAGCAAAATACTAACATTCAATACATTTTTTATAATACTTTGTGTCAAATTAGTTTCGCATAGGTAGAATCATGGAAGGGGGAGAGACTCGTGGTAAACCACCACCTAGATGCGTTCGACGGCGTGGGGGCTTGATGGTAAGACAAAGGGAGAAAGTGGTTACAAGTTAGAGATATGATGATTTTCTTGTCATATTTTATGCTTTACACAAAGAAAATGATGTTTAAGGAGAGATAAGAAAGGAATGAGAGGTTAGGTGAGGTTTCCAACGACAGAGATGTGAAACGGGAATTGAAAGGGGTTCGTCTAGGGTTTGAGGTAAACCGCTGCTTACCTTTGTCCAACACGAAAGTACACTATTATCATCCCTACAATGTCATGTATTCTCTGTTAAAAAACTCAACTGATGTGTACTACCTCTTATATCTTGGTCTAAGCTTCAATGATGACGAAGGGTGAATGGATATTAGATATCACATTTCGTTCCTACATTGTCTCTGTCTTCTCCGATAAGACGAGTTGATTGTTGTAATTATTTAGTTCGTCGATTGTTAAGGGATATCTTAGAAAGAATGTAAGTGTTGTTTAAGTGGATGTGGGATGGCCCTTAAATGGTTTGCTACTTTACTCCCTGTAATAATAATGTAAATAATAGAAAAACATTAAAAATATTTAAAAAAAAACACCAAAGGAAGAATAGTTAATTTAAGTCACTTATATACCAAAACCAAAACAAAACAAAGTATAGATGATCTAAATTTAAATAAATTAGGGACTAAATGTTTAGTTTAACCAAACAATGAAGACAATTAATGTAATTAAGTAATAAGTTTACATTAAAAAAAAGATCATAACAAATCTTAGATATTGAGTAATAAGTTTGTTAGCCTAATAATATTTTGGGCTTTATTTTGTATTGGGTTTTATGAGTGGGCCTTTTTGCTAGGAAATCTTAACTAGCTTGTCTATATATTATGTATTTCCTTTTCATTGTATTTGTACTTCTCTTTGATAATAATACGAAACCCTAGCCGTTATATGTATTTCATTTGTTAGTTTACATGGTATCAGAGCTCGGTTGATTATCCGTAGTTTTTCGTATTTTTTTTTTTGGGACGAGTACTGTTCATCGACACTGCTCATCAGAGTTACTGTTCATCGACAATGTTCATCGGCAATTAATGTTCATCGGAGTTACTGTTCATCGCACTATTCATCGGTACTATTCACGAGCACTGTTCATTGTCACCATTTGCAATTTTGGGGTATGCCTTTTTTGCTCGTTTCTGTATTTGGTTTGGTTTGATTTGTTCGTTTGTCGGTTTTGAGGATTTCGTTTTCATCTAGCTTTGTTGATTTCGAGATCTTGATCATTTTTTGTTGTTACTCGTATTTACTATTTGACTGATATTGAAATATGGCCCCAAGAGATGATTCTCTTCAGTCCATTAGTATTCAACTTGATGGCAAAAACTATGCCTATTGGAGTTATGTTATGAAAAATTTCTTGCGGGGCAAGACTATGTGGGGGATTGTTACAGGTGTCAAGAAGAAACTAATAGACGAGAAGGCCGCTAATTATGAAACCTTACAGGATTCATGAGAGACTGATAATTCTAAGATCATTACTTGGATTAATAATTCTGTCATCCAGTATATTGGTACTCAGTTGGCGAAGTATGACACGGCAAAAGAGGTTTAGGATCACTTGGCTAGATTGTATACTCAGTCTAACTTTGCAAAGCAGTATCAGTTAGAGTTTGATATTCGAGCCTTCCAATAGAACAATCTTAGTGTTCAGGAATTTTATGCAGCTATGTCGGATTTGTGGGATCAGTTAGCTCTTACAGAACCTGATGTGTTGAAAGCTTTTAAGCCTTATATTGATAGAAGGGAAGAGCAACGTTTGGTTCAGTTCTTGATGGCATTAAGTTCAGATTTTAAAGGTCTGCGTGGATTAATCTTGCATCGTACACCTCTTCCCACTGTTGATTCGGTTGTTCACGAGTTGATTGCTGAAGAAAATCGTATCAAGTCCCATGCTGACAAAGCTCCCAGGACAGCCACTCCTGTTGTCTTTGCTGTTTCACAACGACCCCAATCTTCAAACCAAAATCGTCCCAGAGTTGCATTTGATGAGTATGCTTTCTGTAATAAGAAAAACCATTGGAAGGCAAGTTGTCCTTTACTAACAAGCAAGGGAAATCAACAGCAACAACAAACAAGATCACCAGCACACTCTCAGTCTTCACAGCAGAACAAGTCTTCTGGACAGTCACGTCCCTCTTTTTCATCTTTTAGGCCAGCACAGTACGCTGTTGCTGCACCTTTAGTTGAGAATGAAGCAGATTTCACACCACCATCAGCCTTGGATCCACATATTGTTGAGCAGTTCAGACAGTTCTTAGCTACCAATCCAACTGCCATGTCAGCTTCCATGTCTCATTCAGGTCTGTCTTCATCCAACACGTCAGGTATTCCTTCATCCTTGTGGATATTGGATTCTGGTGCATCTCATCACATGTCACCACATTTTTCATCTTTTGCTTCATTATCTTCTCGTACACCTGTCTCTGTTATGTCTGCTAGTGCTACACCCATGTCAGTAGAGGGTGTTGGTTCTATTGTCACTCCTTATATATCTTTAACAGATTTATATTACATTCCTACATTTGCTTTGAATCTTGCATCGGTCAGTCAGTTGTGTAAATCTGGTTGTTGGGTCTTCTTTTCTGATTCATTCTGCTGTGTACAGGACATTCGGTCTCGGAGGGTGATTGGGATAGGCCGTAGACTTGGGGAGCTTTATGTCTTGGAGCAGCTACATGTTGTTGATGTTGCTGCATCCAGTTTCGATTTGTCATCTTTTTGTTAAAACCCTTCATCGTCTCCTTTTTATCTTTGGCATTCTCGTTTGGTACATGTTTCAGAGTCTCGTTTATAGTTTTTGGTTTCCACTGGTGTGTTAGGCTCTTTGAAATTTGATGATATTTCTGATTGTTGTGGTTGTAAACTGGGAAAATTTTCTGCTTTACCGTTTAATAAAAGTGTCACTCGCTTTGTTGTTCCCTTTGATATTGTGCATTCTGATGTGTGGGGTCCCTCTCTGTCACACCCCAAAACCACGAATGACGGAAATGTTTAGGGGTGGAGGACGTCATGTACAGTATCACAACAATGTAAAATAGTAAACAAGCAACAACATCATCCATTGCATTATAAGTAAAGTTTTAATACATGTGTGTTCTTTCATTGTAATAAGACACTAAAAATACAATCAAAATAAAAGACGAGACTTGTCTGCTCCGTCTTCTCAAAACCTGGCCACCGTACCTGTCTACTGATGACCTGAGAATACAAGTTATTTTGAAAGAGAGTATCAGCTTTTTTGCTGGTGAATTCATAACTATTTAAGTGTCATTGTCTTGCTTACTAAAAGTTGTTTTAAGAGTCATGTAAACCTTTAAAAGAAAATGTTGATGTAAGTATGAAAAGTCCTAGAAAATCCCTTATTTTCTATCAGTGTGAGATGTAGTCTTCTACCAAGACTCGAATGTTTGGTTATGATAATGTAGTCTTCTACCAAAACCCGAATGTTTTGTTATGATAATGTATTCTTCTACTAAGACCCGAATGTTTTGTTATGATAATGTAGTCTTCTACCAAGACCCGAATGTTTTGTTATGAAAATGCAGTCTTCTACCAAGACTCGAATGTTTTGTAAGTAAAATGATAGTTTTTCCTTCTATTGACTAGTACTAAAGTAATTAGTCTAACTCATCTTTTATGTGAAAGTATCACAAAATAAAGTAAACAGGAAAATGTACTACTGTAAGTGTTGCACTGGGTACTAGGACTAACACAATATCGCATTAAGCGAAAAGTATAACCTTATGAACAATCGAAGATTGTCCACTTGTCCTATGAAGCAGCAACAGGTGGGTGGAGGGGTTAGACCCGGTTATCGATCTTCCTAATATAAATAGTAACCTTAGACCTCCATAAATAGTCATCGACCACTGGTGCTAACCAGTGGGGTTCGGAATGGTAAGTCCCGCCGAGATATCCCATTGAACCAGGATAGGAAAGATAATTTACACAGAAAGTACTAATAAATCATCCTCGTAGTTCTAAGTACAAGTATCCAAGTAAGTAAATATAGGATAATGCACCTATGTAATAGTGTTCATGTATGGTATTCATGTAAGTGTGTTCATGTATCAGGTAAGCATATGTATATGTACTCATGTATCAGGTAATGTACTGGTATAGACTCATGAATGAACTGACTCTTGTGTGATTCCTTGTAATAGGAATAATGTTTGATAACTTCAAATTATCCCTATGATAATTTACTGAAATGTAATTGGTTGATCAAGTAGGTTTATACACTCTTACTACTCAAGGGTGTGGGAATCTAAATGAAAGATGTAAACTATAACATCAGTACATATATACAATATAAGTGTACATGCATAGTTTAGTTCAAGAATGTAAAATGGTTTTGTAAGACATCCAAGGGTTTTTGAACAAACAATAAAGTGACTTGATGTCATTTTGATAAACATTTCAAAAGTAATACATTTGATAACAAAGTATTTTGAAGATAGAAAACCATTTCATGCATCACATTTTGTAGTATGTGAAATCTGTTGAATGAAAACACAGTTATAAAATACATATAGATGATTTAATAACATGTTGTTTTCTACTTGTATCCCCCCCCCCCCCCCATTAAAGCATTTAAAATCATTTAAAACATTGATTAGGGGTATGAACTCACCTGTAGATGGTGATTTGGATGAACCGGATGGTGTAGGATTGTTAGGTGTCAAGTGAGGACTTGTACACACACTATGATCCTAATGAACATATAATCACACATATATGCACTCAATGAGTCTTAAATTACTAATTGATAGTGTCAAGACATCCTAGACATAATAACCACTTTATATAAGTGTTTTAAGCCCTAAGGATTGCATCTAAGCTATTTTGGGACAAGGAACTTATGTTTAGGGTTCCAAGGGACCCCATATATGTGTTTACTCTTCAAATACCAACACACATGGAGTTTACGGTTGTAAACTCTTGAGTTTACGGCCGTAAACTCCCAACCATGGGGGTATTGTGTGTTTTGAAGTTCGAAATGATTCCTAGAATTATTCCAACTTGGTGGTTAAATTCTTGGAAGGGTTTAAGACCTAGAAACACTCATTTGAGGAGTTTACGGCCCTAAGGCCATTTCCCTCAGAGTTTGCGGCCGTAAACTCTTAAGGATGAGTGTTTTTGATGTTTTCAAGTCTCATGCACAAGTGGTATAAGTTCTAGGCTTTTATTCCAAGCATATGAAGACCCTTGACACACTTTGGTGCCCCTTTAATGAGTTTACGGCCCATGAACCATGTCATGGCCGTAAACTCACTTTGCAAGGTGATTCTTATGTGTTTAAGGCCCTTGATTTATTGGGAACAAGTCTAGGTGAAAGTATAAGGCCTTAGGTGCCTTAAAAGCACCATTTTGAGCATGATTATGGAGTTTACGGCCTAAGATATTGTCACACCCCAAAACCGAGAACGGCGGAAACGTTCTTGGGCGGAGGACATCATGTAATGTATCACAACAATGTAAAGTAGTAAACAAGCAACAGCATCGTCCATTTCATTAATAGTAATAGTTTAATACATGTGTGTTCTTTTATAGAAATAAGACATTACAACAAGAAATCAAAATGAAAGACGAGTCTTGACTGCTCCGACTTCGCAAAACCTGGTCATCGTACCTGTCTACTGGTGACCTGAGAATACAAGTTATTTTGAAAGAGTAGATCAGCATTTAAGCTGGTGAGTTCATAAGTGTTTAATGTCATTGTTCGTATAAGTTTGATGATAACATTTGAAATCGTTCAATGTAATTGTTTGTATATGTTTTGAAAACTCCTAGAAAATCCCATATTTTCTACTAGTATAACAAGTAGTCTTCTACCAAGACCTGAATGTTTTGAAAGTAGTCTTTAACCAAGACCTGACTGCTTTGAAAGTAGTCTTTAACCAAGACGTGACTGTTTTGAAAGTAGTCTTTAACTAAGACCTGACTGTTTTGAAAGTAGCCTTTAACCAAGACTTGACTATTTTGAAAGTAGTCTCCTACCAAGTCTTGTATGTTTTGTTGTAACAAGGATGGTTTTCCCCTTTATAACTACTATTAACAATTTGTATAGTCTACTTCATCGTTTACGTGAATGTATCACAAAATAAAAGTAATAGGAAAAATATAGCCATATAAGTATTATCCTTTGGTATTAGGATAAACACGACATCGCGACTGTCGAAACGTTCTCACCGTGAATATCCGTAGATGTTCATTTTCCTCTGTAGCTAACAGCAGGTGGAAGGAATGGTGAGTTCCTTAAATGTCTTCCTAGTATAAGTATTAACCGTAGATATCCGTAGATGTCCATTTACTTCTGTTGCTAACAGCCAGGTTTAGGAATGGTTAGTCCCTTATTGTTTCTTACCACATAGTATCTATGTAAAAGTATCCCTATAAGTGTATACATGTAAGAGGAATCTCTGTAAAAGAATCTATATAAGTGTATCCACGTAAGAGGAATCTCTGTAAAAGTATCTATATAAGTGTATCCACGTAAGAGGAATCTCTGTAAGAGTATCCCTTCATATAGCATGTAGTTTAGACTCATGAATGAACTGACTCTGGTGAAATTTCTTGTAATAAGGATCATGTTTTGTATCCCCTAACTATTCCTATAATAGTTTACTAGAATGTAATTGATGAGTGTCCAAGTAAGTTTGTACTCCCTTGCTACCCAAGAGTGTCAGAACTAAATTAACTGATGGAACATTTATGACTATATATGTACACATGATATATAACTAATATTTAAACGACCTTTGGATGAGTACCCGATATCCCACCAGACCACATCCAAATCGAGGAAAAGGAAACAGGGTGGATAGCCATCCTAAGTCTTTTAAACATTTCTTATATAACTATACATATAGAGACATGCAATTTATAATATAAAAGCATAAAAGAAGTTTTGTAAAACCTTTGAATAGTTTAATAAATAAGAATTTATGACGCGATGTCAGTTTATAAATCGGTTCGAAAGACCGTTTGACAAAACAATTTAAGTGTGAGAAAACCTTTGTTTGAAAGCACAACTATATAGATTCAAAAGGAACCTACAGTTTGTAAGACAGTTTCTAAAAAGTGTTTCAACATGTAAAAACGTTTGTGAAAACTATTTGAAGTACCTATGAAAATGTTCGTTTGTTCTTGTATTAAGAATGTATCTCCTTGAAATAGTATTTCTAGTATGTAAAAGTTCGTGATGTTCATGTAAAACTATACCTATTATAGTTTTCTAAAAGTGTGTCTCGTTTGTATAGTAATCCCTAGTAAAATGCTCAATTGTTATGAAAAAGGTATAAGTTATATAGTACCAATATAAACATATATACATATATAACCATATTTTTCATTTCCAAGAATATGATGTTATCGTGATATATTTTGCATACAAAAGTTTCCCTATAATAGTTATAAATCACATATGATTTCCATTGATAAAAAGTGTATAATGAAACTTTATATAACACTCGATAATAATCGTGTGTTTTACTTGTATTCCCCCCCCCCCCCTAAAAGCATATAAAAGCATTTATAAAACATTTAAAAGTGCGGATTGTAGGGGTATGAACTCACTTGATTGATTAAAGAAAGCGTGACGAAAACCGAGCAGAACTTCTACTCGAGAAAGCGAATCTCTCGAGATTCTTGGGAAATCTCGGGAGTCTCGGGAGTGTAAAACTTTCTTCCCAACTTGGATATGCAAACCGGACCTTTGGGATGACTCCGAGAGTTAAAACGCAGAGCTTCGGCGCGAGAAAGGAAGGAAATTGGCAAATAATGTCGGCACCCTCGCACCCTTTATATAGGGGCTGGAGGACCTCGGTACGCGGGGCGTACGAGACGTCACAGATGACCGCATCCTCGGTCAAAGCATCGGGGCGATGTGGACGAACTGGAGCCTAGCATCCGAGTACGCTGGGCGTACGAGGGATCGGACCGCTGACTCGTTCTTCGGATAATACCGGGTTTTAATTAAATTTATATTTTAATTAATTAGCAAACTTCAAAAATTCATATCTTTCTCATACGAACTCCGTTTTCGACGTTCTTTATATCCACGCAAAGGTGAGACTATGATCAACAACTTTCGTGTAGACTCCGTCGCCTAGTTTTGAATTTATTTTTAATATTATATTTTTAATAGGCCGGGACAGGAAAAGTCCGTTAAAATTCCATAACTTCTTCATCCGACGTCCGTTTTCGTCAGACTTTTTACCGTTGCGCTAGTATTGTTGAGCCCTTCGATTCTCATTTAGATTGCGTCGGCCAAAAGTCTCTCGATCTCTATTTCAAGTTTTTAGATGTCTACTGTTATATTTGTAACTTAGAAAAATCACAACTTCCTCATACGAAGTCAGATTTGGACGTTCTTTTTATGCACGTTTACGGTTTGATGATATCTAAAACTTTCATTTAGATACTTAAGGCCAAAAACTATTGTATTGAAACTTCGCATTTCAGTATTGCCGGTTTTGCCGAGAATCTTCAATTGGCCATAACTTCTTCGTTATAACTCGGATTTTAGGGTTCTATATATGTATAAAAACCTTGATACGATTCCTACTACTTTATTTAACCCAAATAAGGTTTTAGGAAAGCTAAATTTTGACATAAATTTGACTCGCGTTCCATCATATTGCCTCGAAATATCGGGTTGTCACAGATATTCTTGTTGGATTAGTGTCTAAGTCCATAACTATTTTGGTATGTACTTGACCCGATGGTGCATGGTCCTTTTGGGTTGCCTTCACCAAAGCAACTTGATAGGATGAATTATAGAGAGAAAGGATTAAATATGATTTATTAATATATTATGAGAATAATATATTAAAGGCGAAATCATATTGTTTAATTAATATTAGTCAATAATTAATTGGTAATTAGTTTTCTGACTAAAAGAGATTAATTAAACTTAAGGGACTGGAATTGTAATTATAAGATAATTACAATTTGGGCCATAGAGTGCCTTATATGGTAAGGTGGAGGAATTCTATGGGGGAAGCCCATATGAAATCGTCCAAGGCCTTGAGGAAAGGGCTCCATGGGTTGCTTAGGGCTTAAGCATCCAAATTAGTGTTTCCTTGTTAGATAACCCTAATTGCCTCACTATATATAGAACCCTTAAGGCTCAAAAACGTGGCTAAGCTTTGTTCTAGGGTTTCACACGTTTTTGGGCAGCCTCCATCCTCTCTCCTCTTCATCCTCTTTCTTATGGTGTTTGTGAACCATTAGAGGAGTGACATTTGTGACTCTCAGCTTTCTAAGGTCAATACAAGGAGATTTGGGATTGTTATTGCTACATAACAATCAAGGTAACATCCTAAACCTATTCTCATATTAATATGATTACTTGAATGCTAGAATTAGGGTTTATAGTCTTGGATAACTTGCATGTATAATAGAGAAACCTAGATCCAAGCATTAGGGTTTGTATGAGCACATAGGATGTTCTTATGACCAAAACCCATTAGTGGTATCAGAGCCTTGATTGGTTTCTATTGTATTGATGCTTGATGTAACTGAAAAATTCGATTTTTGTACTTCTGGAGGCTGGACTCACTGAGTCCATAGATCAACTCGCCGAGTCCATGGTGACTCGACGAGTCCATTCCTGACTGGCGAGTTGACTCGTCAGAAGGAGGGAAAACCGGGATTTCTTGCTGTTTTTGCTTAAGGATAGTTGCTTTATCATACTAGATCAATATAAAATCCGATTTTATGATATATATATATAAGTATATTCTTGATATAATTGAAGATATTTATCAATTAATAAAATATTTGTTTCCTTATGTGATAATTGATTAATTATTTTGATTAAATTGGTAAATTTTTTTGCAAGAAATCATTAAATAAATCAAATATAGATAATTATGTGATTAATTGTTAATTTTAGATTATTTGTTATTTGATCCTTGTTGTTATGAAAAGTTTCATATTTTCCCCTTTAGGTTTTATAGTTTAAATTTGAACCCAAAAGTTTTGTTGTTTTGAAATTTAAATAGTTAAAACCCTAATGTTTTGAAAAAGGTTTCAAAACTTGCCCTCAAGTGTTGGAATTTAAAAGTTGATTAAAAGTTTAATTTAGGAATGTTAAATTCTAAAACCCTAGTAATGTTTTGAAAAGTTCAAATCACACCCTTATGGTTTTATTAATTAATTATGGTGTATAATTATAAGAGGTTTAATAAATCCATAAAAGTTTAGGTTTTCAATTTAATTGAATTAAAAGTATAATTGTTAAATTAGACCATCTAGTATTTTAAAAGTGTAAAATGCACCCTATACTATATATAACATTAAAAGTCTAACATTATATATATGTATGAGTAAAAGTCACTCTTACCGTTAGTAGGCCTCATTCACGAAGCTGGTCTATAAGGGGTGTTTAAGGAAATTGTCTATAATATGGCGATTGAATGGGTATCCACTCTTACCCACCGCAGTCTTGACTAGTGGAGGGTCGTTAGCCGAACGGGTAGAATAGGACGAAACCTTCCATTATAAGTATAATGAAATACAAAGTAACTAAATGTTTTTCAAATTCCCAATCTTAGTTACTTAGGCAAAGTGAATAGATGTAATTCCATGAAATTACACTTTGTGCCCCTTGCGAAGACGTTAGTGGAGCGTGTGTGGTTTACCGGCACACAAAATGGTTCTAAGCAAAGGTAGCAAAGGGTGACTCAATGTTTGTCATAGTTCGGTGGAGCGCGTGTGGTTTACCGGCACATCAAATAGGTGATTGTAACACGTGAGGGCACCATGTAAGTTTGCATGGTTATTCACACCCGCTTTGTGATCCTCGGCATCCCAGTCACAAACAAGAGGGTCATATCGAGATTTAAACATGCCATTGAAAGTTCAATCAATCTCAAAGGATCTAGGAGTTTTCATAGATTTAAAACTTAAATTTCTTTTTCGTTTTTCGTGGTGGAAATTAGTGAATCGTCATTCACTTACCTTTAAATATTCTGCAATTAGGGTTACGGCATCCCTCTCCCGAGTTGTAGAATATTGTGTTGGGTCCTAGCCTTAGTATCTCATTTGGGTGATTTACTAAGGACTCAATCAATCAACTAACTTGAATTCGTTTTCTCCCGTTTTGTAGATGTCAAAGTTCGACAACTATGGTCTTCCCAAATCCCGTGGAACAACCTTTCCACATGAAGATGATATTCCACGATTCGATCGAGGAACAAGAAATCATGCTTCACTTCCTCCACCTCCTCCAAATATTCTCCCTAACCCACAAGTTTAAAGGCTTGAAAAGTTCAAGATCACTCAATCCCTTTTGGCAAGTAAACATAAAGAAGGAAAGTCGGTGCGTGCACACGTCCTAGGGATGAAGTCACGCATTGATAGGTTAAGAATGTTGGGATCCGTTGTCTGTGAGGAAATGGTTGTTGATTGGGTTCTTCAGTCACTTCCTAACTCATATAGTGAGTTCGTAAAAAAGTACTATATGATGAACCGCGACGTGACCCTTATAGATCTCACCTATATGCTTATTGCTGCTGAATCAGCAATGGTTTGGCGCAATAGAAAAGCAAAGATGATTGGGGAATCTGCCTTCAAGACCTCAATGGATATAGACAATGGCAACGAAAGACATGCTATGATCAAAAAGTTTGATCATAAGAGAAAGGCAATGTATGAAGTAGTTCCATGTCATGTTCCAAAAGAGTCAATTTGCTTTTATTGCCAAGAGAAAGGGCATTGGAGACGAAGTTGCCCAATTTACCTAAGAGATCTAAGAGATGGGAGAGTCGAAACGTATGGCTCTAATATAGGTAAAATCTAATAACTAACTCTTTTAAGCCTCTATTCTAAATTCTTAATACATAATGTGATAAGATTACAATTGAAGTTTTGTAGAATCGAAGAAAAGAAAGGAAGCTTAAGGGAAGAAGTGAGCAAAATCTAACCGTGAAGGAATGGATTTCGATCACATTTCTCAAAGATTAGATTCTTGAGATACTACTTAGAGTTAGAATTAGATTGTTAAGAAAGATGTATTAGCATAGTTTTTCAATGAATTGCATTGTAAGGATAAATTTTTCCGCATTAAAATAAAATTTGATTTTATATTATTTATTTATCCTTGCAATGGCGTATATGAAAAATTGATGTTTGAATGTTTCTATTATTAGCAATAATGGATTTGGTTCTTATTATGTTATTTATGGAAAGTCGTAGAATTTACCGAATAAGGAAAGTTTCCAATCGCCCAAGTTTCAATTGGACAGAAACTTGGAATCATGCAACTTGGTTGCACGATGAATGAGAAATTTCATATTCGTTGACAAAGTGTCAAATGAAGGACTAGGAGATCGAGCACACAAAGTTGTGTGTTGATAAAGTCCACCATAAGAGTAACAAAGATATTCGTCATGATTTACTAAAGGTTTAGTAAATATGATTATACTTATAAGATTAAGTGTAATTCGGAATTGATTAAAAAGGTTTAAATCAATAGCAAAACGAATAAGAAGAATCAAGTAGGCAGAAAGATAAAAGTTTCTCCGTTCTAAGAAGAAGGGAGAGTAGCTTTTATGCTTTATGATAGGTCTTAATGGTTAAGAACCATATCTCAATTGATCCTCTAAGTGAGTCTTAGTACAATTGTATGTCTAAGTAGAGAAATCAAGAATTAAAGAAATGGTTAAATCAAGAAGTCAATCATACTTCGTTCCAAAACAACTCTTTGAGTTAAGATTGTGAAATTGAGTGATAAGTATTAAGAAGGTTTATAACATTCATAAAATATGGAAAGTTGCGATGTCTTGGATAAGACAAAGACCAACTAGGACCATTTTATGAAGTGTTTTGATAAAAGCTACACTAACTCTTGAATATTTGTTTTGTCAAGAAATGGTTATTGACAAGAGAATCTTATATGTCAAGGAGTCAATGAGAGCCTTAATGGTCTTGAAAGGTTTCAAGAACAAATCAAATAAACCTTATTGATCATCACTAGCACACGAGTTGAGGTTTACAACCTATCGTGATGACATTATTTTGTTTCTATGTTGTTCCAATAGAATTAATTATGCATGTGAGTTCTATGAGTTCTCATTTTGAATGCATAAAAGGCAAGGCACCTTAATCAATGGAAAGTACATTGATAGGAAAAGGTGAGTTGCTTAACTACTTGGAAGACATGGTGGGCAGCCGTGCTACCATAAGGCAAGAAATCAAGATTAAGAAAGTTCGATCCATATGAGTTTGAATTTGTCGTAAACTTTGGTTTTAACAAATTCACATGGATAGGAACACATACACCGTTTAAATCTAAGTGTCATAAGATTTTCTCCTTCATGAAAATGATTGTGAGGAAATGCTTTCACTAAAAAAAGATTTTAAGAAGATAGTGATTGTAAAATTGCATTCTCGAATTCGATTATGGTTACGGTATCCCTTTCCATGATTTGAATTGTGAGGTTTGGCAACTAGTCTTAATTGTTTAGACACACATATAAGCTATCTAAGGAAAAAGTGTATAAGTTTAAGAGGCCTTGATAAAAGATTATCAAAGCATTAAGTATTAGAAACATGGACTTAGGAAATTCAATAGGTATTGTTTTTCTGAAAGTTAAGATGTTTATGAATACATGTCGAAGCTAGTGGGAGCATAAGTGTTATGTTTTATAATAATCATCATGATAGTGGGAGCATAAATGTTATGATTGTATGATTATTAAGACACTTATTGCAAGTTGGCAATATTAATTATAGAAAACAAGAGTTATACCTTGCAAAGTCGTATACGTTGTTAAGTTGTTTTGCTATAATTAAGGGAGAGAATATTATGCTTCATTTCAAATCTAAAGGCTTAGGTTGAGAAATGTTAATAAATTTAGTCAAAGTTACGTAGTGTGTTCTTAAAATTTCGATTATGATTACGGCATTCCTTTTCACAATTCGAATTTTGAGAACATAGCAAATAAAACATTATGCGTCGTGTCCCATACGCTTCTTGTATAGGATCGATTGCAAATGCTTTAATGTTAGACCATTCTAAAATTTTTTAAAATGTCTAGCGCATTTAAAGGGAAAAGGGACTAGAATCGGTTTTGACTAAAATAATTAAACAACTATCAAAGGACAATCCAAAGTTCGATGATGATTGGTTGCTAATGAGTAGTTGGAAGCATGGTATTGAATGGACCATATCGACATTATTATGAATAGAAAAGATTCTATTAAGAATGAGTTGTCAGATGGAAAATATGGAAATGTTTCCATATTGGATGGACCATGTCGACATTATTACGAATAGATAAGATTCTATTAAGAATGACTTGTCATATGGAAAATATGGAAACGTGTCCATATTGGGAATTGAATATTGAAAATCTATGTCTAGATCAGAAAGTTTTATGCAAAAGGATGTTCAAAGGAATGTACTTTGAGTGAGAGACATCATATCTAAGGAATTGTCTTGTAACAATCTCCGATAGAGGACTTTGTAATTTCATTGGCAATAGTCTTTGTGACTTTGGTGTAGTGATATTACGAAAGGATCATTGCATAAAATGTTAGAATCTAGCATATTCTATAAGTAGCAAGAATTTGATATTCTTACACTTATGAAAAAGGATTAGGAGTTGGCGAGATGAGAATGATTGGAAATGTGTCCAATTTGATCTATTTCACAAAGTAAAAACCATAGGTAAACATTGTGTGCATGCTAGGAGCTTGAGACAAGTGTAATAATTCAAGTAAGAAGTTGATTACCCGAAACAACAAATAATGAGTAATCGATATGGTGATAAATAAAAGGTGTTTTATTTATGCTCAAAGGTTTGAGGCCATATGGGATTAGTATTATTCTTGTGTTTCACTTTGCATGTTTTGACTTCCTGAATAATTTAATTGGTTAAGAATAGTAAAACTATTCGAACGAGCCACAGTCGTTCATATGTTGGAAGTAGATATGAATGAAGACTGTTGTGAATTGGTGTGTGGATTGTCTAAAAGAGTATTAGACATAAGCAAATGTTTGCTGCAACGTTCATGAGTGCTTATGAATATGAATTTGAGCATTGGATTAAACCCACGCTCACTTGGATCACTCCATGAATTGTATCATGAGTGATTGGTGAGACGATAACATCTTATATTCTTGAAACCGAGATGTGTGCGTTGTATCTTCCTAATCGTTTGCACATTGATAATATGAAAACGCACTAGTAACTTGGTGTTATAAAACATATTGTTGTGTGTGATTCGGTGAGTAAGTGCAAGAAAGCATTGTATCAAAGTTTATCCGTTCCTTTTATCCAAAGAAGGATAAAAGCGATATCTTTGAGCCCCTCGATGATTTAGTGATGATGAACGTAAATGCTCGGCCGAGCTAGGGCTAATTTGATTTGTTCAATTAGTCAGTCGTCATAAATCGGGAATCGATAAATAGTACAAAGAGAATGATTAGAAATCATATCTCATACGATATCTAGAATAGAGGAATATATGATCCCTTATCTGAGGACACGCATATCTGATATGATCAGAGTTGACAGCGGCTTTGGAAAGCTACGATTGCAGATCAGGATCTGAAGTCATACACATAATAGTTATTAGACTTACCCAAGTGGGAGATTGTTGGATTAGTGTCTAAGTCCATAACTATTTTGGTATGTACTTGACCCGATGGTGCATGGTCCTTTTGGGTTGCCTTCACCAAAGCAACTTGATAGGATGAATTATGGAGAGAAAGGATTAAATATGATTTATTAATATATTATGAGAATAATGTATTAAAGAATAAATCATATTGTTTAATTAATATTAGTCAATAATTAATTGGTAATTAGTTTTCTGACTAAAAGAGATTGATTAAACTTAAGGGACTGGAATTGTAATTATAAGATAATTGCAATTAGGAGTGCCTTATATGATAAGGTGGACGAGTTCTATGGGGGAAGCCCATATGAAATCGTCCAAGGCCTTGAGGAAAGGGATCCATGGGTTGCTTAGGGCTTAAGCATCCAAATTAGGGTTTCCTTGTTAGATAACCCTAATTGCCTCACTATATATAGAACCCGTAAGGCTCATAAACGTGGCTAAGCTTTGTTCTAGGGGTTCACACATTTTTGGACAGCCTCCATCCTCTCTCCTCTTCATCCTCTTACTTATGGTGTTTGTGAACCATTTGAGGAGTGATATTTGTGACTCTCAACTTTCTAAGGTCAATACAAGGAGATTTGGGATTGTTATTGCTACATAACAATCAAGGTAACATCTTAAACCTATTCTCATATTAATATGATTACTTGAATGCAAGAATTAGGGTTTATAGTCTTGGATAACTTGCATGTACAATAGAAAAACCTAGATCCAAGCATTAGGGTTTGTATGAGCACATAGGATGTTCTATGACCAAAACCCATTAATTCTTGGGTCGTGAACTCCCAAACTTGGGTGGTTCTTGCTTGATTTCATGTCCCTAACACACTTCTATACAAGTCCAAGGCAGTATTATATCATAGGGGGACAGTCTAGGCTTCGTTTCGGGAGTTTACCACCCAAGAACACCTTGGGGAGTAAACTCCTAAATCTAGTGATTTAGCCACCTAAATCATGTTATAACTACATAATAAGCTTTCTAACACTACTAGAAAGAGTTACTCGTGTTTTGGTATAAAAACCCGAAGATCCGTGAGAGACAAAATGGCTTTTCTCTAGTTGGAAATGCGAATAATGAATGAATTTGGTTCAGAATTCTATTTATAGTCATGAGATATTTTTGGCAGAAAATATTTTTATTCCTGAAATGACCTCTAATATAATAGAGTGATGGAATAATAGAGTTGCACTAAACCCTAGTGCATCCACTCTCCTGGTATCTCCTGAAGTGTAAACCCTAAATTACTCAAACTTATACGAAAAAGTCTGAAAATTAACTATGACTACTATAACTTCTATTGAAGTGATATAGTTTGTACATAATGGACATTTCGGGTTGTCACATCATCCCCCCGTTAGAAGGAATTTCGTCCCGAAATTAGAATTTAAGCAATTAAGAAGTTACAAATAGCTAAGCGAAAAGGTGAGGGTATTTCAGTTTCATCTGATCCTCTCGTTCCCAAGTGAATTTAGGTCCACGCTTTGTGTTCCAGCGCACCTTCACTATCGAGATACAACTCTGCTTTGTTCTCTTGACTTCTCGGTCCATGATCTCTACTGGTTCCTCCACGAATTTGAGGCTCTCGTTGATCTCGATCTCGTCGAGTGGAATAACAAGAGTCTCGTCGGACATACACTATTTCAAGTTCGAGACATGGAAGGTAGGATGTACGTTACTGAGTTCGTGCGGTAGATTGAGTTTGTAAGCTACAGGGCCGATTCTCGCAATAATCTCAAAAGGCTCTATTTATCTTGGATTGAGCTTCCCACGCTTTCCAAAGCGTATCAAGCCCTTCCAGGGTGAGACCTTCAGTAGGACTCGGTCGCCCACTTGGAATTCCAACGGTTTCCTTCACTTGTCAGCGTAGCTTTTCTGTCGGTCCCTAGAGGCTTTCAATCGTTCATGAATTTGAACGATCTTCTCTATCGTTTCCCGAATGATCTCCGGATCCGTGAGAGTGCTTTCAGGAACTCATCCCTTAGCTGACTGGGTATCACCCACCTCAGCCCAGCACAGAGGGGATCTGCACTTTCGGCCATAAAGGTCCTCGAATGGAGCTGCCTTTATGCTCGTGTGATAACTGTTGTTGTAGGAAAATTCAACGAGGGGTAAATGGTATCCCAAGCTTTTCCAAAGTCTATCACACAGGCTCGCAACAGATCTTCTAAGGTTTGGATAGTTCTCTCACTTTGCCCGTCGGTCTATGGATGGTAGGCTGTACTCATGTCCAACCTAGTTCCTAGGGAACTTTGTAATGACTGCCAGAACCTCGAAGTGAATCTACTATTTCTATCCGAGATAATAGATAAAGGAACACCGTGCAGCCTTACAATTTCCCTAATGTAAGTTCTTGTAAGTTTCTCCATCTTGTCTGTTTCTTTGATCAGCATGAAGTGTGCAGACTTGGTCAATCTATCGACAATGACCCATATGGAATCAAGTCCACCCATCGTCTTGGGCAACTTGGTTATGAAGTCCATAGTGATCCGCTCCCACTTCCATTCTGGTATCTCCGGTTGCTGCAGGAGACCGGAGGGTTTCTGGTATTCGACCTTGACCTTTGTGCAAGTAAGGCATTTACTCACAAAGGTAGCAATATTTGCTTTCATGTTAGGCCACTAGTATAACATTTTAAGATCCAGATACATCTTATCTGAACCCGGGTGGACGGAATAACGAGTGTTGTGAGCTTCCATCATGACCATGTCTCTGAAGCCACTGTATTTCGGTGTCGAGATCCGATCCAAGAGGTATAAGGCTCCGCCACTCTTGACTTCTAATTTCTTATGCATTCCTCTAAGGGATTCACCAGCCACGTTTTCAGGTTTCAAATCATCGAGCTAAGCCTCCTTAATTTGCGTGGACAAGTGTGAATGGATAGTTAGAGTCAAAGATTTGACCCTACGACCAGAATATTCTTTCCGACTTAGGGCGTCGGTTACTACATTAGATTTACCCGGATGATAACGAATTACGCATTCATAATCGCTGAGTAGCTCGACCCACCGTCGTTGTCTCATGTTGAGCTCTTTCTGGTCGAAAATGTGTTGTAGACTCTTATGGTCTGCAAAGATCGTGCTTTTTGTACCATATAGGTAATGTCGCCAGATCTTCAGAGCAAACACGACTGCTCCTAGCTCAAGATCGTGGGTCGTGTAGTTAACCTCATGTGTCTTCAGCTATCTCGAGGCATAGGTTATGACCTTACCTCGCTGCATCAGAACGCATCCGAGTCCTTGATTGGATGCATCGCAATAGATAATGAAGTCCTCTATTCCTTCGGGGAGGGATAGTATCGGGGCGGTGCACAAGGCGCGTTTAAGCATTTGGAACACTCTTTCCTGTTTCTCTTCCCAGTCAAAGGCCACACCTTTCTGGGTCAGGGTTGCCAGAGGTTTCGCTATGCTGGAGAAGTTCTGAATGAACCTGCGATAGTAGCCAGCCAGACCTAGAAATTGACGAATTTCTGTAGGTGTCTTCGGTGCTGACCAGTTCTCGATGGCCTTAATTTTGGAAAGGTCCACATGTATTCCCTCTTCGCTAACAACATGGCCCAAATATTCAACTCGCCGAATCCAAAATTCGCACTTAGAGAACTTCACGTAGAGCTTCTCCGATCGCAATGTTTCTAAGATTTTACGGAGATGTTGACTATGTTCCTCCTTACTTCGAGAGTAGATGAGTATGTCATCAATGAAGATGATGACGAACTGATCCAAGTAAGGACGACACACCCTATTCATCAGATCTGTGAATACTGCGGGCGCGTTAGTTAATCTGAACGGCATCACTAAAAACTCGTAGTGCCCATAACGAGTTCGGAAGGCTGTCTTGGGAACATCCTCCTCTAACACCCGTAGTTGGTGATATCCGGATCGTAGATCTATCTTCGAGATGTAGTTGGCTCCTTGAAGTTGACCAGATAAATCGTCAATGTGGGGCAAGGGATAAAGATTTTTAATGGTAAGTTTATTGAGTTCCCTATAGTCGATGCACATGCGAAACGATCCATCTTTCTTCTTGACGAACAAGATCGGTGCTCCCCATGGTGAGAAGCTTGGTCGAATGAATCCCTTCTTGAGAAGTTCGTTAAGTTGACTGGAAAGTTCCTGCATTTCAGCCGAAGCTAGACGATAAGGAGACTTGGCTACTAGGGTAGCTCCTGGCACTAAGTCGATTCTGAACTCAACTTGGCGTTGCGGTGGTAAACCGGGAAGTTCCTCTGGGAAGATGTCGGGGAAGTCGCGTACTTCAGGGATGTTCTGAATGTCTTTCATTTCTTGACTTGTATCAACGACGTGTGCGAGGAATGCATGGTACTCCTTTCGTAAGCACTTCTGAGCTTGAATGCACGAAATGATGCGAAGGCTCGTACTAGGTTTGTCGCCGTAGATAATTAAGGTTTCGTTGTTAGGAAGGTTAAGAGGAACTGATTTTTCAAAGCACATGATGTCGGCGCGAAGAAGACTCATCCAATCCATGCCGATGATAACGTCGAAACATTTAATTGGGACTGGCATGAGATCTATCTTGAAAGTATGGCTATCTAAAGTTAAGGTAAAACCTACGTATATGCAGTTTGTACTCTCCATTTTCCCATTAGCCATTTCTATCATGAATGAATGATCTAATGCACGTGGTTTTTGTTTAAGCAGGTGTGCAAATTTGTGACTTACGAAACTTTTCTCTACTCCACTATCGAAAAATATGCAAGCATATGAGTTATCAAGGAGAAACGTACCAGTAACTATCATAGGATCAGCTACCGCTTCCTCGTGGCCTAGGGCCATAACTCTTCCTACTCCGCCAGCCATTCCCGCTTTAGGGCAGTTCCTCTTGTAGTGGCCCACCTCGCCACAACCGTAGTAGGATTGGCCCATACCGGCATTAGGAACCTGGGCGGCCTGAGCTGTTGGAGTTTGGCAGAAACAGGATGTGTGCCCCTTCCTGATGCAGTTGGTGCATTGCATCTCCCTGCAAGGCCCGCGGTGGTGGAAGCTGCATTTGTTGCACTTCGGGAGAGACCCAGCATAAGTTTTTGCTGGTAAGGGGTTCGCAAGGACAACAGGAGTTACTGTGGCAACATTGATTGCCACAAGTTGTTGTCTCTTGGAGGATTCTTGTGAAGTCCCTTTTTTCCTCTTAGACCACCCTTTCTTGTTGCTGTTGTCCTTCGGTGGTGCGGATGCAGGGATTGTTGGATTCTGAGGTTTCCGGTGATCGATGACAGATTGTGCCAGTTCCTTGGCACTATCGAAGGTAATAGGCCTGGAAGCTAACACACTCAACTGGATCTGAGGCGACAGTCCCCAGATATACCTCTCTATTTTCTTGCTCTCAAGAGCAACCATATCAGGGCATAAGTTTGCCAGATCACAGAACTTATTAGTGTAGGTCGTGATGTCGGATCCAACCATTTGTAGACCCCAGAACTCCTGCTCGAGTTTTTGTACTTCGCCCCGAGGGCAGTACTCTTTCATCTGCATGTCTTTTAACTTTTCCCAGCTGATGGAATACGCCACCACCAGATTCAGATACTTAACATGGTCTTTCCACCATGTTAATGCTCTGTCAGAGAAGGTACAAGCTACGAACTTGACCTTGTTTCCTTCTTGGCATCCGTAGATTTCGAAGACAAATTCCATCTTCCCAATCCACTGCCTTAACACCATAACCCCACTAGTACCATTGAAGTTGCGTGGTTTGGCGTTTGTGAAGTCCTTGTAGGTGCATTCTCGAGAGTGTCCATGGCTTTCGACATGGTTAGAGGGAGGTGCACCTGATCCCGATCCACTAGGGATAGGAGCATTGATTGCTGACACAGCAGCTGCAACCGCCGCTGTGAAAGTTGCCTGGAACATGTTGGCATCGAAAGGAGTAGGTGGTTGAAGAGGTACAGGTGGTGGTATCGGTGTTTTGTTGTTTGGGTAACGTCTGGGGTTTCTGCGTGGCGACATCTTTAACTATACGTTTAAAAGATGACGACATGGATAAGAATAAATGATTAATGAATGTGTCTCATGGACTAACTCCCCATATTCCAACAACAAAATGAATAGAATGACTAAATGAAGATGACAGCATTTGGATAATGATTTCCATAAGATTAGATATCTGTCAATAATACTGGAATTACAGATGTAACAAGTTCGGGAAAAATGGCCTAGAAGTAGGCCTTACATCAACCAAGATGGAAAATTTTGACAGAATTAAGACTAGATCAAGACCTAAAAGGTCTAAGATTTATAAAGACAGGAAATTAGACCAAAGCTTTACATAAACTTGGTTATATCCAAAAGATGAGTCGACGAGATTCTATCGGCGACGAGAACTGCTTGCATGAGTTCTCGATCCCAACAGTAGACGTTCCATGTCCCTCATACGCCTATCAGCTCTCACTTGCTGATCTCGAAGTTCCCTAACTTCAGCTTGAGTTTCAGCAAGTTCCCTTTGCAGAGCTGCATTGCGGACCAGAGTTCTTTCCTGAGCAGACTCTAGTTGGCGAATGCGGACTGTGTTGACACCAGAGTTGGCGTCAACTTCCAAGATTTGATTGATAGTCGCCTGAGCCATTATCGTGTTTTGAGAAATCCTACGCACCATGACTGGTAGGACTCTATCAGCAGAACCTCCTCCAGTGAGGTTGTAGAAACTTCGGTCTCCATTGTAGGGAATGGGCTGACCTTGTTCCTTGCTCCATGTATTCAAGTTCGTGGCCCACAGGGGTGTGGGTCCTTGAAATGCGGGGTGGGGGTTCAGGTTTAGGTTTTGAGCATTTGTGGGTAGGTTATTGACTTCTGGCTCCGAGTCAGAACTATCAGAAAAACCTTCAGCATGGTGATCATCCAAAGTGATTGGGTGATCATCTTCTGTTTCTGCCTCTAGCCAACCAGCATTGCCTTGGTTCGGGAAGTACGGATCACCGTGGTGAAATCCAGCCATTTTAATCTACGCGAGAAAAGGGATATAAGGAATAGCTAAAATAGCGAACTAACTAAGATAATTACAGTAAGACCAAATACCCCTATGGTATTTCCTTATGGTTGTGTTGGTAAGTTTTTAGATTTGTTGCCACATCACAACGATTCTTGGGCATATGCTAATCACTCCTCGGACCAGCATAGTTGATCAGGCTATGTCATTCCCAAGACTGACCATATATCCCCAAGCTTACTTGTGATATTCAACAATCATAATACTTTTGTTCTTGTCATTGTGACACTGATTTTAGTATGAATGTAGGCACATATACTTACTTAAATATTTTATTATTTAAAAGTATAACTCTTAGACAGAGTGTTTTAATTCACATGTATTTATAGTTGGTATATCTTTTATGGGTTGATATACTATATTCACTATAAACAAAGCTCTGATACCAATCTGTCACACCCCAAAACCACGAACGGCGGAAACGTTCAGGCGTGGAGGACGTCATGTATAGTATCACAACAATGTAAAATAGTAAACAAGCAACAACATCATCCATTGCATTATAAGTAAAGTTTTAATACATGTGTGTTCTTTCATTGTAATAAGACACCAAAAATACAATCAAAATAAAAGACGAGACTTGTCTGCTCCGTCTTCTCAAAACCTGGCCACCGTTGTCTACTGATGACCTAAGAATACAAGTTATTTTGAAAGAGAGTATCAGCTTTTTTGCTGGTGAATCCATAAGTATTTAAGTGTCATTGTCTTGCTTACTAAAAGTTGTTTTAAGAGTCATGTAAACCTTTAAAAGAAAATGTTGATGTAAGTATGAAAGGTCCTAGAAAATCCCTTATTTTCTATCAGTGTGAGATGTAGTCTTCTACCAAGACCCGAATGTTTTGTTATGATAATGTAGTCTCCTACCAAGACCCGAATGTTTTGTTATGATAATGTAGTCTTCTACCAAGACCCGAATGTTTTGTTATGATAATGTAGTCTTCTACCAAGACCCGAATGTTTTGTTATGAAAATGTAGTCTTCTACCAAGACTCGAATGTTTTGTAAGTAAAATGATAGTTTTTCCTTCTATTGACTAGTACTAAAGTACTTAGTCTAACTCATCTTTTATGTGAAGTATCACAAAATAAAGTAAAGAGGAAAATGTACTACTGTAAGTGTTGTCACCGGGTACTACGACTAACACAACATCCCATTAAGCGAAAAGTATAACCTTATGAACAATCGAAGATTGTCCACTTGTCCTCTGAAGCAGCAGCAGGTGGGTGGAGGGGTTAGCCCCGATTATCAATCTTCCTAATATAAATAGTAACCTTAGACCTCCGTAGATGGTCATCGACCACTGGTGCTAATCAGTGGGGTTCGGAATGGTAAGTCCCGCCGAGATATCCCATTGAACCAGGATAGGAAAGATAATTTACACAGAAAGTACTAATAAATCATCCTCGTAGTTCTAAGTACAAGTATCCAAGTAAGTAAATATAGGATAATGCACCTATGTAACAGTGTTCAAGTATGGTATTCATGTAAGATTGTTCATGTATCAGGTAAGCATATGTATATGTACTCATGTATCAGGTAATGTACTGGTATAGACTCATGAATAAACTGACTCTTGTGTGATTCCTTGTAATAGGAATAATGTTTGATAACTTCAAATTATCCCTATGATAATTTACTGAAATGTAATTGGTTGATCAAGTAGGTTTATACACTCTTACTACTCAAGGGTGTGGGAATCTAAATGAAAGATGTAAACAATAACATCAGTACATATATACAATATAAGTGTACAGGCATAGTTTAGTTCAAGAATGTAAAATGGTTTTGTAAGACATCCAAGGGTTTTTTAACAAACAATAAAGTGACTTGATGTCATTTTGATAAACATTTCAAAAGTAATACATTTGATAACAAAGTATTTTGAAGATAGAAAACCATTTCATGCATCACATTTTGTAGTATGTGAAATCTGTTGAATGAAAACACAGTTATAAAATACATATAGATGATTTAATAACATGTTGTTTTCTACTTGTATCCCCCCCCCCCCCCATTAAAGCATTTAAAATCATTTAAAACATTGATTAGGGGTATGAACTCACCTGTAGATGGTGATTTGCATGAACCGGATGGTGTACGATTGTTAGGTGTCAAGTGAGGACTTGTACATACACTACAATCCTAATGAACATATAATCACACATATATGCACTCAATTAGTCTTAAATTACTAGTTGATAGTGTCAAGATTAAATATGATTTATTAATGTATTATGGGAATAAGTGTCTAAGTCCATAACTATTTTGGTATGTACTTGACCCGATGGTGCATGGTCCTTTTGGGTTGCCTTCACCAAAGCAACTTGATAGGATGAATTATGGAGAGTAAGGATTAAATATGATTTATTAATGTATTATGGGAATAATATATTAAAGGAGAAATTATATTGTTTAATTAATATTAGTCAATAATTAATTGGTAATTAGTTTTGTGACTAAAAGAGATTAATTAAACTTAAGGGACTGGAATTGTAATTATAGGATAATTGCAATTTGGGCCATGGATTGCCTTGTATTAAGGGATGGAAAAATTCTAATGGGAAACCCATAAGGAAATCGTCCATGGGCTTGATAAAAGGAGTCTATGGGTTGCTTAGGGCTTAAGCATCCAAATTAGGGTTTCCTTGTTAGATAACCCTAATAGCCCAACTATATAAAGACCCCTTAAGGCTCAAAAACTAGGCTAAGGTTCTTGTAAGGGTTTACACACGTTTTTGGCAGCCTCCAACCTCTCTCCTCTTCATCCTCTTGCTTATGGTGTTTGTGAACCATTAGAGGAGTGACACTTGTGACTCTAAGCCTTCCAAAGTCAATACAAGGAGATTTGGGATTGTTATTGCTACATAACAATCAAGGTATGATCTTAAACCTAATTACATATTAATATGATTACTTGTATGCTAGAATTAGGGTTTATAGTCTTGGATTCAAAGCATGTACAATAGAGAAACCTAGATCCAAGCATTAGGGTTTGTATGAGCACATAGGATGTCTTATGACCAAAACCCATCAGTGGTATCAGAGCCTAGCTTGGTTTTAATTGTATTGATGCATTGTATAACTGAAAAATTCGATTTTTTTGGATTGTGGAGGCTGGACTCGCCGAGTCCATGCCTGACTCGACGAGTCAACTCGTCAGATAATGCTTATCTCAGGATTTCTTGCTGTTTTTGCATATGGATAGTTACTTTATCATGTTAGATCAATATAAATCCGATTTTATGATATATATGACTATATTCTTGATCTAATTAAAGATAATTATCAATTAACAAGATAATTGTTTCCTTATAAGATAATTGATTAATTATTTTGAGTAAATTGATAAATTGTTTTGAAAGAAATCATTAAATAAATCAAATATGGATAATTATGTGATTAAATGTTAATTTAAAATTATTTGTTATTTGATCCTTGTTGTTATGAAAGGTTTCATATTTTCCCTTTTAGGTTTTATAGTTTAAATTGAACCCAAAAGTTTTGGAGTTTTGAAATTTAAATAGTTAAAACCCTAATGTTTTGAAAAAGGTTTCAAAACTTGCCCTCAAGTTTTGGAATTTAAAAGTTGATTAAAGGTTTAATTAGAAATGTTAAATTTTAAAACCCTAGTAATGTTTTGAAAAGTTCAAATCACACCCTTATGGTTTTATTAATTAATTAAGGAGTATAATTAAAAGAGATTTAATAAATCCATAAAGGTTTAGGTTAACCTTTTAATTGAATTAAAAGTGTAATTGTTAAAGTTAACCATATAGTATTTTAAAAGTATAAAATACCCCCTATAGTATATATAACATTAAAAGTATAACATTATATATATATATATATATATATATGTATGAGTAAAAGTCAGTCCTACCGTTAGTAGGCCTCATTCACGAAGCTAGTCTATAAGGGGTGTTTAAGGAAATTGCCTATAAAATGGCGATTGAATGGGTATCCACTCTTACCCACCGCACTCTTGACTAGTGGAGGGTCGTTAGCCGAACGGGTAGGATAGGACGAAACCTTCCATTATAAGTATAATGAAATACAAAGTAACTAAATGTTTTTCAAATTCCCAATCTTAGTTACTTAGGCAAAAGTGAATTGATGCAATTCCATGAAATTACACTTTGTGCCCTTGCGAAGACGTTAGTGGAGTGTGTGTGGTTTACCGGCACACTAAATGGTTCTAAGCAAAGGTAGCAAAGGGTGACTCAATGTTTATCATAGTTCGGTGGAGCGTGTGTGGTTTACCGGCACATCGAATAGGTGATTGTAACATCTGAGGGCACCATGTGGTTTGCATGGTTATTCACACCCGCTTTGTGATCCTCGGCATCCCAGTCACAAACTAGAGGGGCATATCGAGATTTAAACATGCCATTGAAATGTTTAATGAATCTCAAAGGATCTAGGAGTTTTCATAGATTTAAAACTTAAATTTTTTTTTCGTTTTTCATGATGGAAACTAGTGAATCGTCATTCACTTACCTTCAAATGTTCTGCAATTTGGGTTACGACATCCCTCTCCCGAGTTGTAGAATATTGTGTTGGGTCCTAGCCTTGGAATTTCATTTGGGTGATTTACCAAGGACTCAATCAATCAACTAACTTGAATTCGTTTTTCTCCCGATGTCCAAGTTCGACAACTATGGTCTTCTCAAATCCCGTGGAACAAGCATTCCACATGAAGATGATATTCCACGATTCGATTGAGGAACAAGAAATCATGCTTCACTTCCTCCACCTCCTCCAATTATTCTCCCTAACCCACAAGTTCAAAGGCTTGAAAAGTTCAAGATCACTCAAGCCCTTTTGGCAAGTGAACATAAAGAAGGCAAGTCGGTGTGTGCACACGTCTTAGGGATGAAGTCACACATTGATAGATTAAGAATGATGGGATCCGTTGTCGGTGAAGCGATAGCTGTTGATTGGGTTCTTCAGTCACTTCCCAACTCATATAGTAACTTCGTAAGAGAGTACTATATGATGAGCTACGACGTGACCCTTATAGATCTCATCTATATGCTTGTTGCTGCTGAATCAAAAATGGTTTGGCGCAATAGAAAAGCAAAGTTGATTGGTGAATCTGCCTTCAAGACCTCTATGGATATGGACAATGGCAATGAAAGACATGCAATGATCGAAAAGTTTGATCATAAGAGAAAGGCGATGTCTGAAGTAGTTCCATGTGTTGTTCCAAAAGAGTCAATTTGCTTTTATTGCCAAGAGAAGGGGCATTGGAGACGAAGTTGCCCTATTTACCTAAGAGATCTAAGAGATTGGAGAGTCAAAAGTATGACTACGCTTTAGGTAAGAATCCACTATCTAACTCCATTAAGTTCCTATTCATTGATTCTTAATACATGATGTGATAAGATTGCATTTGAATGTTTTAAAGGATCGGTGAAAAGAAAGGAAGCTTGATAAAAGAGCAAGATGAATCTAATCACAAGTGATGGACCTCGATCGCATGGACTTGAAGATTGGATTTTGAACTTAGATAGTCATGATAGAGTTGTTAGAAATTTTCTTTTTACATAGTTTTCAATAGATTTTGCATTGTAAGGACAAATGTTTTTCCGCTGCTTTTATAAATAAAATAAATTTTGTTTGACTTATTTATTTATTTGTTTACTTTCTTGCAATGAAATCGTTATGTGAAAATTGATGTTTGCATATTTCTACAACGAATGGATATGATTCTTAGTTATGTTATTTATGGAAATGTCGAGAATTTACCAAATAGGGAGAGTTTCTCATAGCCCAAGTTTCAATTGGACAGAAACTTGGAATCAAGCAACTTGGTTGCACGATGAATGAGAAATTTCATATTTTGGAAATTAGACAAATTCGTTGACAAAGTGTCAAGTGAAGGACTAGGAGATCAAGTACACAAAGTTGCGTGTTGATCAAAGTCCACCATAATAGTAACAAAGATATTCATCATGATTTACTAAAGGCTTAGTAAATATGATTATACTTACAAGATTAAGTGTAATTTTGAATTGATTAAAGGGTTTAGATCAATGGCAAAACGAATAAGAAGAATCAAATAGGCAGAAAGATAAGAGTTTCTCCATTCTAAGAAGAAGGGAGAGTAGCTTTTATGCTTTATGATAGGTCTTAATGATTAAGAACCATATCTCAATTGATCCTCCAAGTGAGTCTTGGTACAATTGTATGTCCAAGAAGAGGAATCAAAGATTGAAGAAATGGTCAAATCAAGAAGTCAATCATGCTTCGTTCCAAAACAAGTCTTAAAGTCAAGATTGTGACATTGAGTGAATAGTATTAAGAAGGTTTATAACATTCATCAATTGTAGAAAGTTGTGATGTCTTGAATAAGGCAAAGACCAACTAAGACCAAAATTATGAAGTGTTTTGTTTTGATAAAAGCTACACTAACTCTTGAATATTTGGTTGTCAACAAATGTTTATTGACAAGAGAATCTTATATGTCAAGGAGTCAGTGGGAGTCTTAATAGTCTTGAAAAGTTTCAAGAACAAATCAAATAAACCTTATCGATTATCACTAGCACACGAGTTGAGGTTTACAACCCATCGTGAAGACATTATTTTGTTTCTGTGCCAATCCAATCGAGTTAATTATGCATGTGAGTCCTATGAGTTCTCATTTGAAAGCATAAAAGGCAAGGACCTTGATCAATGGAAAGTACATTGATAGGAAAAGGTGAGCTGCTTAACTACTTGGAAGACGTGGTGGGCAGCTGTGCTACCATAAGGCAAGAAATCAAGATTAAGAAGGCTTGGTCCATATGAGTTTGAATTAGTCGTAAACTTTGGTTTTAACAAATTCACATGGATAGGAACATATACATCATGAAAATCTAAGTGTCATAAGATTTCCTCCTTCATGAAAATGATTGTGAGGAAATGCTTTCACTAAGAAAGATTTTAAGAAGATAGTGATTGTAAAGTTGCATTCTCGAATTCAATCATGGTTACGGTATCCCTTTCCATAATTTGAATTGTGAGGTTTGGCAATTAATCTTAATTGTTAAGACACACATATGCACTATCTAAGGAAAAAGTTTATAAGTTCAAGAAGCCTTGATAAAAGATTATCAAAGCACTAAGTATTAGAAACATGGACTTAAGAAATTCAATAGGTATTGTCTTTCTAAAAGTTAAGATGTTTATGAATACATATCAAAGCTAGTGGGAGCATAAGTGTTATGTTTTATAGTAATCATCATAATAGTGAGAGCATAAAAGTTATGATTGTATGATTATTATGGAAAGTATTGCAAGTTGGCAATATTAATTATCGAAAAACAAGAGTTATACCTTGCAAAGTCGTAAGGGTTGTAAAGTTGTTTTGCTATAATTAAGGGAGAGAATATTATGCTTCATTTCAAATCTGAAGGCTTAGGTTGAGAAATGTTAATAAATTTAGTCGAAGGTACATAGTGTGTTCTTAAAATTTCGATTATGATTACGGCATTCCTTTTCACAATTCGAATTTTAAGAACATAGAAAATAAAACATTGTGCGTCGTGTCCCATACGCTTCGGATATAGGATCGATTGCAAATGATTTAATGTTTGACCATTCTAAAATTTTCCAAATGTCTAGCGCATTTAGAGGGAAAAGGGACTAGAATTGGTTTTGACTAAAATAATTAAACAACTATCAAAGAACAATCCAAAGTTCGACGAGGATTGGTCGCTTGTGAGTAGTTGGAAGTATAGTATTGGAAATTATGGAAATGTTTCCATATTGGATGGACAATATCGACATCATTACGAATAGATAAGATTCTATTAAGAAATTAGTTGTCATATGGAAAATATGGAAGCGTGTCCATATTGGGAATTGAATATTGAAAATCTATGTCTAGATTAGAAACTTTTATGCAAAAGGATGTTCAAAGGAATGTACTTTGAGTGAGAGACATCATATTTAAGGAATTGTCTTGTAACAATCTACGTTAGAGGACTTTGTAATATCATTGGCAATAGTCTTTGAGACTTTGGTGCATTGGCATTACAAAAGGATCGTTGCATAAAGTGTTAGAATCTAGTATATTCTATAAGTAACAAGAATTTGATATTCTTACACTTAAGAAAATGGATTTGAAATTGTAAAATGAGAATGATTGGAAATGTGTTCAATTTGTCTATTTCACAAAAGTAAGAACCATAGGTAAACATTGTGTGCATGCTAGGAGCATGGGACAAGTGTTGGAATTCAAGTAAGAAGTTAATTACCCGAAACGAGAAATAATGAGTAATCGATATGGTGATAAGTAAAACGTGTTTTGTTTATACTCAAAGGTTTGAGGCCATATGGGATTAGTATTATTCTTGTGTTTCACCTTGCATGTTTTGACTTCCAGAATAATTGAGTTTATTAAGAATAATCGAATTATTCAAACGGGCCACAGTCGTTCATATGTTAGAAGTAGATATGAATGAAGACTATCGTGAATTGGTGTGTGGATTGTCTAAAAGAGTATTAGACATAAGCAAATGTTTGCTGCAACGTTCATGAGTGCTTATGAATATGATTTGAGCATTGGATTAAACCCACACTCACGTGGATCACTATCTCGAGTGATTAGTGAGACGATAACATCTTATATTCTTGAAACCGAGATGTGTGAGTTGTATCTTGCGAATCGGTTGCACATTGATAATATGTAAACGCACTAGTAACTTGGTGTTATAAAACATATTGTTGTGTGTGATTCGGTGAGTGAGTGCAAGCAAGAATTGTATCAAAGTTTATCCGTTCCTTTTATTCAAAGAATAAAAGCGATATCTTTGGGCCCCTCGATGGTTTAGTGATGACATACGTAAATGCTCGGCCGGGCTAGGGCTAATTTGATTTGTTCAATTAGTCTGTCGTCATAAATCAGAAATCGAGAAGTAGTACAAAGAGAATGATTAAAAATCATATCTCATACGATATCTAGAATGGAGGAATATATGATCCCTTATCTAAGGACACGCGTATCTGATATGATCAGAGTTGACAGCGGCTTTGGAAAGCTACGATTGCAGATCAGGATCTGAAGTCATACGCAGAATAGTTGTTAGACTTATCCAAGTGGGAGACTATTGGATTAGTGTCTAAGTCCATAACTATTTTGGTATGTACTTGACCCGATGGTGCATGGTCCTTTTGGGTTGCCTTCGCCAAAGCAACTTGATAGGATGAATTATGGAGAGTAAGGATTAAATATGATTTATTAATGTATTATGGGAATAATATATTAAAGGAGAAATTATATTGTTTAATTAATATTAGTCAATAATTAATTGGTAATTAGTTTTGTGACTAAAAGAGATTAATTAAACTTAAGGGACTGGAATTGTAATTATAGGATAATTGCAATTTGGGCCATGGATTGCCTTGTATTAAGGGATGGACGAATTCTAATGGGAAACCCATAAGGAAATCGTCCATGGGCTTGATAAAAGGAGTCTATGGGTTGCTTAGGGCTTAAGCATCCAAATTAAGGTTTCCTTGTTAGATAACCCTAATAGCCCAACTATATAAAGACCCCTTAAGGCTCAAAAACGAGGCTAAGGTTCTTGTAAGGGTTTACACACGTTTTTGGCAGCCTCCAACCTCTCTCCTCTTCATCCTCTTGCTTATGGTGTTTGTGAACCATTAGAGGAGTGACACTTGTGACTCTAAGCCTTCCAAAGTCAATACAAGGAGATTTGGGATTGTTATTGCTACATAACAATCAAGGTATGATCTTAAACCTAATTACATATTAATATGATTACTTGTATGCTAGAATTAGGGTTTATAGTCTTGGATTCAAAGCATGTACAATAGAGAAACCTAGATCCAAGCATTAGGGTTTGTATGAGCAATAGAGAAAACTGATCCACCACTTGCTGCTGATCCACCACATGTGGCTGATCCAGCACCTATCGTTGATCCTCTGCCTACAAATCATCAAGACCCCCCTCCATCGAGACCTTATCATAATAAGAAGTCCACAAAGCTTCCTGAATTTGTCTATTCCTCTTACTCACCGGCTTTTGCCTCCTTTATTGCTAATGTACATCGTTTCTCTAAGCCAACATCCTATAAAGAGGCCACTTCTGATCCTCTTTGGCAGACCGCTATGGCTGAGGAACTTGCAGCTCTTTATCAGACTCATACATAGGATCTGGTTCCGCTTCCACCTGGAAAACATACGATTGGTTGTCGTTGGGTTTATAAAATTAAAACAAAGTCTGATGGATCCGTTGAGCGTTATATAGCCAGACTTGTTACGAAAGGGTACGCGCAAAAGTATGGTATGGATTATGAGGAAACGTTTGCTCCTGTTGCAAAACTGACGAGTGTTCGCACCTTGATTGCAGTTTCTTCCATTCGTCAATGGAAGATTTATCAAATGGATGTCAAGAATTCTTTCTTGAATGGTGATCTTCATAAAGAAGTATACATGTCTCCTCCGCCTGGTATTGCTCACCGACCAGGTGAAGTTTGTCAACTTCGGAAGGCTCTATATGGCCTCAAACAAGCCCCTCGTGCTTGGTTTGAGAAATTTTCTATGGTGATTACTTCTCTTGGTTTTCAACCAAGTAACCATGATTCGGCTCTATTTATTCAATGTACGAATGCAGGGCGGATTATTCTTTCCTTGTATGTCGATGACATGATTATTACTGGTGATGATCATGATGGTATAGAGTCTTTAAAGCGTGATTTGGCTCACTGTTTTGCTATGGAAGACTTGGGATTACTTTGTTATTTCTTGGGGATTGAAGTTGCTCAATCTCCAAAGGGTTATCTTTTATCTCAAACGAAGTATATTTCCGATTTGTTTGAACGTGCACGACTCACGGATAATCGAACAGTTGATACGCCTATAGAGAGTAATGCAAAGTACTCTCCAACTGATGGTGTCCCATTATCAGATCCAAGTCTTTATCGTATCATTGTTGGGAGTTTGGTTTACCTGACTGTCACTAGACCGGATATTGCTCATGCAGTTCATGTGGTTAGCCAGTTTGTCACTGCTCCTACTACTGTTCATTGGGGAGCTGTTCTTCGTATTTTGAGATATTTACGTGGTACTCAGTTCCGCACTCTTATGTTTCCTTCTTCATCCTCTCTTGAGTTGCGTGCCTATAGTGATGCAAATTGGGATAGTGATATTTATGATCGTAAGTCCACTACTGGGTATTGTGTTTTTCTTGGAGATTCATTGATATCATGGAAAAGCAAGAAATAAGATGTTGTTTCTCGATCTTCTACAGAATCTGAGTATCGAGCCATGGCTATCGCCACTTGTGAGATTGTTTGGTTGAGATGGATTCTTGCAGATATGGGTGTTCACATCTCTCAGACTACCCCTTTGTATTGTGATAACGAGAGTGCGATAATGATTGCTAAGAATTCAGTGTTTCATGAGCGCATAAAGCACATTGAGATTGACTGTCATTTCACACGTCATCATCTCCAGAAGGGCACTATCTCCCTTCCTTATGTTCCTTCCTCTTTGCAGATTGTTGATATTATTATGAAGCCGTTGACTGCTCCTCGATTTCATTTTCTGTCTGACAAACTCTCAATGCTTATTGATGTTGCATTGTGAGTTTGAAGGGGGATGTTAACCTAATAATATTTTGGGTTTTATTTTGTATTGAGTTTTATGATTGAGCATTTTTGCTAGCAAACCCTAATTAGCTTGTCTATATATTATGTCTTTCTTTTTCATTGTATTTGTACTTCTCTTTGATAATAATATGAAACTCTAGCCGTTATATGTATTTCATTTGTTAGTTTACAAAGTTTACATTAAAAAAATATTGAGTTTTTCCGATTAAACTCCAACTTTATATTTTTCTGAAAAATACCTCATGCCATTTCAATTTTTTTTGAAAAAAAAACCCTCTAAAAGCGACAAATCAAAAAAAAAATGAAATACAATGTATTCTTTCATAATAAAATAAATAAAATAAAGTTGAAGTTAAATTCGAAAAAAACACATATCTAATCTTTTATTATATTAACTCTTTATAAAAAATAATATAAATGTAGACTATTAACTTTTAACAATTAATTCGTTAATTCAGAGTTTATTCATTTACTTGAAAAGAATAAATGGCATGAATTTGATAAATCAATTGAAATAAACTAGCAGGAATCGTGGCGCCTTTGGGCTAGATTGGATGAGTATTGCTTAGAAAAGTTAAAAGATGCATGAAAAGTATATTACAAATCGATATATTCTTTGGTTTTTATTTGTTGGACTTGCTTTTATTTTTGTGTCTTGTATTACTTTTTTTTTCATGAAGTTAGATGTTATAAGTGGTTAAGTGTGGTTGTATGTTGCAGGTTACATACATAATTGTATACGTTAGCTTTTGTGTTTCATTTATTATTACCCTCGTATGGTATTAGTAGTTATTGTTATAAAGTGTAGCGGAGCGAGTAAAGGACAGTAGCACTGATATTCTGTTTATTTATATATTCATATGGAAGTGATTCTATTTTTTAAGAGGTGGACGTGGTGTCCCTGGAAAAAAACACAACGCAAACTTAATGTGGACATTTAGTTGTCGGTAGCATCATTGATTGTACGTTTATACTTGCCAATCCTTTTATGGATTGATCCAAGCATAAAAGAGATGTTATCCTCCATGGATTGGTCTTCGAGTTTGGCATCTTGAAGGATGGTCTTGAGGGTATCTTTATCATTTTATTATATTTTCACTATAAGTTTTTTAATGATTATTTTTATTATGTAATAAAGTTTTATGTAATAAAACGGGAAGAGTGTAGAATTTTACCTTTTTTAATTTTTTGTGTTGGCTAGATGAGTAATTGTAATTTTATTTGTAAATATTTTTTATAAACGATATAACGGAGCAGGATAATATGCACTTCATTGTTGTAAGACAGCTTTCGAATGAGTAAAATGCTGATTAGTGAAATTTTATTTGTTTATTTGAAAAAAACTTAATATGTCTAATGTAATAAAAGGCCTTTGGAAAAAATAAAATGATGATTGTTACATTTTTAAGGATAAGGTAATATGAGACATACTCTCGTGAACTGTGTCTCCTAAAAAATTAATATGTTGTACCAGGTAATATGTTGATATTGATGTAGACGTTGTAATTTTGTAATAATATAACGTACAATAATTATTTGGAAGAGTTAAAGATACTGCAAGCAAATTTTACATGTGCAAAAGATAACATTACATGTGCAAAACATAAGCTGGTTTTGAATTCAGTACAAACATGAGATACAATATCAGTTGGTACTGTGGAAGTAACGTACAAGGGAAATACTTTTATTCTGGGTGACGTGGACGTTTCACTTTTGTATTAGACTCTTCTACATCTGCAATTTAACGGAAGCTATCAGTGGTTTATTATTTTTCGTATATTTGTTTAATGTGTATCGAGTTGAACCTGGATTTTGAAATGCCAAGGTCCTCCTAACTTTGGAGCTATTTTTTTGGGAAGAGGACATATGTGGTTTGTTAGAGGCATCAGAGGAGGACGTATTGTGTGAAGGCGGTGTTGTTGGTATCGGTGATGGTTCCGAGGATCTGTTTTCGATGTCAGTTACTATGAAACGGATGTTGGTCTCGGTTGACGTTTTTGCATACGCAATTTCATCTTTTTCATCATACCCTGGCTATCTTTCACAATAGGGGGTAGTTTTTTCCTGTGGTCAGGGTCATCATCCGTTATCAACTTATTTGATGTTGTCCCTAATATTTTTTGGGCAGCATTGTCAGATAACGTCATCGTCATTGACTGACTTGGGTTAGTTGTCACGCCCGGGTTTCGGGTTAAGTATTTTTGACAATGTAATAGTCTAGCTCAACTATTGTAACTCCTTTTGAAGTAATAAAGATGAAATATTTGAGTATTATGTGAATTATGTGTATTTATGTGCTTATTATTTAATTATAAATGTATAATTAATAAAGAATAAAAATAAGCGTCAAAGTTAAAGTGTGCGATAATTCCGATATCTTTATCTAAAGTTGTAGTGGTCGAAACAAGGATTCCGGGGATATAAAGAACGCCGAAATCCGAGTTATAACGAAGAAGTTATGACCCGTTGAAGTTTCGCGACAGAACCGGCACGATACCGGTAAGCGTAAATAGTGAATTTACGATAGAGTGAGATTTCGCCTTAGGAATCTAAATGAAATTCGTAGTGTATGTTAAACTAAGAGCGTCGATAAAAATAACGCCCAAATCTGACTTCGTATGAAGAAGTTATGATTTTTCGAAGTTTCGGCTTAGCAGTGTACAGTCCGAAATTCGAATATTAGATCAAGCGGTTTTTAGCCGACACAACCTGAACGAGAATCGAAGATCTCATTAAGAGTAACGTAACGAGAAAAAGATGGGCGAAAACGGACGTCGGATGAAGAAGTTATGAGAATTTAACGGACTAATCATGTCCCGGCCTATTAATAATATAACTTTTAAAATAGAGCCAAAATTAGCCGACAGAGTCTAAACAAAAGTTGTAGAGTACGCCCCCACCTTCGCGTGGATATATAAAGAACGTTGAAAACGGAGCTCGTACATGAAAGTTACGAATTTTTAAAGTTTGCACTTGAATTTGCAAAGCTGATGACGTGGCAGCATCTGGATCGTCGCTTGCTGATCACACCTCGCTTCGGATGAAGGACATGTCGCTTCGCCCTATGCCCTGCATCCGAGTTCGGTACAACCAGCGTACCCTCTGGCCTTATCCTTCCGACGAACGCGAAACAGCTGGATCCGGGCTAGCAACCCTATCCTCGGTACGCCCAGTGTAAATCCGAACCTCGGCCCCTATAAATAGCTGCGAGGATTTCCTAACTTTTCACACCATTTCTCATTCTCTCTCTAAAATCTTTCTCTCTCTAAGGTTCCAAACCCTCACCTAAGCCTAGGTGGTGATCTCCTAGCACCCTAAGGAAGCCCCGAGGCTCCCGGAGTCCCGAGAAAAAGAGTCTTTCGGTTTCGAAACGCTGCTCCAAATAAAGCCCAATTTTCTTTAAAAATCCGTTGTAAGTGAGCTACGCTTACAAAATTTTTAATATAGCTTTCAAATAATTATAGGAATGTTATTAGGTCCTTAAAATAATTATTTTCGCTATTATTATGAGTTATCTTGAGTGTTATTTAACACTTATATAATAATAATAATAATAATAATAATAATAATAATAATAATAATAATAATAATAATAATATCTAGACTATTAATTAGTCGCGATTGACGTTAGACTATACCCTAGTGATATTGATACTAGGTTTTATCGAAGGAAAAGTGTTTTGAGAGTATTGAAGCGTTGTCCGAGTACTGAGTCACCACCTTTCAGGTGAGTGCATAGTTACTTTCAGCTTACACATAGATATGAAGTATTTTATATAAATTACGTGTTATGTGTACATATTATCTGAATACTTGCTATCTATGTTGGATGAACGTTTTTATACATGTTTTCAATGATTTAAACTGTATATGTATTTTATATCTACGAAAATGTTGGGGTAAAACATGGGTAGATGTAATAGGTGATGTGTGATAAAATGATGAAAGACCTCGATGTTGTTATTGTTGATCCAGTCATCTAGCGGAGTATAGATGACGACCACGGACGTTTCTAGAACGTCCAGTGGAACGCTGGCAGGCTCACAACCTGTAGGTGTTTGTGAACGATATGTTCACCGGTGTACTCCATCCCCCACATGGTTGCCTTTAGGACATCTATTGCTAAGGAGCCCCCTAAGCAGTGGTGTCCATCCCGAGGATGATCCTTAGACTAGGTCCCTTATGATAGGTGTTTAGGGACATAAAGTGAGGATAACGGGAACGAGTAATCGGGTTATTGTTGATTGATGAAATTAATAAACTTATTTATTGTGGGTTGAAAACCCTATGTGCTCACCAGGCTCCCAAGCTTGACCCACTCAGTTTCTTGTATTACAGGTAGTGGCGCATGAGCATAGATGTGATGTTTTGGATGAGGGATTACGGATATAGGCCCGTAGATATGAAATAATGTAGTAAAGCTTATATTGTATTGTTTATACTTATGTACTGTATCGAACATGACATCCAGAGTCTTTTAATGAAATACATTTCTAAGGAAATGCTTTTGATAAATCTTTATCATATTATTGTTTTGGGACAAATTCCGTAACTCTTTTATTAAAAGATTACTCTGATTTTGAAATAAAGTATAAACAAAACCGGTCTTTTATGGCCGTGATTTTGGGGATGTCACAGTTGGTATCAGAGCATTAGTTTAAGCGAACTAGGAATTTGTAGGATTTCTAGACTTAAACTTAGAATGCTAAGTGATGATTGTGAGGTGTGAGTACTAGCTTATTTTAGGAATTGTGTCTAAAATGCTTATATGTGCTAAATGTTTTGTGCCTGATATGTTGTTAATTGTTCGGATCTATGGTCTATTGACGACCGGATCTGGAAACCTTATGTGTTTAGGATTCTAAACGTACGACTACGATATTAGAAATAGCATGTAAACGTTTCGGAGAGATAGGGATGATTTGAACATCAGTCCTAGATAAAGATCTAAATTCACCTTATTCGGTGTATAGATCAAGATGGCAAGGACCCGTAGCGTAAATGTGAATGCAAATGGGAATAGAAACCAACCCCCAGTGATTGAGCACTTACCAGTTGTGGAAGCCGCTGTCGGGCCAATAATGATGGCCGGAGTGCAAGCAATGATCCATGCGATATTGGATCGTCAAATGGAGGAAACCAGGCATTTGCTCCAGCAAAATCGAGAGAAAGCAACCATACAGATCGAACGGCACGAGTTGAATGAAGGGCAGATTGAGGAGGGAAACTACAGTGGGACTATTGGTCAAGCCAACCCACCGATAGTTAGGCAAAACCACCAGGATGGAGGAAATGATAGATGTGGATGCAAATACAAGGATTTCATGGCATCCAAACCACCAAGTCTATCTGGAAGCCCGACGCCAGTGGAAGTCATGAACTAGATCTCTGAGATGGAGATGATGTTTGAGAGTTGCGAGTGTAGCAGCATGCAGAAGACCGCTCTCGTGGTTTCTCTGTTGAAATATGGAGTACTAAGCTGGTGGAAGCTATTAGCTGATTCAATGCCAAAAGGTTAAGCAAGCAAGATGTCGTGGGAGGATTTTCTATTACAGTTGAAGATGCAGTACTGCTCTAAGCAGGATCTTCTGGAAATCAACAATGAATTCCAGAATTTGAAGAAGGGAAGAATGAGCGTTACTGAATACGCTGCAAGCTTTACTGAGAAAATGAAGCTTGTTCTTCACCTCGTCCCAACTGAACTCTCCAAGGTTAACAAATTTGCCCTCGGATTACCAGCGGACTTCGGTTCAATGTTCAAGCAAACTACCACTCTGAAAGCCGCTATCTGGGTTGCTAAGAATGTGGAGACCCAGATACGAGAGAAGGGTCTGGAGAGAGCAAAGGTGGGAGAGAAAAGGAAGTTTGACGGATCCTCAAGGTCTGAAAAGAAGAGTAAATTCTTGAAATCTGGTTCGAGAGGAGGAGGATCAGAAGCGAAGTGGTGTGACAAGTGCAAGAAGAAGCACTCTGGGAAGTGTGACGGAGGGGTCACTTGTTTCAAATGTGGGAAGCCTGGGCACTATGCCAATGAATGTACGTTCACTAAAAAGGTCTGTTATGAGTGCAACGAGGAGGGGCACATTTCAAAGGATTGCCAGAAGAAGAAGGAGGCAGAAAGACCCAACATACCACCGAAGCCGAAGGCAAGAGCCTTCCAGATGATGCTCGAGGTTGCGAAGGAGGCAACAGACGTCGCTTCAGGTACCTTTCTTGTAAATGGTTTGCCTGCAAATATACTACTTGATTCCAGAGCCAACTACTCCTTTGTATCGTGTAAATTTGGTGGGAAACTAGCATTACCTGTAGAAAAACTTGATAATGCCCTAATTGTAGAAGTTGCCAGTGGCAAATCCGTACCTGTTAGTAATCGTATTAGGAACATCATCATCGACCTAAACGGAAACGAATTCCACGAAGAGCTATTACCCATAGATTTAAATGGTTTCGACATCATCTTGTGTATGAATTGGCTTAGCACCAACGATGTCGAGATTCAATGCCGAAAGAAGACAGTAAGGGTGAACCCACCCGGAAAAGAATCATTTATGGTGTACGGGGACAAACACAGAGTGAATTTTGGAATCATCTCCCTGATGAAAGCCATGAAATGTTTGTCGAAAGGATGTGCGTCATACTTGGCATTCGTAATCAATGCTAAGAAGGAAAAGAAAGAGGTGCAAAATATACCAGTTGTGTGTGATTATCCGGAAGTTTTTTCCGAAGATCTTCCCGGATTACCACCTGATAGACAAGTAGAGTTCCGAATAGACTTGTTACCAGGGACGACACCAATAGCGAAAGCACCATACCGATTAGCACCGATGGAGATGAAGGAGCTTATAACGCAACTTCAGGAGCTGTTGGACAACGGTTTCATTTGACCTAGTTCATCACCCTGGGGAGCTCCGGTGTTATTCGTGAAGAGGAAGGACGGAAGCATGAGGATGTGCATACACTACTGAGAGATGAATAAGGCAACGGTGAAGAACAAGTATCCATTGCCGAGGATTGATGACCTATTCGATCAGTTGTAAGGTTCGAGCTACTTCTCAAAGATCGATCTTAGGTCGGGATATCATCAGCTGAAAGTGAGAGATCAGGATATAGAGAAGACTGCATTCAGAACGAGATATGGACATTACGAATTCTTGGTTATCTCATTTGGACTAACCAATGCTCCTGTAGCATGCATGGATTTAATGAATAGGGTTTGTAAACCATTCCTCGATAAATCCATGATAGTGTTCATCGACGACATTCGGATCTTCTCGAAAAGCCAAGAGGAGCATGGCAAGCATCTACGGGAAGTGTTGGAAGTGTTAAAGAAGGAGAAGCTTTACGCTAAGTTCTCCAATTGTGATTTTTGGATCCGAGAAGTCCAATTCTTGGGTCATGTCGTTAACCAGGAGGGAATAATGGTTGAACCCGCAAAAATCGAAGCTGTAATGAAGTGGGAACATCCAAAGAGTCCCACAGAGATTCGAAGCTTTCTAGGATTAGCCGGATATTACCGATGATTTATTCAAGGCTTTTCTTCGATAGCTGCTACATTAACAGCGTTGACCCACAAAGGAGCTACGTATACATGGAGTGAGAAGCACGATGAGGCATTCAAGAGGCTAAAGAAGAAGTAATGTGAAGCACCGATACTTTCTCTACCCGATGGAGTTGAAGACTTCTTGGTTTACAATGATGCATCGGGAGTCGGGTTGGGTTGTGTTCTGACCCAAAGAGAAAAGGTGATAGCATACGCATCTCGACAATTGAAAGAGCACAAAAAGAACTACCCTACTCATGATCTGGAGTTGGCAACGGTAGTATTTGCCTTAAAGATATGGTGGCATTACCTCTAGGGCACGAAGTGCAAGATTTTCAATGATCATAAGAGTCTCTAGTATCTCTTTAATTAGAAAGAGTTGAACATGAGGCAACGATGCTAGCTAGAACTACTCAAGGACTATGACTGTGAGATACTTTGCCACCCAGGTAAAGAAAATGTTGTTGCTGATGCTCTCAGTCGGAAAGTCAACCTTGAAAGGAAAAGGCCAAGAGCGTTGAGAATTGAAGGCGTCTCGACAATTGTGGAAAGTATAAGGAAAGCTCAAGAAGAGGCTTTAGAGAAGAATGACCGAAAGGAAGAACGTTGGGGAAAAACATTAATGTTCGGAACAAACAGTCGAGGACTGAAGGTATTCCAAGATCGGATTTGGGTACCTAAGACGGGAGGAATCAGAGATCTTCTGATGGAAGAAGCACACAAGACCATGTACTCAATTCATCCCGGTAGCACTAAAATGTATAGGGACCTAAAACCCTACTACTGGTGGCTGACAATGAAGCTCGATGTTGCGAAGTATGTGGCCGAGTACGTGACTTGTGCAAGAGTTCAGGCACAACATCAAAAACCGTATGGGAGTTTAGAACCTTTACTTATACCCATGGGTAAATGCGAAGACATCACCATGGATTTTGTGACTAAACTGCCTAGGACGAAAAACGGACACGACATGATTTGGTAGTCGTGGATCGTTTCACCAAGAGTGCACACTTCATAGCCGCTAACGAGAAGTGTGATGGGTTTTGGCCATATGAACATTCCTATGTGCACATGCAAACCCTAATGCTTGGATCTAGGTTTCTCTAATTAAACATGCATTGAATCCAAGACTTCTAATGGCTAATAAGGTATAAGAACAATACAAAATCAGAGTTAGAAGTTTACCTTGAAACACTTGTTTGATCTTCTTGTTCTTGGAGCTCTCGAGTCACAAATGTCACTCCTCTAATGGCTTACAAACACCAACTAGCAAGGAGGATGATTCGAGAAAGAGGAGAGAGGACAAAAATCGGCCAGGGTTCTTCCAAAGACACAGGTGCCGATTTCCCCACCCCAAGAGGTCTATTTATACTTGTAAGGCTCCTAGGATTTCACCCTTAAACCCTAATTGGATAACGTTTACTCAAAGCAATCCAAATCCTTTCCAAGATAAGCCCTTGGACGATTTGTGGCTTATCCCAAGCCCTAGAAATCGTCCAACCCTATCCATGAAGGATTTACAGCCTAAAGTGTAACTATCAAACAATTTACAATTTATACCCTCTTGTTTAATTAATCTCTTTAAGTCACCAAATTAATTCCTAATTAATTTATGACTTATATTAATCAAATAATAATAATATTATTCCTTATATTATTCTCATAATATATTAATAATATTTATTCTCTCATAATAAATCACCCTGTCAAGTTGCTATGGTAAAGGCAACCCAAAAGGACCATGCACAATCGGGTCAAATACTTGCCTAATATAGTTGCAGCCTTAGACACTATTCCAACAGTCTCCCACTTGGATAAGTCAAGTAAGTATACGCACAAGTACAATCCGGTTTGCAATCGTAGCTCTCAAAGACGTTGTTAAACTCTGATCTAATCAATCTTGTCCTTTAGATAAGGGATCGTACAGTCCTCTGTTACATATCATGCTGACAATTCTATGGAATAATTAGTCTAGCATTTGGTTTCTCGATCTCCAATTTATTTAACATAGAACTTAATCGAACACATCAATTCAGTTCTTACCGGGCCCGGCACATAAGTCGAATCAAATCATCGAGCGGCCGAGATATTGCTTTTACCCTCTTAGGATAAAAGTTACAAATAAACTTCAACTTATATGCATTTACTTATTCATTAATCAAATATACACAACAATGCGTTTTATAACACCGAGTTACTAATGCGTTTTCGCATTATCAATGTACAGTCAATTAACAAATAACAAACCATATATCTAGGTTTTAAGACTATATGATATTATCGTCTTGCGATCACCTTTTATATCACATTCCATAAGGTGATTCCAGTAAGCACGGGTTTGATCCAATGCTCAAAACCAGTTCATAAGCACTCATGAACGTTGCAGCAATCTTTTGCTATGTCTAATACCATTTAGACAATCTACACACCAATTCATGACAATCTTCATTCATATCTACTTCCGACATATGAACGATTGTGGACAATTTGAATAATTCGATTATTCCTAATAAACTCAATTATTCTGGAAGTCAAAACATGCAAAGTGAAACAATAGTTAAACAATTAACATAAGACAGTAACATTACTCATAAATAAAACTCCTTTATTTAATCATCAAATGTTAATTACATTTATCTATTACACGTTTCTAACACTATCTAATCTATGCTAATATCATCCTTCAGCCTAATACTCCTATCATGTTGCAAGTGCTTAACCCTACTCAGTCCCTTCGTAAGCAGATCTGTTGGGTTATCTTTTGATGATATCCTATTCACTACGAGTTGTCCTTCTTCTACACGATGTCTGATGAAGTGATATTTTCTGTTGATATGTCGAGATCTACCATGATCCCTCGGTTCCTTGGTCAAGGCAACCGCTTCTTCATTATCACAGAAAATATCCATGGGCTCCTTTATGGCAGGTACAACTCCAAGGTCACCGATGAAGTTCTTCAACCATATTGCCTCCTTCGACGCTTCGCTCGCTGCAATGTAGTCTGATTCGCACATTGAATCAGCTACAGTTTCCTGCTTGGAACTCTTCCAAGTTACTGCTCCTCGATTTAGGGTAAAGACCCAGCCCGACTGCGAACGGTAGTTGTCCCTGTCGGTTTGAAAGCTGGCGTCACTATAGCCTCGTACCTTCAAGTCATCACTCCCTCCGAGGACTAAAAACCATTCCTTCATCCTCCGAAGGTACTTAAGGATATTCTTCACCGCAATCCAATGGGCTCTGCCAGGGTTCCCTTAATATCTACTAACCATGCTCAAAGCAAAGGCTACATCAGGGCGAGTACAAGTCATAGTGTACATGATTGAGCCAACTGCGGAAGCGTATGGAACTCGGCTCATTTCAGCTATCTCAGCTTTGGTACTCGGACGTTGAGTCTTACTCAACTTGGCATTACTTTGTATCAGTAATTCTCCCTTCTTTGAGTTTTCCATACTAAAACGTTTTAGTACCTTCTCTAAGTAAGTGTTCTGACTAATTCCTATTAGTCTCTTACTTCTTTCTCTTACTATCCTTATTCCCAAAATATAGGAAGCCTCTCTGAGGTCCTTCATAGCGAAGCACTTCCCGAGCCAGGACTTAACCTCCTGCAGAGTCGGGACGTCGTTTCCTATGAGTAATATGTCATCGACATATAGAACGAGGAAGCTTACTATAATCCCACTGGCTTTGACATATACACACGATTCATCTTCGCTTCATACAAATTCAAACTCTTTGACTTTCTCATCGAAGCAAAGATTCCATCTGCGAGACGCTTGCTTAAGTCCATAAATGGACTTCTCAAGCTTACACGCTCTATTTGGATGCTTTGGATCCACAAACCCCTCCGGCTGAGCCATGTAAACATCCTCAGCCAACTTCCCGTTAAGGAAAGCGGTCTTGACATCCATTTGCCAAATCTCATAATCATGAAATGCAGCAATAGCTAGCATCACTCTAATAGACTTTATCTTCGCAACTGGTGAGAAGGTCTCATCATAGTCAACTCCGGGAGTTTGAGTAAAGCCCTTCGCAACCAATCGCGCCTTATACATGTGTACTTTTCCATCCACGTCGGTCTTCTTCTTGAAGATCCATTTGCACCCAACGGTCTTACGTCCGAGCACATTATCAACCGAATTCCAAACTTGGTTATCATACATGGATTAGATCTCTCTATCCATTGCCTCTTTCCATTTTGCAAACTTCGGGCCTGTCATGGCTTCCTTATAGCTATTAGGTTCATCAAGGTTTATTAGTGTACTATCACTAATATACGTTTCCCCTTTAGTAGTAATATGAAAACCATACAACTAGGGTTGAACTCTAACTCTTTCAGAACGTCTAAGAGGTAATGATACGTCAATCGGTTCAACCAGAGTTTCCACCTCGGGTTGAGTGCCAGTGGTAGAGGTTCCTTCATCTATCGGCTCTTGAATCTCTTCAAGTTCGATTTGCCTCCCACTGTCTCCTTGGCCTATGAGTTCTCGTTCTCGGAAAACTCCTATCCTCGCAACAAAGACAACATTATCCTTCGGTCTATAGAAGAGATATCCAGAGGATTTATGCGGGTAGCCGATGAAAATACATCGCTCACTACGAGGTTCGAGCTTGTCGTGAGTATCTCGTCTTACGAAATACTCACAACCCCAAACCTTGATATGTGCTAACGAAGGAGCTTTCCCTGTCCATATCTCGTGAGGTGTTTTGGTAACCTTCTTAGTAGGAACTCGGTTAAGGATATGGGCGGCAGTCTCTAAGGCATACCCCCAAAATGAGATAGATAGTGAAGCACGACTCATCATAGAGCGAACCATGTCCAAAAAGGTTCGATTACGCCTTTCTGCCACACCATTCAATTGTGGTGTCCTAGGTGGCGTCAATTGTGAAACTATTCCACGCTCCTTGAGGTAATCGTGGAATTCAAGACTTAGGTACTCTCCTCCTCGATCGGATCGAAGCATCTTGATTTTCCTGCCCAATTGATTCTCCACTTCATTCTTGAATTCTTTGAACTTTTCAAAAGTTTCTGGCTTTTGCTTGATTAAGTAGATATACCCATATCTACTATAGTCATTGGTAAAAGTCACATAGAAGCGGTTTCCATCCTTGGTGGTAGATCTAAACGATTCACACATATCGGTATGTATGAGGTCCAATAGACCCTCACCCCTTTCGCACGTACCAGCGAAGGGTGACTTAGTCATCTTTCCAAGTAAACAAGACTCGCATGTGTCATCTTCCCTAAGGTCTAATGACTCCAACACTCCATCCTTTTGGAGTTGGGCTATGCGTTTCTTGTTGACATATCCAAGACGACAATGACACAAGGATGCCTTATCCATACTATTGGAAGAATCTATGCATAAAACATCATTTCCTAAGTTATCAACAATCATAATAGTTTCATAAATTCCATTACACGGTATTGCTTCAAAATAAAACACACCATTTAGATAAGCCAAAATAGAACCATTCTCATTATTAAAAGAAAATCTAAAACCTTGTCTAAACAAACCATGAAATGAAATGATGTTTCTAGCCATTTCTGGCGAATAGCAACAATTGTTCAAATCTAAAGATAAACCATTCCTAAGCACTAAAGAATACACTCCAATCTTGCTCACAGGCGACGATCTTCTGTTCCCCATGATTAGATTTATTCTTCCATGCTCCATATCCCTATTTCTTCTTAGTCCCTACAATTCAGAACAAATGTGGTAACCACACCCGGTATCGAGGACCCAAGAAATAGCATGAGATGAATCACTAGATTTAATTGTATATATACCTGCGAAAGATGGCTTGATCTTTCCTTCCTTGATAGCTTGTAGGTACTCTGGGCAGCTTCTATTCCAATGCCCTATTTTATGGCAATGGTGGCACTCTACCTCCTTTGGGTTAGAAGTAGGCTTAGCGGGATCAACGTTTGTCTCACTAGAGGAGGAACCATCTCGGGACTTTACCTTGCGGTGGCTCTTAGACGGAGCCTTCCTCTTCTTGCCTCTTCCTTGCCCAATGGCCAAAACAGGAGCAGCGGGTGGATTGGGAGTAGGTGCAATGGACTTGTCCTTGAGATTGCTCTCAGCAACTCTAAGGAGACCTTGGAGCTTACTTAGGGTGACCTCTTCTTTGTTCATGTGGTAGGTCATCCTAAATTGGTTGTAACACGGAGGCAATGAGTGAAGCACCATGTCGATTGCTAAGTCTTCCCCAAAGTCAACATTTAACTTGCGAAGACGATCAACATACCTTTGCATCTTTTGCAGGTGCACGGTTAGAGATTCACCATGACCCATCTTAGCGGAGATCATGTTAGTGAAGATCTCGTAACGTTCTTGCCTTGCGTTTTGGTGGTATCTCTCCAACAAGTCTTGGTGCATTTCGTACGGATACATGTCCTCGTAGGACTTTTGGAATTTGGAGTTCATAGTGGCTATCATGATGCAATGAACCTTCGTTGCATCACGCTCATGAGTATCAAAAGCGGTGATCTCAGCCGGAGTAGCGATTTCAGGATTGATCTTCTCGAGCTTCTCATCGAGGACATACTCCTTGTCCTTGTAGCGAGCAATCGTGCGAATTTATCTTATCCATTCGCTAAAGTTCGTTCCATCGAAAGTAACCTTTTGGCAAAGGCTCATCAATGTGAACGAGCTTGCAGCAGCGTTGTTTGCGTTTGCCATCTATAAATAGAAAGGACAAAGATAGATTAGAATTTGGATCCTTAATAATCACCCAATAAGAAAAAATAGGGCTAGGATCCAACAACAATATTTACATATTAGAAAAGGGATGCCGTAATCTAACATGCAAACAATTTGAAGGTAAGTGAATGACGATTCACTAATTCTCCACCATGAAAACATAACTTTAAGTTCTAAATGTATTGAGAATTCCTAGGTTTAGATGAGATTCATTGAACTTTTCAAAGTGGGTGTGAATTACCATGCAAATTCACATGGTGCCTTCATTGTAACGATCACCTATTCGACTTGCCGGTAAACCACACACGCTCCATCGAACTATGATAAACAATGAATCACCCTTTGTCATCCTTTGCTTAGAACCAATTAGTGTTCCGGTAAACCACACACGCTCCACTAACTTCTTAGCAAGGGTGAAAAGTGTAATTTCATGGTATTGCATCAATTCACTTTTCCTAAAGTAACTAGGATTGGGAATTTCGAAAAAAAACATGTAGTTACTTTGTATTTCATATTATACTTTTAATGAGGAGATGAGGTTTCCCTATCCTACCCATTCGGCTAACGACCCTCCACCGATCAAGCAAGCAGTGGGTGTGAGTGTACACCCATTAAGCGCCATTTTATAGGCTGCAACCTTATTCCCACCTTATAGACCGGCTTCGTGAATGAGGCCTACTAACGGTAAGACTAGCATTTTAGTTATACATACATACATATATATATATATATATATATATATATATATATATATATCTTGTAATATTATATTAGTATAGGGTTGAATTTTAAACTTGTAAAATTCTCCGGTTTGAAATTTAAATTGTCCAAATTAAACTTTTAATCACAAAACATAAATTTCAAAACTTAAGGGTAGGTTTTAAACTTTTCAAAACATAGAGGATCAAATAACAAATAATCTAAATTAACATTTAATCACATAATTATCCATATTTGATTTATTTAATTATTTCTTGCAAAACAATTTACCAATTTAATTAAAATAATTAATAATTATCACATAAGGAAATTAAATATTTTATTAATTGATAAACATCTTCAATTAGATCAAGCATATAGTCATATATATAAAAAAAAATCTGATTTAGGTTGATCTAATATGATAAAGGCAAGTTTCCATAAGATAAATATCAAAAAATCCCGATTTTTGCTCTTCCTGACGCTCGAACTCGCCGAGTACCGAACTGGACTCGCCGAGTCAAGTCAACTCGTCGAGTCCACTATGGGACTCGTCGAGTTCAACACTCAGATCCACAAAATTCGAATTTTGCAAGCAAGAAACAAACAACCATGCATCAATTTAATAGAAACCAATCTAGGCCCTGATACCACTAATGGGTTTTGGCCATATGAACATTCCTATGTGCACATGCAAACCCTAATGCTTGGATCTAGGTTTCTCTAATTAAACATGCATTGAATCCAAGACTTCTAATGGCTAATAATGTATAAGAACAATACAAAATCAGAGTTAGAAGTTTACCTTGAAACACTTGTTTGATCTTCTTGTTCTTGGAGCTCTAGAGTCATAAATGTCACTCCTCTAATGGCTTACAAACACCAACTAGCAAGGAGGATGATTTGAGAAAGAGGAGAGAGGACAAAAATCGGCCAGGGTTCTTCCAAAGACACAGGTGCCGATTTCCCCACACCAAGAGGTCTATTTATACTTGTAAGGCTCCTAGGGTTTCACCCTTAAACCCTAATTGGATAACTTTTACTCAAAGCAATCCAAATCCTTTCCAAGATAAGCCCTTGGATGATTTGTGGCTTATCCCAAGCCCTAGAAATCATCCAACCCTATCCATGAAGGATTTACAGCCTAAAGTGTAACTATCAAACAATTGACAGTTTATACCCTCTTATTTAATTAATCTCTTTAAGTCACCAAATTAATTCCTAATTAATTTATGACTTATATTAATCAAATAATAATATTATTATTCCTTATATTATTCTCATAATATCTTAATAATATTTATTCTCTCATAATAAATCATCCTGTCAAGTTGCTATGGTGAAGGCAACCCAAAAGGACCATGCACAATCGGGTCAAATACTTGCCTAATATAGTTGCAACCTTAGACACTATTCCAACAAAGTGGTCTATGGATAAGCTCGCAAATGCTTACGTGAAGGAAATTGTAAGACTTTATGGTGTTCCTCTTACGATTGTATCAGATCGTGATAGTCATTTCACGTCGAGGTTTTGGAGGAGTCTACAAGAGGAGTTGGGTACAAAGTTGTGTTTGAGTACTGCTTACCATCCGCAAACCGATGGCCAGAGCGAAAGAACGATTCAAACACTAGAAGATATGTTGAGAGCATGTACCCTCGAGTTCCAAGGGAACTGGGATGAGAACTTACCTATGTTAGAATTCTCCTACAACAACAGTTTCCACTCGAGCATTAAGATGGCACCTTATCAAGCCTTATATGGATAGAAGTTTCTTACGCCATCTTGTTGGCTTGAAGCCGGAGAGAAGCAGTTTATGGGCCCCGAGATAGTCCATGAGACTGCTAAGAAGTTGAGGGTGATTAGGGAAATAAGGTTAGCAGCTCAGGGTCGTCAGAAGAGCTATGCTGACAAGAAAAGACAACTGATAACCTTTGAAGTTGGGGATTCCGTTTTGCTTAAAGTCTCACCGTGGAAGGGACTTATAAGATTCGAGAAATGAGGGAAGTTGAGTCCAAGGTTCATTGGAGCCTTCAAAGTTCTTCACAAGATTGGGAACCAAGCTTACAAGCTTGAATTACCCAAAGAACTTGATGGTATACATAACACCTTCCATGTGTGTTATCTGAGGAAATTCACGGGAGAAGTTCCCGAAATAATTCCAATCTCAGAGTTAAGAATGGATGAGAATAAGAGGTTAATCGAAGAGCTCGATGCAATTGTTGACCGTAAGACTAAGAAGTTACAACGCAAGATGCTCGACTTAGTTCTAGTCCGATGGAAACATTCGAATGGGCCTAATCTCACTTGGAAAACTGAGGATGACATGATGAGTCGCTATCCACATCTGTTTGTTGATGCATGATTCCGGGACGGAATCATCCTAAGGGGGAGAGAATTGTAACGCCCGGGTTTCAGGGCTAAGCACTTTTGACAATTTAATAGTCTAGGTCAACTATTTTAACTCCTTTTGAAGTAATAAAGATGAAATATTTGAGTATTATGTGAATTATGTGTATTTATGTGCTTATTATTTAATTATAAATGTATAATTAATAAAAAATAAAAAATAAGCATCAAAATTAAAGTGTGAGATAAGTCTGATATCTTTATATAAAGTTGTAGTGGTCAAAACAAGGATTATGGGGATATAAAGAACACCGAAATCCGAGTTATAACGAAGAAGTTATGACCCGTTGAAGTTTCGCGACAGAACCAACACGATACCAGGAAGCGTAAATAGTGAATTTATGATAGAGCGAGATTTAGCCTTAGTAATCTAAACGAAATTCTTAGTGTATGTTAAACTAAGAGCGTCGATAAAAAGAACGCCCAAATCTGACTTCGTATGAAGAAGTTATGATTTTTCGAAGTTTCGGCTTAGCAGTGTACAGCCCGAAATTCGAATATTAGATCAAGCGGTTTTTAGCCGACACAAACTGAATGAGAATCGAAGATCTCATTAAGAGTAGCGTAACGAGAAAAAGATGGGTGAAAACGGACATTGGATGAAGAAGTTATGAGAATTTAACGGACCAATCATGTCCCGGTCTTTAATAATATAACTTTTAAAATATACCCAAAACTAGCCGACGGAGTCTAAACAAAAGTTGTAGAGTACATTCCCACCTTCGCGTGGATATAAAGAACGTAGAAAACAGAGATCGTACGCGAAAGTTACTAATTTTTAAAGTTTGCACTTGAATTTGCGAAGCTGATTGCAAAGTTGATGACGTGGCAGCATCTGGACCGTCGCTTGCTGAACGCGCCTTGCTTCGGATGAAGGACACGTCGTTTCGCCCAACGCCCCACGTCCGAGTTTGGTATGCCCAGCATACCCTCCGGCCTTATCCTTCTGACGAATGCGAGACAGCTGGATCCGCGGTGACAACCCTATCCGAGAGTACGCCCAGTGTACCCTCGGTATGCCCAGCGTAAATCTGAACCTCGGCCCCTCTAAATAGTTGCGAGGATTTCTGAACTTTTCACACCATTTCTCATTCTCTCTCTAAGGTTCCAAACCCTCCCCTAAGCCTAGGTGATCCCCTAGCACCCTAAGGAAGCCCCGAGGCTCCCGAAGTCCCGAGAAAAAGAGTCTTTCGGTTTTGAAACGCTGCTCCAAATAAAGCTCGGTTTTCATTAAAAATCTGATGTAAGTGAGCTACGATTACACAATTTTTTATATAGCTTTCAAATAATTATAGGAATGTTATTAGGTCCTTAAAATAATTAGTTGGGCTATTATTATGAGTTATATTGAGTGTTATTTAACGCTTAAATAATAATAATAATAATAGCTAGACTATTAATTAGTCGCGATTGACGTTAGACTATACCCTAATAAAACACCTTTTATTTATCACCATATCGATTACTCATTATTTGTCGTTTCGGGTAATCAACTTCTTACTTGAATTCCAACACTTGTCCCATGCTCCTAGCATGCACACAATGTTTACCTATGGTTCTTACTTTTGTGAAATAGACAAATTGAACACATTTCCAATCATGTCATTTTACAACTCCAAATCCTTTTTCATAAGTGTAAGAATATCGAATTCTTGCTACTTATAGAATATGCTAGATTCTAACATTCTATGCAATGATTCTTTCGTAATATCACTAACCAAAGTCACAAAGACTATTGCCAATGAAATTACAAAGTCTTTTATCGGAGATTGTTACAATACAATTCCTTAGATATGATGTCTCTCACTCAAAGTACTTTCTTTGAACATCCTTTTTCATAAAAGTTTCTAATCTAACATTCTATGCAATGATTCTTTCGTAATATCACTAACCAAAGTCACAAAGACTATTGCCAATGAAATTACAAAGTCTTTTATCGGAGATTGTTACAATACAATTCCTTAGATATGATGTCTCTCACTCAAAGTACATTCTTTGAACATCCTTTTGCATAAAAGTTTCTAATCTAGACATAGATTTTCAATATTCAATTCCTAATATGGACACGCTTCCATATTTTCCATATGACAACTCATGCTTAATAGAATCTTTTCTATTTGTAATGATGTCGATATGGTCCATCCAATATGGAAACATTTCCATATTTTCCAATACTATACTTCCAACTACTCACAAGCGACCAATCCTCGTCGAACTTTGGATTGTCCTTTGATAGTTGTTTAATTATTTTAGTCAAAACCGATTCTAGTCCCTTTTCCCTCTAAATGCGCTAGACATTTGGAAAATTTAAGAATGGTCAAACATTAAAGCATTTGCAATCGATCCTATACCCGAAGCGTAAGGGACACGATGCATAATGTTTTATTTGCTATGTTCTCAAAATTCGAATTGTGAAGAGGAATTCCATAATCATAATCGAAATTTTAAGAACACACTATGTACCTTTGACTAAATTTATCAACATTTCTCAACCTAATCCTTTAGATTTGAAATGAAGCATAATATTCTCTCCCTTAATTATAGCAAAACAACTATACAACCCTTATGACTTTGCAAGGTATAACTCTTGTTTTTCTATAATTAATATTGCCAACTTGCAATACTTTCTATAATAATCATACAATCATAACTTTTATGCTCCCACTATCATGATGATTACTATAACACTTATGCTCCCACTAGCTTCGACATGTATTCATAAACATCTTAACTTTCAGAGAGACAATACCTATTGAATTTCTTAAGTCCATGTTTCTAATACTTAGTGCTTTGATAATCTTTTATCAAGGCTTCTTGAACTTATACATCTTTGCCTTTAGATAGTTCATATGTGTGTCTCAACAATTAAGACTAATTGCCAAACCTCACAATTCAAATTATGGAAAGGGATATCGTAACCATGATCGAATTCGAGAATGCAATTTTACAATCATTATCTTCTTAAAATCTTTCTTAGTGAAAGCATTTCCTCACAATCATTTTCATGAAGGAGGAAATCTTATGACACTTAGATTTAAATGGTGTATTTGTTCCTATCCATGTGAATTTGTTAAAACCAAAGTTTACGACAAATTTAAACTCATATGGACCGAGCCTTTTTTTAATCTTGATTTCTTGCCTTATGGTAGCACAGCTGTCCACCACGTCTTCCAAGTAGTTAAGCGTCTCACCCTTTTCCTATCAATGTACCTTTCATTGATCAAGGTGCTTTGCCTTTTATGCGTTCAAAATGAGTACTCATAGGACTCACATGCATAATTAACTCAATTGGAACAGCACAGAATCAAAATATCGTCAACACGATAGGTTGTAAAACTCAACTCGTGTGCTAGTGATGATCGATAAGGTTTATTTGATTTGTTCTTGAAACTTTTCAAGACCATTAAGACTCCCACTGACTCCTTGACATATAAGATTCTCTTGTCAATAAACATTTGTTGACAACCAAATATTCAAGAGTTAGTGTAGCTTTTATCAAAATACTTCATAAATTGGTCCAAGTTGGTCTTTGTCTTATTCAAGACATCACAACTTTCCACATTTTATGAATGTTATAAACCTTTAATACTTTTCACTCATTGCCACTCTTGTTATTGGAACGAAGTATGATAGACTTCTTGATTTAACCATTTCTTCAATCCTTGATTCCTCTTCTTAAACATACAATTGTACTAAGACTTACTTAGAGGATCAATTAAGACATGGTTCTTAATCATTAAGACCCATTATAAAGCATAAAAGCTACTCTCCCTTCTTCTTATAATGGAGAAACTTTTATCTTTTTGCCTACTTGATTCTTCTTGTTCGTTCTACTATTGATCTAAACCCTTTAATCAATTCAGAATTACACTTAATCTTGTAAGTGTAATCATATTTACTAAGCCATTAGTAAATCATGACAAATATCTTTGTTACTCTTATGGTGAACTTGATCAACACACAACTTTGTGTACTCGATCTCCTAGTCCTTCACTTGACACTTTGTCAACGAATTTGTCTAATTTCCAAATATGAAATTTCTCATTCACCATGCAACCAAGTTGCGTGATTCCAAATTTCAATCCAATTGAAACTTTGAGAAAAGAGAACATGGTTCGAGTACCATGATTCATAGCGGATTGAGAAGAGAGAACATGGTTCGAATACCATGATTCATAGCGGATTGAGAAGAGAGAACAGGGTTCGGGTACCATGATCCATAGCGGACTGAGAAGAGAGAACATGGTTCGAGTACGATGATTCATAGCAGATCGAGAGGTGGCCACATGGTTCGAGTACCATAACTTGTGGTGGTTAGTGCTTCTGGTTTTACCAGTTATTCCATTGTGATTGGTTAGACTGAGATCATATGTAAAGGAGTATGGGGATAGGGGGCCATGTTGAACGAGTTTCAATGGAGCGTACCTTAAGATGGAAATCGAGTTAGTTTCTGAGTGATTTTTGGTGAGATTCCAGTTGGAGTCGCAAGACTCAGGGATGAATAGAAGACGATGATTTATGAAAAATTACGATCTAAATTGAGCAATCGGCCGATAGAGGAGATGTCACTTTCTGTGACCAGAGTTGCGCTATTTTCATTTCTTTTAAGAAGTAGAGGGGATAATGAGTTCCGATTTCCGAGCTTGGGGGTAAACCTTGTGGAGTAGCATTGGTTGCGATCTTTCACCAAAGTATCTGGGCAGGATGTCTACAGAGACGTAGTATCATAGTAAGAGAGGATCATCAGTGGTGACTGAGATGATCAAGGACAAGGATATACCCTATTTGAGTATAGTAGGTAATGATCCCGACTCATGGGCTTGCTCTCCATCAACCATACCAATCCACAATAAAAAATGGTTCAAAACACACTAAATGCATCACAATCAGGTGTTGGGGTCATGCTTCAAACCTAAAAGCCTTCATCAACAAAGAATAGTTAGAAAGCCTCTAGCACAACCCTCAACGTGGATCCAACCACATATCTGCTATGCATCACTATGAATGTGTCACCCTATCATTGTAAATTTTTGAACCCCCAACCATGTGCAACCATCATCCAGATTTCCACTTGCACTGGTTTCCCTCTCGACTAGGATGTGGAACTCCTCCTGGTTCCACAATTGATTCTATCCCTGGAATCTAAACGGTTCTCTCCCATTTGGATTTAACTACACTTTTCCAACCTTACTAAAGATAACGAATAACGAAACCCTTTACCGAAACTGAAGGATCACCAACCAAAATTCCACTTACCGAAAGGATTTATGCATTCTAAACATCATCAACAAATAAAATTCGAAATTCCTTTTCCAATTCTAGTGTCTGAACAAACCCATGCGCCTACCATCATCACCCACTCGCCACTGCTCCTTCCCTAGTAATGATAACGATCTAACCCAAGAGTCCTTCTATAAACAATTGCTATACATACTAAGTGAAACAAGTACTTCTAAATCCTGATGTAGTATTCCCAAGACAGGACAACTAACTTCCATGAGATCTTTTCCTCAAGCTTCAAATGCAAGTACCACCCACACATCCTGAGAATATTGACCCTGTGGTAACTTTCCCGCACTCAAATCCTGGTCAACCCCTTGCACTCCACATCTATCTTGAATTCCAACAGTCAAACAAACTTGCACTACAACTTCCTTTACCCCATTGCTGAATTAACATGTTGATCCGACTACTGGTCTTCCAAGCGTACCCTTAATTTGCATCCACCAATGTCCCAAAACAAAATACCTAACAATCTATACCCAACTCAATAAGACGTGCCCCACTCATAACTCATGGCATGCAGAATGCAATATAATGACCCTTGATACCACTAACCAGGAAATTATAGGGAAAGTATATCGAAGGTAATATCTTACACATGCAAGTGCATGACTCCAAAGCACATAAATACAACATTAGGGCACTAGAATAACAAAAGATAACATACCCAAGATAGCATCAGATGAAACTTTGGCCTCTCCTGACTGAAGTTGCAATTCTCGGCTCCTCACTATTATGGCTTCCACCTTGCCCTCATGATCGTTAGTGATCCTCAAAGTAGTTAGAGCATGTGCCTTCACTGCTTAAATCATCAGCCTCAGACAATTGGCCTTCTTGTGGCCCGCCTGGTTGTAGTGAAACCACAACAGAACCGATCCTCAATGGCAATCCCTACTGAAATGACACATTTGACCATAAGTTAAACATCCCTTCCTTTTCTCCTGATAGTGTCTCTCATGGGTCCTCCAAATCAATCTTCTGCTCTCGGGCTCTAGTAATCATATCATTCAAGGTCTTGCACCATGACAAGCTCACAAAATCACTGATGTCGTCCCTAAACATATCATGATACCTCACCTTCTTCATCTCATTATCTTCCACACACTATGGAACCAACAAAGCCCACCCCCAAAATAAGGAAGTCTATGCTCCCATCTATCCTGCTATGATCCTATCCTTGATCATAACTCTATTCCTAAAAGGCTCTGAATTGCTCATCCAGAAACTCTATAATCCCAACACGATATGCATCCTGATGCTCGTACTTAATCTCCATGATCCTATCCTTGATCATAACAAAGATCACAGGAGTTTGCTCCAAAATACCGTGGGTGATCTCCGACGAGATGAACTCCCGCACCCGCTGGTCACTTAAAATACGAGACCAAATCTGTTCCTACTCGACGAGTCAGGGCATCCAACTCATCGAGTCTACCTTTCAAAATGGAAATATAAGACTGTAAAGTTTATACCTGAGAGTCGTGGTGTTACAATTAAGCCAATTCAGATTACATAGAAACAATCCAATCAGGATCTTCCATATCAATCTTTACTGAATTTGGTTCAATTTTCAAAATAAAGACATTGAACATACAAAATTCCTGATGAGTATTGAGTACCTCATTCTTCACACGAATCTAAGCTTTAGTTAATATGTCGGCATGTGGATCACCAATAATTTGTTCTTGTAGATGACTTCGAGTCCATCTATCCATCGGAGGATACGCCGGATCAAAATCCAATGGTGCATCTTCAAACATTTCTTCATTTTCCGATCCTTCACCTGCATTCGAAATAGATTCATTCATGTCATGAAAAACTTCAGGTGAATCCTTTGAATGATTAGTCAAAGATTCATGTTACCCCCACTCAACAATTGGATCATTAATATTTTTCTCCCCCTCAACATTTGCAATCCCTTGATGTTAAACGTTCTCGAAAGTTTTCTCCCCCTCAACTGCATGCATCGAATTCAAGTGCTCGCCCTCCACTTGTGCATTGTTTATTACTGGCATACTTTCGACATGAATTGGAGAATTTGTTATGTAGTTTAAATCAACAATTTGTTTTATAACAGTCGAATCATCAGAATATTTCGACGCCTCAGGAATCTGATTGTCCTCAGCATGAATTTCTGCATCAATAGCCCTGTCAGGAATACCAAAAATTATATCATAATCAAAATCTAACAAATTTATACTTTCAGATTCATCATTTGATACATTAATAATTGGTTTTTGTTCAAAACATTTTTCGAATCTTTTGACATGGTGATCATCGAATGTGAGATTATAAGTTTCTTCAATTTTTCGGGTTCGCTAGTTGAGCACCTTGTATGTCGCCGAATTATGAGAATAACCTAAGAATATTCCTTCATCAGCTTTGGACTGGAATTTCGAAAGATTATCCTTAAGATTCATAATGAAGCATCTGCAACCAAAAACATGGAAAAAATTAACATTTGGTTTCCTATTGTTAATGATTTCATATGGGGTGATATCGAATCGACAATGAATAAAAGACTGACTTTAAGTAAAACAAGTTGTTGAAACAGCTTCAGCCCAAAGATATTGAGGAAGATTCGTATGTGACTAGGGATGAACAGAATTCGGGCAACAAAGAACACTGGATCAAAGATATGAGCAGAACGGGGTCAGGACATTCCAGGTGATTAACATACTAGATGACATAGATAGAAGCGATATTTGAGGGGGTTTTCAAACATTCGGTAAAGGTGATTGTATATACGAATAAGAAGAAGAATGTTAATAGTACAAAATTTGGTTTCAAGTTCAACCGATTCACTAGTGTTAAAGACATATTAGAACTTGAAAGACTAATGGATGGTGTCAGATGTGGAAGAAATCAATTGAAGCTTAGGTGTGGTTTGTTTTTGGAAGCCAAAATGTCTGTAATATGCAAACCACATTTGTAAGTCTCTGCAGCAGAAGAAGTAGACCAAATATCTGCAATAAGAAGACTGTTTGTTGTTAACGTCTCCAGACTTGATTTCATGTCATAAACACTAAAAATGCATTTTTAATCAAAATAAATAAATAAATAAAATAAAAACTAGTGGCTTATGTTTTTTTTTGTTTAGGTTAAAATGAGGTCTGAAGACATTTGAACACAGTGGCTCATGTTTGCACCAGGAAGACCTCACGCAGACATTTTTTGATTTGCGCACTTTCAAAAACAAACACTTTGTGAGGGCATATGTCGGCGCGTTGTCTGTGCGGCGCAAACAAAAGTGGTTGCGCAGATCTTCACAAAAAAAAAAAAAAAAAGAAAAAAAAAAAAAAAGAAAAAGAAAAACAGCCCCTTAGTGTTGCAACGTAAGAGAATATGTAGCCTCTCCCCGTCACTTTCCCTATCCAAACTATCTCACTCTTTAAGGTCCCTGCATCTGCAAGTAAAGAGTGAATGAGAAACTCTACTCTCATTTGCAAAGTCTTTAGCCTGGGACATCATATCTATTAACTCTTCTTGCTTCTGCTACTATAGTGTTGGTCTTCCCCGCTTTGTAACTATAACAAATGATTCAATCTACATCCACAACATTGAAGAAGAAAGCAATATTTGTAAGAACCGATCGAGATGGTTGAAACATAAATAAATCGAATATAATACAAAATAGATGCTAAATAAAGAACTTATGGTGAACAACTCACATATCCGCCAGATTAACACGCAAACACACACATATATTAATTAGTAATTAGTAATTATAGATGAACACATATTGACGGGAATTGTAGACACACAAACAAGTATTCTAGGCCAAGATGGTCCTTCGATTATGCATACCGATGGGAATTACATATGAACACACACATAAATCGATCGATCCGAGCATACCAATAGGAACATCCACATATACACCAATCGATTTTTGGATGAACGACACAATGAGAGCGTCAATTTTTGAATCATACTGATGGGAATTCTAGATCAAGGAGTGGTGTTAGAGTGGGAGGAAAAAGCAACACAAATGTATTCATATTCAATTACCTTTTGAGAGGGAGAAAGAAGCATGTTGTATAGAGAAGGCTAAAGAAGCATCACAAATGAGGAAGGAGGAATAATCAGAATGGTTTGGAAATTATGTTTCTCTATCTTCATTATCTATTAATTAAACTAAAGGGTAAAAATGTCAATATATAATGTTTTTAGTGAAAGAATAAAAAATATAGGTGAAAAAATCAAAACCCTTTGAAAATTAAGTATTTCAGAATAACAGTTTAAAGTTCGAATCTTACAAACTTCAACTTTATAGTGATCTATTTTCAAACGATGTTAACTTTTGTGCAAAACATATATTCTTAAAATCTTATGATTTTAATATAATTTACTTTGTAGCAATCTATTTTCAAAACGATGTTAATTTTTGTGCAAAACACATATTCTTAAAATCTTATGATTCAAATATAATTTATTATTTTAAATTGATTGTTTATTGTATCAACTATGAATAGCAATATATCAATCAAGATCAAAAAGAGTTTTATGTTATTATATCATAATATAATTGATTTATAAAAGCACAATCAAGAAGGCACATGAGTTGTCCTTCGACTTTTAAGTTAAATATGTTTCAGAGTATCAAACTTGTAAAGATTAAACAGCACAATTAAATGCACAATTAAAGGGATGAAAGAAATTTATTAGTTAAGAGTAAAAAAGTCGACCAATTCCATAACTAGATGTTCCCACTTTCCATACCGACATAAATTTGCACTAAAGCCCCTGTAATATTAAAGTATTCTATTAAGGACCTCTACATTTTTATTTTTGTCCCCAGCCATTTTTCTGTGTCTTCCTCCCGAATTGTGTGGCTATATAATTGCTCGTCCCACGATCTCCTTCTTCCACATTCAACTGCTCCCCATCTACCCCTCTCTCTCTCTCTCTCTCACACACACACACAAAAAAACACACAAAAAACACGCACAGAAACACAGTGAAACAACAAGCATGGTGTTATCGAAGGCCGTGTCGGAGTCCGATGCCTCCTTGCACTCGACGTTTGCTTCACGATACGTCCGCACATGTCTACCAAGGTGCAAGCTCCTCCGATCGACCAGATCTTACAGATTCTGAAAAACTTTTGTATTGAAATTTGATTTCGAGATTAATTTTGATGATTGCAGGTTTAAGATGCCTGACAATTCGATTCCGAAGGAGGCTGCGTATCAGATAATAAACGATGAACTGATGTTGGACGGAAATCCGAGGCTGAATCTAGCGTCGTTCGTCACGACATGGATGGAACCGGAATGTGATAAGCTAATCATGTCTTCCATTAATAAGAATTACGTTGACATGGATGAGTATCCTGTCACTACTGAACTCCAGGTATCCTCATTTCCTCTCTTCTTCTTCCTCCGATCATATGCCCTAATGTTTTTTTAATACACCAGATACCTTGACTAGATCATAGATGACGTCGATCGACGATAAACAAAAGCGTGAAATTAATCAAACGTCATCGTCTACATCTGAACTAATTTAAAATTTATATGATCACAGGATTTTGATAAATATATGTTTGAATGTAGTCAATGGTGATGATATAAAAATGTTAGAAGAGTTGATACTCCATATCCGAGTGTTACTTGTTCATATAAATATTTGTTCACCAAAGTTATGAATCGATTCAGATACATGTAATTACAACTTAAAACTTATAAAGCTAATTGTTGATCAATTTAAAAATAAAAAATATTCAGCAATATGTATCACTATCTGGCCAGAAATAAGGATTATGATGGTTATAGATAAATATACACCTTACATTCACGAAATAGGGCATCCCGCATTAAAAGGTTTGATGTAAATTTGACCAATTATATTGGTCCTTCACATTCCATGCCATTTTGGTTATTTTAAAAAGAAAAATAGTATTTGTCCATATTCTGATATTCTTATTTTGATTATTCATTAAACCAAAGGCCAATATGTATTGTCGCCGGTTCCCCTTTTATTTAACTGATTCCATTCTTTTCGATTAAATTAATGAAATTATTATTATAGAGATACTAATCATATCAAAAAAATTTACTTGATCAAATATTCTAAAGGAGGGCTAGTTCCGTGTTTAAAAAAGGTAAAGATATTTATCATAATTTTTTTTCTTAAAAAAAATTTGTGTACTTTTTTTAAAATTTCTTTTACAAATCATCAAAACAAAAGGTTTAAGGATCAAAAATCTTTTTCAGACTTTGTTATTGCTATTCAAAAACTTTTATTCACATCAAGTTTATGGTGGATCGATTCAAAGTTCAGATGATGTTTATTTTGAAAATAAAATATAATAGTTTAAAAAGCTAAAATTGCAATTGATTTATATTTTGAAAATGAAAGTTATTAGTCAACAATTAACTAATTGCTAAGAGGAGACTATAGGGGCACTATAAACATAGATCTGTCCATACAACTATACTAGTTCCACTATCAAATAACCCAATCTTTATATTGGAATTACTATTTACATACAGTATTTTTTGGAATTCTTGTAAACATAAATACATAACAATAAGATAACAATTTTTTGGATTATTCTATAGCGTTTTAACTTTTTACTTTCTTGTACACTCCTGTGAAAAAAAAAAGATTTAAAAATAACAAAATCAAATATATGTGGATCAGTGGATTACTTTTACTAACGCGTTTCGACAAAAGAAGACTTCTATTTGAAGATATCGAGATAAACAGCAGAGGTAATTGATTAATTGATTTTTTAGAATGCATAAAAAATACTATAATATAAAACTATTTGATTTTGAAGAATATTTAAAATTAAATACAAAAAGAATTGATAATAAACTTTTTTTAACGCTTGAAATTATAAACGTGTTGTTTACAGAAAACATAAAAATAAAATAAACGCTTATTAAAAATATATATGCTATTTACATAAAATCAAAATATAATTATATAATTTTCTTCATTATTGTTATGATTATTATTATCATCATTATTAGCATTATTATTAATATTAATCCTGATCTTGAACTTGATGCCTAAAAAAGCATTCCAGCAAAAAAAAAAAAAAAAAACGTGACTAGGACGTTTAAAACGTTTGTGCAAACTGATTTTGAGTATTGTGTTTCAACAGATAATTTAATCTCCTTTTTTTTCAAAAAATTAATATACAAATTTTAAAATATGTATCATAAAGTAAATATGATCAAAAATTAAATGCAATTTGTCTTTGAGAAGTATTAATAAAAACCTTTAGGATTTGTCTTGATTTTCTGTTTTCTTTCTTTGTCTTCAACAAAACTTTTAGATTTTAAATGATTTTCCTGTCTCCTTTTCTCTCCTTGCAATAATTTCAAAAATATCATCATAACTGATATTTTGATTAGACAGGGAGATTGATAAGAAAAATCTCCTTTTCTCCCCTTGCAATAATTTAAACAACTGATATTTTAATTAGACAGGGATTTTGATAAGGAAAAAAAAGTAGATGGATATTTAATTTCTCATTTTAAAAAGATATAAATAGATAAAAGAAAATATATAATAATTGATCAAATCCGATTTGACGTAAATATAAATATATCCGATGTCATTTGCCATGCTGGTATACCCAATTATTGTCATGCATTATTCCCATTTCACCCCAATCCACTGTCTTATCCAATTGTCCCAATCCCCAGATGCCACGTATACCATCTTAATAACGTGCACCTTCATTGCCTCATTGGTATCTTCAACGGCTTTAAAAAAAATATATATCACAATAAAGTGTATATTTTAGAAATATTCAATCGCTTTAAGAGTGTACTTTAAGATCATTAGTCAAATTATCGACATGTGATGTATCATGTTATTAGGAAAAGTGTAACTTCCTATTTTGGGATTATCATTTAACATGTTGCCATTGAAAATTTTATAACGTTTCATAATTTAATATCACAAATAGTCGTGTATAGTAAGTGGTGGGGTCGAACTTCATTTTAAATCATAAAAGCAATAATAGTGCCAACCCCATTGTCAATAAAGTTAAATTAAGAAGAGTAATTTATTTAAATTAATTAAAGCACTATCATCCGATTGATATATTTAGAAAGACAGATCATCCCCTGAGAATCAAATCCCTCACAAATTCTATTCTAATCCGATTTACGATTAAAAAAATATGAGATATCCACCAAATTCATACCACATTTCATCAATATAACCATATTTTTAACGCGTGTCTGTCACATGGTTACTTTTTTCACATGCAAACACTTTTTCTAACAAAATCTTGTTAATTTTCTTGAATTTGTAAAGATACATGAAATCCTGAATTTTTTTAGTGTATCCGTGAGTTTAATAGATTTTCATAAGGTTGAAAATTCTCAAAATCATGAATATTAACTAAAAATATAAAAATTATAAAATGTAGCAAAAATGGTTAAAGCGTTTAAGGTTTATGTCGTGGGTACAAAAGACAATTAAAGACTTTTTATGTTGCCTTAACCATCTTTACTACACTATTTTTTTACATTTTTTGAAACATCGATCTTTACATTTTTAACATTTTTTTTCCAACCTCATGAACATATGAATAATATTCTCAAGTTTTCCAACCTCACGAATTCAAGGACTTTTTTTTTCAACAAGTAACACTAAAATATGGTTATTTTAGTTAATAACATGTAGATGTTTGATGGAGAATATATTAAAAGTTCTTATTCATATTATTGTATTATCAAAATAAATACAGAATCGTTGCGTGAACATGATAGCACATCTGTTCAACGCGCCACTTGGCGAAACCGAGACTGCAGTCGGAGTGGGGACCGTAGGTTCATCCGAGGCAATCATGTTAGCCGGATTAGCCTTCAAAAGGAGATGGCAAAACAAGATGAGAGAACAAGGAAAACCATTCGATAAACCCAACATTGTCACTGGTGCCAATGTTCAAGTAACCAATATTTCACCTCATCAATCAATACACATTAAAAAAAAATTGATATATATATAAAACATAAAAAAAAAATTAAAATTAAAAATACAATTTGTTTTTTCAAGGTATGTTGGGAGAAATTCGCAAGGTACTTTGAAGTGGAGTTGAAAGAAGTAAAGTTGAGGGACGACTACTATGTGATGGACCCTGAAAAGGCTGTGGAGATGGTCGACGAAAACACAATTTGTGTCGCTGCTATTTTGGGTTCAACCCTCAACGGTGAATTTGAAGATGTTAAGCGTTTGAATGATCTCTTAGTTGAGAAAAATGCAGAGACTGGGTACGTTTGAAAAATATCATCTGTAATTATGTGTATGTATTTTTATTATCTTATGGGAATGAATGTATGTAGGTGGGATACTCCGATTCATGTGGATGCTGCAAGTGGGGGATTTATTGCACCATTTATCTACCCGGAATTGGAATGGGATTTCCGATTGCCATTGGTCAAGAGTATAAATGTTAGTGGTCACAAGTATGGTCTTGTGTATGCTGGAATCGGGTGGGTGATTTGGAGGAACAAAGAAGACTTACCCGATGAGCTTATCTTTCATATTAATTATCTTGGTGCTGATCAACCCACTTTCACCCTCAATTTCTCCAAAGGTAAACTTATAAATCAATCGGTTACAAAAACTTGCAACCGACTTTAACAGAATTCTGTGACTTGTTAAATATGTGACCTTGTTTATAGTGGATTACTTTGTCTTCAACCATATAAAATAACAAGTTTTATGAATTTGTTTTTCAGGTTCTAGTCAAATCATTGCTCAATACTATCAGCTCATTCGCTTGGGTTTTGAGGTTAGTTTTCATCTTTAAACCTCTTCTAATACCCCTTAATTGCCTATAAATTCTTAGGTCGATATTACTAAATGGCAACACAATTTTTATCCATCTCATCATGTCACAACTTTTTTCTACATCGGAGGCTACAGTGTTTTCTTTTACAGTTTTCAGACTTGGTTTAGAAAAAAATAAAATAAAAACATCAGTAGCGTTGCAAAAATGTTTTTTTGGGTTTTTTTTTTTTGTAAGAAATTCAAAATTTTAATGGTTATATAATTAAAAAAAAAAAAAAAAAAAAAAAAAAAAAAAAAAAAAAAAAACTTTTTCTGGTGGCTATGAACAAATTTCAAACTATAGTGGTTATATAGAATTCAAAGATAAATGTAGCATTTATTTATTTATTTAATTTTTTTTGAAAAAAAAAAAAAAAAAAAAAACTTTCAGAATAAAAAATTATTGATGGTTAATTTTTTTTTGTATGAATTCTTACTAGGGATACAAGAGCATAATGGAAAATTGTCAAGAAAACGCAATGGTTCTAAAGGAAGGACTCGAAAAAACCGGACGCTTCAACATCATCTCAAAAGATAACGGTGTCCCACTTGTAGCATTTTCACTAAAGGATCACAGTGAACACACTGAGTTTGAGATATCAGACATGTTGAGACGGTTCGGGTGGATTGTGCCAGCTTACACGATGCCACCAGATGCCCAACATGTCACAGTTCTCAGGGTGGTGGTTAGAGAAGATTTTTCAAGGACATTAGCAGATAGACTTGTGGTGGACATATCAAAGGTGCTTCATGAGCTTGATACGTTGCCAGCCAGGTTGAGTGCCAAGAAGACAGTGTCAGAAGAAAATGGAATGTCGGTGGCGGCAGTCGATGCTGAACACGAGGTGACAAGGAAGATTACTGACGCATGGAGGAAGTTCGTATTGGATAAGAAGAAAACTCAAGGTGTGTGTTAGGGTTTTGGTTCGTAGTATTCTCTTGTGTTGAAAATTTTAATAAGGTATTGTTTTATTGTGTGGATTTTGGTTATTGTAATTTTTGGTTAATAAGTTTTTGTATGTTTGTTTTAACGGTAAAAATGTGATGATTTTAATGTGTTTGGTTTTCTATTATGAACTTACAATGATACTATAATGTAAATTTATTGATCTATGGAGATTGGAGACATTTGGGTTAATATTATTTACAATGTTTTTTTATATAAGAACAATGAAAAAAAAAAAAGACAACGTGATTTTTCAAAAATTTAAGAAGCTATGAAAATGTGGTTAAGCTATTAAAACATTAACTCTCAAGAAAACGTAAAGAACGGTCAACATTTTGTTATAATGTTTTTTTTAATAACATAGTACGATAATATTATTATGCAGAAAATATTCATAAAAAAGATGCCAAGAACGTTTTGAAGGACAAACAATACATGCCTATATGGTAGGACTTCTTAACCCTCCAAGCAAACAAGCTGTGAGATGAGCTCAATCACAAATCACAATTTCTTAAATTTTGTTTCGGACAATTGCTTATAGCCTACAATTTTTGAAGAATAAATTTTGTTTCGGACAATTGCTTATAACATACAATTTTTGAAGATTAAAATAAAAGATAAAGTGATAAAGAGTAAGATAATAGAGAAAAGTTACCATAGTAAAATGAAAGCTACCTAACTAATTGGAAAGAGGTGGAAAATAAAACATAGCAACGAAACCAGTTTGAGCTAATCTTGTCCGATTTCAAGTTGAAAAGGTTGCTAGTATAAGATTAACCATCGGTCTGTTTAACTCGGTTTGAGTCGGATGGGTTTGGAAAACCGGTTTAAAAACCAAATGTCTTTTGCTTTTTTTCTTAAATGGCCATATAGTCGTTTTTTGCTTAAAATACCATTTTGCCTTCATTTGTTAGTATATAGGTAAATGTATGTGTGTGTGTTTTTTTTTTCTGAACTGTTAACATAAAATTAAAAAGTAACAAAAGCTAGAGAATTACAAAGAGGAAACTGTTAATTTAGGATTTTGCAACCAACCTATCCAACTAACATAAAAATTTGGCTTCCTAGCAGTAATCCAAAAAAAATGATTCAGAAACTATAAAATCTCATTAGACCGCGTTTAAAGGTTGTTTATGACTAAATAGTTGCTTATTCTGAAAATACCAAATAGCCCACATAAGAGTAACCCCCACAACATCCACACACAATCTAATAGGCTTCTTAGAACAATAATCAGCCAAACGACACGTCCAATTCCTAAAATTATAAAAGAACAGAAGATCCAACTCCTACCGAGTAGCCAAGCAATTCCATAAATCAATCGTCTTCTCGTATGTGAAGAAAAGATGATTAATAGTCTCCATATTATTACTACAAATCGGACAAAGCAAAGACTTAATATCAATACCTCTTATATCTAAATTGACTCGGGTAGGGAGCTTATTCAACCCAAGTTTCCACAAAAAAAATATTGACGTTAATGGGAACCACACTATTCTATCTAGTCAAATTAGCATCCATGACCAAAGTATTAGCATCACTGAAAGACCGCATAGAAGCAACCACGAAACCATTATTTCCATTCAAAGACCACATCCATCCATCCATATGACCGGTGAAAGTCACCATACTAATGCATCTACACAAAGACGAATATTCCACAATCTCCTCCCCACCCGTTGGTCTTCTTCTCAAATTTGAGAACCGGTCAAGAATATGAATACGATCAGCGACATTATATTTTTTTCATCCAAAGCATGTACTCGCGGGAATTGATCTTTGAGCGAGTTTTCTCCACACCAAATATCATCCCAAAAAGAAGTGTGCATCCTATCCCCCAACCTACGAGTACAAGCAAACAACATATCCATACATTTCTATTTCAAATGCTTAACCGAATTAAGAATAGCAATCCAAGGACTACAACTAGAATTCAGTAAACGATCAGCACTAATACACCCATCTAAACCATAAATTGCTTGAACTGCTTTCACCCACAAATCATCTGGTTTTGATAGAAAACGCCAAACCCATTTGAACAATAAAGATCTATTTAATGCAAAATACTACCACAAACTTTTACTTCTCAAACAGTTGTTCCATTTTATCCACGTCATCTTATGCTCCTCCATATCACCTCCAATAAAAAAAACTTCTTATGTAACTATAACAGCCCAAAAACCAAGATAAAATTTTTCATTTTTAAACAAAGAAGTACAATCATTAAATTATGCCAAAAACCATTACATAATAACTATGTCAAATCATCAGAGCAACAACATCAATAAGTGCGGAAAATTATGAGGGGAAAATGATGTGCCATAACGCCTGGCCCTTTCCCTTATTGCCGGAAGTACCTAAAAACATAAATACAAACTGTAAACAAAAGCTTAGTGAGTTTCCTCAAGTACCACATACCCTGCAAAAATAAATTAGTGTTATGGGCCAAACCATAGTCTTACAAGTAGTTTCATGTCGAGTGTCAAATATCGGTCTTCCATACAGTTGCTAGGGGTCATCTGCTAGTCTTTTGTACAGTTGTTAGGGGCCAAATCATGGTCTTTCATACACATATCACAAATATAGCTATTACCCTATATCATATATAATGGATCGGCCTTGGTGCCTTCGACCCATTGATATAGTGAGAAAACTCACCTCAGTCGGCTGATAATAACCAACGGCTTGGCTAACGAACTGGAAGATCCCATACTGAACATAAACAAATCACCCTAATCAGAAATAGGTTATAACCCATAACCGTGGGCCTAAATCTCAAATCCATATTCCTAAGGTAAAAGCCCATTTTACCCTTTCATATATTGGACCTAACCAAACTTGGGCCAAAACACAATAATGGGCCCTAAGGCCCAGAAGGTCCAACTCATACAACTTAAGGCCCACTAACATAATTCTAAGGGGTACCTACTCTAAGCAGGTCAAAGCCCAAAAACTAACTAAGGCGCAAAGGTCCAAAGCCTAACCTAAGTCCAATATCCCACTGAGAGGCATACGCTCGGCGTACGCGTGCGTACACGATCGCTTGCAAGTACACATTATGTACCCCTTTGTGTTGACACTTTTTCAAACAACTTGTATTCTCAGGAAATCACTAAACAGGTAATCAAATGCATTTTGAGGATGGGACGTTAAGGCGTTAACATTTCATATTTTGTCAACATATTGTAATTGATTTGGAAACATGTAATTCATACAATGATGTAACTCTTTCAATTATATATATGTTGGTTGTGCTTGCTTAAATTACTATTGCAGTTGTGGTTATGATACTATACATGAAGTCCTCTACCCCCGGACGTTTCTGTCTCCCGATCCTGATCCGGATCCGGATCCCGAAGCAACATGTCTCGTCACCACCATACTGAAATATCTATACAAGTCATCAAATAAATAACATAATGTCGGGAGACCAAAACCCCAAAACCCTAGGGGTTGTGACTTCCTTGCTACGCGTATGGGTCCTGTGCTTTCAAGAGTACAGGCCTATACTACCTTCCACACCAACCCATATTTGTCTCAAGTATCACCACAACGCCCTAACAATATCATCAACATAGGAAATGCGCTCAACCCTCATTCTAAGGGGATACCAATTACCTCGTATCTAGACTCACCACTAAACACGACTCTCACATTCATGAAACTTCCATCATCCCCTGCAGCGCTAATGTACGCTAGCTGCACATAACGTTGGACCCAATAGACTTTTGAATATCCGATCCTTCCCGATTGTCGAATCAACATTCTCAGGCTATAAGGTCTTTATTATGCACAGTTGTGGTGCATACACTAAACATCTACAGTTATGATGTCAATTCCACATACAAGAAACCCTAGGCTAATAGGGATCATGCAATCAGGCAAATCTAACATGTGATTCATGAAGATCCCTGGCCTAGCACTAGCATGTTGTTCTAACATATCAGAATATCAAATAACTGCATGGTATTTTGGGGTTTACTTACAGGCTCTGTCTGATCGTACCCTCTACATCCTCCATCCTTTATTTTGAAAACCATTTTAAAACTTATTTCTGAAAATCTCCTTAATTTGAGATTGGATTCACATGAGTGTTCCTCCAATTCACTCAAACTAAGACTCTAATACCAACTTGTAACATCCATAAAATTCACACCAAAATTAAACTTTTTCAATCATAAATAAAAAACCCACATAGCATTATTTACAAAATGTTTTCAAATCATATCTCCATCAGAGTGTCCCAAAAATCACAACATAAGGATGAGGAGCAATACGATCACGCCATCGCCTTTCCACGATCTCCTGAAGTACCTGAAACAGTAAACTGAAAACTGTAAGTCCGAGGGCTACCCCCAAAATACCAACACCACACTGACAGTACCATAACATCCATAAAATTCACACCAAAATTAAACTTTTTCAATCATAAATAAAAAACCCACATAGCATTATTTACAAAATGTTTTCAAATCATATCTCCATCAGAGTGTCCCAAAAATCATAACATAAGGATGAGGAGCAATACGATCACGCCATCGCCTTTCCACGATCTCCTAAAGTACCTGAAACAGTAAACTGAAAACTGTAAGTTCGAGGGCTTAGTGAGCTACCCCCAAAATACCAACACCACACTGACAGTACCATAATAGTAATAATCAATCAATCAACATGCATACTAGGCCATCGGCCTGACTGGACCGCCCTACCGGGCTTACAGTCTGTCTGGATCTATCCCGAGCCTTCGGCATGACTGGTCCGCCACGTGAGCCTACAGTCTCCTCGGACCGCTCATAGGGTATGTTGGCCTTCAACACAAAGCACGACCTCCTCAACCCAACCAACAAGCAAATAACCATGTGCGCATAACTATCGTATACTGACATATCCAAACATCAAATATATCTATCTCACTTATCACAATCATAGAATTCTCCTGTAACTAGAGTACCAACCTAGCATGTCACTAACACACCAATCCCTATAGATCATAAAAGCATAACATACTGTCTACCTCGATTATGAACTAACAAATCATAACCACATGCAACATACCATAACAATAACAAATAAAGGGTCGGCCTTGGTGTCGTAGACCCTATCGATATAGTGAGGATAACTCACCTCGCAGATGTCGACTCGGAAGGTAAACTCCAACTCTCGGATCACTCGACACCGACCCCACCACCTATAACCATAGTTCAATATACGCATAAGTCTTTAACCTTATAAGGTACTCCATAACCCAATAGTCAAACCCTGATCAAGGTCAAAGTCCTTAGTCAAGGTCAACAGTCCATGTGGACCTCAACTCGCCACGTACACCCAGCTACTCGCCGAGTCCCTTGAAGCACAATCCAAATCGCCGAGTCATCGAGGTGACTCGTCGAGTTCCTTCGAATCCCGATCAGACCTTAAGGCCACCCGTCGAGTTCCCTCCCTGCGACTTGATGGATATACTCGCGAACATTATTCTTGGTTAAAACTCATCCGACTCGCCGAGTTGTTCTTCAGCTCGTCGAGTCTCATGACAATCTTCATCGGACTCGCCGAGTTGTTCAACCAACTCGTCGAGTTCAATGGCCATCTTCATGCGACTCACCGAGTCGACCCTACGACTCGTTGAGTTCATTCAGTCCTCTTTCCATACAAATCCATTTTGAGCCATGCAGCGGCTCCAAATCACAAATCCAAGCTTCTAGGGCATGCTTATCACGTAAAGTTGCAAACTTTACGTGAATGCATGGCTTTAAAGGCTCAAAATGGCAAATCTAAGCTATTGATGGGTCTTTATGCACAAAGGGGACCTCAATCACGACTAAAGCTGCAACTTTATGCCTCTAGAATCCAAAGAGAGTCCAGATCTGAAGTTGCAACTTCGAATCTAGTCCATAACTCATTATACCAACTTGATATTCCATGAAAACCCTAAAACTCACCCAATAAGGGAGATCTATAGGGAGAATGACGGATTGGGTACCTTTTGAAGTTGATATCTAAGGTGAGTGTTGATTCCCACACTCCAATTGCTTCAATCTCCTTCTCCTCTAAGTCTTCTCCCTCCAAGAAGTCTCTTTCAAGCTTCAAACACACACACACACACAAGGCACACACACACGGATAAGGCTCTCAAGGATTCTTTGGAACTATAAGTAGGTCCAAGGGAGGCTAATGTCCCTTTAAATAGGGGTGCAAACCCGTGGAATTAGGGTTTCACTTGCCAGCTCCTACTCGCTGAGTCCCATTATGGACTCGTCGAGTAGGTCACTTAACCCGCGATCCTTCTCACTACTACTCGACGAGTAAGTAAACCAACTCGTCGAGTAGGGCCTAATCCAAAAACTCATATTATAATACCTGAGAATCGGGGCGTTACACATATTCAACGGATGGTAGCTCTTACTTAGATGATGACGATGATATGATGATGATTGCTTTCTTAATAATGCACAATAAGAATTTTATTGACCAAAATCCTTGTAGGACATCTATGCTAAGTGGAAAAAAAATACATTCGAGAGATAATGTGCGGTAATCCTATCCAGTGTTATGAAGCACTTAGGATGAAACCACATGTTTTTTTTTTTTTTATTTTTTTTTTTTATTTTTTTTTTAAATTTGTGTGATAAACTAAAGATGATGAATTTATTGGAAGATCGAAGGGATGTTAGTGTAGAAGAAGGTTTGACAATGAGTTTGCGGATTTTATGTCATGGAACAAGCCATAGAATGATTTCGGATCGTTTTCAACATTCTACGAGGACTGTACATTAATGGTTTAAGTATGTGTTAAGAGCTCTGAAGGCATTTGCTTTTACAGTAGTTAAAACTAGGGCTGTCAAAATTGTACCACAGAAAACCAACCAACATGCTACCAACCCAACCAAGGAAGTTGGTAACCAACATATTTGGTAACCAACATGTTTGGTTGGTAGTACCATACAAATTAAACAATCTTGGTACGGTAATGATATAAAATTTTGAATATCATGTTAATAGCGTACCAACCAATTCATATATATATATATATATATATATATATATATATATATATATATATATATATATCGTATATTTCAATTGTAAATTGTGCTTAGTGTTTACAGTTTTAAGAACATTATAGAAGTTATTTGGTTGCATTAGTCGATAGTTATTACCATGTTAAAACACAAAATTAAAATGTTACTTTAGTGTTACATCAATAAAATTATTTTGTAAATTAAAACAACTATGTAACTAATTTCTTTACTAAACATCAAAATTACCCGGTGTATTTGCTTATTTTAAAATCTTACAATAGAAAATTAAAAAAAGTCGGTATATGACATTATCAATTTGTAACAACCAAACTTGTTGGTAGCAAAATATATTGGTACCAAGCATACTTGGTACGGTACTAGTAGGAAATTTTTTATACCAATTATAGTTTGTACGGTACATGGTTTAAGAAAAAACGAATTGGTACTGTGCCAATTCCACCCTTAGTTAAAACAACTAACAGAGGTGAAGTTCAACCAAAAATTTGAGCAAATTCGAGATGGTATCCATTCTTTAAGGTATTTATTGATCTCTTTGTTAACACTTATACATAAAACCTCTATCTCTCTAACATACATAATTTCAATGCAGAATTGTATCGGTGCTATTGATGGCACTCATGTAGCAACTTGGGCTCCATTATAAAAACAAAAGTCATTTCGAGGAAGAAAAATAGTGCTTGTTACACAGAATGTGATGGTGATTTATCCCCATGATATGATGTTTACTTTTGTGTATGTCGGTGGGAGGGAACAGCGAATGATTCTCATGTATTTTATGACGCTGTTATTAGACCCGAAAACAAATTTCCAATACCGATCGGTGGTAAGACTTCTCAACATTTCTTTACCTAATTTATTTAATCTAGTTTCTAAATACTCGACTTAAATATATATTTGCTTTATGTGGTGTAGATTATTTCTATGTTGTTGATAGTGGGTATCCAAATCTAAAGGAATTTTTAGCTCCATATCGTGGTGAGCGATATCATCGGTTTGATTGGCAAAGTGGAAGTGGAGTTAAAGTAAAGAAAGAATTATTCAACTTTGTACATTCATCTGTTCGGAATGTCATAGAGCGGGCATTTGGTGTTCTTAAAAAAAGATTTCACATTTTGAAATATATATCAAACTATCCGTTGAGACGCTAAATGTTGGTCCCGCATGCTTGTTGTGCACTGCATAATTATATACGGATGGAGGATAGGGCAGACACTTTATTCAATACATACAATGGTGAAAATTTTCAAGAACTCATAGAAGGCTTTAACGTGGTTCAAGAGAGTTTTCCTTTGGATATGACAGATCAAGATGAAATGCTTCAAGTTAGAGATTCAATTGCTAACATGTTATGGGAAAGACATACACAACGTCGCCGGCGACATTCACAATATTGATAACATTAAAATACTAAAACTTATCTTATTAAAATGTTTATTTTTATGTTATATCATACATTAAATTTTATGTTGCTTCTTATATATTAAATGTATGTGTGGGTGGGGGTGATAGGTAGAAAGATTAAGGGTGGTAGGTAGGGTGGGGTAGTGTAGGATGAGTTAGGGTAGAATGGGGTGGGATAGGGTGGGGGTTGGATAGGTGGAGGTGGGTGGGGTGGGGTAGTGTAGGATGAATTAGGGTAGAGTGGGGTGGGGTGGGGATGGGGTGGTGTGGGGTAGGGTGGAGTTTGTGATATTGGTTAAAATAACAAAAAATGGAAAATGAAAATTAATAGAAAAATGCACGTATAAACGCATTTTCTAATTTTTTTAAACATAAAATGAATAATGAATAACATTTAACTAAACGCGTTTTCTAAATTTTTCAATAAAAGATGAAAACGGAAAACGAAAATTAAATACAGAAAACAAAGAATGAAAACTGTTTTTTTCAATTCAACGCAGTTAGTTTATTCTCTTTTTATTTATTTATTTATTTATTTATTTTTTAATATCGTGGGACCCAAAAAATGTGAGAAATCGTTTCCTATCGGGGTGAAATGCCCGGAAAGCCCTCAACAAACTTCGATGGAATCTACAAAGTGAATGACATCTATTTTACATACACATTTATCTGTAGCAGACACCAAAGATGCTGAAGAAAATGGCCGTGATCCGGTGGTTAGTGGTGGCGTTACTGCTGGTTTTTCGCATCCAAGAAGTTCGATCAGGTGCCTCAGATCACAAGTACAAAGAAAAAGAGGAAGTTCCCATATACGCCAACAAAGTCGGCCCCTTCCATAACCCTAGGTATCTCTTATGGATTCTCTGACTAGATCGCTGTTTCATGCGCTTGATCTTGTGCATCATGATGCTTGTTCTCTACTCCATTTCTTCCATTTTCATGCTTTTGCTACAGTTTAGTGGATCTGTTTTGTTATTTGTTGGATCTCAGCTTCAGTAATGTTAGTTAGGGTTTTATGTTTCTGTAGCTGTAAGTATCGATCGGATGTGGTGGTCCCTATACTGCGACTCTGTAACTTCCGTCGGCATAGCAAGGAAAGCTGCCCAATTATGTGCAGCTTTTAATATGGATAAAGTGTATACCTAAATTGAGATACAATTCATGTCTGTCGGACTAGAAGTCTAGAATTTCAAATCATCATTTGAAATGTGTTTGAGCGAAACTGGATGAGTCTATGTTGAACAGAAGGTTATGAAAAGAATGATGGTATAAGATCGGAAGCACTAAAGGTTTGAACTTAAATGCTCCCCCATCCTGAATAAAGGAGCTCTTTTTACTGATTAGTTTCCAGTTGCTAATTGTACCTCACCATATAATCTGTTATACACACGTATATAGATCTTTTATGTCACCAACCCAAACATAAAGACCTGAGTTTGAAGTTTGAACAGATTATGTAGTTTATAATGTCAATCATTTATGAAACCTAAATCACGTTTAAAAGACATTCAATTGGCTAGTAAAAGATTATGAAGTACTACAAGAAATAGGCTTTTCAGTAATGAGGAACTGTTGCCTACATCATGCTTCCAATCTGTATATGTTCTTTGAAGTGCATTTTGATTCTTCATATTTATATACACTTTAGAATTTAAAGAACCTTAAACTCATAGTTTACAGCATATATACTTACATGCCTTCATATACACTCATTTTATATGTCTGTTTTCTTCTACAGTGAAACATACCGCTTTTTTGATCTACCCTTCTGTTTACCAGGTGTGTATGCTTGTTATCTTATTACTTACCTTTCATTATATTGTCTCTTGAATTTGTAAACTGTAATTCCTCATCCTCATTGATGCAAATGTTGATTGCAGCTCACTTAAAGGAGAAGCCAGAAGCTCTTGGTGAAGTACTGAATGGAGACCGATTAGTCAGTGCCCCTTATAAGCTTCCATTTATGGTTGAAAAAGACTCAGAAAGTGTTTGCAGAAAAACACTAACAAAAGAGGAAGTATTTAAATTCCGAAGTGCTGTTGCCAAGGATTATTATTTCCAAATGTACTATGATGACTTGCCTTTCTGGGGCTTTCTAGGGAAAGTTGAAAAAGACAAAAATGACCCTAGCGAGGAGAGATATTACCTTTTTAAACATCTTCACTTTGAGATCCACTACAACAAAGATCGTGTCATAGAGATAAATGCGAAAGCTGATCCTAATGCTGTGGTGGATCTCACTGAAGACAAAGAAGTTGAGGTGGAATTCATGTATACAGTCAGATGGAAAGAAACAAATATTCCTTTTGAGAATAGAATGGAGAAATACTCTCAGTCTTCTTCACAACCACATCATTTGGAGATTCACTGGTTTTCAATTATCAACTCATGTGTCACTGTTCTACTCTTAACCGGTTTTCTTGCCACCATTCTTATGCGTGTCCTCAAGAACGACTTTGTTAAGTAAGAAACGAAATCATTTATTTTATGTACACATTTACAATTACTTTTTTACCCTTTGTTAATTGTTGATTTGTGTAAAAAGGTATGCTCATGATGAAGAGGCAGCTGATGATCAAGAGGAGACAGGGTGGAAGTACATTCATGGTGATGTGTTTAGGTATCCAAAGTACAAGTCTTTGTTTGCTGCTGCCCTTGGTTCTGGGACCCAGCTATTTTCTCTGTAAGTAGAATATTTTTGAATTAAAGGAGAAATGCAAGAAATGGTTATCTTGCATTTAGCCCTTGAATACTTTTGATGTTCAATGGATTAGTTTCTGAATTGTGTTTGATTTTATTCAGTGCACTTTTTATCTTTGGATTGGCACTTGTTGGTGTGTTTTATCCATATAATAGAGGAGCTCTGTTCACTGCATTGGTTGTTATATATGCTCTTACTTCTGGGATTGCTGGATACACTGCAGCCTCCTTCTATCACCAACTAGAAGGAACAAACTGGGTATGTTACTCTACAAATTATAAGGATTATTGCTTCCATATTCTCTTTACGTTTTATTAAGCATCCAAAAAGTTGGACCTCATTTAAACGCCTATAGACTTGCCACATCAGCAACACATAAACATATGCACTTCATAAACCTAACTACACTATGTGAAGAACCTTTTAAAGGTTTGTAAATAACTACCCCTTAACTTAAATATTTATTCAACCTATATTTTTTTATATTAAATCATAAAACAGTTTCTCTTCAATTTTATGATAAAGTAATATAAAGTAAATATCAATAATATTCCATACATGTAACATTTAAAAGTTTTTGATGAGATATTTTTGACTATGTAATTTGTTAAAAGTAATTATGAATTATGTTAATTCACAGTTACCTTGATTAAATTTTTTTGTTAAATAAAAACTACAATTGTTGAAAAGCTACATTTAATTAAAAGGCACTTATTAAGTTAAATAAGCAAAATCCCAAACACCCCCCAAATCAAAAAATATTTCACTTTCTTTTACAAAAAATAAAAACATATTAATATCAATAACATTCGATATCGGTATCATTTTTGAAAACATACTAATAACATCTTTTCACTGGTGAGATTGATATCGTCAAAAACAAGTATTTTTCTACTATGTATTTACAATAACTTATGTTCCATATAAGGAAATAGATAAAGGTAACTAAAGTTAGTCTAAACTAAATTAACAAATTGATCATTGATCTAAAATATTTCAATTTTGATACACAGGTGAGAAACCTACTGTTAACCGGATGCCTCTTCTGTGGGCCCCTCTTTCTAACCTTCTGCTTCCTAAACACTGTTGCAATCGCATACACAGCCACAGCTGCACTTCCCTTTGGAACAATTGTAGTGATTGTTTTGATATGGAGTTTGGTGACATCACCTTTACTTGTTCTCGGGGGTATTGCCGGAAAAAACAGCAAAGCTGAATTCCAAGCTCCTGTTCGCACCACAAAATACCCGAGAGAGATTCCACCTCTCCCATGGTACAGAAAAACCATCCCTCAAATGGCCATGGCCGGCTTTCTCCCTTTCAGTGCTATCTACATTGAGCTTTACTACATCTTTGCCAGTGTGTGGGGCCACAGGATTTACACCATTTACAGCATCTTATTTATTGTTTTCATCATTCTCTTGATTGTCACTGCTTTCATCACCGTTGCTTTGACTTACTTCCAACTTGCTGCTGAGGACCATGAATGGTGGTGGAGGTATGTCTTGTTTTTTTTACCTTTCGAATCCGTACTTTTTTCAATATAATTTATTTTTGAATTATTTTTATTTTTTTCAGGTCTTTCCTATGTGGAGGGTCAACGGGTGTTTTCATATACGGGTATTGCTTGTATTACTACTATGAAAGATCTGACATGTCGGGATTCATGCAGACCTCCTTCTTCTTCGGTTACATGGCTTGCATTTGTTACGGCTTCTTTCTCATGCTCGGCATGATCGGTTTCCGTGCTGCCTTGTTCTTCGTCCGCCACATTTACCGCTCAATTAAGTGTGAATAGAAGCTCAATGTTCGATCCACTATATGCTCAAATAGGTATTATTTCATTACAGATATGGGTATTCTACTTTATGGAAATGTATTTTTATTTATGTATATTTGAAATTTTTTTCAGGGGCAGCTTCTTCAACCTATGAGAACAAAGTGTCCAAGTTAGATGTTTGATGGATGTTTTGATAGTTTATGCTGTTTTTCTTTTAATATATATATTTTTAAAGTTTGACGAGAGGAAGGAAATTGAAAAGTAGCGGCTCAATTTTGGCTTTGGGCATACATACTTGTCTTTTTCATTTTAAATCTGTACTTCTGTAGCTTGTAATTAATGTTTGTATTAGTTCTCACTTATTTACAAGCCCTCTACATCTTTCCCACCTGCTTTTCATATCGTGGTTTTTTTAACGATTAAGCCTAGGTATTGGCTTTTGTTTGCGTATTGTCTCCAACACCCGGTTACCACTTAGGTACATGATTACCATAGTTCACATGGCTCTTCATTTACACATACCCTCTTAAAGTTAGGGTTTTTATTGTCAACATTTTCAGTCATTGAGAGCTTAAGTGAGGACCCAAACAATTCATGTTTGAAGAGTGTTTTTATAGATCTCCTTCCTTGTAATGAAGCCAAACATTGATGCTTGAGGCAATAATTTCTCATTGGCACAAAGCAAGATGAGAGGTAAAAACCTATTCTTATTAATCTTTGACAAAGAATTACAATGGGGTATAAATACAATTACAATGAATGAACAAAAGGAAATAAAACCAATCTTAAATTAGGAAATGATGTTATCCCTTTTCGTCAATACAAAGATGGTTTAGGTGTTAATCTCTTTTGTATCATATGCAAATTTTGAAAGACTTGATTACACTTTCTTATGCAATTTGGTTATATTTTCTTAATGTTGTATATCCTAATTATAGGGTTTGCTTGAATAAACAAATAATATCCTTCCTTATGTGGAGCACATGCAATGTACTAAACACATATATTCCAATTTCAAGGAGGGTTACCGAATTGCTTATGAACATCTGAATTAAAAGAACCACATTACATTGTGCATGACTTATTTTGGGAGTGGAATAGCTTGTAAGGCAGTGGAAGATGGCATTGTTGAGTGTTCAATTTCATCATCTTGGAGGCCAGGAAGAAACCAGTCATAACTATGCTTGAAGAAATCAAATTATACATGATGGATAAGTTTTTTAGAATGCTTTAAAAGGTTGGTAGATGGGAAGGCGATGTATGCCCTGCTGATATTAAAAAGATGAGAAATTTTGGTGAAGATATGAGGTATGTACTTTTTATCCCTTTTCCTTTTAAAGACCGAAAATTATTTTCCCTAAGATGGATTTGGAACTAGGAATGGCTATGAACCCTATTGTGTGGATTTAGGGTTACATGTATGTTTATGTAAGTTGTGGATCATCTGTAGATACCTTGTGTTCATGCACAAACTAATATCTATTACACTCATAAAGATTTAACTAAGTTTATTAGCATTTGGTTTAGTAAGGAGATGTGCAAAGATACTTACTCTAGGAATTTGCAACATGTGAATGGAAATTTATGGGTAGCTACTCCATATACCAAACAACTCCCCCAATAGCTAGAAGAATGCCAAGTAGACCAAGTATCAAGAGAACAATGCATAATTCTGAAAATGATGATAAGTACTACCATATGGGAAGGTCTAGAATAATCCAATATACAAATTGCCAACATAAGGGTCAACAAGGTTTCATGTAAAAATCCGACAGTTGCCCTAAAACCAAACCCTGAAAAAAAAAAAGACGGAGACCTAAGCTGGATCCAACTGTGAGTTACTAGACAAGAGCAGGTCATAGGGCCTAAGAAGAGGTGCTAAGGGTAGAGGTCAGATGTGAAGAGGTGCTAGGGATAGGGGTAAGATGGATAGATGTCCATGTTGTCAAAGGAATGAAGGTTCATGATCACAACAAAAGGGAAAACAATTAAGTTAAGGTGCAGGAAACACAAGTACCAAATGGTGTAGAGAATATGTAAAAAAATACACAAAGTTATGAGCAGCTTATAATGCACAAAAAATAGGAGGAAAAGATTTGGGTAGTTAATTCGAGATACGTGATAGGACTGCACTATTCGTAAGGGAAATCTCAGAAAATTGTATTCAGAAAGCTAGATGATAAACTTTCTTATGTTATTGAGTGTCTACAAGGACAAATTGACATGATATACAGAAAAAATATGCCCTAGAACTCTTCGTTAGAGAATGTATAGGTTTAAGATTACTAATTAGTTTGTATTCTATGAAATGCTTTTGATTTCTTCAAATTTGAAAAACCTTCAACTTATTCAACATATTCAGTTTATATGCATGCTTCTTAAAACCTCATTTCATCACTTTGTCTTCTTATACAGTGAAACATACCGCTTTTTTATCTACCTTTCTGTTTACCAGGTGGTTAATTCTTATTGTATCATTCTTTTCTTTTTTGTTTCTTTGACTTACTGTTCTTGCCACTAAACATCATTGATGCAATTGTTGCTTTCAGCCCATTTAAAGGAGAAATCAGAAGCTCTTAGTGAAGTACTAAATGGAGACTGTTTAGTCAATGCTCCTTATAAACTTGACTTCATGGTTGAAAAAGACTCTGAAATTCTTTTCAAGAAAAAAACTTACAAAACGTGAAGTATCTAAATTCCGAAGTGTTGTTACCAAGGACTATTATTTCCAAATGTACTATGATGACTTACCTTTCTGGAGCTTTCTAGGGAAAGTTGAAAAAGAAAAAAATGACCCTAGCGCGAAAAGATATTACCTTTTTAAACATCTTCACTTTGAGATCCTCTACAAAAAAGATTGTGTCATAGAGTGTCACACCCCCAAACCAGAACAACGGAAACGTCTGGGGCGGATGGAGTGACTTCATGTATAGTATCATAACAATTGAATAGTAATGAAACATAGCAACACAAACATTCATACATTTAGGTTTCAAGTATTACATTGTTTACAAGCACAATTGTTCAATAGTCGAATACAAATAACTGAAAAGTAGGAAAAACATCAAATGATGACGCCGACCCTCAAGAAGGGTTGAGTACCTGCCTACTAAATCCCTGAGAATACAAGTCGTTTTGAAAAGCGTCAATTAAAAAGTTGGTGGGCTCGTAAGCATTTTTGAAAAAAATAGTTTTGCATTTGTTTAGAATAGTTCTTATAGTACTTTCAGAAAATCCGATATTTTCTAAAAAAAAAGTTTGTAAGCCTCGTTCTAAAATCATGAATATATGCATCCATGTCCTTTGTTTTCTTTTGTTATACTTGTAAAGAATGCGTTCCCATAAAATCCAATATTTTCATTAATATGAACTGAAATTGAAAGTAATTCTTTGGTATCTTTTCCTTCTAAAGTAATAATATATAGTTCCAGAAAAATGCAGTATTTTCCTTAAAGATGAATTGTAGTCTTAAACCTTAAGACCACGATGGAAGTGAGTATCATAAAGAAAATAGTTTATAGTTTCATTTCTTTCAATAAAACCAATGACGTATAAGCTTCCCATAAACCAAAATCATTTTCGTTAATCCCTACGTGAGTCATTATAACCATGCTTGATACGACTAAATTGTCTGTGATAACGTTCTTTAGGCGTCAGTTTCGATAGGATATTTGTCACCCTAGACTGGCCCCGTCTACCTGTAGCGAACAACTCATGTGTAGGGGTGTCAACCTTGTATAAGTCTATACACAATTACATTGCTCTCCTTTCAGGAGACTCTGGTTATAACTGCAGGACTCCCGGTGTACGCTAGATAGGTACAACGAAGGAGAGCCTCACAAGAGCGTTAACAGATTTACGTGAACTATGACTCATTTTACTTTTAAAACAAGATACTTATACCTTTAAATAATTATCCGTATCTACGAAAGGTATGGTTTGTGACTTCGAAACCATACCAACTATAATTTATCTTGTTGGTTTGAAACTATTTATATAATCTTTTATATCAATATAAAGGAGTATTCTAGCATGAAATATGAAATCAAAACATAGTATTTTGGTGTTAAAACCCACTAGATTTGTGATTGACTATAATATACCATTTTTGCTAGTCAAGCCATCTTTTAATAAAAGTTCCCAAAAGCCATGTAGTGTTACAAATCATAACTTTTCTTATGATTTTATAACACATTTATAAAAGTAATAGTCATCATAAAAGGTAACTAGTTGTAACATTTGATATAAAAATAACATAATATCTAGGGTTTTAACCCATCAAAATCGTGAATACAAGTTTACGACCATTTTACAAATATAATTATTTTTAGTAAAATATCAAATCACGTATTCATGTTTTGCACCTTTTTACCAGTTTGAAAGTTTTGAGTCAAAATATTTTCATGTTGATTTTTATGATGATCCATAGGATAACATTTCTTTTTCACAATTAGTTGTTCCATTTTCAACATAATATTTAAGATGCATGCGATTGTCCAAAGGTTAAACACATAACACATAGGTACATGCTAATATCTAGTGGTTGAACGAGATTTGACTTGTATCCCCCCCCCCCCCCCCCCCCCCCCCGAAAAACAACGAAAAACACGAAAAGATGGGGTATGAATTTCACCTTGGTTTAGTTTGGTGGATGATTTGAAATAAGTAGAACAAGATTTCGAGCTTGGCACTTGGTTGGAGTGGATGAACTTCTAAGAATGATTATTACCCTAACAACATAAACAAACAATTATATGTGTAAAAATGGTGGAACTAATATATAATCATATATAAACACTAGGGGATTAGGATAATACTTACTCAAAAATCTAAGGAAGCTTGAAGAGTAAATCCTTTGAAAAGTGGAAATGGGTTCTTGAAAGAAAGAGGAACTTTAACAGAAGATGGAATAAAGAAACGATGAGGTCTTTTAGAGATGATCTCGTTGAAATAGACAGAGTAGGTTTGATGTGATGTTTTATTTATCTGGTGGTTATATTATGGATATATGTTGGGTTATATGCGTAGATTACTATGACTTGCATGAGGAAAATATGGGGTATCACATCTTAAAGTCAACTTCTTTTGTCTTATTCATATCCTAGTCCGTAAACCCCATTAACTAAGTCTAATTTGGAGTTGTTTACGGTTGAGGAGTGCCCCATGGAAGGGTTTACGGTCTGTGCATCCCTCATGGAATGTGTTTACAACCATAGGGTGGTCCAATAAGGAGTTCACGGCCAAACCATGGCCCATTAAAGGGGTTCATAGCCAAACATTGATCACTAGGAGGTGTTTTCGGTTCTAGGTCCTTTCCTTTAGTGTTTTTGGCCTTAATGGGTTAATTCTTTTGGGTTTTCGGCCTTAGTGGATCATTAGGAAGTGTTTACGGCCAAGGGATGGCTTATTTGAAGTGATTTTGGTCATGAGATGTTCTACAGTAGGGTACTAGGCTAGATGTTAAAACAATGTTCACATTTCTTGAATTTTGTTCCCCCACTTTGATTATTCGTGTTTTATTAAACTTTTTTACTTTCAAGGGGGTTATCTTATATATATGGTCTTCAAAGTTTAAGTACGTATAATAGCTTATATAAAACATGTTCTTCATGGCTTTCAATATTCCAGGATAGGTGGGATACTAGGCTAAATACTAATAGACAATATTTTGAATCCATGGTTCCTGTTCCAATCTATTAGTCTAGTTTTGCCTTGATAAACTTGTTTACTTTTCAAGAGTTTATCTTATCCATGATTTCCAAACTGTACATAGCCTTATACATGCACTCATGCCCTTTTGGTTTTCAAGGTTTTATTGTAATAGGGTTACAATTTAGACCTTGCTTGATCCAAAACTTTCAGGTTGTCACATCATCCCCCCGTTAGAGGGAATTTTGTCCAGAAATTAGCTTTTTCAACGACTCTTGCAACTAGGAGAAGTTGCGGGTACCTTTGTTTCATATGGTCTTTCCGTTCCTAGAGGAATTTGGGCCCTTGCTTGGTGTTCCGGCAGACCTTCACTATTAGTATTTGACATTGCTCTTTTGGTTTCCTTGCCCATGATCCCACATGTTCTTCTTCAGGGTGAAGGTTCTTGTTTACCTTGATCCAATCGAGTGGGACTACAAGAGGTTGGGCGGTTAGTTACCTATTAGGGTTGGATACATGGAATGTGGTTTGCACGATGCTGAGTCTTTGTGGTAACTGAAGTCCATGGGCTTCTGGACATATCCTAGCAAGGATCTCAAATGGCCTAATAAAGGTTGTGTTCCTGATGTCCTATAGGTAGTGTTCATAGACCTTAAGGATGGTATTATAGAATTCTGAGCCAGTGGTACGCCGACTTTGCTTGTTCCCTTAAAGTTGGTTGGATAAGTTTTCGATTCAGGATAGGGATATCGATCTTTGAGGGTGGGTCTGTTTGACTCTTAGCAGTCGGTGGTCCTATGGGCAATTGTAACGCCTGTGTTTCCGGGCTTGCCATTTTTAGCAATGTAATGGTCTAGGTTAACCTTTGTAACCCGTTTTGAAATAATAAGATTGTATTATTTGAGTATTATGTGTTTTGTGCTTAATTGCTTAATTATGCGGTTTGATTAATTAAGAATAAAAATAAGTGTCAAAATTTAAGTGTAAAATAAACTTGATATCTTTAGATAATATTGTAGTAGTTGAAACAAGGTTTCCGAAGATATAAAGAATGCCGAAATCCGAGTTATAACGAGGAAGTTATGACCTGTCGAAGTTTCGCGACAGAACCGGCACCGCTGATTAACGTAAAAAGTGAAATTTACGTTAGAGCGATATTTAGCCTTAGTGATCTAAACGAGAATCGAAGATCTCGTTGTTAGTATCAAAGCGATAAAAAGTTAGGCGAGAACGGACGTCAAACGAAGAAGTTATGAATTTATAACGAAAGTTTCTGTCCCGGCCTATTAAAAATAAATAATAAAATAAAGTCAAAATTAGCCGACGGAGTCTAAATGAAAGTTGTATAGCGTAGTCTCACCTTTCCGTGGATATAAAGAACGTCGAAAACGGAGCTCGTATGCAAAAGTTACGCAAGTTTGAAGTTTGCTTAATAGCGTACGCCCCGCGTAATTTGGGGTATGCCCAGCGTACTCGTGAACCGCCTCAGCTACGCATGCAATGACATCACTCGAACACATACGCATGCAATGACGTTGCGTACGCCCCGCGTAAATCGCAGATCCAGCCCCTATAAAAGGAAGTCGAGTGCAGCCGATTCAGTTGCTCATTTCTTCCCGTTTTCTCGCGTTTTTGCATCGTTTTTCGTACCAGAAATATCCCGAAGCCCCGGTAATATTCCCGAGTCCCGAAGCGAGTCCCGAGATCCCGAAGATCTTGAGAAGTGCGGTTTCCGAGCCGAATATCTGCCCGCGAGAAGTTCGATTTTCGTAGAGATCTTCCAGATCTGCGGAGGATTACTACTTCTGCAAGTCGTAGTGCTGTCCGATCATCTTCTGATCAAGTGAGTGTATACTACCTTTCATAAACGCAATAATAATACAAGTATGGTTTGAGTGTATTAAGTTTATTGCCGTTTATACGTGTGAATGCGTTGTTACTTTCTTCCAACGTATAATTATGAAGTATTTTATACGAGATACGTGTTATGTGTATATTTTGTTGTTATGTGTGTGAATGTATATTCACTTTCTTCTATCTTACAGATCTGATTATTTCTATACGAAATACGTGTTATGTGTGTGCGCCTCATCTGTTATATGGAAAATGTATTGATCAAGCATGCTATACAGGTTTTGAAAATATGTATAAAAATGTATGTTTTTATCTACTAATATGTTGGGTAGAACATGGGTAGATAGTTGGTGTGTAATAAACAGATGAGAGGCTTCGTTGTTGTTTTGATCCAGTCATCTAGCGGAATTTAGATGACGACCACAGACTTTTCTAGACAGTCTAGTGGAACGCTAGCATGCTCATAACCTGTAGGTGTTAATGAACTTGGGTGTTCATTCGTTGTATTCCATCCCCCTCATGGTTGCCTTATTTGACTTATATTGCTGAGGAAACCCCGCAGCATGTGTTGTCACCCCGATGAAAATATTCTTAGATTAGGTCCCTTGTGTTAGTTATTTTAGGGACATAAAGTGAGAATAACGGGAATGGGTAACTGGGTTATTGTTGGTTGATAATAATAAATTTAATTATTTATTGTGGGTTGAAAACCCTATATGCTCACCAGGCTCCCAAGCCTGACCCACTCAGTTTTATTTGTATTACATGAAGTGGCGGAAGGGCATGAGATGGACGAACCATCAAGTTGTTTTGTTTACAAGTCTGCATATGTTTATATTTGTTGAATGACTTGTAATGTATTCGTTTATGCTTATTGGTCTATATCGGAACATGACACCCCGAGTTTTGATTATAATGAAAATACATTTCTTTTATGAAATGCTTCGGTAAACATTGTTTTATCATGTTTTGTTTTTGGGAACAAATTCCGCAACTCTTTCAAATCAAAAGGATTTACTCTGAAAATATTTAAAAGCATAAATGAAAATCGGTCTTTTCTGGCCGAGATTTTGGGGATGTCACAGCAATTCACCTTTCCTCCTTATGAGTTGGATGGGTGCTTTTTGAGGTTAGAGACTTGGTCTGATAGTTTCCTTACTTGTTAGGTCGTTCTATTGATCGGACAATATCTATCTCTGTGTTGTTGCTAAGTGGTATTGGGGTTTGGCTATGGGGGCGGCTCTAAGAGTCAAGTTAAGTTCGAATTCATCTTGATGCATGGGTGATGTTCTGAAAGACCTTCTGGAAATTACTTCAGGAAGGTTGTAAATTTATGGGTTACCCTTGATGTCTTTTGTTTCTTGTCTTTTATTGCTACTGTGGGGAAAGGGTGTGGTATATCTTACATAGGTACTTATGAGTCCAGACGCAAAAGATGATTCAGAGATTTATCATTATAGATTGAAAGGGTTTCGTTAATTGGTCGGGTGAGGCAAAGGGTCTCTTCGTAGCCCATGAAATTCGGTATGGTGAGGACCAAGCAAATCCTCATAAAAGGACAACGTTGGGACTTCTTATTGTAGTCGATGTTAAGTTGTCTTGAAAGGGAGATGATTTTTTAGAATGATAGTGTATTTTATATACATTTTTATCTTTGTTATTACTACTGCGAATATTTCATACCGAGATTAGTGGGTTCTAACAACACGAGTGCTTGGATAACTAATGATGAAATCTCGTAGTATGTTCCCTACTAGGTCTCTTTATAATGGTTTGGTGTAACCTAGTCGTATATAATTAAGAGTGAAGAGACAGTCGACTGAGTGACCCTGCCCTAAATCCACAACCAGACAAAGAACATGAATTAAGGCGGAATCACATACTCTTAGCCTGTAGAATCTTAATTATACATGTCATGTTGAAACATTTTACAAGTTGGAAAGTAGGTGACGGGGAAAAAAGAAAAAGTAAAACACTAGAGTTGGAGGTGGTATGATAAAATTCATAATAAGTTTTAAGTTTATAAGACAAAATGGAAATAGTTGGTAGGTGGTAAGGAGTAAAATTAAGTTATTTTGAAAGTTTGAACACTTTTATACTTTTCGAGTTTTTGTTTTCGTAATTTGATTCAGCTTATCTCATCCCTAATTTTCATTTTAATTTTAATACTTGAGTTTGACCCATTACAAGTTTATAATATATACTATAAAAAATGATATATAATTAAACGAGTCATATTCGAGCTGAAAGTTTTGACCCCGACCTAACCCGTTTAATTTTCGTGTCGTGTTAACCCATGTACATAAACATGTCAAAATTTGTTACCCCAACACTAATTTCATGTCGCCTTATTGTATTAGGTTTTGCTAGATAAAGTTGTCATCATCCTTTCTTTAAAAATTACTAAATTTAAACGGGTTCTACTAGGGGTGAGCGCAGTGCAGTTATTAGCCAAAACCTCACCACTAATCGCAAATGCGGTTAATCCATTTTCAAAACTGCTTGATGCGGTTATTTTTGCGGTGAGTTTTTTTTTTATTTTATTTTTTTTATTTTTTTATTTTTTTATTTTACGGTTATTAACCACATGAATTTGATGCGGTTATTTTGTGTGGTTTTTAACAACAATTTATAACTCAAACGGTTTTAAGAGTTCAAACATATTACTTGTAATGATAAAAAACCATAAGATATAAGACAATTAACTTAAATCACAAACAACTAATATCTTAAAAACGTAAAATCAATAGTAATTAACAATAAATATCTTAAAATTGTCTAATTTTATCATTTTTCAAAATTAAATATAAAAAAAACCAATACTTTTGTCTTCTAGTATTTTATCCATTTTTCATCTATAAAACTTATCTTATTTTTAATATTTACTATATAAATAATTAATAAAAAATTGTATATAATATATGCGGTGCGGTGCGGTCCGGTTTTTTTACGGTTTTTGTAAACTAATAAATGCACTGCATCGCAAATTTGCGGTTTTTGAAAAACAAAAAACCTCACCATCGGTTTTTATTACGATTGTGGTTTATCGGTTACGGTTTGTACGGTTAATTTTAATTACGGTGTGGTTTTTGACGAGTCGTAAGCTCTACCCATTTAGTACAAAGATCGATACCCCTAAAACGTGAATGTTGCCCGATTTGCCGTTTTAGGACTTGCTAAGCTCATTCTCTTTTTGTTTTCCAATTTTCTTTTTTTATAATATCGTGGGACCCAATAAACGTGAGAAGTCATCGTTTCCTATTGGGGTGAAATGACCGGAAAGCCCTCAACAAACTTCGATGGAATCTACAAGGTGAATTACATCTATTTTACTTACATATTATCTGCAGCAGACACCAAAGATGCTGAAGAAAATGGCCGTGATCCGGTGGTTAGTGGTGGCGTTACTGCTGGTTTTTCGCATCCAAGAAGTTAGATCAGGTGCCTCAGATCACAAGTACAAAGAAAAAGAGGAAGTTCCCATTTACGCCAACAAAGTCGGCCCCTTCCATAACCCTAGGTATCTCTTATGGATTCTTTGACTAGATCGCTGTTTCATTCGTTTGATCTTGTGCATCATGATGCTTGTTCTCTACTCCATTTCTTCCGTTTTCATGCTTTTGCTACAGTTTAGTGGATCTGTTCTGTTATTTGTTGGATCTCAGCTTCAGTTATGTTAGTTAGGGTTTTATGTTTCTGTAGCTGTAAGTATCGATCGGATGTGGTGGTCCCTATCACTACGACTCTGTGACTCCCGTCGGCATTGCAAGGAAAGCTGCCCAATTATGTGCAGCTTTTAATATGGATAAAGTGTAAACCTAAATTGAGATACAATTCATGTCTGTGGGACTATAAGTCCAGAACTTCAAATGATCATTTGAAATTTGTTTAACTGAAACTGGATGAGTCTATGAATGATGGTAAAAGATTGGAAGCGCTAAATTTGCACTTAAATGCTCCCCCATCCTGAATAAAGGAGCTTTTTTTGCTCTAAAAAGTCTAAAAGACTGATTAGTTTCCAGTTGTTAATTGTACCTCACCATGTAATTTGTTATACACATGTATATAGATCTTTAATGCCTCCAACCCAAACATAAAGACCTGAATTTGAACAGATTATGTAGTTTATAATGTCAATCATTTATAATGCCTAAATCAGGCTTAAAAAACATTCATATTGGCTAATAAAAGATTATGAAGTACTACAAGAAGATGGGAGTATCATGCTTGTGGCTCAGCAACACAAGAAATTCACTTCAGCCCTTTTGTATTGATGATTATGTAACTTATTCAGTCAATCTCAACAAAAAAAAATCCTAAAGTCTTTAGAAAACTTATCGTTTTCTTCTATGTAGATACTAGATAGGTTTTTCAGTAATGAGGAAGTGTTGCCTAGTGCCTACTTCATGTTTTCCAATCTGTATATGTTCTTAAGTGCATTTTGTTTTTTCATATTTGTATACTCTTTAGAATTTAAAGAACCTTAAACTCATAGCTTACAGCATATATACTTACATGCCTTCTTATACACTCATTTTATATGTCTGATTTCTTCTACAGTGAAACATACCGCTTTTTTGATCTACCCTTCTGTTTACCAGGTGTGTATACTTGTTATCTTATTACATATTACCTTTCATTATTTTATTTCTTGAATCTGTAATTCCTCATTGATGCAAATGTTGATTGCAGCTCATTTAAAGGAGAAGCCAGAAGCTCTTGGTGAAGTACTGAATGGAGACCGATTAGTCAGTGCCCCTTATAAGCTTCCATTTATGGTTGAAAAAGACTCAGAAATTGTTTGCAGAAAAACACTAACAAAAGGGGAAGTATTTAAATTCCGAAGTGCTGTTGCCAAGGATTATTATTTCCAAATGTACTATGATGACTTGCCTTTCTGGGGCTTTCTAGGGAAAGTTGAAAAAGACAAAAATGACCCTAGCGAGGAAAGATATTACCTTTTTAAGCATCTTCACTTTGAGATCCACTACAATAAAGATCGTGTCATAGAAATAAACGCGAAAGCTGATCCTAATGCTGTGGTGGATCTCACTGAAGACAAAGAAGTTGAGGTGGAATTCATGTATACAGTCAGATGGAAAGAAACAAATATTCCGTTTGAGAATAGAATGGAGAAATACTCTCAATCTTCTTCACAACCACATCATTTGGAAATCCATTGGTTTTCAATCATTAACTCATGTGTCACTGTTCTTCTGTTAACTGGTTTTCTTGCCACCATTCTTATGCGTGTCCTGAAGAACGACTTTGTTAAGTAAGGACTAAGGAATTATATCCATTTATTTTACGTGCAATTACTTTTTTACCCTTTGTTAATTGTTGATTTGTGAAAAAAGGTACGCTCATGATGAAGAGGCAGCTGATGATCAAGAGGAGACAGGGTGGAAGTACATTCATGGTGATGTGTTTAGGTATCCAAAGTACAAGTCTTTGTTTGCTGCTGCCCTTGGTTCTGGGACCCAGCTATTTTCTCTGTAAGTAGAATATTTTTGAATTAAAGGAGAAATGCAAGAAATGGTTATCTTGCATTTAGCCCTTGAGTTATTTATCTAATACTTTTCATGTTCAATGGATTAGTTTCTGAATTGTGTTTGATTTTATTCAGTGCACTTTTTATCTTTGGATTGGCACTTGTTGGTGTGTTTTATCCATATAATAGAGGAGCTCTGTTCACTGCATTGGTTGTCATATATGCTCTTACTTCTGGGATTGCAGGATACACTGCAGCCTCCTTCTATCACCAACTAGAAGGAACTAATTGGGTATGTAAATGTAATGTTACTCTACAAATTATAAGGATTATTGCTTCCATATTCTCTTTACATTTTATTAAGCATCCACAATGTTTGACCTCATATAAACGCCTAAAGACTTGCCACATCAGCAACACATAAACTTATGCACTTCATAAAAGTTCTTATGTTTTGGCCTCATAATTGATTTAGTCATTATATGTTTTTTTTTATTCAATTAAGTCCCAAAAACCGGGAATTGTATTCAATTTGACCGTTTTACCCGGTCAACAGGTCATCCTACTTTCAAAAGTTACATTTTTGGCCCAAATTTTAAATTTTATTACAAATTTGGTCAAAAATTTACTCTTTTGGCCAAGATTTCATAATTTTGTTATGATTTCATCCTAAATTAAGTTTTTTACATTTTTTTTTTTCAAAACAAAATTTCAAATATGTTTTGTTTGTTGTATAAAATCATATTTTTACAAAAAAAACTTATTTTTCACATAAAAAACCTTCTTTTTTGTATATAATTTTTTTAAATAAATACCTATTTTATAAAAGTTTTTAAGGGTATATAGGGGTATAATAACGTATTTTACATATGTGTATTTCATGCATTTTCACATAACTATGTTTTTATAAATAGGTATTTAAAATAAAATAATGTTTTTGTAAATATGTATTTTGCATATAAAAATGTTTTGTTTTAAATATATATAGAAAAAGAATGTTTTTGTGTGAAAATTGTGTTTTTTTTTTGTATAAATATGATATTATCCAACAAAAAAAAACATATTCGAATTTTTATTTGAAAAAAAATATGTAAAAAACTAAATTTAGGATGAACTCGTAACAAAATTTTGAAATCTTGGCCAAAAGTGTAAAATTTGGACCAAATTTGTAATAAGATTTAAAATCTGGGCCAAAAGTGTAATTTTTGAAAGTTGGATGACCTGTTGACTGGGTAAAAGGGTCAAATTGAATACAATTCCCGGTTTTTGGGACATAATTGAATAAAAAACCATACAAGGACTAAATCGATTTTGAGGCCAAAACATAAAGGACTTTTATGGAGTTCTCCCTTATGTTATCTAAAAGTTTTGTTAACTAAAAACTACAATAATTAAAAAGCTACATTTAACTAGTTTGTGAAAAAAATCTAAAAGTCTAAACATGTGAAATCATCAACTTTAATTATTTCATATAACAAATCAAAAAACATTTCACTTTCTATATAAAAAATAAAAACATATTAGTATCAATAATATTCGATATCAGCATCATTTTTAAAAAAAACACTAATAAGATCTTTTCAATTATGATATACAGGTGAGAAACCTACTGTTAACCGGATGCCTCTTCTGTGGGCCCCTCTTTCTAACCTTCTGCTTCCTAAACACTGTTGCAATCGCATACACAGCCACAGCTGCACTTCCCTTTGGAACAATTGTAGTGATTGTTTTGATATGGAGTTTGGTGACATCACCTTTACTTGTTCTCGGGGGTATTGCCGGAAAAAACAGCAAAGCTGAATTCCAAGCTCCTGTTCGCACCACAAAATACCCGAGAGAGATTCCACCTCTCCCATGGTACAGAAAAACCATCCCTCAAATGGCCATGGCCGGCTTTCTCCCTTTCAGTGCTATCTACATTGAGCTTTACTACATCTTTGCCAGTGTGTGGGGCCACAGGATTTACACCATTTACAGCATCTTATTTATTGTTTTCATCATTCTCTTGATTGTCACTGCTTTCATCACCGTTGCTTTGACTTACTTCCAACTTGCTGCTGAGGACCATGAATGGTGGTGGAGGTATGTCTTGTTTTTTTTACCTTTCGAATCCGTACTTTTTTCAATATAATTTATTTTTGAATTATTTTTATTTTTTTCAGGTCTTTCCTATGTGGAGGGTCAACGGGTGTTTTCATATACGGGTATTGCTTGTATTACTACTATGAAAGATCTGACATGTCGGGATTCATGCAGACCTCCTTCTTCTTCGGTTACATGGCTTGCATTTGTTACGGCTTCTTTCTCATGCTCGGCATGATCGGTTTCCGTGCTGCCTTGTTCTTCGTCCGCCACATTTACCGCTCAATCAAGTGTGAATAGAAGCTCAAATCTCAAAGCTATGAGAACAAAGCGTCCAAGTTAGATGTTTGATGGATGTTTTGATAGTTTATGTTGTTTTTTTATTAAATATTTTTAAAGTTTGATGAGAGGAAGGAAATTGAAAAGTAGCTACTCAATTTTGGCTTTGGGCATACATACTTGTCTTTTTCATTTTAAATCTGTACTTCTGTAGCTTGTAATTAGTGTTTGTAGTAGTTCTCACTTATTTACAAGCCCTCTACATCTTTTCCACCTGCTTTTCATATTGTGATATGACTTTGTGTATGAAGTTTTAATTCCTCCAAAAGCTAGTTCAAGTAGTATTGTTTAGAGCTTTTGGCTTTTTATGTAAGGAAATCATATTATCTCCAACACCACCGTTGATATGGCCTTTCATTTACACATACCCTCTTAAAGTTAGGGTTTTTACGGTCAACATTTTCTTCATTGAGAGCTTAAGTGAGGACCCAAACAATCCATGCTTGAAGAGTGTTTTTATAGAGCTCCTTCCTTGTAATGAAGCCAAACATTGTTGCTTGAGGCAATAATTTGGTTGGCGCAGACCAAGATGAGAAATTTAATATCATGTACATAGATGTTGGAGAGGAAAACAAATTCAAAAATAAACCACCTTCTGGGTGCAACAGTCCTGAACACACTCTGTGGAGTATCTGATGCTTACATCTATGATTCGGAGGTCGAGAATGACGAGGATTGTGGTTCTGATTTTGAAGACGACACCATGGAAACGGGCCATCAGTCTAAGGACAAAGTATGGGAGGTAAAAACCGATTCTTAATCTTTGATAAAGAATTACAATCGTTCGAGAGTTGTCCAGAGGTCTCGAGATGTTTGAACTCCGATGACTTCGGCCATGGCTTCCACCGTTAAGGAGGATTGAAGAAGAAGTATGACAATTTGGTCTTTTTCAAGCCAGTGAGGGTTTGAGAAGGGGGAGAAGAAGAACCGTCGATGTGAGATATAAGTTTTTGATGAGAAAGGAGTGGATAAACTTGATTCTTCCATAAGATATAACTGGAAGATGATAATTTGTTTGTAAGCATAGAGAGTCCTGTTTCAGTAGCCATGTAGGTAGGGTTGAGAAAAAATTGGATCTATTAGCTGATACCATATGAGAGGTAAAAACCTATTCTTATTAATCTTTGACAAAGAATTACAATGGGGTATAAATACAATTACAATGAATGAACAAAAGGAAATAAAACCAGTCTTAAATTAGGAAATGATATTATCCCTTTTCGTCAATACAAAGATGGTTTAGGTGTTAATCTCTTTTGTATCATATGCAAATTTTGAAAGACTTGATTACACTTTCTTATGCAATTTGGTTATATTTTCTTAATGTTGTATATCCTAATTACAGGGTCTGCTTGAATAAACAAATGATATCCTTCTTTATGTGGAGCACATGCAATGTACTAAACACATATATTCCAATTTCAAGGAAGTTATACCGAATTGCTTATGAACATTTGAATTAAAGGCACCCCATTACATTGTGCATGACTTATTTTGGGAGTGGAATAGCTTGTGAGGCAGTGGAAGATGACATTGTTGAATGTTCAATTTCATCATCTTGGAGGCCATGAAGAAACCACTCATAACTATGCTTGAAGAAATCAAATTATACATGATGGATAAGTTTTTTAGAATGCTTTAAAAGGTTGGTAGATGAGAAGGCGATGTATGTCCTACTGATATTAAAGAGATGAGAAATTTTGGTGAAGATATGAGGTATGTACTTTTATCCCTTTTCCTTTTAAAGACCGAAAAGTTTATCTTACTAAAGTTGTTTACATACTAATTTGCAGGAATTGGATTATTTCCCCTAGGATGGATTAGGAACTAGGAATGGCTATGAACCCTATTGTGTGGATTTGGGGTTACATGCATGTTCATGTAAGTCGTGGGTCATCTGTGGATACCTTGTGTTCATGCACAAACTAATATCTATTACACTCATAAAGATCTGACTAAGTTTATTAGCATTTGGTTTAGTAAGGAGAGGTGCAAAGATACTTACTTTAGGAATTTGCAACATGTGAATGTAAGTAATGGGTAGCTACTCCATATACCAAACCACCCCCTAGCTAGAAGGATGCCAAGTAGATCAAGTATCAAGAGAAGAATGCATATTTCTGAAAATAATGACAAGTACTACCATATGGGAAGGTCTAGAATAATCCAATGTACAAATTGCCAACATAAGGGTCAACAAGGTTTCATGTAAAAATCCAACAGTTGCCCCACAACCAAACCCTAAAAAAAGAAGGAGACCTAAGCTGGATCCAATTGTTAGTAGGGATGACAATTCTCGTCACGACCCGCGGCACGACACAAAATAATTGGGTTTGGGTTGAATTTTTCAACCCGCCAATCAGCCAACTCGCCAACCCGGCCGTTTATTAAACGGGTTATATATGAGTTTCTCAAAAAATAAACGTGTTGACCTGCCAACCTGTTTATATTTTTAATAATATATATAATTTTATTTTTAAATGTATTTATGTATCAAGTATCATGTCGATTCTTTTAATTGGGCCAACGCCCAATGCCAATACCATAACCTTGAAAGTCCTTACGCAAATCCCATTATTGGACCAATTTACTAAATTGGGCCCAAATTCCTAATTGTGCTTAACATAATGATCCATTGATCCAAAACATAATATTCATAAAGTCCAGCAAAGGCCCAAATCCAACTAGCCCAAACCCAAAGCCCAAAATCACCAAAGTCCACAGAAGGCGTACGCTGGGCGTATCCCAAGGCTACACGGGGCATACACGAGTATCACATTAACTGGAAAACGGGATCATTGACTTAGTACACTGGTCGTACAGAACCTTACGGTGGGCGTACGCAGGGTTTCACCAAAACCCTAATAAGTGCTTAATGACTTAAGCACTTAAGCTCAAACTCCAGATCCAGTGACCAAATGTGCCTAGGACTCATAAAGTCTCGAAATTTATCACTTTGGATGTCTAGAAAGCTCTTAATCCATTAAGACTCTTCTACACCATGCATGGGATATCTTAAGCCATTGGGACCTCATTTTATCACTTGAGACCTCTTCAAGGTCTAGAAAGGACAACTTATCTCGTCCAAAATGCATCATGCACCATATTGGGGGTATTTGGGATAAGAAATGGTTCCATAATGCTAGAAAGGCTAGATCAATGACCTACAAGCATAAAGTTTGAAGCTTTTTACCTCCTGGAGCTTCTAGGGCACAACAAAACTTTAGATCTACAAGCCAATCTCCTTCTTCAACTATTTGTTGCAATGGCTTCACCTTCAATAGCTCAAAATACCCACCAACTGACTCTCACACATAAGAACTAGGGTTTGGGGATGTTTCTTGAAGATGGAGACTGAGAAGGAGGAGAGAAAATGAGTCATAAGGATGTTTATATAGCCCTTAACCTGAGATATTAGGGTTTCCTTCAGATATGAGTACGCCCAACGTACACAAGTGTACGCCCAACATACTCCTTCTGGTCCCAAAATTACAATTTAGCCCTTAGGCTCTTCATGGCTTTACCCTTCCATCCCCAGTGAATACAAACGACAAATCTTGGGATGTTACATGTAGTCATTAAACTACTTGACAATCGTACATCAAGTCTTCAAGATGAATCACTTCTTCACCCATAATTCTCAGACTTCATTTTTTTTGACAATTCATATAAAACTTGATTGCTAAATGGTCCAACTTGTTATTATGATATATATTTTCTTAGATTGGTAGAAAAATAGAAGTTGAACCTATTATAAATAAAAAATAAAATATTCTACACATTTAAAGAAAAATGATAGTTTGTTGCCATTTAACATATTTCCACATTAAAAACAGATTGGATTTAAAATCTACAAAAATACACTTTTAATTATTATTATGTCGTTTGATGAAAATACCAAATTCATTTTGTAAATAAAGTTTCTTTTTAAAATGATCCATCTTATTGCAATTCATACCAAAAAACTATGAAGTTATTTATGAAAGAATGCATGGGATTTATTAAAATGCATGATTAAAGATGCTGGTCATTAAAGTATAGAAACAAAACATGAGGGAACATTTATGTAAAATTCAATTTTCCGAAAAGTACACGATAACCCCCTTCAACAAACATTTCCGGAGTATATAAAGTACATGATATATGTTGACATACATGTAAAATATTGCATCTACTGGTGTCCATTGTATCAAACGTCTAAGATGTGGAAGAAAATGTTGGTGGTACGGTTTTGCTAGTGGCAATACTAGTGGCTTTTAGCATTGAAGAAGTTCAATCGGATGCCTCATATCAAAAATACAAATCTGGTGATGAGGTCCCAATTTATGCCAACAAAGTCGGTCCTTTCCATAACCCTAGGTAGGCATTATCCTCTATATGTAGATTAGATCTCTGTATTATGCGTTTTCTTCTTCACATTATGTTTCTTACTACTGCTTGCACTGACTTAGTGGATCTATTTTGATAATTAAGGTTTCTATGTTAGTAATTTGTTGGATCTCAGTTTAAAATATGATAATCAGGGTTTTATTGCTTACTTCCAAGTTTTATCGGCTGAACTTTAGATTGGTCGATGATCGTTCAGCTAATTCGTGTTTGCATTGTAAGAAAATTCACTAAGTTATGAGAAACTTATAATCCACAAATTAAGGGGAGGAAAAGAGTTGTGTAGTTAATTCGTTAGCCAAACTGAAATGAGAGATAGGATTGCACTATTCATAAGGGAAATTTTAGGAATTTGTATACAAAAAACTAGAAATGGTCCTTGATGAACTTTCTCATGTTATTGAGTGTCTACAAGGTAAAATTGACATGAAATATAGAAAGAATAGGCCCTAGAAATCTTAGTTAGAGAATGTGTAGGTTTAGGATTACTAATTTGTGTGTATTCTATGAAATGCATTTGATTTCTTCAAATTTGAAGAACCTTCAACTTATTCAGCATATTCAGTTTATATGTATGCTTCTTGAAACCTCATTTCATCACTTTTTCTTCTTCTACAGTGAAACATACCGCCTTTTTTTATCTACCCTTCTGTTTACCAGTTGCTTATTTCTTATTGTATCATTATTTTTTTTTGTTTCTTTGACTTACTGCTCTTGCCACTAAACATCATTGATGCAATTGTTGCTTTCAACCCATTTAAAGGAGAAGCTAGAAGCTCTTGATGAAGTACTAAATGGAGACCTTTTATTCAATGCTCTTTATAAACTTGACTTCATGGTTGAAAAAGACTCTGAAATTGTTTGTAGGAAAAAACTTACAACACAAGAAGTATCTAAATTCTGAAGTGCTGTCACCAAGGACTATTATTTCGAAATGTACTATGATGACTTACCTTTCTGGAGCTTTCTATAGAAAGTTGAAAAAGACAAAAATGACCCTAGCAAGGAAAGTTATTACCTTTTTAACATCTTCAATTTGAGATCCTCTACAACAAAGATAATGTCATAGAGATAATCGCGAAAGCTAATCCTAATGATGTAGTGGATCTCACTAAAGACAAAGAAGTTGAGGTGGAATTCATGTATAAAGTCAGATGGAAAGAAACAAATATTCCTTTTGAGAATAGAATGGAGAAATACTCTCAATCTTCTTCACAACCACATCATTTAGAGTTTCACTGGTTTTCAATTATCAACTCATGTGTCATTGTTCTTCTCTTAACCAGTTTTCTTGCCACCATTCTTATGCGTGTCTTGAAGAATCAATTTGTTAAGTAAGGACTAAGGAATAGTATCCATTTATTTTACATACAATTCCTTTTTTTTTACCCTTTGTTAATTATATTATTTGCAAAAAGGTATGCTCATGATGAAGAGGCATCTGATGATCAAGAGGAGACTGGATGGAAGTACATTCATGGTGATATGTTCCGGTATCTAAAGTACAAATCTTTGTTTGCTACTGCCCTTGGTTCCGGGACCCGACTATTTACTCTGTAAGTAAACTAGTTTTTGCACATTTTTAGTACAATATTTAATCCTCATTATATTGATTACTATTTTTTTTTAAATATCAGAGAACTTTTTGTCTTCATACTTGAATTTGTTGGTGTATTTTATCCATATAATCGAGGAGCTCTTTTCAATGCACTTGTTGTGATTTACGCGCTTACATCCAGAATCGTAGGCTACACCGCATCGTCTTTCTACCACCAGCTAGATGGAAGCAACTGGGTATTATACAAATTTACCAATATAACATTTGCTTCACCACATAGTTTCAAATCTAACATCTCTCAATCTCATTCATCAACAGGTGAGAACCCTGCTATTAACCGGATGCCTCTTTCGTGGGCACCTCTTTCTAACCTTCTACTTCCTAAACACTATTGCATCGCATACACAGCCAAAACTGTACTACCCTTTGGGACAATTGTAGTTATTGTTTTGATATGGAGTTTGGTGACATCATATTTACTTGTTGTAAGACTACGGGGGGTAGTCGTAGCATTCACTAGCGGTCAGATAGTGACAGAGTGTCGTGAGATTGCGGATGTAGCTGTAGCATTTACTAGGTTCGTAGATGGCATGAGCGTGTTGTTGGAAAGAGGAAGGAACAGTAGCACCCAACAGTTTGGGTGTACCAGTAAGGATATGGAAATCTGCGGATTGGATTTCGAAATTACCTAACAGATTAGATCTGGTTGAGCTAGTGATAAGACTGTAGGAACGCCACTACAGTTATGAGATCAAGGAAGCAAGAGATTGCTTAAGGTCGTTTGTGATATAATCCTAGCATTGGTCATGTAGCAATCACTTTTAGCCTTGGATTTGGTAACGTTAGGATTCGACACATGGACCCGATCGGTTGGATCAGGAGGTTGTTTGAGCCATAATGTCATGATATTTAGTGGCAACTAGTTCCAGAGAAGGATTTCGTTCAGAAGTCGACTAAGTAGGGAGCCCTTTGGCTCTGCTTCTGGGCCGTAACCTGGTGTTTCAGATGATTGGTGAATGAATTGAGACCAGGGAGGTCTCGTTACTTTTTGGAAAACAGACATGTGGAAACATATTGCTTCAGGAAGTTCAGTGTTCGAGCAGTTTCTGTGTTTGGGCGGTGTTAGTATTTGTGTTTTATGTTGCAAGTACAGACGAAATAACTGGTTGATTGCGAAGTGACAAGTCACTCACATCGAGATTAGCTGAGCCTTGAACAAGTATAAGTGATCTGCAAGGATAATTAGGTCTGTGATCATGTTTTATAGTGAGAACCTCAAGCTATCAGAAGTTTAGGAGATAGTTGTGGGATAAACGGAATGGATTCATCAATGATGATTCAGTATGAGTGGTCTGTTAGGGATTCAGACCACCTCGAGACTACAACTTTCAGACTTATTAGATGTATTTGCTGCAAGGGTTCGTTTAGTTTTGGGTTTTAGAACCCTGTGAGCGATGATTTGGGTTGCCTTAGAAAGGATAGGAGGTACCCAGGATTATGGCCATGTTACTTAAGTGGCTTGGCGTATAAGAAATGGTAAGGAATGATTTCGAGGACGAAATCTAATTTAAGTGGGGGAGAGTTGTAACGCCCCGTTTATTTAATAAATAAATAAACAAATTAATGAATGAATAGTAGCCCTAAAATTTATAATTATATAGCAAAGTGTGGATCTCGAGGAGTTAACTATCATAATTTTAGAGGGCTGGGATTAACGTGTAAAATCCGGACTTAATTTATAAGTAATATTAAAGACAGGGGTTGCTTGGTAATAATTAGGACTCGATAGGAAAGGAATTATGAAAACAAGGGCTAAAGAGTTAATTAAGGACCTCATTTGAAAATAATTGTAGAGGGAGGGACCACTTAGTAAAATATGGGGCTTATTTTGTAAAGGAGTTACATGGATAGGGTTAAAAGGGTAAATATTAGATTACATTTGAAAGAAAAGGGAAGGGAGGGATTGCTGTTGCCATTATGGAAAACTTTTATATGAGTCGGGAATTTAGGGTCCTGTAACCTTAACCCTAGAGGGGATCTACAACCGCCACTTCTCTCCATCCTTATGCCCCCTCATCGGTGCCACCACCACCCCATTTTACGATTGGCGGATGGCTGCCATGCAAAGACAGAGTCTCCACTGCTATTCTTCTCCTTCTTCTTCTTCAGTCGCTGCCACGAGACGTTGCATCCACCACCCGCTACTTCGCAAGTCAGAGTCACCCAACCGCCAATGGAATCCATAACCACCACCATGGCGTGCGCTGCTACTCCTACCCTTCAATGACGACAAGGCCGTTGCCTGCTGCTGTGTTGTTGATGAGCGCCTTTGCGGCGTGGTTGTCGGAGGCGCAACCGAATCGTGAAGGTGCCTCCGCCACATCCCTCATTCTTGTTGCGTCATCACAGGTCCAATGCCGCCGTTAGCCGCTTTTGTGACTCCTTCGAGCTCTATCCGTCGATGTCATCGATGATTGTAGGTGCTGCCATCACTGCCGACCAAAATACACCACCAAGAGGGTGGCTGGGTTCTTGTTGCAACCTGAGCATGTGTATGTACCTGTATTTCCACTGTTGGTGTGTGATATGTGTGCTTGGGAGGTATTTATCGCCGGAAAGCAAGTGCACCATCATGGTGGTTGCCGCCGGTTATAGCTTTTCTATCGCCGTATGCCGCCACTGGCTATCACTAGGATGGCTGTGTGTGTGTGCTTATGTTAGTGTGCGTGTGTGTTATTGATATTCGAGTTGTAAAATGTATTAGCAAAAGAATAATGAAAGAAACTCAAAACCACCATCACCGTGAGATGGTGGCTACCGCCTCCTACCGCTACCGGCCGCCGTTTCGGGTGGCGGTGTGCCTCGTTTGTATTATGACTCGTTTGGGATGTTTGGATTAAATGGGCCCAATTAAGCTCTAAATGGCCTAAAAGCCCAAACATGATACTAATGGGCCTAGTAAAACCCTAATGGGCCTAATGATCCTTAATTGATCAAAAGACCTAGCTATTAGGCCTATTGGGCTAAGATGGGGTTGGAAACCCTAATTAGGGTTTAGAAACCCTAATTTTGGATTTATGGGCTTGGACTTATCGAGACCCACATTTGGGCCATTGGAATGGAATTGTGTATTAAGCCCAATCACACCATATGATTTAATTAGAAGGATGATGGAATTAATGAATTAAGTCCTTAATGGGTTAAGTGAGAAACACTTAACCCTAATTGTCATTTTATGAGAAACCCTAATTTCACGTGGGTTTATTTTTGGACCTTTTTTTTGGGCCTTGATGATTGGATTATTAATGGGCCATCCAAGATCAAGCAAATGGACTAGAATAATTAATGGGCTTTGAGGTAAGGCCCATATAAGGAGTTGGGCCTAATTTGGAAAATTGGGCCATATCTTGGGTCTTTATAATTATGTGACATTGGGCCATTAGATTGTTGAATGTTGGACTAGACTAAATGGTTGAGCCTTATGGTAAGACCTTGTAAAGGTTTGGGCCCAATTTGGAAAATCAGGCCATATGTTGGGCTTTGACTCATAGTTGACTCTTGGGCCTTTGGATTGGGCCTTGGGATTGAATAAAGCTAAGTTAGGGGTAAAGTAGTATTTACCCCCAAGTATGTATTTATGGTTATGTGTTGGAACCCAATATTAATTGGGTGATGTTTTGATTTTATCAGTTCGGAAATATGTCATCCAGCAGCCGGGGGTTATGTCTACGGTACATCCGTAGTGTGAGATGAGTTACCTTCTAGTAGAGGTGGGTCTAAGGCACCAAATGCTGGCCTACTAGTAGGTGACTATGTATGAGATGATTTTCTTTGTGATAATTTTCTGGTTTGCAAATATCTGATATGCTCTATGTGCTAGGATGCTCTGTTATATATGTTAGTAATATTAGGGTGAAATAGTCTCCGGATACCAGTTGAAAGATTCCGAAGGGGTCTTTAGAACCCATGCATGCGTAGCAGTATGTTATGTTATGTTATGTTATTATGTGGTAGTCGTAGGAGGTGAAATAGTCCCCGCTTAGCAGTTGAAAGATACCGAAGGGGAGGTTAGCTCCCGGTTACCGGTTGAAAGATACCGAAGGGGTAGATCGGGAACCCAGATATGCCTGATAGTATATTTATGTATGTTATGCTATGTTATTATGCGATAGTGATAGGGGTGAAACAGTCCCCGAATACCGGTTGAAAGATACCGAAGGGGTAGGCCAACTCCCGTATATGCTTGGTAGCATGTGTGTTGCATGGTATGTGGTATGATGGGGGAACTCACTAAGCTTCATGCATATGGTTTTTAGTTTTGGTTTCAGGTACTTCGTTTTCAAAGGAAAGGAGCTAGCTCGATCATAGCGCATCACACTATGGTTCTCCGCACATGAGATATTTGGGATTACACTTTGATAATGTTTATGATAACATGTTTTGATTATTTCTATTTTGGTTTTGACATGGAATGATATTATGGATGTTTTCTTATACTGTTGGTTTTATAATACATTATTTAAAAATGAAAATTTTCGCCTTGAATTTTGGGATGTTACAGGTCGCCTGTTACACGACCCACTAACTTTGCCTGGAGTGGTGGTACCTATTATTCGTTGGTGGGGGTGGTCCGGTGATACGTAGATGACAGAAGCAGTGAACCAAAATACAAAGTTGATGAAAGGGAAGGTTCCAACACAACAATCGATCATAGTTCCCCCTAATATCTCCATCCTTTCGATTTCACTAAACAAACTCCACGTTAACGAAGTTCTTACGGACACCAATTATGTAAATTGGTCACAAGAGAAGGAAAAGTTTCTCTTCGCCAAGAAAAAATTTGAGTTCATGGACAGGACCATCAAGAAAGATGGGAATGGATCTTCGAACTACATGCCATGGATGCGATGCGATGAAATGAAATGCTAAAGGGGTGGCTTAACACTGCCATGGAGAAGAATATTCGCAACAATGTGAAGTACGCAAGCAATGCATCACAAATGTGGTCGGATTTGCTCGACAGATTCGAAAAGGAAAGCTCTCCTAGAGCATACAAACAAAAACAAAACATTACAGCCACTCAGCAAGATGGAGCCTCTTATCAACATATTTCACAAATCTCTGATCACTATTGGATGAAACTTCATCTGTCTAACCCTTCCCTCGTTGTTCGAGTGAAAATTGTTCTGGTGACATTGGAAAAAGGATACACGATTTCAAAAAAAAGGAATGATTGTATTAGTTCCTCATGGGTTTATATTCAGACTTCAATGTTATCAAAAAAAAAAAAAAAAATAGCAACCAAACCCACTCCAAATTTGGGCACTGATTATCACCTAGTGGCAGAAGAAGATAGACATAGGTTGATCTCAAGTGACAAGAGAGCTCAACTTGAATCCGCTGCGTTCAAGGCGTTTCAGAGAAGATATGGAAACCCTAATGTACCTAAAGAAAGAAGCTTTTCAAAGAATGTTAAAGACAACAGAGAAAGAAGAGATAATGAGAATTGCACATTTTGTGGGAGGAATGACCACAAGAAGGAATATTGTTTCAAGCTAGTAGGATACTCATAATGGTGGTCTGGGAGAAAGGAGAAAGCAAATCCGAAGGCTAGCCTACACTGAACCTAATTCTAGTCCCATACAAGAACCAACTAACCAATAATATCAACTATTTGTGAAACACTTTTCTAGTACCAACATTGACAAGGTAACATGATGTGTTTCCAACGTGGCAGGTAAAGAAAGCAATAAAGGTGATTGAATTATTGACTCAGGTTGCATCGAACACATAACTTATTTACTAGGTTATCAGGAGAACACGAAAAGAACTTTTTTTGAGTCCCCAGTTGTTATACCCAATGGTGAATCCATTCCTGTCAAAGGGAAATGTGATTGTGCTCTCCCAGGGGAGTAAAAGTGAACGAGGTTTTATGTGTTCTGAATTTCAAATGCAATTTACTTTCTGTTAGTCGCATAAGTAAAGATCTCCAATGTGTAGTTACGTTATTTCTTGATTTTTCTATGATGCAGAGGTTACTAGTGAGGAACTTGATTGGTGTGGGTAGATGCGATGGTGGATTGTATCGAATAGGGATGAATAAGGAATGCAATGCTATGGTGATTGTCACGAGCACATGGCACAAAATATTGGGTCATGCCTTAAAGGATAAGCTTTCTAGAATTGAGTTAGTTAAAAATAATTCCATTAGTTTTAGTAATGAAGTTTGTGACTCTTATGCTAAAGTAAAAGTTACCCGAATGCCTTTTCCTATTAACTCTATTAAAACCAAAGAAAATTCTGATTTGATCCATTGTGATATATGGGGTGGGTATTGTATACCATCTTCTACAAAGGATAATTACTTCCTTACTATAATTGATGATTTTAGTAGAGTTGTGTGAGTCTTTCTTATCAAACATAAAAGTGATGCTATCAAGTGTATTGATTGTCACAAAATGATAAAAGTCCAATTTGAGAAACATATAAAAAAATTAGATGCGGAAATGGTGGGAATTCACCTCCAATCTTATGCTTCAGTTTTATAAGGAAGAAAATATCTTATTCGAAACAACTTGTCCACATACAGTGCATCAAAACGGTGTCGTAGAAAGAAAAACACAGACATTTGCATGAGACAGCTCGAGGAATCTTTTTTAAAGAAAACATTCCAAAAATATTTTGGGGAGAATGCATTCTAATGACTATCTGCATTATCAACCACCTTCCTTCTAAAGTCATTAAAAATAAGACCCCTTACAAAATCATTTGGAACTAAATACCCCAATACGACCATATGAAAGTTTTTGCCTATCTTGTGCATCACAAAAATACGAATACAAAGGGAGAAAAATTAGAGAAGAAAGGGAAGCCTGGTGTGTTCTTAGGTTATCCACAAGGAACCAAAGGATACAACAATTTTGGTGTTGAAGCAAAGAAAATCATTGTTAGTAGGGACATGCTTTTTTGTGAAGATATTTTCCTACTCACGAGTAATCATGCTGAACATTACAACAAAGTTAAATATTACAACAAAGTTGAAGAACCTACTAATTATCATGACGACATATGTTATGAAAAACACACCATCAAGCAACCATTGGAATCTATTTTCATAGAAGAATCAACACACAATGACTATGATGGTCTCGTTAGCCCTCAAAATAGGGACATTGAGGAAGATATGCAACATAATGACACTAAAACATACCCACATGTCGAACCTGCCGATCTCACAAGTGATCAGATTCAAATTGATGAGACAGAAAACGGGAATAACTCAAGGAGCACCAAGATAAAATCACAACCACAAAAATTCAAAGATTATTTTGTCAAGCTACCCCCTTTGATCAATCATCATCAAACTGACTCCAATCAAGTGACCTCAATGGTACACCATATACCAAACTTTGTTTCTTAAGAAAGTTTTTATAAAAATCATAAAGCTTACCTAATTATCATTACCTCAAATGATGAGCTAAAAACTTTTGAACAAGCTTCTCAGGATGAACGTTGGCAACAAGCTATGCAACAAGAAACTCGAGCTCTTGAGAATAACGAAACATGGGCTCTTACTGATCTTCCAAAGGGAAAATGGGCTATTGATTCAAAATGGTTTTACAAAATAAAATATAAACCAGCTAGCGAGGTCAAATGGTTTAAAGCTCGGCTAGTCGTAAAGGGTTCACTCAGATGGAAGGAGTAGACTATCACAATACTTTTGCCCCAGTTGCAAAATTGGTCACCATGCATACTCTATTAGGAGTTTCTACCAAGAAGAACTGGTTCAAACAATAGCTCGATGTCAAGAATGCCTTCTTGCATGGTGACCTGGATGAAGAAGTGTATATGAAAGTTCCCTAAGTTTTTTCCAAAGAGAATGATACTCGTATTTATTGCCTACAAAATTCTCTTTATGGTCTAATGCAAGATTCATGGAACTAGTACCACAAATTGACAAAATTTCTTTTGAGCATAAGCTTTTGTCAGTTAAAGGCCGACCACTCATTGTTTTTGCAAAACCGAGACAAAATTTACACTGCCATCTTGATTTATGTAGATGATGTCATTATAGTTGGTGACAATTTTGACCAGATTCAACAACAAAAAAGGCAACATGATGAAGCTTTTAGTATTAAAATCTTGGAAAATTAAAATATTTCCTTGGTATAGAAGTGGAAAAAACTTCTGATGACTTAGTTCCGAGTCAACAAATGTACATCTTAGACATTCTCAAAGATAGAAGAATGTTGGGTTGCAAATAGAGCTCATTTCCTATTGAACATAACTTGAAGTTAGACCGCAGAGAAGAAGAATCTCTGGTTGATGCTAGTCATATTGTAGGCTTATTGGTCATCTTCTTTATCTTCAAGCTACACATCCTGACATTACATATGTCATTAACTTTTCGAGTCAGTCTATCTGCTTTTGATCCTAGTCAAATTCATATGCAAGGCGTGACTAGAGTGCTAAGATACCTAAAGGGGACACTGGGTTAATTAATTCTTTTACCACAACCAATTTTCAATGCTTTCTATAACTCTTATTGGCTCGGTTTTCCATACACAATACGTGAAACATCCCAAAATACAATCTAAAAATTTCATTTTAAAAATCATTTAAGAAAACCATAATTCATCAACATCACAATAAATATCATAAGTCATGTATCTCAAATCATCATAACAAATAGTGTATCAAAATCATGTGGCAAAATATCAGAGTCTAAATATCCTAGGCTGAACGAATAGTGTGTGCACTGCAATCATCCCGAGCTCTTCCCTTTGCTACCGGAAGTACCCGAGACCAAAACTGAAAACTGTAAGCACGAAGCTTAGTGACTCTCCCCAAACTAACACATACCATACACATAATCACATAATCGCATATAGCATACATTGGGCCTCACCCTACTACATCGGGCTATGCTCGACATCAGCTTGTCTGGCATCAGGCCCTGCCTGGCATCGAGCCTCACGCGGCATCAGACTGCTTTCGACATCGGGCCCCGACCAGCATCAAGCAAAGCTCGGCATACATATGAGCATAGCTACTAATACACATAACCTAAGCATAACCACTTAACTATAGACGTATACACATTCCTCGGGCCCCGCCCGACATCGGACCAAAATCCGGAAACATACAAACACTCCTCGGGAACCACCCTGGCATCGGACCGTAGTACGGAAATATACAAATACATAAACATTCAAGATTCACAAAGACAACAAGTATACTAACATTCTTCAGTTACCGTCCCGACATCGGATCGAAATCCGGAAAAACATATAAACCTACATCAGGCCCCGCCCGACATCTGACCTTAATCCAAAACATAATCATATACATAAACTGGTCGGGCTTGGTGCCTTTGACCCATTCCTATTGGAGGAAAACTCACCTCGTAGAGCTAATAGCTGGAATCTCGAGTGAAGATTTTTTGATGGCTGCTCCAATGACTCCCCGACTATTATCATCACCATAATCACTAAGTCAAAAACTGATAATCCTTCTAAGGGTAAAATAACCATTTTATCCCTGGTCAAAGTCAACATTCTGGTGAAAGTCAATGTTCTAAGTTGACTTAACTCACTGAGTTGTCTTATCAACTCATAGAGTCTATAAATCCAAAAACCTAAAATTACGATCCAACTTGTCGAGTCATCCCCTTGACTCGATGAGTTCCCTGGCTACTCATAGTCGCGATTCAGTGAATCAACTCGGCGAGTCCCTTCACAAACTCATCGAGCTCTACCTTAAATTGAATCAGGACAAAACGACTCAACTCGTCGAGTCACTCTCTGAACTCGCCGAGATCCCCTATGTGATTGAGCCATCTTAGCAGATTAAGCTCCTATCCTTCAGATCCAAACTCCTTACTCCCTATACATACTGGAAATTCCATTTTAAGGGTAGAGTTTCCAAATTTACCCATTCTTAGTCCTTCTTAATGGGTTTAGCTAAAAACCTAGTTCTCTACGACATAGATCTTGGTCCAAAAGCCATAATACTCCAAGCTAAGGCATACTAACATACGTAAAGCTCCTAACTTTCCTTCCATTCATGGCCTTTTGTGGCTTAAAAGGCCATAATAACACCTTAAAGCTTGCATGGGGATTCCATGGTCATAAAGTTTGCAACTTTATGCCATGAAACCCCTTCTAATACCTAGATCTAAAAGGTAGATCATTTGGGATGTCCATATCCCAAGGACTAATCTTTTTGGACCAAAACCCCCATGAAATGATAAGAAGGAGATCTAACAAGCTACTAAGCAAGGTTGAGGCTTGCTTACCAGAAAATGAAGAGGATGAGATGTTGCTTCTGGATCTACAATCTTCTCCTGGAATCCTCTAGCTTCTTCTTCTTCTACACGCTTCAAATCACACAAAGTTAACTAAAAATTGCTCACAAGTTCACACAAAGCTCTAAGGTTTTGTGGGTTTGGGTTTGGGACTTGGAGGCTGGAAATGAGGCTATAAAGTGGGGATTAGGATGCTTAAATAGGGTGCAAAACCCCGAAATTAGGGTTTCATCCTGACAGCCTTACTCGTCGAGTCGAGGCTTTTCAACTCACCGAGTAGGCGACTTAAAATCCCGCGGCTAATCTCGTTTCTATTCGATGAGTCTGGGGCATCCAACTTGTCGAGTAGCTATACAAAAGTGAATAAATTATAATTAAATGCGTACTAGGAACCAGAAGTTACAATACGTTCTTGAGCATGTTACTTACTTCTGCTTGGAAGTGCTCTAATTTCTTGGAAAACTAAAAAGCAATCCGTCGTCTCTCGCTCTTCCGCTGCAACTGAGTATCATGCTATGGCCTCGATTGTTAGTGAAGCTTTGCATGTTTGATGCCTCCTCAAGAACTTACAAGTTTTCCTAGACTTGTCCACCAATTTGTTTTGCGACAAGCAGTCGACCCGTCATTTTGCGAACAATCCGGTTTTTCACGAGAGGACGAAGCACCTGGAAATGAATTCTTTCTTTTTTCGATAACGAGTTGCTTTATAATGTCCCATTTTTCCCAATGAAAACTTTCTATTTTTATTAAGCTAAAACTTACCAATTTATAAATTAATTATTAATAAAACTGTTTATTCCAGTTTACATTTATTCAAAATCAGAGTATTATGATGAACGAGAAATCCTTATTGCTGCTAATGGGTGTGTATAGTCCCACCTTCGCCTTCCCATAATCACCGATGATACCTGAAATAATAAGCAACTAGATAAGCATGAAACTTAGCGAGTTTCCCTAAAAATACCCCATAGGATAAACATACAAGCATACATAATGGACCAAAACCTCCTGGTTGGAATACCCAGGCCTAACCAGACCCTTGAACTAGAATGCCAACATGCAATAGGTCCAATCAGACATCGTGCTGGAATACCCAAGGTTTGTTGGCCTACCGCCTCAACCCATCCGCTCTTCCAGAGTCTTCGTGCCTATGACTTACAGGCGGCCCACACTAGGTATCTTGGCCTATAACACAAATCAGGACCACCTCAACCCACAACTACTATATGTCAACATATAAAAAACAAGGATCTAGTAGGCACATAATACAGATAAACATCAAACATACAACTCATTACCTCCTACATGTCCTCCCATAGAATACAATCTTGTTAACATCCGTCCTCCATGAAATGAGTAACCATAAGTAACCAAAGGTGAGATAGCCACCTGAACATATGATCCTACTTTGGAGCCACAACCAAACAAGGATCAGGCAAGAAATCCTAGATCAAGAGTTCTCTGACTATCCTATGTGACCATAGATATTCCCTAGGGCACTCCACCAGAGGATAACCGAAAAGTACAGATAACATACAGATCTATAGATCACTATGGCAAGGCAACATACTCGATACCAAGATACATATCTAGTAGATCACTACAACATAACAACATACGCGATACTAGGATACAGATATAACAAATCACTACAACTTAACAACATACTTGATGCCATGATACATATCTAACAGATCACTATAGAATAGAAGCATACTAAGTATCAAAATCCAAGGAGTGCATGACCATATATATTTAGAGGTGGGATAGCTATCCGAACAGGTGGTCCTACTATAGAACCACAACCAAACAAGGAGCATGTAAGAGATTCTAGACCAAGAGTCCTCAATCTATCCTACATGACTATATACAGTCCCTAAGACATCCTTCTACTAACAGATAAACAAAACTAATGGGCCGACATTGGTGCCTTCGACCCACGATATAATGAGAAGAAATTCACCTAAAATGAGAAACCCGAGAACACCATGATACGCTCCCTGCTACACTGCTTGCTCCCGCGGATCCACTAACATCAGAATCAATAAAATCTTAATCATCAATCAAAACCATCAAGTTTGACATAAAGTCAAACTTGGTCAAAAAGTCAACGATCAACTGGGTCAACAAAAGTCAAAGTCCAAGGTTGGTTGAGTACGCCCCTCTATAGGTCACCTATTGTAACACCTCAAATTTCAAATAATTTTTTTTTTCATTTTTAATTAACCAAACATTATTCATAAATCCAAGTCATCACAAAATTTTAAACCATTATCAGAACAATATTAGAGTATCCCACAATCCACAAGACATAATAAGTTGACGAATGTGTACAATTATGCCTCCACCTTCCTGGAACCTACAAAAGCACTCAAAACACATTTATATCAACACTGTAAGTACGAAGCTTAGTGAGTTACCCAAAATACCACATACACAAATAATTAGCCGCTTATGGCTAAATCTCGATAAGGACCCTCCGGTCATGTGTCTCAGTGAAGACCCTCCGATCTCACGTCTCGGTATGAACCCTCTGGTCATAATCTAATATATGCACAAATAATATAACAACATAAGTCACAAAGACAAGATGCATAATAACACATATCTTGGCATAAGCAAATAAGACCATCCGGTCAATGATACGAGTAACACCCTCTGGTTAATAATACAAATAAGACCATCCTATCAATAACACGAACAAGACCCTATGGTCAGATATAAATGACCACACAAGTAAGTATAGGTGAGAAGACTCACCTTGTAAAATAAACAGATTCTACAACTACTCTGTTGCAAACCGGCCCAAAACACTAATCCAAACCCACATTTAAACTTGATTATGATCTAAGACTAAGTCTAAACATTAAGTCTAAAGATGGCCTATTGATCCGGCCCATAAATGGACCAAACCCATTGGGCCCACTAAGGACCAATACCAAATGGGCCCACCAAGGCTTAACCCTAAATTTAGGTCCTAAAAATGGCAAGCCCAACAAGAGTTCAAGACTCTAAGATTCCTCTGATGAAAAGCCCAACACACAAAGCCTAAACCCAAGACCGAAGCCCAAACATCCACAACTAAACGAACGCGGGGTGTACCCCCTAGTTACGCTCATTGTACTTGAATATATTGATCAGGGTCTCAAATTAGTACGCGGGACGTAGTTACATTTACGTGGGGGCATACATGGAATTTCTCTAAAACACGATTGATGACTTAATCCTTTAAGTCCTTTGCGCCCAAACCTCAAAAAACCTTTAATACAAGCTCTTAATGCATAAAGTCAGCACCTTTATGCATTTACATGACTTAATGGGACCTAAAAACCAACTTAATCCATTAATTATTGGATTAGGTGTTTAAGCCCATAACTATAATTGGTATATACTTGACTCGAGAGTAGCATGGTCCATTTTGGGTTGCATATCACCAGGACAATTTAATAGGATGGATACTTGAGTAAGAAGTTACTTATGATTTATTAATATATTATAAGTTCTAATATATTAATGTTAAATAATATTATTTAATTATTATTGATCAAAAATTAATTTGGAATTAATTATGTGATCAAAAGAGATTAATTAAATATATGAGGATGGATTTGGTAAATCAATGATTCTTATAGTGTGGGCCAATTGTTATTTAGGATGGGCTAAACCAATATGGTAGTCCATTGATAGTCCATAAAGGTTTAACCCGTGGAGCCTAAGTAATATGAAAGTTCATGGGCATTAGAGTTTGCTTGGATGTAATCCTAGACTTTGCCACACTATAAAAGCACTCCCTTAGCACCCAAAATCGGACACTAGAGTTCTTGGAGTTCATTAGAGCCGATTTTGGAGCTAGCAACATCTCTCTCAAGTTCTCCTTTTTCCTAGGTGTGTTGTGAACCGTTAGAGGCCAAATACAACAAGTTCTACAAGCTACATAAAGAGGTAGAGTCCTAACTAGTATTTTATGTTGTTTATGTCAATTGTATGCTAGTTGTAGGCTTAATGCTTTGGAAAAAAATATTGCATGTATAATTAGAGAAAACATAGATCCAAAGCATGTAGGGTTGTATGTGTACCATAGGATGTTGTAGTATACTAAAACCCAATACTGGTATCAAAGCCATTGGTTGTTTTCTATTATATTTGATGCATGGGTTAATTTTTAATGATGAAAAAATCAATTTTCTGGCCTCTGACTGATGAACTCACCGAGTCCACTAACTGACTTGACGAGTCCACTGACTGACTCGACGAGTCCACTTAGTATAATGTCAACGCAACGAGTCATGATCATGCACTCTACGAGTTGATGCTTCTGATGGCATATTTTCAGGATTTTTGGCCTGTTTTGGATTCGGATCAATACCACAATGTGTTTTAGTTCATTAAATCTGATTTTGTTGGTATCGTAATGATCATGCTTATCCAATTAAAAGATAATTGTCATAGTTTCAAGATTTGTATTAGTTTATATGATAGGCTAATTTCTTGCAAATTATTGATATGAATATCTTGACTTCTGAGTTTAACTAGATCATAGAAAAATTATTTGATAATTTTTATTAGTTAGAATATTTGATCTAAATGCCTTTTATGAACTCCATAACTTGTCCTCAATTTATGGAAAATGAAAAGTCTCTCTTTTAAATGGTTTTAAAGTCTTCGATAACTTGTTATCAAGTTATGGAACATGAAAATTATTTCCATTAAAAATGCATTAAACTCATAAGTTATAGAAACCAAAAGTTTTTGAATAGTTCAAAACTTGCACTCAAGTTTTGGAATCTGTAAAGTCACCCTTATGAGTACGTTAGTTCCAAACCATAGAATTTTAAAAGTTAAAATTCAACCCTTATACTATTGTAATATTAAAGTTAATATATATATATATATATATATATATATATATATATATATATATATATATATATATATATAAGAGTAAGTCAGTCTTACCGTTGGCAAGCCTCATTCACGAAGCAAGTCTATAAGCTCGGGGGGGGGGGGGGGGGGGGGTGTATAAGGTTACTTCCTATAAAATGACAGTTTAATGGGTGTCCACTCTCACCCACCGCTTCCTTGATTGGTGGAGGGTCGTTAGCCGAACGGGTATGATAGGACACAATTCTCATTATAAGTATAATGATAATTTTAAAGTAACTAAAATTTTATTAATTCCCAATCTTAGTTATCTTAGAAAAAATGTGAGTATGGTGTTATCCCGTGAAATTGCATTTTGCACCTTGGTAATTCGTTAGTAGAGCGTGTGTGGTTAACCGACACACTCATCTAGGACTGACAGTGTGTGGCAAAGGGTAGCTTGATGTTAATCATAGATCAATGGAGAGTTTATGTTTAACCGACACATTGATTCGGTGATTTGTAACATTGGGTGTACCAAGCTAATTTGCATGGTTATTCATACCTTGTTTGTGATCCTCGGCATCCCAATCACAAACTTGAAGGGTACAATCGAGATTTAAACATGCCATTGAAAAGCTCAATGAATCTCAAAGGATCTAGGAATTTCAAACTAATTAAAACTTAATAATAATTTCGTTTTTCATGGTGAAAATTAGTAAATTGTCATTTACCTACCTTTAAATATTATACAATTGGATTACGGAATCCCTCTTCCGAATTGTAACATATTGTGTTGGGTCCTAGACTTAATATTTCATTTGGGTGTTATATTAAGGACTTAAATCAACTAACTTGAATTTCTCCATTGTAGATGTCTAGTTCAGACAACTATGGTCTTCCCAAATCTTTTAGAACAAGCTTTCCTCTTGAACACGATGTTCAACGATTGGATCGTGGAAGTGGAAATCATACTTCACTTCCTCCACCTCCTCTTATTATTCTCCCTGAACCACAAGCTCGAAGACTTGAAAAGTTCAAGATCACTCAATCCCTATTGGCTAGTAAACACAAAGATGGATAGTCTATATGTGCTCATGTCTTGGACATGAAGCTGCATATTGATAGGCTGGGAATGTTGGGTGTCATGTCCCCAAGGAAGTTACCTATTGACTTGGTTCTTCAGTCACTTCCTGAGTCATATAGTAGTTTGTTAAAGACTACTATATGACATATCACGACATGACTCTTCTTGATCTTACCTATTTGCTAATTGCTACTGAATCAACAATGATTTGGCGTAATGGTCAAGCAAATTTGATGGGAAGATCTACATCCCAAGCTGACTTGGACATCCCATAAAAGATTCATTCTCCTAAAGGAAAGGAATTGGCCATGGTTAAAAGTTTTTATCATAAGAGAAAGGCCAATTCTGAGACTGTTCTATGTGCCATTCCAAATGAGCTTGTATGTTTCTATTTCCAAGGAAAGGGACATTCGAAGTGAAGCTGCCATGACTACCTAAGAACTTTAATCAAATTGTATGGTTCTATTTCAGGTATGTACACTATCTAACTCTGTTAAGCTCGTAATTGTTGATTCTTAATACTTAATGTGACCAGTTTTTCATTTTAATGTTTTGTAGGATCATGCAAAAGGAAGGAAGCTTAAAAGTAAGAGCATGATGAATCTAATCGCAAAGAGATGTATTTCGGTCGTATGGTTCGTAGATCGGATTTTTGATTTGCTGCTTAGGAGTTATGATAGATTGCTTAGAAATATGCAGTAACATAGTTTTCATTTGTAATTGCATTGTAAGGAAAAGTTTTTTCTACAATTTTACAAATAAAAGAAAATCTTTGATTTGATTTTATTTTAAAGTTTCCTTGAAATGGCATTTGTGAAAATTAATGTTTGTATGTTTCTATTGTTAGCAATATGGATTTGATTCTTCCGTTTGTGGAAGTGTCAAAATTTACCAAATAAGGAAAGATTCTGATCACCCAAGTTTCAGCTAGATAGAAACTTGGAATCATACAACTTGTATTGTATGATGAATGAGAACCTTTGTCTTTGGGAAATTAAGACTAATTCCTTGTTCATATGAATATGTGAGTCAAGTGAAGGACTAGGAGATTGGGTACACTTAGTTGTGCGCTGGTCAGGTCCACCACAAAGATTGATAAGACTATTCATCATGATTTACTAAAAGTTAGTAGATATGAATATGCTTACAAGTTTAAGTATAATTTTGAAACATAGGAAAAGTTTCAATGTATGGCAGAACGAATGAGAATAATCAAATTAGGTAGAAAGATAAAAGTTTCTCCAATATGAAAAGATGGGAGGGTACTTTAGTATCGTGTTTTATGATCATCTTAATGATTATGGAAAACCATATCACAATTGATCCTCTAAGGATATATTAGTGCATTTGTATGGATAAGAAGAGGAATTGTGAATTCATTCCAAAACAAGTCTTAGAGTCATACTCCAAGATTGTGACTTGAGTTATATAATCTTAAGAAGGTTTAAAACACTCATCAAATGTTGAGTAAAATGTTTTTGCTCTTGTACAGTTGAAATTGGTAAGTTGTGATGTCTAAGTAAGGATTAAGACCAACTAAGACCAATTGTGTGAAGTGTTTATCTTGATAAAAATCCGCACTAACTCTTGAATATTTGCTTTGTCAAGGAATGGTTCATGAAAAGAGAATCTTATATGTTAAGAGGTCAGTGAAAGTCTTAAAGATCTTGAAAAAATTTATCTTGATAAGAATCCGCACTATCGTGTTGCAATATTCATGTTTTTGTGCTCATTCCAGTTAAAAGTTGACTATGCATGTGAGTTCTATGAGTTCTCAATTGTTTGAATAAAGCAAAGCACCTGGATCAATAAAAGTTTCATTGATTAGTATGGTTGAGCTGCTTAACAACTTGGAAGACATGGTAGGCCCTTGTGCTACTAAGTGATAGGAAATTAAGATTAAAAAAGTTCAGTCCATATGAATTTGGATTTATCAAAAACCTTGCCTTGTGATTATGATTTGACAAAGTCACATGGATAGGATCACATACACCATAAAATCTAAGTGTCATAAAGTTTCTCTCTGCTTCATGAAAATGATTGTAAGGAAACACTTTCACTAAGTAGATTCTAAGGAGATAGCAATTGTGGTACTTCCATTCTCAAATTCGATTATAATTACAAAATCCCTCTTCATTGTTCGAATTGTGAGAAATGGAAAAGGTCTAAACATTTGAGACTTATTGTTGTAAGTTCTAAAATTGTTTAGACACACATGTAAGCTATCTAAGGAAAGGTGTATGAGTTTAAGAATATTAGATAAAATCTTATCGAAGCATCTCGTATCAAAAATCTAAACTTTGGTAATGAAAGTCAATAAGTATTGATTTCTAGAGGTCCAACTGATTTCTGGGTACATGTTAAAGCTAGTGGGAGCATAAGTGTTATGCAAATAAGAATATAATTATTATGCTAGCGGGAGTGGCATTATTATGGTAAATGTTGCAAGTTAGAATTGTTAATTATAGAAAACAAAAGTTTGAAATTTCACAGTTGCAGGGTTTGAAAAGTTGTTTTGCTATAATTAAGGGAGATGAATTCATACTTCATTTCAAATCTAAAAGCTTAGATTGAGATTTTAATCAAATTTAGTCAAGAATATGTATATATGGATGTTATGTTGAAATGGTTCAACATAAGGAAATTCTATATGTGGAAATATTATAGCAAGAGACTGGTAAAGTATCACGTCTTTATGTGAGACATTATGAATCGTATCCCATATGCTTCAAGTATAGGATCGATTGCATATGCTATAATATTTAAGTATTCAATTTTTCCAAATGCCTAGGGAATTAAGATGGAAAAAAGGACTAGAAATGGATATGACTAAAATGATTAAGCAATTGTCGAGGACAATCTGAGGTTACCAAGGATTGATTGCTCATGGACAATTGGAAGTATAGTATAAATTTTAGAAGGACCATATTGACATATTCTGAAAAGAGGCAACTATTGTTCAGAAGTGATAATCAAAATGGGAATATGGAAATGTTTCCATAGGTGGAAGTTATTCATTAAATCTGTGTAAGATTAGAAAGCTTAATGCAAGAAGGATGTTCAAAGGAATGTACTTTGAATGTGAGACTTCGTTTCCATGGAATTGCTCTCCGTTGGAATACTTTGTAATGTTTGTTGCCAACTCTCTATGACTATTGTGCATAGTCATTACAAGAGGGTCATTGCATATAAGTTTAGAATCTAATAAATTACAGTAAATGGCAAGAATTGGTATTCGTACATTTACGGTAAAGATTTGGAATTGTGAAATGAGTTTCAATGAAGATGTTTTGAATTGATCTATTTCACAATGCAAGAACCATAGATAAACATAGTGTACATGCTTGGAGCATGGGACAACTATTATTTTATTTTAAGTATTAAGTTGATTAGTCGAAACATTATACAATGAATAAAATGTAATCAATATGGTGATTAAATAAAAGGTGTTCTATTTATATTCATAAGTTCTGAGACTATATTGGATTCGAATATTCTTGTGTTTCATTTTGCATGCTTTGACTTCCCGAATAATAAGATTATTCAAACTATCCACACTCGATTAGGTATTGAGGCAAGACTGTTATGAATGTGTCTGTAAGAATGTCTAAGGTGTTACACATAACACAAGTTTGTTATAGTATTCATGAGTACTCCTGTAATAAGATTTGAGTATTGGATTCATCCCACGCTCATTTGAATCACTTCATGAATTTATCACGAGTGATTGTGGGACGATAGTATCTTATATATTTTTGAAACCAACACATGTGAGTTGTAATTTACAAGTCGGTTGCACATTGACATATGTAAACGCACCAGTAACTTGGTATTATAAAACATATTGTTGTGTGTGATTTGATGAGTAAGTACAAGCAAACATATGAGTCAATGTTTATCCATTCCTTTTACCCTTAGAGGGATAAAAGCGATATCTTTGGGCCCCTTGATGATTTAGTGATGACAACCTTAAGTACTTGGCCAAGCCTAGACTGATTTGATTAGTTCAATTAGTCGGTCGTCATAAATCGAAAATTGGGAAACAACAGAGGGACAGAGATAATGATTATAATCCATGTATCATGTCCATATAATGTATATAATGGAGAAATATATGACCCCTTATCTAATGAATGCGTCATTTACGAGGTCAGACTTCGACAACGACTTTTAAGAGCTATGATTGCTAGTTGGGATTTTGGATTCGTACTTGCAATAATAGTTATTAGACTTATCAAAGTGGGAGACTGTTGGAAGGTGTCTAAGCCCATAACTATAATTGGTGTGTACTAGACCCGAGAGTAGCATGGTCTATTTCGGGTTGCATATCACCAAGACAATTTGATAGGATGGATACTTGAGTAAGAGGTTACTTATGATTTATTAATATATTATAAGTTCTTATATATTAATATGAAATCATATTCTTTAATTAGTATTGATCAAGAATTAATTTGGAATTAATTATGTGATCAAAAGAGACTAATTAAATACATGGGGATTGATTTAGTAAATCAATGATTCTTATAGTATGGGCTAGTTGTTATTTAGGATGGGCTAAGCCAATATGGTAGTCCATATATAGTCCATGGATGTTTAACACATGGAGCCTAAGTAATATTAAAGGTCATGGGCATTAGGGTTTGCATGGATGTAATCATATACTTTTCCACACTATAAAAGGACCCCCTTAACACCTAAAATCAGACTCTAGAGTTCTTGGAGTTCATTAGAGCCAATTTTGGAGCTAGCAACATATCTCTCAACTTCTCCTTTGTCCTAGGTGTGTTGTGAACCGTTTGAGGCATCACACTTGGGGTGATAAGTTCTTAGAGGCCAAATACAACAAGTTCTACAAGCTACATAAAGAGGTAAACTCTTAACTAGTATTTTATGTTGTTTATGTCAATTGTATGCTAGTTGTAGGCTTAATGCTTTGGAAAAAAATATTGCATGTATAAATAGAGAATACATAGATCCAAAGCATTTAGGGTTGTATGTGCACCATAGGATGTTATAGTATACTAAAACCCAACATTAATACCCAACATAATCCAACTAGAACATGTATGGATCATTTCTAAACATTAAGTAAGCATTTTTATGAACTAGAAATATCAGAAGAGGTAAGATCTGTGACTCCAAGCTCCTGGAGTGGATCAAACTCACAAGGAGAACTTAATACACCATAAAACCCTTAATATTTCCCTAAAATCAAACTTGCACAAAAGAAGTCAAGATGAGAACTTTATACCTTGGGTGAGCTGGAAATGAAGCTGAAAGTCTGGATCTCAACTTCCTCCTTTGAACCAGAAGCTTTTACCAAACACCCTCTTCTTGGAATTGAGCAAGAACATACCAAAAAGCAGACTTAGATCTATTAAACACTCTAAATGACATTAGAGTTTCCGAAATGAGGCTAGATGGCAATGAAGGCTAAGAATGAAAGAGCCTTGAGGTCATAAAGATGCTTAAATAGTGACCAAACCGTAAAAATTAGGGTTTAGCACTCTGATCATTACGTTGGGCGTACCCCGGATTATGCTAGGCGTACTCACCCAGGAACGTGCCTTCTGCCATGCACGCATGGGACTGAAACACAAGCCTTTTCCAATAAGGGCCATTTCTACAAAAATCTTCAAAATACCATAACTTACTCATCTTAGGTCCATTTCCAATGAACCTTATATCCATGGAAAGGTGGCGAGAAGCCCTACGCTTTTAACAACACACCCTTAAAAACCTCCTGAACAAAACCCAAAATCCATAAAAGACCGAGCCAACACCTTTACCGATATTCTTAGGCTCTAAAGCACAAACTGAACTCTTTTATCACACAACCTACCTTACCCGCATCCACAAAGGGTCTAAACCTTTCTTCTTTAAAGCCTGAAAATCTTATCATACCCACCTATGAATCTTGAATCACAGAACGACCCGAAATAGGATGTTACACCTATTCAACGAATAAAGACCAATACTTAACTATGGCTCAAAATACCTATAAGTCAAGCTTGGTTAACCCTGGTCAAAGTCAGAAAATCAAAAGTCAAACTTGGTCAAAGTTGCTGAGTACGCCCAACGTACTCAGCTCGTATGCCTCGCATACACGAGTGTTGACCCAAATTACGGGATGGTTGACTCAGTACGCCCGTCGTACCTGGGTCACGCCTAACGTACGTTGTCTGTACTCCATTATCCATTAAGAGCTAATTCCTTAATCCATTTTGCTTAAAATCTAGATCCAACCTTAAACTAACGTCCTTAACCATCAGGTTTCCAACTTTATGGTCTTCCATGGTTAATAAGTGCTTAATGTCTAAAACCCTATGTTCTTAACCCACTAAGACCCTTTAATGCATGCGTGGGATAAACATCACCTTCAAGATCACATTTTTATGCTTCAAGACACTCCCAAACATCTGAAAGGACATATGAAAAGGATTAGAGTACCACATACTCATAATACCAAGCTCATGGGACCAAAATAACCACAAATCTAAGGCCAACAAGATCTAAATGAAATCAACATCAAGCTTAGAACTTTATACATCCAAAGGGTGTCTAAAGATGATGGAATCCTGGATCCAAAGTGTTCCACTCTTCAAGGATGATCTTTTCTTCCAACTTGCTCCTTCAAGGACACCAAAATATACACCAAAGCTAAAAAATGTACTAGAGAGGATTAGGGTTGGCTAATGAATGATTTTCCAGATGGAGACTGAAGGATGAATGAGAAATGAGGAGTTAATGTTGTATATATATGGACCAAACCCTAACAATTAGGGTTTGAGGATCCACTACGTATGCCCACCATACTTAGCTTCACCCAAGTACGCCCACCATACATAATGTATGCCCAATGTACTAAGTACTTAGTCAAAATCACCAAAATGCCACAAAGGGCCAAAATGCAAACAACTATCATACTAAGGAGGCTAAAAGATAAATACTTGAAAATCAGGATGTTACATGCTTGTCTAGAAGTCACGTTAATGAAGATTGATAGTAAGATGCAAGTTGCAAATTTGTTCACAAAGCTCTTGGTGTCAACTAGCTTTAGTTTCTATTTGGCAAGATGGGCATTATTAATTTGCATGCTCCATCGGAAGTATTGGATAGTGATAGAATTAATATTGATAACATATTCTCGTTATTATCTTTTCCTTTTGTTTAAGATGTTTTTTTTTGCTTCCTTATTTACACTCCTTTTCTATTGCTTTTTGATTAAGCAATCAATAAAATCGAATTACTTCCCTCGTACCATCGGAGTTGTAGAAAACATACCTTGATCACAAGCTTTGTATTTATGATATTTCTACTTGCATTTCGAAGCAAACTTAATTGTCACTTGTGCTTGAAGTCATTCACGTTATCTCTATGAAAATAAGTGTTAAGGTGTTGTATGAGGTGACTTGTTTCAACCTATTCTTTCAAAGTTTTGTTCCACTCCTTGAGCTTTAAACCAAAAAATTGTTTAACAAGAAATATTATTAACCATTGAAATTTATTGTATTCCACTCCTATTCTACAATTTGTATCCTTGTAGTATTATTATAGCCAAGTCCACAAGGTCCTATCACTTTTCATAAGTTTGTAAAAAATGTTTGGTACGCAGTGTATGCTGAAACAAACGGAGATGAGAAATAAAAAATCCATAACTTTCCATTCAAAATCAATCGTACATGATAACATAAAAGAAACCAAACCAATAACAATCATCGAGGTGAACTAATTACAGCGATCGTTTGGGATTTAAGCATTCAAAAAAAAAAAAACGTTGCCCAAGTTCGAACCTCACCAGCTTCAACCTTGGATGAATTGCTGTTTGGAAAAAAAAATCAGCCCACAAACTAACACTTTATTCTAGTGGCCGCTTCTGATCTTATTCAACAAAATCCATCTTTATCTACTTTCTGTTCACAAATTAAAATACCACTCTTCGATAAAGTCAAAACATCTCATCAATTGCAAGCAACTCAACAGACATGGGCTGGAGTTGTACTATCCTACACGATCAATGATTGATGGTGGGTATCAACGCGCTTCGTTTTCTCTGAAATTGTAGAATTCTTGCGCACATGAGAAGCTGTTTCTATGCGTTTCTTGAGAACTTGACTTTTTCGCAGCTTTTGTAGGAGTTGTAGATCTGTAGAATAGAAAGAAATTAAGTAGTCGAAGAAAATTGCGAGAAGATCAGTCAAGATATTTTTTAAATATTTACTGGTAACCTTCGTGGGAAAAAAGGCCGATCAAATAGAGGCATCAACTGAGCTCGAGGGATCATCTCCTTTCTTAACATTCGAACCTCTTCTTCCTCGATCATCTGGTTTCAGTTTTTCAATCAATGTAAATGTTCAAATGAGATCGTATATGTTTTCCTGTTCTATTTATGGTGGTTCTATCTATATGTTGTTGTGTAACTGTGTATGCTAAACGACCATATCAAGAAAGGGATTGATGCTAAATTTAACACGACTATACTTGCCTTCTGTATCTTCTCTATTTGCCTCTTTTGTTGCTCCATAAGATAGAGCTTGGTTGCAATCTGTATGCAAATAGTCTTAAACTTTAGTAAATCGATACAGAAGATACCCATTTGCTAACCAAAATGTGGTCATAAATGTCACCAAATGTCATTAATTTAAAGCCGAAAAGGACCTTTTCAGTAGGTTTACTTGAGCAAAACTCACCGAGTAGTTAAAGAAAGCACGTTTGACTGCTCTTTCCTTCGTTTGGAGTTTGACTTCCATAGATTTGGTGTTTTCTTTCGGTAGTGTTTGGCACTTGACATACTCAGGCTTCATATTTTCTTTTATAGATGTCTTTGTTGTGATAACCTGAACTAAGATAAATTCTTTTACTTCTAGTCGCAATAAATATTAGATACGATATCACATTGGAAGTGAAGCTCTTTGTTTTTATGGCTCTTAGTTCTTGTGATCAACATTTACATATAATAAATAAATCCAACTTTATTACAGCTATTCAATCAAAAGGTCATACCGAAGTTTTTGTTTTGATGGGAAGCGAAGAGGGGTCGGATTTCACAGGTCTTGGTGGTGAACGAACAGCATCACTGCTGTAAGAAGTATTCTTCACATACTTAAACCAACAACACGAAGGGAAACATGTTAGAATTCTTAAACCTGGAAGAGAATCAGTAGATGGTGAAGAAAACATAAAGAAAGCGAATTAATCCATGATGATATTGACCTTGTGAGAAGTTTTTATTCTAGGGGTTTCCATAATGAGTGTAAATAACTTAAAAGAAGTTAAAGTTGAAGTGAAGTGAAGTGAAGAGTGTGTATAGTGTGTGTTATATATGGGAGTAGGGGTTGGAGATTTGTAGCCATCTGAGTTTCGGTGGATGTTGGAACATCATCAGCTTATTGGGAAGGTTGCATGCTTTCTTGCACCAAACTTTCTGATGAAACCCATCCTTCGTATCATTATCATTAGGACGAGGTGCATTATATAAAATGAAAAGAATCTTATCAATATGGATATTAATATTGCTATATTCGTCTTCCCATAGAGCATCAATTTGTTAGCTAATAGCAGGGGAAAAACATATTCTAGGAAGTCGCTTTTATTCACGGAAAGAAACAAATACACACGTACACATATATAAACAATATCTTTAAATATTATTAAAAAACCCTTGATTCTAAATCCAAGAAATCAAAACTATTGCATTTCAATCATATATTTTCTAAATTTGGATTATTTGCTGCGTCATCTTTATCAATCTTTTATTTTTGTCGATCAATTTTATAAAATGTATATGACGTTTTAAATTAAAAATTATATTAATAACAATAAATCTCACCAAAAATAAAATAGATTAAATTAGGAATTCTATTAATAACAATTAAATCTCATCCAAAAATAAAATGAAAAAAAATACCCCACCCCACCCCACATTATCGCCTACGCTATCTTCATTTTTCTTTATATAATCTATCTAACCTAAGTTTTGTATTGGAGAAGAAAATTGGGGAAAGAAGAAATAGAATACCTAGGCTTTGATCTATTTGGATCAGTCTTGTATTCAGTTATCATGGAAGAAGAATGAATGATATAGATATAAATTTTCTTTGGATTCTATTTTAATTTGATCGTAGTTTAGATCGATTTTGGCTATGTTTTAGATTATGCTTCTTTTATTCTGTTTCAATTATGAAGTTCCAATCTATAAAATCTTTTGATATAAGTTCAAATCGATAACGACTATGTTTTCTGAATCTTCTACGATTTTTGTTCTTATGATCTGTATAGTTGATTTTGATTTTTTAAGTTATAGGCATATGAAAATATCAAGGTCATTGATTACGTTTCAATCCTATATTTTCTACATTTGAATTATTTATTAACATCATCATTGTCAACCTTTTTATTTTTCTCCACAAAATTTATAAAATGTATATTACATTTTAAATTAAGAATTCTATTAATGACAATTAAATCTCAACAAAAATAAAATAAATTAAATTAAGAATTCTATTAATGATAATTAAATCTCACCCAAAAAATAAAATGAAAAAAATACCTTCTCCCACCCTTCATTACCAGTACCCCTACGCTCTCTCTTTCTTATATATATATATATATATATATATATATATATATATATATATATATATATATATATATATATATAACCTAAATTTTGTACCGGAGAAGAAAATGGGGAAAAGAAGAAATATAATACTTGTGGGCTTCGATTTGTGTGGATCAGTCTTGTGTTTGATCTAGCGCGGGCAAATATGTACCATAGAGAACCAACCAACATGTTACCAACCAAACCAATTAATTTGGTAGCCAAGTTGTTTGGTAGCCAATATGTTTGACTTGTAATACCATTCCAATTAATTAGTCTTGGTATGGTAGTGGTATGAAATTTTGAATACCACGATTGTACCATACCAACCAATATATATATATATATATATATATATATATATATATATATATACACACACACACACACACACACACAAAGAAATATGAGTTCTCATATCTTCATGTTTTAATTAGAATAACAACTAACAGATCTTAGAATTACTAAACTAACATATTAACCGACAAATTTCTTGATACTTATTGTTTGATGTGCATGAGATCCGTGATACATACACTAAAACTTAAAAAGGAATAATAACTTCTCATTCCTTTTACTTGTACTGTTAACATTTGTTTCCTCTAGCAACTTGCTAGGGGTAGACCTCTTTTTAATCCTTTTAGTGGTTTCCAAAAAAAAAAAAAAAAAAATACTACAAGAAGCGATTGAAGCAACGGCCAAATGTTCACAAATTCAACTTATATTCATGTATATTACATATTAGTTAAAAACTTTGGAATATACCAAATACCAATATATACCAACCAAAATTGTTGGTAGCCAAATTAATTGGTATCAAGTACACTTGGTACGGTACTGGTAGCAAAAATCTTATACCAACTATAGTTGGTACAATGTACGGTTTGGAGAAAAAAAACTCGGTACCGTACCAATTCCACCCCTAGTTTGATCATCATAGAAGGAGGAATAATATAGAGATAAATTTTCTTTGGGTTCTACTTTAATTTGATCGTAGTTTAGATCGATTTTGGCTACGTTTTAGATTATGCTTCGTTTATTCTGTTTCAACTATGATGTTTTAATCTATAAAACCTTTTAATTTAAGTTTAAATCGATAATGGTTATGTTTTTTGAATCTGCTTCGATTTTTGTTCTTATGATCTGTACTGTTGATTTTGATTTTTTAAGTTATAGGTATCTGGAGAGTAAAAGGATGGACACATCAGCACCACTACCTCTCATCCATTGTTTTGATTTGGAAGATATGTCCATTAGGTAGTGAATTTGGAAGATAATGTTGTCAATGATTTTATTTGTAGCTTACCAAGTCGTGAATGAGAAGATGTACTTGAGTCAATGTTTATAATGCTTTAACCATTCGATCCATTCTTGGACTTGGAGATGAAATTCAAACCCTTATACCAGTGAGTGATCCACATATCCTATAACTTAGCAAAACCCAGAGGTGATATGTGTTTTGATTTACTGTAAAAAACATATTTTTTTTTATAAAAAGACAAATTGGGCTCTCAGAAAGAAGTTATTCACCAGTTCCTTTTTAATATTATAAGAAAAACATATTTTAGACTCAATATCAAAGAAAAGACAAAGTTTTAGTATACAATGTAAATAGATTAAATCGATAAACCTTATTGAAAAATGTTTGGGATTGAATACTTTTTGAAAAATGTATACTAATTTTTCTGTTACATATTTTTCTGTTTCTTCAAGGAAGCATGCATAGAACTCATATTGCTATTTTTTTTGCTTTTATAATACATTTTAGTTTTGAACTTGATACTGCTATTATTTTTTTTTGCTTTTATAATGCATTTTAGTTTTGAATTTGATGCTATGCAAGTACTTGCATTGTCTGGGCATGCCGAGAAGTATAGTAAGAACCTTGCACAACCATATTCTTTCGTTTAACTGGTTTAGAGCTTATTATTGAGTTTACTTTCTCAAAGATAAATGGCTACACCCTACACTCTTGAAAATAAGGTTGGGAACATTGTGAGTATCAAGGTTATTGAACAATAAAGAGAAGATATTAGTATAAAAGTTGCAATATAAACCATTTGTAATTACATAATAATAATTAAACAAAGATATGTGAAGGATAATCTATACAATTTAAATTGCAATATATAACATAAAAATCCAATGAAAATTTTATTATATTCCATTCCATGCCTCACAAACATGTTTTTAGAATGAAATTATTCATTCTATTATCTTACTTTTACGATTACCTATCCACTCCATTTCTCTGTTGTTCCATTCTTTGTAACCTCACATATCTTAAAAAAGTAATTTAGAAATCCATCACAAAAAAAATGTTTTATATACTTCTATAAGGGAAGAAGAAAGATAAAACTAAATGAATGTATATTGTTAACTACTTATGATGTTCTGTCATTTCTATTTGCATATTTCTAGTTTGTTTGTAGTATTGTCTATAAAATATTGTTGTTATATCGGAAAGTTTATTTTCCTATTTTCATCTTTTTGTGTGTATATTTTAATCTTTCAGGTTTTTTAGATTATATGAGGGACCGTTTCTGCTTAAGAGTGGGGTGAAGTCAAGGTCCTTAAAACTGAAGGGTAGTTATATTTAGACCCACTTGAATATTGAAGATTTTTGTTGGCATTAATTTCAATAATCATATGTACCCTAGAAAAGATATCAAAACAATAGTTTATTTTTTATAACGTTTCTTGTATTTATTTTTTAAATGTTGCACATGTGATGGCTACAAGGTGTGGTCACCCCTGTATAGGATCAATGGTAATTTGGTAACTCTATAAATATTACACTTTATTAAAGAGTACAAACGAATATATTTGACTTTTGGTACTTATCAAAGAGGCAAGAGTATAATGATCCTTTTAATATAAATTGTTTATTAACTTCTATGTCTATAACATAATTACTACATTTTGATTATGCTTATTAAATATGTCATAATATTTTATTTATTATGAATTTATGATTTTTAGGTGTCAGGAATTGTAAGAGTTAGAGACTGTTTTCAATTCATTAATACCATCGATTATTTCAATATATTTTGGGCTATAAGTGCTTTAGATGTCAAAACTTTTGATTATATTTGATAAATAGTAGTTAAAGGGGGTTGTGTTTTCTAGATTATTGATTGTTATATTGAAACAATATATATATATATATATATATATATATATATATATATATATATATATATATATATATATATTTTAAATTAACAACATTATCTCTACCATTTAGTATGGAAACCATCATTCATGAACTGAATGATATATCTTTTACTCTAGAGAATCCTACACAAAATATAGTGATATCTTCAAAGGTATCTTACCTAGCTTTTTTAAAGCCTATGGCACCACCAAGTTCTTTTAAGAGGTTAGTTTTGACTTTTCCTCTTCATTTCAATTGAATGACTAAGCTTAATGTACAATGTCTATCTGTTTATATATTTTATATAAGGTTGGAGGTTTCGAATGATTTTGCCATTTCAATTGGAAGTTGTTATACCCAAACGTATACTAGTGGTGAGTACCTTGCTTCATTTTTTTTTTTTTTTTTTTTTAAATTTTCATGTTTTAAGAATTGATATTCCCTCGTTATAATAATAACAAACAATAATAATAATTGCTATAATGATAAAAGTTCAATATTAGAAAAAGGCTTTTCCTATGTACAACGTCTAAATATTTCTCATCTATATCTATATCTATATCTATATATATATATATATATATATATATATATATATATATATATATATATATATATATATATATATATATAAAGCTTGCATTTTCCTTTGATTGTCATGCATTTGACCCCCCCCCAACAATTTACTAAAACCTCATGCATTTGAAACCCCCAAACCTTTTCACCTTCTTAATAATTAATCACACATAATCAATGGTAATTTGCTAAAACCTCATGCATTTGTATGGTATTAGAACATGTTTGAGTTTTTGGGTTTTAGACTTTAGTAAATGGGTAATCCATTTGATACCTTGGATTTGAAGCTATCTTATTCGAATTACCCAAAATAAGAGATAACTCAATAATATATGCTCATGCATGTTTTGTACAAGCCCCAATCAAAATATAATATATCATGACCATACAATTAAGTGTCTTTTATTCCATTTTTGGCTTTATAACAAAAGTTTGTTTACGTGGCGAAGAAAGAAAACTTGAAGATGAATATTTAGGTTGGATGTTTATATAAGATTTGTTTTAAATATATAATATAGATATAAATACACAAATGTGTGTCAAATACAGCCAATCACAAATTTAATGTTATAAACTACAATATAACTCAAAGTGGTTTTCCAAATATAATATTTATACTATAATGTAATATATTAGAAGAATATCATATAGTAGACGAATCCCATATATTGTGCACAAATTTAGTTGCATAGATAATATATTATAATTATATTTCATTTAAAATATGTGAGGGTCATTTGGTTATTACATTGTTGTATTAGGCACTATAGTCTCATATATTTTGAATGACTCTTACAAAAATGATGTCTGTAATTTGAATATAACGTAATATCTTATGATGGTTATTGAATGATATTATCTTCCATTGAGCACTTTTTAATTGGAATCAACTTTATAATGGTTAAAAATTTTGGCTCCGTTTTTTCTTTTCATTAGTTCTAGAATATGATTTTTTTTATATTAACTTAAAATATGTCACTATCTTAAAATAGATTGAGAATAAGATTTTTTATATTTACTTAAAATACGACACCATTTTCTATTCAATAGTAAAACTAACAAAAAGTCGTTAAATATGTATTTTCATGAGGTTCAACATAAATAGACGACCACAAATGAGAATCCATATCTAATCAATCATCAACTAATTACATTAGATACTAATGTCTACATAAAAATTACATTTAAAATTTTAAACTAATAGTAAAAAAATTTCATTATTTATTATGATAAAAAATCTGTAAATCAAAAAATATACATGTTATTTAATCGCATACAAGTTTTATGTATGGCTTATTCACAATACATTAAACCATATATAACCATATTAAACTACATAATTATCCCACTACGCAACGCGCGAGCATTCGCCTAGTATACTCATAAAAGAAGTATTTTTCCTTTCATCACATTCATTTGAAACTCCCATGCATTTTTTCTTTCACCACATTCATTTGAAACTCCCATGACTTTTTAATTTCTTTCTAATAATAATTATAAGTTGGTTAATAAGGTTAAATAAATATTAAACCTAAAGTATAATCATATATAAACTAAATTTCTATATTCAAATAATATCTTTACTTCTACTTAATAAAGTTATGTTTTCATCTTCTAACATATTATACTTAATTTAGTAGTTTTAATATATTGTTAGATGTAAACCGTTACCATTTTAAAGATATAATTTTTGAACAATTTGTATAAAATACTTCAATTATTAATTTAAATATAACATTACTGGTTCAACTTAAATATAAATTTTAGTTGAACTTAAAAAATCCAAACAGTATTTTGTAAATAGTTAAAAGTGATTAATTGTGGTGTCTTCTAATAATAATTATAATTTGGTTAATAAGGTTAAATAAATATCAAACCTAAAGTGTAATAATAAATAAACTAAATTTCAATTTTAAAATAATATTTTTTACTTCTGCTTATAAACTTATGTATTTAACTTTTGAGCATATTATGCTTAATTTATTAGATTTAATATATTGTTGTATGTAAACCATTATCAGTTTAAAGCAACAACTTTTGAACAGTTTGGACAAAATACTTAAATTGTTAATTTAAATATAACATTACAATATCAACTTAAATATAAATTTCAGTTCCACTTAAAAAACCAAATAATATTTTGTAAATAGTTAAAAGTGATAAATCGTAATGGTAAATACAAAAACTAAATTGTAATCTCAAGTTAACTAAAATTGTTCCTAAAGATATTTGTATAACCGTTAAAAAATTTCAAATAAGTAACTTAAAATAACTTAAAATTAAATACTTAAAAATAACTTTATATAAATGATTATATTTTTACCATGAAAATAAAAAAAACAATGTTTGATGTTTTAAATAATTATAATGATAGAAATTAAAACATTATGCAAATAAATTTTAAAAATTTAATTAATAATAAAAAACTATAAATAACAGTAAACCATCTATTACATTTAATTTTATTCATGTGTAACTCGTAGGTAGAAGTCATTCAAACGATTGAGATTATGCAGTTATAATAGATGTATATATTATCATATAATTCAAAATAATCAATATATTATATCAATTTAGTATTCAAATTATTATATCAAATTTAACAACAATTTATTGTTATATTTAACAAAAAGCATATATTTATAAAAACTTCAACTATATATGTGTTTCTGCACAACACACGGACATTCTCAATTAGACAAATATTTGTCATTGAAAACTATTCCATAACGGAAGATGACAAACATTTTGTTTGCCATAAATTTACCACGTACATTTATAACCTACAATTATGACAAACATATACCACATTCACTTACGATTAACTTTCATATGCATGTTATAACATTTTTGTAAGTCTTAATGAACATTTTATGACTTAAAATTAGAGGCGTATTTTGTTCACCATGATTTTTTGACATATTTTATGACTTACATTGCTATGTCATAATTTTATGTTTTTATAAAATATATTTTTTTTTCTAAGTTTATACCAATATGTTAAACATTTAATATGTTATAATGAAAAATAAAATATCATACATGTACAAAAAGACAATTCATTGCGCATACCATTTATAATGTCCGATACAAACCATGTTCCAAATTTATCAAAAGTAACTGTCAAATACATATCACTAGTAAATAAAGGTTATGACATAAATAGGTCTAGTCTTCACGCACCTTGTTGAGCTCGTCGGTTATATATTCATTCTTCACCCAAAACCGAGAAAAATTAATATATTATCCACAAAAAATAATAATTAAGCAATTACATATGAAAATTATACAACACTTCAAGTCCTTCATCATATACCTAATACATTTACTTACATTGTTATTAAACAATTCAAGTCCTTCATCAACAATCATTTTTGTTAATTTTAGAACATAATACCGACATTCTATAACGCCCACAAATTCAGGCTACACATAATAAGTAATAGTTATTAAAATAAAATCCTTAAATAGGATAATCTTTAGTCATGCACGCTGCAGACTATATAATACAAGTTTTGTATTAAAGAAAAATAGGAAAAATCATCCGAATTGTCTGTAAATCATAAAAATAAGTGCTCAAAAACAAGTATGTATATATATATATATATATATATATATATATATATATATATATATATATATATATATATATATATATATATATAAATTATACGTCGACGTGATCCTGGAAATATAAATTTCGTAGAAATCCAAGTTTATATGAAGGATATATGAATTTTATAAGATATAAAAATCAATCGAATAATTAAAAATTATTAACGTCAAAAGGTACTAAGAGAATGGTTAGCTTTTGGGTAAAGCACCAAAACAAAAGTCATAGTACTCTTTAAGATATGAATTTTGGTAAATGGAACACCAAAATCGGAGTCCGATCGAGAGAGTTATAATTTTTGCAAAAACATTAAATCATATAAAAATAAGGGCTAAAAATAAATTCAGAATTAGCCGATGAAGCCTAAAGGAAAGTTGTAGTACTTGTTGAGGGCTACGCGTGGAAAAAAAGAACCTCAAAAACGAAGTCTGTATGAAGAAGTTAGGAAATTTACAAAATTAGCGTTTTTCGCCGCAAGCGATGCTCGATGCGCGCTTTTAGAAGGTGAAAACCCAAACCATGAAGAGCCTAACATGTGGTACAAATTGGATGGGGAGATGTAACCTTAAAATGCATGACATGCACCCAATTTGCATGTCGTGCACCCCAAATTTGGCTATAAATAGAGCTTCAGCCCCCCATTCGGCATTCAAACCTCTTCACTTCATTCCTCTTGAGTTCCTTCAAATTTTAGCTCGTTTTTACTTAGTTTTAGTCTTTGGCGAAGCCCTAGGATTTGTAACACCCATTTTCGAATCGTTTCATAATTTAGGGCCCTGACCCGATGATCAAATATTTATAAGGGTTTGGGTCTTGGGGAAAGAGAGGTTTAGGACCACTTGGTTGTGGATAATGTAGGTTGTGGGTACCAAGAATTCGGTTTGTGCTTTGGAACCCAAGGGTATAATAGTAAAGTGATGGTTTTTGCCTTTCATTAATTTTGGATATAAGTTCGAAAAGTTTTAAGGCAAAGGAGAGTTGATAGGATTATAGAGCTTCTCATCAACTTTCGGTGGATATATGGATCATCGAAATCGGAGTTAGAACGAAGAAGTTTTGGCTTTCAGAAGTTAGGAGAATTATAGGTTAGTCTAGTACGCTGGGTGTAATGGACTAAGTGATCGTAGGTGTGCTATGGAGTACGTTGGGCATACCCAAGTTAGGTTCAAACCCTATTATCTTCAGCCTCAATCCTATTTAACCCTAAATTCGAAACCATATCCTCTATTATGTGAATTTCAAGTCTTGTTGTGCCTTGGAGAAAAAGGAGATCTTGTAAGCAGCGTTGCTTGGCTTAAAGATTGCGGATCCAATCTCTAATCATCTTCATCAACTTTTAGGAGGTATAAAGCTTCTAACTTGATGGCTCTATGTGTTAGATCTAGCGTAGGGCTTGTTTTCGGTTTATTATGGTCCCTTGAATTATCCATGTGAGTATGAGCTACTATAAGAGATTTGAATGTTAGATCTTAGCATTTATGAGGTTTTTGGTGCATAGAAATGTCATTTTGATGGGTTTTGATGAATCATGCTTAATTTGGTGGTCATATTATGGGTTTAGATGGATAAAAATGGGTTTTGGGTCCCATTATGACATGCAAAGGAGTAAAGTTGGTAACTTTATGGAATAAGACCTTATTTAGAGGTTAGATCAGTGTTTGGACATTTAGGTCTTAAGCATTAAGTGCTTATTGAGAGTTTTGGATCTTCAATTGACTACGCAGGTGTACGTATGCGTATGCTCAATGTAATTCATAGATTCCCCGTTTTCAGCTTTGGCGGGTTGTACATTGTGCAACAACAGGCAGTACACAGAGCGTACAAATCGAGTATCCGGGGCATACTCCTGGAGTGCTCTATTTGGGCCTTTTGAGCCTTGGGTCTTTTAGGAAGTAGGCCATGAGCTGTTGGGCAAGATATAGGGAGGGTAAAATGGTCTTTTACCCATTGGAAGGATAGAATATTAATTGGACCTTGGATTTTGGGAAATTATCTTAAGTATTGATTAGGGATAATTAGATGTTCAGTGTGAGGATCCCGGTAGCAGCAACGCGTGTGTTTCGGTGATCTTGGATTGAGGTGAGTCTCCTCACTATACACGTGGGTCGATAACACCAATACGGGCCTACTAGGATCTGTTATGCTAGTTTTCTTTGTGACTCTTTCATGGTATGTTGGTCTAGGCCCATTCTAAGACAAGCTAAGCCCATTTTTAAGCTACGTTGGGCCCATAGACTAGGAAGGGCTTGGCCCAATGTATGTTATGTAGGATGCTAGTTATCTATGTGACTCTTGCATGGTATGTCGGGCTGGGCCCATTGTATGAGGGCTAGGCCCAATGATATGTATGGTATGTGGTATTTTGGGGAACTCACTAAGCTTTGTGCTTACAGTTTTGTGGTTATGGTTTTAGGTACTTCTAGTTCGAAAGGGAAGGGAACGACTTGATCGTAGCACATCTACCCATGTTTCCGCAACTTTATGATTTTGGGATTGTACTTTGATAATTGTTTTTATTCTGAAATACTTTTGAATGATTGGAAAAAGGATTATTGGTGTTTCTGGTTGAATTAAAAATGAAAATTTTACCTTATAATTTTTGGGACGTTACACGATCCCTAAAGTAGTAGTAGCTAGCAAGTAGAAGTTCTGTCAACACAAATTTCATACTTTTTTTAGGGAATCTCTGTAATTTAAATTACACTCGACTTTATCTCAGTGTAATTTATTTTTATAATTTATAGTCATTATTATGAACCTATAAATAAGATTTATTAGTAATTCCATGTTGTTATACTGATTTATCTACTTACGAGAGATGTGTCTAGAATGGTCACGTTGGCTTGGTTGTTTTATTTCAAAAAAGCTATTATATCGAAATGGTCCTGCCACCTAACTATCCTGCCTGGTTGATTCTTACTTGATAGATCTTGATGTAGAAATTGATATTAGTGAGGAATATAGACTATAATTATTATTGTCACAAGGATTACAAAACTAGAGTAAGGCTTAGTACTTTATGCATCCAGGTCTTTTCAAAGTATGAAGCGAAGCTCTGATGAAACCGTCAGTCATCTATTTTTGTCAAGTGAGTGCATAGTTACTTTCATCTTAAACACATACACACACATACATACATACATATATATATATATATATATATATATATATATATATGAAGTATCTAGATAATTACATGCTTATGTGCTTATAATCGGTGCTGAGAATATTATGTGTTAGATAAGATATTATGAGATGATATTTAACTGATTTAATTATATAAGTATTATACACTTATAAATCTGTATTGGATAGTAATAGGTGATGGTAGATAGGAGATAATAGATATGTGATGATAGATAGATGATGATAAATAGGCGATGATAAATAGGAGGTGCCTTGACCTTGACTTGTAATGTTGTGATGTAGTCACCTATCAGAGTATAGATGTCGATCACTGACTAATCTAAACTAGTGATGTGGAAACACTGACATGCTCATAACTTGTTGGTGATGAATTATGAGTTCAGACGATGTAGTAACTACGTATTCATGTGATGATACTCTAACCCTTACTAGAAACATATTAGGGGATTAATCCCTGAAATAGTACTGTCTATGTGATGTAGGTGATGATCCTTAGGAAAAATCCTTCGGAACAAACAAATAAGAAATGCGATGTAGTTGATGATAGGTAAATGCGATGTATGAGATGATCCTTAGGATAAATCCATAGGAAAGAACAAATAATAAAATAAGCATGAGTAATTGGGTTAATTGTTTGATAATTAAACATATTAACTATATTACCATAGGTTGAAAACCCTATGTACTCACCAGGTTTCCCAACCTGACCCCTCAGTTATTTGTATCATAGGAATCGATGCGAAAATACATTACACCAAGAGATTAATGGAAATGTAGATCATTAGTATAAATTAATGTAAAGTCTATTTATGCTTATGTTTTGTATCAATTATGACATCCCAAGTTTTGAAAGAATATCAATATCGAACGTTTCTTTGGAAATGTTTAATGTTCATATTATCTCACATTGAAATAATATTTTTTGGACCAATTCCACAACAAAAAAAAAAACTTGGTTTTAAAATAAACATAAATAAATTTTTTAAAATGACAATAAATTTGAGAATGCCGCACAATCCGTGTAACCTAATTGAAGGAGGCACTATGTAAGTACATAATAAAAGATCAGTAAAAAAAATAATGTATTAGCTAAATCCAGTTGAAATTAAAACTTAATATATAAATGATCAGATAAACCCACCCTCCTTTCACTTAGAATATAAATTCATTCTATTTTTATTAAGTAAAAAGGAAACACACTTATGATCTGTTTGGATTAAGTATAGTCCGTGCTAAAAAAAAATAAGAGTTGCCCACTAAAGACATGAGTATTTGGTGCTCTTTCAACAAAAAGACATGAGTATTTGGGGAATTAGGGACATCTGAATGGGTAAATCATCCTTTTTGTAACATAACATATAAAATCCTTTCAATTAGCTTTAAGTAAGCTAGAAACATCCCCATAAATTCAAAAATAAACAACTACTTCATAGCTATAAAAAAGTGTTTCCATTTGACTTAAGGTAGAAAGAACGAATAAATAGAAAAATCCACGAAAATAATGCATTTCCAGTTAATCCCTAATCTGTTTTTTTGTTTTGTTTTGTTTTTTTTTTTTTTGTTTTACAAATTAACATCATTTATTTTTTCTTCTGTTTCCATAAGTGTACATTCAACTTCACAAATCACTATTAACACATTTATCCAAAAATAATTAAAAAATAGAGATAAACACTCGCCTTTTCTACATCTAACTCTTAATAATACTTCTCTCTCCAAAGTAGTCACTTATGTGCATCTAACTTCCAACATTCTTGAACATTTCCAATGCTTAGATTGACAACTAAAGCATGCTAAATAGTAATGTTGAAACAAAAACAAAGATTTCAAGGAACATGAAAACATACATGAGGTAGATAAGAAAAAAGAAATGAAATGCAAAAAATTAACTCCCTTATAACATGAGGCATCAAATTGTTAGGAATATTGTTGTATGAATACAAGTCATAAGGCAATATATCCTTTGTCCCAAACTATTATGTATAAATTATCACCGGTGCTTGCTGCAATATATTCATTGGTAACCATAAAATGACATCATATCCAGTAGGAAATCAAATTATTAAATAAGATAATTAAAACTAAAAAAGAATCATGCCAGAAAGCATATAGTTAATATGATACATAACACATTTTCAGAATTATATGGAAACCGAAAAGATAAACATTTCTCCAAATGAGAAGTTAATTGCAAATCCAACCCATAAATTTGGAGATTTCATAGATTCCCCACAAAAATAAGAGGTATCCCGAACGTAAACGTAAACTGCCGAATGTCATGAATTTTGACATAAAAGGACATCTTTTTACACATGATATTTATATGTGTCCTAAATCATTATAATTTAACAAAAGATGACATAAACTCTATGAAAAACGTTTTATTATTGTCATAAATATAGTGTTTGTCACTTTTCATGTGTCATTAAAAGTATTCTCTAATAATAATAATAATAATAATAATAATAATAATAGTTTAAAAACAAATACTTTTTAAACGATCAAGGAACTAGCTGAACAATTATTGCATGGAAAATAAACTCAAATTAACAACACTTAAAACGCTAACATAACAAAGTCACAAGTAGGGATGAAAGTGGGTTCAAACCCGGACCCGAAAAACCCGAAACCGGTTAACGGGATTTTATAGAACCGGAAACCGGACCGGTATATAGGAACCGGTTCCGGTTCGGTTCCGGGTATGGTTCCGGGTAAAGTGGGTCTAGAACCGGAAAACCCGGAAACATCAAAGTGGGTAGGTTGGAATCGGATAAAGTGGGTTTAGAATCGGAAAACCCGAAAAAACCGGAATTTTTTGGTAATTACTTACTACTTAGTGTGTTGAACTTTGAAAATTTTCATATTGATATCCCGACTTTGGGGGGCTGTAACTTATTGAATACAAAACCACAATTAACAAAATTAGAGTCTAAAATCATGTACAAAATCTAAAATACACTCTGGAAAAACCCGCATGTCAATCCGACTTTAAACGAATGAGATATGCTTGTGTTAGTATTTTCACATAATACCAAGTATAAAAACAAATAGCTGAAAAGTTGAAAATTTTCAGTTTTGATATCCCGACTTCGGAGGACTGTAAATCATTGAATGTTAAACCAAAAATGACAAAATTATAGTCTAAACTCATGTACAAACTGTAAACTAGAAGTTGGAAAAAACCACATGTCAATCCGACTTCAAACGAATTAGATATGCATGTTTTAAAACTTTCACCGAATACAAAAAAAAAACTAAAAAACTAAAAACTTCCAGCTTTGATATCTCGAATTTTGAGGACTGTAAGTCAATGAATATAAAACTAAAAATGACAAATTTATAGTCTATAATCATGTACAAACTCTAAACTACATGTTGGAAAAAAACCGTATGTCAATTGGAGTTGAAACGAATAAGATATGCATCTTGTAAACGTATCACAAAAACAGGTTCCGGCCCTAAAAGTGGTTCCGGTTCCAAAAACCGGTTCCGGATTTTAGACCCGGTTTACCCGGACCCAATGGACCCAAACCCGGATTACCCGGAACCCGGATAAAGCCAATTTTTAAACCCGGAACCGGACCCAGTTCTATATATTCCGGTTCTAACGGGTGCGGTTCTGGTTTGGTTCCGGTTCCGGTCCGATTTTCCGATTCTAAATCTCATCCCTAGTCACAAGCCAAACAGAAAGCATTCCTATCGCATAGCATATAATACGAGGAACATAAGAAAATGATAAACCACACAGTTTAATCAAATGATTAAATGTTTTAGAATGTTCGATTGATATTCAGTCAACTAAAATCGACTGTAGTCGGATAACATATTGACATTCAATGGATAAGAAACTCCATCGCCAACTGATATGTTAAATATAATATTTTTTAATATTAAATGATTACCAACAAAATAATTGTTTTTAACAAACTATATTTCAATGAAATTTTGTATAGTTTAATATATTATAGAAAAAGAATGATAAAATTGTATAAGAAATTGAACGATGATGTACCATGTAACACCTTGTTTCGAGATATCACTTAATTCAGGGTTTGTGGACCATAATTCGATCATGTAAAGGATTTGGGCTTCGAGGAAGTAAAGTTTGGACCTTAGTGAAGGTTGATAATATTGCTTATGAGATCTAAGCCTTTGATTCGTGTGCTAGAACCAAAGGGTAAAATAGGAAAAGTTATATGTTGGGCTTCTTGCATGGACTATGGTTTAAGTTCGACATTTATTAAGCCAAAAGCAACTAGATAGAATTATGGGGATCTTCAATACCTCTATGTTCATATAAAGAATGCTGAAAACGGAGTTGAAACAGAGAAATTATTGTTGTTTGAAGTTGAATTGGCAGTTGGGGATTTTGCCTTACGTAGGGTGTACGATAGCTACGAATGGTGTAGATGCTGAATTCATATCATGATTTTAATGATCTATGCATAACATAGCTGCTGCTGACCAAAATCCTAACCCTAAGGTTTCGAGCCCTATTTAAAGGCTCTAAATTCTTGGAAACCTTCCCATATCTAGCCTCCATCACCTCATATCGTTCCTTTGAAACTCTAGCCACCAATTGTGAATTTTGGAAGCATTAGTGTGATTTTTTGTGCATTATTGAAGAATGAGTCTATTGGAGAAGCAAGGGTGAGCTCCAAGATTTCTAGACCCAGACTTTGCACTTCATCACCTATCTCTAGAAGGTATGAAGCTTGCATCTTGATGTTCATTTTTTTTAGATCTAATTAGCTCATGGGGTTCTTATGTTTTTTGTTCCTTAACCTTGGTCCTTGTGAGTATGGGTTACTCCAAACCATTTAAATGCCCCCTTTTGATGTTTTTGAGGTTTTAGAGTCATAAAAATGAGAGCTCTCGCACTCTCATCCATCCATGCATGAGTTTTTGAGCAAAAGGTGTCATATTAGGCTTAAAGTTTGGTTGTGTGTTCATCTTGGCCATGCAAAAGGATAAATTCAAAGACTTTATCCATTAAGATATTCATTTAGATTAGATCCAAGAGTTTAAGAGTTTGGCTTTTTGTATTAAGAGCTTAATAGAAGTTTTGGGATTCTTGAGAGAAAAACTTTTGAGAAACACACGGGAACAAATGCTAGAACAAGTTATAATGCAGAGTTAACTCAAAGGATCATAAAGCTCAACAATAATAAGAAGTTAAAGTTAGAAAGTTAGATAATTAGATGCGAAAATGTAAGGAAATATAAATGACAACAAGTATTATATCAAGTAAACACTAAGCTGATTCTTAACAAGGATTTCATTCAAACCAAGTTAGTAAGTATGATCAGCCTAAAGTGATTAAGTAAAGAGTGATTTGCCCCGAAGGAGAGATTAAGATCTTAAGATTAGAGTTTAAGTTCAGTAAGATCTTGAGAATAAGAGAGTAATGAGAGAAGATGTAAGATATAAGGTGAAAGAGAGATGTGTATTGCAATTGAAGCAGAAGACTCTATTTATAGAGTTCAGAGAACATTATAGGAGAATAAATAAAGACTATAATTTAAAATAAGTTTCCATGCAAGGCACACTGGATAATACATAGTAAATCCATAAGTTAAAAACACTAAGTCTTTGTTTTGATATGAAGGTTGCAGATGGCGTTGCCCTTTCTCGTTGCGGTGGCAGAAGCATCATTGTGGTAGTGAGGAGGACTTTAGATTGAGGTTCAAGAGGTTCACTTTCTTGATTGAACAATTTCCCCCTAAGTGACCTCTTTAACCTTCTCACTTGTTGAGTTTCAAAAACTTGATCAGCAACCACCAAAATTTTTTAACTTCTCCCAACCATTTAATCCTTCGGGTGATCTCGAATTTGACTTCGTCAGTTGTGTGCTTTGATCTCTACACTGAAGTCAGAGTGACTTCCAGTTGCCTTTGGGTTAGGCGGTGTATGGTAGTGATGGGAACAAAGTACTTAACATCGATGTTAACTCTTTTGAACACAACTCCCAGTTCTGGAAAGTTGGTTACACCTAAGGATCGCTCTTGATACCCTTCCATATAAATAGGTGCATGATCAAGTGGAGGAAGGTTGAATTTATGAGAAAGTGTCGGATGAATATCAACATCTATTTTGGCCAAATCGACACCGCACATCTCAGGTGCTCACAGGCTTTTTCATAAGCTATCTTTATTTTGGAATGTTTCTCTGATTTTTGTTGAAATACCCTTACGATTAAGAACACCTCTTCCCGATTCATACATGGAAAGTTAGCCTGATTTTGGATATAATCACAGCCTCTTCTTGTCAGAGTGTACTAAATGAACTCAGATTTCATGAACTTTCTGACCTTGTAGTTCTTCACTCCGGAGGGCCTATCGCTTAACCAAATATCCTCGAACTTGGATCCATGCTTTCTGTGAAACTTGTTAAGATGTTCGAATTCCAGAGGTAGCCTTTGATCATCAGGGAGGCTTTGGTCGAAGGGTTCAAAAATGATGAAGAGCATGACATTTGGAGAAATGGGAATATCCCAGTAGCTGTCTTCTGGAGGTTCAACATATGTTAACACTGACATGTAGCCTTCATCGAGAAGCCTGCAGGTTAGATTAACCCATGAGTTGATTAGGGTTTCATCCATGATGGTGTCAAACCCATGGTCTCTCCAAAATTTATTAGCAAACTTAGGTGCATTCAAGTTGATTTTTCTTTGTTTTGTTGTTGGGTAGTCGTCGGAATGTTCAGATGACATTGTTGGCTCTAGGTTTCAAAGTTGAGGAGGGGTTTCTTAATGAGCAGAGTCATGTTGTTCATCTTGAATTTGTTGTTGTTGTGGAGGAGATTTCAGAGGAGAACGCACCGGAGTGGGAGTTTTTTTCTTTATGAGGAGAAGGCACCAGAGTGAGAGTTTTTGTTGAATCCAAAGTTAAGATTGGAGATTGATGAGCTTCAATCCTTGGTTAAGTAGATGAAAAATGAGATGGACCGTAGTTTGGTATGGGGATTGCTGATTGAGATTGACGGAGCAACGGTTGAGAACGTTCACTTCCCCCTTTTGAGGAAGTAACTTGTTGCTCCTCAAACCATTGATGAAGACCATCAATCTTGGTGAAAACGTTATTGAATTGAGACTTGAGGAGATCAAATAGTTGATGATTGTTGGGGATCTTTGTGTTGAACAACAGTTGATGGATGTCTTTTGTGAGCTTTAGAAGTTCTTGACCATGAAAGCTTGCGGTCACGGAGCATCGAAGGTTGTTGATCATTGATTGAAGGACTGCAATGGTTGATTAGTAAGCATTGTGAGTTTCCTCAACAAGCTTCTTGGATTGAATAGCCTGATCCGCAATCGATGATTGAAGTTCGGTTTTGATTGCGGTGACTTCCTGAATGAGACGTTCAGCGGTTGCTAGGAACTCTTTGTGGTCTGCGGTTCTGTTGTTATCCACAGCTCAAATACCCATTTCAACTTTGAGTGATATCCTTTTAGCAGCCAGACGTTCCCTTGTCTCTAATCGTTTAAGTCTTTCATTAATAGACTGCGGACCGGCAACTTCCGTTGGTTGTGGGGTTGTAACTGCGGCTAAGATCTTATCAACTTTCTCCTGAAGACTCAAAAATTCCTTGCGAGTGATGACCATTTTCTTCCTTTTATTCTTCCTTTCGCTTGGAAGTGGAGTCCTGAGAACCGCTTGAGTATTCAATATCAAACACCATAATAAAGTTACCTGATTGAGTTGGTTGATTAACTTCAGTCATATACAGATCATCCAGACCAAAGGTTGGTACGAAGCTAACTTCTATTGTTGTACCGTCTTCATTGGATCCATGGATTTCAACAGTTAGAGGGGGCTTGGAAGGACCTGCACCACCTTGAAGATCTTGAGCTTTCCGGATTGTTTCGGCCATGGTGGTCATCCAGTCATGAACTTTGAGGATGGTGGCTATTGTGTCGGCATTATTGATTGCATCCACGCAGTACTTGGCAATAGTTTGAATTTTCTGCTCATTCTGCTGCTGTTGTTTGGTTTGTTGATCCTTGCGGGCCTAGAATTCCCTTCGAAAAGCTTCATACTTTTTGACTTCGGATTCAGTATTCGGTTGATACCGAATCCAAGAGTCATCAGAATCACATCCGTCAAATCCTTGATGTCGCACAGGGGTGTCCCCCGGGTTCATGGATCCTTGCACATTTGTGCTCACCATGCCTAAACCACCTGATTGTAAGGTAAGAAGAGTAGGATTTTCGGAGCTTCCTTGGTTCTCCTTGACCCGTAGTTAAGTCTAGCCTCAGCTTAGTTCTGGCTAGGGTTGAAGAAGTGCTCTGCGGTTAGGAAGGTGTATCAAGTGTTTGTGTGACAGCAAGAAGTATGGAGCACAACTCCTGTGGTTCAAAAAAAGTGAATATGGGAATCCCTCGATACCTTAGGGTGTTTTGAGCCAATTAAATCCTCTTAGGATTCAACTGGGACCAAATCTCCATTATCAGATGAAACAGACACTCCTTCTGTGTCTGAGTAGCTGGAGAGGGTTGTAGCAAATGGGTTTACAGGGACCCCAAGGATTACTAGAGTCTTTTGAGAGACTTCAGTATTTTTCTAGTCACACATTTGGCTAGGGCTTGGGTTGGTCCTTTGTCTCTTGTGAAAAAGTGTTGGTCCGGAGTCATTGTCTGACTCTTCTTCAATATTGACAGGGGAGCTTTGCGGATGAGCAGGGGTTTCATCCGAGGACACAACAACTTTATGTTTCTTGGTGGATTCACCTTTCTTTGATTTGTTGTGGGGGGCTTTCTTTGATGATACCGGCTTCTTTAGCCTTCTGGCTAGTGGTTGACTTGACTGTGTAGTAGTAGTTGGGACTATGGTACTCACTGGACCATGTGGTTCTGTGGAGGCTAATATGGACTGACTGGGGTAGAGGTGGGGTAGAAAGGTATGGGTCAATACCTTCCATAGCCTCAATATGATCTGTGACTTCTTTGGTTTCAAGTCCAACATACATCAAGATATATGTGGGTAATTGTCTTAGTGGTCCAAAGATATACTGATCATTTGAGGGTGTGTACCTTTTAAGATAACGGGTGATGAAGATATTAATGTCATTCCCCATGCTGATTCTTGCATCGTAGTGGAGGTCTGAGATGCACAAAGACCAAAAGCGTGCGAAGGTGAGTTCTGTTGTGGTTTCCCTTGGATTCTCCTTTGGAATGTATTGAAGAAAGTCATCCCATAAGATATGCCCATAGTTAACATCATTCCCTATAAAGATGCTCCACACCAGTTCAAGTAGCATGAGACCCATGTTGTCTATGTCTCCGGTTCTGCCAGAAAGACTCTAGATGATGAAGTGATAGATAAATTGCTAGACCGCAGCAGTTAGTTTTTCTTGAATTCCCAAATGCCTTTGAGTTTCTTTTAATAGCCCATTTGGTAGAGAGTAGAGATGATGTCGTTCATGCTTGGAGTGTAAAATCTTGTGGAGGGAAGAACACGAAGATTTATTGCGTTTTGGAACTTTTCTTTAGTCAAGATGACCAAAGAATCATCAACCAAGTTCAGATGAACATCCTGTAGAGTTTTGATTGGGAGAAACACCGAAAATGCACATTTAAAGAGGGTTGAGAGTGGAACAACATCAGTGAACAAATCAAAAGCTCCAAACAGGGGGTAAGAAGATATGAACTTGATCATTAGTCAAATGGATTTGTTGTAGGATGTATGATCTTTAAAAATTTCCCTAAAATTGCTTGAAGCAATTTATTGTGATTGATTTCTCATAGTGGATTCAGAACCAGTAGGTTGCACTGACCCTGATGCTTTGGATTGCTTCTTCGATACACCAGACTTCACTATTTTGAAAAAGTTATGGAACTTGCAGAAAGTTTTTGAGTGCAAGAAGATGAAGATCGTTTAAGAGTTCAGAAAGCGTAAAGCTTTCTTGGGGGGGGGGGGGGGGGGGAGTGTTTATATAGTTCTGTATCTCAAACATTTATTATATTTACCCTATCTACAATTGTTAATGGTAAAAACCCTGGGGTTTTAACCATTATTAGCCACAAATAAAATAAATTAAAATAAATTATTATATTTTGTTGTTTTTAAAAAATAGGGCATTTAATGAAATGCTAGGCCCATTATCACACGTTTGGAAAACGTGTGGTGAGGGGCGATAACCCATTGAATAAAGGTGGAATTTGGAACGGATTTGACTTCTTATGGGTAACGAGGATTTGACAGTTTAAGGAAAAAGATTTCTTAAAATATTTATTTTATGGGAAACTGGTTTATTTGTCATCACACCTAAAATAGGTTTGACACCAAAAATTTATTTGAAAAGTAACTGAAACGTTGTATGTTACAAAACGAATGTTTGAATTTAATATGAAAGAATTTTTATTTAATGAGAAACATTAAATAGCACACAATGTTCCGGGGAATCCGGGGAATTTATGAAGTTTTTGAGAATTCATTAAATGTGATTGCAGATTGATTCATCAATGCATATTGATTCTTCACTGTAGTAGATGTTAATGTGATCGCGGTGGTAGAAACTGAGGAACACTTGACAAAAGAGTCAGAATCAACAAATAATAAGGGCCCAAAAAAAGTATGATATATGGTTGCGGTATACGAGGTATACTGAAACCATGCATGACAGATATATTTAATTAGGACCGCAATGGAGACCAAAAATAGTCTGCGGTACCTATCAATTCAAAAAGAATTGAGGATCCAGATTCATCATCCCTAACATTTGTAGAAAACTGTTGAGTTTTGTTGCATCAAGTGCCTTTGTAAACACATCCACAATCTCTTCGTGAGATGGGACATAAATTATTTCAATGTTACCTTTGAGTATATGGTCCTTGATGAAATGGTACTGGAGATCAGTGTGCTTCGTCTTCGAATGGTAAATATGATTATGAGAAATCGCTATAGCACTCTCTGAATCACAATAAATCAGTATCCAGAGCATTATGTATCCATAGTCCATCAATTAGGTTTTCATCCATAAGACTTGAGAACAACAGCTTGCTGCGGACACATACTCAACTTCTGCGGTAGACAGAGAAATGCAATTTTGTTTCCGTAAAGACCAGCTAACCAGTCTTCCTCCAAGAAATTGACAACCAGCTAAAGTACTTTTCCTATCCAATCTGCATCCATCATGATCCTTATCAATAAAGGATTGAAGGCTGAAGTCGTTCCCTGCGAGATACCATAGGCCGACAACTTTGCTTTCTTTCAAGTATCTGAAAATCTGTTTGCCTGCGGTTAAGTGCGATACTTTGGGGTCGGCTTGGTACCTGACACATAAGCCTATTGCGAAGACAATATCTAGTCTACTTGCGGTGAGGTACATCAAAGAACCAATCATTCCTCTATAAGTTTTGTGGTCCACTGATTCTCCGGAAGGATCAGTAGAAATCATATATCCGAAGGCCATAGGAACAATTATCCATTGCGTATTTCTTCAGCAAATCAGAGGTATATTTTTATTGATGAATGAATATCCCTTGAGGGACTTGTTTCACTTGGAGTCATAAAAAGAAGCTAATCTCTCTATTCATGCTCATTTGGAACTTCTTGGTCATGAGCAATGCAAATTCATCCACAATACCTTGATCTGTTAACCCGAATATGATATCATCCACATAGATTTGAACAAGCATAAGGTGATTACCATTTACCTTATGATTTCTTTTATTATGTTGTTGGATTCAATTAAAGAAAAATACAATAAATCACCGCGAGCCAATAACAACAGAGAGAGATGGTGACAATGGATCACCACACTTCCCTACCGTGCACCTTAAATCATATTCAAAGTGTAATGTTCCTAGGTACGGTTCCGACCAACACCTACCTTTCTTGCGGTACACGAGCCGACCTTATCTATGATGATATATTGTGGATGCAAATCATGATAAATCCTCAATTCTTCCTTCCTTAAATATTCTAATATTTTGTTTTTCCTACAAAAAGATAACAACGAGGATGACTTAACTTGTTCATATAAAACAAAATTAATATTTGGCATTATTGTACTCGATTGTTCGATATATTCACCAAATTTATACCAGTGGAAAAGAAATAATTAACGAGTGATCGACAAATAATAAAAACAACAAAAAAGTAAATTACATTACTCGTGTTTCGTGTAGGCGTTAAAAGCCATGTTTAGTCTTTATTTTTAAGAGTTAACCCGGGTTATCCCTTGTTTGATTAAAAGTTGTAAGTATCATCTCTCATTAGTTTAAAGTTGCATTTTTCATCCCTTGCGAGACGTGAAATACTTATTCTATAATTTTTATTCTTTTTTGATTTATTTTATTTCTCTTATAATTATTTATAGTATACAAAAAAAAAAAAAAAAACCCACCTGTGCGTCTTAATACTAACCCTTTCCCCTTCTAAACTCCATTTCCCATAAATTATTTGATAGACAAAACCATCACCACAACTGGACCACTCATCCACCACCGTTGACCACCACTTATTTTTCTATGAGAAACACCGTCAACGACCCTTTCATCCCCCGTTCTTGTTCTCAGCAGTCATCAAGCCATAAACCACCACGTCCTTCACCATCGCCACCCTCTTGTACAAACACCATTCAAATAAGATAAATACAAAATACACACACTTTTTGTGTACGTGTGTTGACATGATACAAAAAGAGGGAAAATGGGATGCATCATCGCCACCTATACGTTAGGGTTTTGAGATCTACTTGTAGGATAGGGTTTCGAATTTGCGTGGGTTGCTGGAGATGGAGCTGTCATCGCCGGTTGTATGCCGCCATCGTCAACCGTTCGCAGATCTACACTCCTGGTAATGGTTGTTGAAGGTGAAAGGGTATGCCGGATGTGAAGCACGTGCTTGTTGGAGCTGAGAAAGAGGACAAGGGAGATTGTTTCATCTTCTTCATCCGAACCCGTCTTTGTCGGTGTACAACCCAACATCCAAAATGATCGACGGACCCGGTGAGATGTTGGTGGTGGAGTTGGTTGTTTCAATAGATTTGGTGATGGTATTGATCGTATGTAGGAGGGAGAGAGAGAAGGAGAGAAGCAATGTCGGTTGTTTCTGATATAAAAGACCGTTGTCTTCGGTAGGGATGAGCGTAGAATGGAAACGGTACCGATCGGTACCATTTCCAATTTCTCGAAAATCAAATTTGATCGGAAGTCAATCCCGAGTATCGTACTAAATTAATGTTACCGTTACCTATAGGGAAAATGATATCGATTTTCAATACTAGTACGTACCGATACAAAATTCTGAATTTCATGATTTTAGAGTATCGAGTATCGTACCATACAAGTACAGGTACGGATCGAGAGTTGGTATAAACTGTTCATCCCTAGTTTCCGGTGGCGTGGCGGTGGTGGTGAGATGTCCATAGTCGTTGGGATGTTATTGAAAAAGAAATAGAGAAGAGAAATTATTGTTAAAGTAGTAATATATCATATTCATTTCAATAAAAGAATAAAAATTAAATAAAACTCAATATTAAACCTGAAAAATAAATGAAAAAAAAGAAATATGACAATATTATAATTTCATGTTTACAGTGAAAAAGCTTACACCATTTTACGAAAAAGGTATAAAACAATTTCTGAAAATAAATACCTTTTTGCCGGTTTTCAAAACAAAAAATGATTATTTTCTAATTTATTATTATCAACTGAAAATATCAATGTTTAGTTTGACTTGATTATACTACGTTTTTGATATATTTAGGAGTTAGATGACACGTGTAATCAACAAAGATTTGTCGACAAAAACAGGAGGACAAGGGAGGTGTTACCAAGACAAGAAGAAATAAATAAAATCCTTTATATTATGTCACTGCTTACGTCACTCCTTCGAAATGTGTTTTTGGCAAGTCATGTACCTGCATGAGTATTTGATCAATAATCTTTTCGCAATTAAACAAATTTTTGTGGGAACTTTATTTTATTTTATGTTTTTTAATGAATAAATATAAGTTTTCTTTGAATAAATTTCATATTTATATAAAATAAAAATTCTAGAAAATTTTAAATTTTAATCTTATGAAAAATTAAAATATGATGTCTTTTTTTAATTTAAAATTTTATCCTTAAACCGGCACTAACCGGTTTCAATGGTTCATTTCCAAATTTTACCGATTTCAATGGTTTAATAGGAGACGGTGTTTTTTTTGTTAATAGAACAAAAATATATAGATTCTTTTTGTAGATTTCGAAAAATTATTCAAACAAAAAAGTTTATATATATATATATATATATATATATATATATATATATATATATATATATATATATATATAACCAAGATGAATTAACAAAGATAAATTTTGATAGGAAAATAAAAAGGTATTTAAATATATATTTTTTTTAGCAAATAAACAAAATGAATAATTCACTTTTATTACAATTTATTTTTAAACAAATTAAAAAAAAATTCACTTTTATTACAATTTTAATTAATATCAACAAATTTATCGTAAAAATGAATCATTCGGAAATTGCTTTGTGAATCATGTTATTTTTTATTTATCTATCGATACGTTTGTTTTGTTCTTCAAAAAATATACGGAAGCAAAATTCTTAGCTTCCTACCTAAAAAAATTATATATATATATATATATATATATATATATATATATATATATATATATATATATATATATATATATATATATATATATACCCCGACACCCCTGTAATAGCTAGAGGCTTCCTTCCTCTATCATATTTTGGAAAGTGAACAAACAATATGGACGCAGTAACAAACACAGTGGCGATCTCATGTGTTATAGCAGTTGTACTATGCGCATGGCAGTTGGTAAATATTTTGTGGTTGAGACCAAAAAAGCTGGAGAAGCACCTGCGGAATCAAGGTTTCAAAGGAAACAAATACAGATTGTTGTATGGGGACATGAAAGAGGTTTCTATGATGTTCCAAGAATCAAGATCTAAGCCTATAAGTTTGGATGACGATGATGGTGTTCTCGCACGTGTTACGGCTTTCTCCCTTCATTCTCTGCAAAAACATGGTTAGTTTCTTCAATTCATTAAATAGAGTATGAAACAAAAAGATGAAACTTTTGCAATTTCTCAATGAAATTTGGATTGATGTTCATGATCTTTTGAGTATAGTGAGAATGTCAATTATCTTATATAAACTAAACTAGTGATAGTCATGGGTTTTCTTTCTCTGTTCATACGTTGGTACTTTGAAGCTTTAGGGGAATTAATGTCTAAGATATTTTATTTTGTTTTGGTTATCCTACCAATATGGGGCAGATAATTAAACATAATATTAAGATTTGATAGATAATTCAAGTGTTTTATTTTTTAATTAAGATCGTAATTTTTTTCTTGAAATATATGTCTAGTTCTTGTTATGGGTCGTTATCAATTCTTTATACTACAGAACTATGTATGGTCTGTATATCTAACACAATAAGTCAATAATGATAACAAGTGGCACGATTCTATGTTGATAAGTGACCGCCCAAATTAATTATAATGTTACAAATAAAGAGTCCACATCACCATTTCTTCACTGATTTTGGAACTTATAGATTTAAAAATCAAGATAATATTAAAATTTATACTTCTAATTAAACTAGCTGGCTTTACAATTTACATAGACCATCAATTAGTTTAGATAAAATTTTGTATTTTTGCATACATAATTAAGTGTGAACAGTTTTCTTTTAATAGCTACAAGCGTGAATACTTTTATGAATTTTAAATTTCTACACGAGTAAATGTAATTGTAACACGACCAACTATCAAATTTTGTTTTAAAAGGTCCTTAATGTTATTTTTGTAGTTTAGAGGCATAAAATCATTTTTTACCTACTAAAAAGGGACCTTGAATTGTAATTGCCGGTTTTCCTTCATGTTTTGGCTTTTTTCACTAAAAAGAAAATTTAAATTAAAGTGAGAAATTAAATATCTTTCAACCTTTTGTTCTTATAAATCCTCATACCAAATTAAATAATGACACATATAATATTTAATGCTAATTTAATGATATTTTAGTATACTAATATGACACATGTCATTATTTAATTAGGTAGGAGGATTTATAAGAACAAAAGTAGAATGATATTTAATTTCTCAATTAAAATACACCTTATTATATCACTCGCGTCCTCACCGACCACAAATTTATGTTCATCTTCAAGAACACTCACCTTCCCTATTCTCAATCATAGACCTTCACATGAATTGTTCGTCTCTCCAAGATTTCACCTTATTCCAATCAGGTTTCACTCTCTGCTCGGTATCTTTGGTTAGAATCTCTTCTTCATTTTGATTTCCATAGATATACAAGTCGATGAAGCTGCACAACAGCCCAACAAGGATGTTTATTCGATTTCTTCTTCATTCGATTTCCTTGGTTTGAATCTTATTCATTTCGAGTTTCATGGTTCTACAAGTTGGAAGGCATGAGTTTGAGCTACATGTGATTATTGTGGGAGTTGGGAGGAAGATGAACAAAATTGTAGTGCCACCAACTAAAACCGAAAATCAAAACCTGCATTGGCTTAGCGCTTGCTTGTGGAAGGGGCAAAATAGTTAACCTGCATCGAAGATGAATACAAGTGCATATTTCACTTGTTTTTGTTTTTGTTTGTTGATAATCTTGCTTGGAAACCATCTGGAATCGTTTTGCCCAAACCTAGAATTGTTTTTGTTCCAGATGCCTGTGTTCTTAATCCCTTACCATAAATTAAAGAAGGGGGTGAGAGACACACACAACAACAAGAAATAGCCCTATTCTTGACTCGAAGAGGAAGAGACTACCTAAACCCATGTATTTCGATTTCTAATTTATTTTAGGGCCTACAAATAGGATACACAGGTGGTTGAGAAAAGTTTGATTGTTTTTTTTGGGATTGTCCATGACGGATCGTTGTGTTCATTTCATATTCACGAACAAGAAAGGTGGTAGAAATGATGAGAAAGAGAGAGAGAGAGAGAGAGAGAGAGAGTGTATGTGTGTGTGTGAGAGAGAGAGAGAGAGAGAGAATGAGTGAGTGAGTGAGTGAGTGATGACATTAGAGACTAATGGTAAGGCCTTCTGTGGTGGTCATTGGCGGAAAATGATTGTGAATTAGGGTTTTTCATCAGCACTGACTAGGTAATCATCGATGGTCAACATATTAGAGAGCGAGTAAGGGGGCAACGAAGGAGGCTTTGGCTCTTGCACTTCTGGAACTGCAATTCTATAGCGACAATTTAACTGGAGGAAAAGAGCAACATCTTAATTGATGAAGGGGATGTGGCATCTTACTTGATGAGGTGGATTTGTGATTTAATGACATGGCTTTTAATTTGTGCTGACTATGCTTCTAACTTTTGCTGGCCAGACTATTAGCCGGTAGTAAGTCAAGGATTTCAAAAATAGTGACCTTTTAAAATTTAAAAGTGAAGTTTATACACCTGTAATGCAAGAAAAAAAGATGAGGGACCTTTTAAAACAAAACCTGGTAGTTGGTTGGGCTACATTGACATTTATCCTTCTCACACTTATGAATGTGAGTCCTTTACAGTTCACACACTTGTAAGTTGTAAGTCGAACAACATGATGAAGATCATGCACTTTTTTTAACCCCTCAAATAAAAAGTTATGTGCAAACTGCATTTTTTTTTTTGTAACTTAATTTTGTTTTTTCTTTTTAATTGATTAGATAATTGTAAAATAAATGTAGATTTTTGACAAATGTTGTATAGAGTAGGTAATTAAATAAGCATTAATTTTTTTTGTAAACAACTAACCAAAATATTTATTTAAGATATGGACTTTAGTCCAGGCTTGGTCATGAGACCAATCTTTATCAAATAGGGGGTGCTATTTTCTTTTGTGGTAATTTCATATAAAAAAAATAAAATGAGACCCACCTTTTGAGCCATAAATTCTTGAAACTCTCCATGCTTCAAAGGGTCCAACGAATAGTCACCCCGAAACCCACCTTACCATAAATCTACTATGATGAATCGAAATTCATTCTGGTACACCGTACATATCAATTTCTTATAAGTTTTGATACTTGTCATTGTGTAGTATTTTTTAAATAAATAATGTCCACATGTCAATTTGTGGCTTTTTTTTCTTCAAATTTTAAACTAAAAAGCCACATATTTTTTTTCTATATATACATATAGTGTATTAAATGTAATGAATGTAAAAATAAATTGAAATAAATACATTATTTTCTTTCAATATTAAATTATTTTTAATCAATCCGTATAAAATACGTGTTTCACATCTAATCTTTGTAATGTTAGACTTAGGTGCTGTTTGTTTTTTTTTAAAAAACCACTTCAAACCACTTATTGTTGTGCCGCGCAGCACTTGGCCTTTCACAGCTGTTTGTTTTCCTGAAGACTCCTGACTTAAAAACTGTTGCGTGTGTGCTGCGTGGCGCAACACTAAACCAACTGCTTCAAACCTCTTCGCGCCTTACTTTAACTTACTGCAGCAATATGCAGACATTAAAAAACAAACATAGTTTTTATTAAATGTTGCAGACTTTTATTCTACCTCTTCTGCTACAGAGGATTACAGAGGTGGTCCGCAGACTTAAGACATTTTCGCTTCGAAAAAACAAAAAGCACCTTAGTGAAAAAAATCATAAGGATCTTCAGAGACATTCGAATTCATCGCATTATACTATTCTATCCTATTAGCTGTAAATACCTATGAAGCAGGAAAGATTCTTTGCTTTTCTACATTGTATTTTGGTGCATTCTTCTTTCTTTCTTGGTCTTCCCCCACAAGGAGGTGTGGTCTCATGATTGTAACATGTCATTCATTGTGTAGGGGATCAACCTTGCATAATATAAGTGCACAATCCCTTCCACCTAATTTGTATCAAATCATAGTCAGTTGTGGATGCTCTAATTGGCTTAACAAAATAAACAAATGGTTTGAAGACAGTAAAACAGTTGGAACAGTTAACCATTATGGATGCTCTAATTAGCCAAACAAAATAAACAATCTTATGATGTCCTCAGATTTTACTTGGCATGAATATCCAACCTAAATCTTGAATATAAATGATATAAAAATATTAAAATTTTACTCTGGGCACCCCTTGACTTTAAGGTTCTCATTCCAATCAAACATTCAAACATTTAATATAAAAACGGAATTGGTAATTGATTTTGGGCATAAAGTTAGCTTCTTTTTTGCAGTTGCAGTAATAAGATATATTAGTTTGTATATAAGTTATAACTGGAATTATTCCTTATGCAGGTAAAAATTACATCACATGGATGGGATGGAAACCAAGAGTGACTATTATGGACCCTGAGCTCATTAAAGATGTATTCGTAAAATTAAATGACTTTAAAAAGCCGAGATCTAATCCAATGGCTAGGTTAATAGCAACGGGATTAGTGACATACGAAGGCGATCAGTGGGCTAAACATAGGAAACTAATCAATCCAGCTTTTCATATGGAGAAGCTAAAGGTACTTTGGTAACTACGGTTTATTTTTCTAATGGATAATTACTAAGATTACCAAATTGGGTGAGACCCGATCTTACAATGATCACTTTTTGAGCAAATATCACAAAACTTTTTTTTTTTTTTGCCAAATGATGATCTCATTTTGAAAAATTATCACAATCTTTATTAGTTTTTCTAGTAGGGACCATTCATAAAGACGTTTGGAAAAAAAAACACATTATGCTTAATCGATTTTGGTCATTTTAATTTAGTGATAAATCCTTTTTAAGTTGTGTTATTAAATTTGTACGCCTTATCAATGTTACCTATATTATGTATCCAGAATATGGTACCAGCTTTCCAGTTAAGTGGTGGTGAAATGTTTGGAAAATGGGAGAAGTTGGTTTCATCAAAGGGATCATGTGAGATCGATATTTGGCCTGACCTTCAAGCTTTAACAAGTGACGTTATATCAAGAACCGCATTTGGGAGTAATTATGAAGAAGGAATTAAGATATTTGAGCTCATAAAAGAACAAGGTGTACTTACAATGGAGGCACTACAATCACTTTACATCCCCGGATCTAGGTAAATCTAGTTGGTTATATATTATGCTTTTAGGAGTAGCGACCACCACAAAATACCTAAAAATTTGGGTGTGCGTGTGTGTGTTTTTTTTTTTTTGCGAAATTACATCATATTTGCAAAATGACATGCCTTGTGAAAAGATGATGACTTTTTAACAATGATTTTTGTGATTGGGATAATTAATAGTGAAAGAATTTGGCAAATATGCAAATTCCATAGTGAGAAATGAGAGGGTATTTTGTGTAATATGTTTAAAAATGTGGACAATTTTTTATTATACACCTCCAAGATTATTTTTGAGATTACCCATAATAGAAAAGTAAATCTAAGTAAACTTAATTGTTTATACTACGATTTATGCATAGGTTTTTTCCAACAAAGAGGAACATACAGATGAATGTTATTGATATAAAAGTAAAGCATTCTATAAGAGGTATCATTAACAACAAGCTCAAGGCAATGAAGACTGGAGAAGGTAACAATGGTGATTTGTTAGGAATAATGCTTGAATCTAATATTAAAGAGGTTGAGCAACACCAAAACAAGAATCATGGGATGACTATTGATGAAGTCATTGAAGAGTGTAAGCTTTTTTACTTTGCTGGACAAGAGACAACATCAAGCTTGCTTGTATGGACGATGATCTTATTAAGTAAGCATCAAGAATGGCAGTCACGTGCTAGAGAAGAGGTTTTAAATGTCTTCGGGGACAAAAATATGGATTTAGATGGGCTAAATCACCTCAAAGTTGTAAGTACTTTTATCCCTTGGTTACTTCTAGAATTTTCAATGGTTGGCTTGACATGTTTGATTTTAAACTTGTTAAGATTTGCAACATAACCCAACCTATGTACTATAAATTGGTCAACCTTGGTTGACGTGTTTGAATATCAAAGATTACATAAAATAAATATAGTTTAAAGTTAGCTGAATAAGTTACAAGCTCAAATAAGTGTTCCTAATTAAAAAACCAAAATTACAACTTAATTTTCTAGATAACATTCTAAGATTTGCAACTTTTGTTTTTTGGCTTGTTTTGTAGTTTTTTAGTTTATAAGATTAGCATAATATAAAATTAAAAAAATATATACCCAAACAATTTGATGACTTGTATATGTCAAAAATTCCGGCCCTTACTCAACAACCTGTTTTATTAAAGTTGTTCTTTAGGTTGAAAATGTGTAATTAAAATGATTGAAAATTTAAATTCAATCCGCTAACAACTATAGTTAATTCTCATAATTATATATGGTAGTTTTGTGTCTCTAAAAAGTATCATGTTTTTTTTCCACATAGGTAAATATGATTTTCCATGAAGTACTAAGGCTATACCCTCCTGTTGTTGGACTAGCCCGTAGAGTTGACAAAGAGATCACATTGGGAGAATTTTCGCTACCATCTGGGATTCTAATCGGATTACCCATCATGCTAATTCACTATGATGAGGAATGTTGGGGTAGTGATGCCAAGAAATTTAATCCAAATAGGTTTTCTGAAGGAATCTCAAAGGCAACCAAAAATCAAGTCATTTTCCTTCCCTTTGGTTGGGGACCTAGAATCTGTGTTGGACAAAACTTTGCATTGTTGGAAGCTAAAATTGCCCTCGCAATGATCTTACAAAAGTTCTCTTTTGAGCTTTCACCATCCTATGTCCATGCTCCTCATACTGTTCTCACCCTTCAACCCCAACATGGCGCTCATTTAATTCTGCATAAACTTGAACAATAGAAGATTGTTATTTTGAGTTCAATATGGTTGGCTTATGTATTATTACACCGTAATATTGTATGAAAGAGATATATGCAACATATTGTATATTAAAAAACTATTATATATAGTTGTAGTCTTGTAGAGTACATCTATGTATTGTTATATGGAGGAAGTATGTATTAATCCAATCACATGTATCTTTTTCAATAAGCTATGATCGCTATAAACTAACCGAGGTTTTCGGAAATGATCATATAAGTGGACGGATACACTGCTGAAACAATATAACGGCCAAAACAGTTTGGGCTAATACGACCATTTTTTAGCAATTAGAAACAACGGAAATATCCGTCTAATATATTTTTCTCTCCATCAACTTTGAAGTTAAAGTGTAAACAACCAAAGGGCGGTGGATTGTAACAGATTGGCGACTGATATTAAATGCACAACTTTTGCTACAGATTAGAAAAGGGTAGTTACCAAAGGGCCGCGGTATGTAGTGATCATCTCATATAAAAGGTCAGGAGTTCAAGTCTCGGTGGAAATATAAGTGGTTATTTAGGAGTAGATTAGTTAGTTTGTCATTTAAAAAAAAAGAATAGTTTAGAAATAGTCTCTCAGCGGAATATTAGGGAGAGTAAATTACATGAATGGTCCCTATGATTTAGAATAATTTGTTTATTTGGTCCCTAACTTATTTTTTTAAATTCGGAAGGGCCCTACTGTTTGTTTTTGTTACGTGTTTTGTTCATGTCTTACCTAAAAAAACTATTTTGCTATTGATTTTTTAATTTATTTAAATAAACACACTTCCAACACCAACCCCTCACCTTACCTTACCTATCTTATAATTTTTTTTGTATTTAAATAATAGTTTTTTTACGTAAGATAGCGATCAAGCGCGTAACAAAAACAAATACTGGGACCAAACTCATAATAAAAACAAACAGTAGGGACCTTCCGAGCTAAAAAAATAAGTTAGATACCAAACGCAATTACCTCAAACCATTGGGAACATTCGTGTAATTTACTCTATTGGGGATGCTCACCATCTTACATTTCTTTTACCTCATTTGAATGAGACTATAATATTGTTTATGTATCTACCATAAATCAAGACAGGGCCTCAACACATTCAGGGTGTGACCACATAGCGTCTGTGTTGTCAGGTGGCCCAGATTTTTACTACGTCGTTGATCCCTCACTATCCCATCCTTAATTCATCACTTACATGTCGTTTCTCCATCTAAACCATCACTATTTTTCTCACTATCCATCGCTAATGTCATATCTATTGTTAATCCGAAATTTTATAGGTCATTTTAATTTTTGAATAGGACTTTCAAAATCAACGAACCGTCCATATATCAAGTCATACAAACATAAATCTCAAAAAATCTATTTGTTCAACTTTCCATATCTCTCTTTTTTCTTTTGTTTTTTATTTTTTATTTTTTATTTTTTAATGAATGTAGTTTATTTTTGTATATGTGAATATTAAATGACACGTGTAATTAAGAGAGTGTAATCGACAAAAAAAGGAAGTCAACATGGAAGATTCAATAAGAAAAGAGGAAAATGATAATGTCCTCTCTATTATCTATTATATTATGTCATTGCGTATGTCACTCCATCATATTAAAAGTTACGTTCTTGGGCAAGAAACAAAGTCATAGAAGTGGTCAATGTCTGTGCGCGGACCTTCGAGTCAATTCCCCTTTCAACTTGTCCACCGATAAATGCAAACATGTTTGATTTCAATATAAAGAGTCGTGATTGATCATATTCTGGGAACTAGTTGGAAGTGAATAAACATAATGGATGCAGTGACAAACACAGTGGCAATTTCATGTGCTATAGCAGTTGTACTATGCGCATGGCAGTTGGTAAACATTTTGTGGGTGAGACCAAAAAAGCTGGAAAAGCACCTGCGGAATCAAGGTTTCAATGGAAACAAATACAGATTTTTGTATGGGGACATGAAAGAGTTTTCTTTGATGGTCCAAGAATCCAAATCTAAGCCTTTAAGTCTGGATGACGATGATGGAGTTCTAAAACGCGTTGTGGCATTCACCCATCACTCTTTGCAAAAACATGGTTAGTTTCGTCTTTTCTTTATGTTGCCTTCTTACATGAGTCTTTAGAAAGACCAAGAAACCCCGTACAATGGTAAAACTTTTTCAATCTGTTCATGTTATCGGTGACATTTGGATTTATATTCATAGAGGGAAAGTGACGGTGGTTTAAAGATCGATGCGTGTTACTGTTAATCCCGAATTTATGGGCTTTTGACAACGATTTAGCAGTTGACACCGAGCTTTTGAAAGCGTTTGAGATTTTTTATATAAAAAAGATTAAGGGCGTGTTTGGCACGGAGCTTTTGAAAGGGTTTAGGAGCTTCTAGCTTTTGATAAAACGCTATAGTTTAAACAAAAAGTTTCGTTTGGCGGTACGAACGTTTAGTTTTTAGTTTTAACAAAACGTTCCGATTCTAAAAGCTACTTCATGTAGTGTTTAACAAAACGCTGCTGAGCTTTTGAAATCAATTTTCATGCATAATTACCCTTAAAAATATATTTATATATTTATTTATTTTTAACCAATTGTCTTTTTATGTAATTTTATATATTTCAAAAAGCTTCCAGCCACTTTTGTTAAATATTCATATAACAAATAAAAGCTACAGCTTCCCGCTACCAGCTACCTGCTACATGCTACCAACTAATCGCTACCCACTTCCAGCTAACAACTACTTTTGCCAAACACGCCCTAATTAAAAACCATATTCTTGCCATGAATGGTGGATAATTGAGCCCTTTATGCGAAACAAATTTCTTCTATGAGAAAGGTTTATAAGTGCAATTGGAATAATTTCCTACCGATCTTTTCTCAATAAATCATAATCTACCATAATAAAAAAGATCATTTTTTTCAAATGTTTCATTTATTTTATTTTAAATTAATTTTTTTTATATATCATTTTATGGGGTTTTTTTCATTATATTAAATTATACATGATATTTAAATGTAATAATTATAATAAATATAATAATAAATATATGTTAATTTCATTAGTAGTTGCAATGATATGATATTTAAATTTACATATAAGAGTATAATCCAAATTGTCGTTTTTTGTAGGTAAAAATTTAATCACATGGATGGGATGGAAACCAAGAGTGACTATTATGGACCCTGATCTCATCAAAGATGTATTTGTAAAGTTAAATGACTTTCATAAGCTGGAACCTTCTCCAATGACAAAGTTTATAGCAACAGGATTAGTGACATACGAAGGGGACCAATGGACTAAACATAGGAAACTAATCAACCCAGCCTTCCATATGGAGAAGCTAAAGGTACTTTGATAACTACAATTTATTTTGTAAATTCTCTTGTTAACTTATTACCTTTTAGTCGGCTTTGTCACTAATGTAAATTGTTTATCTTCTTTGCTAACTTCATGATAGTTTTTATTAATATTTGGTTTCTTGCTAAAAAAAATCTAACGATTCCAATGTTTTGTAACCAGAATATGGTACCAGCTTTCCAGTTAAGTAGCAGCGAAATGCTTGGGAAGTGGGAGAAGTTGGTTTCATCAAAGGGATCATGTGAGCTCGATATTTGGCCTGACCTTCAAGCTTTAACAAGTGATGTGATATCAAGAACCGCATTTGGAAGTAATTATGAAGAAGGTCTTCAGATATTTGAACTCATAAGAGAACAAAGTGTACTTGTACAGGAGGCAGTGATGTCAGTTTACATTCCTGGATCTAGGTAAGTTACATATCCAAAAAAAAAGGATATGCTTTATCAATAACAAACAAAAAGATTCTGCATTGACCAAATGACCATAGTTTAAACAAATATCCTAAAATAATCACATGCTTAGCGAAATTTATTTTTATGAGGGAGGACAGTCGTTTTTTAGAAATGGCATCATTGTTTTACTACATGATTTCATTTTGCAAAAAAAAATGTTGTTGGTATATTCACTTTGGAACAATTTTGGATAAAAATCCCAATATTTTGGCTATTTTTGTTGTTGACCCAAATAAATAAATCAATCTTAAGCTAATTGTTTCTCTCTATGATTTCTATTTAGGTTTTTTCCAACAAAGAGGAACAGAAGGATGAATTCTATAGACAGAAAAGTAAACCATTCTATAAGAGGTATCATAAACAACAAGCTCAAGGCAATGGAGGCTGGAGAAGGTAATAATAGTGATTTGTTAGGAATAATGCTTGAATCTAATATAAGAGAGGTTAATGAGCACCAAAACAAGAATCATGGAATGACTATTGATGAAGTTATTGAAGAGTGTAAGCTTTTTTATTTTGCTGGACAAGAGACAACATCGGGCTTGCTTGTATGGACAATGATTTTATTAAGTAAGCATCAAGAATGGCAGTCGCGTGCTAGGGAAGAGGTTCTGAATGTTCTTGGGGACAAAAATGTGGATTTAGACCGGATAAATCACCTAAAAGTTGTAAGTTCTTATATCACTTTGTTAATTCTAGATCTAGCAAGAGTTAAGTTAAATGGGTTGAGATTTTGAATCCAACTCAACTTGTTTAAAAAACAAAGGTAAAACTTTCAAACCAATTTTGATCTATTAAAAACCGGGTTGCCCTTGGTTGTCTCATTTGTTTTTTCCAACATCTTAAATTAATAAACGGGTTGGACAAAGGTTGACTTATTTTATTTTAAAATTTACATTATATTAAAAAGTTTAAATATAGTTGAATAAGTTACAAACCTAATTCAATGTTCCAAGTTAAAAAGAAGCACAAGTACAAGTACAACTTAATTACTTTAATCACATTCTAAATTTGTAAGATTAAATCTAATATAAAAAGAAAACGGTTTTACAGATCGGTATGAAGTCAAAATTTCCAACCCTGATCCAACCAATTTAATTAAACAATTGATCAAGTTAACCCATTTTATCGAAAAACCCAACCTGACCATTGGATCCAGGTTGGGTCGATTTTTGTGAGCATGTAATTAATTCTCATAATTATGTAATCTTATGCCCTTAAATGATCAGTTTTTTTTTTCTTTTTATATAGATCAATATGATTTTCTATGAAGTATTGAGGCTATATCCACCAATCGTTGGGCTATTTCGTAGAGTTGACAAAGACATCACACTGGGAGGATTTTCACTACCATCTGGAACTCATATTGAATTACCCATCATGAATATTCATTACGATGAGAAAATGTGGGGTGCTGATGCAAAGAAATTTAATCCTGATAGATTTTCTGAAGGAATATCAAAGGCAACAAAAAACCAAGTCATTTACTTTCCCTTTGGTTGGGGACCTCGAATATGTATTGGACAAAACTTTGCTTTGATTGAAGCTAAAATTGCCCTCGCCATGATCTTACAGAAGTTCTCTTTCGAACTTTCACCATCGTATATCCATGCTCCTCATAAGCTTCTCACCCTTCAACCCCAGTATGGTGCGCATTTGATTATGCATAAACTCTAGCATTCTTTCCATTAGTTTGCCTTGAATACTGTTATTTTGATTGGATGCCTATATTGTATTATTCAAATAATTATGTATGGAGGGGCACAATATTTGCAATATATATTTTATGTTAAAGCAATTATGGTTGCAAATTACATGTGTCTATTTTTATATTTAGAATGTATACATTGCTCTAATTTTGTCTGTATTTTTCCACTTCGCAATAAAGAATAATGAAGAGACATAACATACTACTACAAAAGTATGCTTCAATGGTGGATTGAAGTGAAAAATTCGTCTTTAGAATATCTTGCTAATATGGTGTTATCATGATTATGTTACAGGATCTTCTATCATGAATGGTCTGTGAATAATTTGTTAATGTTTAAGTTTGAAAGAGAAGAAATGGATGAACTCATTGTATTGATTGTCTAAATACATCACTGAACCGAATACAAAACATATAAATATACATATAGAACACATAAGATCTTCTACCAAACTCTGCCAGCTAATATAACTACCACAATAAGAAAAGACAAAAATATCCTTGATTTTAACTAACTTCACATAATCATTGTTGACTGCCATTTTTAAGCCTTTTAGGTTGTATATGAGAGTTTTAAGCCGCATGTTGGCAGGAGTTTCAGCAATACTTCTTTTGAAATAATATTTTCCTTTGAAGTGAAAGCTCCTCTAATTTGTGATTTTTTTATAATATTGAATCCTAAAATACCCAACAAAATAAAAGCACACTAATTAGTATTTTTTACATGGATAAGACACTGATTCTTTTTAAGTTAAAAGAAAATAAACCAAAGACATACCCAGAGCAATTTTTATCACTCATAAAATATATTATCTGGATGTTTGCATAGTTTCGTTCACCACATTTCTATACCACAACAAACACTTCTATATCCTCCCTAACGATTAGCTTTCCATATACCTTACTAGTTGTGAAACTTATATATTACATGCGTTAATTTAAATATATATATATATATATATATATATATATATATATATATATATATATATATATATATATATGTTAAAATATTTAAAAACTTTGAATTTATAAGAAAATAAGAAAAAATAATGAATTATTATAATGGAAATGTTTTTTATCTTTTAAATTTAAAAAAAATAAAATAAATAAAAGATAGAAATCAATGGGCATTAATTTTAGGAATTTCGAAATTAAAAGGTAATTCATTAATGAAATTGATATTTATTTATTACTACATTTATTATAATTATTACATTAAAATATTATGTAGAATTTAATAAAATAGAAAAACTCATAAATAACATGTGGGAAAAAAATTCAAAATAACTATAAAATGACATTTGACAAATTGAATGACAGTATGACAAGTGATAAAAAAATATTCATTTATTAGAGGGGATGTTTAAAGTCACTTTGTTTTCTTTTCTTGTGAGATGAAAAATTCTCACTGCTGTTATTCATTCAAGAAAGATATATTAAAACTATCTAAATTAAATAAAAGTAAATAAATAACAATATTATATTAGAAATAATGAAAGAATACAAATAAACATACGTAATAAATGAAAGTATGTTGTTATTCACACTTTTAGCCACCAAGCTAAGGCTATTACTTTGAAACAGCAGTCCAAATAAGAAGAGTTTTCAAAGTACAGTGAATTAACTATAAAGATGAAAATACATTAAATGTTTCTTCCATTCCTCAAGAATTTGATCATTTTAGCACAAAATACATAGAAAATACGTTCATTTTCTGTAAGAGCTTCAGAAACCAAAGAAATGTATTTATATATAAAATGAATTTGAGGAACCGAAGTAATATACATTTAAATAAAAGAATACCTCCGTTTTCCATCTTATTACACCGGGACCAATCATTGGGAAAGTCCATGTTTAACCAAAAAAAATTATCACAAATACCAAAAAGTAGTAACATGTTGTAAGTGAAATAAATCTATAAAATGAATAAAAGTTACAAACTAAAATATGGTAAATATTTTATTTGCTTATTATTTTAACCAAAAATAAAGATGTAAAATGGTTCTCTAGAAACGCTTTTTGACATATTCTCTAAGAATGGTTTCATAAAATCCGTTGGTTGGCTAACAACCGTAAAAATGAAAAAGACAATAGCAACATTAAAAATCATATAGCAACATTGCATGAATGGAAGTTGACTAGTTAGGGTAATGGGATAATGACTTAGGAGGGTAATAACGTTTTATGTTTGTCCATTTTAGATTCCTAACGTATTTTATGTGCGTATTACACCATTAAGGTTATTATAACCGTTTACAAATAGTCATTTTAACGGGAAGAAGCCGGTAAAATGATTATTTATAAACGGTTATAATAACCTTAATGGTGTAATCATAAACCTAATATGGACAAACGAGAAATGTTATTACCCTCCTAAGTCATTATCCCATGAAATCATAAACCCCTATAGTAAATTTTTACTTTTTAAATAAGAAACTTGTAGGTCTTGAGGTTGGTAGTTTGGATTTTTTAACCTTGACCTTCTTTATAAATGGAAGTAGCGGTTTCTTAATGAGAACGGAGCTCTTCGGGTTAAAATTGTCAAATTTTATCATGAGGAAGGTGGTGGTTTTTCGGAAGATTCGAGAATAGGAATTAGAGGGGGTGTTTCGCAAAAGATTGTAGGATCCATTAATCACCTCCATGAGAATAGTTGTATTCATTCTAGTTACATGTATAGAGTGGTGGGGGTGAGACTCAAACGAGGCTCTAAAAGGATGTATGGTGCTTGGATATTCCTCTTAGGGAGCGGTTCGGGAGGCTCTTTGCTTTGCCTTTAATCAAGATGCTCAAGTAAGTGAATAATGGGATCCGGAGGGATGTAATTTTCATTGGCGTCGGGGGATTAGAGGAGGGGCCAATGAAAATTACACCCCTCCGGATCCCATTATTCACTTACTCGAACATCTTGATTAAAGGCTAAAGCAAAGAGCCTCCAGAACCGCTCCCTAAGAGGAATATTCAAGCACCAAATATCCTTCTACAAGATAATCAAATTGGGTCGATTCAACCCCTCCTCTAATCCCTCGACGCTAATGAAAATTACATCCCTCCGGATCCAATTATTCACTTACTCGAGCATCTTGATTAAAGGCCAAAGCAAAGAGTCTCCCGAACCGCTCCCTAAGAGGAATATCCAAGCACCAAACATCCTTCTAGAACCTCGTTTGAATCTCACCCTCCACCACTCTATACATGTAATTAGAAGGAATATAACCATTCTCATGGAGGTGATTAATGGATCCTACAATCTTTTGCCAAACACCCCCTCTAATTCCTATTCTCGAATCTTCCGAAAAACCACCACCTTCCTCATGATAAAATTTGACAATTTTAACCCGAAGAGCTCCGTTGTCATTAAGAAACCGCTACTTCCATTTATAAAGAAGGTCAAGGTTAAAACCATCCAAACTACCAACCTCAAGACCTACAAGTTTCTTATTTAAAAAGTAAAAATTTACTATAGGGGTTTATGATTTCATGGGATAATGACTTAGGAGGGTAATAACGTTTCTCATTTGTCCATATTAGGTCCCTAACGTATTTTTTGTGTATATTACATCATTAAGGTTATTATAACCGTTTATAAATAATCATTTTATCGGTTTCTTCCCGTTAAAATGACTATTTGTAAACGGTTATAATAACCTTAATGGTGTAATACGCACAAAAAATACGTTAGGGATCTAAAATGGATAAACATGAAACGTTATTACCATCCTAAGTCATTATCCCTTAGGGTAATTATCATTTCTTTTCATTCACATCTAAGTATTTTTTGTATACATGTAGACAACAAACTTAATGGAAGTGTTTATGTATGATCATTATTACTACTAGAAAATGAGGTATCAACAACATAAAATATCTATAGCTAATCAATCACAGAATTCCTAGGGGTCAACGACGGAAATTATGAGCCTTCGTTAACCCAAAATACAACTTGGTAAATATTTCTAGACTCGTAACTAATTTCCCGTTTGCTCCCATATTTTTCTTGATTTTGATTTTCCACTCAATATTTTTGTTCGCCTCGATGCCTCCCTCCCAAATTCTCCTAAAAAAATTCTTACCCTAATTTCAGCCCATCATTCTCTTACCCTAAATCCAACCCGCCACCCCTACCCCCAACATTGTTGATTCTGGCCACCCCTAGTCCAACGTCCCTGATTTCCACCGCCACCACCCCCAACATCGTCGATTACTTTTACAATTTGATGTGATTTCAGAAGAAAAGTTAATCTACAAAACTCTCAGTACAACTATGGAAATGGAAAACCTAATCCTTGAAATCGTGATGCCATTGGTGAAACATTCAGTTCTATAATCACGGCCTTCGTCCTTGTGCAGACGCCTCAAGCTATCGTTGTTTTACATTATCACCAGTAAGTTTAAATTTAAATTTCTGGGGAATTTTGGGGATTTATTTTATAATTATTTGGGGTACTATGTGTTGATACTTATACATGGTGATGAGTAATTATTGAAATTTATATTTTTCTATGATAGATGTTTGACTCTAAAAGAAGCAGGAGATTTATGGACTTCCAGAGTTTTATCTTTATGTCTTTCTTATGGAGTATTTAATTGGTTCATGTCAAGTTTACATTATAGTGGTAGTTTTTTTGCTTATTACAAATTGAATGTGTAACATCCGGACTTTTGCCAGGTATCATGTAAATTGAATTTTGTTAAATTGTGAGGGGGACTCGGCGAGTTGGAGCTCAGACTCGCCGAGTAGAGATGCGGATTGGACGATGGATCGCGCCCGGACTCGGCGAGTCCAGGATATGGACTCGGCGAGTCTGCGCTGTGTAGTGAAACCCTAAATTTCCGGGTTTGAGACCTATTTAAAGGGCCTTATGGCCGTCATTTGTGCTCACCCAACCCTTAGAGAGAAACCCTTGAGTGCTTGGACGATTTGAGAGAGAAAGGAGCATATCTTGACCTTGTGGGTGCCATTTAGCAAAGAAGGAGGTGATCCTAGGCAAGAGGAAGCAAAGGAGGTTGCTATTTCGTGGATTTGGGGCCTAGATCATCAATCTAGAGGTATGATTTCGGTTTATATTATGTTTGGTGAAGTATTATGCGATTTAGGGCTTATTGTGGACATTTATGGGATGATTTGATGCCCAATTGTTCCCTCCTTGTGCTGAGGTTTTGGATCTGGACCCATAGAGGTCCAGAGAACCTCACTCATCAAGCTTTTTGTATGGCAATGGAGTTCATGACCTTGTGTTGTAGTATTTGAGTCAAAAACATCATATATGGTCATATAGAGGTTGTATGTGCATCAAGATTGTAACTTTACGTGCTAAATGAGCTTGGAAGGACTGGTTCTATGAGTTAATGGACTGGATCTGACCTTATGAGCAAGTTTGAGTCATTGCATGGCACGGACTCGCCGAGTCCGAAGAACAGACTCGGCGAGTAGCATGAATGTTGCCCGACCACACAGTGAGTGGTCTCGTCGAGTTGGGAAGGACGGACTCAGTGGGTCAGGGGGGAGTCAGAGTGGACAGGTAGACTGAGTCAAACTGGACTCGCCGAGTTGTTCTTGAGACTCGACGAGTTGAGTCATGGTGGCCCCACAACTCATGCCAGGTGGAACTCGTCGAGTTGGGAGAATGCTCGACGTGTCAAGGGAGGATCCCAGGGAAATTGGTGTATACGCTCAGACTCACCGAGTCGCTATAGCGTACTCGCCGAGTCCGGTCAAAGTTGACCGTTGACCGTTGACCAGCGTTGACCTAAGTTGACTTGTTATAGTATGGTCAACCCTAGTTGGGAAAGTGTTAATTAGAGATGTATTGTGCTATAGGGGGACTATAGCTCGGCAGATCGAGTGATTAGCGATTTCAGATTTACGACTTACCGAGACACACGAGGTGAGTCTTCTCATTATACTTTACCTTGAGTAGGTAACCAGAGTTATGTGATAGAGTATTGGTATGCTATGTATGTTACGTATTGCACTGCATTATTTCTATGTGATTTATGTGGTGCATATTTATCAGAGTTAGAACCTGAGGGTTCACAGAGTTTGGGTGCACGGACCCACAAAGTTATAGTCTCGAGTGGCTAATATGTGTTATATGTGGTATTTTGGGGAACTCACTAAGCCTTGTGCTTACAGTGTTTGATGTTATTGTTTCAGGTACTAGTGACGATCGCGGGAAGGCGCCGGCTTGATCCGTACACACACACGCTCGGAGTTTGATATTATGATCTTGGGATTTTGTATTGTCTTGTTTGGATAATTAAATGGTTGTTTTTATGAATATCGATGGAATTATGTTTTATAAAAATTGAAAAAATTTGTTTTGAATTTTACGGTGTTACAATTGGTATCAGAGCCTTGGTTTGAGGGATTCGGGTACACCTTTGGGGGTATTTGAACTCAAACTAAGGAATTTGAAAAGTATTTTCAAAATAAAACCAAAATTTTCTAAGAGTAAAAGATTTTCCTCAAAAGGAAACAGATTCCAGGAAGAAACGTGTGTACGATCAGTCAGCGCCCGAACGGTGAATTCCCAAAATACCTTTATATTATGTGATAATTAATATTAATATGATGTGTTTGCATGCTAGAGTAGGCTAGGTATTGCTATGAGATGCTGAGAGTGAGTAGATAGCAGCTAGGGGTTTGTGAGAGATCTGTTAGAAAGTGACTTAAGCATAATAGAGTACTTGGGGATTGGGATCCGAAGAGGAAGATTTGGGGTGTGTACTGAGACGGTGCAGACAGTAGTATTGGGCCCGTACTACTGAAAGTACCGGTGCGGTACACGGCCCAAATAAGAATCTTGGGATACCAAGAATCAAGGAGGGGTGGATTGTCGAATGTAAGAGTGTTCGAGTAAATTCTAATTATCGCAGTTGAGGAAGTGTATAGCCGATGAGTCGGCAGTGGTTCCATTAGAGGATATTCAGGTTGATGCAAGCCTGAATTATGCTGAGAGACCAGTGGCCATCAGGGATCGGAAGATCAAGGTTTTGAGAAACAAGGAGGTACCTCTGGTTTTGGTTCAGTGGCAACATCGGAAGGGATCAGAAATGACCTGGGAGCCAGAGCATATGATGCGGGAGCAGCACCCGGAGCTGTTTTAGAGCGAGACTTCGAGGGCGAAGTCTAGTTCTAGTGGAGGAGAGTTGTAACATCCGGACTTTTGCCAGGTATCATGTAAATTGAATTTTGTTAAATTGTGAGGGGGACTCGGCGAGTTGGAACTCAGACTCGCCGAGTAGAGACGCGGATTGGACGATGGATCGCGCCCGGACTCGGCGAGTCCAGGATATGGACTCGGTGAGTCTGCGCTGTGTAGTGAAACCCTAAATTTCCGGGTTTGAGACCTATTTAAAGGGCCTTATGGCCGTCATTTGTGCTCACCCAAACCTTAGAGAGAAACCCTTGAGTGCTTGGATGATTTGAGAGAGAAAGGAGCATATCTTGACCTTGTGGGTGCCATTTAGCAAAGAAGGAGGTGATCCTAGGCAAGAGGAAGCAAAGGAGGTTGCTATTTCGTGGATTTGGGGCCTAGATCATCAATCTAGAGGTATGATTTCGGTTTATATTATGTTTGGTGAAGTATTATGCGATTTAGGGCTTATTGTGGACATTTATGGGATGATTTGATGCCCAATGGTTCCCTCCTTGTGCTGAGGTTTTGGATCTGGACCCATAGAGGTCCAGAGAACCTCACTCATCAAGCTTCTTGTATGGAAATGGAGTTCATGACCTTGTGTTGTAGTATTTGAGTCAAAAACATCATATATGGTCATATAGAGGTTGTATGTGCATCAAGATTGTAACTTTACGTGCTAAATGAGCTTGGAAGGACTGGTTCTATGAGTTAATGGACTGGATCTGACCTTATGAGCAAGTTTGAGTCATTGCATGGCACGGACTCGCCGAGTCCGAAGAACAGACTCGGCGAGTAGCATGAATGTTGCCCGACCACACAGTGAGTGGTCTCGTCGAGTTGGGAAGGACGGACTCAGTGGGTCAGGGGGGAGTCAGAGTGGACAGGTAGACTGAGTCAAACTGGACTCGCCGAGTTGTTCTTGAGACTCGACGAGTTGAGTCATGGTGGCCCCACAACTCATGCCAGGTGGAACTCGTCGAGTTGGGAGAATGCTCGACGTGTCAAGGGAGGATCCCAGGGAAATTGGTGTATACGCTCAGACTCACCGAGTCGCTATAGCGTACTCGCCGAGTCCGGTCAAAGTTGACCGTTGACCGTTGACCAGCGTTGACCTAAGTTGACTTGTTATAGTATGGTCAACCCTAGTTGGGAAAGTGTTAATTAGAGATGTATTGTGCTATAGGGGGACTATAGCTCGGCAGATCGAGTGATTAGCGATTTCAGATTTACGACTTACCGAGACACACGAGGTGAGTCTTCTCATTATACTTTACCTTGAGTAGGTAACCAGAGTTATGTGATAGAGTATTGGTATGCTATGTATGTTACGTATTGCACTGCATTATTTCTATGTGATTTATGTGGTGCATATTTATCAGAGTTAGAACCTGAGGGTTCACAGAGTTTGGGTGCACGGACCCACAAAGTTATAGTCTCGAGTGGCTAATATGTGTTATATGTGGTATTTTGGGGAACTCACTAAGCCTTGTGCTTACAGTGTTTGATGTTATTGTTTCAGGTACTAGTGACGATCGCGGGAAGGCGCCGGCTTGATCCGTACACACACACGCTCGGAGTTTGATATTATGATCTTGGGATTTTGTATTGTCTTGTTTGGATAATTAAATGGTTGTTTTTATGAATATCGATGGAATTATGTTTTATAAAAATTGAAAAAATTTGTTTTGAATTTTACGGTGTTACAGAATGTTTGTTGAATGATTTCAGGATGTTAGAGAGATATAAGGAAGATGTTGAAAACGGATACAAACAATTCAAATACCGGAAGGCTTTTTTTGGATGTGATGCCCACCAGTTAAAAACTTTGTAGGCAAGTTCATTTATCCTAGCTTGTCACCTTGATCATATCTTTAATTATATTGTATTACATTATCCAAGAAATGCTTCCTCAAGAAACCCTTCTTCCACAATAAGCACCAAAAACTCACTAAATCACCAAAAAGCTCAAGAATCACTCAAATGGAGGCTATGGTTTCATTCTTAGGGTTAGAGTGGACGGAGGTTGGAGAATGGAAGAGGTTTGGGTCCATAATGATGCTTATAAAAGGGTCAAACCCTAAAAACAAGTCTTTGAAACAGCTAAGCGAATGCCCAACATTCCCTTGGGAAACGCCCAACGTTCCCATCTTGGCCCGCATCACTTTTCCCTTGAACGTTATGTGTTCCCATCTGGTATGGTCCGGATACCCTGTTCGGCCCAAAACCTCATAACTTCAAATGGTCATAACTTCTTCGTTAGAACTCCGTTTTTGACATTCTTTATATCCACAGAAAGGTAACAAGAAGCCCTACACTTTTATCAACTTTATTTTTCCTAAAACCCACTTGAACTCAGATCCAAAATTCATGAAAATCCTGAACCAACGTCTTTACCGATACCCTTAGGATCTAAAGCACAAATTGAATTCTTTTATCACACAACCTACCTTAACCACATCTAAAAGGGTCTAAAACTTTCTTTTTTTAAGCCTTAAAACCTTCTCACACCTAAATTATGGCCCACGAGCTTTAAATCATAGAACAGTTTGAAACAAGATGTTACACTAACCATGATCAAAGCATAAGCCACATCATGTCGAGTACATGTCATAACATACATGATCGATCTTATAACAGAAGCATATAGGATTCGACTCATCGCATCTATTTCTTTATCACTATTGGGACATTGAGCCTTGCTCAAGTTAACAATATGATGCATGGGTAAGTCCCATTTCATGGAATTCTCCATTCTGATCCGCTTCAGTATTTTCTCCAAGTATGTACTCTGGCTAACTCTTAGTAAACGTTTGTACCTGTTTCTGTAAAGAATATATATAGCCTCTCCCAGATCCTTCATAGCAAAACATTTCTCCAGCTAAGACTTGACTTCTTACAAAGTTGGAACATCATTTCCTATTTGGAGTATGTCATCTACATATAAGACTAAGAAGGTCACTACATGTCATAACTGGCATTTTGCTAGGAAAATCTAGTCCCATGTAAGCATCATCCATTGTAAAAGCCTATACTCTATTCTCGTTCAAATACATCTCATATGTTCAACTAAGGGTTGGAAACTCTAGACATCTCGGTTCAAGTTCACTATGGACTAGGATTCTCTTATTGGGCCTAATGGACCAATAAACCTTCAACTTGAATTATTTTGGGCTTAAAGACCCTAATTGGGTTCTAAATGGACTCACACTCATAAAACTCAACCGTGTGGGCCATATGGGCCTAAAATGGTTCATTTTACCCTTAGTAGACCTAAAATGGACTAGTTATCTCTAACGGGCTTTGTTGGGCCATAAATGAGTTAATTATCCTTAATGGACCACAAACTCATTCCTTTGTACCATCTTGGGCCGTGAACCACCTCAAGGGCCCAATGGGCCGAAAGCTATTATTGGGCACCATAAATTCAAGCTAAGCTAAGGAAGGTCCCAAACCATTCATCCCCACTCTTCTTTGGCCCAATTCTCAATCTAATTAACAAAAAAAAGGGAGAGAGATTAAACATGAAAGTGCCACCTAATCTTTTCATGGTGGACTTCCATGATTAAACCCACCATATATCAAGGGAATACATACATCCAAGCAAATCACCTCCACACTTCCCTCCTTCTTCTCTCTTCTCTTTAACTCTCGGCCATTAGGGCCTTCATCACCACCATCATATTTCACTTTCCATCTTAAGAATACTCTCTTATTTTCCTCTCTAGCATAAAGAATTTTCTCCTTTCATCCTACTAATTTTCGAGAATGTCAAGAGCACATCAAGAACCCACCTTCAAAGTTCATCACATTTGGTAAGCTTTTGGTTGGACTCCATGGTTTTAACTTCAATATACACCTTAAATCTCATCTTAACCCACCTTATTTTATGATCTATGCTCTTAGAACACCTTAGAGCCGAAAATCATCTCAAAAACACATCTAGGGCCGAGATCTCTTCAATTCTTCATCAAAAACCGAAATCTTCAAACAAGGTGAATTCATACCCCCCTTGTTTTTGGTTTTTACTTGTTTTGGGGGGAGAATACAAGTTTATTTGTGTATATCTATGTGTATATGCATGATTATGTGTGTTTTCTTGAAACATTTGGTGATTATGTGTTGATTACTTCATTAATCTAAAAATATGTTAAGAAACTTGAAGTTTATCACTAGGATCTTCATATGAATCTTAATAAAAGTATGTTTTATCACAATTATTACATTTAAACATGTATATATGGGATTTGTATACTTTATGTAGCAAAAATAAGTGTTGTGTTCAAAGATCTATAAACTAAACTCACAAAACAGCCCTTGACAGAAAAGTTTTGGTCCAATCTCGGACTGTTTTGGCCATCCAAATGGAATTATTTTTCAAAACTGTTTTACATGGATAAATTTCAGATTTATGCCTTTAAAATGATTACCCGCACATTTTCATACGATTTTTCTACAATTTTTGGCGAATTTTACAAAACTACCTATCAAATTTGAAACACTTTCAGACCAACCTCTAAAGGTGAGGAATTTCACACTAGTTTGAGGCCATCAAAAATTTTAAGAAAAATTGTGAACAAAGTAGCCAAAATTTCCAAACTTCCAAAGTTTACAGATCCAAATTTCAACTTACGATGAATTTTCTACAAATTTTCCAAAAACTAGGTCGGAAAAGACCAAAACGAGAAAAATGTGCATTTTCACAAAAACCAAGCCAAAATGATATTTTTGACAAAAATGAGTTTATAAATGTTATTTTTACCACAAACTAGTCATCAACACAAGTTTTGAACAAAAATACAGACTAAAGTGTTATTCTTACAAATTTGGGCTTTAATTGTAAATTTTTGGCTTATTGGGCCAAGAATGTCATTTTTACAAAAAGTGGGCTTTGGATATCAATTATGCAAATAATCAAGCTAAAATAAACAAAACAATTACAAACGGGTTACAAACGATATTCATATCCTTATTGGGCCTGGAAATAATATACATGTTTAGTGGGCCTTAGTGTCCTTTTACATATATATTGGGCTCGGGATAGCTATTCATATCCTTATTGGGCCTGGAAATAATATACATGTTTATTGGGCCTTAGTGTCCTTTTACATGTATATTGGGCTTAGGATAGACATTCACATTCACGTATAGTGGGCCTTAGTGGTCCACCTACATGTTTATTGGGCCTGGGAATGGGTTTTATACGCGTTCTTCTTTTTATGCTATTTTAGTGAATACTTGAACTAAAACCAATGATAAACCAACAAATGGATTTAATTTGATCATTTTCTAGGTTATTGAGCCTTAGTGACCCATTTTTATGTGTGAGAGGTCCTGTATATGTTTATTGGGCTTCATTGACCCATTAACATGTGCGACGGACATTGGATACTATTTGTGTGCCATTTGGGCTTGTAAATACTTTACATGTGAAATGGGCCTTAGTTGTCCTTTCATATATATTTCGGGCCCATGTTATATAATCTCATTCCATTTGGATCTTGAAATGATTTACATGTTTAGCGATGCCTTGGTGGTTCACTTACATGGATCATTGGTCCTGGAATGAGTTTATACCTTTTTCTTCACGTAAATTCGATTAAGGATCTAGTGAGTTTTTGTTGGTTGGCACCTATTAAGTGTACGATCGTAGCATGTACTTATAACCAGAGTCTCTTGGAGGGAGAACGGGGATTTGTGTATAGATCTATACGGGGTTGACACCCCACACCTCAGTTGTTCGCTACAGTTAGACTAACTTAGTCTAGGGTGACGAAAACCTTATAATCAAAGTCAAAACCGGTGTCCAACGATGCCAAGACAGGTGAAATTGTCATTATTTAGTATGGTTGATGGCTCGCTTAGAGGAATTAACGTTATGAAGTTTACGGAAGACCATTTTTTTACAGGCAACACCGGGTTGTCTGGGAACATTCTCTTTACATGCTCTTACATTCTCTCTGGATTCCCTTTACCCTTTTAGTCAAATAAACAACAACATACATGCATTAATACAAGATCTAACACAAACACACTAAACAGTTTTCAGAAAATATCGGATTTTCTGGTGGTTTTCAAAGTTATACAAATCATTTTCACAAACATGCTTATGAACTCACCAACATTTTTATGTTGATTGTTTTCAAAATAACTTGTATTCTTAGGAAATCGTTGAAGCGGGATAAACAAAACAAACTAATGGATATTGTGTTATATTTTGTTTCATCATACTCTTACTATTTTGGCATGTAATATTCAAAATCAATACTCGGTGTAAACAATGAATGTTGTAATATTACATGTGTGATGATGATGATGTTATGTTTCAATTATATTCACTGTAATGATATTTCAAGATGAAGTCACGCACAAGCCCCAGGACGTTTCTGCCGTCTGGTTCGGTGGTGTGACACTACACTCCCACTATCTTTAACATGCATGCAAGACTCATCTTCACCTCTATAAAATCCAAACTATTTGAACATTTCATGGAAGCAACGATTCCATCTATGAGGTTCTTGTTTCAGTCCATAAATGGATTTCTCAAGCTTGCACAACTTTTTAAATCTTCTGCTTGATCCGGGTATATATCCTCAACTAGTTTCCCATTAAGGAAAGCAGTTATAACATCTATTTTCCATACTTCGTAGGCATAATGAGCAGCTACGGAAATCATTACCCTAATTGACTTAATATTAGCAATTGGTGAAAAGTTCTCATGTCACACCCCAAAACCAAACGGAGGAAACATTGACATCAAACCGACCTACCGAAAATGAAATTTTCGCGGTCGTACTGAAAAACATGAAAAATAACACTAGAACATATTCATAGATTTACACTATAAGCAAAACTTATGAAATACAATATGTTTTTTTGGAAAGTTGGGCCTATCTAATGGCCTACAGTACACCAATTTACTGAAAATAAAACATTTAGCCGAAGTGCTAATCTATAAAAAAAATTGGAAGTAGAATAAACACTACTTGCGTCGCGTACTGCGACGAGTACTAGACTCTGCTTCATGGTGTTTGGTTTCCATTAGCTGTAACGCCTGTGTTTCCAGGCTTGCCATTTTTAGCAATGTAATGGTCTAGGTTAACCTTTGTAACCCGTTTTGAAATAATAAGATTGTATTATTTGAGTATTATGTGTTTTGTGCTTAATTGCTTAACTACGTGGTTCGATTAATTAAGAATAAAAATAAGCGTCAAAATTTAAGTGTAAAATAAACTTGATATCTTTAGATAATGTTGTAGTAGTTGAAACAAGGTTTCTGAAGATATGAAGAATGCCGAAATCCGAGTTATAACGAAGAAGTTATGACCTGTCGAAGTTTCGCGACAGAACCGGCACGACACAGCGCGACGTAAAAAGTGAATTTATGTTAGAGCGATATTTAGCCTTAGCAATTTAAATGAAAGTCGTAGAGTACGTCAAACCATGAGCGTGCATAAAAAGAACGCCCAAATCTGACTTCGTATGAGGAAGTTATGATTTTTCGAAGTTTCGACTTAGCAGTATGCAGCCCGAATGCTCGATTTAAGACCGAGCGGTTTTTAGCCGAAACAATCTAATGAGAATTGAAGATCTCATTAATTGTAGTAAAACGATAAAAAGATAGGCGAAAACGGATGTCGGATGAAGAAGTTATGATTTTATAACGGAGTTTTCCTGTTCCGGCCTACTAAAAATAAATAATAAAAAATAAAGTCAAAATTAGCCGACGGAGTCTAAACGAAACTTGCTGAGGAAACCCCGCAGCATGTTTTGTCACCCCGATGAAAATATTCTTAGATTAGGTCCCTTGTGTTAGTTATTTTAGGGACGTGAAGTGAGAATAACGGGAATGGGTAACTGGGTTATTGTTGGTTGATAATAATTAATTTAATTATTTATTGTGGGTTGAAAACCCTATATGCTCACCAGGCTCCCAAGCCTGACCCACTCAGTTTTATTTGTATTACAGGAAGTGGCGGAAGGGCATGAGATGGATGAACCATCAAGTTGTTTTGTTTACAAGTCTGCATATGTTTATATTTGTTATATGACTTGTAATGTTATCGTTTATGCTTGTTGGTCTATATCGGAACATGACACCCCGAGTTTTGATTATATAATGAAAAATACATTTCTTTTATGAAATGCTTTGGTAAACATTGTTTTATCATGTTTTGTTTTTGGGAACAAATTCCGCAACTATTTCAAATCAAAAGGATTTACTTTGAATTTATTTTAAAAGCATAAATGAAAATCGGTCTTTTCTGGCCGAGATTTTAGGGATGTCACAGTTGGTATCAGAGCATTAGTTTAAGCGAACTAGGAATTTTTAGGATTTCTAGACTTAAACTTAGAATGCTAAGTGGAATTTTGAGATGTGTGTCTGTATGTTTTAGACACGAGCACTAGTTTATTTTAGGGAAGTTGCCTAAAATGCTTTATTTGCTAAATGTTATATGTCGCCATATATGATATTATTTGTTCGGATCTATGGTCTGTTGCCGACCGGATCTAGAAACCTTATGTGTGTAGGATTCTAGGGGTACGTCTACGATATTAGAACTAGCATGTAAACGTTTCGGAATGATAAGGATGATCGGAATATCTATCGTGAATAAGGATCTAATTTCACCTTATTCGGTGTGTAGATCAAAATGGTGAGAACAAGAAGTGGAGTTGGAAATGCTGATGAAAACAGGAATCAATCACCAGTGATTGAACAAAGACCTGTTGTAGCAGCAGCACCTGAGCTGATAACAATGGCCGGTGTACAATTTATGATTCAGACGATGTTGGATCGTCAGATGGATGAAACTAGACGGTTGCTTCAACAGAATCGTGAAGAACTGTCAATTCGTGTGGAAGAGCCTGAATTGAATGAAGGGTACTCGGAAGGTGGAAATTTTAGTGGGTCTGTTGGTCAAGCCAACCCACCGATAGTTAGGCAAGACAACCGTGATGGAAGGAATGATGGAATGGGTTGCAAGTACAAGGACTTTTTGACTTGCAAACCATCGACCTTCAATGGAAAGGAGGATCCGATTGGGGTTATGGATTGGATCTCCGAAATGGAGCTAGCCTTCATGACGTGTGACTGTAGAGGTAAGTTGCAAACTATCTATGCCGTGCGTCAATTCCGAGGTCGAGCCGTTCGTTGGTGGAACACTTTAGGAAAGACCGTAAGCCCAAATGAGCCACTGCAATTGTCATGGTCAGAGTTCTTGGTGCAGTTTAAGCGCAAGTTCTGCTCGGCTCAAAATCTGTTGGAATTGGAGAACAAGTTTCTGACACTAACGAAAGGCAGTATGTCAGTTGATGAATACACCAACAACTTCATCGATAAGATGGAGTTTGCCTTGCGTATCGTTCCAGACGAGCTGACTAAGGTGGATCGGTATGCGAAGGGACTTCCATGGGAGTACGAGGTGCCAGTACGTCAGGCACTTACTCTAGAGGCAGCTATCTGGGCTGCCAAGTCTGTTGAGAACATGATCAAGGGGAGAACCACCAACAAGGTTGAGGTTGGTGAGAAGAGGAAGTTTGAGGGAACATCTGGTTCCGGTAAGAAAAACAAATTTTCGAAATCTGATTCGAAAAGGTTTGGTGGGGGAAAAGGAGGAGAAGCGAAGTGGTGTGGAAAGTGTAAGAAAAAGCACTTTGGGAAATGTAGCGAGGATGTAACTTGCTACAAGTGTGGAAAGGTTGGACATTTTGCCAATGAATGTCCGAACAACAAAAGGATGTGTTTTGGTTGTAATGAAGAGGGGCACATTTTAAAAGACTGTCCGAAGAAGAAGGAGGCAGCTAAGCCCAACATTCCACCAAAGCCAAAGGCGAGAGCATTCCAGATGACACTGGAAGCTGCTAAGGATGAAGCTGATGTCGCTTCAGGTACCTTTCTCGTTAACAATTTTCCTGCCCAAATTTTATTTGATTCTGGAGCCAACTACTCCTTTATATCGCATGAATTTGGTAGAAAACTAGCTTTGCCTGTTGATAAACTAGATAATGCTTTATTAGTCGAAGTTGCTAGTGACAAGTTTGTACCTGTTAGCCATCGCATGCAAAACATCTTAATCGACTTGAATGGGAATAAGTTCCGCGAGGAATTATTGCCTATCGAACTTAATGGTTTCGACATCGTGTTGGGAATGGATTGGCTTAGTGCCAATGATGCCGAAATTTTATGCAAGAAGAAGATAGTGAAGGTAAACCCGCCTGCAAAAGATTCGTTGATGGTGTATGGGGACAAACGCCGAGTGAATTCTGGAATCATTTCCCTAATGAAAGCCAGAAAGTGTTTGACCAAGGGATGTACATCATATTTAGCATTCGTAATTGATGCTAAGAATGAGAAGAAGGTGATGCAGAGTATTCCTGTGGTGTGTGATTATCCGGAAGTATTTCCCGAAGATCTTCCTGGATTACCACCTGATCAACAAGTGGAATTCCGTATTGACTTGTTACCAGGAACCACGCCAATAGCAAAAGCACCTTATCGATTAGCACCGACGGAGATGAAGGAGCTAATGATGCAACTTCAGGAGTTGTTGGACAAAGGTTTCATTAGACCTAGTTCATCACCCTGGGGAGCTCCGTTGTTATTCGTGAAGAAGAAAGATGGAAGTATGAGAATGTGCATTGATTACAGAGAGCTGAACAAGGCAACAATAAAGAATAGATATCCGTTGCCGAGGATTGATGACCTATTTGATCAATTTCAAGGTTCGAGCTATTTCTTGAAGATCGATCTAAGGTCAGGATATCATCAGCTGAAAGTAAGAGAGCAGGATATAAAGAAGACTGCATTCAGAACTAGATATGGACACTACGAGTTCTTGGTTATGTCGTTTGGACTAACCAATGCTCCGACAGCATTCATGGATTTAATGAATAGGGTTTGTAATCCGTTCCTTGATAAATCCGTGATAGTGTTCATCGAAGACATTCTGATTTACTCAAAAAGCTAGGAGGAGCATGGCAGACACTTGCGAGAAGTGTTAGAAGTCTTGAAGAACGAGAAGCTGTATGCTAAGTTCTCCAAATGTGATTTTTGGATTCGTGAAGTCCAATTCTTGGGTCACGTGGTCAACCAAGAAGGGATAATGGTTGATCCAGCAAAGATTGAAGCTATAATGAAGTGGGAACAACCGAAAAGTCCCACGGAGATCCGAAGCTTTTTAGGATTAGCCGGATATTACCGAAGGTTTATCCAAGGCTTTTCTTCGATTGCTACTCCATTGACAGCTTTGACCCACAAAGGAGCTACTTTTGCTTGGAGTGAGAAGCATAAAGAAGCATTCGAGAAGCTAACGAAGAAGCTATGCGAGGCACCGATACTTTCTCTACCCAATGGAGTTGAAGACTTCGCCGTTTATAGCGATGCGTCTGGGGTTGGATTGGGTTGTGTTTTTACCCAAAAAGAAAAGGTGATAGCATATGCGTCTCGACAGTTGAAAGAGCATGAAAAGAACTACCCGACTCATGATTTGGAGTTGGTAGCGGTAGTTTTCGCTCTGAAAATATGGAGGCATTACCTCTATGGCACGAAGTGCAAACTTTTCACTGATCATAAGAGTCTCCAATATCTCTTCAATCAGAAGGAATTAAATATGAGGCAACGACGCTGGCTAGAGTTACTCAAGGACTACGACTGTGAGATACTTTACCATCTCGGTAAAGCTAATGTTGTTGCTGATGCTCTCAGTCGGAAAGTCAATCTTGAAAGGAAAAGGCCAAGAGCGTTGAGAATTGAAGTTGTCTCGACCATTGTGGAAAGTATAAAGAAAGCTCAAGAGGAAGCTTCTGAGAAAAATGACCGAAAGGAGGAACGTTTGGGTAAAACGTTGGTGTTTGGTACAAACGGTCATGGACTGAAGGTATTCCAAGATTGTATTTGGGTACCTAAGTCAGGAGGAATTAGAGATCTTCTAATGGAAGAAGCTCACAAGACCATGTATTCGATTCAGCTCGGTAGCACTAAAATGTATAGGGACCTGAAACCCTTCTACTGGTGGCCGACGATGAAGCTTGATGTTGCAAAGTATGTGGCCGAGTGTGTGACTTGTGCGAGAGTCAAGACACAACATCAGAAACCGTATGGGAGTTTAGAACCTTTATCTGTGCCTATGGGTAAGTGGGAAGACATTGCTATGGATTTTATCACTAAACTACCCAGAACAAAGAATGGTCACGACATGATTTGGGTGGTCGTTGATCGATTCACTAAGAGTGCGCATTTCATAGCGCCCAAGGAGAAATGGTCTATGGAAAAGCTCGCGAATTCTTATGTGAAGGAAATTGTGAGGTTTCACGGTGTTCCGTTAACAATTGTGTCAGATCGTGATAGTCGTTTCACCTCAAGGTTTTGGAAAAGTCTACAAGAGGAAATGGGTACCAAGTTATGTTTAAGTACAGCTTACCATCCGCAGACTGATGGTCAGAGTGAAAGAACGATACAAACACTTGAAGATATGCTGAGAGCATGTACCTTGGAGTTCCTAGGTAATTGGGATGAACATTTACCGTTGGTAGAATTTTCCTATAACAATAATTTTCACTCGAGCATTAAGATGGCACCTTACCAAGCTTTGTATGGACAAAAGTGTCGTACGCCGTCTTGTTGGCTTGAGGCTGGGGAAAAGCAGTTTATGGGACCGGAGATGGTTCATCAAACTGCTAAAAAGTTAAAAATAATTAGGGAAAGAATGTTAGCAGCTCAAGATCGTCAAAAGAGTTATGCTGACAAAAAGCGAAGACTGATGACTTTTGAAGTTGGGGATTCGGTTTTTCTTAAAGTCTCGCCGTGGAAGGGACTTATAAGATTTGGTAAAAGGGGAAAGTTGAGTCCAAGGTTTATTGGACCGTTTAAAGTTCTTCAGAGGATTGGGAACCAAGCTTACAAGCTCGAATTACCCAAAGAACTAAATGGAATTCACAACACTTTTCATGTGTGTTATTTGAGAAAGTTCACAGGAGAAGTTCCCGATATAATTCCAATTTCTGAGTTGAGAATTGATGAGAACAAAAGGTTGATTGAAGAACCAGAGGCAATTGTTGACCGAAAGACTAAGAAGTTGCGACGCAAGATGGTCGAGTTAGTGCTTGTCCAATGGAAACACACGAATGGGCCGAATCTCACCTGGGAGACGGAGAGTGACATGTTGAGTCGCTATCCGCATTTGTTTGTTGATGTGTGATTCCGGGGATGGAATCATTCTAAGGTGGAGAGAATTGTAACGCCTGTGTTTCCAGGCTTGCCATTTTTAGCAATGTAATGGTCTAGGTTAACCTTTGTAACCCTTTTTGAAATAATAAGATTGTATTATTTGAGTATTATGTGTTTTGTGCTTAATTGCTTAATTATGTGGTTCGATTAATTAAGAATAAAAATAAGCATCAAAAATTTAAGTGTAAAATAAACTTGATATCTTTAGATAATGTTGTAGTAGTTGAAACAAGGTTTCCGAAGATATAAAGAATGCCGAAATCCGAGTTATAACGAAGAAGTTATGACCTGTTGAAGTTTCGTGACAGAACCGGCACGACACAGCGCGACGTAAAAAGTGAATTTATGTTAGAGCGATATTTAGCCATAGCAATCTAAATGAAAGTCGTAGAGTACGTCAAACCATGAGCGTGCATAAAAAGAACGCCCAAATCTGACTTCGTATGAGGAAGTTATGATTTTTCGAAGTTTCGACTTAGTAGTATGCAGCCCGAATGCTCGATTTGAGACCGAGTGGTTTTTAGCCGAAACAATCTAAATGATAATTGAAGATCTCATTAATTGTAGTAAAACGATAAAAAGATAAGCGAAAACGGACATCGGATGAAGAAGTTATGATTTTATAACGGAGTTTTCCTGTCCCGGCCTACTAAAAATAAATAATAAAAAATAAAGTCAAAATTAGCCGACGGAGTCTAAACGAAAGTTGTAAATCGTAGTCTCACCTACGCATGGATATAAAGAGCGTCGAAAACGGAGTTCGTATGAGGAAGATATGAATTTTTGAAGTTTATTTAATAAATTTGGTATTTAATTTAAATAAAAATTCGCTGATATTATCCATGGGGGGGGGGGGGGGGGGGGGGGGGGGAGACACCGGCCTTATCCCCGTTACGCCCCGCGTAAATCCTAGATCCAGCCTCCTATAAATAGGATGCGAGGGGTCCGGGTTTAATTGCTAATTTCCTCTTGTTTTTGTGCCGAAGCTCTGCGGTTTTACCCCCGAAGCCATCCCGAAGCCCCGGTAATATTCCCGAGTCCCGAAGCGAGTCACGAGATCCCGAAGATCCCAAGAAGTGCGGTTTCCGAGCCGAAGCTCTGCCCGCGGGAAGTTCGATTTTCGTAGAAATCTTCCAGATTTGCTGAGGATTACGACTTCTGCAAGCCGTAGTGCTGTCCGATCATCTTCTGATCAAGTGAGTGTATACTACCTTTCATAAACGCAATAATAATACAAGTATGGTTCGAGGGTATTAAGTTTATTGTCGTTTATACGTGTGAGTACGTTGTTACTTTCTCATAACGTATAACTATGAAGTATTTTATACGAGATACGTGTTATGTGTATATTTTGTTGTTATGTGTGTCAATGTATATTCACTTTCTTCTATCTTACAGATCTGATTATTTCTATACGAAATACGTGTTATGTGTGTGTGCCTCATCTGTTATATGGAAAATGTATTGATCAAGCATGCTATACAGGTTTTGAAAATATGTATAAAAATGTATGTTTTTATCTACTAATATGTTGGGTAGAACATGGGTAGATAGTTGGTGTGTAATAAACAGATGAGAGGCCTCGTTGTTGTTTTGATCCAATCATCTAGCGGAATTTAGATGACGACCACGGACTTTTCTAGACAGTCCAGTGGAACGCTAGCAGGCTCATAACCTGTAGGTGTTAATGAACTTGGGTGTTCATTCGTTGTATTCAATCCCCCTCATGGTTGCCTTATTTGACTTATATTGCTGAGGAAACCCCGTAGCATGTGTTGTCACCCCGATGAAAATATTCTTAGATTAGGTCCCTTGTGTTAGTTATTTTAGGGACGTAAAGTGAGAATAACGGGATTGGGTAACTGGGTTATTGTTGGTTGATAATAATTAATTTAATTATTTATTGTGGGTTGAAAACCCTATATGCTCACCAGGCTCCCAAGCCTGACCCACTCAGTTTTATTTGTATTACAGGAAGTGGCGGAAGGGCATGAGATGGATGAACCATCAAGTTGTTTTGTTTACAAGTCTGCATATGTTTATATTTGTTATATGACTTGTAATGTTATCGTTTATGCTTGTTGGTCAATATCGGAACATGACACCCCGAGTTTTGATTATATAATGAAAAATACATTTCTTTTATGAAATGCTTTGGTAAACATTGTTTTATCATGTTTTGTTTTTGGGAACAAATTCCGCAACTATTTCAAATCAAAAGGATTTACTCTGAATTTATTTTAAAAGCATAAATGAAAATCGGTCTTTTTCTGGCCGAGATTTTGGGGATGTCACATTAGCTGTCTTTCCAAGGTAGTTTGATGTTCCCTTAATTCTTTTATTTCTGTTACGGCAACATTCATTTTATTTTGTAGTGCCTCGGTGTGGGTTTGGGATTCATCTTGAATTTCTTCCAAACAACGAATATTTGCAGCGTTGATTTGTGTTGTTGCATTGACGTCCAGGATCCGGTTTATCGAAACCCTCGCCTGATCAGTTTGGCGAGCTATACGATGAACAATGACAGGAAGATCCCTGTCGGCTGATCCTCCGTTACTGAGGTCATAGAAATCTCGACACATTCCATAGGGTGGGTGTTGGCCCCACTGTCGGCTCCAGTGGTATATGTGATCTCCCCAAACTGGCGTTGGCCCTTGAAATCCATGCTTGACTGCTGGAGGTGGGATGGCTAGTGGGGGATTGTATATTGTGGGTTCTATGTCGGTACCCTCTGAATCTTCATTTTCATCTTCTTCTTCCTCTTCATTTGGATCTTCTTCTGGATCCTCTTCCGGATCATCTACTATCCATCCTTTCTTACCGTGGTTCGGAAAATAAGGGTCCTATGGTAAATGAAACCCAACCATTGTTTCTGTGTGAGACTAAGGACATGAGAAGTGTATGAAAAACTAAAGAACATAATATTAAACATCGAGGTTAAACTATTGTATCTATAGTATCATAAAATACTCCTATACTATTTTAAATTTATGTTCTGTTCTAGAGTTTCTTCTGTATATGTAGTTGGTAAGTTTTAGACTTGTTGTAACACTACTTTCACTCCCAAACACATGTTGGTTATATCTCAAACCAATATAGTTGATCATGCTATATTGATCCCAGATATGATTACATAACTACCCAGGTTTGACTACAGTGTCCAATACCCGAATACTTATGAGTTGTTATGACTGTGATTTTGTTCTTGTATATATAAATGTTAGTATACTTCTTAATAAATACTTATATTTTAAAATTATACTTGTAGTCAGAGCTCTTAGCCCCAAATGTATTTATAGTTGGTATATCTTTTATGGATTGATATACGGAGTTCACTATAAACAATGCTCTGATACCAATCTGTCACACCCCAAACCAGACGGCGGAAACGTTCGGAGGTGGAGGACTTCATTTGTAGTATCACAACACATGCATTATGTAACATCCGAAAAATACAACCAATTAAAATTTTTCAAAACAACCCGATTTTCATTAAATTGTTTACAAAAAGGTTTTCAATACAAATCATTTAGAGTATTCCCAAAATCACATTGCTACAAAATCATGAGGAGCGGTACGATCGTGCCTTCGCCTTGCCACGGTCTCCTGAAGAACCTGAAAAACATTAAACCACAACTGTAAGCCCGAAAGCTTAGTGAGATACCCCCAAAATACCAACCACGTATACGCCCTTCCAGGCTGCGACCTTCCAGTCTAAAACATATTGCCTTCCGACCCATAACATATAAAACATACATAACATAACAGAACATAGAACAACATGCATATCGGGTCTACTGTGTGACTGGTCTACCGTATCGGGCCTTCAGTCCACCGGATCCATCCTCCAGGTCTAGTCATATCCTTCGAGTCTCCAGTGGGGTTGGTCCGCCCGTATCGGGCCTTCAACCCACCTGGTCCACTCTCTGAGTCTACAGTGTGACTGGTCCGCCCGCATCGGGCCTTCAGTCGGCCAGGTCTACTCTCCGAGCCTCGGCACGTCTGGTCTGCCCTCGTGGGGCCTACAGTCTATCCGGACCGCTCGCTGGGCCTTCGGAATAATCGGTCCGCCCTGGGTATCTTGGCCTACAGCACAAAGCAGGACCCGCCTCAACCCATCTCCAGTCCAAACAACCATGTGCACACAACATACAATCATATAACAGTCATAGTCAACAAACTGAGCAAGCAGATCACATAGCATATCATTACCCTAACCAGGTTACCGACCTAACCGGTCACTAGCATAACATCACTTTATATATATCGGGAAACTGCCCTTAACAAGGTCTCCTAGCATGTACCATCCTAGCTACCAGGATGCAGACACATCAAACAATAACATAATAACTACATCCAAATCTCAATCCAATAAAGGGCCGGCCTTGGTGCCTTAGACCCTGTTGATACAGTGAGGATAACTCACCTCGAAACTGCCGGCTGAAAGGATAAGATCCTGCTGCTTCGAACTCTGACACGAACTCCTCCACTGAACATCAAAACATACAACTCAATAAATACCCTTAATTACCAAAATACCCCTGGAAGACAACTGGTCAACCTTGGACAAGTCAAAGTCAACCCCTGACTGACCCTACTCGCCGAGTCAACCCGATGACTCGTCGAGTCCTTATGCTCAGAACTTCCCTCAATCAGCTACCCAACTCGCCGAGTCACCCCAAGACTCGTCGAGTCCAACAACTCTGAGTCCACTCGCACCCAACTCACCGAGTCATCCCTTGACTCATCGATTCTCGACTCAACCAGGAAATATTGGGACTCTTCGACAAGACTCGCCGAGTCCAAGAATAGACTCGCCGAGTCTAAGGCTATCTTCAACCTACTCGCCGAGTTGTTCTTCCAACTCGTCGAGTTCCAGGCCATCTTCAAGCAACTTGTCGAGTCCACCCATGTGACTCGTCGAGTACCACCGGTCTGAATCCATACAGAAGCATCTCAAGCCATGCAATTGATCCAAAACACAGATCCAACCTCTTACAATCCATCCATCACGTAAAGTGGCAAACTTTACGTGAATCTAAAGAGATCTAGGCCTTATTCACCTTAGAACCAAGGTTTGGGACATGATAGCTCCATTAACAACACAAGAACAGGGGCTTTAAGGCTCTTAAGATCTTTTCCACTCCAGATCTGAGGTAGCAACCTCAGATCCATCCTCCAAACATCAAGATGCCACACAACTAAGCTCCCCACACAACCCCAAAATGAGAAACTAGGAGAACACAGCCCAAGAACGAAAGTATTACATCCAAAGGATGCCTCAACAACAATGAAACTCGAATCCAAGCAAAGCCCTTTGATCCAAGCCACTTCTCCTTCAAGATTTCTTCAACCAACACCTCTCCAAGCTCTAATTTGCTCAACAATGGGGCTCTCCACGAAATTAGGGTTTCTAGGACTCAAGGGGGGAATAGAGGAGGATGTGGAGGGGCATAATGATCTTTATATAGGGCTCAACCCCGAAAATTAGGGTTTTCTCCACACAGCACCTACTCGCCGAGTCCATCTTTGGACTCGCCGAGTAGGCCACTTGATACGCGACCATAGTCGCGACCTGACTCGCCGAGTCTATCCATGGAATCGCCGAGTCACCCTCCGAAACTTACGCTTTTAGCCCTTTAACTCTACTCTTACGATTCCGGGACGTTACATATTAAAGTAATCAAAGTACAAACCACCATTGTTTTTAAATAATATAAATAATTACATGTGTTCAATCACTGTATATTGACACCAAAATAACTATAACAAAAGATAGAAGATATGACTAAAAATAGCTCCATCTTCTCAAAAGCTTGGGAGTACCTGATTATTGCTTCCCTATGAACACAAGTAAATTGAAAAGAGAGTATCAACATAAAGTTGAGTGAGGACATAAATTTATATGTTAAAAAGTATGTTTTCGGTTTCTTGAATAAGTAATTGTTCCAGAAAATCCTATATTTTTTGTTGTATATGAAAAGTATTTTTAATCACATAAAACGTTCTATTTGTAAACCAGTGTTCTATCTTTGTATCCTTTTTGTATAAACTATAAAAGTGAGTGTGCCTGGCTTCACCAGCTGTTATTGAATACTAAGATGTACTACTGTAAACTGTATTTTGGTAAACTAGTACTTTTAAAATGTACTCATGTTTAGTTAATTATACACTAAGCATATTATTAATATATTTTTTTAATGAGTTATTATAACCATACTAAGACTAGATGGCCTGAAACAACGCTTTGAAGGCGTTAAAAGCTGTTGATAACAACAGTCACTCGTAGGCGTGTATGCCTGACTGTAGCTAGCAGTCTGAGTGCGGGGTGGTCAATCCCAATATAGATTTATACACACATTGTTTCGATCCCCGACTGGAGATTCTGGTTATAATGTCAGGACTTTAATTATATTGTTTAAATGAACTAAACAACCTGAACCCGATTACTCATAAAAAGCATATAGACATTACATGTATAATAGTTATGAAAACTCAATCATCCTGAAATAATGATTAATTGTATATTCTTGAATTAGTATATTCTTAACATGTATTTAAAACTTGTATACACTCGATTAGTTTTGAATCAAACCCTTATTTCTTGTAAAACGGTGTATTCTAGTATACTTGAATCGTGAATTAATGTTCTATGTATGATAAATTATACCTATTATAATTTATATGTACTTTCTGAATTAGTACTAACTATTTATGAATTTAACCCCTTACTCAACATATTACAAAGGGTAACTAAACTGAATGAAATAACTTTTATATTTATATACATATACAATTATATATAAGTAAAATTTAAATGACATTCGGACAAATAACCAATACTATAAGCCCACATCCAAACAAGGAAAAGGACCCAAAGTAAGTTATCAGTCCTGAGCCCTTTTAAATCTTATATATATATATATATATATATATATATATATATATATATATATATATGATTTTTAGGGGAAAACATTAGTTTATAAAATCATTTTAAGAGTTTAATAATATTTTTGATGACTTGATGTCATTTTAACACATTTTGAAACTATTTGTGTGTAACACAAAACCCATGTGTTAAACTTGTATCCCCCCCCCCCCCCCCAAAACTATAAAAACTTATGAAAATACAGGTGTATAAACTCACTTGGTAAGAGTGACAATTTGATGAAAAATTGGGCTTTACGCGGGCAGCACTTCGACTGAAAAGATGTTAGCTTCTCGAGAATTTTAGGGCTTCGGACTTTCGTCAGAGCTTGGATATATCACCGGGACGTCGGGGTAGTCTTGAGAGGCTTAAAAGTAAGTGAATATAGGAGAGACGTTGGAAATTAGCATTTAAAATCGGAGGTCCCGGTTCCTATTTATAGGAGGCTGAAGCCTCCTCGTACGCGGGGTGTACGCTGGGCTTAGCGTATGTGCCTAGACTAGTCGTTACGCATCGGAGCTACTATGCATGCATGGCTCACATACAGCGAGAGGGTGACGGAGCGTCGATGTGGCCAGTCCTTGACCTTGTTTCCGAGTATCCTTAGAGTACTCTTGTTACTCACATTTATTCAACTTCAAAAATTCATAACGTTTACATACGAGCTTCGTTTTTGACGTTCTTTATATCCCCGCGCAGGTGAGCCTATGCTCTACAAATTTTGTTTAGACTCCATCAGCTAATTTTGACTTTATTTTTAAAGTTATGTTTTTAACAGGCCGGACAGGAAAAGTCTGTTAAAATTTCATAACTTCTTCATCTGATGTCCGTTTTTGTCTGCATTTTTACCATTGTACTACTATTGACGAGACATTCGATTCTCGTTTAGGTTGTGTCAACTAAAAATCACTCGATATTTATTTTGACTTTTTAGTTGTATACTTTTATATTGAATCTTAGAAAAACCATAACTTCCTCATATGAAGTCAGATTTTGACATTCTTTTGTGAAAGTTCTCGGTTTAACTTATTCTATGATTTTCATTTATATTGTTAAGGCTAAAACGCATTTTATTGAAAACTCAGTTTTTACACCGAACAGTGTTTTGCCGGTTTTATCGCGGATCTTCGATTCGTCATAACTTCTTTCTTATAACTCGGATTTTAGTGCTCTTAGTATTTTTGGAAACCTTGTTAGAATGTCTACGACTTTGTTCATCACAATCGAGATTATTTAATACTTCATTTTTTAGGGTCGATTATGTAAATGCACATAGTATACACAAATTTATCTTTATTAATTTAAAAAGAACTATAAATTTATCTATACTATTACATAGATTTGAAATAACGGTTTGTTACATTATCCCCCCGTTAGAGAGAATTTCGTCCCAAAATTAGGACTATAGCATTACAGAAAGACTATGGAAAAAGATGTGGATATTTCTATTGCATTTGGTCCTCCCGTTCCTAAGTGAATTCAGGTGCCCGTTTTGCATTCTAGCGAACCTTCACGATCGGGATACCTATTTGTTTGGTTTTCTTAACTTCCCTATCTAGAATCTTTATGGGTTCTTCCACAAAGTTGAGGCTCTCGTTTAACTCGATTTCCTCGAGTGGGATCACAAGAGTCTCGTCGGATAGACACTTTTTCAAGTTCGAAACATGGAAGGTAGAATGAATGTTGCTTAGTTCTTGGGGTAGTCGAAGTTTGTAAGCTACAAGACCGATTCTGGAAAGAATCTCGAATGGTTCTATGTATCTTGGATTCAATTTGTCATGTTTTCCAAAGCGTATCATGCCCTTCCAGGGTGAGACCTTTAACAAGACACGAGCACCCACATGGAATTCCAAAGGTCTTCTTCTTTTGTCAGCGTAGCTTTTCTGTCTATCTCTGGAAGCTTTTAGTCGCTCCCGAATTTGTATGATTTTCTCCGTAGTTTCACGAATGATTTCCGGACCAGTGAGAGTACTGTCAGAAATTTGTCCTCTAGCTACCTGCGTATCACCTACTTCAGCCCAACACAGAGGTGATATGCACTTGCGGCCATAGGGTGCTTCAAATGGAGCAGTCTTTATGCTAGTGTGATAATTGTTATTATAAGAGAACTTAACAAGGGGTAAATTGTTGGATTAGTGTCTAAGTCCATAACTATTTTGGTATGTACTTGACCCGATGGTGCATGGTCCTTTTGGGTTGCCTTCACCAAAGTAACTTGATAGGATGAATTATGGAGAGAAATGATTAAATATGATTTATTAATATATTATGAGAATAATATATTAAAGGAGAAATCATATTGTTTAATTAATATTAGTCAATAATTAATTGGTAATTAGTATTGTGACTAAAAGAGATTAATTAAACTTAAGGGACTGGAACTTTAATTATAAGATAATTGCAATTTGGGCCATGGATTGCCTTATATTATAAGGTGGACGAATTCTATGGGGAAGCCCATATGAAATCGTCCAAGGCCTTAAAGAAAAGGCTCCATGGGTTGCTTAGGGCTTAAGCATCCAAATTAGGGTTTCCTTGTTAGATAACCCTAATAGCCTTACTATATATAAGACCCTTATGACCCAAAAACATGGCTAATGATCTTTCTAGGGTTTCACATGTTTTTGGGCAGCCTCCATCCTCTCTCCTCTTCATCCTCTTGCTTATGGTGTTTGTGAACCATTAGAGGAGTGACACTTGTGACTCTAAGCCTTCCAAAGTCAATTCAAGGAGGAATTGGGATTGTTATTGCTACATAACAATCAAGGTAACATTATAAACTTATTCTCATGTTAATATGATTATTTGAATGCTAGAATTAGGGTTTATAGTCTTGGATAACTTGCATGTACAATAGAGAAACCTAGATCCAAGCTTTAGGGTTTGTATGAGCACATAGAATCTTCTTAGGACGAAAACCCATCATAAATGACTATCCTATGCCTTCTCTATTGTACATGCTTTGAATCCAAGACTATAAACCCTAATTCTAGCATACAAGTAATCATATTAACCTGAGAATAAGTTTATAGTGTTACCTTGACTATTATGTAGCAATAACAATCCCAAATCTCCTTGTATTGTCTTTGGAATGCTTAGAGTCACAAGTGTCACTCCTCTAATGGCTCACAAACACCATAAGCAAGAGGATGAAGAGGAGAGAGGTTGGAGGCTGCCAAAAACGTGTGTAAACCCTTACAAGAAGCTTAGCCACGTTTTTGAGCCTTAAGGGGTCTTTATATAGTTGGGCTATTGAGGTTATCTAACAAGGAAACCCTAATTTGGATGCTTAAGCCCTAAGCAACCCATAGACTCCTTTAATTAAGCCCATGGACGATTTCCTTATGGGTTTCCCATTAGAATTCGTCCATCCCTTATTATAAGGCAATCCATGGCCCAAATTATAATTATCCTATAATTACAATTCCAGTCCCTTAAGTTTAATTAATCTCTTTTAGTCACAAAACTAATTACCAATTAATTATTGACAAATATTAATTAAACAATATGATTTCTCCTTTAATATATTATTCCCATAATATATTAATAAATCATATTTAATCCTTACTCTCCATAATTCATCCTATCAAGTTGCTTTGGTGAAGGCAACCCAAAAGGACCATGCACCATCGGGTCAAGTACATACCAAAATAGTTATGGACTTAGACACTAATCCAACAGTCTCCCACTTGGATAAGTCTAACAACTATTCTGCGTATGACTTCAGATCCCGATCTGCAATCGTAGCTTTCCAAAGCCGCTGTCAACTCTGATCCTATCAGATACGCGTGTCCTTAGATAAGGGATCATATATTCCTCCATTCTAGATATCGTATGAGATATGATTTTTAATCATTCTCTTTGTACTACTTCTCGATTTCTGATTTATGACGACAGACTAATTGAACAAATCAAATTAGCCCTGGCCCGGCTGAGCATTTACGTATGTCATCACTAAACCATCGAGGGGCCCAAAGATATCGCTTTTATTCTTTGAATAAAAGGAACGGATAAACTTTGATACAATGTTTGCTTGCACTCACTAACCAAATCACACACAACAATATGTTTTATAACACCAATTTACTAGTGCGTTTACATATTATCAATGTGCAACCGATTAGCAAGATACAACTCACACATCTCGGTTTGAAGAATATAAGATGTTATCGTCTCACTAATCACTCGAGATAGTGATCCAAGTGAGCGTGGGTTTAATCCAATGCTCAAATCATATTCATAAGCACTAATGAACGTTGCAGCAAACATTTGCTTATGTCTAATACTCTTTTAGACAATCCACACACCAATTCACGACAGTCTTCATTCATACCTACTTCCAACATATGAACGACTGTGGCCTGTTTGAATAATTCGATTATTCTTAATAAACTCAATTATTCTGGAAGTCAAAACATGCAAGGTGAAACACAAGAATAATACTAATCCCATATGGCCTCAAACCTTTGAGTATAAACAAAACACGTTTTATTTATCACCATACCGATTACTCATTATTTGTCATTTCGGGTAATCAACTTCTTACTTGAATTCCAACACTTGTCCCATGCTCCTAGCATGCACACAATGTTTACCTATGGTTCTTACTTTTGTGAAATAGACAAATTGAACACATTTCCAATCATTCTCATTTTACAACTCCAAATCCATTTTCTTAAGTGTAAGAATATCAAATTCTTGTTACTTATAGAATATACAAGATTCTAACACTTTATGCAACGATCCTTTTGTAATGTCACTGCACCAAAGTCTCAAGGACTATTGCCAATGATATTACAAAGTCCTCTATCGTAGATTGTTACAAGACAATTCCTTAGATATGATGTCTCTCACTCAAAGTACATTCCTTTGAACATCCTTTTGCATAAAAGTTTCTAATCTAGACATAGATTTTCAATATTTACTTCCTAATATGGACACGCTTCCATATTTTCCATATGACAACTCATCTCTTAATAGAATCTTATCTATTAGTAATGATGTCGATATTGTCCATCCAATATGGAAACATTTCCATAATTTCCAATACTATACTTCCAACTACTCACAAGCGACCAATCCTCGTCGAACTTTGGGTTGTCCTTTGATAATTGTTTAATTATATTAGTCAAAACCGATTCTAGTCCCGTTTCCCTCTAAATGCGCTAGACATTTGGAAAATTTTAGAATGGTCAAACATTAAATCATTTGCAATCGATCCTATACTCGAAGCGTATGGGACACAACGCATAATGTTTTATTTGCTATGTTCTCAAAATTCGAATTGTGAAGAGGAATGCCGTAATCATAATCGAAATTTTAAGAACACACTATGTACCCTTGACTAAGTTTATTAACATTTCACAACCTAATCCTTTAGATTTGAAATGAAGCATAATATTCTCTCCCTTAATTATAGCAAAACAACCTTTCAACTCTTACAAGTTTGCAAAGTATGACTCTTGTTTTCTATAATTAATATTGCCAACTATGCAATACTTGCCTTAATAATCATACAATCATAACATTTATGCTCCCACTATCATGATGATTATTATAAAACACAACACTTATGCTCCCACTAGCTTCGACATGTATTCATCAACATCTTAACTTTCAGAAAAACAATACTTATTGAATTTCTTAGGTTCATGTTTCTAATACTTAGTGCTTTGATAATCTTTTATCAAGACTTGTTGAACTTATACACTTTTCCTTAGATAGTTCATATGTGTGTCTTAACAATTAAGACTAATTGCCAAACTTCACAATTCAAATTATGGAAAGGGATACCGTAACCATGATTGAATTCGAGAATGCAATTTTACAATCACTATCTTTTAAAATCTTTCTTAGTGAAAGCATTTCCTCACAATCATTTTCATGAAGGAGGAAATCTTATGACACTTAGATTTAAACGGTGTATGTGTTCCTATCCATGTGAATTTGTTAAAACCAAAGTTTACGACAAATTCAAACTCATATGGATCGAACTTCCTTAATCTTGATTTCTTGCCTTATGGAAGCACAGCTGCCCACCACGTCTTCCAAGTAGTTAAGCAGCTCACCTTTTCCTATCAATGTACTTTCCATTGATCAAGGTCCTTGCATTTTATGCATTCAAATGAGAACTCATAGGACTCACATGCATAATTAACTCGATTGGATTGGCACAGAAACAAAATAATGTCTTCACGATAGGTTGTAAACCTCAACTCGTATGCTAGTGATGATCAATAAGGTTTATTTGATTTGTTCTTGAAACCTTTCAAGACCATTAAGACTCCCACTGACTCCTTGACATATAAGATTCTCTTGTCAATAAACATTTGTTGACAACCAAATATTCAAGAGTTAGTGTAGCTTTTATCAAAACACTTCATAAATTGGTCTTAGTTGGTCTCTGTCTTATCCACGACATCACAACTTTCCACAATTGATGAATGTTATAAACCTTCTTAATACTTTTCACTCATTGTCACAATCTTAACTTTAAGACTTGTTATTAGAACGAAGCATGATTGACTTCTTGATTTGACCATTTCTTCAATCTTTGATTCCTCTTCTTGGACATACAATTGTACCAAGACTCACTTAGAGGATCAATTGAGATATGGTTCTTAATCATTTAGACCTATCATAAAGCATAAAAGCTACTCTCCCTTCTTCTTAGAATGGAGAAACTCTTATCTTTCTGCCTACTTGATTCTTCTTATTCGTTTTGCTATTGATCTAAACCCTTTAATCAATTCAAAATTACACTTAATCTTGTAAGTGTAATCATATTTACTAAGCCTTTAGTAAATCATGACGAATATCTTTGTTACTCTTATGGTGAACTTGATCAACACACAACTTTGTGTACTCGATCTCCTAGTCCTTCACTTGAAACTTTGTCAATGAATTAGTCCAATTTCCAAATACGAAATTTCTCATTCATCATACAACCAAGTTGCATGATTCCAAGTTTCTGTCCAATTGAAACTAGGGCGATGAGAAACTCTCCCTATTTGGTAAATTTTCGACATTTACATAAATAACATAACTAAGAATCACATCCATTCGTTGTAGAAATATTCAAACATCAATTTTCATAACGATTTCATTGCAAGGAAGTAAATAAATAAATAAGTCAAACAAAATTTATTTTATTTATAAAAGCAGCGGAAAACATTTGTCCTTACAATGCAAAATCTATTGAAAACTATGTAAAAAGAAAATTTCTAACAACTCTATCATAACTATCTAAGCTCAAAATCCAATCTTCAAGTCCATGAGATCGAGATCCATCTCTTGTGATTAGATTCATCTTGCTCTCTTATCAAGCTTCCTTTCTTTTCATCGATCCTTCAAAACATTCAAATGCTATCTTATCACATCATATATTAAGAATCAATGAATAGGAACTTAATGGAGTTAGATAGTGGATTCTTACCTAAAGCGTAGTCACACTTTTGACTCTCCCATCTCTTAGATCTCTTAGGTAGATAGGGCAAATTCGTCTCCAATACCCCTTCTCTTGGCAATAAAAGCAAATTGACTCCTTTGGAACAACACATGGAACTACTTCAGACATCGCCTTTCTCTTATGATCAAACTTTTCGATCATTGCATGTCTTTCATTGCCATTGTGTATATCCATAGAGGTCTTGAAGGCAGATTCACCAATCAACTATGCTTTTCTATTGCGCTAAACCATTGTTGATTCAGCAGCAATAAGCATGTAGGTGAGATCTATAAGTGTCACGTCGTGGTTCATCATATAGTACTCTCTTACGAACTCACTATACGAGTTAGGAAGTGACTGAAGAACCCAATCAACAGTCATCGCTTCACCGACAACGGATCCCATCATTCTTAGTCTATCAATGTGTGACTTCATCCCTAAGACGTGTGCACACACCGACTTGCCCTCTTTAAGTTTACTTGCCAAAAGGGCTTGAGTGATATTGAACCTTTCAATTTTACAATCTTGTGGGTTAGGGAGAATAATTTGAGGAGGAGGAGGAAGTGATGCATGATTTCTTGTTCCTCGATCGAATCGTGGAATATCATCTTCATGTGGAATGCTTGTTCCACGGGATTTGAGAAGACCATAGTTGTCGAAGTTTGACATCGGGAGAAAAACGAATTCAAGTTAGTTGATTGATTGAGTCCTTAGTAAATCACCCAAATGAAATTCCAAGGCTAGGACCCAACACAATATCCTGCAACTCGGGAGAGGGATGCCGTAACCCAAATTGCAGAACATTTGAAGGTAAGTGAATGACGATTCACTAGTTTCCACCATGAAAAACGAAAAAGAAATTTAAGTTTTAAATCTATGAAAACTCCTAGATCCTTTGAGATTCATTGAACATTTCAATGGCATGTTTAAATCTCGATATGCCCCTCTTGTTTGTGACTGGGATGCCGAGGATCACAAAGCGGGTGTGAATAACCATGCAAACTACATGGTGCCCTCACATGTTACAATCACCTATTCGATGTGCCGGTAAACCACACACGCTCCACCGAACTATGACAAACATTGAGTCACCCTTTGCTACCTTTGCTTAGAACCATTTAGTGTGCCGGTAAACCACACACGCTCCACTAACGTCTTCACAAGGGCACAAAGTGTAATTTCATGGAATTGCATCAATTCACTTTGCCTAAGTAACTAAGATTGGGAATTTTTTTAAAAAAATTTAGTTACTTGGTATTTCATTATACTTATAATGGAAGGTTTTGTCCTATCCTACCCGTTCGGCTAACGACCCTCCACTAGTCAAGAGTGCGGTGGGTAAGAGTGGATACCCATTCAATCGCCATTTTATAGGCAATTTCCTTAAACACCCCTTATAGACCAGCTTCGTGAATGAGGCCTACTAACGGTAAGACTGACTTTTACTCATACATATATATAATGTTAGACTTTTAATGTTATATATAGTATAGGGTGTCTTTTATACTTTTAAAATACTACATGGTTAACTTTAACAATTACACTTTTAATTCAATTAAAAGGTTAACCTAAACTTTTATGGATTTATTAAATCTCTTTTAATTATACACCTTAATTAATTAATAAAACCATAAGGGTGTGATTTGAACTTTTCAAAACGATACAAGAGTTTTAGAATTTAACATTTCTAATTAAACCTTTAATCAACTTTTAAATTCCAAAACTTGAGGGCAAGTTTTGAAACCTTTTTCAAAACATTAGGGTTTTAACTATTTAAATTTCAAAACAACAAAACTTTTGGGGTTCAAATTTAAACTATAAAACCTAAAGGGATAAATTGAAACTATTTCACAAGATAATTCAAATCTAAATTACAAATAATCAAACTTTATCTAATAAAACAAGTGATTATCTAAATTTTGACAATTATCTTCTATTTAGGTAAGGATAATCACATAATAATGAAAAAATTCGGATTTTATCACAAAAACGAGTTTATGGTAATTATCCAAAACCAAAACAGGAAGAAAATCGCGAAAACGAGCTGTCAGATACTTTGACTCGTCGAGTCGGGCTTGGATTCGTCGAGATCATCTAACTTGGCGAGTTCACCAAGTGACTCGGCGAGTCAAACCTTCAAAACTCAAAAAAATCGATTTTCAGTGCTTATTACGATCAAATATGCATCAATACAATAGAAACCAATCAAGGCTCTGATACCACTGATGGGTTTTGGTCATAAGACATCCTATGTGCTCATACAAACCCTAATGCTAGGATCTAGGTTTCTCTATTGTACATGCTTTGAATCCAAGACTATAAACCCTAATTCTAGCATACAAGTAATCATATTAACCTGAGAATAAGTTTATAGTGTTACCTTGACTATTATGTAGCAATAACAATCCCAAATCTCCTTGTATTGTCTTTGGAATGCTTAGAGTCACAAGTGTCACTCATCTAATGGCTCACAAACACCATAAGCAAGAGGATGAAGAGGAGAGAGGTTGGAGGCTGCCAAAAACGTGTGTAAACCCTTACAAGAAGCTTAGCCACGTTTTTGAGCCTTAAGGGATCTTTATATAGTTGGGCTATTAAGGTTATCTAACAAGGAAACCCTAACTTGGATGCTTAAGCCCTAAGCAACCCATAGACTCCTTTAATTAAGCCCATGGACGATTTCCTTATGGGTTTCCCATTAGAATTCGTCCATCCCTTATTATAAGGCAATCCATGGCCCAAATTATAATTATCCTATAATTACAATTCCAGTCCCTTAAGTTTAATTAATCTCTTTTAGTCACAAAACTAATTACCAATTAATTATTGACTAATATTAATTAAACAATATGATTTCTCCTTTAATATATTATTCCCATAATATATTAATAAATCATATTTAATCCTTACTCTCCATAATTCATCCTATCAAGTTGCTTTGGTGAAAGCAACCCAAAAGGACCATGCACCATCGGGTCAAGTACATACCAAAATAGTTATGGACTTAGACACTAATCCAACAGTACTCATGTTCAACTTAGTTCCCAGAGAATTTTGTAAAGATTGCCAGAAACGAGAAGTGAATCTTCTATCACGGTCAGATATAATAGATATTGACACACCATGTAGTCTAGTTATTTCTCTAATATAAGTTCGTGTTAGCTTCTTCATCTTGTCGGTTTCTTTTATGGGCAAGAAGTGTGCGGATTTGGTCAATCTATCGACGATTACCCAAATAGTATCATAACCACCCGTTGTTTTGGGTAACTTAGTTATGAAATCCATCATAATCCACTCCCACTTCCATTCAGGGATTTCAGGTTGTTGCATTAAACCTGAAGGTTTTTGGTATTCTACCTTGACTTTGGCACAAGTAAATCACTTGCCCACAAAGGTAGCAATCTTGGCCTTCATGTTAGGCCACCAGTAAAGTTTCTTAATGTCCAGATACATCTTGTCTGAACCCGGATGAATTGAGTATCGGGTTTTGTGTGCTTCATTCGTAACCATGTCTCTGTAACCATCGAACTTTGGCGTCAAGATCTGGTTCATGAAACAATAGAATCCATCATCCCTGACTTCTAAGTTCTTATCCATTCCTCTTAGGGTTTCACCTGCCATATTTTTGGATTTAAAGGCCTCAAGTTGAGTTTCTATGATCTGTGTGGACAGATGTGAATGGATTGTCATGGTCAACGACTTCACTCGACATATCGAGTATTCTTTTCTGTTAAGGGCGGCAGCTACTACGTTAGCTTTACCCACCATCGTTGTCTCATGTTTAGTTCTTTTTGGTCGAAGATATGCTGGAGACTTTTATGATGCGTGAATATTGTGCATTTCGTGCCATATAGGTAATATCTACATATCTTCAGATCAAATACTACTGCTCCTAGCTCAAGGTCATGTGTTTTATAGTTAACCTCATGTGTCTTGAGCTATCTCGAGGCGTAGGATACAACCTTTTCTCGTTGCATCAAAACACATCCCAGCCCTTGATTAAAAGCATCACAGTACACTACAAAGTACTCTGTCCCTTCGAGTAGAGACAAGATCGATTCATTACACAAAGCTCGTTTCAATGTTTGGAACATTTTTTCTTGCTTTTCTCTCTAATTAAAAGTTACACCCTTTTGTATCAAGGTGGTAACTGGTTTAGCCATTCAGGAGAAATTTTGGATGAATCTGTGATAGTAGCCAACAAGACCTAAGAATTGTCGGATTTTTATAGGTGTTTTGGGTGCTGACCAGCTCTCAATTGCCTTGATTTTGGAAGGGTCCACGTGTATTCCCTCCGAACTAACCACGTGACCCAGCAAAGGTATATAAGAGTTCAGAAATTACAAACCATAAAATGGAGATACCAACCACTCATCCCAGTTACAAATTGTATTCTTACCCCTGTGCTTTAACCAATAAAAGACCATGGACATAATGCATTCAGTCCCTTGATGTACCGAAGTACCCACCATTTGAAATAATCGTTTGTTTTTTAGCCTCCATAAATTTCATAGCAATATGGACAAATGACAATAAACCTTTCTCTTTTCGAATGACTGTTCCCCCAGGTAGCAGTGAAGAGAAGAAGATCACCAATAGTTTTTATTGAGATCTGATCACTTGTTACACCGCACCATCTCAAGATGTTGTTCCTTATCAGGGTAGCAAACGGACAATCAATCAGAACGTGATCAACATATTTAGTCCTCCTAATGCACAATGTGACATCCCCAAAATCACGGCCATAAAAGACCGGTTTGTTTATGCTTTGTTTAAAAATCAGAGTAACATTTTAAATAAAACTGTTGCGGAATTTGTCCCAAAACAATAATATGATAAAGATTTATCAAAAGCATTTCCATAGAAATGTATTTCATTAAAAGACTCCGGATGTCATGTTCGTACAGATCAAAAGCATAAACAGTACAATACAAGCCTTACTACATTATTTCATATCTACAGGCCTATATCCGTAATCCCTCGTCCAAACATCATATATATGCTCAAGCGCCACTACCTGTAATACATAAAACTGAGTGGGTCAGGCTTGGGAGCCTGGTGAGCACATAGGGTTTTCAACCCACAATAAATAGTTTATTAATTTCATCAATCAACAATAACCCGATTACCCGTTCCCGTTATCCTCACTTTACGTCCCTAAACACCTATCATAAGGGACCTAGCCTAAGGATCATCATCGGGACGGACACTGCTACTAAGGGGATTCCTCAGCAATAAATGTCCTAATAGGCAACCATGTGGGGGATGGAGTACATCTGGTGAACACACAGTTCAAATAAACACCTACAGGTTGCGAGCCTGCTAGTGTTCCACTGGACTGTCTAGAATAGTCCGTGGTCGTCATCTATACTCCGCTAGATGACTGGATCATCAATAACATCTATAACGAGGCCTCTCATTATTTTATTTTGTCACACAGCAACTATTACATCTACCCATGTTTTACCCAACACATTTTGTAGATATAAAATACATATACAGTTTAAATCTTTGAAAACATGTATAAAACGTTCATCCAGCATAGATAGCAAGTATTCAGATAATATGCAGAAATAGCACGTAATTTATATTAAATACTTCATATCTATGTGTAAGTTGAAAGTAAATATGCACTCACCTGAAAAGGTGGTGATTCCGAACTCAGACAGCGCTTCGCTTCTTAAAAAGAATTTTCTTCGACGAAACCTAGTATTATTACCACTAGAGTTTAGTTTATTATTCGTCGAGACTAATTAATAGTCTAGCTATTATTATTATTATTATTATATAAGCGTCAAAAAAATACTTATATAACCCATAATAATAGCCCAAGTATTTATTATAAGTTCCTAATAACGTTACTATAATTAAATAAAAGCTATATTAAAAATAGCGTAGGCGTAGCTCACTTACAGCGGGTTTTATAGAAAACCGGGCTTTGCTTGGAGCAGCGTTCCCGAGCCGAAAAGCTCTTCTTCTCGGAGCCTTCGAGCACTCCGGGGCTTCCGCCTCGTGCTAGGGAGGTTCCCTAGGCTTTTCGGGGGATTTCGGGGCTAGAGAGAGGTTCTAGAGAGAGAGAGAGAGTAAAGAGAAGAAAGAATGGGAAAGGTGTGAAGAAAATGAGGGTGGGAGAGGTGGTATTTATAGGGTGAAATGTGGCTGAACTTGGTGCCACATGTCACCATCTGGTGGCAAGCCTTGGGGAGAAAGCAATGGCCAAGATTGTGCCACATCACCCATTTTCGCACAGCACACTTCTGACTTCTAAAATCCGTAACTTTCACATACGACCTCCGTTTTTGACGTTATTTATATCCACGCGTAGGTAATAATAAGATCTACAACTTTCATTTAGACACCGTCAGCTAATTCTCGACCGATCTTAAATTTAACAGTACAAGGAGATTATACTGTTAAACGTCTGCGTAAAATTAATAACTTCTACATACGGACTCTGTTTTTGTCTGTCTTTTTACCGTTGATTTCCTATTAATGAGATCTTCAACTCTCATTTACGTTGCGTAAGACAAAAACCGCTCGAACTAAAATTCGAGTTTCAGGTCGTGCACTGCTAAGCCGAATCTTAGAAAAATCATAACTTCTTCATACGAAGTCAGATTTGGGCGTTCTTTTTATCGATGTTCTTAGTTTAACATATTCTATGACTTTTGTTTAGATTGATAAGGCTAAAAAGTCTTCTATCGTAAATTCACTATTTACGTCTCCCGGTGCCGTGTCGGTTTTGCCGTAAAACTTCGGCGGGCCATAACTTCTTCGTTATAGCTCGGATTTCGGCATTCTTTATATGTACGGAAACCTTGAGACGTATTCTACAACTTTATGTAGAGATATCGGGATTATCTCACACTTTAATTTTGATGCTCATTTTTATTCTTTATTAATTATACATTTATAATTAAATAATAAACATATAAACACACATAATTCACATAATACTCAAATATTTTATATTTATTACTTCAAAAAGAGTTACAATAGTTGAACTAGACTATTACATTGACAAAAATGCTTAGCCCTGAAAACCCGGGCGTTACAATTCTCTCCCTCTTAGGATGATTCCGTCCCGGAATCATGCATCAGCAAACAGATGTGGATAGCGACTCATCATGTCATCCTCTGTTTCCCAAGTGAGATTCGGCCCATTCGAATGTTTCCATCGGACTAGCACCAAGTTGACCATCTTGCGTCGTAACTTCTTAGTCTTACGGTCAATAATTGCCTCAGGCTCTTCGATCAGCCTTTTATTCTCATCCATCCTTAATTCCGAGATTGGAATTATGTCGGGAACATCTCCCATGAATTTCCTCAAATAACACACATGGAAGGTGTTATGAATACCATTGAGTTCTTCGGGCAATTCCAGCTTGTAAGCTTGGTTCCCAATCTTCTGAAGAACTTTGAACGGTCCAATAAACCTTGGACTCAACTTTCCTCGTTTCCCAAATCGTATAAGTCCCTTCCACGGTGAGACTTTAAGTAAAACGGAATCCCCAACTTCGAAGGTTATCGGTCGTCTTTTCTTGTCAGCATAGCTCTTCTGACGATCTTGAGCTGCTAACATTCTTTCCCGAATCACCTTCAATTTCTCAGCAGTCTCATGGACTATCTCGGGGCCCATAAACTGCTTCTCTCCGGCTTCAAGCCAACAAGACGGCGTACGACACTTCTGTCCATACAAGGCTTGATAAGGTGCCATCTTGATGCTCGAGTGAAAACTATTGTTGTAGGAAAATTCTACTAGAGGTAAGTGTTCGTCCCAATTCCCTTGGAATTCGAGGGTACATGCTCTCAACATATCTTCCAACGTCTGAATCGTTCTTTCGCTTTGACCATCAGTTTGCGGATGGTAAGCAGTACTCAAACACAACTTTGTACCCAACTCCTCTTGTAGACTCCTCCAAAACCTCGACGTGAAACGACTATCACGATCTGATACAATCGTAAGAGGGACACCGTGAAGTCTTACAATTTCCTTCACGTAAGCATTTGCGAGCTTATCCATAGACCACTTCTCGTTGGCTGCTATGAAGTGTGCACTCTTGGTGAAACGATCCACGACTACCCAAATCATGTCGTGTCCGTTCTTCGTTCTGGGCAGTTTAGTCACAAAATCCATGGTGATGTCTTCCCATTTACCCATGGGTACAGGTAAAGGTTCTAAACTCCCATACGGTTTTTGATGTTTTGCCTTAACCCTCGCGCATGTTACACACTCAGCCACATACTTCGCAACATCGAGCTTCATCGTCGGCCACCAGTAGTAGGGCTTTAGGTCCCTATACATTTTAGTGCTACCGGGATGAATCGAGTACATGGTCTTGTGTGCTTCTTCCATTAGAAGATCTCTTATTCCTCCCGTCTTAGGTACCCAAATTCGATCTTGGAATACCTTCAGTCCTCGACTGTTCGTACCGAACACTAACGTTTTTCCCAAACGTTCTTCCTTTCGGTCATTCTTTTCTAAGGCTTCTTCTTGAGCTTTCCTGATACTTTCCACAATCGTCGAGATGACTTCAATTCTTAACGCTCTTGGCCTTTTTCTTTCAAGATTGACTTTCCGACTGAGAGCATCAGCAACAATATTTGCTTTACCTGGGTGGTAAAGTATCTTACAGTCTTAGTCCTTGAGAAGTTCTAGCCAGCGTCGTTGCCTCATGTTCAACTCCTTCTGATTAAAGAGATACTGGAGACTCTTATGATCAGTGAAGAGCTTGCACTTCGTGCCGTAGAGGTAATGCCTCCATATCTTTAAGGCGAATACTACCGCTGCCAACTCCAGATCATGAGTGGGGTAGTTCTTTTCGTGCTCTTTCAATTGTCGAGATGCGTATGCTATCACCTTTTCTCTTTGGGTCAGAACACAACCTAACCCGACTCCAGATGCATCACTATAAACTGCGAAATCTTCGACTCCATCGGGTAGAGAAAGTATCGGTGCTTCCCATAACTTCTTCTTTAGCTTCTCGAACGCCTCATCGTGTTTCTCACTCCATGTATACGTAGCTCCTTTATGGGTCAAAGCTGTTAATGGAGCAGCTATCGAAGAAAAGCCTTGGATAAATCGTTGGTAATATCCGGCTAATCCTAGAAAGCTTCGAATCTCCGTGGGATTCTTCGGACGTTCCCACTTCATTACAGCCTCGATCTTGGCGGGGTCAACCATTATTCCTTCCTGGTTAACAACATGACCCAAGAATTGGACTTCCCGTATCCAAAAGTCGCATTTGGAGAACTTTGCAAAAAGATTCTCCTTCTTTAACACCTCCAACACTTCTCGTAGATGCTTGCCATGCTCCTCCTGGCTTTTCGAGTAAATGAGAATGTCGTCGATGAACACTATCACAGATTTATCGAGGAATGGTTTACAAACCCTATTCATCAAATCCATGAATGCTGCGGGAGCATTGGTTAGTCCGAATGACATAACCAAGAACTCGTAGTGTCCATATCTTGTTCTGAATGCAGTCTTCTAAATATCCTGCTCTCTCACCTTCAGCTGATGATATCCTGACCTAAGATCGATCTTTGAGAAGTAGCTCGAACCTTGCAGTTGATCGAATAGATCATCAATCCTTGGCAATGGATACTTGTTCTTCACTGTTGCCTTATTCAGCTCTCGGTAGTCTATGCACATCCTCATGCTTCCGTCCTTCTTCTTCACGAATAACACCGGAGCTCCCCAGGGTGATGAACTAGGTCGAATGAAATCGCTGTCCAACAGCTCCTGAAGTTGCGTCATGAGCTCCTTCATCTCCGTCGGTGCTAATCGGTAAGGTGCCTTTGCTATCGGTGTTGTTCCTGGTAATAAGTCTATACGAAACACTACTTGCCTATCAGGTGGTAATCCGGGAAGATCTTCGGGAAAGACTTCCGGATAATCGCACACAACCGGTATATTCTGCACCTCTTTCTTTTCCTTCTTAGCATCGATTACGAATGCCAAGTATGATGCACATCCTTTGGACAAACATTTCCTGGCTTTCATCAGGGAGATGATTCCAGAATTTACTCTGCGTTTGTCCCCGTACACCATAAATGATTCCTTTCCGGGTGGGTTTATCCTAACTATCTTCTTTCGGCATAATATCTCGGCATCGTTGGCGCTAAGCCAATCCATACCCAAAACGATGTCGAAACCGTTTAACTCTATGGGTAATAGTTCCTCATGGAATTCGTTTCCGTTTAGGTCAATGACGATGTTCCTAATACGATTACTAACAGGTACGAATTTGCCACTGGCAACTTCTACAATCAGGGCATTATCTAGTTTTTCTACAGGTAATGCTAATTTCGCACTAAATTTATGCGACACAAAGGAGTAATTGGCTCCGGAATCAAATAGTATATTTGCAGGCAAACCATTTACAAGAAAGGTACCTGAAGCGACGTCTGCTGCCTCCTTCGCAGCCTCGAGCGTCATCTGAAAGGCTCTCGCCTTTGGCTTTGGTGGTATGTTGGGCCTTCCCGCATCTTTCTTCCTTGGGCAATCCTTAGCAATATGCCCTTCTTCACGACACTCGTAGCACACCTTCTTGTTGGTGGTGCACTCATTGGCATAGTGCCCTGTTTTCCCACACTTGTAGCAGGTTACTTCATCGCCACATTTTCCCGAGTGCTTCTTCTTGCACTTCTCGCACCATTTAAATTCGTTTCCTCCCCCGAATTTTTTTGAACCGAACTTGCTCTTCTTTTTGTTGGGTTTAGCAGACCCTTCAAATTTCCTCTTCTCGCCAACCTCGATTTTGCTGGCAGCTCTTCCCTTAATCATGTCCTCCACAGACTTGGCAGCCCAGATAGCTGCCTCCAAAGTAGGTGCCTGACGTACTGGCACCGCGTATTCCCATGGAAGTCCCTTTGCGTACTTATCAATTTTCGTCAGCTCATCCGGAACAAGACGCAAGGCAAACTCCATCTTTTCTGTGAAGTTGTTCGTGTATTCATCGATTGACATGCTTCCCTTTTTCAGGGTTAGAAACTGGTTCTCTAACTCTAGCAGGTTTTGAGCCGAGCAGTATTTTCTTTTGAATTGCACCAGAAATTCTGCCCATGTCAGTTGCAGGGGCTTGTTGGGGCTTAAAGTCTTCCCCAAGGTATTCCACCAACGTACAGCGCCTCCTCGAAACCGATGTACTGCAAATGTGGTTTGTAGCTTTCCTCTGCAACCGCACGTCATGAAAGCTAACTCCATCTCCGAGATCCAATCCATGACCCCGATTGGATCCTCTTTTCCCGTGAAAGTTGATGGCTTGCAAGTCAGAAAATCCTTGTACTTGCATCCATTCCTCTCGACTTCGTCACCTTGGTTGTTTTGTTGAACTATTAGTGGGTTGGCTTGACCAACGGTTCCACTGTAGTCTCCTTCCTCAGTCTGCCCTTCGTTCAACTCGGGCTGTTCGATTTGAATAGTCGCTTCCTCTCGATTTTGCTGGAGCAAACGCCTGGTTTCCTCCATTTGACGATCCAACATTGCCTGGATCATCGCTTGCACTCCGGCCATCGTTATTGGTCCGACAGCGGCTTCCACAACTGGTATTTGCTCGATCACGGGGGGTTGGTGTCCGTTTCCATTTGCGTTTACGTTTCCGCTACGGGTCCTTACCATCTTGATCTATACACCGAATAAGGTGAATTCAGATCTTTATTTAGGAGAGACGTTTTAAATCGTCCTTATCACTCCGAAACGTTTACATGCTAGTTCTAATAGCGTAGTCGTACGTTTAGAATCCTAAACACATAAGGTTTCCAGATCCGGTCGGCAACAGACCATAGATCCAAACAAAATAACAGCATAACATGCATAAAGCATTTAGCACATAAAAGCATTTTAGGCACAGTTCCTAAAATAAGCTAGTGCTCACACCTCACAATCATCGCTTAGTATTCTAATTTTAAGTCTAGAAATCCTATAAATTCCTAGTTCGCTTAAACGAATGCTCTGATACCAACTGTGACATCCCCAAAATCACGGCCAGAAAAGACCGGTTTGTTTATGCTTTGTTTAAAAATCAGAGTAACACTTTAAATAAAAGTGTTGCGGAATTTGTCCCAAAACAATAATATGATAAAGATTTATCAAAAGCATTTCCATAGAAATGTATTTCATTAAAAGACTTGGGATGTCATGTTCGTACAGATCAAAAGCATAAACAGTACAATACAAGCCTTACTACATTATTTCATATCTACAGGCCTATATCCGTAATCCCTCGTCCAAACATCATATATATGCTCAAGCGCCACTACCTGTAATACATAAAACTGAGTGGGTCAGGCTTGGGAGCCTGGTGAGCACATAGGGTTTTCAACCCACAATAAATAGTTTATTAATTTCATCAATCAACAATAACCCGATTACCCGTTCCCGTTATCCTCACTTTACGTCCCTAAACACCTATCATAAGGGACCTAGCCTAAGGATCATCATCGGGACGGACACTGCTACTAAGGGGATTCCTCAGCAATAAATGTCCTAATAGGCAACCATGTGGGGGATGGAGTACATCTGGTGAACACACAGTTCAAATAAACACCTACAGGTTGCGAGCCTGCTAGTGTTCCACTGGACTGTCTAGAATAGTCCGTGGTCGTCATCTATACTCCGCTAGATGACTGGATCATCAATAACATCTATAACGAGGCCTCTCATTATTTTATTTTGTCACACAGCAACTATTACATCTACCCATGTTTTACCCAACACATTTTGTAGATATAAAATACATATACAGTTTAAATCTTTGAAAACATGTATAAAACGTTCATCCAGCATAGATAGCAAGTATTCAGATAATATGCACAAATAGCACGTAATTTATATTAAATACTTCATATCTATGTGTAAGTTGAAAGTAAATATGCACTCACCTGAAAAGGTGGTGATTCCGAACTCAGACAGCGCTTCGCTTCTTAAAAAGAATTTTCTTCGACGAAACCTAGTATTATTACCACTAGAGTTTAGTTTATTATTCGTCGAGACTAATTAATAGTCTAGCTATTATTATTATTATTATTATATAAGCGTCAAAAAAATACTTATATAACCCATAATAATAGCCCAAGTATTTATTATAAGTTCCTAATAACGTTACTATAATTAAATAAAAGCTATATTAAAAATAGCGTAGGCGTAGCTCACTTACAGCGGGTTTTATAGAAAACCGGGCTTTGCTTGGAGCAGCGTTCCCGAGCCGAAAAGCTCTTCTTCTCGGAGCCTTCGAGCACTCCGGGGCTTCCGCCTCGTGCTAGGGAGGTTCCCTAGGCTTTTCGGGGGATTTCGGGGCTAGAGAGAGGTTCTAGAGAGAGAGAGAGAGTAAAGAGAAGAAAGAATGGGAAAGGTGTGAAGAAAATGAGGGTGGGAGAGGTGGTATTTATAGGGTGAAATGTGGCTGAACTTGGTGCCACATGTCACCATCTGGTGGCAAGCCTTGGGGAGAAAGCAATGGCCAAGATTGTGCCACATCACCCATTTTCGCACAGCACACTTCCGACTTCTAAAATCCGTAACTTTCACATACGACCTCCGTTTTTGACGTTATTTATATCCACGCGTAGGTAATAATAAGATCTACAACTTTCATTTAGACACCGTCAGCTAATTCTCGACCGATCTTAAATTTAACAGTACAAGGAGATTATACTGTTAAACGTCTGCGTAAAATTAATAACTTCTACATACGGACTCTGTTTTTGTCTGTCTTTTTACCGTTGATTTCCTATTAATGAGATCTTCAACTCTCATTTACGTTGCGTAAGACAAAAACCGCTCGAACTAAAATTCGAGTTTCAGGTCGTGCACTGCTAAGCCGAATCTTAGAAAAATCATAACTTCTTCATAGGAAGTCAGATTTGGGCGTTCTTTTTATCGATGTTCTTAGTTTAACATATTCTACGACTTTTGTTTAGATTGATAAGCTAAAAAGTCTTCTATCGTAAATTCACTATTTACGTCTCCCGGTGCCGTGCCGGTTTTGCCGTAAAACTTCGGCGGGCCATAACTTCTTCGTTATAGCTCGGATTTCGGCATTCTTTATATGTACGGAAACCTTGAGACGTATTCTACAACTTTATGTAGAGATATCGGGATTATCTCACACTTTAATTTTGACGCTCATTTTTATTCTTTATTAATTATACATTTATAATTAAATAATAAACACATAAACACACATAATTCACATAATACTCAAATATTTTATATTTATTACTTCAAAAAGAGTTACAATAGTTGACCTAGACTATTACATTGACAAAAATGCTTAGCCCTGAAAACCCGGGCGTTACACACAAACTACACAACACTAAGTTAACCAAAATACCCCTCTTCTCCAATGCTACAGCTGATGGAATTTGATCTTACGCAACTCTCCAAATAAAGAATAACACCTTGATTGGAACCGCCTTACTCCATACAGTTACAGAAGTACCATGGATGCTAACGTGCAACTTATCAATAACCTGTCTAAGGGATCTAACTGAGAATGTGTCGTCGACCGATAGCTTATAGCTCCAATGATCCACTCCCGACCCTAAGCGAATACCAAATACTTCACTAGTGAGGGCATGGACATCAGATTCAAGCCCTAGAACATTAGGACTAGACTTCCAATTCCAAACTTGATTTGAGTCGACAATTCTATCAAATACAATGCATCTTTTCCTAGCTTCCAATTCAAATAAGGAGGGATATTTTGCTTTTAGGCTCCCAGAGCCTAACCAAGTATCATACCAAAATAGAGTTTTGTTCCCTGATTCGATTTTTACTTTGAAAATGTCTTGAACATCAAGATTATGTTATAACAATGCCCTTTTAATTCCTACAATAGTGTTCCAAACTCCAATGTACTCCTGTCTAGATACATATTCAAAAGGCTTATTTGATAAGTTATGGATCCCATGTATCACCCGAGCCCAACAGAGAATGATTTTCGTTCTTCAGTCTCCACCACCATTTGACCACTAATCCAATGTTTAAGGCTTTTATGGAGACCACTCCCAATCCCCTATCACCTTTGGCTGCTAGCACTTTCTCCTAACTAACCCAGTGAATTTTCTTCCTTTCATCACATCCACCCCGTTAGAATGTTCACCTTATCTTCTCTAATTCTTCTAATACATCCATTGGAGCTTTTAATAATGATAAGTAATAGGTAGGTAGGTTACCCAGGACTGACTTTATTAAGGTTAGCCTACACCCAAAACATAAGGTTTTAGCCTTCCATAAGGAGATTTTGGAGTGAAATTTCTTGATAATAGGCTTCCAATTTTTAATTATGATCTTGCTCAAACACCCAATTAGGCTTATAGGGTGGTAGTCATTCAAAGATAATGGGTCTTTGATTTTAGAAGCTCAATGAATTGTGCTTCTCCTTACTTTTGACCTTTTCTGTTCTTCCTCATTCAGTGTTCGGAAAACATGTTGATAAACTTTGAAAATATACATCAAATGAAGTAAGAAGACCGTTCAAGCAACCGACGAGGTGAGGTGAGTAAAATTTAAACAATGTTTTGAGACCTAAAAAGTATTATTTAGTTGTACATTGTTCTTGAACTTATTTTTTTATGTTTTAACCTGTATAGAAAATGGAAATTTTGTTGGATGAGTGGGTTGATACCTATTCCAAGCAAAATGACTTTATTAGCATTTGTTTCTTCTCTTCAATTTTAGTTGACGATTATGATAGTTTTATATAATTTTATTGTGATCAGAGGTTCCCACAAACTACATATTCGATATGTCCTTTACTTATGAGGTGTTCCTGGAAACTACATGAAATTCATATTATAAGTTAGAAATGATCAAATTGCAATTGCTTTCGGCAAATGGAAATCAAGTATTTTGTCTTTTAAGTTTTTTTCTTTTTTCTTTTTCTTTGTGTGATCGGGACTAAATAAACCGAAAATAACCATTTTACTCTTAAACGATTTAGTAAATTTTATAGGCTTATGTTGAAGAGGAAGGGCATTGATGTGGAGGTAATCTACTAATCCCTTTTCATCTTTTCTAGATAATTTAATTGGTATATAAAGAGTTTTGATGACCTTGATGCCCTACACTTGGTAACGTCTAAATCTGAAATTTATATCTTTGCTCTCATAATTGCAAATCTGCCCTCATATGTTATAATAAATGGAGTGTTGAAACTTAGTTTTATCTACAGGTGATACTTGATAGTTGGTCACATGCATCAACAAATCAGATAATTTTACATGGTAATGGAAATATTGGTTGGATTTTTTTCATTCAAATTCTACTATGATAACTATTTTTTTTATTTGTAAATTTCTACTGTTATTGCCTCTAAGTTTTTTTTTTTTTTTTTTTTTTTTTTTTTTTTTTTTTTGCTTTACACTCCTAACCAATAAAATCCGTGTCAATTGTAGTTGTATTTAAAAGCTTGTATCATTGACTACCATATATATTGTTTATGAATTTCTTGGTTAGGTTGGTAGTATGTTCATTGTTATATATTTGAGAGTCCTATGAAAGGATATATATATATAATACAAAATAAAAACATATTTTCTTCTTGTTACTTATATAAAAATAATATCATATTTCTTCTTTTATAACAAATGAGAAAATATATATCACTGCATACGTCACTTCTTCTATTACGTTTTGATTAAGGAAAAAACTCATCGTAGTAGTCAATGCGTGGATACGGTCCATGAGTCGACTTCCCTTTCATTCCAATATAAATGTTTAATTTATTGAGCCAAAATTACACAAATAATCCATGCAGTTTATAATAGATTGTGTCAAACTTAGTAACGATGGTTTCCAAAAACTTAAGCGAATAGTCATTTTAATTTGTTCGCACTATTGCTTTTCTGTTGTTAAGCCCTATCACATACTTTACATGTGAGGGTAATTTGATCTTATCAATTTAGTTTATATTAAGTTGTGTTAATAAGTAAACCATAAAGACCATTTATATATATATATATATATATATAGGGAGAGGATCAAATGAGAACACCTAAAAGGTTGAGAACGCGAGAACAATTATAGACCAATCATTCCATAGGGGCATAAAATGAATTTTACAATATAATTAAATATGGATAATTAATTAATTCCTACAATCATGGGATGTTATCTAACTGATTGATATTTTACCCAGATACTAAAAATGAATTTAATCTATTTTTAATCAAATAGATTACGAAAAAAAAAAAAAAAAAAACTTTTTACCATGATTAAAAAACGTTTTTTTTACCGGTATATCAAAAAGAATGATTTTACCATGATTAAAAAACGTTTTTTTTTTAATTTACCAGTATTTCAAAAAGATTGATGAATTAATCATTTCAACCGAATATTTATAATCATACAAAAATAAAACATATTTGTAATCAAATATGAATCCGTTGTAATCGTAAATGAATAAATGAATTAAGTTATAATGATAAGAATTAACATTAAATTAACCAAATGTGTGCCATGATAGACATAAATATTGTTCATGATTAAAAAAAAAACGTCTAATATAATCATAATCATAAATAAAGAAACCTTAATGTAGACAGTGCAATTGTAATTATAAATGAAAAGTACAATGGTAAAATAGAAAAAAAAAATATCATTATAACATCTGGATATGACCATCTAAACCAGTGTCATGTTACAATCAAAAGCACACCAACGATTTTCACGGTCCCTTTTTTTCGCGTCCAAGCTTTTGACTTAAAATGTATTGCTCTTGCATTCAATCTTTTGACTTGAACGGATTGCCTTTATATGAACTTAAGCTCTTTTGTTGTTACGAAATCTACAAAAATTAAAACATAAATGCAAGTTAGAATAGCAAATATATAAACTCAATACTTGTAATCATGTATGATTAAGCATAATAAATAAATTTAATACTTCTAATCATGAATGATTAATCATAACCTGAATACTATATTTTTCTTCACATCAGCAACCTGAATCAACAATCATTATATGTTTATACAGAGCTCAAGTTGATTAAGAGAAAGATAGTAGAAACAAAATAAAAAATCCGTTACGAGAAATCTACAGTTTAAATGATTACCTTATATATAGATTGTATTAACCTAAAATAGCTTTATATAGCTATGTGAAACATTCAACTGATTTCCAGCATTAAATTATTAAACCTGAAAATGGTCAAATACCATTTACTCCGTTTGTCGTTGTTTTCTCAAGTAAATAAGTAATCACTTTGTGGATAATAACTAGATCAATTCAATGAGTTCATAGACTATACTGAATATAAGAGCGACTTATTTCTCTAACAAGGTGACAGCTTCAACCACATACTTCCCATTCCAGTTTCAACAGTAAATTACTATTCTTGAAAACAAACAAACAATCATGTAAGCATGAAACATGATTCATCCAACAATTTCACATATCAATTCAAATAATTCACAGCGATTCACAATTCATATAACTCCCAGGTAAATGAATAAAATAAAAGCACACAGAGTTAGATGCTTTGGAGTATTTCGATTATGATTATTTAATATTTTCCCTGAAACTAATCAATTGACATGAGTGGGAAAAAAAAAACACAATCTAATTACTAATAGGGAATATCGCAACTTAAACCCTAAGGAATCAATTTCATAATCCAAGAAGCAAAAATCATACTACAATCATTATCAAGTAAAACATCAGATCAAATAACGCATAAAACCCTAGCTTCCAATCGATTACACATGGAAGCATCACGATTCATTAAAAAAAAGAAACAAAAGAAGCAGAATTGAAACGAGACGAACCGTGTCCTCGGATTTTACTTCGATTTCGAAGTGAGTCCCCTTCAATGTTTTCACAAAAACCTTCAATGATCATCGATGAACTAGTGAACAGTGGAACTTATTACTTGAGTCGTCGCAGCCTTGTTACGTCGGAGTGAAGGTGAGGTTGCGCCGATGAGCAGAAATCAATGGGACTACCCACGAAGTAGCGAGAGCGGAACCGATCTTCGAAGGCGTGTACAAGACGAGTTGCGTCGACTGTGAAATGTGAGAAGAAGGTTTTTAAGAAGGAGGAAGCATTATTATGAAACCCTAGATAGGGGGAATATAAAAACGAGAAATGAAAGGAAAGAGGTGAGAGAGTGAGAAATTATAGGAAATATGTAAACTTGCAATTCCTATTATGCCCTTCTGACCATTTAAATGTTACACTTTAATGCCAACAATTTTAGAATTTTTCATAAATCACCCATTAAATAATAACCTTAGATTTAAATATTTAAATGATCCAGATCTGTTCTCGCGTTCTCAACCTTTTAGGTGTTCTCATTTGATCCTACTCCCATATACATATATATATATATATATATATATATATATATATATATATATATATATATATATATATATATATATATATATATATATACTAGCCGGTTATGCGCGCTAAGAAACGGGTGTAAAATAAATAGTGTGTTAAAAACTCAATTCAAGGCAATTTTAAAACTCTCATACACCACTCACTTTGATATATGGCACTAACAATAATTAAATATATGACTGAATCAATTCAATCCCAACCCATCCACAACAATACAATTTTGTAATTGTTTACTCTAAATAGCAACTAAATTATAATAAACGAAAAAATATTAGTTTTTTTTTTATATTTGGACATGATACATAGACACCATATTATAGATCTTCTTGTACATCATAGTACTTCTGATTTTGTTTTTCTTATTACAACATTGTAGTTTTTAAAAAATGGAAAGATATGAAATTAGGATGCTATTTTCTAGAACTTGCATATATAAGAATCTATAAAATAATGTGTCAGCTATCCCACATCACAATAGAAGTGGAGGGTTATTTCTTGCTAGTTTACCAAAATTAAATGCAATATATGGCGTTGTTACAAAAAAAAATGCAATATATAGCAACCTACTCTCTTTTATTAGCAAAAATAGAAACTTACAAATGTTTCTTTTTACAAATAACCACACATACACATACAAACCTATTTCTTACATTATGATATTATACTTTCAGAGTACAATGCTTAAATAAGAAAAAATAAAAATAATAAAAATAATAAAAGGAAAGTAAGATGTTTTAATAGACAACGAAATTAATGTGACTTGTATGTGTTAGGGTAAGAGCAATATTTTCATTTTAAATAATATAACAGCTAAGTGTAAGTTTTAACAGCCTATTAGCCAACCATGTCAAAATATCAAAACTTGGAATAATATCACATATTAGGGCAAACCAATGCCCCAAAACTATAATTTACTCTTCTTATTTTTTTTGTCAATGGGGGTGTTGTATATGTCTCATATCAAACTTACAAGTGCATACGCACCAGTAGACAAGATTAGACCTACTCCCAAATTCAATTTAACATGCTCACGATTATTAAGCAACAAATTTATGTCCTTGCTTATCATATGCATTAGGAGACACACACACAATTCTTAAATAGGAGGATTTAAAACTATGTTGTTATGAAAGTTTTATTTAGAAAATGTATTTAATAAAAAAAATGTAGTTTTTTGTTTTTTTGTTTTGTTTTGTTTTTATTTTTTTAATTTTTTTATTACAATGTCCTAATTTCATTTATTTCTATTACAAACATCACACAACTATTTCCTACATCAACTAGTATGTTAAGGAAAACCCAATCTTATAATAAACAAATCGATAAAAGTATATAGTTGTTTATTGCATTTACCCCCAAAACATGCATGAAATAGCAACCTACTTTTATTCTTATTTAAAAGCATCTTACTTATATTTTTTTTCATTCATTTACTCTGAGATAAAAGTATGTTGTTTATTTCATATATCAGATTAGCATATAAAAGAAGTACACTGTTATTTTCAAGCATTTAGCCATTTTTAGGTAAATACAGGAATTGTAAGGTACTTTTATTTATTAGTATTTATATTTTCATTTGTTAAATTTAACAATGCACCGAGACCATTTGCTCATTGGGTGATGGTTACAATTTTTAATATGATTATATTGTAAAAAATCAGAATTACAATGCTAAAACATAAATCATGGAGAAAGAAACCAATGCCTCAAGAGCAAAGTAGAGCCAAGGGTAAATCGTCAGACTACGAAAATAATCAACTAGTATCCAGGGGATAGATTGAATCAAATGAAAAGTTGTAGCCAAATAAGCACAACCAACACAAGAGCAAAACAACAATGAGCAAAATAATGTTGTTGTTTTCACTGGTATTGAGGAAAATATCATCGACCCAAAAGTTTCAGTGACTATCTACAATAATAACAAACAGGGATATTAACAATTTATATTCAACTTAGCTAGTTGGAAGGTTACATTCAGTGTTGAGATCATAGGAAATAATTCGCATGGAATTACAAAAAAAAAAAAAAAAAAAAAAAAAAAAAAAAAAAAAACAATTTAGTTTTCTCATCCTTCATAAGAAACAATATCTTACCATCAAAAAAGGCACTAATATTAACCATCTTGTATGTCTATCATCCTTCATGCTTCTCACCATGTAATCAATTCGAAGAATTGTTATAGCCACTTTAGTTGTAAACTGTCACACACAGTTTTTTTCCCAAATTAGGTTTTTGACTACAGCTTAAAATCTGAACAGATATTTGAAGTTAGACAGTATAATCATCTTAAAATGATGTTTAAACTTAAAGAATAAAAAATCATGGTTATCCATTTTCTACAAATAATTTGTTTATGGATGATTAATAATATGCTAGGGCAAAAACCACTGTGTATTGTTTCTAAGTCGAACCTATAAATGCATTATTTCTAATTCAAAAGTTAAAATTAAAAAATAACAACGGTAAAGGGCTTAACAGAGATTTGTTTTAAAAAAATAATAATAATAATAATATTGAACTAAGAATCAATGGAAAGGTTGAGGATTTTGGTTCAGTTGTTTGGTTTTTAGAAATAGACAAACAAAGCCTTGACAAAAAGCAAAATAGGCTTATTTTTATTATAAGTGATTTCAAAACATATGTGGAGAAAAACGTTCCCCATTTCTAATCCCAAGAGAAAAACTATGGAGCCTTACCTTCCAATGCCAATGATCTCAAATATACAAACAAATCTCCTCCTTCTCCCTATCTTCATGACATAAATCAATCAAAATGCGTGAAAAAACTAAAAGAAATTTTCCATCTACACAAAATTGATCCAAATATTAGTTATATAGTTAAATTTAATGAGTGATTTATTGGATTAGTTTCTAAGTCCATAACTATATTTGGTAGGCACTTGACCCTGTTGTGCATGGTCCTTTTGGGTTGCCTTCGCCAAAGCAACTGGACATAATGATTTATGGGGAGAAAGAGTTTATTATGGGTTATTAATATATTATATGAATAATATATTAAAAGAGAAATCATATTAGTTAGTTAATATTAATCAAGAATTAGTTAGGAAATTAATTCTGTGATTAAAAGAGATTAACTGAACTAAGGGGACTGGTATTGCCAATTATAAGATAGTTGGATTTGTGTTGTGAGTCCCTATGGAAATGAGGGGGACGAAATTAGAGTGGAATCCCGCTCAGATTTTGTCCAAGGGCCTTATTCTAGAAGCTCAACTATTTAACGACCCTTAGGGCTACAGATTTCGGCTACTAGTGAAACCCTAGAGTTACTATAGTCAAAATTGTGCCTCCTCTCCCCCTATTCTCAACCATCTTATTACCTTGGTGTTTGTAAGCCATTAGAGGTATTACACTTGTGATACTAAGCTCTTGAAGATTGAAGATTCTTGCTACTATTAAAGGTAATCATCTAAACTTGTATTAGATGTAGATTTCGAATTTTATAGTATGCTAGATTAGGGTTTACAAGCTTTGGATAAATTTTCATGTATAATAGAGAAACCTAGATCCAAAGCTTTAGGGTTTTGCATGTGTACATAGGAATGTTCTTTTCCTCAAAACCATTTAGTGGTATCAGGGCCTTGCTTGGTTTCCATTGTATTTGATGCATGGTTTGTTTATTCACTGCTTAAAATCGATTTTGATGCCATCTGCTTGACATACTCGTCGAGTCCTATGAGGTACTCAACGAGTCAGATGAACTCAAAGAGTTCTGTTAGGGACTCGGCGAGTCGGGCTGTCAGACAGACGGATTTTCGGGATTTTGGCGTATTTTGACTTGGGAATATTACCAAAATTGTTTTTAATTAATAAAATCCAAATTTTATTGATTCCATGTGATTATCTTAGTCAAAATAAAAGATATTTATCGTTGAATTAGATAATTATTGCCTTATATGGTAAATCTTAATTATTTGTGTTATTTGATCAATTATCTTGCATTAAGATTGGATTATGTTAAAATTAGATAACCACCAATTAATTGTTTAATTGTTTTTATTTGAATTTGGATCTAGATAGTTTTGAAATGTTTCAAAACTTGCCCTCATGTTTTGGAATTTAAATTTTTGATTAAAAGTTTAATTTTGAAATAATTAAATTTCAAACCCTAGAATTTTACAAGTTTAAAATTCAACCCTATACTATTATAATATTATAAGAATAATTACTATATATGTATAAGATAAATGTTAGTCTTACCGTTAGTAGGCCTCATTCACGAATATCTGTAAGGGGGTATAGGGTTGATGCCTATAAAATGACAGTTTAATGGGTGTCCACTCTCACCCACCGCTTCCTTTATTGGTGAATGGTCGTTAGCCGAACGGGTAGGATAGGGCAACTAATTTCTCATTAAAAGTATAATGATTAATAAAGTAACTAAATGTTTTTATAAAATTCCCAATCTTAGCTACTTTAGGAAAAATGTGCAAATGATGCTATTCCATGATATTACACTTTGTACCCTTGCTAAGATGTTATTGGAGCGTGTATGGTTAACCGTCACACTAATTTAGGTCTAAGCAAAGGTGGCAAAGGGTGAATCAATGTTTTTCATAGATCAATGGAGAGTGTGTGGCTAACCGGCACATTGATTAGGTGATTGTAACATTAAGGGCACCATGTACATTTGCATGGTTATTCACACCTTGTTTGTCATCCTCGGTATCCCAGTCACAAACTTGAAGGGCATATCGAGATTTAAACATGTCATTGAAAATTTAAATAAATCTCAAAGGATCTAGGAGTTTCAAAAAATTTAAAACTTAATTGCTTTTGTTTTTCATGGTGGAAATTAGTGAATCGTTATTCACTTACCTTAAAATTATTTTGCTGTTTAGATTATGGCATCCCTCTTCTAAATAGCAAATAATGTTTTTGGGTCCTAGCCCTAATTTCTCATTTGGGTGTTTAATTGGTCATCCTTATCTAATTAAACTTTGTCTCTTTTCCATTTCAGATGTCTAACCCGAACAACAACGCTTCTGGCTCAAACCCTTTCGGTCATTCTCACTCATGAATTTCTGTGGGATGGTGATCTTCGACGGAAATAATTATAATGATTGGATAGCAACATAAGGATGGTCACCCACTATTAGGACAAGGAGTATGTCCTCTAAAAGGAGGTGAAGGGAGGTAGATGTCAACACTGCTACTCCCGAGGAGATCACTGTCTTTGAGGCCCATGAGCGTGATGCCACGAAAGTACATTGCATTATCCTGGCAACCATGATTGTTGAACTCCAAAAGTCCTATGAGGACTTCTATCCCTATGAGATGCACCAAGATTTACTAGTTAGGTACCATCAGAGTGCCAGGCAGGAGAGGTACGAGATCATCACTTTGATGATCACGACGAAGATGAGGGACAGAGAGTCTGTCACTACTCATCTGCAGAAGATGCAAAGGTATGTCAACCACCTGCACAAGTTAAATGTTAAGTTCGATGAAGAGTTGACGATTGATATCATTCTTCACTCCTTGCCTCCTTGCTACAACCAGTTCCGTATGACCTAACTCATGAACAAAGAGGAGGTCATGTTGAGCAAGCTTCAAGGCCTATTGAGGATTACTGAGAGCAACCTCAAGGATAAATCCATTGCACCAACTCCTACTGCTACTGCTGCCCCCGTCTTGGATATTGGTTAAGGGAAGGGTCACAAGATTAAGGCTAATTCAAATAGCCACCATAAGGGAAAGTCCCATGATGACACCTCTTCTAGCGGAACCAAGGTTGGTCCCGCTGCACCCACCTCCAACCCAAAGGATGCACAGTGCTACTACTACCATGCGAAGGGGCATTGGAAACAAAGTTGCCCGAAATATCTACAAATATCAAGGATGGAAAGATCAAGCCGTCCTACACAATTATCTATACTATTCAATCTAATGATTCATCACATGCTATTTCTTGGGTTCTCGATACAGGGTGTGGTTTTCACATTTGTTCTAATTTGCAGGGCCAAAGAAGAAATAGGGATATCGAGCATGGGATAATAAACTTGATCATGGGGAAAAAAAGAGTGTCGTCTATCACCAAGATTGGAGTTTACTCTTTAGTGCTTAGTAATGGATTAGGACTAGATTTGAATAATTGTTGCTATTTGCCTGAAATGGAAGGAAACATCATTTCTTTTCATGGTTTGTATAGACAAGGATTTATATATTCATTTGATAATGAAAAGGGTTCTATTAATGCTTATCTCAATGGTGTTTTCTATTTTGAAGCATTGCCTTGTAATGGAATATATGAAACTATGATGGTTGTAGACAATTTAGGAAATGATGTGTTGTGTATCGATTCTTCCAAAAGTTTGGATAAAACATGCTTGTGGCATTGTCGTCTTAGACATGTCAACAAGAAACGCATAGCCTAACTCCAAAAGGGTGGAGTGTTGGAGTCATTCAACCTTAGGGATGATGATGTGTGCGAGTCTTGTTTGCTTGGAAAGATGACCAAGTTACCCTTCACTTGCACTTATGAAAGGCGTGAGGGTTTATTGGATCTCATACACACCGATGTGTGTGGAACCTTTAGATCCACCACAAGGGATGCAATCCAGTTCTATGTGACTTTCACTGATGATTATAGCAGATATGGGTATATCTACTTAATCAAGCACAAGTCAGAAACCTTTTAAAAGTTCAAAGAGTTTAAGTAAGAAGTGGAGAATCAGTTGGGCAGGAAAATCAAGATGCTTCGATTGGATCGAGGTAGAGAGTACCTTAGTCTTGAATTCCACGACTACCTCAAGGAATGCAAAATCGTTTCATAATTGATGCCACCTAGGACACGACAGTTGAATTGTGTGGCTGAGAGGCGTAATCAAACATTACTAGACATGGTTCGTTCCATGATGAGTCATGTTTTGCTACCTATCTCATTTATAGGGGTATGTATTAGAGACTGCCACCCATATCCTTAACTAAGTCCCTACGAAGAAGGTTGCCAAAACACCTCATGAGCTTTGGATATGGAAAGCTCCCTTGTTGGCACATATCAAGGTTTGGGGTTGCGAGGATTTCGTAAGACGAGAGACTCACGACAAGATCGAACCTCATAGTGAGTGGTGTATTTTCATCGGCTACCCACAAAAGTCCTTTAGATATCTCTTCTATAGACCGAGTGACAATTGTCTCTTCGTTGCGAGGAGAGGGGTTTTCTGAGAGCGAGAACTCATAAGCCAATGGGATATTGGGAGGCAAATCGATCTTGAAAAGCTTCAAGAATCGAACGATGAAGGAACCTCTAACGTTGGCACTCAACCCGAGGAGGAAACTCTGGTTGAACCAACTGACAAGTCGTTACCTCTTAGACGCTCCAGTAGAGTTAGTGTTCCACCTATGTTATATGGTTTTCATATAACACACAAAGCTGATACGTTTAGTAGTGATAATATACTAATAAATTTGGATGAACCTATCAGATACAAGGAAACCATGGCAGGCCTGGAGTCTACGAAATGGAAAGAGGCTATGAACAGCAAGATTCAGTCTGTGTATGACAACCAAGTTTGGAATTTGTTTGAGAATGTACCAGGTTGTAAGACGGTCGGGTGCAGGTGGTTGAGAATTTGTTATATAGTTTTCAAGAATATTCTTCGGAGGACCAATGAATAGTTTCTAGTCCTCAGTGGGAGTAATGACTTAAGGGTGTGAGGGTATAGTGACGCCAGCTTTCAGACCGACCGAGACAACTATCATTCTCAATCAGGCTGGGTCTTTACCCTGAATGGAGCAGTAGTGACTTGGAAGAGTTCTCAGCAAGAGACTGTAGCTGATTCAACGTGCGAATCAGAGTACATAGCAGCGAGCGAAGCATCAAAGGAGCCGATATGGTTGAAGAACTTCATTGGAGACCTTGGAGTTGTGCCAGCCATAAAGGAGCCTATGGAAATTTTCTGTGATAATGAAGGAGCAGTTGCCTTGACCATGGAACCGAGGGATCATGGCAGATCTCGGCATATTGACCGGAAATATCACTTTATTAGATATCCGGTAGAAGAGGGACTCCTCGTAGTGAAGAGGGTATCATCATAGCATAACCCAGCAGATCCCTTTAAGAAGGGACTGAGTAGGGTTAAGCACTTGCATCACGCTATGAGCATTGGGCTGAAGGACAGTATTAGTTTAGATTAGATAGTTTCGAAATGTGTAATAGATAAATTGTAATTGGCATTTGATGATTAAATAAATGAGTATTATTTATTAGTAAAGTTACTGTCTTATGTTAATTGTTTACCTGTTGCTTTATTTTTCATGTTTTGACTACGTGAATAGGAAGCAGGTATGAAAGAAGACTGTCATGAATTGGCGTGTAGAATGTCTAAAAGTGTATTAGACATAGAAAAAGTTTGTTGCAACATTTATGAGTGCTTATGAAATAAGATTTGAGCATTGGATTAAACCCACACTTGGTGGTATCACTTCATGGAATTTATCACGAGTGATCAAAAGACGATAATATCATATGGTCTTTAAACCTAGATATATGATTTATTGTTTGCGAGTTGGTTGTGCATTGATATTGCATAAACGCATCAGTATCTTAATGTTATAAAACACATTTGTAACACCCCATTTATTTATTAAATACATAAATTAATTGATGAATGTAGAGTAGCCTTAAAATTAATAATTATATGGCAAGGTGTTGGTCTCGAGGAGTTAATTGTCACAATTTTAGATGTCGGGGGTAAAAGTGTAAGTGTTGGATGGGTTTTGTAAAGGGTTTCAGAAGTTAGGGCGCGCTTGGAAAATTATTGGGATTTAATTTAAAAAGGTTTTGGAGGCTAAGGGGTTGAAGGGAGATTTATGGACTAGCTTTGCAATGAATTTCGAAAATGGAGGGCAGTCCGGTAAGTATTGTACCTGGATTGAAATAGATTTTAATGTTGGGGGTTAAAAGGGTAAATAAGGGACTGAAATTTAAAGGAATGGGAAACCAGGGGCTATATTTTCCATTATGGAAACTAGTTCAAGGAGTCGGGTATATAATCCTTAAGGGAACCTTAACCCTAACAAAGCAATCAGCCGCCACCATCACCTTATGCCTCCCTCACCGGACGCCACCCTACCCCTTGCTTCTCCAACCACTGAGCCATCGTTGTGCTACTCCGCTGATGACGTGAACCACCGTGACCCTCCAACCGCTGCCTTGTTCAGGCGATCGCCACCTGGTCGCTGATACTTCGTCATCATGGAGCCTCCTAGCACCGTTGATGTCCTTATCCGTAGCTGTTGTTTCGCTTCACCTTTCCTTCTTCCTCACTTTGTCGAAGCGCCACCTCCACAATTGCCTCTTTTCTCCGCCGCTCTCAGTGTTCGTTGACGACAAGCTGTCATCGTTAGTGCCACTGTTGCTGCCACTTGACATGTTTCAGTTTCTCCAGTCACCATTTGCCATCTCGAAATGTTGTTGTGTTCGTGTGTGTGTGGAATGTCGGTCGGGTAAGGTTGTGAAGAACCACCATGGCAGCCGGCTATGGTGGCTACTACCGTCCACGTTGTCAATGAATTGTCGTTGCCGTCATTGCGCACCACCAGGCGGGTGGTTGCGTATGGATTTCCAAGCAGGCATTACCGATATCGTTGCTGCTTGACTGAGAAATAAAAGAAGTCATTGCCACCACCGTGAGGTGGTGGCTGCCATCCCAAGTCCGCTGTTGTCGCCGCCATGAGTGGGTGATCGGGTGTATGGTCCTTTTCCGTTTGCCAGAGTTATCAAGAAACCACTATGGCTGCCAGCCATGGTGGCTGCCACCGTTCGCCACCGCCAACCACCATTAGTTCGGGAATCTATCAACCAGCAGCTGGAGTTTCATCCGCGGGACTTCAGCACTGTCAAGTGAGTTATCCTTACTATACTTAAGGGGTCTAAGGTACCAAGGTCGGCCCTTTGGATTGTTATCTGGTTATGTATGCTGGTATGATCTGTTAGATCGGTATCTTAGAGGGTAGGATAATACTATGTGATATGTGTTATCATCGGTTAGATCGGTATCCTGGTAGATAGGATGGTATTATGTGCTATGTGGTATGATCCGTTAGACCAGTTGTTGTCTGTAAAGTGTTATGTGATTATCTGTTATATGTGCACGTGTTTGTTTATTGGTTGAGGCTTATCTTCTTTGTGCGAAAGCTAATAGACTTGGGCCTTCCACCCTGTTGGTTGTGGGCCTTGAGTATTCCATCCCATCGATGATTGGACTCATAGTATGTGGGCATTCCAACATGTTGCTTATGGGCCTGGGGTATTCCATCCCGAGGATGATTAGACCCATAGTATGTTGGCATGCTAACCGGACGGTTAAGGGCCTAGCTTATTCCAACCTGATGGTTGATTGGACCCATAGTATGTTGTTTGTGATTATATGTGTATTGTTGTGTGTATGGGTCTTTTGGGGGGAACTCACTAAGCTTTGTGCTTACAGTTTCAGTTTATTTTTTCAGGTACATCAGATGACTTGGCAAGGTGAAGGTGTGATCAAACACATCCTCATGTTTTGGACTTATGGTTTCTGGGATACTCTGATATTAAACTATTTTGAAAACATTTTGTAATAACTAATGAATTTTGGATATTTGAAAATTTTTTAAATTGGCTTGATTTTTATGGGTGTTATAAGTTGGTATCAGAGCCATGGTTTGAGTGAATTGGAAGAACATTCATGTGAATCCAGTCTCAAATCAAGGAAAGGTTTTCAAAGTGATTTCTAAAATGGTTTTCAAAATAAGTAAAGGAGGATGCAGGATGTACGATCAGCCGGAGCCAGTAAGTAGACCCCAAAGTACCATACAATTATTTGATTATGTGATATGTTAGAACAGCATGCCAGTGCTAGGCTAGGGATCTTCATGAATTGCATGATAGTATTGCTTGATTACATGATGCCTGCTAGCCTAGGGTTTCTTTATATGAGATTGACATCATCACTATAGTTGATTAATGTATGCATCAATGTTATACATAATTAAGATCTTATAACCTGAGAATGTTTGATTTTTCCTTATGTTCTGTTCTTGTTTGATTTGGAGCTTAGGGTAGGATTTGATATTTGAAAGTCTATAGGGTCCAGCATTATGTATGGCTAGCATACACTAGTATTGTAGGGTTGGTGGAAGTTTCATGGATGGGTGGCTCGTAAGAGGCCGGGAGGCCAGTTATGAGATATTTGGTATTCCTCTAGGAGTGAAGATTGAGTGCTCGCTATGTTTGTATATTGTTGGGATGTTGTGGTGATACTTGAGACAAATATGGGTAGGTGTGAAAGGTAGTATGGACTCGTACTACTGAATGCATAGGACTCATACGCGTAGCAAGGAAGTCACAACCCCTAGGGTTGGGTAGGGAGTTGGTCCCGTTTCATTTTATGGATTATCAGAGATCTTTCTGGTGTCATACTAGAATGGTAGTTACACGACGTCTTGAGATTGGATCCAAGTTAGGATTGGGAGCTAGCAGCCAGGATAGGCCAGCATTATTAGAGGACCGTGTTAGTGAGATCATCCAGGAGGAGGTGATTTGGGTTATCTTGGAACAGTTTCCGTAGATTTTTAGGTATATTAAGACCGTCATGGTTGAGTATTTCGACGAGCACTATCCAACCATTGTCGAGACGGTTGTCGCGGCAGCTATAGCAGCTGTAACGACGACAAGGGGAGGAGCTAGTCGAGCTTTCTAGTACTGGGACTTGTTACTGGGAAATATTCTGATGAGCAGAGGGCTGCAGTTACTTGGGACCAGGCGGGTTGAGCGGGAGGGTCTAGCACGTAAGGTTCTATATTTGAGGCTTCATGGGTTTTGCTCGAGGCCGGAATGTCAGTCGCGAGGACTCCGGAAAAGAGTGATGATTATCTTCAGCTGGGGTTTTGCAGCTAGAAGCATAATGGTTAATTGGTGAATTGGAATGTCGTTTTATAGGGCAAGGATTGTGGCCTTTCAGTTTTCAAGACCAAGAGAATGAGCAGACTTGGGACCCCAGGATCAGGTTGCGTTCCATCTCGGGTCAGTCGCAGGGGTTGGCGATATTATTTCAGCGCTGCTGAGCTCGGGTGGTTTGACGTAGCATGATTATCTTGTGAGGCGTACGCGATTACCATTCCGACCCATAGGAGTTATATCTGATTCGCCTTGGATCTCTTGTATTAGGAGGTAAGGATTAATTGTGCGATCTGTTGCACTTTCGGGAATGGAGACTATGTCTTTCGAGCACTTGTAACCCGGTTTAGGGCATAGGTTTCTTCAGCTACTGCAGTTCAGTTATGGGCAATTGAGCTGGTGAGTGATGTCAGGGTGCGAGTCCTTAAGTTATATGATTTCTAGTAGCCCGAGAGCGGGAGACTTGTTTGGAAAACCTCTGGAAGAAGAGTATTATGAGGGAGGTCTGCAGATAGGGCCCCACAAGATGGTTATTCAGCATTGTCAGGATTTAATGGTTTTAGTAACTATTATTGACTGGTGGAGGAATAGCTCGTTGTTGAGGCACTAGTTGGAGCATCTATCTTTGGATTTTGAGATTTAGATGTGGGATCATTCGAGCATAAGGGACTGTTGCTTTTTAGGGATTCAGGAATTGTTCATCTAGTTATTAGAAGCATGTGATCATTTAGGGTTGGCTAGTAAAGGAGTACTAGTTGGAAAGGTTTGGTTATCATCCAATCGATCGTTGGAAAGTGAGAAGGATTGGGAATTCTTAAGTTTCCATGTCTTGTTAAAGACTTAGTTGAATCTAAGTGTGGGAGAATTGACCTGGAATGCAGAAGCATGATCGGTTTTGAAAAAGGGATAAGTTTTGTATCGTTTTTAGGAAGGAAGATAACCCAAGTGACTGCTTGGTTTGAGTATTGTGTGAGTTGGGAGTTTGTTAAAACTCCCCAGCATGTGAATCGCGACTTCTCGGTGCTGGATAGTAGAACTTGGGGAAACCAGGTTGGGATTCTAGCCATGAATTAAGTTCAGTGGTGTGTTAGGATGAGTGTGGTTCGACCGATAAGGAAAGTGTTGTAAGACTACGAGGGTAGCCATAATATTCACTAGCAATCAGGTATGGGAAGTGATGTAAGTTTGTGGGTGTAGCCGCAACATTCACTAGGTTGACAAATAGCATGAGCATGTTGTTAGAACGCGGAAGGGACGGTAGTAACCACTAGTTCGGGTGTATTAGCGGGGATATGGAAATCTACGAATTGGTTTATGGGTTTTCCCAGAGGGACTAGACCTGATTAAGCTAGTGGTAAGACTGTAGAAACATCATTGCAGTTATGATCAAAGAAGCAATGGATTGCTTAAGGTTGCCTGTGATGTAAAGCTACCATTGGTCATGTAGCAATCACTTTTGGCTGTGGATTTGGTAACGACGTGATACGACACATGGATCCGATCGGTTGGATCAAGAGGTTGTTAGAGTCGCAGTGGCATGATAACTAGTGGCAACTAGTTCTAGGGAAGGATTTCGTTCGGAAGTCGTGTGAGGCAACTATGTGGGGGACCTTTATCTCCGCAACCGGGCCGGAACCTGGTATTTCAGATGAGTGATGCTCAGTTGTGGCGAATCAGAGGATTTTTGGATGAAATTCAAGGATAGGTCCTTGGATTTCAGGTTATGGGTTAGACCCGAGTTATGTATATAGTGGTATTCCAATCTAGGGTATTCCAGCATGAGGATGACCAGGCCCTATGATTGATTGGACGTGACATGTTTGGTATTCCAACCCGAGGGTTGATTAGACCCAACATGTGTGTGATACGAGGGTATTCCATCCTAGGGATGACCGGACTTGTCGTAGGCATGCCTAGTATTTCAGCCCGAGGCTGATTCGACCAGGTATTAGTGTGTGAGCTTATGAGTCGGTTATTTTAGGTATGTGGTTTGGGAACGAAAGGAAGCATTTGCGTGTTGACCCAAAAAGGGGTTCATCTCCCAATACATCCTGTTGTTCATTATATCACGAGGAATTGGTTATCAAGGTGAATTTCTCTTGAAGGAGTACCTAATCTTTTGTCAAGAAGATAGTTATAGGTAGTAGTGTGGGATTTGTGATTCCGTTTACGGGTGGAAACCCCCAGGTTATCAGAAGTTGAGTAGTCAGTTGAAGGATAAGCAGACTAGATTCAACAATCATGATTTAGTATGAGTTGTCTATCAGGGATTCAGACCATCTCAAGACATGTGATTTCAGACAGAGTAAATGTGATCTTGTTGCAAGGAATTCGTTCACATGTGGATATTAGGGCTTAGCAAAGACTGGTCATGGATACCCTAGGAAGGCTAGGGTGTGCCCAGGATGGTGACCATGTTAGTTGAGTGATTTGGCGCATAAGAAATGGTAAGGAATGATTTCAAGGACCAAATCTAATTTAAGTGGGGAAGAGTTGTAACACCCCGTTTATTTATTAAATAAATTAATTAATTGATGAATGTAGAGTAGCCTTAAAATCAATAATTATATGGAAAGGTGTTGGTCTCGAGGAATTAATTGTCACATTTTTAGAAGTCGAGGGTAAACGTGTAAGTGTTGGATGGATTTTGTAAAGGGTTTCAGAAGTCAGGGTGCGTTTGGTAAATTATTAGGATTTAATTTGAAAAGGTTTTGGAGGCCAAGGGATTGAAGGGTAAATTTATGGACTAGCTTTTCAATGAATTTCGAAAATGGAGGGTTGTTCGGTAAGTATTGTACCTGGATTGAAATAGATTTTAATGTTGGGGGTTAAAAGGGTAAATTAGGAACTGAAAATTAAAGGAATGGGAAACCAGAGGCTATATTTGCCATTATGGAAACTAGTTCAAGGAGTCGGGTATATAATCCTTAAGGGAACCTTAACCCTAACAAAGCAATTAGCCGCCACCATCACCTTATGCCTCCCTCACCGGCCCCCACCCTACCCGTTGCTTCTCCGACCACCGAGTCGTCGCTATTCTACTCCGCCGATGACGTGAACCACCATGACCCTCCAGCCGCCACCTTGGTGAGGCGATCACCATGGGTTTTTTATACAAAGAGTCTTATGTGTGCATGCAACCCTATAAATCATATTTATGTTTTCACTATTAGATACACAACATTATGAACACATGAAGAACCCTAACATGCTTCTATGAATTTCAAAATTCATAAGATGAGATGGATTACATACCTCTTGTTGTTATGTAGTAATAACAACCTAAATCTTGAATCTCCTTACCACAAGTGTAGTACCTCTAATGGGTTACAAACACCAAGAGCAAATGGAGAGGCAAGAGAGAGAGTGAGGAGGCTACAAAATTCAGCCTTAGGTTTCTTTTAGAAGCAAGTGGATGATTTCTGTAGGCCAGGGGACGTATTTATACTGTGAGCAGCTAGGGTTTCCTCCAAAACCCTAGTGGACAACTTAGACATTAAGCACCCTATCGAACCTTCTGGAATAAGGCCATGGACGAAAATATGATGGGCTCCCATCATAATTTCGTTCACCCCTTTTTCCTATTAGGTTTCCGAGCCCAAAATCCAACTATCACACATTTATTAGTTTAAGTCCCTTTATTCAATTAATCTCTTTTAGTCACCAAATTAATTCTTAACTAATTTATGACTAATATTAATCAAATAATATGATTTCCCTCTTAATATATTATTCTTATAATATGTTAATAAACCATAATAACCTCTTTCTCTATTATTTCTCCAGTCAAGTTGCTTTGATGAAGGCAACCCAAAAGGATCATGCACAACCGGGTCAAGTACTTACCAAATATGGTTATGGGCTTAGACACTAATCCAACAGTCTCCCACTTGGATAAGTCTAGTAACCATAAATGCAAGTAGAATCCGATTAGCAATCATAGCTCTCAAAGACACTATCGAATTCTGATCTTATCAATAACCTGTCCTTTAGATAAGGGATCGAATGATCCTCTGTTCTAGATATCATGCGGACAATCATATGGAACATAGTCATACTTATTGTCCAACAATTTGTTTCTCGATCTCAGATTCGTCTGACATAGAACTTAATCAAACACATCAATTTAGTCCTGACCGGGCCCGACACATAAGTCAAACCAAATCATCAAGGGGCCCTGATATCGCTTTTACCCTCTTAGGATAAAAGGAACAGATAAACTTCGACTTATATGCATTTAATATTCACTAATTAAATCATACACAACAATGTGTTTTATAACATCAAGTTACTGATGCATTTTCGCATTATCAATGCACAACCAATCAGCAAACAATAAACCATATATCTAGGTTTTAAGACCATATGATATTATCGTCTTGCGATGACTCAAGATAAATTCCATGAAGTGATTCCAGCAAGCGTGGGTTTATTCCAATGCTCAAACCATATTCATAAGCACTCATGAACATTGCAGTAAACCTTTGCTATGTCTAATACCTTTCAGATAATCTACACACCAATTCATGACAGTCTTCATCCATATCTACTTCCAACATATGAATGATTGTGGACCGTTTGAATAATCTTATTATTCAGGAAGTCAAAACATGCAAAATAAAACAATAGGTAAATAATTAACATAAGACAATAACTTTACTAATAAATAATACTCATTTATTTAATCATAGAAAATCAATTACATTTATCTATTACATGTTTCCAAACTGTCTACTCTAAACTAATATCGTCCTTTAGCCCAATGCTCCTAGTGTGCTGCAGGTGCTTAACCCTACTCAGTCCATTCATAAGTAGATCTGTTGGGTTATCCTTTAACGATACCCTCTTTACTACGAGGAGTCCTTCTTCCACCCGATGTCGAATAAAGTGATATTTTCTGTCGAGATCTACCATGATCCATTGGTTCCTTGGTCAAGGCAACCACTCCTTCATTATCACAAAAAAATTCCATAGGCTCTTGTATGGCTGGCATAACTCCAAGGTCTCTGATGGAATTCATCAGCCATATTGCCTCCTTGGATGCTTTAATCATTGCATATACTCTTATTTGCACGTTGAATCAGCTACTGTTTCTTGCTTGGAACTTTTCCAAGTCACTGCTCCTCTATTTAGGGTAAAGACCCAGCCCGACTGCGAACGGTAGTTGTCCCTGTCAGTCTATAAACTGGCATCACTATACCCTCGCAACTTTAAGTCATCACTCCCACCAAGTTCTAGAAACCATTCCTTGGCCCTTCGAAGGTACTTAAGGATATTCTTGACTGCAGTCCAATGTGCTTTGCCAGGGTTTACTTGATATCTGCTAACCATGCTCAAAGAAAAGGCCACATCAGGGAGGGTACAAGTCATAGCATACATGATTGAGCCAACTGCGGAAGCGTAAGATACTCGACTGATTTTTGTTATTTTGACTTTGGTACTCGGACTTTGAGTCTTACTCAATTTGGTATTACTTTGGATCGATAACTACCCTTTCTTGAAATTCTCCATACTAAAACGTTTTAGTAACTTGTCCAAGTAAGTATTCTGACTAGGTCCTATTAGTCTTTTACTGCTGTTTCTCACTATCCTTATTCCTAGAATATATACAGCTTCTCCGAGGTCTTTCATAGCGAAGCACTTCCCAAGCCAGGATTTAACTTCCTGTAGTGTCGGGATGTCGTTTCCTATGAGCAGTATGTCATCGACATAAAATATGAGGAAGCTCACTATACTCCCACTGGCATTGACATATACGTATGATTCATCTTCGCTTCGTAGAAAATCAAACTCTTTGACTTTCTCATCGAAACAAAGATTCCATCTGCGAGATGCTTGCTTAAGTCCATAAATGGACTTCTCAAGTTTGCACACTTTATTTGGATGCTTCGCATTGAAAAAACCTTATGGATGATCCATGTAAACATCCTCAGCCAACTTCCCATTAAGTAAAGCGGTTTTGACATCCATCTACCATATTTCATAATCATGAAATACAGGAATGGCCAGCATCACCCTAATAGACTTTATCTTCACAACTGGTGAGAAGGTCTCATCATAGTCAACTCCAGGAGTTTGAGTAAAGCCCTTCGAAACCAATAGTGCCTTATAAGTATGCACATTCCCAACCATGTCAGTCTTCTTATTGAAGATCCACTTGCACCCAATCGTCTTACGTCCGGGCACATGGTCAACCAAATTCCAACTTGGTTGTCATACATGGACTGAATCTCGCTGTCCATCGCCTCTTTCAATTTCGCATACTCTGGGCCTGCCATTGCTTCCTTGTAGCTATTAGGTTCGTCCAAATTCACTAGTGTACTATCACTAATAAACGCATCCCCTTCGGTAGTAATATGAAAACCATAAAACTGGGGTTGAACCCTAACTCTTTCAGAACGTCTAAGAGGTAAGGACTCGTCAATCAGTTCAACTGGAGTTTCCTCCTCGGGTTGAGCGCCATCGTTAGAGGTTCCTTCATCGCTCGACTCTTGAATCTCTTCAAGGTCAATTAGCCTCCCACTGTCCCCTTGGCTTATGAGTTCTATCTCTCGGAAAACCCCTCTCCTCGCAACGAAGAAAACATTGTCACTCGGTCTATAGAAGAGATATCCAAAGGACTTTTGCGGATAGCCTATGAAAATACATCGCTCACTACGAGGTTCGACCTTGTCGTGATTCTCTCGTCTTACGAAAGCCTCACAACCCCAAACCTTTATATGTGCCAACGAGGGAGCTTTCCCTGTCCATATCTCATGAGGTGTTTTGGCAACCTTCTTAATAGGGACTAAGTTAAGGATATGTATGACAGTCTCTAAGGCATACCCCCAGAATGAGATTCGAGTGAGGCACGACTCATCATGGAACGAACCATGTCTAGCAAGGTTCGATTACGCCGCTCAGCTACACCATTCAATTATGGTGTCCTTGGTGGCGTCAATTACGAAACAATTACACATTCCTTGAGGTAGTCGTAGAATTCAAGACATAGGTACTCTCCTTCTCGATCGGATCGAAGCATCTTGATTTTCCTGTCTAATCGATTCCCCACTTCTTGTCTAAACTCTTTGAACTTTTCAAAAGTTTCCGACTTATGCTTGATTGAGTAGATATAACCATATCTGCTATAATCATCAGTAAAAGTCACGTAGAAGCGAGTCGCATCATTTGTGGTGGATCTAAAGGGCCTACACACATCAGAGTGTATAAGATCCAATAAACCCTCACCCCTTTCACAAGTGCCAATGAAGGGTGACTTTTTCATCTTTCCAAGTAAATAAGACTCGCACACGTCATCGTAACTAAGGTCGAATGACTCCAACACTCCATCCTTTTAGAGTTGGGCTATGTATTTCTTGTTGACATGTCTAAGACGACAATGCCACAAACATGCTTTGTCCATACTATTGGAAGAATCAACACGCAATACATCATTTCCTAAGTTATCTACAACTAGCATAGTTTCATATATTCCATTACAAAGTAATGCTTCAAAATAAAATACACCATTAAGATAAGCATTAATAGAACCTTTTTCATTATCAAATGAATATCTAAAACCTTGTCTATATAGACCATGAAATGAAATGATGTTTCTTGCCATATCTGGCGAATAGAAAAAATTGTTTAAATCTAATCCTAATCTACTACTGATCATTAAACATTAAATTTCGATCTTGGTGACAGGCGACGATCTTCTTTTCCCATTGATCAAATTTATCTTCCTATGATCCACATCCCTATCTCTTCTTAAGCCCTGCAAATCAGAACAAATGTGAAAACCACATCCTATATCAAGTACCCAAGAAATGGAATGTGATGAATACTTATATTTAATTGTGTAAATACATGTGTAAGATGGCTTGATCTTACTATCCTTGATGGCTTGCAAATATTCCAGGCAACTTCTCTTCTAATGCCCTATCTTGTGGCAGTGGTGGTACTCTGCCTCCTTAGGGTTAGAGTTGGGCTTAGCAAATCCAACTTTTGTTCCACTAGAAGAGGTACCATCTTGGGAATTTCCCTTGTGGTGGCTCTTTCAGGGAGCCTTCCTCTTCTTGCCCTTCCCTTGACCTATTGCGAAGACGGGTGTAGCAGCGGGAGTGGGAGTTGGTGCAACATACTTGTCCTTGAGATTGCTCTCAGCAGTCCGCAACAAGCCTTAAAGCTTACTCAAGGTGACCTCTTCCTTATTCATTTGTTAGGTCATGTAGAACTGGTTGTAGCAGGGAGGCAATGAGTGAAGGATAATGTCAATTGCAAGCTCTTCATCGAAGTTAACATTTAACTTTAGCAAACGGTCGACATATCTCTGCGTCATTTGCATATGAGTAGTAAGAGACTCTCCACCACCCATTCGGGCAGTGATCGTTGAAGGGATGATGTCATACCTCTCTTGCCTCGCACTTTGGTGGTACCGTTCCAGCAAGTCTTGATGCATCTCGTAGGGATACATGTCCTTATAGGACTTTTGGAGTTTGGAAGTCATGGTCGCTAGCATGATGCAATGGACTTTCATAGCATCACGCTAGTGGGCCTCAAAGGCAACGATCTCTTTGGGAGTGGCAGTGTTCATGTCGATCTCCTTCAGTACCTTGTCAAGGACATACTCTTTGTCCTTGTAGCGAGTGACCATTCTTATGTTGCGGATCCAATCGTTGAAATTGTTTCCGTCAGATATCACCTCCCATACAAGTTCAAGACTAAGAATAAGCCGAAGGAACTCGAGCCAGAAGCATTGTTTTTGTTCGTGTTCGACATCTGAAAAGGAAAAGAAAAAAGTTTGATTAGAAATGAATCCCCAATTAAACACCCAAATGAAAAATTAGTGCTAGGATCCAACAAGATTATTTACAAATTAAAAGAGGGATTCCATAATCTAACATGCAAATAATTTGAACGTAAGTGAATGACGATTCACTAATTCTCCACCATGAAAAATGAAAAAGAATTAAGTTTTAAATGTATTGAAAACTCCTAGATTCCTTTCAGATTCATTGAACTTTTCAATGGCATGTTTCAATCTCGATGTGCCCCTCTAGTTTGTAACTGGGATGTCGAGTATCACAAAGCGGGTGTGAACAACCATGCAAATGTATATGGTGCCCTCATTGTTACAGTAACATATTCGATGTGTTGGTTAACCACACACGCTCCATCGAACTATGACAAACAATGAGTCACCCTTTGCCACCTTTTCTTAGAATCCAATTAGTGTGTCGGTTAACCACACACGCTTTACTAACATCTTAGCAAAGGTGCATAGTGTAAATTCATGGAATTGCACCAATTCACTTTTCCTAAAGTTACTAAGATTGGGAATTGTTATAAAAACATTTATTTACTTTTATAATTCATTATACCTTTTAATGAGGAAAGATTTTCCATATCCTAACCATTTGGCTAACGGCCCTCCACCAATCAAGGAAGCGGTGGGTGAGAGTAGACACCCATTAAAAGGCCATTTTATAGGTCATAACCTTATACCCCCTTATAGATCGGCTTCGTGAATGAGACATACTAACGGTAAGACTAGAATTTTAAGTTATATATATATATATATATATATATATATATATATATATATATACATATATACATATATATATATATATACATATATACATATATATATATATACATATATACATATATATATATATATATATATATATATATATATATATATATTAATCTTGTAATATTATAATAGTATAAAGTGTATTTTAAACATTTCAAAATGCTAGGGTTTTAATTTCAATTTAAAATTTCGAAATTTAAGACCTTTTAAATTTAAAAAATTTTAAATATTAAAACTCTTGATTTCATAATTATCTCTAAATTAAACAATTAATTTTAATTATCAAATCTTGAATGATTATCTTTTAAATTAAAAAATTAATTTAGCCACTTTAATCCCCTAAAATTCAAAAAAAAAATGGGATGTGATAATTCAATATCTTTAATTATCATGTTTAAACATTTAAATGATAATTAGAAGATATGGAATTATCCTAAACGCTAAAATTTAGGATCTTATCTTGGGGAAGGAGGCCAAATTCGAAAACCCTAGTGTTTGCAAACCCTAGAATTCGAAATCTTAGGCTAAGGAAAGGGTTTGAAAAACCCTTATCAAAATTTTGAAAATTATGCCTCCTAGGGTTTATTGTCAATAAACCGTAAAGTGTCAAATTCATAAAATTATATAATTCTAATTGAAAACAAAAACCATAAGCCCTGATACCACTGATGGGTTTTATACAAACAATCCTATGTGTGCATGCAACCCTAGAAATCGGATCTATGTTTTCACTATTAGATACACAACATTATGAACACATGAAGAACCCTAGCATGCTTCTATGAATTTTGAAATTCATAAGATGAGATGGATTACATACCTCTTGTTGTTATCTAGTAATAATAACCTACATCTTGAATCTCCTTATCCTTGAAAGCAAGTACCAAAAGTGTAGTACCTCTAATGGCTCACAAACACCACGAGCAAATGGAGAGGCAAGAGAGAGAGAGAGAGAGAGAGAGAGTGTGTGTGTGTGTATGTGTGAGGAGGATACAAAATTCGGCCATAGGGTTGTCATAGAAGCAAGTGGACTATTTATGTAGCCTAGGGACCTTATTATACTGTGAGCAGCTAGGGTTTCATCCAAAACCCTAATGGACAGCTTATACATTAAGTAGTCCACGGAACCTTCTGGAATAGGGCCATGGACGGAAATATGATGGGCTCCTATCATGATTTCGTTCATCCCTTTGTCCCATTGGGGTTCCCAGCCCAAATCCAACTATCTCACATTTGACAGTTTAAGTCCCTTTATTAAATTAATCTCATTTAGTCACCAAATTGATTCTTAATTAATTTATGACTAATATTAATAAAATAATATGATTTCACTTTTAATATATTATTCTTATAATATATTAATAAAGCATAATAACCTCTTTCTTTATTATTTCTCCAGTCAAGTTGCTTTGGTGAAGGCAACCCAAAAGGACCATGCACAACCGGGTCAAGTACTTACCAAATATGGTTATGACCTTAGACACTAATGCAACAGGAGCCTCCTAGAATCGTTGTTGTCCTCATCCGTAGTTGCTGCTTCGCTTCACCATTCCTTCTTCCTCAGTTCGTCGAAGCGCCACCTCCACAGTCGCCTCTTGTCTCCGCCGCTCTCAGTGTTCGTTGACGACAAGCTATCGCCGTTAGTGCCACTGTTTCTGCCACTTGACACATTTCAGTTGCTTTGATCACCATTTGGCATCTTGAAATGTTGTTGTGTTCGTGTGTGTGGACTGTCGGTTGGGTAGGGTTGTGAAGAACCACCATGGAAGCCGGCCATGGTGGCTACTACAGTCCACATTGTCGATTAACTGTCGCTGCCATAACAGAGCACGAGCAGGCAGGTGGTTGCGTTCGGATTTCCAAGCAAGGGTTACCGGTGTCGTTGCTGCTTGACTGAGAAATGAAAGAAGTCGTTGCCACCACCATGAGGTGGTGGCTGCCATCCCAAGTCCGCTGTTGTCGCCGCTATGAGTGTGTGATCGGGTGTATGGTCCTTTTCTGTTGGCCGGAGTTGTGAAGAAACCACCATGGCCGTCAGCCATGCTGGTTGCCGCCGTTCGCCACCGCCGACCACCATTAGTTCCGGAAACTGTCAACCAGCAGCTGGAGTTTCATCCGCGGGACTTCAGCAGTGTTAGGTGAGTTATCCTCACTATACTTAATGGGTCTAAGGAACCAAGGCCGACCCTTTGGATAGTTATTTGGTTATGTATGCTGGTATGATCTATTAGATCGGTATCTTAGAGGGTAGGATAATACTATGTGATATGTGTTATCATCGGGTAGATCGATATCCTGGTAGATAGGATGGTATTATGTGCTATGTGGTATGATCCGTTATACCAGTTGTTGTCTGTAAAGTGTTATGTGATTATCTGTTATACGTGCACGTGTTTGTTTATTAGTTGAGGCTTATCTGCTTTGTACGAAAGGTAATAGACTTGGGCATTCCACCCTGTTGGTTGTGGGCCTTGAGTATTCCATCCCGTCGATGATTGGACTCATAGTATGTGGGCATTCAAACCTGTTGCTTATGGGCATGGGGTATTCCATCCCGAGGATGATTGGACCCATAGTATGTTGGCATTCTAACCGGATGGTTGAGGGCCTGGCTTATTCCAACCTGATGGTTGATTGGACCCATAATATGTTGTTTGTGATTATATGTGTATTGTTGTGTGTATGGATATTTTGGGGGGAACTCACTAAGCTTTGTGCTTACAGTTTCAATTTATTTTTTCAGGTGCATCAGATGACTTGGCAAGGTGAAGGTGTGATCAAACACATCCTCATGTTTTGGACTTATGGTTTCTGGGATACTCTGATATTAAACTATTTTGAAAACATTTTGTAATAACTAATGAATTTTGGATGTTTGAAATTTTTTTAAATTGGCTTGATTTTTATGGGTGTTAAAACATTATTGTGCATGATTTGATGAGTGAATGGTAAATGCATATAAATTAAAGTTTATTTGTTCCTTTTATTCTATGAGGGTAAAAGCGATATCTGGGCCCCTCGATGATTTGGTTTGACTTATATATTGGGCCCGGTCAGAATTGAGTTGATGTGTTCAATTAAGTTCTATGTCAGACAAATATGAGATTGTGAAACAAACTGCTGGACAATAAGGATTACTATATTCCATGTAATTGTCGGTACGATATCTAGAATGGAAGACTATACGATCCCTTGTCTAAAGGACATGCTGATAAGATCAGAGTTCGAGAACGTCTTTGAGAGCTATGATTGCTAATCAGATCCTGAAGTCGTACTTACATTTATAGTTATTAGACTTATCCAAGTGGGAGACTGTTGAATTAGTGTCTAAGTCCATAACTATATTTGGTATGTACTTGACCCGGTTGTGCATGGTTCTTGTAGGTTACCTTCACCAAATCAAATGGACATGATGATTTATGGAGAGAGAGAGAGAGAGAGAGAGAGATAGAGAGGTTATTAAGGTTTATTAATATATTATATGAATAATATATTACAAGAGAAATCATATTAGTTAGTTAATATTAATAAAGAATTAATTAGGAAATTCATTCTATGATTAAAAGAGATTAATTGAACTAAGGGGACTGGTATTGCCAATTATAAGATAGTTGGATTTGGGCTGTGGATCCCTATGGAAATGAGGGGGACAAAATTAGAGTGGAAGCTCACTTAAATTTCATCCAACGGCCTTATTCCAGAAGGTTCTTGGAGCTGCTTAAAGCCTAAGCTATCCAATCAGGGTTTTGACTGAAACTCTAGTAGCTCAGATATTTAAGGACCCCTAGGGCTACAAATTTTGGCCACCGTTGAAACCCTAGAGTTACTATAGCCAAAATTGTGCCTCCTCTCCCTCTCTTCTCAATCATCCTCTTTCCTTTGTGTTTGTAAGTCATTAGAGGTATTACACTTGTGATACTAAGCTCTTGAAGATTGAAGATTCTTGCTAGTATCAAAGGTAATCATCTAAACTTGTATTAGATGTAGATTTTGAATTTTATAGTATTCTAGATAAGCGTTTACAAGCTTTGATGTACAATAAAGAAACCTAGATCCAAAGCTTTAGGGTTTTGCATGTGCACATAGGAATGTTCTTTTGCTCAAAACCAATCATGATTCACCTGATGATCCTTTTTTTTTGTTCCTTATATCTTAATGGATGATGGGTCATCTAAAACATAGACTAAAATATGGAATCAATTAAAATTTGTCCTTAAATATGCAATTTTAATTAACAATTCAAAATACCTTACATAAAGAACTGAATCGGAACAACAAATCAGCTTCCATTCGGAAAAAGGTAAAACTTAGTAATATATTTTGTATAATTACAATTATACATAAAAGATTAGATTATTATGCACTAATGTTAGATGTTGAAATAAAATTAGCCTTGACTAATGCATACATTGAAATCAATGAAGAGAAAGGGGACCTGTTGATTATGGAACTTGGTTGGCTCCTTAATGCTAATGCTACAATAAGCATAAATTTCACAATTAGTGGAAACCTAAATATAATATTTAAATATGAGGTTAGTTGAAACAAATTTGAATATTAAAACGAGTTAATAATATTATAAAAAACCTTATGATTAAATGAAGTATATATTAACAACGAATAAGATGAAGGCAAACTAGTGTTTCTTTCTGGAAATCGATGCCAGACGGTGAAGGTCTATTTCCGCCTTTGAAAGTACCTAATTGTTAGAAGACATTTTGGTATTTAACGGATCACAATACAACATCATCTCTAGGAATAATGTGCATTTAATGAACCAAATCACATCAGAAAATCTTCAAACAAGTTAAAGTAACACCTTTTGCAAGAACCAAAAACCAATAAAAAAAGTTGATATCTCCAAAAAGAAGAAAATAGGAAAACTTTTACCTATACTTAGAAGCACTTAGTTCTTACCTGATGAAAAAATCGCAAGAAGACAAAGACCATTTGTTACATAAGTTTCCAAAACATATATTTAAGGTGTATCTTAAAGTGTAAGAAACTAAAACCTTTTAGCCAAACACCATTATCCATGAAATATAACAACATAAAAACAAAAACCACAAAAAAAAAAAATAATAATAATAAAGAAGCAGGAAACCTGTAAGAAAAAAAGCATAGGTTTGCCAGCAAAAATTGAAAATGTTAAACGAAAAATCAAGTTCGAGTTTGAAATCCTGTGACACCAAAATTTAAAAATGTTAAACGAAAAACCATAAGTAATGGTTTTATAAAAACATATCCAAGAGAAAAAGGAAACATAAACCAACACATTCAAAACTCAAGTATAAAAATATCAACCATAAATAAGATAAATAATCTGCAAAAACATGAAAAACAAAAGAATAGATAACCACTGTATAATACCCAGGCGATTGCAAAGCTTCAAGGAGATTGTTCTATGATTCGAATCTGTATTTCAATTAAAGATGGTTTAAATACATACCTCGATGTTGGTTACCTAATTTTTACGGTTTCGTGTAAAGAGAGAAAAAGTATGCCTACTAACGAACAAATAAAATCACTTTCCATTTAGCTGATAAATCTTGAAACTGTGATTTTTTTTTAAACAAAACATAAAATCGTGACCTTGTAACAACAAAAATTAAGTAAACAATTGATTACGTGAAAAGAGATTTTAGGGATTAAGAATCAAACTATAAATCGAAAAGAATGGGTGAATAAGAAAGGAACGAAACATTCAGGTCTTACTAAGAGATGATATATAGAGAGAGATGGAAGAGAGCAATTTGAGAGACAGAAGAAATTGAAGTGAGCAATTAGAGAGACAGAAGAGATTTGCGAGAAACAGAAGAGATTTAGGAGAAACGATGATCGATGGTATGTAGATGAAATTAGGGTTTTCCACGTTTAGATATAGGGAGCAGGTATTACCGTAGTTACAATCAAAGGAGCACGTGCAGACGTTTTCATTATGCTTAATAGGATTGTATATGATGTTATAATAGTATACCTCTTAATTTTCAAGAAATGAGCAATATCCTTTTATATATATATATATATATATATATATATATATATATATATATATATATATATATATATATATATATATATATATATATAAATTAAGAGGTATACTATTATAACATCATATACAATCCTATTAAGCATAATGAAAACGTTTGCACATGCTCCTTTGATTGTAACTATAGGGATTACTTTCTCCCTTCTATTTTGTAAAATGACATATTCTACCTCTCAAATTTTTAAATTTTCACTGTGAACTTTATAAAATGTCACTTTCATCTCTTTATTTTCTCTACTAAATTTTTACTTGTTTATTTTTATATATGTATTGGTATAAACTCAAGATGGTTAACATTTGGACGTATATCTAGAATTTTTTTTCGTTAGTTTTTTTTTTTAAGTTACTTGCTTTTTATTTACATATCAATATAAATTCAAGTTTGTCTATGTTGCGACGTATTTTTTTTTATGTTTCTGTGCATTTATTTTTATATACATTTCCTATGTATGAGTTAGATCAAATATAACACGTCTTCATTATTTGTACTTCCGCTTGTTAACTTAAAAAGTCTTACTTACTTATTCTTAAAATATTATGTAACAACCATGTAAGATCCGTGGTCTTTCTTTTTCTATAACTCAATGTTTTAATACGTATTAAAATAACTAATGTTTAATACTTTAAAAGTTTGGGGGTATTTTGGTGTGAAAAATTGGGTGTTACAAGTTGTGAGAGCAATTGTTCAAGTAAACTAGGTCTTGGAATGCAAGATTCTAGACTTGAACTATGGAGGAATTGACCTCACACGAGACAATACGGTGGAATGAAATTTCATGAATGTTAGACATGTACAAGTTTTAAACAAGTACATGATGTGTATTGTGAAGTGAAAAAGTAAGTTAATATCAATGTGGACTATATTGTTTAAATTTGTTTAAACTAGTCGTTGTTGATGCTTTATAATGAGTAATTTGATTTTAAGTGCACAACATAGTGTAACTCAAATGCAAATATAATTAAGCTACTGATGTATAATGACTAAAATGAGAATGATGTATTTTAGGTTAGAAGATGTTCGAAAAAGTTAGATGACTCTAGTCAATATCTATACTAAAAAGAGGATACATATATTTTTAGGTCAGTCATCTTCTAAAAAACAAACAGTCTATAAAATTTTATTTTCTCCGTATGGTTTATGCGGGACGGACAAGAGAGACCTTATTTTATTTGTCGACTAGCATTTCCACTAAAAAAACCCTAATGCATCTAAATGTGTATATATCTTTTTATCTTTTAAGAATGAATTATAAAATAAAAAGCTTTTAGTTAAGAGAATGACTTATAAAATAAAATTCTTTTACTTAAAAAACATATTGCTAGAAAGTCAAAAAAAATTTAACTGACATATTTAAAAACCTTTTTTTTTCAAAAAAGCTTTGTATTTAAAATGGTCTAAGACCATGCGATATACTCTCAACAAGAGCATCCGTGGTCCATGTCGCCACGAGAAAATTCCGTGCACACCACCCCGACATTTCGTGGTCCGGCGTGGTCGTTGTTCTTCGTGTTCCGGACGATGAGTTTAAACGGAAAAGTTGATTGATCATTGGTTTATTGACCGTTGAACGGTCATTTGACTTTTTTTTTCAAACTCAATTCAATACACATAAATAAACCTTATATTTTCACCAAAACATACATCTTCATTCTAACCTTCATTCTCTAAAACCACAAACCACATGCACATGGATTCCACAAAACACATGGAACTCTTAAATTTTTTTGACTCGGATGATGATGTAGAATTCGTCGAGACATTCTTCAATGTTGTGCAACACATTCACGACGAAGAAAGTTCGAATGTTGCTCATACAAGGGCGATCGTCAATCGTGATAACCAAGCCGCACACGACTTATTGGTACGTGACTACATTACGTATTAGTAATGCTTTAGAATCTCGTTATGATTTTTTCAAACAAAAACCCGACGCTAGAGGAAAAATAAGATTTAGTAGTATACAAAAATGTGCGGCTGCTCTTAGGTATTTGGGATACGATATAACATTTGATGCATCTGATAAGTACTTGAAAGTATCCGAGATGACTGCAGTTGAATGTGTAGATTGGTTTTCTGCATGTGTGTATGAGGTTTTCCACGAACAATATTTGCGCAAACCTACTCAACGTGATATTGAGAGATTATATTCAGCTCATGAAGAGAGGCATGGATTTCTGGGTATGCTTCGCAGTCTAGATAGTACGCATGTGGCTTAGGAAAAATATCCAAATGCATGGCGTGGTCAGTTCACTGAAGGAGATATAGGTGAACCAACTATAATCCTAAAAGTTGTTGCATCTCAAGATTTGTGGATATAGCATGCTTTTTTCAGAGTAGTGGGGTCTAACAACGACATTAATGTTCTTGGATAGTCTCCTATTTTCAACGATATTTAGATCGGCAAAGCACTTGATATGATGTTCACAGTGAATGACACGCGTACAAATACAGTTACTACCTTGGTGATGAGATATACCTAGATTATTCTACATTGATGAAGGCATACTCGGTTCCTCGAAGTGAAAAGGCAGAGTTGTTTACAAAAAAATAGGAATCGGCGAGAAAAGATATCGAGAGGGCTTTTTTAGTCCTTAAGAAGACATGATATGTAGTGAAATATGCTACACGACTCTGGAATAAAGAAAAAAATTAATCGAATGGTCCTAGCATTCATTATAATACATAATATAATTATTGAAGATGCAGGTCGAGCGTTTTTCACGTATAATCCGAACGACGTTGCCATTCCAATTGAGGAGTTCGTACCCGGCACGAATGAGTTTTTAGAACGAGTTGTTGAAATTCATAATAGTGAAACGTGTTTCAATCTTCGAGAAGATGTACCGGAACATTTGTACCAACGTAACATGAATGAATATTAGTTTTTTTATATATGTTTGTTTTTTTTTTTTTAAATTAATGTAATGTTTTTTTTCTAGATTAATTAAATAATGTAGTTTGAAGTTGTAATTTTATTTTTATAATTAATGAAATATGAGTTTAAAAAAATGAATGTTTTTTAATTATTAAAAATGTATTTTTATTGTATTTTTGAATTAGAAAAAAAATAATGATATGGAGTGATATGTTAATTGTAGGTATCCCATTTTAACGGTCGGGGAACATTGTAAGCATCCACACATATGTGGATAATGGATGGCCTAAGAAAAGGGAAAAGGATAATGTGCTTTAAATGTCACTGCATATGTCACTTCTTCTATACGTTTTGAGCAAGGAAAAAACTCACCATATAGTGGTCAATGTGTGGATAAGGTCCATGTGTGCAACTTCCCTTTCAATAATTGCCATAGAAAATTCAAACATATTTGATTCCAATATACACGTTCAATTTATTTATATTGTATTTATTACAAATTATAATTAAATATTTGATTAATACTCATAACGTTTTCTAAAAGTTTGTCAAAATTTTAACTTTATTAGAAGATGTAAACTTAAAGTTTACCTATATATAAAAAGGATATAGACCAAACAATAACTTGAGTCTTCTTTCACCATATTCTGAAAAGTGAACAAACATGATCGATGCAGTGACAAACACAGTGGTAATCTCATGTGCTATAGTAGCTGTACTATGTGCATGGCAGTTGGTAAATATTTTGTGGGTGAGACCAAAGAAGCTGGAGAAGTACCTGAAGAATCAAGGTTTCAATGGAAACAAATACAGATTGGTTTTTGGGGACATGAAAGAGTTTTCTTCGATGTTCCAAGAATCCAAATCTAAGCCTTTAAGCTTGGATGACGATGATGGGGTTCTTCCACGCGTTGTGGCTTTCACCCATCACTATTTGCAAAAACATGGTTAGTTCTTCTTTTCTCTATGTGGTCTTCCAACTCGATTCATTAAAAAGAATAAGAATTAAGAAGAGCTTAAACATTTTTTTGGCATTGTGACATCAATTTCTGGGGTTTTCCTAAGTCAAGATTATATTTTACATGTTGATGATTGGGGGGGGGGGGGGGGGGGGGGGAAGAAGTATCTTTACAAAAAGATGAAAAATAAGAAATGGGACATGGACATAATTGGGGTTATCTTTTTTTTTTTTAGGTAAAAATTACATCATGTGGATGGGATGGAAACCAAGAGTGACTATTATGGACCCTGATATCATGAAAGATGTATTTGCAAAGTCAAATGATTTTCAAAAACCGCAATCTAATCCAATTGCTCAGTTAATAGCATCAGGATTAGTGAACTACGAAGGAGATCAATGGGCTAAACATAGGAAAATAATCAACCCAGCCTTCCATATGGAGAAGCTAAAGGTACTTTGATAACTATAATTTATTTTTCTAAATCGTGTTATTAAATTTGTACCTATTATTTGGCTTTCTCACCTATATAAATTGTTCTCTTCTTAGCTAGTTTTGGTTAGTTTTTATCGGTCACTAATGATTGATTAACCATTTTAAGTTTTTCTAATTGAGTCAACGGCTTATTATTTGTAAATATATTTATGGCCCTTAGACCAACTCCAATATTGACATTAAAAATAGCACCAAACTTGTGTAATTCTAACACTAAATATTTTTTTCATTCCAACCACACTCTAAAAACTCCCACTAAAACATATATTTAACATTTTTATCAATATAATAATAATAGTTGTAGTGGCCGGATGTAAATGAAAGATCCAGACAATGTAAATAATCTATATTATATTAAATAATACGTTTGCCGTTAGTGAACAGCATTACACAACCGTTTGTGAACAGTATTACACAATTTTTGTGTGTTACTATGAAATCTCACAACTTTTGTGTTGAAGCGGGTATTTTTTGCCGCTAAAACATATATTTACCGGTACGTTGGAGATGATCTTATACTCGTAGAAGGTTTTACCAGTCGAAACCTAGGATAAACTTGCTTCTTATCCACAAATTTTTTAATTAAATATTTATAAATAAATATTTGATATATATATATATATATATATATATATATATATATATATATATATATATATATATATATATATATATAGGTTCATGTGAGACGGTCTAATTTTGTAAGACCGGGAGACGAATTTTTTATTTATTTATTTATTTATTTATTTTAGTTAATTCAAGTTCCGAAAATAATATTTAAAAAAAGAATTTTTTGATTTTTCCATTTATTTTGCATTTTAAAATTATTTTTAGAATATGTACAGTGTAATATTCTATTTTGAATATTTCACGTATTTTTCAAAAAAAGTAGGATTTTTTTTATTCTTTTTTATTTTGTTTATTTTTTTTAGTTAATTCAAGTTCCGAAAATAATATTTAAAATAATAATTTTTAGATTTTTCCATTTATTTTGCATTCTAAAATTATTTTTTAGAATATGTCAGTGTAATATTCTATTTAGAATATTTCACGTATTTTGCAAAAAAAAAAAAAAACAAAACGAGATTTATTTTTTATTTTTTTTAGTTAATTCAAGTTCCGAAAGTAATATTTAAAAAACGAATTTTTGGATTTTTCTATTTATTTTGCCTTTTAAAATTATTTTTAGATTTGGTCTCACGGTCTCACAAAATTAGAATGGTTTCAAATGAATCTGAACATATATATATATATATATAATCATAGTTTTTATTTTTCTATAAATTAAACTATTTCTCTGTAAATAAAATATAATATTGATATTTGTATATTAAAAAAGTAAGGGAGTGAGTCATTCTTTCTCAACCCACTGCTACATCAGTTTTTCGCTTTTATTTTTCTTCATATTTCCAAACCCACAACACACGAAAATTCATTCTTTTTTAACTCACTTAACCCATTGAATTAAAAAAATACAAAACAATCAAGCTAAAATCTCAATTAGCAATAGAGTTACCGTCGATAGCACTTGTTTAATTGATTTCACTAACTCAATTCATCATGTCTCCATTTTCTTTTGTATCATGTATTTTAAAAGTTGTATCTTAGTTGTTTTGGATATTTGTTTTAATTGAGTGTGTTGAATGTGTTGAGAAAGATAGGATTTCCGAGTGTTATGGTTGGAAAAAAAAAGACAAAAATTAATATGAACATTATGTTTAGTTGGTTGGGAGGGAATGAATCTCTCCTCCCAAGTAATGAGTTGAAAAAAAAAAAAAAAAAAAAAAAAAAAGTGATAGATGACATCTCTTATTCTAAAACTTACTATTACATGAGATGTTGGTAGAAGACAAAACCACTCCTACCTTTTTAGTTCGGTTGAACAAATTAGAAATTATAGAATAGTTCGTGACATTATAAATTATTTTATTAATATTTATGTGAATGTAATGTTTTTTCAAAAATAAAATTACGCTATTGTTCAAGTCTTTTGTTAAAACCAATTGGTTGAGAACAACTATCATAGTATTTTTTGTACTGTTGTTTTAGTTTTTATGAGATTGATTTTTGTGGTTTCATTTTGTTTGGTGACCAATCCATTTATCCTTTTTGATTTATTAATTAATTTTTGTTTCTATATTCATAATTATTTAACATTTTTAAAACAAATTCAATTAAAAATAATAATAAACAAACCTTACCCTTACCCCACCTAGGCTAAACCAAAATTTCCCTTGATCTTTCTCTCTCAAGAAGCAACCAACGACACCACCATCTTCAACCATCATCGACGTAACCACCTTTAGTTTCCCCTCAAAGAACCACCCATTGCCACCCCTGCCCCCAATCTTAGTCGCCACTCAAAGAAGCAACAACAACTACCAAAATCTAGAAGCTCAATTGAGGATTTTGAAGCCCAACTTTCATATTCATATTTTTATCCTTATATTCTCATTCAAAAGCTCATTCTAGTCCCTAGATTCATATTCGAAATCTAAAATCAAATTTCAAATTCATACTCGATGAAGGAAAACACACATAAAACTTCAATATGAAGGTTTCAATCCAGAAATTAACTTTGATATGGAGGTTTTAATTCAAAAGAACTTCGATGTAGATGTTTCAACCTTTAAAGACTTCGATTTAGAGTTTTCAACCCAAAAAAGACTTTGTACGTTCATTATCTTCACAAAAAGGATGAAAATATAGAGGTTTCAACTTTGTAAGAGTAATTTACATAAGATTTCCATGAATTAGGTTTTGATATGAAATTTAGGTTCATTTTGGGACGCGATTTCAAGTTTGAGAGTTATGGAATTGAACGGTGGTGGTCTTCAAAAGGAAAATGTTTAGATTTGGTAGTAGATTTATATGATATGCAAGGTAAGTGGAATTGTGGAAAAACACAATGGTTAGATTATCCAGTACGTGATATAAATCCACACGTGAAATCCACCATGACATGCTAACTTACGCGTAAACACCGCTCCCAAGGGGTGTATGTGTCTTGTGATAGGGTTGGGGTGAAATCCGTCGTGACATGCCAACCTACGCATAAACATTGTTCCCAAGGGGCATATGTGTCTTGTGATATGGTATGGGCTATGCTCGATCAAGACCAATCAATGAATTTCTTTCAAAACGGTCAAAATACTTCCCCTTCATTTATTTATTAAATGTTGATATTGTTTATATGTATTAAATGGTGTAAAAAAATGGCAGATTGAAGCTTTGAGTTTAGTAATGGCTACAACCCGTTTTCCAAAAAATGGGTCAAAAAGGAAAACATTTAAACAATATGGGTATCAGAGGAGTTAAGAGGACGATACGACAAAACATCCAATTTTGTTATTAATTGAAGTTACAATTAGGGTTCCTGAAAATGTGCATTTTTATCTCATTATAACATTCTACTTACCTTTAAATTAAATTAAACCATAAACTATATATATATATATATATATATATATACACACACACACACACACACACATATATATATATATATATATATATATATATATATATATATATATATATATATATATATATATATATATATATATGGGAAAAGTGAATATATCGTTAAGGGTATATAAGTTTAGGTACCCAAATCCATCATAATACGTCGATTTGTTTGATATATTCATTATAATGCTCTTAAACTTCAACTCCTAACTTGGTTTACTTTCAATATTTTCCAATTTTCACTATTATCTTCATCTTACATCATATCTTTATGCCTAACACCTACTAGGTTATATATATTATAGTTAAAAATGAAAATTATGTAAGAGGAAGATAAATGTAAATTTTATAAAAATCTTGAAATTAAATCAAGTTAGAAGTTGAATCAGAAGAACATTGGACAATTACAATATGTATATGTGATACAAAATGACGTAATATGGTGTGTTTGAGTACTTAAACTTATATATCCTTAAGGATATATATTCACTTTTACATATATATATATATATATATATATATATATATATATATATATATATATATATAAATTAGGTTTTTTATTTAGTTTAATATTAAAAAATAAAAAATAAAAAGTACCAAAATAATGAAATGTAGTGGAAGGGGACGTGACACACATGTGAAAATACTTTTCTAGTGGGTATGTAGTGATCATAACCCTTAAACTTATTGTGGAAGGGTGTGGACGTAATTTTTTTTATTTAACTAGTTAAATAAAAATATGAAAAATGTATAAAATCAATTAAAAAGGATATTTTGGTCATTTTGTATGTGCAAAAGACTAACCACATCCCATACGAGCTCTTATAGTTACATTATATATTAAATGACTTATTTTATTTATTATATTCTTTGTATTTATGTAAAATTATTATTTTAAAAAAAATATGTAATTGCTATAATTTTATATTAAACTTTTTTTTTATAAACTCGTGTTATATACGGGTCTCAAATCTAATAAATAATAAAACCACACTAGCATCACATACGAGCTCTTATAGTTGTCGTTACCCGTTACCATTTCTATTTTGACAAACCATAAAACACCTGCCTAATATTGTTTTTTTAATGATAATAATTTTTTTCGTTATTTTGTTCCCAGAATATGGTACCCGCTTTCCATTTAAGTGGTAACGAAATGCTAGGGAAGTGGGAGAAATTAGTTTCTTCAAAAGGGTCATGTGAGCTCGATATATGGCCTGATCTTCAATCTTTAACGGGTGATGTGATATCAAGAACCGCATTTGGAAGTAATTATAAAGAAGGTCTTCATATATTTGAACTCATAAGAGAACAAAGTGTATTCGTACAGGAGGCACTAACATCACTTTACATCCCTGGATTTAGGTAAGTCTCATGCATTTCCAGAAAAAAATGATATGCTTTGTTAATAAGGTCCAAAAAGATTATGAATTAATAAAAAAAAAAAATTAGCTTTAGTCACAAAAATTACTAATATGGCCAAGTGAATGACTGGATTTTGGAACAAATATCAGAAATACATGTATTTCCTTAACTAGAACTTGGAAAAAAAAAATTCTTGGGAAATTCAATTTGTTTGTGGAATGGCGTCATTTTTTTTTTTTAAATATCATTATTTGCAAAATTATGACTCTTTAAGATGGCTAACGATATGGGTACTCTCCGATTGTTTCGTGTACCTCGATCTCTATGTGACTTGGTGAATGTTTTCTCCTCATAATTTGACAATTTAAATATGTGAGTTAGTGAATGTTTACTCCTAGTAATTTGACAATTTATATGAATTAGAGAATATATATATATATATATATATATATATATATATATATATATATATATATATATATATATATATATATATATATATATATATATATATATATATATATATAGCAGCACTCATCTTAAATAGTCATACTTTGCCTTGATATACACTATTAAAAATAGGGTTTTCAACTGGTTGGGGCTAACCTGTTTGGTTAACAAAGTGTGTAATAAAGTGTTTCTAAGAAAGAGTAAAGAAAACTGAATATAAGCTAAACTGGAGAAGTACTCTTCCATGTTCTCAATACTAATAAAACATAATGTAAGAGGTTTAAATACATAATATATATGCTTGGTAAACAAGCAAAGAAAAGATAATGACTAAAAGGCTAGAAACTAGGAAACAATAAATATAATCCTAATCCTAATCTAAATGATGATAACCGGATAATTCCAACACTACCCCTCAAGCTGGAGCGTGTAAGTCTCGAACGCCAGGCTTGCCACGTAAGAAATGAAAACGATCATTTCCCAATGGTTTAGTAAAAATGTCAGCAACTTAATTCCTGGTGTGGATGTAAAGGGGCTTAATTTGACCAGATTCCACATGCTCTCGGAAAAAGTAGCAATCCATCTCCACATGTTTTGTTCATTCGTGAAAAATAGGATTATTAGCAATATGACGGGCATCTTCATTGTCACAGTAAAGAGTAGTTAGGTCGGATTGCAACACTTCCATATTAGAGAGTAGCCAAGCGAGCCATAAGATCTCACTAATAGTAGCAACAATTACACTATACTCAGCCTCTGTAGATGATCTAGACGCCACAGATTGTTCCTTTGTTTTCCAAGAGATTGGAGCTCCACCCAAAGTAATGAAATAACCGGTTTTAGAAAGCTGAGTAAACGAACACCCAAGCTAATCTAAGTCACATATTGCATTGATAGTCAGATTACCGGTAGAAGGCAAGAAGATTCCTTGTCCTGGAGTGGTTTTAAGATAGTGTAAAACTCTGTGAACTGCACTGAAATGAGGTTGTCTTGGAGAAGAAACGAATTGACCCGGAGTGTTAGTTGCAAATGTTATGTCAGGTCTAGTGACTTGTAAATAAAGCAAATGCCCAATAAGACGTCGATACTATCATGCATCAACAAGTGGAGAATGAATAGCATGATCCAGTTTAATGTTGGTTTCCATCAGAAAGATGACTAGGATGACACCCCTCTAGACTACTCTCGATAAGAATGTCTAAGGTATACTTCCGTTGACTTAGAACCATAATATCTTCTGTACGAGTGGCTTCGATGCCAAAGAAGTATTTTAGGGGCACTAAGTCTTTAATACCAATTTTGTTATGGAAATAAGAGCTGAAATATAAATGGTGTTAGTTTTAAACACAAACAAAGAGTGATCAGCCCTTGAGTGTTGAAAACCGATCTCCAAGAGAGCTTCTATGAATTTTCGATACCAATTCCTTGAGGCATGTCGTAATCCATAAAGGGATTTGCGCAACTTACATACACGAGTGTCACCAACCTTTACAAATTCATGGGTTACCTTCATGTAAAATTCTTCATCAAGATCACCATGTAAGAAGGCATTGTTGACATCCAACTAGTGAATAATCCGTTTCTTTTGAACTGCAACAACTAAAACTGCTCTCACAATAACTAATTTCGCCACCGGTGCAAAAGTGTCATGAAAGTCGATGCCTTCTTCTTGTGTAAAACCTCTTCTAACCAACCTTGCTTTGTATCTTTCAACTTCTGTTGAGGGTTTGTACTTTATTTTGTACACCCACTTGGAATCTATGGCCTTCTTACCTAATGTTAAAGTCCAGATGTTGCTATTTTCGAGAGCTTCAATTTATTTCTTCATAGCCTCCTGCCATTGTGGACACTTGGTAGCTTGGGAAAAACATTTAGGTTCTTTTTTAGTAGATATATCCATCAAGAAAGCTTTATGTGAGTTAGTAAAATGATCATAGGACACATAATTAGATAAAGAGTATATCGTTGAGGTTGTTGAACTGCCATGAGTGAGAGAATGGTATATGGAAGGCGGTAAATCAACTTGATATTCCCCAAACTTTTGTGGTTTTGTTCGAGTCCTATCAGGTTGCTGATTATTCCGCCTATTTGAAGTTGGATCAATGTTATTTGTGGATATGTTATCGGTTTTAGAATGACCAGATCCGGGTCCAATGGAGGTGACGATAGGCTACTGATGTGGCACATCAGGAGTGCTCCAAGACTCCTCTCGAGCAGGTATAATCGGCCTAACTTGAGGGTTGGGTTCTACATCTTCATGGTTAAATTGAAAGGATGTAGAATCCTTGAGACTATTGTCATGACTTTTAGTGTTAGTTTGTTCATGATATGGAAACTTGCATTCAATAAACTTGATGTCTCGAGACACAAGAATTTTGTTTTCTTGGATATCGAAGACCTTGTATCCTTTTTGCCTTTGTGGATACTTGATGAAGACACACGACCTCCCCTTTTCTTTAAACTTGTCTCTTCCTTGTTTATTTTCTTTAACATATACCAGACACCCAAACACTCTCATATGGTCATAACTAGGCTTTTGTCACAAGAAGATCTCATATGGAGTTTTTTTATGATAGAGCGAGACGAAAGTCTGTTTATAATGTATGTCGCTGTCAACACGTATTCTCCCCAAAACTCTATTGGCAAGTTGGCTTCAAATCTCAAGGCTCTTGCAACTTCAAGCAAATACCTATGTTTGCGTTCAACAACCTCGTTTTGTTGTGGGGTATGAACACAGGACGTTTCAAGTACCATGCCATTTTCTTCATAGAATTTCATCATGAAGTTAGAAGCAAATTCTCCACCATTATCGCTTCTAATTCACTTAATCTTCTTTCTGAATTGCTTTGTATCATGTTGTAAAAAGAAATCAAATTTTCACCAACATCAGATTTATGTTTGATTAAATAAACCCATGTAGATCTACTAAAATCATCAACTATCATAAGAATATAATGAGCTCCCGATAGTGAAGGGGCCTTATAACCACCCCATATGTCACAATGTATTAGATCAAAAAGAGAAGAAGTTTTAATATTACTATCAGAACATGGGAATCGGGTTTGTTTTGCCTGTACACAAGAGTCACAATTTTCTACGTTAACTACACTACCAATATATTCAAATTGTTGTAATTTTGAGGAGTGACCAAGACGCTTATGCCATATTTCTGAATCAATCTTGACCGCCATGATCGCTACACTTTTATCCATTTCTTCCATGTTGTATAGACCATTCTCACATCTACCCATGCCAATCAGCTTCCACAAAGGTAAGTCCTGAATGAAACAGAAATCAGGATAAAATGTCATGAAACAACTAAGACTTTTGGTCATGTTACTAGTAGATAAGAGATTGCATTTGAATTTTGGTATATAAAGAACATCTTTTATTTTAATGTTATTTGGAAAATTACCATTCCCAAATACGTGAACTGGAACGTTATCATCGTTTGGTATGCTAACAGGTACATCATCCTTGGAACTTTTTAAAACAAAAAGAGTAGAATTGTTGCAAGCAACATGATTAATGGCTCCCGAATCTATCACTCAAGGAGTATTGGTATGCTAACAGGTACATCATCCTTGGAACTTTTTAAAACAAAAAGAGTAGAATTGTTGCAAGCAACATGATTAATGGCTCCCGAATCTATCACTCAAGGAGTATTGAGAACATATACTTACCAGCCATGTTGATTTTAGGTTTTTGTGAGTCACTTAGCTATATAATCAACTTAGTGTACTGCTCAAAACTTATCCCCGATATTGGGCTAACTTCAACTTCAACGTTGACTGCTTTAGGTTTTGGTTTGACTTGTTTTCTTTGATCTCATGTCGTTTTGTATGAACGATTGTCCCACCAATCTGGATAGCTAATTTTCTCGAAACACCCATCTATGATGTGGCCAACCTATCCACAATGTTTGCACTTCAAGGCTTTACGATTCTTCTTCTCGTTTTGACTTTTCTCAGAATTTTTTTAAGTGCTTATTTGATAGGCAGCGGCATCAACAGTGACTTTCCTAGCCGTGGTAATATTTGCGTTGTTGTTCATCTTCCACGACAAGATGATAGGTGGTGCCGAGTGATGGCATGGGCTTTGTTCTCAATATTTGAGTTTTAATGGTTCCAAACAGATCATCGAGTCCCATAAGAAACTCATAGACTCGTTCCTTCTCTTTTACCTCATAAAGTATATTTTCCAGATCACAAGTACATTTACCACATGTGCACTCAGGGATGGGTGAAACCAATTGGATTTCATCCCATATTCCTTTCATCTTGGTGTAGTAGGTTGAAACAGAATCCTTGTTTTGTCTCAGTCCCGTTAGTGTGCGCTTCAATTCATACGCTCGAGGAGTACTTTCTTTACCAAATCTCTCTTCAAGATTATCCCAAACCTCCTTTACAGTGTTAGCGAATTTGACGTTGTTTCGAATATCCTTCTCCATGGTTGTTGTGAGCCATCCTTTTATAATGGCATAACTCCGCTGCTGGGGATTTATCAACGGTGAGTCAGAAGTTGGTTGAAGGATGGTTCCATCAATGAATCATGCACGGGTCTTGGCAAACAAAAAATCCTTCATCTCCCTTGACCAATCAGAGTAATTGTGGTCAGTGAGGCTTTCGTTCACATGCATTTGTCCAGGGTAATCATTGGGATGAATATATTATGGTGAATTTGGATCAGAGGAAGGATTGGTGGTCTAACTACTATCGGGTTTAATGACAACACCTTCGACCATGATGATTTAAAACGGATCGATAGACCCGCCTTGATACCATAAAGAAAAATGAATTTAAGCTAAACTGGAGAAGTACTCTTCCAGGTTCTCATTACTAATTACGCACAATGGCAAAGGCTTAAATACATAATATATATGCTTGGTAAGCAAGCAAAGAAAAGATAATGACTAAAAGGCTAGAAACTAAGAAACAATAAATATAATCTTAATTCAAATATAAATGATGACAACCGGATAATTCCAACAAAGAGGTCATCGTCTCAATACAAATCATATACTAACTTGCGGATCTAAAAAACAAAGAAACAGGGTTTTAACGAAGTAGTAAATATATCGAGGGAACTGCAACAAAATCTTTAAATGCATCAAGCTGAATCTATCAAAATTTACGCTTGCAGATATGTTGTTGATAGTTGTATGTGTCTTACATAAGAGTCTCTCATAAACCCTCGCTCAAATTGTCATAAACTTTTACTTTCACTCCAAAATTAATTCGTTCCTCCGATTCCACGTGATCAAGTTCCCTCCCTCCTTAATTAATTCATTCACCCCAATTCCTTGTTTTTTTTTCGCTAGGTTTGTCGCAAAATAAATTTGGTTTGTTGCTAACGTCGTTGATTCGTTACAACCGCATTTAGTGACGGGCTGCTGACTGTCCGTCGCTCTGTATCTAGTAGTGAGATCAGTTTTAGTCCTAAATCAGTTAAAGACTAAAACTGGTTTAAAACCGAACCGAAATGAACCTAATCGATTTATTAATATTATACATTAAATGCTTTCATATAGTCTTTCTCTCATTTCTCATTTCTCAAGCAAAAAACATTGCTAAACATAATTAATGCATTGCTTACCCATCAAAGCCAAAATAATGGTAACAAATCTCATTATCTCAATGAAGAGGGAATCAATGACGCTTACTCAAACCTACATACAATTAGTGAAGAAGAATAAATATACAATATTGACGATTGGATCGAGATCATTTTTTTTTTTTCACTTTTTAACGAATGAAGAATAAAAATTATGATTTTTTTTTATATTTAATTCGGTTTTAGGTTATTTGTACTTTATAATTGTAAGTTATATAAAAATGTTTGGATATCTTGTTGAAGGTTTTTAAATTTGTTGTTACACATTATAAAATGGATGGTTATGTTGTCTTATTTGTTTAAAAGGTGGTCATGTGGTTATCTCATCCCACTTAATTTGTTCGTTTTTGTGATTAACCCAAATAAATAGATATATGTAAAACTAATTGTTTCCACTGTGACTGTGCTTAGGTTCTTTCCAACAAAGAGGAACATAAGGATGATGACTATCGACAGAAAAATAAAAACTTCTATAAGAGGTATCATTAACAACAAGCTGAAGGCAATGGAGGCTGGAGAAGGTAACAATGATGATTTGTTAGGAATAATGCTCGAATCTAATAGCAAAGAGGTCGAGGAGCACCAAAATAAGCATCATGGAATGAGTATTGACGAAGTTATTGAAGAGTGTAAGCTTTTCTACTTTGCTGGACAAGAGACAACCTCATGTTTGCTTGTATGGACGATGATTTTATTAAGTAAGCATCAAGAATGGCAGTCACGTGCGAGGGAAGAGGTCATCAATGTCCTTGGGAACAAAAATATTGATTTAGATGGGCTAAATCACCTCAAAGTTGTAAGTGTTTATATCAATTGATTAACTCTCGATCTAAATATGGGCCATATTCGGTTTGGGTTTGGGTTTGGGTTTGGGTTTGGATTGACCTATTTGATAAAACTTGTTACGTTGGGTTTGAGTGGACCTATTTGATAAAACTTGTTAAAATTTTAAATTTTATCCAACGGGACTAAGGGGGTGTTTGGATAAATAGTTTTTAGCTTATTAGCTTATTGTTTATTTGCTTATTGCGGTAAGAATAAATATTTTTTAAAAATGTGTTTGGATTAGCTTATTACGGTGGGAATAAGCAATAAGCATTTTAAGTGGTTGACAAACAATACAGCTTATATGAGTAAAATAACCAATAAGCAATAAGCATTCCATCTATTGCTTATTAAAATCAGCTTATTTTGCTTATTTCTACCACAATAAACTGATTTTTAAAGACTCTTATTCAAACACTTAAATTTGCTTATTGCGGTGAGATTAAACAATAAGCAATAAGCAGCCTATTTTTCCCGTATGCAAATACTCCTTAATTAAACAAATTAGAGATTTCCAACCCAACCTAACATATTACGAGGGACTTTTTAGAAAAACTGATAGGCTAGGCCATTTAATTTTTCTAAACTATAAATCCAACATCTTAGATGAAATGATTCCATATAATTTACCCTTATAAAAATTAAAATTTAACTATAACAAAAAAGTTCAAACTTACTTGAATAAGTTACAAACCGAAATCATTGTTCCATGTTAATTAGACTAACAACTACTGAAATCATTGTTCCATGTTAAAATTCTGATTATTTGATTTTTATAATGTGTCATTTCTTTTTAAAAGAAAAAAAATTAGTTTTTTGTTAATTTAAGCCAAAATGAAATAATCAAGACTTTTATGTTCAAAAAAGAAATTTTTGGATTAAAGTGAAACTTTTTCAAAAATAATGAGACTTTTCTCATATATATATATATATATATATATATATATATATATATATATATATATATATATATATATATATATATATATATATATATGGTCCGACAACATATTGTTATCGGTTAAAATATTTAATCCAAAATCAACCTATTTTATTAAACGGGTTGATTAGGCTTGACCCTTTTATTGAAAATCTCTAAACAACATGTGATTTTTGGGTTGGTTTTGGGTTATTAGGTATTAGTTATTTCTCAAAATTTAAACTAGTCTTTTAATTCATCATTTTTTTTCCATATAGGTAAATATGATTTTCCATGAAGTATTGAGGCTATATCCTCCTATTGTTGGGCTAGCCCGTAAAGTTGAAAAAGATCTCATATTGGGAGGATTTTTACTACCATCTGGAACTCAGATTGGAATACCTGTCATGAATATTCACTATGATGAGGAATTTTGGGGTGGTGATGCCAAGAAATTCAAGCCCGATAGGTTTTCTGAAGGAATCTCAAAAGCAACAAAAAACCAAGTCATTTACTTTCCCTTTGGTTGGGGACCTCGAATATGTGTTGGACAAAATTTTGCATTGATGGAAGCTAAAGTTGCCCTCGCAATGATCTTACAAAGGTTCTCTTTCGAACTTTCACCATCCTATGTTCATGCTCCTCATATGGTTATCACCCTTCAACCCCAACATGGTGCTCATTTGATTCTGCATAAACTCTAGCATACATTCTCTTCTTTTGGCTAGAGGATTATCATTTCTGGTTCAATAATGTGTGCCTATATATTACTAAACTAGTTTTGTATGAAAGAGAAATGTGTAATTTATTTTATATTAAAACAATTATATTTGTAGAGTAGCTACAAGACCTTTGTAGTTGTAGAGTACAATGTGATTGTTGTATTGTTTGATTCACTAATTTGTTTCTTTTTCATTAGGAAAATGATTAGCTCGTCACAACTAACTTATAGGTTTTTTTTCCTTTCGAAATTGACATTTTTGCCAAGCCAAAAAGTAAGTTATAAACTAACTTTTTAATAAGCTACTTATCCGCTTGTTTTTACCAAACGTAATTTTTTTCGGCTAGCTTTTCTTCCAATATGTCAAACATAGTCTAAATCATATGCCCAACCCTAACAGGATGCAGGATGTGTAATTGTACATGACTCGAAAATAAAATTAGGCCTGAGTTTTAGCCAAATTCTCTAATTAATATACTCATATATAAAATATATATCATTTTAGTCAAATATATATACAAAAGTTGGGTAATTCAACTGGCTTAGACAAATCTTCTATTTCCAACCAGCTCATTCACATTATCATATTATCTTTTTACTCTAAGCCACTAAGGGCATCTACAATCCATTGAACTCTACTGAGTTTAATGGATTGTCACATCATCTATTAAACATTTATGGAATACCACTCATAACCTATTAAACACTTATTCCTTAGTAATCTCTCTTTATCTCTTCAATTAAACCATTCAATGATCATTCAATCTATTCCATGGCATCATACACACTCCATTCACCTCTTATTCAATCCTAGTCATCATCTCATTCACCATGGCATGGTGAAGTCAAAAATTATGACTACCTTGCTTTGGCATCACCTCATCCATTCAGGTGGCTATCTCGCCTCTAGGTACTTATAGCTACGCATTCCATGGAGGTTAGCTGGTAGTGGAGCAATGTGTTATGAAGAGTTTAGTAGGTGGTAGTGAGCTATATGATTAATACTTGCATGTATTATGTGCCTACTTGATCCTTGATTGTTATATGTCGACATATGGTGGTGGATGAGGTTAAGGCGGTCCTGATGTGTGTTATAGGCCAGGATACAAGGTGCGGGCCAATTATAAGTCGTAGGAATGGAGGCTCGATAAGAGCGGTTGGGTTGAGGCGGCAGGCCAACATGCCTAGGGTAATCCAATCTGATGATTATGTACCCAATATGCATGCTAGTATGTTTGCTATATGGGATATTTTGGGGAAACTCACTAAGCTTTGTGCTTACCCGATTGTCATTGTTTTCAAGTATCATCAGTTATCGTGGGAAGATGAAGGTGTGACTATACACATTTATCGGCATCAATGAAGATTCTATGTTATCATATTACTCTGATTTTAATAAATATAATCTGGAACAAATGGTTTTCTTAACAAAGATTTTATAATGTGGAGTTTTACCTTAATAAAAATGAAAAATTTTGGTTGTGAAAATATGACGTTACAAGTTGGTATCAGATCGAAAAAACATCATAAATGGTGCCTGTGGTTTCCCCAAATATGAAGTTTATTCCTCGAAGTTTAAAAACATCATAGATGGTCCTTGTGCTTTCAAAACTTTTGACGATTGGTCCTTATTGCTAACTCCGTTAAGTTTTGTCTGTTAACTGAAGGGCATTTTCTTCATTTCACTACCACATGGACCATTTATGATGTTTTCTCTTATTTTATAAAAAATAAAATAATATACAAAGGTTCTCTCTCTCTCTCTCTCTCTCTCTCTCTCTTTCCTGTTTTCTTCTTCATTTAGCACCACACAAACACCCCCGATACTTGCTATTGTTGTCGTAATTTCTTCTTCATTAGACTGTCAAGACTCACCCACCGGAGGTGGGTGGTCCTCCGATCGCCGAAAAACACAAAGATAAGAGAGAGGAGGATGTTGCCTCCATCCTAACCTCCAACAGCCCCCTTTCCGTCGAAGCTCAACCCCCAAACACCCCATGTTGTTGCTCTTATTTTCTTCTCCTTCAATCTGATGAAGACGAGGTCCCACGCCTCCAATCGACTTGGTGGTGGTGATTGAAAAAATAAGATGGGAGAAGCCGGAGTTATAAGTTCTAGAGTTCAACCAACAAACTCTTCATTTATTTCATTTTTTATCTCCTGACACCATTATTTGTCTTTTGAAGATGCATTCATCCAGGAAAATTTATTGAAGTAGAGGTCATTAATGGTTTCGATTCATGTCAAAATCAGAAATTAAAGGCAAATCCAAGCCTGAAGAATTCAGTTGGCCCAAGAAATCGTAATTTGTTCCTGATGAAATTGATAGAGGAGATCATCCAACCTTCTTCTCCACCATGACATCATCAGAACCCCAAATAGGAGCGTCTAACTAAATGCCCACAAAATCAAATAGAAGCTTCACTATGTATCAATATTAGGTTTCTAGTTTCGATTTGGGTTAGTATATATATATATATACACACACGAGATGAGGCGGTGTTTTTTTTATAAATGAGAGGATGTGAATGGGGGGTTGGAGGATGCTCGCCTGATTTTGAACCTCGAGAATTAGCTAACAAGAAAATCAAATATGAGAACTCTATGTGTTCATACGATCTGGAAGTGTGTATGCGTGTTCATCAGATCCAAATTGGGGAAGAAGTGGGTGGGAGTGTACTAGTGGAGCAAAAGAGAAAAAGACTATAGTTACCTGATGAATTCAATTTTATGTATGTATGTGTGATGTGTTTTTAATTTCAGCAAAGAAAATTGATTTAGAAGGCATATGATGGCTAAAGAAGAAGAGGGGGTGTACTAGTGGAGAAGAAGACACAGTGGAGAGAGAGAGAGAGAGAGAAAGAGAGAGAGAGAGAGAGAGAGAGAGAGAGAGGGAGTGCTTTTATATGTGAAATAATTATATTTAATTTTTTCTATTTTTAAAAAAATAAGAAAATATCATAAATGGTCCCTGTGGTACTGAAATGATGAAAATACCATTCACTTAATGGAGTTAGCAATAAGGACCAATCGTCAAACGTTTTGAAAGCAAATAGACCTTCTATGATGTTTTTAAACCATAGGGTCTAAACTTCAGATTTAGGGAAACCACAGGACCATTTATGATGTTTTTTCTATCAGATCCCTGGTTTGCAGGATTTGGAAGAACGCTTGTTTAAATCCAAACTCAAACTAGGATTTGAGAATTTTTCATAAAAACATTTTTGAAAAAGAAACTTATAATAACAGGGTTAGGTTAAGGACATAGTCCTAGTCTCTTGTCATGTTTTTGTTTGATTATTGGCTTGGGATCAAAAACAAGGACCCTTGACTTACCCTTGGTCTTATAGGAAGATGCGATATGTACTATCATTCGGAGCCCGAACGGGATAGTGATTCCCAAAATACTCATACTTGTTATATGTATTGAATTTGAATTTGATGATAAGTGAATTGTTAGAAAAGCATGCTAGTGGATATGCTAAGTTCTTTTAAGAATTGTTGGATAGAAGTGCTTGATTTTATGATGTGTTATGATATAAGTAATTACTTGTTATATGATATTTGATTGTGTGATTGCTATATGTATGTTGTGTAGTTATATCCGGTCGGGATTAAATAGCCTTATATTGATTGACTTAGCCTTATTTCCTGTTTCTTGTTTGGTTGTGGACTTAGGGTAGAGTTAATTATTCGACAGTTCATCTGACCCTATATTGTGTATAACAAGCATGCACAAAAGCAACCAGTGGTGCTGGAGCAAGGACAATATTAGGAGAAGTGTCTAGGAAGTTAATTGTGACTCTTAAGTAGTAGGTGGGTGTCAGTACACCTAGTAGTGGTCTAGTGTAGTGACTTAGGGACTTGGGATGAATTGTGAATCGACTACGGATATGTATGGAATGTAGTATGGTCCCATATTACTGAATTCATAAGATCCATTTGGGATTTAGGAAGAACCTAGAGGCTACTAAGGAACTAATAAGAGGAGGCATGGTGTGTCAACCAATGTGTTTTGATGTCTGATCTTTCCATTGTATAGTTTCACTATGATGGGTATTGGAGATTCAGGATCAGATGTTGGTGGTATCGCGAGGACATGTCCAAGTGATGAGGAGATTTGCAGGATCATTGCTACCAGAGTGGCTGAGGCGATCAGGGAGGCGATTCTTGAGTTGTTTTGGGTCGGTCAAGATAACATTAATCAAGGATTTTGATCGGTGCTATGTCGTCGTCACGTAGGTTGCTGCTGCTACATCCACAACAATCACCGCCATTGTAGGTTTTCAGAGACGCATGATGATGCAGTACCGGGAGTTTCGTTAGACGAGTATAGGAACAAAAAGGCTCAAGTTTGATATACAAGTGGAGATAAACACGATGAAGATCGGAGAAAAACAAAGAAAGAGTGGCTGCCATACAAAGAATACAAGAAACAAAAGGAAGAGAAATATAACCAAACTGGCCGAGGCTTCTACCAAAACGAGCAACCACCAACCGAGAAGAAAGTAGACTTAGAAACCATGTTGACCCGATTCATGGAAGCATCCGAGAGAAGGCACGAAGATACCGATGCAGTGCTAAAAGAACACATGAATATGATGAAGGAACAACACAAAATGATGATTGACTAGCAAGCTTCATTAAGTAATAATCAAGCATCGATTGAAAGTTTAGAAGTCCAAGTTGGTCAACTTACTACTTTGGTTAATAACAAATTATCTTCACAATATCCCAAAAAGAAAGTTCAATCTCACGTCATGGCCATTGATACTGAAGAAGAGATGATTTCCGAGTTCCCAGAATCACTAGAAGTGGAGCCAAGGCCATCTGAACCGAAGCCAAAGAAGTCCAAGCTAAAAAAACGAAGAAGCTGCTGAAATGCCAGATTCACATCGTGAGATCAATAAGTTCATGACGTGGGCTCAGTCTGCACAGAAAAAAATCATATATGTTCTAACTTATAAAGCGCCTTTACCATTGCCGTCTCGAGCACATATTAGCCCACTGGAAAAGGGGACATCTGGAGTTTATTCAACAAATAAAGGGTATTCCTATTAATACTCCTTTCATTGATTCTCTTTCGAAAATTCCAGAATACGCGAAGTTCCTCCAAGACTTAATAGACACTCGTCAAGAATTAATGAAGAATTCTAAGGTGATTCTAAGTGACCAAAGCTCAAAAGCTGTATTAGGAGAGTTGCCTAAGAAGATGGGAGATCATGGATGTCTTACTCTTCCATGTGAGTTCGGGAATAATTTGAAGATTTATGCCTTAGCTGATTTTGGGGCTAGCATAAATTTGATGCCTTTTTCATTTTATTAGAAGCTGAATATTTTGAAGCTGAAGGCTACAAAGATGACTATTCACATGGCAAACCGTTCAGTGACACAACCCTGGGGCATTGTGGAAGATATTCTTGTAAAAATTGGGAAATTCGTTTTTCCAATATATTTTGTGGTGTTGGACAAGAAAGAAGATCTCGATGTTCCGATTATTCTTGGTCACCTATTATTAAACACTGTTGGGGCTTTGGTTGATATACGCGAATCTAAGCTCACCTTGAGAGTTGGAGATGATAAGGAAATTTTTGGAATGGAAGATGGATTTCAAGGGTATGATGTTAAGGGTGAAGTGTTCAATATTGATGAAGATAATGAACTTTAAGAATTAGAAAAGCATATGGAAGAAGAAATCAAGACAATTGATCAAGTCCAGTGCACTAAACCAAGGGCACCCGTTCCATTTTTCATTGAAGTCATTACTTATACAAAACCAACATCTTGGGTAAGTAAGGAAAGTGATGACATGTCTAGTGATGAAGAGGAAGTTACATCAAAGGTGACTAGCTAAGTGGCGAAGGAGGAGGAGGATATTATAAAGCTTAAAAATGATGAAAAGTTGAAGACTTAAGGGATCAAACGCAAGCTCGATGGAAACGAAGTCAAGAATAAAAAGGAGGATTCTAAAAAGGCGTATATTCATCGAGTGCAAGCTTATAAGAGGCGTTTCAAGGAACAGAAGATCCTGATGGTGGACTCATCTAAAGATTCAACGTAGGAGGTGTAACGCTCGTACGTCCGGGCTAGTGAATTTAGAGGTAATAGGGGTCGAAAACGACTTTTCAACAAAAGATTATTTAGAATAAATAATTTGAACCAAGCTGTAGTATATGTCACAAGGTTTCCGTACATATAAAGAACGCCAAAATCTGAGTTATAACGAAGAAGTTATGACCTGTCGAAGTTTCGTGACGGAACCAACACGGCACCGGGAAGCGTAAATAGTGAATTTACGATAGAGCGAGTTTTAGCTTTAGCAATATAAATGAAAGTCGTATAATATGTTAAACTAAGAACATCGATAAAAAGAACGCCCAAATCTGACTTCGTATGAAGAAGTTATGATTTTTCGAAGTTTTGGATTAGCGGTGTACAACCCGAAATTCGAATATTAGATCGAGCGGTTTTTAGCCGACACAACCTAACCAAGAATCGAAGATCTCGTTAATACTAGCGTAACGAGAAAAATATGGGCAAAAACGGACGTCGGATGAAGAAGTTTTGAGGATTTAACGGACCAATCTGTCCCGGCCTGTTAATAATATAAAATTTAAAATCGAATCAAAATTAGCCGACGGAGTCTAAAAGAAAGTTGTAGAGTACGTTCCCACCTTCGCGTGGATATAAATAACATCAAAATTGGAGCTCGTATGCGAAAGTTATGATTTTTGGAAGTCGAGAATGCAATTTGCGAAATCTGTTGCTTGACCGATGACGTGGCTCAATCCTGACCATCGCTTGCTGATCACGGCTCGCTTCGGATGAAGGACACGTCACTTCACATTACGCCCAGCTTCTGAAGTCTGTACGCCCCGTGTACCCTCGCCCTTATCCATCCGACGTACAAAGACAACTGGGTCCGAGCTGGTGGCCTTATCCGAGGAGTACGCCCAACGTAATCCGAGGTCCTCCTGCCTATAAATAGGGTGCAAGCCTTTCCGAGTTTTTCACACCAAAATTCATTCTTTCTCTCACTAGTTTCTCTCTCTAAGTGCTCTAAACCCTAGATAAACCCCCTAGCACCCTAAGGAAGCCCCGAGGCTCCCGGAGTCCCGAGAAAAAAGAGCCTTTCGGTTTCGAAACACTGCTCCAAATAAGTTCCGGTTTTCGATAAAATTCGCTGTAAGTGTGCTACGCTTACACAATTTTTAATATAGCTTTAAAATAATTATTGGAATGTTATTAGGTCCTTAAAATAATTATTTGGGCTATTATTATGAATTATATTGAGTGTTATTTAGCACTTATATGATAATAATAATAGTCAGACTATTAATTTGTTGTGGTTATCGTTAGACTAAACCCTAGTGGTGTTGATAGTAGGTTTTATCGAAGGAAATTGTTTTGAGAGTATCGAAGTGCTGTTCGAGTACTAAGTCACCACCTTTCAGGTGAGTGCATAGTTACTTTCAGCTTACACATAGATTTGAAGTATTTTATATAAATTACGTGCTATGTGTGCATATTATCTGAATACTTGTTGTCTATGATGGATGAATGATTTTATACACGTTTTAAATGATTTAAACTGTATATTTATTTTATATCTACATAATATGTTGGGATAAAACATGGGTAGATGAAATAGTTGATGTGTGAAGAAATAAAATGATGAGAGATAGGTGATGATAATTAGGTGAATCGGTGATGTAGGATGAAAGATACTATAACCTTGTTTGATGATTTGGAGATGTAGTCATCTACCAGAGTATAGATGGTGACCATGGACTATTATAGACAACCCCGTGGAAACACCAGCATGCTCATAACTTGTAGGTGATGAATTACGAGTTCAGGCGATGTTGTAACTATGTATTCATGCGATGATACTCTAACACCCTTACTATGAATTACGAGTTCAGGCGATGTTGTAACTACGTATTCATGCGATGATACCCTAACCCTTGGTGGGCATGAGGGAGTAATCCCTGAATCAATATTGTCTAGGCGATGTAGGCGATGATCCTTATGGAGAGTCCTTAGGAACAAACATATAAGGAGACGCAATGTAAGGAGATGAGAGGTAAATATGATGTAGGAGACGGCCTGTAGGATAAATCTTTATGGGGAGTACTTAGGAATAAAGAAGATAATGGGGATGGGTAAATGGGTTAATTGTTTGATGATTTAACATAATAAGTATATTATTGTGGGTTGAAAAACCTATGTACTCACCAGGTTTCCCAACTTGACCCACTCCAGCTTATTTATATCACATGTGAAGTCACATTACACTGAGAGATTAAAGACATGTAGATCACTAGTGTAAATAAAAGTAAGTTCTGTTTATGCTTATGTTTCTGTATTGACAATGACATCCCAAACATTTTAAAATGAATAAAATACGTTTCTTCGAAAATGTTTTGATAACGTATTCATCGTGTTTTTCTGGGAACAAATTCCGCAATATTTTTATGAAAAGAAGTACTCTAATTTTTATAAAGCATAAACAAAACCGGTCTTTTCTAGCCATGACTTTGGGGATGTCACAGGAGGCACGGAGTCCAGCTGACAACTCCTAAAAAAGAAGCGCTTATCGGGAGGCTACCCAAGTCTGGTTTGCGTTTTTTTTTTTTTTTTCTTTTTGCATTTTTAGTATTTAGGAAATCAAACATATCATCCGAATAACTTTATGCATAGTTATAACACTGAGTGTGGGGTCCCTAAAAATTAAGTGATAATGATAGACAAATTTGGAGTTTATAATTTATTTCATGATCAAATAGTATTCACGACATGAATCATTATGATTCATGACGTGAGTCCAGGTTGAACGGACAATATATTCCTTAGCGAATTATTAGTCCAGCCCACTCCACGTTACAGTTTTATATTAATAAATGGCCCAATTTTACAGCCCACATGGACTCATGACGTGAATCCTGAAACACATGCAGCCACAGATTTAAGATAGAATCCAGTTGACGTAATTCCTTTCTTATTCCCCCACGAAGTGAACGTGTTTCCTCTGGTCCCCCCTTCGCAAGTGCAGCTTATTCCTTTATTTAGTCGTCTTTTGCTTACATAATCCTCTAAACTAGGTAATTTAATCTTCTTTACATTGTTTATTGTTAACTTATTTGCTAGATTTAGGGGTAGGGTTTGCATTCCACTCATTATAAAAATCAATTCCTTAAACATGTAAATTTCTTGCTGCATGTGTTTGTAATGAGTTTGAAATGGCCTTAGGAGTGAACCCCATTGACATTGTTAACCTAATTTGAGTCCTGATATGTGCGATTTCGGTTTCTGCTTTACGAGTTCACGATATGAACCTTTATGGATTCACGACGTGAATCCTGGGACATGACAATTTCAGTTCTGTTTACTTCTAATCTTTTGATATGTTTTTGTTGGCTGTGTTTTATGTTTATTCATGCAGAAATGGCTCCTAGGAGGGAAGTACCAATTGGAGTAGCCGGTTTACACCCGTTTTACAATTTCCCAACAATGACGTCGCGAGAAATTTTGACACGATGGAACAATCGGTTGGGGTGGCTTTACAATAGGGAAATTGTAGTTTCACCCTGCATCAACTGGACATGGTTGAGGGAAGTTGGACTCATGGATAGGATGTCCCCGTTTTTGACCAAAATATTTATTGGACACGGTTATTCGTTCACTTGCTCGGGATGGTTCAACCTTTTCGCATCCAAGAACGGGTATATAAGGAGTTTTGTGTTGAGTTTTTCTCAACAGTTACATTCCAAGAGAATGTCCACGACCCCCATTTTCAAAAAGCTTTGGTATTCCGTCTTGGGGGTGAGTATCGGGAATGCAACCTCATGGAATTTTCTTGGAGGGTGGGGATATATAATCCCCAAGAGGCTATGACTCCCGAGTTTGGCATGTTTTTGAGGGATGCAACTAGAGGGTATGAAGAAGGTGCTACTGGGTTTGTTTTCTGGCATAATATTTGCCTCCGGAACATTCAACTCCGGAATATCTTTCGAGACCAGCATTCGATTTCCTATCCACCGAGTACTACACCGATTTATCACTTTCTCCATCAATCATAGAAGGCATGGGGACAAGGTGACAAAGCAGAATTCATTGTTTTTATGGTGCATTTTGCAGCCGGGAGTGTGTTGCAACATTCCCTACTTTTTGGCACGCTTTTTGGCTGACTCTGCTGCTAGTTCTCATCCCGGGAGCCCTATTTGTGAAGGGCACTTTATTACACGCTTGGCCCGGTCTTATGGTCTCATCGTTCTCGTCATCTCTCGTTCTTTGACTTGCATGGAGGGGAATGAGATTACTATGGGGTATTTGAAGATGATGAGAGTTGTTAGGAATTTTGGATCTCACTGGGGTATTTTGCCATCAGATGATGAGGGTGGTGAGCAGTCGGGTGACCAACCCGAACCATAGCAAAGGCTAAGGCGGATAAACGTGCAAGGATGAGGAAAGAGGGGACAACCAATGTATCCACCCGCCTCCGTGGTAGGATCACATATTGGGGATGATATGGCTGGGTATTTCGATCAGCTTTCTTTGAGTGTTAATTGGATTGGCGGGACGGTATAGAATATGGTGCAACATTTCAATGTGGAACAACCTTCTCACCTAGGGTTAGAGATGCACACAAAAACCGGTTTCACTATTCAAAACCGGATCCAATCCGAAACCGGATTGGGTCAAAACCGGTTTTGACCAAACCGGATCGGATCGGATTTAAAACCGGATTTTCAATCGGATCCTAATCCTATATTCCAAATCGGATTTGATACCGGATCGTAAACCGGATTCGCTAAAAATCGGATCCAAATCCGCCCCAAAATCCAATTAAAACCCACTAAAATCGGTTTAAACCGGTTTCAAATCGGATTAGAATCGGATTCGGATTTTGGTTAGAACCGGATCGGATTTTGACCGGATTCGGATCAGATTTTGACTGGATCGGATTTTTGATGACATAAGCGAAACCGGATCGGATTCGGATCCGGATCGGATCGGATCGGATTCGGGTTTTGTGCATCTCTACCTAGGGTAGCATTACCCAATTTTCCCGAGGTGGACGGATTATCGTGGACAAGGAGGAGATGGGGCAGGCCCTAGTGGAGCTCGGGATGAAGAGGAAGATGATTGATCGCTAGTTTTTCTTATTTATTTTAGTTTTTAGTTTTTCGTTTATTTGGTATTAGTTGTTTGGTTCGAACACTTTGTACAAATTGTTGAACAATTGTTGGTTTATTATGTTACTTTTATTTTCTTTTGGTTTTTGATTACAGCTTGCTAAGGAGTCTTGGGAAGGGAGTGAAGTCGAGTCAAAAGTTGTGATCGTCTAGTTGAGGGTCGTTACAAGTATAGAGTTAAAAGTCAAAACCCACAATTAAAAATATGTATGGGGTGAGTCAAGAGAGAGGATGAGATTAGCAATGAGTCATAAAACTTCTACATTCAAAAGTGTCTTTATCAATTTAGAAATTGGAATGGGATGCCAAAAGTAATAAGAAGAATGGGCAGTTTCATTTTTTTGTCGCCCAGTTTTCACGACATGAGCATACACTATTCACGTTGTGAGTTGAGTTATTATAGATTCCAGATTCCAGATTTATGCAACCTCACGTCGTGAACCTATATAACTCACGTCGTGAGTTTCCCATTTTCACTATATTATTCTCTACATTTTGAAGACTTACACCATTCTTATGGGAGATTGAAGTTTCGATTCATTACTTTTTCGCTTGTTGGCTCATTTACATCTTTCGCGAGTTTAAGTCCAAATTCCTATTTAGATGAAGTTTCATATTCGAGATGCACATTTTATCCGCACGTTTGGAGTTCGATCTTGCCACTTCTATCCTAGGGGAGTCTGTTCCTTTTTCTCCCTTCTATTGTTTTTAATTTAGTATATGCATATAATGAGGGCATTGTACGTAATAAGTATGGGGTAGGGGGTCAAAAAATTAAAATGCTAGAAATTATAGGAAAATTTAAAATTTTCACAGGTTTGCAATAATAATCTAATTACTTCTAGTAATAATAATTTAAACTTAAGTTACTAGTGTTACATTAGGATGATCTGACATGAACTCAAATGTTTAGTTGAGCCAATATACGTTATAGTGCATTTGTGGCCTCCTTTATTCTAGTGAAATCATGGGAAAAAAACACAATCTCGCTTATTTTGAGGGATGCAATATGTTTAGGAGCCTAAACTTGAAATGTCTCTAGGAAAGCTATGTATTAACCAATAAAGGTTGAAGTTAAGCGCCCATACTTAAGCATGTAGGTATTTGAGTGATATAAAAAAAGTTAGATAGATGTGAAAAAGAGAGAGAGAGAGAGAGAGAGAGAGAGAGAGAGAGAGAGAGAGAGAGAGAGAAATTACTAAAAAGTTAAGAAGTTGAAGAATTTTTGGAGCATAAAAGTATCAAAGTATGAAGTTCAAAGATCAAAAATTCCGAAGTTTCAAAATTTGAAGATATCGAAAATCACACAACAAGGTGGTAAATTCAAAGAGATCGGCATATTAAATAAAAAAGAAGAATTCAAGAGCTCCATTGTGGTATCTAAAAGTTGTAATTCTCTAGTTTATGTATGCTTCAGTAGCTTTACAAAAATACTTTGAGGATAAGGTAGTCTTCTGCGGATGGATTCGAAGGGTTGCATAAAATGAGCATTGTTCAAAAGAAATAGGCGAGTGTTTATGAGGATTGTGACTATTTAGGATTGAGGGGGGTTACTTAGGAAACATTTTAGACACAAATGCATGCGTTGAGGTTTTAGCATAATGGTTGAGCTTGAGTTGGATCGTTCTATGTGGTATTGGTAATGAAGGTTTGATTTAATAATTAGATTTGCTTGAGGGCAAGCAAAGAATAAGTGTGGGGTATTTTGATATTGTCATATTTATACATATTTTAGACAATATTTATTTACATTTCTATTGAAATTTTGGTTATTTGCATAGAATAATGGTACTTTTAAGTTTAAATTGTTATTTTGCAGCAAAATAGAAGCAATTTTCGAAGATAGGGACTGAAATTGACAGAATATGGAACTTTGGAGGATTGAAGAAAAGAAGAACGGAAAAATCACCAAAAGACGCACTCACAACATGAATAATTCATGATTCATGACATGAGTGGAGAGTTCTAGAAGATATGCATGCGAGTGAAAGAGTCCTTGCGAACACGTTTATCCCATATTCACGACGTGAATCCTTATGGTTCACGATGTGAACTCGAGAAATCAGAAAACTATAAATTCCCTCGCCCATTACGACTTGAGGACTTTTGGGCTGATTGGAATGTTACCTCAAGACGATTTTGAGTAGAATAAGAGTTCTGGAAAAGGCTTTCAACAACAAAAGGAGTAAAGGTTCATGATTAGTTAATTAGTTTGATAGTTATGAACATGTTTGATAATTTGATTTGTTTTTGCTTACTTGTTACAATGAGTAGCTTAATCTAGCAACTCTTGTCTAGCTAGATGAAGCTCTAAATTATGTTTTAGCTCAATGATTATTGAATTTGATTAGTTGGTAAATTGATTGTGTTTGATTATCTTTACCTAGCATGTTATTTTAGTTTCTTAGTTGCTTAAATTCATGTTCTGTGTAGCTTAGTAACCATTAAATTACATGAACTTAAAACCTAGTGATTTAGTGAACATTGAATTGCTAGAGCTAGGATCTACCAAAATCTTAGATAAGTGATAAAAGTAACTAATTTATCTGTGCTAGAGAACATAATTTATGACTATAATTGTGTTTACTAGATAAATCTTACATAGCTTACCTATAATTAATAACTAATTCTGTGTTTTACTTATGTGTGACCATACAAGGTATTTCATGAATTGGTAAAAAGATTAGTAAATTTGGACTTGAATCGCTAATTACATAATAATTGGTAACCAACTTTGATAATTCATAATTATTAGCTAAACATAAAAAAAGAAGTGGATTCAAACTAGACAGGAGAGTTTTTATATTAATTGATTGAATTCTATGATTTAAGGTCGTCTGGTCTTGAAAAATCAGATAAAACCCCTTCTTGCTCTAAAATTAGGTTAATTTAATAGTAGATAAATTAATTAGTTAAAAACATTCCTTGAGATCGACATCCGACTTACCCAACTATTCTATAATTTGATTAGGTACACTGCCTAGGTGCATTTTAATTAGTTGAGTTAGCTAGGTTATAAATATTAAAATTAGTGGGTACTTTTGTGCACATCAAGTTTTTTGGAAAGAGATTAGGAAGCATTGGTGTTGTTGGAGAGAACTAGGAGGATTCCATTCTTGCTGCGACTAGTATGAGTGCCATCTGGCTTGCTTGTGGGAAGTTGTCATAATTATACGATGTGATATGCGGTATGCACTCGTCTTTTTCTTCCTATCCCCCCCCCCCCTTTTTTTTTCTTTTTTTCTTTGAAAAGGGAAAAAAGGTGTAAAGAACAGCAGTATCTTACGAGTCCTTATACTCAATTTTTATTTAAGCACATGCTGAAGCCGAGATTTCGTTGGAGATGGCCCTACGTGGTCACTATCAGCGTAGGCTCTATCACCGAGAGATTGAAATTTTAGAGACTCTTCCCTCTACTGTGTGCATGCGAGAGCTTGCTGGATTGCTCTTCATGGAAGGGGAAAATATTGGTTCTAGCATGCCTGTTGCCCTCCTGGCCGATCGTTGAGGTCATTTCCCCGACTCGTTCACTGATTTCTGCTCCTTTTGGTTTGCCTGTAGGGGTACAAGCTGGGGGCGTTAATGCTTCTATTCGGAAAAGGCGAAGTTTGCGTGTGGTACCGTCATTGGACGAGGAGATAGAATCCAGTGATGTGGGTATTCGTCCTCATAAAGTGCGCATGACTGTATCTATGGTCAAGTTTTTTGAAATCATCAATGATGTTCTTGACAACAAGTTCATGACATCTGTGCAGAAAGATAAAGCGGTGATCCCTGATTCTACGATGTCACCTCCCTCGTCGTGTACTACTGTCGTCCCGATTGATCTTAGTTCTGACTCAAAATTAAGAGTGGATTGGGTTCACCTGGAGGTTCCAGTCAGCGAAAGAAGCCTTTAGTGCAGGGCGAAATATGAACTGCGCCTCGCTCCTTGTCTTCCAAGGCTTATGCTTCGGTATAGGTAATTATTGGGGATTCTTTACAGTCAAAAGATGCCAGTGCCCAGGAATAGAGTGTCTATTCCCATTCCCCGACTATGATGAGATTTCTTGCATGCAAGTCAGGGGTTCAAGTTGTTGGTAACCATTTTTATACTGCATCCCAGGCTTCTGCTCTCTAATGGTTGCAACCGCCGACCAGGTTTTCCATGCCAGGGTGACTGGAACATAGCTGAGACCTTTGTGCAGTACCATTGTAAGCCTGAAGGAGGAACTCCATGATGCAGAGGCTAAGTATTGCGTTCTTTTTAAACAGAATTGCGTTGTGGCCTGCGAAAAGGCCATTCTGGAGGTTCATGTGCTCACTTTGGAGATCCATACAGAGCACCTCGAGGATCAAGTAAGCTCTCTAACCCGAGACAGGCCCGGTGCCAACATCAACTAGCTCGATCACGTGTTGATGGTGCCATTGCTCGGGGTGATTTGCAGTGGGTGCTAGAGAAGGGAGTGGTTCATGTAATCGACAGGGTTATCGAAAGCACCTAGTTTGCTAAAGGCATTCAGGGTGTTCGTGAGGCATGTGAAGCCCTTGGATTTGAAAGGGGAAAGAAATTGAGTAGTTGTTCCATAGCTTTCAGTAGGTCTGGGGCCTTGGATCCTGCCCATGTTGCGAGAAAGGCTGAAGAGGTGGATACTACCCTTGCATCCCATTTTGAGACGGACTTTGCTAGCCTCTTCCATTTCCGGGAGCTGTATTACAACGGCTTCTACCAGTTTTGTGCTAGACAAGGTCTGGGAAGTTCTCCCTCGGACTCCGAAGGCTAATTCTTATTTATCTCTCTTGTCAGTTTTGTAATGGATGTGCCTTCCCATGCATTGTTCGCGAGGGAAAGGGTTGCATATTTTGTCTTGCATTTGTCATGGAAATGTTCTGTTCCTTTTTTTTTTTTTTTTTTTTTTTTTTTTTTTTTTTTTTTTTTTTTTACTTTTGTTGTACGCATGTGTATGTACATTTGGAATTTACCTGTAATAAATTCAAGTTAGGACTGCTCGACGATTCTACTATGATTTGTTTTTATATACTTTCCCTTGTTCTAGGGTTTACGTTGTATTGGCTAATGTTTGCTCCAAACGTCGCATAACTGCTACTACTAAGATACACTTCGTTGATTCGTGTGTTTAATTGGGCTTAATGTGTTAAGCTGCAAAATGGTAGTCACTGATGTGGACTGTATTGTATGGTCTATCTGCCAATACATAGGCCGAGATCGTCACCTCGAGGCCTTACACTGTTGTATTACACTGTTGTGCCTTTGGATTGGAATATGCACATTCTCAGCACTGAGATGTTATTGGCACATTATAGGTAAATATTATGACTTTTTTAAGACCTACGATTGCTTTCTTGCATAGATTTTACTCGAGTAGCGTAGGCGATTCGCCGTTGTCGCTACATGGAAAATATGCATAACCCCTTTACTTTTTGTTTTTGCAATTTAAACAGAATTTTGGAAAGCTCTTTCGAAATGAAAATTATATTAATTCTTTAAAATGAAAGGAAGGACATAAGTTGACAGACACATGGTATCTAAACACTAGGGCTCATGCGTGGATTTAACACCAGTAAAATTAGGGTCAAAATTTAACTTCTATAAAACCATAATTGGGATATACCAAGTCGTATATATCGTAACAAGGTTTCCAAAAATATAAAGAACACAAAAATCCGAGTTATAACGAAGAAGCTATGACCATTTGAAGATCCATAACAATACCACTAAAACATTGTTAAGCCTAAAACGAGAAATTTCAATGAAATAATTATTAGCCTTAGGTATCTAAATAAAAGTAGTAGATATCATTAAACCGTGAACATACATAAAAAGAACGCCCAAATCTGACTTCGTATGAGGAAGTTATGATTTTTCGAAGTTTCAGGATAGCGGTAGACAGCTAAAAACTTGAAATAGAGATCGAGCGAATTTTAGCCAAAGCAACCTAAATGAAAGTTGAAGGTCCCGAAAATAGAAATACAACGGTAAAAAGATAGACGAAAACGGACGTTGGATGAAGAAGTTATGAATTTTTAACGGACATTTCCAGTCCCGGCCTGTTAAAAACATATTATTAAAAATAAAGTCAAAATCAGTCGACGAAGTCTAAATGAGAGTTGTAGAGCATTTTTCACCTACGCGTGCATATGTAGAACGTCGAAAATGGAGCTCGTACACAGAAGCTACGGATTTTACAAGTTCGAGACATGAAATCCAAGGCTATCAGGCTGGCAACGACGTGGTATTGTGACTGATGGGTGCCAGGGTTGTCAGCACACGTCTCGTCCATGGAAGAGGATACGATCAACACCACGACATGGTGAAGAAGACCACGACGTGGCGCCCAAAAATAGGGCTATAAATAGAAGCCGATGGTTTCAGGTTTAGGTGCTCATTTCTTCTCTTTCTTGTGCTGAAGCTCTACGTTTAAACCCTCAAAGCCATCCCGAAGCCCCGTTCTTCACATCCAAGTTCCGAAGGATAGTTTTACGCTCCCGAGATTCCCGAGAAAATCAGTTTTCTCTAGTCAGAGTTACAAAGAACATACTATTAACTCAAGACACTCTCTTATGGGGTTAGGGTTGCCAAAAACGACTCGAGGGCTTGGAGGCTGAAAAGACAAGGCTAAATGATCCATAAAGGTGCTTAAATACCCCACAAACCCTAAAACTTAGGGTTTCTTTCGGACAAGAGTACGCCCAACGTACATATGTGTACGCCCAGTGTGGCACACCCTAGTACGCTTGGCGTACACACATGTACGCTTAGCTTACCACTCCTTCTCCTAAAATTAAGATTTTGCCACTACAGATTCTAGCGACCACTTCCTTTCAAAACAAGGACCAGAATGACATACTTTAAAACCAATAGATCAATTTGAAAATGTCTGAAAACCGACGCATTACACCCGATCTATATACCGAGCATGCCTCGATGCCGGGCGGGACCCATTAGATGTTTATTATATATGGTACGTGGTATCTTGGGGAACTCAATAGGCTTTGTACTTACGATTTTTAGTTTATGTTTCCGGTATTTCCAGTTGCAAAGGGAAGAGCTCGAGATGATTGTAAGACACACACCACCATGTTCTACATTTTTTTTATTAACTTTGATATGTCATGTTGATTGATACATTTGTTTCTCTGGATTTATATGACGATGTTTTTGGAATACTGGTTTTATTAAATTAAAAATGAAATTTTTTGGGTCTTATTTTAGAACGTTACACTTTTCATTTGTGGTTGGGATTGCAATTCATTTCATAGAAGAACCAATTATGTTACATTTCCATATAGCAAAACATAGTTTTTGGTACGTGCGGTAAAAAGAACCATCAAGTATGGGCTCAGCTATAGAAAAATAAAATGATTGTGAAAAAGAACTCTTAGTGACATGATTCATAGAAAAGTACAAGTGCCATTTTTTTTTATCTTGGTAGGAATACAACTATGTGGAAATATCAAAAGAAAATGAGTATTTCTTTGTCTACATGGAGACAAAGTGAAGTCGAGTTCATGGAAGCCACAACGGCTGCATGTCAAGCCATTTCGCTTGGAAATCTCATGAAGGATCTTATGGGACGTCACATCATACCTATAACTTTATCTTTACATAAAAAATCAACAATTTCGTTGATGAAAATTCTCTTATTTCATGGTTGAAGCAAGTATATTGACGTTCGCTTTCAATTCATACGAGAGTGTGTTGAAATGGATAAATCGTAGTCAAATATGTTAATTTGTTGGATTATCGAGTGGACATATTTACGAAAGTGTTGGCATGCATGAAACATAGAATATTGTGAAACATTGATCGTGTAGACTTCTCTCTATGGAAGGATAGCCTTTTGGTATGCTATACATGAAATGCATGTTGCGGTTTATAAGATTCAAGCATCGTAACCATCTATTTTTATTTTTAGTGAAGTGTAATATTTTTATTCATAATGAAGAGCACAACTATAAAGCTCATCACTTAGAAAGTGATTTTCTGGAATATATGCTGGGTTTTGAAGCCTCTTATGTCCGATTAAGCCTTCGAAGGTTGTTACTTTATTTCATGCTTATCTCGGGGCCACAAAACTCAAGTTTATACCCACCATTACACCTCATGCCACCATTTGTATCACGAAGAAGGTGTAAGTAACTAAGCATACGAATTTTACTTTGAGTGATAAGGTAGAGAAGTGGAAAAAAGAAAACAACATGAATAATGAAAACAACCAACCTATGTCGAGAACTCAAGAAAAGGAAGAAATAATATATGTCACCAAACCCGAAGGGCCATTTCCGTAATTTAATGAGATACTCGTTCCAATAAAAATTTAATAGGTAAAATGAGTGGTAAGTTGAATTTAGTATGAGAATGGACTCTTATGCCCCTATTCATTGCCATATTCTCAAAGAAATGTATCATTTGCAGTGATCAAAATTCGTTGGCTCACATTGGTTTTCACTTCTTGATATCCTATCTCTCCCTCCCTCGACAACAAAGCAAAAACGGTGCATAAAAAATCATGGCTCATGAGGAAAACACAGTACGTTTTGGGATACTAGGTTGCGCTGAGATTGCCAGGAAAATATGCAGAGCCATAAATCTCTCTCCCAATTCAATTATACAATCCATCTCCAGTCGTTCAACTGAAAAAGCAAAACAATTTGCCATCGAGAACAACTTGTCGGAGTTAGTGAAGGTATACGGCAATTACGAGGCAGTGTTGGATGATCCATCAGTGGATGCCGTTTATATTCCATTGCCAACAAGCATTCACCTGAAATGGGCTGTGTTAGCTGCAGAGAAGAAGAAACATGTGTTATTGGAAAAACCCACTGCTCTAAATGTCGAAGAGTTGGATCACATACTTGAAGCTTGTGAATCCAATGGTGTGCAGTTCATGGATGGAAGTATGTGGTATCATCATCCCAGAACCTCGTGGATGAAAGAGTTTCTTTTGGATCCTAATCTTTTCGGTCAAGTTAAAACGGTAAATAACATTCTTGATTTCTTGAATTTCTCAACATAAATTTATACTAGTTATAAATTTTGTTAACCAATTGACTTGTTAGTTACATTTGTTAACAAGATTTTATCTTATATGAAGATCTACAGTTCCTCGTCGTATTTGCCACCTCCACAATTTTTTGAGAACAATATCAGAACAAAAGCAGATTTAGATGGCTTGGGAGCTTTAGGAGATGCAGGATGGTATTGCATTGGAGCTATTCTATGGGCAATGAACTATAAACTACCAACCAGTGTCACAACCTTACCTGCAACAAATTTGAATTCCAATGGAGTCATCATGTCCACAACTGTTTCCCTTCATTGGGAAGAAGAGGAAACCACTGCAATCTTTTACTGTTCGTTTCTATCACATGAGACAATGGACATATCGGTTTTGGGATCCAAAGGGTCATTTCATGTTGAAGATTTGATCGTTCCTTATGAAGAGATTTCAGCTTCGTTTAAGTTTACATCAGGTGCACGTTTTGCTGATCTTCATATTGGGTGGAATGAAAAAGAGAAAGAAGTCCGAGTACACAATGAACTTCCACAAGAGGCTTTGATGGTTAAAGAGTTTTCGAGGTTGGTTAAAGGAATAAAAGAATCAAAGATTAGACCGGATACAAGGTGGGGTGGCATTAGCAGAGCAAGTCAAGTTGTTTTAGATGCTGCAAAAGCATCTATGGATGGTGGTTTTAAGGTTGTATATATTTGATCGCTCACTTTCAAAATAAATGAGGATTTTTTTGTTAAGAAATGGTAGCTACTGTTTGAAATAATGAGTAATATATATAGTTATATACATATAAATATCAATTGATGTGCTTCTACAAGTTCATTATAACGATATCATTGATCAATTCCAATTTTACAACAAGTGAAGGCTAGATTTGCGATTTACAATGCAAAAGGAAAAACATTTGTCCTCAATATATCTATTTATTTATTTTGTAACCCATTTCCATCTCTGTGCATCACCCTACGTGCATTAATGAATGTAGGTTTGATTAGGTGTCCTAGTCCCAAAGATTGTCCTCTTGACAACAACAGCACAACTTCAGACATGGTTGGTCTTAAGGAAGCTGGTGACTGAGTGCACATGAGCGCAATCTCTATGGTCTTCATCACATTTGCTTCATTGTATTCTTCTTTACCTAATGCTTCATCAATCAACTCTATGTGCATGCGTTTCTCATACAACTGCCATGCCTATCGACCAAAAGAGAATTGTCACACATTTGCAATAATTTATGTGTGATGAAAAAGAAGAAAAGAATGAGGTTAATCGTATGTTACATGTTCAAGGAGGTGAGCTGTGTCAGGTCCACTGAAGTTTTGATCAGTACATATTCGACCACTAATGATTTCAAGGGCCACGATGCCGAAGCTATAAGTGTCAACCTTCTCTGATAATTGTCCAGTGGTTGCGTATTCTGGTGCCATGTATCCTCTATATTGATCACGTCATAAAACATAGTGATCATTTGAAAAGAAAGGAAGTTAAATCAAGTAGAAATAAATACGTAAACAGTATAAAGAAACATACAAGGTTCCAGCAAGCTTTGTGCTAATATGGGTTTGATCCTCCGCTTGAAATCTTGCCAACCCAAAATCTGCAATTTTGGGTTGAAAATCCTCATCAAGGAGGATGTTATTTGACTTTATATCTCTGTGAATTATTTTGACATGGCATTCATTGTGAAGATGGGAAAGACCCCTAGCAATGCCAAAGATAATGTCAAATCGTTTTTCCCAATTTAGAGTGCCCTTTTTGTCACCTGTACATGATGAATGAAATTATTAATTACACATTTGGTTAAAACTTTCTTCTGGGTAGTCGTTATAACTTAATTATAAACGATACATGTGCAAAACTAACTTACCCCATAAGAAGTTGTCGAGGCTTCCGTGTGGCATGTATTCTAGGACAAGAAGTAGTTCTGGTCCTTCACTACACCAACCTAGTTGTCTTACAAGATTCCGATGTTGAATATTACTTATAAGTTTCACTTCATTGTCAAATTCTAATTTTGCACTACCATAACCAACATGAAGTTTCTTCACTGCCACTACCGTTTCATCATCTATAATTGCCTGTTATTACCAAGTATAAAGTCCTAAAGCAATTAAAACACGACTTTTAATTCACTTCGGCAACTTTCTCTTGATAAAATTAAATTTATGCAAAATATCTATATTTAAGTTGTTCAAAAATTCGAACACATTTACTACGACAGATAGTTAGACAACAATTAATCTAAATTGTTAATTACCTTGAATACTTCACCAAAACCTCCTTTCCCTATTCTATACTCATCACCAAAATTGTGTGTTGCTAATCGCAAATCTTGGTAACTGTAACCTTTTTCCCCTTGTAGTCCAGGTTCCTCTACAAGTGTCACAAGTTGCAAAATTTAAGCGATTAGTAGTTGTAATCTAAGACGTATATGTTGAGATAGAACATAATATAATTTTGAAAAGTTGTTAAATGAATAGAAAATTTTACGAAATTAAAAAACTGTAGGTACGAATTTAATAAGGGCTATCTACAATGCTTAACCATAAAGATGTGGACAAAACTTTGGGATAATTTTTTTTTGAAGAACAAAATCATCAACCTTGGTTATATATCATTATTATATTTGACTTACCCCTCACAAAGCCCATATAGGTATACCTGATGTATATCATGTGCTTTGTATATAAATATTTCTTAATTAAACCTTTATTCAACGTCAAAGGTGTAATATCTATGGTTACCTTGTTCAACATTCTTTGACTTCTTCCTTTGTCGATACAATAACCACAAAACAAGTATAAGCAAAAAGAAACCCACACCACTACATACTCCAGCTATCATGCCAGACTTGCTTGAACTTCCTAGTACAAATTAAGAACATAACAAATGTATAATAATGTATTGAAATGTATCCAATAACTGCAACTGAAAATTAAAGCTAATTAGATTATTGATGTATAAGATCCTTCACCTGTACTTAAGAAAGATAAGATATTTGTTGTCTGGTTGTTTCGAAAGAATGGAGTCTCAGAATACCTCATAAAGCAAAAAAAGTCAATTGCCCTTCCTTCCGTATTGGGTAGACAACCATGTAAATTGTCATATGCTGTATTCAAGCAACTTTGACAAATGGCTTGGCTTACGTTTCTAACACTGTGCAATTGCATACACTGTCGTGTTTCCGGTTGAGACTTGCCTTGTGGATGCTACATAGAAAGTAGACGTTCTTGGAGTAGCAACTTGAATATCAGATAACAATGCCTCTACCATTTGGTTGAAAGTAGTTATCGGCTGAGATATAGATTCCATGCCGCATATTCTAGTTGGAGTGGCATCATCATCCGATATAACATTACCGTCATTAAAGTTCGCACCGTAATTCTCATACCTTTTCACAAAAGAGGTACAATTTAGTATGCACACATGCATACATGTGTTGGCGATTTAATTGTCATTATATGTCATATTGGATAACTAAAATTTATGAGTGTCAAAATGACTCTGAACTGTGTACAAATCACATGGTACGGAGTGTACACTTGTATAAGGTTGAACTGTGTACAAATCACATGGTACGGAGTGTACACTTGTATAAGGCTAATATAGCTTCTAATTGGGTCCAAAGATAATCTGGTCCAACAAATGCAATTTAGCTTGTTTTATATGATTTTTAAACTCATGGACTTGATCTAAGGTGTGGACACGGTCGAACATGTGCAACTCATTTGGTCGACACTCTAACAATGCAAGACAAGGACAAAAATTGACAAAAAAAAAACTTGATTTCTTGTTTTTCCCTCGTCTTCTATACATGCATCCACAAAAAGAAATACAATTGAAGCAATCTCCCCTGCTTCCCTGCTAATTGACAACCATCCTTGGACTCCATCGTCTTCTTTTGAAAACACAACCGAAGACCAACCTTCTTTCAACCAGGTGCATTTCTGAGTTTTCTATTCATGATATTTCCATTTTTGCTGAGATTTATTATTTGCTCTGATTTTTTTGTCGTTGTTGATGTGCTCTTATTTTGTTGTTGTTGATGTGATGTGATTTTTTTACATCGAATGTATGGTCCAAATTTTATGTTAAATGTGTAAAAATGAGTTAAATTATAGGTGTTTGTTAAATTAGTTAAAAAGTTGTTAGTGCGTATGTGTGTATTTGTATGTGTATATTTATATGTATGAGTGTATGTTTTTGTGTATGTGTGTATATTAGTTTAACCCTTCTTGCTCTAAAATGTAACATTTTTATCATTCATTTATTCGTTAGACATGACAGGAAAAGAGAAATAGAGCTAGTTGGTCTTCGAATATTATGAACAAAAGTTTTCTTAAAGCATGTATACATGAATTAACAAGTAACGATCAGGAGGGTAGTGGCCTCAAAAGAACCTCATGAAATATAATAGTCAAAATACTAAAAAACGAGCATGACTTTGTAGTTAACAAAAAATAAATGAAATATCATTATGACTAGAAAAGCAAATATTTAGTTTGTTGAAATTGAAAAACAGAACTAAGTATTTTTATAATTTTAAAACAAACACGTTTCATATAACAGTAGAAGAATGACAAGCAGAGATAAATGTATTCTTTTATTTTAAAACACAATGTTATTTTGTTTTAAAATTTTGATAATATTAATAATTTTTTCAGACAGTTAAACAAGATAGTTGACAAATTAAGAAGTATTCGCCTCCTTTTCCAAGATCTATGCACCAACTTATTTGATGGGGTGACATCAACCGTCGATACCCCTCATCACACCAAAGTGTATTTTTAGGTTATTAAGATGGAAGACCCAACACCTTAGACAAATATCCCAACATCAACATCGTTATTACCCTCACCTACAAGTACTTGAAGATTCCACTGGTTGATTAAAAACATAAAGGAGGAAAATGAAATGCACACAAGAGCACACTAGATGATGCGATTAGATAAGTTGGTAAGGAAATTGTTAACGTTGCACATGTGTTCGTGTAAGCAAATGATCTTCACAAGGAGATTGACAAATGTATGAAAAAGTTGGAAGGCTTGGAGTGGGGAGAATTTCATCCAAAATACACCACTGCTCTTATGCTATTAACTGAATTTATAGTACCGATATATTCTAATCCACCAGGAAATACCTCAAAATGACATAGACGGCTAAAAGATATATTTTCTGAAGCAATAGGTACACTAGATAGAACTCTTTTACATACAGTTATGCCCGTTGATAAACAAATTTGCTAAAGGAGAAGGGGAAAATGTGAGTGCAATCAAAATGTAATAGGATTGCGTTTAAGAAGACTATCGTTGATCACCTTTATCCAGAGATCCACTATCATCCACCCCGATCACATCCATCTAGATCCACCATCACTTACCTCCATATATATATATATATATATATATATATATATATATATATATATATATATATATATATATATATATACACATATACATATACATATACATATACATATACATATATACATATCAAGATCCACTACCATCCACCTCCTCGGTCGGTGGTAGTGGTTCCTAACAAGTATGATGGTGGTTTTCGACGAGATAGTAGATGCAGAAGATGACCGGTGATGGTCGACGATAGCCGGTGGTGGTGGTACTTTAGAAGGGACGAGGAGAGAGAGAGAGAGAGAGAGAGAGAGAGAGAGAGAGAGAATAAAGAATGAAAGAAAGAAAAGAGTTAGGTGAGGTTCTTAGGGGATTTATTTTACTTTTCATTTATTTAATAATAAAAATAAAAGAAAATGAGAAAATTCATAGGAGCAAGATAGTCTTTTCAAATGCATTTAAAATTTTTAGTGATAAAAAATCCGCTCGATATTTCTAATTTTGGACTAACCATGCGATAATTGTTTTTACTCAAACTGCACTTTTTGATAAAACATAGGGACAAATTTTGTAATTTACTCAAAAATAAAATACATTGCTACTATGCATCTTAAAATGAATATGTTGTTATAGTGTATTAAAATGTTAAATAAATAGATAAATAAATTAAAATACATTTTGTATTCATGTATATTGTTTAGGGAAATTTACAGAAAAATCCTAAACTTTTAGGAAAAATTCTAATAAAGTCCTAAAAGTTTTTTTTTAAACAAAAAAATCTCATTATTTTGAAAATATTATATAATTTATCATTTTTTGTTCAAATATAAACAATAAGTTTTCGTTAATTTGTACAAAATATTAAATAATCTGGATTTTTTGTTTAAAAAAAACTATGAAACTTTTCTAAAAGTTTTGGACTTTTCTCTAAATTTCCCCATTGTTTAAAATAAAATAATTCACCTAAAGGTTTATAATTTGCTATAATATATTTTTTTTATAGTTTAGTATATTATTTTAGTTTTGGCTGAAAATAAAAATAATGTTTATTAACTAATGTCTATACTAAAAGATAAAGGGTTCGGTGGGTTATTAGGGTACTTATTTTACTTTTTTTTTTAATAGAAAATAAAAATAAAATGGGAAAAATCATAAAACCAAAATAGTGTTTTCAAATGCATTTAAATTTTCAAGGAACTGCACGACATTTTTAATCTTAGACTAACCATACCATAACTTTTTTTATTCAAACCGCACTTTTTGATAAAATATAGGGACCAATTTTATAATTTACTCCAAAATAAAATACATTCCTATTATGCATCCTAAAATGAATATGTTGTTATAATGTATTAAAATGTAAATATCGTGTGTTCATTATATTGTTTAATAAGATGCATTCTTTGTTGTAGGAATTTCTTTTTGTCGAATGGCGATAATGTTGTCTGCTTAAAATCAAAATAATTCACCTAAAGGTTCTTAATCTGCTATAATAAATTTTTTATAGTTTAGTATTTTATTTTAGTTTGGCTTAAAATCAAAATAATGTTTATTAATATGTATTTACTTTACACAAACCGTTGACTCTAATATTTTAGTGGACGAATATGACAAGTGGACAAGAGGTGGGCGCGGCTGCTTTAAAATGTTGGAACTATTATTATTTAGATTTAGATGGAGACAAAAGATTATTTAAAAGCTTTCATTGAACAACTATTTCTGGTGCATGTTGATATAGTTTCTAATTATTATTATTATTATTAACAATACCATTAAAGGCATTATCATAATTACTATTTAAACAACAATCTAATCTAATCTGTTTCTATTTACACCTAAAACCACATATATCTAAAATATATCTTAAATGTGATTTAAACTATAATATGGTAAATAGAAAACAATCCATCATATTCTTATGCCAAAAACATTATTATTATTATTATTATTATTATTATTATTATTATTATTATTATTGTTGTTGTTTAATAGCAAAACTATTATTATTGATCGTTATATTGCTATCATAAATATAATTGTTATCTATAATTATCATCATAATAACAATCATTAACAACCATATAACCATAAAAATATATAATGGTTAATAATAATAATAATAATAATAATAATAATAATAATAATAATATTATTATTATTATTATTATTATTATTATTATTATTATTATTATCAATATATGTTTACTTTTATTAAATATTTTATTATTATTTATATTATATTAATTAAATTATATTATAATTTATTAAATAATAATAATATTGTTATTTATTATTATTATTATTTTATTATTATAATATTATATTATTTGTTAGTATTGTTAGGTTAAAAGTTATAGTGTTTTTTTTTGCCATTGGTAAATCGACATCCATAAATCGACATGACATATTTTAATTACCGTCCTCATTCCCCGGTGGTAATGTTGAAATTCCACACCTTAATTATTTTTGTCATTGATAAAAATAATAAAAATATCACTATTAGTTTATATGTCCATATATAGGTAAAAATTGTATTATACCCCATACCCTCATGGTTATTAATAATACTATTATTATTATAACCGGCAATCACGACCACAGCACCACTCATACGACTCAGACGAGTATTGATATGTTATTTTATTAATGATATTGACATGTAATGGTAAATATTGTAATTTTGTACTATGCTTATCTTAATTTAATTTGGAATAAAAATAAGAAACGTTGTTACTTTGTTATTCCTAACAGTCACGATGAGAACGAGATTCTAATATATTATTATGCCAAAATACAAAAAATCAAATATTAGTTTTTAGAAATAATATTTAGGACATGCTTGGAAAAGTAACTAATAGTTCGAAGTTTAAAGATGCTAGCAAAAGGTGCTAGTTTGTAGCTAATAGTAAAATGTTTAGCTTTTATTTATACAGAATAGAACAAAAATAGTTATTAGTTTTTATGTGTATAAAATTAATTAAAATTTAAAATTAATTTGAAAGCTTTGAACTAGTTTTCGGACTCGAAGCTTTTTCTTAAAAATTATAGATAAACGTTCAAGTTGTCAACCAAACTTTTTTGTTTGTACTAAAAAAAAATATCCAAAAAATTTCCAATAGCTTTGTCTCAAACAAAGCCCCAACCCGAATGTATAAATAAAACAATTTAAATGATCAGCTACGTACTCATTAATTTCTACTCCAATCTACTATCATATACTCAATCATAACTTTGATTTCCAGCTTCAAACCAAAGACGAATTACCCTACAACAATATATAGCTATATTATAATTCAGATTATTTATCAACATTACGCATTAATTAGTCAGTTAATACAAATACACAACCAGTATTTTTAACGTAATCCAAAATCCTTCAATACTCAATAGTAGGAGTTTTGATTCTTCATCTATAATTTTCAAACCATCAACATCTATTATTCTACATTTCTTTGCCGCAAGCATATAATTTCTTTTAGTTAAGAGCCAACGCAAATACATCTTAAGGGTATCATTCTTGGTTTATGATCTGTTTTTATATATTATAATGTAAAAAAGTTAATGGACAAATGCTATAGAATATAGATGGACACCTGTGACTTGTGAGCAAGAGCAACACAAAACAAAATAAAAAAAAAAATCTAATAGCTAGCTGTGGAATTTTTTTTTCTATACACTAACATATACCTCTAGTTTTGGAGGTTTGTAACCAATAAAATCTTTGTTTTATTGATATCATGATTTGTACTTGATTTTTTTTTTATTTTGTTAATATATAAGACAGGCATAACAAGTTCCTGATCTCACGATATTAAAAAACACAAGACAACTTGTAACTAGTTTTTAAAATATAAAAACTCATTTATGAATAACTTTAAGAATTACTAGTATTTTTTAAAGCATGTTTGATATTTAGGATTAAAGTCAATTTTATATTTGTCTTAGATGATATTATTATCCCTTGGCTGATAACAAATTTTTCCGACCATTTTATTTTTCCAGCTCAGTCAAATTGGAGATACATGACTTTTAATTAATCATGGATTCGCCGATTGTTTTAGTGATAAGCGAAACGACTGTGCATGGTTGGATAAAACCATTGAATTTGATTCATGTATCATGTATAAACGTTGGATTGGAACACAGAACATCTAGTTTAGGTATCATTAAAAATTGTCAATTATTTGAAGAAGTTAATATAGAGTAAAAGAGATGGGAATTTTAATGTTCTAACCTGATACTGCAGTCATCATAAATCACGTTAGCCCCATCAGCTATCCCACATGCTTTTGTCTCATTAACTGCGGAGTCAAAACATGCCAGACACTGCGAAGTGGACAGATACTCCCTACACAAAGCGAAGCTGTAGACAAATGCGTCATTATTTGCAGCCTGTGCAAACGCATAGTATACCTGTGGATCGGATAACTGCCTTCGGAGGCTAGAAAGGGTGGTATTGAGATTGCTTAGGTAAAAGTCTCCGTAGGCACTGTTGTATGATCTACAATACCTTCTCAGGAGAGTATTATTCCTATCATTTGACTGTGAAATCACCTGCTTATCCATGGTTATGAAGATGATGATGACCATGGTGGACATCCACCATGGCAAGCTATGGCATAAGATTTGGTGTGGGGTTTTTTTTTCCCATTGAAATACCTCGAAAGATGTTTTTTTTCTGGATCAGAAAATTCCCCCGCTCTTGAAGCAAAGCGTTGAAGCTTAATTAAGAGATGAAGAGGAAGAGCAAGAGATTAATCTTGTGTGGAGGCTCAGCAAAGTTAAATGATATATCATAGTCAAAATGGTAGGAAGAATCCAATTTAAAAATCGAAGAATCGGCTGTTTTGTAGAGGTCGTTATGGTCATCATACAAAGTGGGGTGGCTTTTTTTTTTTTTTTTTTTTTTTTATATTTTTTTTATATTTTTTTTTATCAGTAGTATTACGTATCTAACACGTATGGTCTTACACCAATTAAGTTACCAACTATATGTTTTCCAACAAACATTCATAACAATTGAAAAGTCGTTAATATTTGTGATTCAAATACCTGAAGTGTCATTAACTAAGATAAGTTTTTCGATATTTTTAAAATTCAAATTCAATAAAAACCATTATAGCTAGATTTTTTAATTTATTTTATTTTATTTTAGTTTAGTTTAACAAAGAAAGAATTTTTCCTGTTTATAGTTATACCATTATGAGTTTTTAATTTTTTTTTTTAAGAAAAATCATTAGATAAATCTTTAAATTTTATAAAAACCATTATAGTTTAGAATTTTTTTGGTGCAACGGTTCAAAGAAAATTTTCTTTTCGATTTAAGCATTGACATCATGATTTCATTTTCATTTAAGAAACCCATTTTTTAACCTAAAAAACAAGTCTTCCATGTATTTTCACTAAAAAAAATTGTCAATTAGTGACAAAAACAAAATGATCACTAACAATAGAAAAAGTCGTCATTAAGTGATTTAGTGACCAAAATTTTAGTCGTTACTTTTCGTCACTAAACCGATATAGTGACCAAACTATATAATGATCACTAAACAATGACTAAAAATATAGTCGTCACTATATCTATGACCACTCATTCCGTCATTAAAAGTAGTCACTTCACTATTTTATCCATTAGTGACCGCAAAAAGTCGTCACTATTTAATCCAACTAGTGACCATAAAAAATCGTCACTCATCTAGTGATTAAAAAAGTTGTCACCGAGTTCAGTTGTAATGATAGAATAAACAAATCAATAAATGTAAGTTCCAATTTTTTGCATCCTCAAATCTAAAACTATCTACGGTGGGGTCAATTTACATTTTAAGCTCTTAAAATTGCAAATAAAATAAAAAAATAAATAAATAACATACTTTGTAAGTTAAATGATGAGTTCATCGATTTAAGTATTAATTAATTATACCAGTCAAGAAAAAGAATAGTAAAAGTAAAAACAATGAAAAGTAAGAGAAATTTTTTGCTATTGTTGCTCCTCTTGTTTCTCCTTTATATGGCTTGAGTTAGTTCCTTATTACCCATCTTAATATTCTTTGTTGCTTCAATCGCCTATAATAATAAATAAATAAAACCACTCGATCAAATGCTACTAAATATAACATTCTACTTTATTCACCACATATTGCTATTAACTATTGGTAATAAATGTACGTATGTTATTATTATGGTAAATAAGTGAAAAAAATAGAGCATATTGCCTATATTGGTACAAAGAGTAAAGTACATTGTTATTTCTCACCTGATCATACAAACACTCAATTTGTTGAGCTTGTCGCAAAACATGTGTTGACATTAGATGATTCAATGTTGAGTTGTTGACATCTCTACCATCTTTGTTTTAGTGTAACGTGCAACATCAAGAAGTCTCGATAACTCTACTTATAAGGGTAGTATGGTTATTTTTGCAGAGTTTAACAATACGTACAAATATGGTGATAAAAAAGATTAAAAGTTATCAAGTTAGGGACCAAATTTGTAATTTTGATAAGCAAGAGAACTAAACATATAGTTTGCAAATACTTGAAGAGCACAAGTTTCAACATTTAAAACTTGTTGTTGAACTATTGGCATAGCTTCTTGAAAGTGTACAACTATCAGTTGATCAAACTATGATAGCACTAAATGAAGACTTTCACTTAAAATTAAAACCTCTAATTCAAAAAAAAAAAAAAAAATACATGAATATAAAACAAAATCATTATAATTCCAAGCCATCCTTTTCATTTGTTTCTTCATCACTTATGCTGGTTTTCATAATGCCAATATATTCTTTACAGGGTTTTACAAAAACACTAACCTGTAAAAAGGTTATGTATTATAAAACTTGGAGTCAATTACATTTTTGGTCCCTGGATTTAGCTTAATTTTTCAATATTGGTACTAAAAAGTTCACTTTTGCAAAATTGCTCCTTATTTTGATGTTCCCTAACGATTTTGGTTACTGTGAGTCTTAGTTAAGGAATTAGCTATTAACCTTTAAAAAATGACTGATGTGCCCTTGGATCAAAGATAGTTTTTAGAGTCTTACTACATGTTCAATGCTTTCTCTTTCCTCTTCTATGGTATGATGAGGATCTGCATAATCCATTTTATGCTTTTTAGCTAAAAAATAAAGTAAGGAAAATAATATTTTACTATTTACGTGATTATACAAGAAATAATATTTTTGTATGTAGTGGTAAAGATTTGCTCACTATTTTTAATATAGCTTTGGTGAAATGTGATCTTTCATAAGGTTTGTGCATGATGAAAGATGACATTAGAATTGCCCTTTTGGCATCTTGGTGGTAATTACGCATCAAAAAAAATCATTAGAGGAAATAACGGTGAAATAGGATAAAGATTAGTTAAACATGGTCAATACAAGAAATGAGAACAAACCTCGTTAAATACCAAAAATAGAACATATTTGGGAACTAACTAACTTGCATCTCGAATATCCTAATAACAATGTGAGCAACTAAGAACTTTCTTAGATGAGTAGTAAATCGGTTCAACATCCTTGTATACACAAGTTTTGGAATTTATCACCAATCTTTGAAATTTATGTGTTTTAGAATAGAGAAATATGTGAAAGTAAGTTTATACCATAAGAAGAGAAGGAGCAGGAAATTGGTCAACAAAATTGTACACAAGTTTTGGTAACACATGATGCACCCACTTTCTCAAGAACTTTTTCTGCATAACCAAAGTATGAAAGCTGTAATTAATAGATACCTAAAGAATGATATGATATCAATCAATGGTTATTCAAGTTTAGCAATGGAACTCCTACTTAATTACAAAATCAATTTATCAAACAATAATTAGCCATTTATAAAAAAGAATCAACTTATCAAACTAACAGCATGCCTACAAAATTTAATTGCATTTTATACCAAATTAGCCATTAGTCGCAAATTCAGTACTTGGATCACTATGCTTATACTTTGGATTGGTGTTTTATATTTCAATTAGAGCAACATACTTATACTGAGGGATACTGGTGAAAAGATGGCTCTAGTATGCCCACTTTGATGTGTACAAAATTCAAGGTGGGTCTGAAATAAGGATAATCATGGGAGTTAGTTGTTATTTAATGCTTCATAGATAGAAGTACGTTATTGTAATTGGAAGACAATTCTAAAAGTTTTCAATTTAAGATGTTCTCATATAGGTCAATGAATGGCTCTAATGGCTTATTCACCTTGAGAGGTTGTTGTCTATGTTTCAAGGTCTCAAAATAATCAAAATGACTTTAATTATGTCCAATTTTATATTTTCAATGATTGGTTTGGGTGCTACTCATATCTCTTTAGGGATGCTTACAGTTGGAGATTTTCTCAAGCTTAGGGGTATTAATGGAATTCTAAGTGGCTACTTTTGAATTTTATAACTGAGGCCACCTTTTACTTCTTAATGTCAAAATTTTATATCTAAGGTTTAGGTTTTAGTCTTTATCTAGGGGTGTTAGTATTGATGTCTTTGTATCCTCTTGCTTAGTGACACGCGTCAGCTTTCTGTTGGTCCAAACCCCCTTGTCATGGCGCACCGGGCGTGTTGAGGTGCACTCGAATTTAAAACTTTGAAAAAGTGTATCTTATTCATACGAACTCATTTTTCGGCATTCTTTATATCCACACGTAGATATCGAGGAGATCTGCAACTTACATTTAGACTCCATCAGCTAATTCTCATTTTATTTTAAAAGTTATATTTTTAGCAGACTAAGATTGTTAAATTCCTTATAAAAATCATAAATCTTTCATAAGACATCAGTTATTGACTGTCTTTAAATCGACAAAATCGTAATCACGAGATTTCCAAATTTCATTTAGATTGTTTTTTCCTAACAATCATCTGATTTGAATTTTTATTTTTGTGGTAACATAGTTGCGCTGAAAATTCATAAAATTATAACTTCTTTATATGAAGTTAGGTTTTGACGTTCTCTACATGCACGCTTTTGGTTTTACGATTACGATGAGTTTTGTCTTGACTTTTAGGATAATAACCAACCTATCTCCGTTTTACTATTTACGGCGCGCATAGTTGTTGGTTTTATTGCGAAACTTCGAAGAATCATAACTTGTTCATACGAAGTCGGATTTCAGATTTCTTTATATGTATGCAATTCTTGTCGCATATACCATAACTTTGGTTTAAATTATTTATCCCGAATCATCTTCCATCAAAATGTCATTTTTATCGCATAATGATAAATTCCTTAAATGACTTACAATATGTATTATGCAACGTGCAAGCTAGACTAGCGATTTCCCTATTCCAAGGATCAAGCTATAACAATTATCATTTATTATATGTTAATTGTCTAGCATACATAAATTGTATGCTAAAAAGAGTGTTGTTAGATTTCTGTGCATGGTTATATCTTTAATGGTATGCTAAAAATAGTGTTGTTAGATTTCTACGCATGGTTGTATCTTTTTTATGGGTGGTTTGTCTTTACCGGTGTATCTATTCTTTATCAACTTAATATGTATACTAAGGATTGTGTTGTCACTACTTGTCTTTGGTAATCCAATTTATATCTTGCCAATTGTGTTGTCTTTAGGGATAATTAGTTTTTTTGTTTCGTAAATTGCAAGGATCAAATTAAGGATAGTCAATACTTGGTTATCAGGTCTCACGAGGAGGTGATCAACTAAGGTGTTTTGATAGGTTAGATATTTCTGGTAGAAAACATGATATATCAAAGGAAGGTAGTAAGTTGATTTAATATAAGATGTGTGGGAGGTCTGGTAATATATTAAAACTGATATGAAGAAGAACAAAAAAACCAAAAAAAGGAAATTTTGTGTTGCAACGTTAAGTATTTGCAACAACACGAGCATTTGCAGAGATGATGACTAATAGCGGCGTTTGTTTTGATCAATAGCGACATAACAATACGACGATTTGTTGCCGCTATTTGTCCTCGGTAATGATCAATTTTTTTAAGTGTTCAGAGTTGTTGTTGGGTTTTAGGCAATAGTCTTCTTATGTAGCGGGGTTTTTGTCATAAAGCCCCTAATTTTACACAAACTGTTTGATTATGTCATAAGTGTGTTTTTTTGGTGCGATAAAACCCCAAAATACTAGAAAATTGGTTCATTTTTATCCCATAACCGGATTTTACATGGCTTGAGTGTTCTTGGCATTGTTAGGAAAAAACACGCATGGAAGGAAAATTGAAACTAGGGGGATTCAAAACCAAATCTCCTTCATATAAAACAAAGATCTTTACCAGTAGACCAAGTAGTTTTGTTGAAAACTTTTCCTGAAACATTATACTTACTAGATGCCACGCAGGTTATTTATTATTATTATTATTATTATTCATTATACTTACTAGATGCCACGCAGGTTATTTATTATTATTATTATTATTATTATTATTATTATTATTATTATTATAAAAATGTTTTTATGCATATAAATAACATTGTATATGTATAAAAAAGTTTTTATATGTATAAATAACATTTTATATGTATTTATATGTATATAAAAACATTTTTTAGGTATAAAAAAGTTTTTACACGTATAAAAGTTTTTATTTGTATAAAAAGTTTTTATTCATATAAAAAGCATTTAATATGTTTTTATATTTATTTGTTAGATATTTTTATATTTGATTGTATACAATTTCTTAAATATATCAATATATTTTTTTGAAAATATAAATATATTTAAAAAAAACCATATTATACATAATAAAACCGTATTTATAAATAATAATAATAATAATAATAATAATAATAGCAACGTTCGTGAATAAATATTGTTTGGTACGTAAACTATCATATAGCTCCTCCTAGTATAGTAGTAAATATTAGGGGTGTGCGCGGTGCGGTTTGGTGCGGTTTAGAGTCAAAACCGCAAACCGCACCGCATATGCGGTTTGAATATTTTAGAAACCGCAAATCGCACCACAAATGTTCAAAACCGCGTTATGCGGTGCGGTTTGATGCGGGCGGTTTATGTGGTTTTGTTGCGGTTTGTGCGGTTTGATGAGTTGTTCAACATTAAATCTATCAAAAAACCAAAAAACTGACCCGGTTAAAAAAATTGATTACTTTTATTTCATAAAAACAAATACAATTTTCAAGTTAAATCGTTTTTAATAAATTGTGATTCATGCTACTATAGTTCGTAAGTGTCCCTATTATTGCTTTATATTGTCGTTATAGTTGCTATATTCTTGTAAACTGTGGGATCTTGATCTAATAGTGATTTAATGTTACGTTATAGATATTTGATTATTGTAAGAAATATATTTAAATACATCGTTTCTAAATCGTGATTTGAAGTTATAACAAAGTAAAAGAATATATATATATATATATATATATATATATATATATATATATATATATATATATATATATATATATATAACATGCGGTACGGTGCGGTTTGAACCGCGATTTTATAAATACAAACCGCAAACCACACCGCATAGTGCGGTTTGATAAAATGACGAACCACAAACCGCACCACGAAATTCTAAACCGCATTATACGGTGCGGTTTGGTGCGGTGCGGGCGGTTTGTGCGGTTTTTTGCACACCCCTAGTTAATATCATAGCTTGCTTTGTAGGGAGGAGACTTAGGTTTGAATCTCTCTACTCCGTCTCCTCTTTATTCTTTTAAAAGTATTGTATATGGAATTAAAGGCCTTACATGACACCAATCACAACACTCCACGTATGTATCAACATCTACTCAGTGCCTCCTATGTTGTGTAACCAGCTACAGCCAGGATTGGGGCAAAAATGAACCTACTTTCCGGTATTTTTTTGGTTTTAACGTATAAAAAAACGAACTTATTACACACTAGTACAGAAGATGTTTAATAAAGCGGTTTATTTTATTTTTTGATGCGGTTATTCAATTGCTTCAAAAAATATAGCATTATAAAATAGTGTTGTTTTTTGAGGCGGTTCTTAAACCGCCTTAGAAAATGTCCAAAACCACCTCGTAAAAATAGCTTCATAAATGATACTTATTTTTTGATGCTGTCCAAAACCGCCTTATAAATTATACTTATTTTTTGATGCTGTCCAGAACCACCTTATAAAATATAGCTTCATAAAATAGAGTTATTGAATTATTTTTTGATGCTGTTATTAAACAGCCTTAGAAACACAATTATTTTTTAATGCTGTTAATAAACAGCCTTAAAAAATAGAGTTATTTTTTGATGCTCTTATTGAACAACCTTAGAAAATAAACGGTCTTTTAAAATACAATACGAATTGCAACATAAAATATCATAAACTACTTGATTTACAATACAGAAACAAAAAAAAATCATAATAGATGTAAAGACACAAACCATACAAGAGATTCAAATTATCTTAATAAAAAAACACATTCTTTTCTAACCTTTTCATCCTTGTATGTATTTACAAATTGATATAATAACTTCAGGGATGTAAGTTGTTAAGGAAGTTAACTACAAAAGCATATTCAAGTTTTTTTAGATATAGATGTGTTCAGTTTCGTTATCACCATCTTCATACGGCCCCTCTTCGGTATCTTGCAGATTTTTGGAGATGATGCCCACCTTTGACTCTGTTACCTCACTTGGGTAGGAATTCAGAAGCTAATTAAATTACAAAGTAATTTTATCAAAAGGCATACAATCCATTTAATTAAAAGGTAAATTACATAGGTTAGAAATATTATCAATACAAAGGAAAAAACTTGCCTTGATTCAATTTTTGTAGATAAAAGACATGAGATTGTTACTTTTTTTTTTAGGTTTTTTCTATCTTTATATCTTCCCCTGCATAAATATGTGCTCTCCTTTGAACGTCACAAGCTTCTTTACCCAACCCCTTCTTTCTTCCACAACCTAACTTAAGAAATCAGAGCATCAGACATATAGATTAAGTAATTTTATGAATCAAAATTATAAATCAGAAACATACATGTTAGTCTTGACGTTGGGTTGATCGCGATGGACAAAGATGATTATAGTGGAGGTCGACTCCTCAAAGATTATTCAGATTTGTCACGAGTGAGAGGACCCAAGGATGCTGGTGAGGGCGGCAGTAGTCAATGATATTAGGGTTTGTGTGGCCAAATGAAATTAGATTAAGGAAATATAAAGGGGAAGAGAAAGGCATCGCGTGGGGAATGAAATTTTGGAATGAGCTTCAGCCCGGGAACAAAAATAAAGAGGGAACTCAATCCAAGACCGCATCAAAAAATACATTTGCTATTACTGTAGTTTTGGAAAACAGTATCAAAAAATACATTTATTAGTGCGATTTTTAAAAGTAGCATAAAAAAAATGCATTTATTACCAAAAGGCTTCTAGTCTAGCGGTATCCGGTGTTGCCCTCCCTTCTTGAAGTTGAGGGTTCAAGTCTCGTGAGGGACATATGTAGAGAATTAGGAGTAGTGTAGGAGTAGAATAGATTTGTCGTTAAAAAAAAAATGCATTTATTAGTGCTTTTTAAGAAAACATCAAAAAATACATTTATTATTAGTGCGGTTTTAGAAAACAGCATCAAAAAATATATTTATTAGTACGATTTTGAAAAACAGCATAAAAAAATATATTTGTTAGTGCGGTTCCTTGATTTATTAATGCTAAAGTGTTTTAATGGTGTGGTCATAAGGTAAAACCGCACCAAAAAAAAAAAAACCTCATCGCACTAAAAAATACGTTTTGTACTAGTGACATAACCAGATATTTTGTGTAAAATTGGGGCTTTTACGACAAAAATCTGTGCTCATATTTGGTCTTTTTCATTTAGGTTTTGTACTCTCTTTGCCCCAATGTTGTTCAAAAAAAAAAAACTCTTCTTATTTTGCGCATTTCTTTTACTTTATACAATGGTTATTAAAAAGAAATATTTATTCAAGTTAAATAGTCACTTGTTAATCTAATATATCAAATATTTCATATAATTTTATTATTTTAATATTATCAAGTTCACAATTGAAGAAGAAAATTTCAGACTCAGAGTACTAGAGTACTGTCCTTCCATTGCCTAATTTACTTCTGTTGCCTTTTAAGTGTATTTGTCTACGTTGGTAAGTAGCCGTTTCTATCATGGGCATTTTGAAAATCCACCTATGTGAATTCTTCTATCGGAATCGATGAAGGTAGGCCGAGAAATTTGTCTTTGCCCCAAAGTTGGCCCACTGGACAGCATTAAAACAACTTCAGACATGGTGGGTCTTAAAGAAGCTGGTGACTGAGTGCACATTAGAGCTATCTCCACGATCTTCATAACATTTTCTTCATCATATTCATTTGGATATAATGCTTCATCAATCAATTTGATATGTAAGCCTTCCTCGTATAACTTCCAAGCCTATCATCCAGAAGACCATGAAGAAAAAAAGTGGTAAAATATGATGCTTCTTCCTTTTACGCAAGTTTATAATAGAAAAAAAAACATATATATCTATCATGAACCTATTAAAAAATAAGTTGTAAAATATGATGCTTCTTCCTTTTCATGAGGAAAGCTTTAAGTTAAAGTCCATGTAGCTATATATATATAATCACATACACTATTTCGACTAAAATCCATATGCTTTTGCAAAGTAGTAAGTATATAGTAATGCTGAATTTCCAAGTATAGATTACATGATCAAGAAGGTATTTCATTTGAGGCCCACTATAGTTCACGTCGCAACACCTCCAGCCACTAATGACTTCAAGGGCCACAATTCCGAAGCTGTAAGTGTCTACTTTCTCCGATAAATGTCCACGAGTTGCATATTCTGGTGCTGTGTAGCCCCTATGATATAATTTAGTATGAAATATATTATAATCAACTGGATCTATAGTAATAGAACTTAAATAGAAACTTACATAGTTCCAGCAAACCGGGTGCTAACATGGGTTTGATCCTCTGGTTGGAACCTAGCCAACCCAAAATCTGCAATTTTTGGTTGGAATTCGTCGTCAAGGAGAATGTTGCTTGACTTTATATCTCTATGAATGATCTTGACATGGAACTCTCCATGTAGATGGGCGAGACCTCTTGCAATCCCGAAGATAATATCAGACCGTTGTTTCCAATTTAGAGATCCCTTTTTTTCACCTGTCGATGATAATTTTATAAGTGATGCAATTTTTACACCATCATGTTAATAATTATATCAATATGTTAACATAATAAACGTACCCCATAAGAACTTATCTAGACTTCCATGGGGCATGTATTCTAACACAAGGAGTAGTTCAGGCCCATCAATACACCATCCTAGTTGTAGAATAAGATTTCGGTGACGAACGTTACTTGTAAGCTTAACTTCATTTTGAAATTCCTTCTTTGCTCTTTGCCCCATATGGAGTTTCTTGACAGCTACTAGAACCCCGGTATCTACAGTGGCCTGGAGACAATTATTTTCACATTGTACTACATTAATTATCTCATGTCCACAAATTAGAAAGATAAAGATTATGTATCCCTTGCAAGAGATAATACACCTCAAATTATAAACGCCTGATACGTAATTCAAGAGTTCCGTTACCTTGAATACTTCGGCAAAACCACCTTTTCCTATTAAACACTCTTCACTAAAATTATTAGTTGCCTTTTTCAAGTCTTGGTAACTATAACTTCGTGCGCCTTTCAACTCCAATGTATCTAAAGAATCACATGTATAGTAGCAGATCTGATTAGTGGGGCAATCAAAGAAACAAAAAAAGATAAATTTAGTATATATCAAATAAAATAATTTCTCTTAAATTACCCTTTCTCATTAACTAAAAATATATACAAGATTACAAAGATAATTAACGACGAACACGCCATATACGAATATAAAGCCTAATATATATACTAATCCTAATACAAATAATCATACTTTCATCCCCACTCAAGAACATAATGAAATGAAGGCCTTTGGTGAAAATAATAATATATTGTAAAGAGTACGGGTGATACCACTTTGTCCTCCACAAAGTGAATGTCTATGTCAATATGCTTGATCATACGCTAATGCTGAACTGAATTATTCGATAAGTAAACCGCACTAACATTTTCACAATAGATAATAGTCACCCTATTAGTCGGGTGGTAGAAATCACGAAGTAAGTTTTAAAGTCAGCATGTTTTCGCCATTAAGTTTGCCAACATTCTTGTATTCTCCATCAAAACTTGAGTGGGAAATCGTACGCTAATTAATGCTTCGAGGACCATAAGAAAAGGTTGTGAACGTGAAAGGCATTTTACCCAAACGTGGATCATCATGTGGTGAAGTAGCTAGTCTAATCCACATCTGATAAACAGTGAGGCCGCGAGAGGGAAGCATAAAGATGTAGGTCATGAGTAATAATTCCTCGAATGTACATGAAGAATGCTTTTGCGAGTAGTACATGTAAACAATGATTTGTTGCATGACGTAAGTGATATCTATTATTACACAAGTACACAATCAACAAAACTAATTGAAATTAAAGAAACGAAATCCAATATATATATATATATATATATATATATATATATATATATATATATATATATATATATATATATATAATATACAAGAATCAATTTACAGAAAACATACTTGTATGATAATTACATTGAAAATACAATCACGAAATTGAAGAGATTAAGGCCTGCTTTGCAGTGTCCTAAGACAGAAATTTCCCCGGTGGGGATCTGTATAGAGGATACAACAATCAATCAAGATCTCCTCTTGATTCTGACGAAATTCATTATGTTCCTTTCAATTTTTTTTGTGGAATATGAAATTATATGAGGAATTTTTATGTGATTTTTCTGAACCCGAAATCTTGTCTTTGGTGATCTATTTATAGATATAATTTGATTGTTTTTCCCTCCAAAACTACCAACCGAAAATAACTGTCAAGACAGTTAAAACGAATTTAAAAGATTTGTTTAATATAAAAATAAAAGTCAAAATCGGAATTAATATATATAAAATAATGTAACCACTCAATGAGACCCCAAGAGGCCGAAGGCCCAAGGCCAATCTTTTGGCCATTAAATATATATATATATATATATATATATATATATATATATATATATATATATATATATATATATATATATATATATATATATATTAATCTAAGTCTTTCAAGACCAATTTGACTAGCTCAATCACCAAATTCAACCCAATCCCTTTAGTCCATGTCTTTGATCTAATTGGTAAACAACTAGTAGGAGGCTTTTTAAGGGAGTATAAGTTTCCTCTTTCTTCTAATATGGGACAAGTCCCATAGACAAAGTTTTCATTTAGCAAAGTTCCAACAATATCGGGCACTGTTAAAGTCAGGCATTAAAGGGCCCCAACAAGATTGTTATAATGATTTGGATGCAGTACAGAGGACATGTGTTATCGTCTCCACTATTCTAAAAATATATTTTTCTGAATTTTTGACCACCGAAGGGGCTCCAAATTACCGGTCAAAGATGATCAAAATCGTCGGAAAGTTGGCCAGAAAAAACCAGCCAGAGAAATCGTCGGAAAAGGTGACACTATAGTGGTGACGTCATCAACACTGTAGAAGTTATTGTACAAAGTTCTGAAAATTGTAGATTGGCCTCAGTTCTTCCAGAAACTGCAGTTTGGCCACTATGTTTGGTATTTTTGGTCTCATTTTCTCAGAAAAATTTTACTTTAGCCCCTTTTACTTTTATATAAGTTTTGTTTTCCCATTAAACATCTAAAACATTCATATTGATCTCCATACTTTTTAAAAAAGTTGTGTGGTTGTGGATGCCCGGGTATTTCCCAAGAATGACTACACCAAACTCGTCATCGTCTCAACCGAAAGTTGAAAATGTTTAAAGGACCGGGAAAGACGTTAGTGTTAGGTTTCACTATCCAATGCTCATGAAGACGAATTACACAGTGTGGTCCATAAAAATTCAAGTGAATTTACAACCACAAGGAGTGTGTGATGTAATTTAAAATGTAGATTCGGACAAACGTAAAGATCGGATGGATCTTGTGAATATTTATCAAGCAATTCTAGAGGACATACATCTGATGTTAGATGAGAAGGACACAACTAAAAAAGCATGGGAAACACTTAAGATGATGCACATGGGAGCCGATTGGGACAAGGATGCTAACGCTCAAACCTTAAGAAGTGACTTCAAGGTGATTCAGGTGAAAGATAATGAATCAGTAGATGATTTTGCCATGAGATTAAATACTATTGTGACCGGTATTCTTTCTTTAGGCGAACAGATCAAAGAATTACGGTTGTGAAAAAGTTTCTATGAGCCATACTGATACGATTTATATAAAATAACATCTATCGAGCAATTCGGAGATTTGAAAAATATGACGGTGGAAGAAGTTGTGGGTCATCTTAAAACCCATTAAGAGAGACTTTGAAGCTATGGAGAAATAGAAGGAGGACCTTCTCTATTGCTTACACATCTGTCGAGTGGGCATCTTGTTTGAAGAAAACTGGTGAGAGAAACTCGTCAAACACTTGAAGAGGACGAGGAGGACATGGTAACCGGACGAGGAGGACATGGTAACTGAGGCCAGGGACAAGGCCGAGGTTGTACACTTGGTGAAGAATGTGGTTGTGATTCCAATACAAATCAGAATGACCATAATCCTTCTCGAAAGGATAAAAGTAAAATCAAATGTTTTATTTGCTAACAATTTGGGCATTATGCTTCGGAGTACCCAAAAAAGAACCGAGATGAGGAGGCCAACCTCACTCAACCGAATGAAGAAGAACCTATTTTGATGATGGAAGTATCACAAGAATATGCACACAAAAGTTTCCTCTAAAAGATAAGATTTCTATTAATCTTCTTGCATCAGGAGAAAGTCGAGTCGAGTCCGAGGTATGGTATCTCGACAACGGTTTTAGCAGTTATCTAACCAGAGGCCGCTCAAAGTTTAGAGAACTAGATGATCACGTTACAGGTGACATGAAATTTGGGGATGGTTCGAGTGTCGCTAATTTGGGAAAATGGTTGATTTTATTCGATAGTAAAAATAGCGACCAAAGACTCTTTAATAATGTATATTTTATTCCAAGTCTAAAAAAATATTATTAGTTTTGGACAAATGACGGAGAAAGGGAGTCAGTGATAATGGATGGGTCGGATCTGGAATTGTTTGAAGGAAACAAAACTCTACTTTTGAGAGTTAAATGATCCCCAAACTGGTTGTATAAAACTCCTTTAAGGACCAGTAGACCAACTAGTCTTTTAGAAATAAAAGACAAAAACAACTTGGATATGACATTCTAGACTCGATCACATTAACTTTCTCGCCTTAAAGAACTTATCCGAAAAGAATATGGCAACCGGAGTCCCAAAGATTGAGCACCCAAATCAAGTATGTGAAGGGTGTGTTCTTTCCAAACAAACATGAATTTCTTTCTCGGATCACACGTTTTTTCGTGCTCAAAAACCTCTGCAACTTATTCAAAAAGACTATGTGGTCCGATCACACCTATGTCTATTGCAGGGAGTAAATATTTTCTTCTTTTAGTGATGATTTTAGTCGGTGGATGTGAGTTTACATGTTATCAGGCAAGTTTGAAGTGTTGAACGCTTTCAAACGGTTCAAGTTTATCGTTGAAATGAATTCGAGATATCAACTGAAGACACTTCGAACAGATCGAGGGAGAGAGTTCACTTTAAAAGAATTCTCATTATTTTGTGAAGAAAATGGTATTCAAAGACATCTTACATCACCACATTCTCCTCAAAAAAACGAATTTGTAGAAAGGAGAAATCGGATAGTTATGGACATGGCAAGAAGTTTGCTTAAAGGAAGAAATGTCTTAGGTGAGTTCTGGGGAAAAGGGTTGGACATGCAGGTTATCTTCTCAACCTCCTACCAACAGAATCACTTCCCGTCATGACACCATATGAAGTTTGGTTTGGAAAAAAACCAAACGTTGAACATCTAAAAGTTTTTGATTGTGTTGCTTTTGCTAAACTTGTAGGTGGTCACTTGAGGAAACTTGATGATAGAAGTAAATAGATGGTGTATTTAGGTGTGGAAGATGGAACTAAAGGCAACCATTTATTTGATCCGCAAGACTAGAAATTGCGTGTTTTCCAAGATGTTTTTTACCAAAAAAGAAGAAGAATGAAATTAATACAAAAACAAGAAGACGAGATCGAGACTCCCAAGACCTTTACCATAATAGAACCACAACCCCAAATACACCTTGAAACACCCCAAAATGAACCCAAAACCAACTCGGAATAACCAGACAGTCCCAAAATTGATACTATCCAAATTAGACAACCATATGGTGAATTTGAACATCCTGAAACAGCCCCACGCATTTCAATTTCAACCCATTTTCTTTAACCTCAACCCACATGGAAATCCATTCTAGTAAGATTAGGCCTAGGGGGTTACGTTCTCTAACTGGTATCTATTCGAATGTCGAAGATGTGTTCCTAGAACCTGGATAATTGTTAATGATTGCACCGGATTCGCCCTTGAATTTTAAAGAGGCGGTAACCTCTAAAGCATGGCAGGAGGCTATGCAAAGATAGTTGCATGCAATCAAGAAGAACAAGACATGGTAACTTACCAATTTGCCACCGAGTCATAAATTAATCAGTTTGAAATGGGTGTTTAAAGTGAAGAAAAACAACATGGGAAAAACAGTGAAACATAAAGCTCGACTTGTAGTAAAAGGATTTGTACAAAAGGTAGAGGTCGAATTTGATGAAGTTTTTGCACCGGTAGCATGACTTGACACCGTAAGGCACATCCTTTCCTTAGCACGACTTGACATTGTAAGGCTCATCCTTGACTTAGCACGACTCAAAAGACAAAATTATGATTGTTGGTGTCTATGTTGATGACTTGATCATTACAGGGTCGAACACCAACGACTTTGTTGTATTCAAGGAACAAATGAAGAAAGGATTAGAAATGAGTGACTTGGCATTACTTTCTTACTACCTTGGAATCAAAGTTTCACAAAATAAGTAGGGAATATCTTTGCAACAAACGACATATGCAAATAATATTTTGGAGCAATTTAGGTTGTTAGATTACAACCCGACAACCTCACCAATGGAACATAAGTTGAAGGTTAAGAAGGATGAATATGGTGAAAAAGTTGACCTACCTGTGACCAGACTTATCATTTTCGGTTGTAATTGCAAGTGGTTTCATGGAGGAACCAACCTCTTAGCATTTCCATGTTGTGAAACAAATCTTATGATTCATGAAAGGAACCACTGATTATGGACTCAACTATGGAAGAGGTCGTGAAATTGAAGATTTGGTTGGCTTTACTGATAGTGGTCTTGGAGGTGACCCTATTAATAGTAAGAACACAAGTGGAATGATTTTCTATCTAGGAAATAATGAGATAACTAGGCAATCCCAAAAGCAAAAGACTGTTTCATTGTCCACATGTGAAGTCGAGTTCATTGCAGCTACAACAGAAGCATGTTAATCCATTTGGCTTGCAAATCTCGTGAAGGATCTCACGGGACATCATACCATGCCTATCACCCTCTATGTCGATAATAGGTTAGCAATCACATTAATGAAAAAACTTGTGTTTCATGGTTGATACAAACACATTAACATTCATTATCATTTCATACGAGAATGTGTCGAACGCGGGAAAATTATAGTGGAATATGTCAACTCGAAAGATCATGGGGCAAACATCTTTACAAAGGCTTTAGCATACGTGAAACATGGTGAAATGTGAAATAGGATCAGCATGACGAATTTCAAGCCAAGTTTGGTTTATGGGGGGGAATGTGAGTGTAAACCTGACTTGGGTGACTTGGGTGTAAACCTGACATGAATAGCTGCACTACCATCTTTTGTTGACAAGTGAATGCTTCCTTTGTTGATATTAAAATGGTAGATTCGTATGTTCACATATTAAACACAGTAAATGGTACCACTATTAATTGTAGGCTCGTTTAGGTATAAATAAGAGCTCTAACTTCAGTTGTAGAGCACCAAAAAACAGAGAGTGATAGATAGTAATACTTAGAGTGAGTATTAGCCAAACGGTTGTTTATTTCTCTTGTAATAAAGTGTGTATCTTTGTTTTTTTTGTTCCATTTTGAATAAAAGTGTGTTTCAACCCAACATATACTACCGCCAAAACTTTTTTCTCTTCCATGAGCCATATGATGTTGGTTTTCAACAGCTAGAATAATTGGAGAGTATGAGTTGTCTGAATGAGTTGCATGGAGATTTCAACTCTATAGTTGGTTCATTCATTTGCACTTCAAGTAGCATCATTGACCTAGCTTTCAAGAACACGGATAAAAGTGAATTGGGGTGGATAAGATAGGAGATGTCGTCCAACTTTGGAGAGAGGGCATTGATGATATATGCAACTAAATTGTTTTTGGGTATGATACATCAATATTATCAACTAGGTTAGTAATAGTCTTGATATTACTGTAGCATTCGGTAATGATTGGGTCCTCGATGACAATATTGCGAAGTTCATTGTTATTTTGCATTTTTTTTGGCATACGTGTCTCTAAACAAGGTTTCAAGATTTTTCCAAAATTGGTTGTTAGTTACATTTCTCTTCTGAATCATCTGGAGGAGAGAATGTGAGATAGTATCGTAGATCCAAATCTTTACAATAGAATCAATAAGATTCTATTCAGATTTAGTAGACTTTTATGGAGCATTGTTGTTCGGCCTAACGAGATAACTAGAGACACCAAATCCATTGCAATGGATTTTAAAACATTCTCACTATGCATCACTATTTAGAAGATCTTGATCTAGAATGAGAAGAATGTATGCTTTAATGTTCACAATTTTGTAGGGTTTTGTAAGTAGACACAGTGTAGTATAAGAGAAGGGATCAAAGAAAAGGAAGAAGGAGGTCACACTAGTTTGAAGGGAGGTCACTAGCTAGGTCAGAAACTTGATACCATGATAATAAGATTATTTCTCCTAATTAATCCCTTCTCATTAATGAATAATACATACAAGATTAGAGATATTTTAGGGCTGGATAAATGATATACATACAGTAAAATCTAATAACATGGTAAATACTCTACCAAATTATCGCTAACATCCTCCCGCACAGACACACATGCACACCCATATACGAGAGAGCGTATGTGTATGTGAATGCATCATGATAGTAATTGAACCATGATATTAATGAGAATGTTCAAACTAGCTAGAGATCTAGTCATACAAAACTATTATAAGATTCACTAAATGACTCATATATAGTAAGTTTTATAGGAATATATATGTTAAAAATACTACCTTCTCTAAAAGCCTTGAACTTTTTCCATCGCCGATACCACAAGGATAAAGCAATTATAATCAGAAGAAGAGCTACACTGCTACTTACTCCAATGATAATGGCAAATATGCTTGAACTCTCTGTGACACAAATTGACCCAATACAATTCTCAATATTGTTATAGGGATAAAAAGATTGTAAACATGGAGATTTTTAAAGAAAGCAACATATAATTAAGAAAGTGCTCACCTTCATCTAGTAAAGGTATGAGGTTGATTGTCTGGTTATCTTGAAAAAATGGAAACTCCGAATACCTCATAAAACATCCAACATTAATAGCTCTTCCTTCAGCAGCAGGAAGACAGTTGTATAAACTATTATATGATGTACTCAAGCAGTCTTTGCAAATTACCTGGCTCACATTCTCAACACATTGTCCAATTGCATATAGTGTAGTATTACTGTCACCAACTTGCCTTTTGGATGCTGTGTAGAAATCAGAAGTTCTTGGGGTAGCAACTCGAATGTCTGATAATAAGTCCTCTACTGCTTGATTGAAGGTTGTTATTGACTGAAATGTTGACTCATTACCACATATTCCTAGTGGGGCGATAGAAGCATCTAAACTACCTTCTGGGTCATTATAAAATTGGTCGTAGTTCTCAAATCTTAAGCAACATAAAAGATGTATCAATAAAAATATACAAAAACATGGGAATCTTCTGTCAAACTAATTGATAAAATATAAAACTCTGAATTTATTAGCGATAAATACAATATCATTAATTTTTATTGATAACAGATTGAACTTTGTTACCACTATCAATATATGTATTATATTTACAGTTAGGACGAATCTCTTTGTATATGTATGTCGGGTCAAGGCCTGTTGTATTGTATTTATATCATTTGATGAGCAATTTTTCAGTTATGGTATATCGTAAATACTTTTTAATTTTTAAAGATGGAAAAAATTAGAAGACATATTTTAAATCTCGATAAAGATTTACATTTATGTATAAGGAAATTTATAAGTACATCCTTCTTTGCTTGCTATTACACCACCAAGAGAAAGGTTCTTAATTTACTATATATGTTTGTTCATAAGTTAATGGTTGAAAGAGACGTATAATACGACTAGAATTTTATATTTAAAACCCCTCTTCACATATAACTATTTTGACAAATCAATAATGACTGCTAGTGAATTTAATGACTATTTGAACGTTGACCAATATATAATTCACCATATTCGTCGATTTCATGTACACTGATCGATACGTGCGCATGTCAACTTTACAGTTAGAGATTTTTATATAATAAACAATATATGTAGTATGGACAACGCGTGGACATAATAATTAAGAACTGTATTATATCCTTTTAAATTTCTTACACATTTGATTAACATTGCTTTTTTACTACAATAACTTAGCATTATCGGCTATGTATGACAACTGCAAACAATGATTATCGATAAACAAATCTCAAACAGAACCTCGTGAAGTTAAAGCAATTCTATTTTATTTAATAATTTAAAAAGAACTGAAAGAAAAGTATTCACCTGAGAAAGCAGTTATCGAGATAGACAGTAGCACCATTCGCAGAACCACATGTTTCGACTACAGATACGGATACATCAAAGCAATCCAAACACCGGGCTGCTGAGAGATAGTTCCGGCACTGGGCGAGTGCATACACAGCATCGCCGTTTTCCAAGTTCTGGGCTCTGGCGTAATAAACACCAGCTTTCGACAACTGGCTTCTGAGTTGAGAAAACGAAGAGTGAAGGTTTCTAGAAAAACTTGTAGGAGACATCGCATCATTGCTGCCACAGTAAAATCTAAGGGGCGTGTTAGTATTGCTATCGTTGGTGCTGGATTGTGCAACTCCTACCTTCACAATCACTACTAATATAATTAGAACGGCCACCACTAAAGCTGGCATCCTCTTTCTCCCCACTTAATTTGCCCTCCTATGACCGTGTCTGCTAGGTTATATGGAAAATAATGCCGCAGAGAGAAGATAGGTATAATTCCACAAATAGTCCTGGGTTAATATATAATTTAAGGGGAAATGTGCCAAAATATTTAAGTCAACACCGCTGTATCACATTTTATGTTTTTAACTTGACAAAAACTGCGCTGCCAAATTACGATTTGTGAAATAAAAATATGGAAAATAATCATAAAACCAATTGATGTCGTTACTTTGTTGTGACAAACGGTTGATAATACATTAGTACAAAAACAATTTGTTGAAGCGGTATCCGGTGTTACTCTCTTTCTTTGAGATTGAGGGTTCAAGTCTCGTGAGAGATATAAGTGGAGATTTAGGAGAATTGTAGGGGTAAAATAGAATAGATTTGCTGTTCAAATTTGTTTTTTGCCAAAACTATAAAACAAAGAGCAATATTTCTAATATTCTGTATATTCATCTTCTTGGCAAAAAGCTCAATTTATACTTAAAGTTAGAGGGAAAAAGAAAAGGAAACAATCCTATAACAGGAGGAAAATTAATTAAAAGAAAATACAAGATATGAGATAATCAACGTGAATCAATCTCATATTTATCTTTATAGGGAAGCTCCCGACAACACACCCGCTCAAGCTGGAGAATGGATGTCAATCATTCCCAGCTTGTTAAGAGAGCTTTGAAAAACTCTCCCACATACGACTTTAGTAAGCATGTTAGCAAGTTGGTCTTTTGAGGTAACAAGAGGGAGACCAATTGTTTTCTTTTCCAGGTGATCCTTGATGAAGTGAGGATCAAGTTCAACATGCTTTGTTCTGTCATGTTGAACCAGGTTATATGCTATTTTTACTGCAGCTTCATTGTCACAGTATAGAAGCATTAGGTCACTATGAACAATTCCAATATCTCTCAAAATTCGTTTAATCCACAATAGTTCACACACTTTGTGAACCATCCCTCTGTATTCAACTTCAACACTTGATCGAGCAACCACTTTTTCTTTCTTACTTCTCCAGGTGACCAGATTTCCCTCTATGCATGTGAAATAGTCTGATGGAGACTTCCCATCTGTTTCTTGAACCATAGACCTTTTCCCGAGGAGCCTTTAAAATATCGTAATATTCTAAGTACTACATTCATATAATCTTCGCTTGGAGAATGCATGAACCGACTCACAACACTAACAACATAAGCAATGTCAGGTCGAGTATGAGAGAGATATATCAGTTTTCCTACTAACCTTTGGTATCGTTCCTTGCTTGTTGGTGTTTGGTTTGGACACATATTTAGTCTGTGGTTCATTTCGATATGAGTGTCTGATGGCTGACAGTCCAACATCCCAGTTTATGTTAACAGGTCTAGAATAGATTTCCTTTGACACATAGAAAATCCATTGTTTTGATCCAGCTAGCTCAATACCTAAAAAATACTTTAGGTATCCAAGATCTTTCAATTGAAATGTTGCTTCAAGGATTTTTGGAGGTTTGTCATTTCATCTAGATTGTTTCCTGTGACTAAAATCTCATGGACATAGACAACAAGGGCAGTTATATTGTTACCTTTGTGTTTAACAAACAAAATGTGGTCACATCACTTTGTTTATAGCCACTCTTTTTCATAAAGGTTGAGAATCTTCCAAACCATGCCCGAGGAGAATGGTTTAGGCCAAACAATGCCTTAGTTAACTTATACACTTTATTATTGCATTCCATCCCTGGGTGGATCCATGAACACTTGTTCTTCAAAATGCCCATTTAAGAAAGCATTTTTCAAATAAGATTATTTTAAAGGCCAATCTCGATTCGTAGCTATAGAGATGAGAATACGAATGGTGTTTATTTTTTATACGGAGGCAACGGTGTCTCCATATTCGATCACATATTTCTGAGTGTATACTTTCGCCACGAGTCTAGCCTTGTACATGTCTATGTTTCTTTGTGCATCGTGTTTGATGGAGTATATCCACCTGCATTCCAAAGTTTTCTTTCCTTGGGGAAGAGTCACAAGATCCCAAGTTTGATTTTTTTTTGTAAGGCATTCATTTCTTTATTCAAAACATTCTTCCACTTTTCTTCTGTTAATTCTTCTTGGACATTCGATGGTATGGGAACAAAAGAAAGTTACCCTATTATGAGAGCATGAGATTTAGACAATCGTTGCAATGATACATAGTTGTTGATAGGATATTTAGCTTTCGTGTTGAGATTAGCTTGGTACTGTTTTCTCAAAATTCCCATGTTTTGTCTCTTCGGGTATCTAGGTTCATTTTCTTATAACACAGAGGGGTCAAGAGCATTAAAAGGAATAAATATTACCTCAGGAGACTCTTGCGGCCTATCGTTACGTAGGGTGGAGTTTAGTGACCTTATATATTCATGAGGCTCTTTGATTTCTTCAACAATCGAATTGGATTCAACATAGTCTAAAGTTGAGGGGCTTGTTTCTTCTATCGATTTAGTAAATGGTTCGTTTTCACTCGAGTTGGTCATGAGTGTTTTCTTGATAATCATAAGTGTTTACTATTTTTAACCCCTCCCCCTCTAAAGGAAGTACTCATGACAAATGAAAGGAATGTTTTCATGGAACACGACATCTCTGGTAATATACATATTTTGTTTTTCTGGGTCATAGCATCTATTACCTTTTTGAAGGTTTTCATAACCAAGGAACATGCATTTGACAGCCGAGGTTCTAGTTTCCCTGTATTTTGGTGTGTATATGTGGTACACCCAAATACACTTGGTTCAAGATTCGAACAACTTGGAGTGGATTTGAGTTCATGGAGCTTTTCAAGGGGGGGGGGGGGGTGTAACATCCCAAAAACGTAAATATTTTTTTTAAATTCATCCATTCATAAGAAACTGATACCAAAAGATTAAATAAGTCACCGTATATCATAACATCAGAGTATAAATCCATAAAATCACTAAGTGCAGAAAAAACATGGAGTGATGCGGTGCGATCAAACCGGGCCCTTCCCCTTCGAACTAGAGGTACCTAAAATAGAAACTGAGAGTCGTAAGCATAAAGGTTTATGAGTTCCCCCAACATACCATATACAAATCAAATATGCTATACAACATACTGAACAAACATAATGCCAAGCATATCTGGGTGCTGGCCTGCCCTTCCGTCTATTTCAACCAGATACTTCCAAGCATATCTGGGTATTGGCCTACCTCTTTGGTCTATCTCAACCAGATACTGCCAAACATATATGGGTGCTGGTCTACCCCTTCGGTCTATTTCAATTGTATATAGGGTCTATTTCACCCCTATTACTACCACATAATATCATAGCAATAATGGTAGAGTTATCATACAAATACCAACACGACTGAAAATTATCTCTAAGACAATCATCATGTTATAACATAACTAGTGGGACAGCCTTGGTGCCTTCGACCCATGGCTACTGCGAAGAAAGACCCACCTCAAACTGTGGATGTCAAAACATACTCAGTGGATGATTCACGAACTCCTCTCCCTATCACACAAGCATAAAATCGTAATTAGTAATTAGGTCACAATCTAGCCCGAAGGTCCAAACCCCAATCCCTAACTTAAAACAAAAAGGTTCCTTTACCTTTTCTTTATTAGGTCTCCTCCCTGTAAGGCCCAATTCCAAAACAACCAAAAAGTGTCCAAGCCCAACCAAAGAGGCTTCTAAGGCCCAATATTGCTCAAATACACCTAATCATGGTCCTAAGCCCAAAATACTTTGTTATAACAGGTGGGCTTGAGGCCCAATTAAATAGATCCAAAGCCTAACAAAACCAGGAGCCCAAAATCCCTTTTTTCCCAATGCATGTGTACGCGTGATGTACTCTGCATATATGCCCAACGTATGCTGATATTGACTCAGATCCGGGGTGTCAGAAACCCAGTACACACAGTGTACATGGGACTATGCCCAGTGTACTGGTCAGCCAACCCAAAACCACCTTCTTAACTTATTTCATTAAGACCTAACACCCAAAACTTAGCTCCAAGGCTGTAGAAACGTCCTAAGCCATACAGTTGCAAACTTTATGCTTTTTCATGCATGAATGGGGCTTAAAACATGAATCAAGTCCATAAACACACTTGGTTTCTCCTAACACTTGCATGGTTGAGGCTTAACCATCAAGATCCAATTTTTATGACTCATAACACCTCCAGGAGCTCATGTGGATAGCTTATATGGATTCAAGTTTGTTAACTCCAAGAATCCAAACTATGGGACCAAAAGATGACATTTTCCATCGTAAAACTAGATCTAAGCATGCAATGTTCAAGGTTCAAACTTTATACCTTCAAAGAGTTGAAATTGGTGCCAAACTTCTGGATCTACAAGCTCCTTCCTTGCCCTTGCTTCTTTCCAAACTTCTTTCTTCTTCAAAACCAACTAATATCACAAAAAATCATCAAGGTAAACTCAAAAGTGCATGCAAGAAGGTTAGGGTTCAATTTTAACACTTAAAGAACAAGGGAGGCTGAGAGGGTGAAGCTTATTAGGGACTTAAGGTCTTTAAATAGGGTAAAAACCCTAAAAATTATGGCTTTCCCTATCATGAGTATGCCCAACATAACCCTACATAAGCCCAATGTATGTAGGCGATGTCCACGACCAAGGTTTAGCTAGTACGCTAAGCGTACTCATAGAGCGCGCCCAACGTACTAGCCAATTGACCATTTTTGAAAATATTTAGCCTAATACGGGTTGAAAAGGAAACTTACAATGGTTCGGATGATACATCGATATCCCGAGACATGGTTCTATTTAGAAGGTATGTTACAAATCAAACTTTTTCAACCCAATATTTCTTGTGGAACATTCATTTCAAATAAGGAAGCATGGACAACTTCGAGTGTTTGTGTATTCTTGCGTTTTGCAATACCATTTTGTTGGGGTGCATTAACACATGAAGTTTGATGTCGAATGGAGTTCATCTTGCAAAATTGTTATGTCTCATGATTAATATATTCACCCCCATTGTCAATTTCAAGAACTTGAATATCACTTTTATACTGTGATTTCACCATTTGGTATACTTCTTGAAACACATAACTTACTTCTCCTTTATATTTTAAGAGAGAAACCCACACCATACGAGCGCATTCACCAATAAATATTACAAAATAAAAAGCACTGTTTGGTGTAGCAATTTTGATTGGACCCCATACATCTAAATGAATAATCATAAAGGGAACATAGGTTTTATAAGAAGTTCAATGGTTTTCACCAAATCACATATACCGCATGTAAAATCAAAATCCTTTGCATATAGAAATAAATATGGTTTTAATTTCCTATAATAATTGAAAAATAGGTGCCCTAATCGCCTATACCAAAACCAAGCCAACTTTATTTCCTTCCTTCACTTCAGTATTAAGAGCCACACCTCTTCGTCCCTCCTCAAGATAGTACAACTTTCCTCATCTACTACCACAACCTAGAATCTGATGGCTCGTGATATCCTAGAATACACACTCATCAGACCAAAAAGTTACAAAGTAGATCAAGGTTCTTGTAATCTAACTAACAGATAATAGACTTGATGAAAAATGGAAAACAAGGATAGTATCAAGATTCATAGACTGAGATATTTTTGTCATTCCTTCACATGTTACATGAGCTATTCCCCTATTAGCGGCAAGAATATCAGATTGCGTTTGGGAATTAATTGATATAAGTTGAGATGGATCATTTGTCATATGATATATTTTTTTTCACATGAGTTGCGATGGGATTATAGGTCTCTTATGGTTTTTCGGTAGCAGTCGTACTAGCCTGTCCAATCTTCTTCCATGTTTTTTTTAGAAATGCCACCAATCCGGATACCCAATAATCTCATCACACCATTGCTTTAAGTGTCCTTCTTCACTACATTGAGTACAGTTAAGGGTATTTCACTTATTATTATAGCCTTTCACTTTTGTGGAGAGACTTCGTGTAGTCAAATTGACCATGCCATCGGATTCAACCTTCGGTTCTTCCAAGGTGAGTCTTTGATTTTGGTCCTTTCATACATATGCATAGCATGAATCAAGGTTGAGGGGTGGATCTTTTCATAGGATTTCACTTCGGTCTTGGTTGAACTTTGGGTTAAGACCGGCTAAAAGATATTTACTCGAAGACGAGTGAGAGTCTTGTGAAGAGATACTATAGTAGTGACATCACCATCATGATCTTGCTTCAGAATATGAGAATCAATTTCTTGAAAGATACTTATCAGTTCATTGTATTACGTAGGTAGAATTCTTCCGTTTTAACGCATGGTGAAAGACCTCTGGTTCAATTCGAATAATTGTGTCTCGTTTATGCCATCATAAAACGTCTTGGCAGCCGCTTCCCAAAATTTTTTAGCCGTCTGAAGTTTGAGGAACTGCTGCATCAAAGGTGGACTTATAGAATCAATGAGCCTACTCTTGACATGATGGTTATCGAAAACCCAAGCTTCCATCGTTTTTTCGCCAGTTGGTTTCGGGTTAGAACCAGTCAGGGACCCTAGTTTGTTCCTTGATCCGATTCCCATCTATATGAGTTGAGACCATAACGGGTAACTCTTATCAACCAAGATGATTCCGGATGGAAGCAGTACATCTTGTATTTTTTGTACAATGGCAGGAGGGTTTTTTTTCGCTCATGGTAAGGGGTTTTCGAGAGTAAGGAGGTAATTCGACTAATCTATACTTCCGTTATTGCTCTGATACCATGTAAAACAGAGAGAAATATTTCTAATATTTTGTATATTCATCTTCTTAGAAAAAAGCCCAATTTATACACAAAGTTATATGGAAAAAGAAAAGGAAACAATCCTATAACAGGAAAAAAAATAATTACAAGAAAATACAAGAAATGGAAGAATCAATGTGAATCAATCCCATATTTATCTTTATAGGGAAGCTCTTGACAACAAAAAACTACACCAAACAGTCCAGGAACAATATAGACTGCACCATAAAATGATGAAGACCACCCCAAAAAATGCAAACAACACCAAAAAAACATCCCACCGGAAACCAATCTTAAACCACCATCATCTTTACCACCTGTTTGCTGCTAAGAAAACAAGAATCACCAAGAGACACCACTTTTTCCTCCATTAACCACCATCGAGCATCTCTACGTTGACCTCCTTCACAACTGAGCATAAACAACAACTAGTTGACAACATCGCGATCTACCATACCTTAGCCGAAAACCAACATTACGACCATGAAGAACACCCAACATCCCTTGTTACCATTGTTTTTCACATCCCTTACCATCTTCACTTCTTGAAACGACTCCTAAATCTTGATGATTCTACTTTGCCTCTAGTTAAACATCTCGCCACCTCGAACCACCCTTATGCCACCTATCATCTCTACCAAGAACCGCCGAGAACATCATCAATACAGACATTGCCTTTGCAGGGAACCATCTACACACCACCATCTTGTAACGCCCATAGATTCAGTCTAGTCAATTTAGAGACGATAAGCATCAAAAATGACTTTTTTATAGATGATTATTTAGAATAAATAATCTTAACTAAGTTTTAATATATGTCACAAGGTTTTCGTACATATAAAGAATGCTAAAATCCAAGTTATAACAAAGAAGTTATGACTTGTCGAAGTTTCACAACAAAACCGACACGGCACTAGGAATCGTAAAAAGTGAGTTTACGATAAATAATCTTTAGACTTATGGGTCTAAATGAAAGTTGTACAGTAGTCCCCACTTACACGTGGATATAAAGAATGTCAAAAACGGAGCTTGTATGCAAAAGTTATGACCTTCTGAAGATGTAGCTGTCTGAGAGCATAACACGTGTCAAAAACCCTAATCTCACTGGACTCACGATGTGAGCATTATTTCTCATGACATGAGGAGTCAAAATGCCACTTTTAGATGCTAGAATTACATATGGCAAGTCTACGTTTAAGGCTGACGACGTGAGCAATGAATTCTCACGACGTGAGAGGCCAAAAATCAGCCTATAAATAGCCATTTTGACACTAAGCTTTCTTACACCTAACTTTCTTTCTCTCTCTCGCTTGCTAAAGCCGTTCTGTGTCCCGATCCCGACGATCACGAACCATTGACCGTTTCTAGTTAGATTCTATCTAGCCATGCTACAAAAGTGAGTGCATAGTTACTTTCATCTTATACATAGATATGATGTATTTAATATAAATTAAGTGCTATGTGTGCATATTATCTGTGTTCTTGATATCTATGCTGGATGAAAAAAAATTATACATGTTTTATTTTTCTTAAATTGTATATGTATTTTATAACAATAGTTATGATGGGTAAAAGATGGGTAGATTAAAGATGAGATAAACGATGAGTGATGATATATGAGCGATGATATATGAGATGTAAAATATGGTGAGAAGCGATGAGCCAAGCGATGTACCAAGCGATAACCCAAGAGATGGCCCCGTCATCTAGCAGATTATGGATGACAACCACGGACTATTCCAGACAGTCCGGTGGAACACTAGCATGCTCGCAACCTTTAGGTGTTGTTAACGATATGTTCACTCAGTGTACTCTAAAAACCCAATAACATGTATTGCGAGTAGACTCTCAAAAATAATACTATCAATAAATGAGATAAACCCTGGAAGCTATGGATTTAGCACCCTTTGGATGAACCCTGGCAACTATGGATTTAGTCCATATTGTATAAACCCTGTCGATGATGGACTTCGTGCGTATTCCTTAGGAAGAATCCATAGGAATGAGTGATAGATGATTCTTAGGGTAGATCCTTAGGAAATAAAGAATATAATGGAGACGGGTAACTGGGTTAATTGTTTGATGATAAAACATAATAACTTTATTATTGTGGGTTGATAACCCTATGTACTTACCAGGTTTTCCAACTTGACCCACTCAGTTTATTTGTATAACAGGTGTCAATATGAAGCTACATTACACCAAGAGATTAAAAGAGATGTAGATCACTAGTGTAAATGAAAGTACAATCAGTTTATGCTTATGTTTTTGTATTGATGATGACATCCCAAAGTTTTAGTATCAATAAAATACATTTCTTCGGAAATGCTTTGATAATATATTTATCATGTTTTCTAGGAACACATTCCGCAATATATTTCTTTAAAAATATTCTCTAATTTTCGAATAAAGAATAAACAAATCAATCTTTTATGGCCGTGAAAATGGGGATGTCACAGTTAGGATCAGAGCATTTGTTTAAGCGAACTAGGAATTTGTAGGATTTCTAGACTTAAACTTAGAATGCTAAGCGATGATCGTGAGGAGTGTATCTAAAATTTTTTAGGCAGTACACCTAATTTGACACATGCACTAGCTTACTTTAGGATTAGATGCGTAAATTGCTTTTATGTGCTAAATGATTTATGTTATAGTCGTATATGCTTTATGATGCTATTATTTCATCGGATCCATGGTCTATTGCCAATCGGATCTGGAAATTTTATGTGTTTAGATTTCTAAACGTTTAATTATGCTATTACAACTGACATATAACTTTTCGAAGTAATAAGGAGATTTATACGTCTATCGTAAATAAGGATTTCCTATCTTAAATTCTCATCTCGGTACACCCAACATTTGCTTTGGTGTACAAAACATGATGGTGAATACAGACTAGGAAATATCTAAGGAAGACGACAACCTGAGCCTAACAATGTGATGGGTCATGTATCGGTCGTTGCGCCTACACCCGAACCTATCACAATGGTAGAAGTTCACGAAATGATGTGAACCATGATAGACTGAGAAAATAGAGGAAATGAGATGGCTTATGATAGTGAATGACACTTATCAAAAGATATCATAAGAGAGGTATCTTTCCTTTAGAATGCATCTAATAAATAACACGTATAGTACGGGAGAAGTACACTTTCGATTGGCAGAAAGAAATAACTTTTGGTCTAATCCATGAAGTTATTCCATCATCTAGAATTTCCATCACCAACCGAGTTGAAGTATAATTGATGATCGAAGATACACATGGAAGAAGTCCTAGTAGAGTCTAGGGAAAATTATATGATTATTCAGACACATTCATATGTGTTAAATTGTTTTGTGATTTTAGGATATAAGAACATGGGGACTACGAGACAATACTTGGGATGAGTATGAGTATGTGTGAAAGGTAGTAGAGGCCTATACTACCGGAAGCACATGACTTGCACTTGGATAAGGGAAAATCACAACGTTACTAAAAAGCTAGTAATTGATTTTGTTTTGTTCAAATCTGTCGTTACCATTGTTTCGATAATGACTAAGAAGATGATTATTTTTCCAAGCCTAGTGGTCATATCAAATCGAGTCCGACAAAAACGAGTATGTTACATGGTTTAGAGAACCAAGATCGATGTAACATCTGACTTAAGCTAGAAGATTGAAGTGAAAGATAATCGAAGCAATCAATAGAAGTGTCATGACCATTATTTAAGTAAGAGGTCTATAGCAAGAAATTCTACATGCTAAAATGTGATTATATCATATTAGAACATTAAAGAAGGTAAATTCCATTCTAGAATTTGACTCTAAGAGACCTGAGTCTAAGCATTGCATCATATGATGAGAGGTCATTAGAACATGACCCATGGGTTGTTATGATAATCAAAGTAAATAATTTCTCTTAAGATTAGTCTGTTTAAGAAGAAGAAGGAGTCTCCAACAAGGATCGATTTTGTAACTCGAAGGATACGATTGAAATTCCAATATATAGGATAAAGAGCGAGTGTAAGATTGAGCATCGCCTGTAGTCAAGAAGTCCAAGACTTAGATATTGATTCGAAGGAACATAGAAGCTACGGTTATTACCTAGGATAAAAAGATAACGTATGGAGTCATTATACAAACCCTGTTTCGTTTATGATTCTGGGATGTAATCATCCTAAGGGGGAGATAACTATAACGCCCACAGATTCGGGCTAGTCAATTTAGAGACGATAAGCGTCACAAATGAATTTTTTTATAGATGATTATTTATAATAAATAATATTAACTAAGTTGTAGTGTATGTCACAAGCTTTTCGTACATATAAAGAACACTGAAATCCGAGTCATAACAAAGAAGTTATGACCTGTCGAAGTTTCGTGACAAAACCGACACGACACCGGGAATCATAAAAAGTGAGTTTACTATAAATTACTTTTTAGACTTAGGGTTCTAAATGAAAGTTATATAGTATGTCTCAACCTATGCGTGGATATAAAGAACGTCAAAAACGGAGCTTGTATGCAAAAGTTATGGCCTTCCGAATATGTAGCGGTCTGAGAGCATGACACATGTCAGAAACCGTAATATGACAGGACTCACAATGCGAGCATTATTTCTCACGAAATGAGGAGTCAAAACGCCACTTTTCAATGCTAGAATGCAGATGGCAAGTCTACGTTTAAGGCTCACGACGTGAGCATGATTTCTCACGACGTGATAAGTCAAACGAAAACTATTCAAGCCTAGAACGTGCATGGCGAAGCTACGAGGTGATACAGCAATGGCTCACGACGTGAGCAATGAATTCTCATGACATGAGAGGCTAAAAATCAGCCTATAAATAGCCAATTCGACCATAAGCTTTCTTACACCTAGCTTTCTTTCTCTCTCTCATTTGATGAAGCCATTCTGCGTCCCGAACCCGACGATCATGAATCGATGACCATTTCTAGTTAGATTCTATATAGTCACACTACTAAACTAAGTGCATAGTTACTTTCTTCTTACACATAGATATGAAGTATTTAATATAAATTTCATGTTATGTGTGCATATTATCTGTGTTCTTGATATCTATGCTGGATGAACAAAAGTATACATGTTTTATTTTTCTTAAACTTTATATGTATTTTATACCAATAATTATGATGGGTAAAAGATGCGTAGATTAAAGATGAGATAGATGACGAGTGATGAAACATGAGTGATGATATATCAGTGGTAAAATATTATGGGAAGCGATGAGCCAAGCGATGAGCCAAGCAATGACCGAAGCGATGGCCCCGTCATCTAGCAGAGTATGGATGACAACCATAGACTATTGTAGAAAGTCTGGTGGAACACTAGTAAGCTCGCAACCTGTACGTGTTGTGAACGATATGTTCAGTTTGTGTACTCTAAAACCCGATGACATGTATTGCGAGTGGACTCTCAAAAATAATACTATGAATAAATGAGATAAACCCTAGCAACTATGGATTTAGCGCCCGCTGGATGAACTCTGGCAACTATGGATTTAGTGCATATTGTATAAACCCTGGCAACGATGTACTTCGTGCCTATTCCTTAGGAAGAATTCTTAGTAATGAGTGATAGATGATTCTTTGGGTAGATCCTTAAGAAATATAGAATATAATGGAGATGGGTAATTGAGTTAATTGTTTGATGATAAAACATAATAAATTTATTATTGTGGGTTGAAAACCCTATTTACTCACCACGTTTATCAACTTGACCCACTAAGTTTATTTGTATCATAGGTGTCGATATGAAGCTAAGCTACATTACACTGAGAGATTAAAAGAGATGTAGATCACTAGTGTAAATGAAAGTAAGGTCTGTTTATGCTAATATTTTTGTATTGATGATGACATCCCATAGTTTTAATATGAATAAAATACATTTCTTTGGAAATGCTTTGATAATATATTTATCATGTTTTCTGGGCACAAATTCCGCAATATATTTCTTTAAAAATACACTCTGATTTTCAAATAAAGCATAAGAAAGTCGGTCTTTTTTGACCGTGAAAATGAGGATGTCACACATCTCCTACATATTTCTGATCCATCACCCTTATTCCAACTTAAACAACCAAACATAAATAAAAAAATAAAAAGGAAGAACAAAAGAAATTAGTTTATTATCGTCTCTACCACTAACCACCGAGTAAAATGGCCACAGATACCGTGGCTTTGCCGAGAACAATCAAAATACCACCATCTCTTACATATTTCAAATCAGCCAACTTATTTCACCTTAAACAAACCACACATTAATCAGAAAAAGAAAATATAGGAGAAAAAAATGATATATATATATATATATATATATATATATATGTATATATATATATATATATATATATATATATATATATATATATATATATATATATATATATATGCTTCTGTTTTCTATGAAGGGGGAATAGCACACATATTTTATTGATGTGTTCTTAATATTTGTTAATACAGTTTATTAAAACGAACATATAGGACGAAAACAAAAATATAGGACGAAAATGAAAATTAGAATAAAAGTTTTAGAGGGAAGTGAAAAAAATTTATTAATGTGGTTCTATATCTTTTTTTATGCATTTTCAATTTTTATAAATATATTTAATATTGCGGTTTTGAAAAACGACACCAACTAATGCTTTTCTAATGTTTTTTACTGCGGATATCAGAAAATCGCTCCAACAAATGTTTTAAATGATGTAGTTCATTTGTTTATTAATGTGAAAGTGTTTTAATGGTGTGGTTTTAAGCTTCCACTGCACCAAAAAAAACTCACCTCACCATTAAATATGTTATGTACTAGTGATATGCAAGATTCTATAAAGCTTTCTGCAGCTTTGACATGTGTTCAAAGCTTGCACCTACTGCCCCATTTTAATAATATGTTACCTTCAGTCATATATCTATATATATAATTAAATTATAATAGAACTGTATATAGAATTAATAATTATATACAAAATTATCGCCTTAATTAAGTCACGCCTTACAAACAATATGACTTGTCACGACTCATAAAAACTTGAGAATTGACATTGACGCCAAGTATAAACGATATTACTAGAAGATAATTCTATTTTTGGTAGATAGTTTCAATATTCCTAGTATTTAGTATCTATTATTGTATTCTTGTAAATTAGCCTTATTTGTTACCCTTCCTTCATGTATATTATGTATCATTTTTCTCTTAAGTAACAAGGTTTGATACTTTCATATGGTCTCAGAGCATCATCGGACTCTCTAAGATCTGCGCTTCCCCATTTTACCAATTTACTCATCTCTCTATCTATTGAATCATGACCATTACACAAGAAAACTCAAATTTTTCTTCCTTTCACTACAAGAAAAATAACCTTTTACGACGCGCAAACAATGACACTCGTTGATTTATGTTACGCAAATGAGAGTGACATTAAAAAAGTGTTATCTCTTAAAAAAAATTTAAGGATTTAAATCACGCATTAATGCGTGCCCTTAAAATAGTGTCAAAAGAAAAAAAAAATTAAAAACACGGAGGGCGCTGTATCTTAAATGGGCGTCCTCTGTAAGTGTCGCTTTATAATTTTAATGAACGCGCGTGTTTAGTAGATACGGGGGAAAATTAAATCCCCAAAATTTTGAAAACCCGCCTTGTTCTTTTCTACTTCTTTCTATCTTTCATCTTCGCAATCATCATATCTCTACTCTAGTGTCACTCTGAAGATCAACAAATTTCAAGCCCTAGTCTCCCTCTGAGACAGAGACGAAAAGAGAAGAAACATGAAGAATGCACCTATAGTTGTTAAGACTTATGATGGTTCTCAAAGCTTCTCAAAGCTTTTGATAAGAACACCGACTCAGATGCTTCTCAAAGCTTTTGATAAGCACCCTGCCGCCTTTGCATACCGAAACATCGCATAATCTTCTGTTTATCCACTTGTGTTTCTTGCAACAGGTGTATTTTTCATTCTCTAAACCTCACTCCATATCTCGATTTGATTTTTAGCCCTAATTTCAATTCCTAGATTTTGCAGATGCTCGCACGCCTTTTTTCGGTCATCCTTCTACCTTGGTGTTGTTTATTTCATCGGTCATTCTGATTGGTCTTCTTCTTCATCACCACCTACTGAAAGACTCATCGATTTTGGCGATTATGGCTTCTGTGATTCTCTCCTCTTCGGCTCTCCAATCTCCAATTTCACTCTAAAAACATCGATTGAACTTCTTGCTTCATCTATCGTCTACCAAAAATAAATGTTGATTGCAACCACTTTCAAGCACGATGCCTCTCAACTACACATCCAGAACAATAACATACATCATTCTCAAACACCCCCCTTAGCTTCTTCATTATTGTCGATGTCGTGTGATTTCTAGGGCTCGCAACAACCTCCTCTATCTTACATTGAAAATCATTTCCCCCTCCTATCGCTGACCCTTTTGGAGCGATTTCTAGGGTTTAGATCAACATTAACCCTTATCGATAATCCATATGATGCACTCATTGCCTTTCCTTACCTTTCGAGAATTCTCTTGATGTACCAGCTGAAGCAATTTGGTTTAATACATATGAAAGATGTCACCATGCTGGAAATCCATTTGTCCTTCCTTCTTAGGTAAATCATTCGTCCTTCCTTCTCAGGTATTGACTGCAGGTTTTGTTTAATTTTCTTTCAATTAATTCAGATTCTCATGTTAATCCATACAAAAGTAATGTCCAGGTTATGAATCTGATGTCGAACTAAATAATTAAACTCATAAAGTGATCATTTGTTAAGCCGTTTTAAGCAAAATCATCTTTCAAGATTAGGAATCTCATATTGGACTAATTGATTAATCTCAGAGTGAATTAATTGAGTTGTTGGAAACAAATTTAATGCTCAAGGACCTCATATACTAAGGGCAAATAATATCAACATCTTTCTAGGATATTGTAACTATTACTAAGGGCAAATAGGTAATTTTGGTGCCTGAAAAGATATTTTTTTTGTTTCAGGAATGCTCAGACGACCTACTGAGGTGCTTGGGAAAGTACACGTAGCTACAAGGATGCGGCCTGTAGCCCTGCAGAAGCTTTATGGGATTTAGCATATGGGGTTCCAATGTCTTTACTTCCATTTGTAGTAAGCAAAGTTGATGTGTGATGCAAAAGCTATTCTGACTCTTCTTGATTGAAGCATGTGTAGTCTGAACTTTCAAGCACTATCAGTTCATTTATATTGTTTGGTCATACTTCCCTTTGACTTTAATATTTATATTTTCCTTCATACCCTTTTGTTTTTGCTGCAGACTCAAGTGATTGCTACAACAGCTGCTGGTGTTGCTGCTTATGGATTACCACCAAAGGTTTCTAAAGCAGAAGCAGAGAATGTTGCTCAGCATTCTGTAGCTTTGGTTGACTGCAATTGTGGTGTTAATGCTTGTTGAAGATCATTTACCCCTACAAAGCAGGCTTTTTAGTTTCTCCCTCATTCAAGGGGGTTCTGGTTCTTCTCTTCCATCTGTGGTTCGTGTTGGTAACAGCACAAATCAACCCATGTTGCATCTTCAGGTAACGAATTTCCACTGTTGTCACCTTTTGTTGCATCTTCAGGTAAAACTCCTGGATTATCCTCAAACTGTTTCCTTCTCATATTCATTTTATTTATTTCCCATGTCAAGAAATGAATGATTGAGAAGATTGGATTCAACATCAGCTACTACCCCAATTGTGGCTTTTGAGATTACGTGAATGTCTTTTATCCCATTAAAATCTTTGTCAATGAATTTGACAAGTTGTGAATGAAAAAGAGAAGGGTTAAATTAGATTATTAATTAGCAAGAGATCAATGAAACTCGGGTTTCATATTTGTATATAATTACAGAGGGAATGTGCAATTTCACATACTTCTTTGTTACGAATCCTGTGTAATTTCCTAACAAGTGTCTCCCCTGAAGCAAGTGCCTCGGTTAGTTTCTGAGCTTTCCCTTCTTCTTCTGATAATCGTGAGAAAATATATAAACAAATCTTGTTAGTTAAACAAATAATTGAAATGAATGTACGCACAAAGATTATTTTCAAGAAACGAATTATAGAACTGAAATTTCTGTGAAAAAACAAAGATCCATCAAGTTCTTGAACATCAAGGTTATAATCAAACAAGCAAAACTACAGGTTTTTCTTTATTCTCGTTGTTTTCTTTCATAAGATCCAAGCTATATATGCTATTAGAAAAGTTTATATATCGTCCCATACTTTTTCTCTTGTTATCTACAGATGATCCATAGATGCTGGGATAGGAATGATATTAAATTGCAGCAATTAGAGCAATGGAGATAATGGATGATCATTCTGTAAGTGTAAAAAAAATCTCTTCTTATTACATGCATCTCTTGGTGATTGATTATTTTAGTGTTGACTCCCAATCCATAGATGTTGGGATGATTTCCAGATGTGGCATGAGAGTTGCAAAATAAGAGCTCAAGCCACCATTCTGCTTCATCAATTTCTGAGTTTCACTTTTGACAATTGTTGAGGATCATGTTTTTGGATGGTTTCCAGATGTCACCTATGTGAATTCCTTGTTTTACCCTTTATTAGGCCATCTAGACAAAAACTATAAGACTTTTGCTTTAATAGTATCTGGGCCCATCAATACTCAATTCGTATCATTACTCATGCCTTCCAAAAAGTCTTGTCCTCAAGACTTGTTTCAAGAAATTGGATCGGAATTGCCCATGCTTCCTCCCCTGTAGCATCTTCAGCCAGACTCCCTTTCCACCAAGATAACCACCAATCAACTTGTTCCCAGCAAGCAATGATAGAACAGGAAACAAGAAAAATGATGGGAATCCTCCAATCCGAAGCACTCAATTCCGGTTATGATGCAAAAGGATGTTTTAGTAAGTGTTTCAAGTTTTTTCTTTCAAATTATATTTTTTAATTTAGTCAAATAACTTTTTTTATTATTTCATTTCATTTTAGATATTGGACTTCCATCAGGAAGTCACTTTTTCAACTTCAGGCTGAAATAATTATTTGTCTCCAAAGGTTAGCAACTCAATCAATAAACGAAGGTAATATTTAACTATTTAATTATTTATTAAATAAAATATATTACGTTTAAGCCCTTTTCACGTGCTTATTTTAAATTTGTAGATTTGTTTTTAGGAAACATTTTATATTTATTTTTGGAAGCTATTTGTTGTAGGGCACTTTCTTTTCACAAGGCACAATACCTTATTTTTCAAAAGATGGTATATTTATTATGGAATCTCCATGCAAGGTATGATTTGTAACATATATTTATTTTGCATTTTGATGAATATTAAGAAAATGTTGAATTGTTTTTTGGGTTTGGTCCAAGGGCAAAATGGTCATTTTTGAAAAAAAACTAACAGCCAAAAAGTAAACCCATCCAAGAGAGGGACCAAACTTGGAATGAACCAACATCATAAGGACCTTTTTTAGAAAAATATTTATTTATTTATTTATTAATATTATATAAAATATAAATAAATAAATAAATAAATAGTAATTAGGATACCTTTCTTCAACATTGTTGTCCACATAAAATATTAATATTACACCAAAGAGAATGGTGCTTGAAAAAGCCCCAAACAGAAAATGGCTAAACTTACTACAATCATGTCCCACATGGCTACAGGAAACAGAAAGCAAGTGGCAGATGCAATAGTTATAGCATGAAGCCTTCTTTCTAGTTGTTTCTGCAAATTAAAAATATATGTTAAATCATGTTTTAGTTATTAGAAATTTAAAAAAAAAATGTTTCAAGGTGTTTAAATACCTTGAGTGAGATACGTCTTATGTTGTGTTTACAGGGATGATGACAAGTAGTTTTGTGTTGTGTTTACAGGGTTGATGAAAACGAATAGCTCTGAAGTTAGAAGTGGAAAAGAAAGCTCAAGCCGAAAGAGATAAGATACTGAAAATGCAAGTCTTGTATTCTTCATTTCAATTGTTAGTATGAAACATATAGTAGATTAGATGAATGCAAATTTATATACTGTAAGAAATAGAATTGTATGACATTAAAGTTTATGCAATGGATTGTATTTTTCTGTATATGGTATTTTATTTCTATTATGACACATTAAATGCAAATTTAATTTAAAAATTAATAAATATATAAATATATATTTTTTTGAATATCTAAATTTACGATACGCAAAAATGTGTGTCATCTTCATTTATGACATGGCCTTTCTTGACAGGGGCTTTCATGATACGCATTGCGTGTCATTAGCACGCGCGTCATAAGGTTACGACACGCGAATGCGTGTTGTCTTCCTTTATGACAGGGCCTTCCTTGATACGCATTGCGTGTCGTAAACGCGCGTCGTAATTGCGCGTCGTAAATGAGCGTCGTAAATGCGCGTCGTCTCTCTTTATGACAGGGCCTTCCTTGACGCGCATTTGCGCGTCGTCTGAGCCTTTTACGACGCGCAATGAGCGTCGTAAAAGGCTGTTTTTCTAGTAGTGTTTACTCTCAAATGTTAATCCTCCTGGAAACAACATAACCCCATTTCTTTTCGTGCTACCTGAAACTTAACTCCACCAATTATATGGGTTGGAAAACACATGTAGAAGCTTATTTTCATTGCCTTCATGGACTCGATCTTTAAAAATTCATTAATGACAATCACCTAGTGCCTCCATCAACCACTACAACAGATAGATCTGTCATCCTACAGAAGGATTTCTCACTTTGGTTCTGCCAAGATAAATTGTTATTTTTAGCTCTAGTTGAAAGCCCATCAACACTGATGATTCCTTTGGTTAGAAAAGTCATATCATCTTTTAAAGCTTGGAAAATTTTGTTTAATACTTACGCTTCACCATCAAGATGACATATCAAATAGTTGCAACATCATTTTAAGAAATGCATCAAAGGCTCTAACCAGTCCATTAGTAATTATATGCAACAAATGAAAACAATTGTTGATGAACCGGTAATTCTTGGATAGAAATTGGATCATGGAGATCTCATGCATACCATCCTAGCAGGACTCGATCAAAAATCTTATAATCCGATCCTTGATGCAATCTGTGCACATGACACCTATTGTAACATCCTATTTTGAGAAGTTTATTATTCCCGGATTTTGGACAACAAATGGATCAAATAAAGCTCTTGAGATTCAAGGGACTGGGGTTTAGACCTTATTGGATGATGAAAATGTTGGTTAACCGATTAAAGTCTTGGTTTGTGTCTTGGAGTTAAAGCGTAAAATAGGGAAAGTGATGTTTCAAACTTCTTTAATAAATTAAGGACTTTATTTCGATGTTTTTTAATTCAAAAGTAATTAGATAGGGTTTTGGGGCTCATCATTTCTGTGCATATAAAGAATGCTGAAAACAGGGTTGAAACGAAGAAGTTATGGTTGTTTGAAGTTGGAGTGAAATTTGGTGAAAACCCGTTCTCACAAAGTGAGAAGTAATTCTCACGACATGAGAATCCTCATTAGGTGAGAATATATTCTCACGACATAAGAACTATGCAGCCCATAGCCCACAAAATTTGTAGGTTTTTCAAGGTATTTAAAGGTAATGATTCATGTTTTAGGGTATTTTCTTAGCCTCCATCATATCTAAAACCTCCTGGAAGAAATTCTAGCCTCCATTTTCAAAATTTGAGACTCCCCACTCCCCTCTCGTCCATTTTTGGAGTTTTCAGTAGTTTTGGAGCAATTTTTCATGTAAGATTGATCCTTGATGCTTGGAAATTGAAGATCTCAACTTTCACGTAATTTCTAGAACTTTTTAAGTTATAAAGTTCCAAACTTTTATTGCATTTCATCTTTGGATCTAAGTGTATTTTTGTATTTTGGTTCATTCTAATGAGTTTTGGGTGAGAGATGGGAATAAAGTTTGCAATATTATTACTCTCCAAGGTCCCAAGAACATTGTATGTTTTGGATATGGACTCTAATGTGTTTTCAATACTTTAGAATGTTTTCTTGGACCTCATGGACTAAGAAATTTTTTATTATTTTCCTTCCCTTTCAACCATGCAAATTATTTTGGCCATTTAGGCCATTTTGGTGTATTAATGTTCAGATTTTGAAAGCTTGAGACATTATTGTGGATAAATTTGGAAATTTTATCCATCTAAACATCATACTGATTCAGATATAAAGGTTGGAGACATGGACTTAATGGATTAAGTTAAAAAAATGCACTTTTTGGTCCCTTGGAGACTTAAAATCTGGAACTTGGTGGTTTGGACTTTCCTAATGGATAAAGATAGAGAATTTATCCATTAAGACCTTGGAACAGATCAGATATGAGCTTTAGAGCTCTTAAAATCATAAGCAAATAGATTAAGCACCTTTGATGTGGCCTTAGGTTGCCACGACGTGGTAACTGGGAGATTAGTGACTGTTTTGGCATTTTGTGCCCATGAGTGACTTGGAGGGTTGTTGATTCGCAAATTTAACTTTGACCTTGACCATTGACTTTTTGATCAGTTTGACTTTTGGTCCAAGTTAAGTAGAATTGATAACAATTATGACATATAAAGACACCATTCACTAGGTGTATAGTTACTTGAAATTCATTTACCAATTAAGATTCACAATTACTTGTTACTTAACTCATCGTACTTTCTTTCTACACTTACTTTCTTTCTTTCTCCCGCTCTCTATACTCTCTTTATAATTATTCTCTTATTTTCTCTTTAATCTCTTTATACTTATTCCATTGCTCTCTCTCTCTCTCTCTATGTGTATATATATATATGTATATATATATATATATATATATATATATATATATATATATATATATATGCTTAGGTTATTCTATTCTAACTAATTATTGTATGGATAATGTATGCTATGCGAATTACTAAGATAATAAGTTGTTTAACAATGTGAATACGTTCAACCTTATAAAAATATCGTCATTTTCATGCATTCTCGCTAATTATTATTTATTTTTGTTCATACGTATCGTTTTTCACTCATTTTCATTCTGACAGAATACGGCCCAATAAAACATTCTGACAACATTCTGACATAAATGAAAATAAGAATAATAAATGTCTAATAACTTTATAGACAATTTAATTAGTGAGAATGTGTATTAATGGCAATAGTTATGTAAGATTGAATGTATTTATATTATCAAACAACATATTTTCTTTATCATTCTCATAGCGTACGATATACGCACAATAATTAGTTAGAATACTTGAACCTATATATATATATATATATATATATATATATATATATATATATATATATATATATATACTCGGACTTTCTCTTTATACTTGTTTACATAGTATATCTTTTTATCTCTATATAATTTCGATATCTCTCTTTCTCTATCCTCACACTATTTCATTCTCTTTATATATATATATATATATATATATATATATATATATATATTCATACCCCCTCTAAACTCACATACACATATATATATATATATACACACAAACTCTCTCCTCCATCTCTCTATCTCCCCCTCTCTCTCTATACTCACACTCACCCTCTCTATACACACATACTCTTTCTATCTCTCTATACTCATACTTGCTCTATCTGTATACTCTCTATAGACTTTATACTTAAGCTTTATCATCTATACATTCATAACTTCACCCTTATACCCTCTCTATTTCTTTAAATCTAAATTATACTAACTCATTAATTTGTCTAAGAATACTCTAATATATTTGTTAGTGATACTCGCTCCTTTACTCTTTTAGTAATATACAACTATATATATCAAGTATATTCATCATACTCAACTCCAGGAGTTTGAGTAAAGCCCTTTGCAACAAATCACGTCTTATAAGTGTGTACTTTCCCATCCATGTCGATCTTCTTCTTGAAGATCCATTTACACGCGTTTGTATTACGTCCTGGCACATTGTCAACCATGTTCCAAACTTGATTGCCATACATGTACTGAATCTCGCTGTCCATAGACTCTTTCCACTTTTCAGACTCCGAACCTACCATGGCTTCCTTGTAGCTGTTAGGTTAATCCAAAGTTACTAGTGTGTTATCACTAATAAACGTGTTACCTTCACTTTTTATATGAAAACCATACAACACGGATGAAACACTAACTCTACTGGAATGTCTAAGAGGTAAGGACTCGTCAATTGGTTCAACAGGACTTTCCTCCTCGGGTTGAGCACTAGTGTTTGATGTTCATTAATCGCTTGATTCTTGAGGCTCTTCAAGAACAATTTGCCTCCCATTGTCCTCTTGGCTTATGAGTTCTCGCTCTTGGAAAACCCCTCTTCACACAACGAAGACAACATTTTCACTTGGTCTATAGAAGATATATCCAAAGGACTTTTGTGGATAGCTGATGAAAATACACTACTCACTAGAAGGTTCGAGTTTGTCATTGGCCTCTCATCTTACAAAAGCCTCACAACCCCAAACCTTCATATGTGCCAACGATGGAGCTTTCCATGTCTACATCTTAAGAGGTATTTTGGAAACCTTCTTAGTAGGGACTAGATTAAGGATATAGGCGGTAGTCTCCAAGGCATACCCCCAAAAAAGATAGGTAATGAAACACAACTCATCATGGAACGAACCATGTCCAACAAGGTTCGATTACACCTCTTAGCGACACCATTAAACTGTGGTGTCCTAGGTGGCATCAAATGCGAAACAATTCCACATTCCTTGAGGTAGTCGTGGAATGAAAGACTAAGGTACTCTCCACCTCGATCGGATTGGAGCATCTTAATTTTCCTGCCTAGCTGATTCTCCACTTGTTGCTTAAACTCTTTGAAATTTTCAAAGGTTTCTTACTTATGCTTGATTACGTATATATACCTATATCTGCTATAGTCTTCGGTGAAAGTCACATTGAAGTGGTTCACATCCCTTGTGGTGGATCTAAAGGGCCCACATACATCGATGTGTTTGAGATCCAATAAACCCTCCCCCCTTTCATAAGTACCAGTGAAGGGTCACTTGGTCATCTTTCCAAGTAAACAAGATTCGCACATTTCATTGTTCCTAAGGTCGAATGACTCCAACACTCCATCTTTTTGAAGTTGGGCTATGCGCTTCTTGTTAACATGTCCAAGACGACAATGCCACAAGCATGTTTTATCCAAATAATTGTAAGAATTGATATGCAACACATCATTTCCTATGTTGTCAACAACCATCACAGTTTCATATGTATTCCATTACAACGCAATGTTTCAAAATAGAAAGTACCATTAAAGAAAGCATTAATAGAACCTTTTTCATTATCAAACGAAAATCTAAAACCTTGTTTATACAACCATGAAAAGAAATAATGTTTTGTGTCATTTCTAACGAGTAACAACAATTATTCAAATCTAAAACTAACCCACTACTAAGCACTAAAGAGTAAACTCCAATCTTGGTGACATGCAACACTTTCGTATTCCCCATGATCAAGTTTATCTTATCGTGCTCCACATCCCAGCTTCTTCTTAGACCCTGCAAATCAGAAAAAATGTGAAAACCATATCTTATATTGAGGACCCAAGACATAACATGTGATGAGTTGTTAGAATGAATAGTATAAATACCTGCAAAGGACAACTTTATTTTCCCATCCTTGATATCTTGCAAGTACTTCGGGCATCTTCGTTTCCAATGCCCTTTCTCGTGATAGTAGTAACACTCTGGATCCTTTGAGTTAGAAGAGGGTGTAGCTGGACCATCCTTTGTTCTGCTAGAAGATGTACCATTGTGGGACTTTCCCTTGTGTATCTTAGAAGGAGCCTTCCTCTTCTTACCCTTCCCTTTCCCAATAGCCAAGAATAGGGCGGTAGTAGGAGGAGTTGATGCAACGGATTTGTCTTTCATACTACTCTCAGTAGTCCTTAGCAGGTGTTGAGGCTTGCTTAGAGTAACCTCTTCCTTGTTTATGTGGTAGGTCATACAAAACTAGTTGTAACAAGGAGGTAAGGAGCGTAGAATTATATTTATGGCCAACTCCTCATCCAAGTTAACATTTTCTGTAGGTGGACCATGACGGACTCTACATCCTTCATCTTGGTAGTGATCATCGCACCAATGATCTCGTACCTTTCTAGCCTCGCGCTTTGATGATACCTATCCATCAAATCTTGATGCATCTCATAGGGGTAAGAGTCCTCGTAGGGCTTTTGGAGTTCAACAGTCATTTTCGCGAGCATGATGCAATGAACTATCATAGCATCTCGCTCGTGAGCTTCGAACCTTGCAATCTATTTGGGAGTAGCATTGTTGGTGTCAACCACCTTCAGCTCCTTATCGAGAACATACTCCTTGTCCTCGTAGCAGGTGACAATGCAAATATTGCGAATCCAATCAGTGAAGTTCGTCCCGTTAAAAATCACCCTCCCACACAAATTCATGAGTGAGAATGAGCCATCAGGGTTTGAGCTAGAAGCGTTTGTTTTTAAAGTAGACATCTAAAAAGAAAAGAAAAAAAGTTTGATTTGATAATAATCTCCAATTCAACACCCAAATGAAAAAACAGGGCTAGGACCCAACACAATTATTCACAATTTAGAAGAGTTATGTCGTAATCTAGATTGCAAATAATTTGAAGGTAAATGAATGACGATTCACTAATTTCCACCATGAAAAACGAAAAAGAGTTTTAAGTTTTAAATGAATTGAAATTCCAAGATTCTTTTGAGATTCATTGAACTTTTAAATGTCATGTTTAAATCTCGATATACCTTTATGACTGAGATACCGAGGATCACAAACGAGGTGTGAATAACCATGCAAATGTACTTGGTACTATCGATGTTACAAATCACCTAATCAATGTGCCGGTTAACCGCACACACTCCATAGATCTATGATAAACATCAAGCTACCCTTTGCCACCTTTTGTAGTCCAAATTAGTGTGACGATTAACCACACACGCTCTACTAACGACTTAGCAAGGTGAAACGTATAATTTCATGGAATAGCATCATTTCATATTTTCCTAAAGTAACTAAGGTTGGGAATTTAGAAAAACATTGAGTTACTTCATACATTTATTATACTGATTAATGAGGAAATAGTTGTCCTACACTACCCGTTCGGCTAACGACCCTCCACCAATCAAGGAAGCGGTGGGTGAGAGTGGACACCCATTAAACTGCCATTTTATAGGCAGCAACCTTATACCCCCTTATAGATCGGCTTTGTGAATGAGGCGTACTAACAGTAAGACTAGCTTTATCTTTTATATATATATATATATATATATATATATATATATATATATATATATAGAATCGTTACTCTTATAATATTATAATAGTATAATGGTTGAATTTTAACCTAATTCAATTTCATGGCAAGATAATTCAATCAAATAATAAAACTTATCATATAAGGCAATAATTATCTAATTAATTGACAATTATCTTCTATTTGGATAAGGATAATCATATCAATTTAATAAAAATCAGATTTTATTAATCAAAAACGTTTTTGGCAATTATCCCAATCCAAAACATGCCAAAATCCCGAAAGATCTGCTCTCTGACTCTCCGAGTCACCGAGTCACTGTATGGACTTGTCGAGTTCATCAGGTGACTCAATGAGTTCATCCATCAGAGGGTAGAAATTTCGACTTTCCAAGCAATGCATGATCAAAAAATGCATCAAATACAATAGAAAATAGTCTAGGCTATGATATCACTGATTAGTTTTGAGCATTATATCAATCCTATGGTATACATGCAAACCCTAATGCTTTGGATCTAGGTTTCTCTAATTGTACATGAAAATTATCCAAAGCTTGTAAACGCTAATACTAGCATACAAAAACTTTAAAATCATAACTAAACAAAGTTAGGAAATTACCTTTGATTGTAGCTTGAAGATCTTGAGCTTTTGAGAACCTAGCACTTCAAATGGGATGCCTCAAATGAATTACAAACACCAAAGCAATTAGATGATCTTGGAGAGAAGGGAAGGAGGATCAAAATCGGCTCTGTGATCTCTAGGGTTCAATTGGTAGCCAAAATTGTGAAGCCTAGGGACCCTTTATATAGGTGAGCTACTAGGGTTTCAGTCAAAACCCTAATTGGATTGCTTAGGCCTTAAGGAGTCTATAAGGTCCTTCCAGAAGCAAGGCTTGGATGAATTCAATGTGGGATTCCCCCTTTATTTCACCCATCCATTTCTAAGGGATCCACAACCCCAAATCTAATTATCTTATAATTGAAATTCCAGTCCCCTAGGTTCAGTTAATATCTTTTGACAACAAATTTAATTCTTAATTAATTCTTGATCAATATTAAATAACCAATAGGATTTCTCATTTAATATACTATTCATATAATATATTAATAAACCATAATAATCTCTTTCTCCATTATTCATCTAGTCAAGTTGCTCTAGTGAAGGCAACCCAAAAAGACCATGCTACAACCGGGTCAAGTACATACCAAATATAGTTATGAGCTTAGACACTTAATCTAACAATATATATATATATATATATATATATATATATATATATATATATATATATATATATATATATATATATATATATAGACACACACACACACACACACACATATATATATATATATATATATATATAAACTTAATTGGGAAATTAATCTACCTAACCATAACTAACCATAACTAGATCTGGTACATCTTTTATTGTGCAAAATTTATGTCAATTTATGCACAGTCCTAGAACGTCACATATAAACCTTGCATTACATGTCCTAAAGATTCTAAAAAAAATCAAGGTAAATGTGTACATATTTTTAAATTAAGAAAAACATGTTTAAATGCTAATGTGAAGGCGGATTAAACAAGATACGCATCTACGTGTAGGTCAGTGACTAGGTATTATCTATTTTTCTTTGTCAATCTATGATATAATGGATGAGTAAGAAACACGATGCTCTCTCTTGTTCTTCCATGGAATTAGATTATAGCACATGGTTTTGTAACATGTAAGTTTTATAATGTTTTATTGATTAGGTATAATAAGATTAATTCCAGATAATGTTTTTTTTTTATAAGAGTTCTGCTAATAAATTATCTTTGAATTCTATTTCCTATGAAAAACCCAAACATTTTGAAGTTGATGCTCATTTTATAAGAGAAAAGGTATCAAAATGAGTATTAAAAATTGTTAAGAATAAATCAAAAAATCGAAGGGTTGACATTATTGCCAAACCGTTGAGTTCTGGTAACCTTGAATTTCTAAGGAACAAAAATGGAACTATTTGATCCATTTTCAGAAACCAATGATATGCATGTTAACATTGGGGGGGGGGGGTGACAATAACATTATTTTGTCAATGCTAACATGGAAAATAATAATATGATTTTAATTTTAGTGGCTAAGTGTAGCATCAAGTAGAAGGTACAAAATGTCATTTAGTCAAAGTAGATTGGTATGTTGTTGCAGCTTGTACGTTGAGCTTGAGAAAAATTCAAAGTTGAAGAAGTGTTAGGGATGTCATAAATTATCAAGTAGCTGACACATGTGGATTGGGGCCAAATTATCCAGAATATAAAAAGTGATAGACAGGTTGTATATAAATTGAACTACATCTGCATGGGTGGAGATAATACCGGGGTTGCGAGATGTGTCACCCCCTTAATCCCATCTCGTTTAATGTCATAACACATGTATGTGTGTGTTTTTATTTTTCATGTTAATTAATTGGCTTCTTGTAACTAAAACCCTAAATCTCCACAGTTATCGATTCTAAATCAGAGAAAGGAATTTAGTTAGATGGTTTGGAGATTATCTCAGAATCTGAAGTCGATACGAAATTAAAATCCGAAATCAAATATGATTATGCTTTTTGTTCTCATATCAACGGTGGTTAGGAGGGGAGGCTGTATGGGTTTCTATGGTGGGTAGTGGTGGTTTTCTCTGCATTTATTACTCGTCGACACTAGATTAGCTATGGCAGAGTTTCCCGTAGGATTAGAGTGGGTTTGTGACGCCATGGGTTGAGGAATTTGCAAGATCTTTCAGATACTTTACGGCTATGCACTTTAGACTGATGATTGTGACATATGAAGATCTTGAGATACTCACTAGAGATCGTGGCTATGTTCTTTGGGTTCTTAAGCCAGATTCAGTTGAAGAATAAGATGAATCGATCTTCATGTTCATGTCCTAGGATACATCTATGATCTTTAGTTTTTATTGGAAATTTATTTTTGAATGGACCAAATTGTTTCATATGTAGGTGTATGTAATCTAAGAACTAATGAAATCCCTTTCATCTACAATCCACAAAAGTAATGATTCACGATTTCAATTTCAATGACTTCTATTACCAACTCATTTAATGCTACCTGAGTATTTAATTTATTGAAATCACGCAACCATGTAGTTAGAAAAAACTAGAAAATCAGCAGAATCATGCGAGAAGTGTGTGTGTAAACTAAAAACTTGTTCTTGATATGGGTTTCTGCCAGAGAGAGTGAGAGAGAGAGAGAGAGAGAGAGGGCCCTCTTTTGTTTTTTAATTAATACACTGCAAGAAAAGTCCTTATTAGTGATTAATTTTTAGTGACGACCTAAATTTTGGTCACTAAAAACAACTTTTAGTCACCAGGAATTAAGTGGCCACTGAATTTTGGTAATCCTAAAAATTTAGTGACCAATTATATATGATGGTCACTAACTCGGTCACTAAAATGTGAAAAAAATAAATAAACTACTTTTGTTTCATATCATAATAACTATTTAGTGATTAAAAATAATGGTCACTATGTTAACTATTTATTGACCAAAAATAATGGTCACTGTATTAAAAGCTTAGTGAAAAAAAAAGTGATCACTGTATTGGAGGCTTAGTGACCAAAAATAGTCGTCATTGACTACTCTTATTCAAAGCTATAATACTACTCTTTTGTTATTGAAAACTACATAAATGCGATAAAACAATTAGTGACCTCTCAATAGTGATCCCTGAAATACAAGTGAAAAACCATTACCAACCAAAATATAGTGGTCATTGACTATATATATATATATATATATATATATATATATATATATATCATTTTCAATTAATAAAAATTATTTTTTTATTAATATTTTTTAATTTTGGAAATGACTACAACTTTGTTTTCTTTTAGACATACTTTTGCAAGACTAGTCCTTATAAATATATTTATTATGATGATATTTAGAAATATTAGTCCTTATCAATATATTTATTATAATAATATTTAGAAATAATCTCAAGAAGGACAAATAACTTAGAAAAAGTTATGGGTTCTATATATATGTTACTAAAAAAATAATACCATATGTTAACTAATTTTGACCTAGATCGAAATATACGCACCACCACCATTAGCGTAGCTCCATCCATGGACAATTCTAAACCTCCTCTTGCCGGCCCACTACGTTGCTTCATCCCCTCCTTCGACACACCTCCTCACGTCGGTATAGGAGTTTGGACCTAATCACATCGCATTTTCGTTTGGACGTAATTGATCGCATCGCATATCCGTTTCGACCTAGTTGAGTCACATCACATCACCTAATCGAATATGTACGGATTCGCTCTGATACGTAGACCATGGTCATATGTCCATTTGTCTCTCCTTCTTAGTTCTTCTCATCTCCTATTTCTGGTATCCCTCTCCCTCTATCTCTATCTCTCTCCTAATTTTGTGTATTTCTATGATTTCGATTTTATTAGGTTTAGTTCCGAATTTTTTCTTTGTAAGTGGCTGTGAATATCTATGAGTTATCTTTTGACAGAGAGTTTATTTGTTCTATGCTACCTCCTCTTGTAATTTATTCTTCAATTAGATAAGGAAATCCATTGTAAATGCTTCACAGTTCATTATCTTAATAATGTCACTAATTTTGACTTCACTTACAGTATCGTAGATAAGTGAAGAAAATAATGCTTTACTCATTTTCTTTTGGATTTTGCAAACAAACTCAATTAAACATGCTCTGATGGACAATCAATTTTGTTTACAAAAAAAATGAGCAGACTCAAAGTGGGCGAAATCATGGCATACATGGGCTCTTTTCAATACAGCAGTGATGTCTCATTATACGATGAGAGGTGTTCCTAATTTTGCTGCACAATTTGTAGTGGCTGTAGTCACTGGCTACTTTCATTGTATAGCTTGTGCATCACATGGTAAAGGTGTAGATGATAACTTGCAGGTGAGTCATTAAAAACTTCATATGATGGAATGGTTCATTCCATTGTTTTTCATATATCTTCAATGTTTATGATGAGTTCACTTTTCTGATTTTTCTAGGACATCCTTTGTCTTCCACTTTGTGCTTCAACCATGAAGCTACTGCTGAGGTTCAAACAACACTACAGAAAGGATTTTCACATGTTAACATCAACATATGGTTGGTTGTTTTGCCTCAGATCATTGCTAGAATCCACTCAAATAATCATGTTGTGAAAAAGTTTATACAATCTTTTCTCGTTCGCATCGGACAAAGCCATCCACTTGTCTTTTTTTTAGCCCTTTAGAACATAAAACGCCATGTAGACTTACCTGTTTTAAAATCCAGTACATGCTCTTATGTACCCTCTTCTTGTGGCTTGTAACTCAATAAGCAATCTGTGTAAAGCTGCAGCTCAGGAAGTGGTTGACAAAGTGAGGCAGCATAGTTGCCTGTTGGTGGATCAGGTGAAATAATAACTTAATAATAATGAGTCAATGACTATTATTTAATTTGGGGCTTAGGGTTTTTAGTTGACAACTTGATCTGTTTATGTAAAGGCACAACTTATATGAGAGGAGTTGATTAGGGTTGCAATTCTTTGGCATGAAATGTGGCATGAGGCACTTAAAGAAGCTAGTAAGTTGTATTTTGGTGAACATAATATTGAGGGAATGCTCAAGGTTTTAGAACCATTGCCTGAAATGCTTGAAGAAGCTGGAATGAGAAACAACACAATAATAAAAGAGAAATCTTTTATTCAGGTCAGTTCAGATATTCTCTTACATCATATTATCAAAATTCACATGTTGTCAAAATATTACACTTATTGGTGTCTCTTGATAAAATTTTAGATATATCATCATGAGCTATTGGAGGCGTATGAGTGTTGCATGGAATATAAAAGAACTACAAAAGATGCTGAGCTTACTCGGGTACACAATGCCTCTTTATATCTCTATAATATTTTTCTAAGTGCATCATCTTGAATAACAGAATCTCATATATTCATCATTTAAATGTGTTTTTTTTATTTTTCTTAATGCCTAGGATCTGTACTATCATGTCTTTAGAAGGATAGATAAGCAGCTTCAATCTCTTACAACACTAGACCTGCAGGAAAGTAACTTATTTCATGTATTTACTTTTTTTGTGTGTTCTTTTTACAATATGAAGGAAGGAATACTCAAAGTTGGTGTTTGATTGTTTTCCTTTTGTATAAATGCAGTCAGTTTCTCCAGAATTAGTAGAGTGTCGTGACTTAAAGCTTGTTGTTTGTGGAACTTATTATGCAGGTATAGTAATAGTAATAGTAATAGTAATAGTAATAGTAATAGTAATAGTAATAATAATAATAATAATAATAATAATAATAATAATAATAATAATAATAATAATAATATATATATAAATATATATATATATATATATATATGTGTGTGTGTGTGTGTGTGTTTACAGATTCACCCGTGGTGACAATTGCATCATTTGCACCACAACTTGTTGTGATTACCTCCAAATAGTGACCCAGAAAACTGACAATGCATGGGATTGATGAGAAAGATTATGCTTTTTTGCTCAAAGGGCATGAAGATTTACACAAGGAAGAGGTTGGTTTTTTCATTAATAGGAATAATACTTGAGTGAATTTATAAATTCTTTAATTTGACATGTTAAGAGTAGGAAATTTAACCAATGAGAAAGTTGTGGCTAGAAATTCAACACGTTAAGAGCTTTTGAAGTTTAAGAAGGTAATAAATATGAAATTTATTGCAAATGTACTTATGGGAACATCATTAAAGTAGAGCGAAAGCTATACATTCTCTGTTCATATAATATAAAAAAGGAAAGATACAATAAATAACAACACGCGTTTGTTTATTTGTGTATACTATAACAACATTGTACTTTCAACCTTTTTAAAAATTACATTGTTGAACAGGACAAGTTATTCTATTTACTGTCCTACATACTGGCAACACACAGTCAAAATAGATAATAAATGCATAATTATAATGTTGTAATATTATAACTATAACAAGATATTAAATATGTGACTTTATGAGTCTACATTTTTAGGTTTGTAAAGGATATTGGATGTGTAGATAAAGATATGGGAGTTCAACATGAGGCATGTTCCCTTCGTGGTGAAGTAAGTTTATCTTATTAAAATTAAACGTTATTTGTACTTTGACTTACTTCTAGTGTATTTTACTTATCGGAAATTTGTATATGCTAGATCATCCAAATCAATATAGATTTATGATATAATGTGGCTTTAGGATGTAGTGTAGTGTATAAAACTTCAGTTAAATGAAAGAAATAAAGGGCAATTTTGCGGGGATTAGATTTACTAGTAAAAAGTACAATACTAATGAATACTTGGTGCGAAAATAAAAACAAATGGCATTATTGTCTTTTTTGGGTTAGTGTTAAATGCGACAAGGATATTCAAGATTGTATAAAACATTGTGACCATGGTTAGCAGGGGATTAGAAAGAGTTGGTTTGATGTTTTAAAGATCCGGTACAATAAAAATTCTAAGGGGTATTTTGGTCTTTTTTGGAATTTAATGGATCTAAGACCTGGTGTAACTAGTATAGCAGAGAAGAAATGATATAAAAGATAATTTTTTTTTTGGTGAAAATGAGATGTTACAGTTAAACCGTGTATCCTTGGTTTACAAATTCTTTAAGTTTGATGCAAAAAAAAAGTTTATAAAATATATATTTTTGGTGGAAATGCATTGCACATCCAATTTTTTTTTTTTTTATAAGCTGAATTAACAAACACCACATAGACCATTCTACCCTTATTCAGAAATTTACAATTGGATTATTATTTTGACATTAACTATTTGTGATGATGTTTTTAGCTTTTGGTGGAATAGATAATACATGTGAGTTATCTTATATTTATTGCAGGCATAGTTAATATCGACTTGGGAATATTGTTTATAGGGGCTGCAAACAGATGAGATAGTTATTGCAGAAAAAAAAAGTTGTTTTGAAGCAGATCATTTCGAATGGCCGGAAGTGTTGAATCTTTTTTTTTTTTTTTTTGGTTTTCTTTTTGTGTAATTTGCTGGAAAGTTGTGTTAAGGTTTTGTTGAGGATATGAAGTAAAGTTTGCATGATTATTGGGACAGTGACAAATGGAAAATAATTTTCCCCATATTTTTGTTTTTATAATTTGAGAACCAATTATATATTTTTAAATTGTTCATAGGAAATCTTACCATTGATTAAGTTTCATGCGGGTTAAATACAAGAAATAACAACAAAACCCAATGACTAGTTTTTTTGGTAACTAATTGGATAAATCAGTGACGACTTTTTATGGTCACAAATAGGATGGACCGGTGACGACTTTCGATGGTTGCTAATCGGACAAGACAGTGACGATTTTTTATAGTCACTAATTAGGTAAAACAGTGACGACTTTCATTGATTAGTGACTACATTTAGTGACGAAACGGGTTGTCACAGATTTAGTGACCAATCTATTTTAGTCGCTATTTAGTGACCATTTTATATTTTAATCACTAATCAGTTTTTGTGATGGACCCATAGTGACGAAAAGTGACGACCAAAAATTTGGTCACTAAATCATTTAGTGACATGTACTTCTGTTGTTAGTGGCTATTTCATTTTCGTCACTAACTGACATTTTTTTGTAGTGATAAAATATAAATATAAGTATTAAAAAATGTAAAAATAAAAATAAAACGATATTTTAGTCTTTTTAGTTTTCTAAGGACCAAAAAAAACTTACTCAAAAGGACAATCCAAAAAAAAAATCTAGGTTTTGAGCAAACCTAAAAAAAATACATATCACATGGACTATTTTTGTAGTTTTGTCTTAATGTAAACCTAGAAAATATAATAAGTTAAATTTAAGAAGTAAAAATTGATTTTATAATTCATGATCGTGGGAAAAAGTTTTCGATCTTATTACGATATGTCTCCTTCTTATTATAAAATTCTGGCTTCGCCCTTATACATGTGGTCGTATAAGTCATATAAGTTGTATTAAAGTGTGTAGAGAGTCATTGGGTGAATCAATCAATTTGTAACCATTCTCTCTATTCTCTTGTTAATGTAAGATGTTTTTTTCAAGTTAGGGATTCATATAATTCACTTCTAATAGGTCATTTATATTAGATAATCTTACATGCCTAAACTGATAGGAAGTTTGTGAACGATAGATCGTTGTTTTGTAGCGAGATCTTTGTTTTGTAAAATTATTCAGTAATAAATCTATGATTTTATAGTTCTTATCATTCATTTAAATTAATTTTGAGTAATCTTTTCTTCTTATTGGAACTTAAGATTATATTGATAGAGTTTGTGATTACAAAACATTTGTAAGGCAAAAATAGACATGAATGATTGAAAAGGTTTATATTAAGCTATTTTAAAATCGAATTTCTTAGGCCATCCATAATTTATTATTCCAAAGAAAATAACAATTGTCACAAAATGCTATAGAAGACTTTGAAGGTGATGATTTAAATATATTCTTCTCGAACAAAAGAAAAAAAATATAGCGGTTATGAAGCCCAATTGTTCTTATCATTATACATCTGATACTACATATGTAATATAATTTGGATTCTTATATGATCTCATATAACATATTCTCATTCTTTTCCAGACATAAAAAAGATCATGGATAGAAAAATCAACACTATAATAACCGCTACTATACATTCATGAGTAATATTTCTCTCGAATGAGTTGTGATGTTATTAGCACCATATTGTTGTTGCTAAATCACCATCCAAATTAAATGGAAATCTACCGACCTGAAAGTTGAACAGTTGATGTAGTGGCATTTGATGTTGATGGAGTATATGTACTAGTGTCTAGTGAAATAGATACTCCAGGTTCCTTATATGTAGACATCATTGGGGATATTTGCTCAGGTGATCTGTCACTTAAAACCAAAACTACTTCAGACATTGATGGTCTTGTTGATGCGGGTGATTGAGTGCACATCAAGGACACCTCTATGATTTTCTTTACATCTTGTAGATATTCAGTTAGGTCTAGTTTAAGATCACATAGATTCTCATGTATTCCATTCTCGTATAGATTCCATGCCTATCATACACAATAAGAAGAACAAGATTGTATAAATTATATATTTCAAATTATTCAATATATGGTTATATGATTATATTTTTTTGCCTTCATCGATCTACTTGTACACAAGACTCATGAAATATGGACCCAAGTAAAAAATATATGCCAAATATATAACTTTAAGATACTTACGTAATCAACTAAGTTGCTCACAACCGATCCATTTCCTATGCCTTCAGTGCAACTCCTCCCACTAATAATTTCAAGGACTAAAACACCAAAGCTGTACGTATCTACTCTCTCAGATACATGTCCATGGATTGCATACTCTGGCGCTACATAGCCACTATAAATTATATCATATACGATTAGTTAAAAGGAATTAAATACAATAGTAAATAAGAAATCAAACACATACGCAAAGAGAACTAGCTAGAAAAGATGTTCAAATTGGTAAGGAGACTCTAAGTGAAATGAACTTACAATGTCCCTGCAACTTTGGTGCTGATATGCGTCTTGTTTTCTGGTAACAGTCTAACCAAACAAAAGTCTGAAATTTTTGGTTGAAAGTCTTTATCAAGCAGAATGTTGCTCGATTTAATATCTCCATGAACGACTGTGACATGGTATTGTTCATGTAGATATGCAAGTCCTCTTGCTATTCCAAAGATTATTTCAAACCTTTGTTTCCAATTTAGACTCCCTCGTTTTTCTCCTGCCATTTGTTAGATCGAATGTCTTAGTATTATAACTACACGATATCGTCAGCTAAAGGCATGCTTCCAACTCACCATAAAGGAAATTATCAAGGCTTCCGTTTTCCATGAATTCTAGAACAAGAAACATGTGAGGGCCATTGTTACAGTATCCAAGAACGCGCATAAGATGACGATGATGAACATTACTTATGATTTTAAGTTCATTATCGAAGTATGCTTTTCGTCGTCTAGAAGACATGGATGTTTTCTTTATTGCAACCACTTCCCCGTTTATTAGTGTCCCCTAATGTATATAACAAATATTATAAGAGTAGACATCTATTTAGACTAGCTATAAAGAAAAATATATATATACAATTATATAGGATAATAAAAACTAACACAAATACCTTATAAACCTCTCCAAAAGCTCCTTCTCCAAGTTTATGGTCTATACTAAAATTATTAGTTGCGATAATTAAATCATTGAAGTTATAAGCCATGGGGCCTAGCAGCAAGTCAGTTGCTCCGGTTGATTTATCTGTGAAGTGTAAACTTCAAATATATTATAAAGCACTAACAATGTACGTATGTAGTAAAAATACATTAAGATAACAATTCATTCCATTTTAAAAACATCTTAAGTGATGTACAAGATTAGTTTCTTTCCCAAAATTTCATACCAGGCATTTGTAGAAGTGGATGCGCATCAATTAGTATGTACCTTTTTGGTGATCACTTGACTTTGTGGACACATGCCACAAGATATATACGACTATAAGTACAATCAACATAAAGGCGACACCTCCAAGAACTCCTCCTATAATAGCTCCTTTAGGGATTGAAATTCGTCCTGGTATATTGTACATGATCACATAAATCCATAAACGAATATATTCCAAACAACATAGCTAAATGGCACCTAAGGACTCTGCCGAACAATCTTTAACTATAAATATCTCACGTAAAATTATAATATTAAAAGTCATGTCTAGGAAATAGTTCTTACCATCTTTTAGAAAGGGTGTTAAATCAATACTCTGGTTGTTTCTAAAAAACGCAGTACGAGAGTACCTCATAAAGCATCCTGCATCAATTGCTCTTCCGAATGTGTTAGGAAGACAACCTAATAAGGTTGTAGCTCTTACTGATAAACATTCCGCACAAACGGGTTTGCTTATGTTTACATTACATTGTGCAATTGCATATACAGCTACATTGTTGCCTTTTACTCGCCTTGAAGAGGCAGCATAGAAATTTGATGTTCTTGGTGTTGCAAATCGAAGGTCTGATAATAACTCTTTCACTGTTTCTTGAAATCCAGGCTGAGTTGATGTTTGGTTTCCACATACTCCAACGTTTCCCCGAACATTAGCCTCTGTGTAGAAGTTAAAGTTCTCGTACCTTCAACAATTAATATATAATGCAATGAAAGACATAACATAGAAACCATAAATGTATTTATCAGTAGAGATTATGTTGATTAATTTTCATAAACCCGGGATTGTTTAAATTTAGTCTCCTTAATATTTGACCTAATATTGCTTAAATATCACATCCCTTGAGGATAATCCAACTAAAATTTACTTCAAGTCATGGAAAGAAACAAAACGTTCTTAATTAGCTCATATAAGGTTTTGGTGTATAAAAATGAAGTAGTAAAGAAAGAGAAGCTCATGAAAGGAACTAATTACCTAAGTTCACAATCGTCGTAGATAACACGGCCACCATTGACAATCCCACATACTCTGACACCTGTCACAGCTATATTGAAACAGTTCAAACACTCTGAAGTGGAGAGATACCCCCTACATAAAGCAAGTCCGTAAACTGAGTCGCCGTTGATTATAGTCCGTGCAACAGCTTCATATACGGTGGCACTGGACAACTGCCGCCGGAGGCTAGAAATGGTGGTGTTCAGGTTCCTCGAAAAAAACTCTTCATTCAATACCCCATATTTACTGCAATAGCTTCTTATCAGAGTATTACTCCTCTTACTGGACTGCGAAGTCACCGTTTCCGCCATGATTACAAGGAGAATCACGGCCAACCAGCATATCATGAATCCCAAGCTTCCGATTGGTGTGTGAGTACGTTTTCCCATGGAAGAGAGAGAAAGAGAAAGAGAAAGATATGAATACCTTCCTATCCGCTAGCAGAAGAGTTATATGAAGTTTAGCTGTCACGTAAATTACTAGTTTACCCTGTTGACAAATGTATCAAACTACAGTTACGGAGGGCATTAATGTTATTATTGGTTGAACTCCCAATATACAGTATTGTCAAATTGTAGTGGTCTAGTGGGACCTTTGTGAATACATCCTTCAAGTTGACTAATTAGATGCGGCTTTGTTTTATTACATCGGTGTATACTTTTTTAAAAGATTCAACTGAATTGCCATGACGTATTTTATATTTTTCGAGGATATTGTCAACGTGTTTTTTTTTTCTTCCTAAATATTGCATGAATGTCATTTATACGTCAGAGCTACGATTAGCAATTGTTCGCTGGTCACTTTTATTTTTAATTGTTAAATCTTTGGATTTATAACTCTGTTTTGATCACTAGAACATATTTTATGCACAATTTACGAATTATAATTCTCTTCGTATATTTTCTAGCTGAAGTGTCACTAGATCGTGTTGCAATTAAAAACCGTATCATACAGTTTTTTCCAAGCATTTTCCGTTGGAAGCCGTCACTAATGGATTTATGGAAGGATTAAATAATGTTGGAAAAACTCATGGTTAAATTGTTGATGATTTTAGTGGTATAAACATATTTTAGTGTAAGTTTTTATTAATAATATTGAGATATGTTGAGATCCATTTACTAATCAAGACAGGAAGTGTGGATTGTACACTCTAAGTAATAAATGATGGTGTGGATTGTACACTCTAAATAATAAATGATTACTCAAGAATATGAGGGTCTGTTGGTAGATAGGGATGTCAAAGTAATAAATGATGACTCTAAGTAATAAATGGTTGAAGTTCCAAAATTCAGTTGGAACATAGATATTCCCGAAAATAATTCTTCTAATTCTATCTATCTTTTCAACAACACAAAACAACAAAGTATTTTTAGTATGTGAATTAAGAAGTGGTCTGATTTCTAAATGGTTATTCTTTGGATTATCCCAAAACTGATTTCGTGATACCCCGAGCTATGGGGTCGAAATATGGGGCAGCGCCCGCAAGCTAAATGGATTTTTATATCTGGAAAGGGTCCAGCCACACAAATTCCCACCAAAACTAGTAGTGATATCATGATGTTACCATTCAAGAATAAGGAGTTGTTAAGCAAGCTTAGAGTGGCCTTGGACTTCAAGAATCTGTACCTAGTTTACCTTGAGGAGCTTCTGAAGGTATAAAGCTTATATCTTGCCTTCTTATTCTTTAGATCTAGTTAGGGTTTTCTTTATGGTCCCTTTTGTTGGTTTTGGACTTCCCTTGAGTGTTTGAGCAACTCCAAAGCTTAGTGAGGACAGATCTGAAGGCCTTTGGTCCATTAATAGCATAAAAATGAAGTCTTGATGGGTGTTTTGACCTCATGCATGGATTAAGACCCTTGGAAAGGTCTTAATGGATTGTTGGGAACATGTGAGACATGCAAAGGCATAACGTTGCCAACTTTATGCCCTAGGACATCCTAATGAGGTTATTATGCCCTAGGACATCCTAATGAGCTTAGATCTGACTTTTGAATATGAGAAAACCGAGTATTAAGCACTTAATGGAAGAAAGTGCATATTATGTTAGTACGTTAGGCGTAACTTAGTGAACGCAATACGTGTGGCCTAGGGACTCAATACGTTGCGTGTACCAGGAAGGTACGCTAAGCGTACGCACATCAGATGGACTTGGATTCGTTTTGGGCCTTTGAGCTGTTGAGCCTCAATTAGTCATTGGGCATGGTCGTGTTTTGCGGTTAGTGGGCCATTTTATTTGTTTTGGACTATGGATGTTATGATTGGGATCTATTGGGCCATGAGGCCCATTAATGATTTTTGGACATGGAGTTTGGGCCCATTAACAAAGTAAGATTATTTGGGCATGTATGAAAGGACTTGAGGTTTGGGTTTTCCATTTGATTATATGAAGTCCTAACCTTGGGTAATGTTATCCTTGTTCAGCACGGGAGGTTAAAGACAGTTAGGAGAGCAACTTTTGGATTCTTCACATAGAGGTGAGTCTGCTTACCATATCAATGGGTCTAAGGCACCAAGGCCAACCCATTTTAATGTTATACGGTACACTAGCGATTGTAGAAATATGTGGTATGATAGTTAGCTTTATGCTAAGTGGTATGCTAGGTATTGTATGTTATTGCATGAAAGACCCCGGGGGAGCCCGTGACAGTTGGATATAAGACCATATAGGGTAGACCATGGCATTCCTAGGTAAAGACCATGTGGGGTAGCTCATGGAACGATGGTATAAGACCTTGGCGGAGCCCACGACATACTTACAGGTTTATGTATGTGTTATGTAGTATGTTTGACCCTTCTGTGATATGATATGCTAAGTTGATTATGTTTGTTATTGCATGAAAGACCCCGAGGGAAGCCTGTGGCAGTTGGATATAAGACCATGTGGGATAGCCCATGGATTTCCTAGGTAAAGACCATGTGGGGTAGCCCATGATATGATGGTATAAGACCCTAAGGGAGCCCATGGTATCCTTTCATGTTTATGTATGCACGAATTATGTGGTATGTATAACTTTCATAACTAATATGATATGTCTTACATGGATTGTGTGTTGGGTATGCTCTGGGGAACTCACTAAGCATTAGCTTATAGGTTGTTGATTTGTTTCAAGTACATCGGATCCCAAGGGTAAGGGAAAGGCTTGATGGCGCGGTGTACACTCTCTCACAGGCGTTTTATGGGACACTCTGATGTTTTAAATAAAAGTTGTAATTGATATGAGTTTGAAAACAATTATACATTGGAGGGCCATGTTTTGCCCAGAGTTTGCTTTAGAGATGGCTCAAATGACGAGTTACTTGAGCATGCTCAAGACGGATATCAGGCAGTTTGTTTCCACCCAATGATATGATTCTCTATTAGAGATGCAAGAGGCTACTAGGAGGCGTGAGATCGAGATAGAGCTTCAGACAAGAGAGCAGAGGCCAGCCAGATGCCAAAGCCGTTCAAGGCCTTAGATTTCAGGTCTGGGTGTCAGCGAGGCCATAATTATGGGAAGTTCAGTAAGGTTCATGACGGGGCTTATCAACCAGGAGGTGTGTGCCACAAATATGGCAGGGAGGGGCATTATGTGAGGGATTGCCGCTAGTTAGCCTCTGCTATGAGTACTAGGATCCTCTACCATTGTGATCAGGTTAACCATGTGAAGGTCAACTGTCCCATGATTGCCGCCAAGCCGACGTAGGCTCCCGTTCCAGCTACATTGAGGATCACAGATTGGCGCCAGGGGAAGGCTTAATCCCCGGGGCTAAAGGGCACGCTTTCCAGCTTACTGTTGAGGAGGCCAGAGCAGCTTCAGATGTTGTGACTCATATGTTTCTATCAATTATCTCATTGATTATGTTTTGTATTATGCTTATATTTATGTACCTCTGTTAGCCTTCAAGATCTGGCGTCACTATATGTACGGGGTTCGGTGTATAATATACACGGACAAAAAGAGTTTGAAGTATCTCATGGATCAGCCCAACTTGAATATGAAACAGAGGAGGTGATTGGTTGTAGTGAAAGACTATAAATTCAACATCTTGTATCATCCAGGCAAGGCTAATGTGGTAGACGACACCCTGAGCCGTAGAGCAGCAAGTGCTCTGATCCGAGGTATGTGTATGAGGATGATTGTGATGACTCCAGTCTTAGATACCATTCGAGAGGCACAGGCGGAGGCTGTGCAATTAGAGAACCGCAAGAGGGAGCGGGTGATTGGGTAGGTGTATGAGTTTGTGACAGATAGTCGAGGGCTTATGACTTTCCGAAGGCGGATTTGGGTGCCCTATATGGGCGGAGCTCGGCGTATACTAATGGAGGAGGCGCATAGATTAAGATTCTCGATCCATCCATGGGCCACTAAGATGTATTTTGACCTGAAGAGAGATTATTGGTGGCCCTATATGAAGAGGGATGTGGCATGGGTAGTTGAGAGGTGCTTCACCTGCCTTCGGGTTAAGGTAGAGCACCAACGACCACATGGTCCATTATAGCCTTTAGAGATTCCGCAGTGGAATTAGGAACAGGTTTCTATGGACTTTATCACCAAGTTACCGAGGACAGCACTTGGGGTTGACGCGATATGAATGATTGTGGACCGGCTAACAAAGAGTGCTCACTTCCTTGCTATTAGTGAGAGCTCTTCTGCAGAGATATTGGTCGAGATTTATGTGAGAGAGGTGGTAGCATGACATGGAGTGCCAACCTCGATAGTGTTAGATCGACACGACATGGAGTGACTAGTATGTTTCTATCAAATATCATGAGGAGTTGGGCACGTGTTTGCATTTCAGTACTGCATACCACCCATAGATAGACGGGCAAAGCAAGTGGACAATTCAGATGCTTGAGACATGTTGTGTGCATGTCTTATGGACTTCGAAGGAAGCTGGGATACTTATTTACCCCTGGCTAAGTTTTCTTACAACAAAATTCATCATTCGAGTATTAGTAGTCTCCCTTTGAGATTCTATACGGGAGGAGTTGTCGGACTCCCATTTGTTGGGTAGAAGTGGGCAGAGAGTGATGGGTGGCACTGAGATAGTGCTGAAGATGACTAAGTAGATTCAAAAGGTCAGACATAGGTTACTGATGGCCCAAAGTCGCTTGAAGAGTTAAGCATACAGGCGACGATCGGAGCTAGAGTTCCAATTCGGAGATTTTGTCCTCCTAAAGGTATCCTTTTGGAAAGGGGTGATCCTTTTCAAGAAGCGGGGTAAGCTGGGGCCCAAATACATCGGTCCATTCAGAGTGACTGCTAGATTGGGTAAGGTAGCATACTGGTTGCAGCTACCTGCACAGTTGAGCTAGATTCATAACACATTCCACGTGTCCCAGTTGAGGAAGTGTGTCGCTGATGAGATGTCAGTGGTACCACTAAAGGACATTCAGGTGGATGCGATCCTGAACTACATTGAGAGACCGATTGCTATCATGGATTGAAAGGTGAACTTTTGAGAAAAAAAAAAAAGAGGTGCCCCTGGTTTAGGTTCAGTGGCAACATCGGAGAGGAACCGAGTTGACTTGGGAGCCGGAGTCTGAGATGCGAGAGCAGCATCCAGAGTTATTTTCATGACTTCGAGGGCGAAGTTTGATTCTAGTGGGGGAGAATTGTAACATCCCAAGTCCAGGTATACCTTGTAACCCTTCATCTTTTGAGTACTTGTCTATTTTAGCCCCTTATTGAGAAAAGGTGGTGAATAAGTACATGGGGAGGACGCGAGTGTACGCTCAGTGTACTCATATGCATGCTTTTGACATGGAAGCCACCTAGTACATTGGGTGTACTAGGCCCAGAGTGAAAACCCTAATTTAGGGTGAGTCCCTTATATAAAGGATATGATGGCCTCATTCTTGGACACCATTCTCAGACAACAAACCCTTTAAAACCCTAAACATTCGTTCATAGAGATTGTGAGTGCATTTGAGAGCCTTTGATTGATTTTTTGTGTTCTTGTAATGAAGAAGAAGCTTTAGTGAAGGAGTGAGAGTCCAGGCCCATGGATCTGAGCATATCTAAGTTGAGAGCTTCATATAGAGGTATAAAGCTTCAAGCCTTCTCACTCTTTAGATTTATGCATCATTGTAGAGTATTTTTGGGTTTTGTCCCAAAAGTTGGAGACTTTATGAGATATTGAGATGCAGAGACTATGATTAACCCCTTTGAGTGTCTTTAGTGGTGTAGTGTCATAAAATTCAAGACTTGGACGTTAGAATCAAGCCATGCATGAGATATGATCATTTTGAGTTAAGAGAGTGATAGTATTGTGTGTTTGTGAACTTATCAGCCATGCAAAGGCTTAAAGTCACTGACTTTATGTAGTAAGAGCTATTAGGGAGTCCATATATGAGATATGAGCTAAGGTCTTAACTGATTAAGACCAAACAAGTAGAATGAGTGAAACTGGGATGTACGTTGGGTGTAATCCCAGTACATGCAGCGTACGGGTCGAGCATGCCTGATGCCTACATGGTAGCTGAGTACCCCCATCATAAAGATCTGGTACGTGCAGCGTATACGCTATTGTTGACTTTTGGTTAACTTTTAAGGTTTGGTCAATTTGTGGACTATTAGGGCCATGGAGGGGTAAAATGGTATTTTACTCTTCTGTGAGTTTGTAGAAGGGTTGGTATAGCTTCATTGAGAGTCATTATTAATTAGGGATAATTATTGTATTGTGTTAGGTGGAGATTCGAGTTAGAGATTATCCGATTCTTACGAGGTGAGTCTTCTCACTATACTTTACTATGAGTGGTATCTATGTGTGACTGGAGGGACTTATGTGCTTATTTGAGATATGTGATATTATGCATTTTGTATGTGTGACTTATATGCTAAATTTTACGTTTATTGCGATCGGACCGGAGGGTCCAACCTGAGTTGTAGGACCAGAGGGTTTCCACTGAGATAGGGCCGGAGGGTCCAAACCGAGTTGTAAGATCGGAGGGTCCTCACTGAGACACATGACCGGAGGGTCTACAGCGAGACACATGAGACCGGAGGGTCGATGCTCAGTTATAGCCATGAGAGGCTTATTATTTATGTATGTGGTATTTTGAAGAACTCGCTAAGCTTCGTGCTTACCTTGTTATGTGCTATTTGTTTCGGGTACTTCTCAAGATCGCGGGAAGGCCCCGACTTGATTGTACACACACCTGCATTGGAGATATATTTAGTGGAGGATACTGGATTTGTGACAAACAATTTTTGAAATATGTGTTGATAACTGATACTTGAGATTTTTGTGAAAATGTGACATGTGTTTTATTGTGTTTGAAAATGAAAGTTTTGGTTTTAAAATTTACAGTGTTACAAACCAAAGTTAGAAGAGTACCTTTTCCTTTTTGATTTCTTGATCTTGACCTTCAAGAGCTTAGTCCTTCAATTGTTGCACTTCTAATGGAATCACAAACACCACAAGCAATGGATGAACAAGAGAGAGAGGGAGAGGGAGAGGGAGAGAGAGAGAGAGGGAGGATGGAGGCTTATCGAAATCGTCTAGGGTTCTTTTAAAAGCATATGGGTCGAATTCTATAAGGCATAATGTGTATTTATACATGTGGCTGCTAGAGTTTTAGGTGGAAACCCTAATTTCACTACTTAAGCCTTAAGCAGCCCATGGACACCTTCTAGAATAGTCCTTGGATAAATTCTCTATGTGATTTTCATAGATTTCCAGTTGCAACTATCAATGATTTGCAATATTAGTCCCTGTTCTTTTAATCATTCTTCTTTGATCACTAAGCTAATTCCAAATTACTTTCTAATCAATACTAATTAAATAGTATTATTTTTTAGTTCATATATTATTCTTATAATATATTAATAAATCATTTATCAACCTCTTTCTCATAATTCATCATGTCAACTTGCTATGGTGAAGGCAACCCAAAAGTATCATGCTATTATTGGGTCAAGTACATACCCATTATAGTTATCGGCTTAGAAACCTAATCCAAAACTATCTTCTTACAAGTGGATACAAATGATGAAATATTAACACCTTGTTCATCTAGCATTCAGGACCTCATATCATTCTTTCCGAAGTATATGTTGATGATATCATTTTCAGATCCACTGATGAAAAGCTAAGTCTAGTATTTGCAGAGATCATGGATAAGAAGTTATAGATGAACATGATGGGTGAACTAACTTTTAATTTAGGAATGCAAGTTAAACAACTAACTGATGGAATCTATGTTTGTCAAGCTAGATATATTGCAGATATGATGATGAAGTATGGTTTTTATGATGGCAAGCCGACAAAGACTTTAATGTCCCCATGAATGACTATTGGCACTCGTCCAAATGGCACAGATCTGAATGTAAATTTTTTTCGAGGAATGATAGGCTATCTGCTCTATCTTACTACCAGTTGCCCTAAAATTATGTTTGCTACTATATTGTGTGCTTGTTATCAAGCCAATCCTAAGGAATCTCATCTTCTCATTGTGAAAAGGATCTTTCATTAACTAAAGCATACACCCAAACTTGAGTTATGGTATCCTCGTGATTATGAGTTCAAGCTGGTAGGATACACTGACTCCGATCATGGTGCATGTGGCATTGATCGCAAAAGCACTTTAAGATGACCTCAATTTCTTAGAGATAGATTTTTAAGCTCTTCCAAAAAAAAAAAAAGCAGACATCAGTGGCTTCTTCTACCACTGAAGTTGAATATGTAGCTGCTGGCAGATGTTGTGCTCGGGTCCTATGGATTCAGAATCAGCTCTTAGATTATGGTCTACACTCTTAAAGACTCCCATCTACTGTGACAACACCAATGCCATTCAGATGGTACATAATCTAGTTCAACATTCCACGTCATCATTTCATCAGGGACATAGTCAGTAGGGAAAAATGGATTTGTTTTACATTCCATCCACTGATCAACTAGCTGACATTTTCACAAAGGCGTTAGACGAGAAGACTTTAAACAAATTGATTGCAAATCTTGGAATGCTTTCATTAACTTAATTTCTTTAAACTGTTTTGATTTATCTTTGCTTTTGCTAGCTTTCTTAAAAGCACAAAAACGCAAAAACGAATGTTGCTTTTACTATGTTTTTAAAACATACATAGTTTGCTTAATTTTTTATTCTAATGTTTATATGTATTTTCTCTCGATCATCTATCTTTCAGGATTATCTTCAATTTATGTTCACTGCTTCCTTTTAGAGTTAGAAAGAGTTGCAGTCATCTAGAATGTTCTGAATGCGCTTGGCGTTGAGAAAAAGAGTTGCACAATGTCCTTTTTTATTGCAAGATTCTACACCTACTGTTATGGATGTGATGTGCAACCATCAATGTAGTAAGTCTTGTTTTCTTCTACTGAATCATAATCCAATAAAACCTCAAATTCCCTCATGCTGATATTCATACCATGATGGTTTCATGTATTGGATCCAGTTAATTAGTTAATTAAAAAGAGTGTCTTTTGCTCTTCTTTTGATCCTAATAAACATGAATCTTGGAATATATGATACATGGATTCATCATTCTTAGTTTTTAGTCAGTTGTATATGTGTTTATCTTTAACTATGCTTTCATTTATTGCGAGACATGAAGTGCATATATCTTTGAAATAGGAAGAGCATTTATGGCCAATAAATTCAAAAGATTTGATTAATCAACTCTTTATCATGTTTCTGAAGATGCTATATAAAGGGCCTCTAAAAAGGATTCATATTATTTTTTTGTTTGACTAACTCTTTTCTTATACTATATATTATTCTTTTGTGTACCATATTAAATGAATTGAATGTGAACTTTATAGTTCTAGACTGCAACTTAACTCTATGATACGAAAGGTTAAACCACTTCTAGTTAATGAGTTAACACCGTTTATGATTCATGCTGATTCCACCTCAGCTTGATTGAAATAATCCATTCTTTCCTTTATCTTCTTAATAAAACTTCACGATTCATCATTCTTTGTGTTGATGGTTAGTCCATGTATCGTAGGCTATCACACGCACCAACCCATTCTTGACCTTATATTGTTTTTTAAAGTTTTACTATTCAGTGTAATGGACCATATGCTGATGAGAACTTGAAAAATATACGCCAACGGTTAAGCTAAAATACATGCATCACGCCATTCTTTCCATATTTTCTGCTTTAAATTTTCATGATTCAGTGTATGATCCCAAATGCTGATGAGAATTCAAAAAATTTATGTTGATGGGTATATCATTGTCCGTGATATATTACACGCACATACCCACACTTTCCTAACAATTCTTGTATGAAGAAGTTAAGGATTCATTTTGTTAGCCATACACTGTAAAACTTCAACAGTCTTTGGAGATGGGTACATTTCATACTCGAATGTATTACACACATCATACCACTCTTGTCCTCTACTTATAATAAAAGTGATTAATTAGTCGGCATATGAAGCCACACACTGATGAAATTTCATAATACTATGTTAATGAATGATAGTTTAAAGCTATACTATCATGAGACATAACAATCTTACTAGACTACAAGTTGGAACTTTGATACTTTAGTCTCCTCCTCTAGTTCCACTTATTCTACTGATGTTAAAAAGGGGGAGAATCTTGCTAAACTTGAAGGAAGTCAATTTGACGTCAAAACAAGTTAACATAAACATTCTCAACTCATCACATTCGTCGTCCGTTGTGATACTTAATTTTTGCCTCAAAGGTATTCACTTTCTTAGGGGGAGCATTTCTTAAATCCGGAGAAATTAAATTTTCATTCTTTCTCTTAGGGGAGCACATCGAGCTAAAGAATTCATTGCAGACTAGTTTTAACATCATCAGATATGGGTAGATTATAAGGACACACCTTATGATCTGATGAGTCAACACACTTTAAACACAGCTAGCATAAGCATATACGAGAAGTTTTAAGGTCACAACTTATGATCTAAATAATTTGTTTTATGTTCTTTGTTTTCTTAGATTAGTTTTCTTTTGTTCTTTATAGTTGAAGTGTATCCGATCGATACAAACCTTCAAATAATAAAAAAAAGAGAAAAAGAAAAAAATAGAGTGTTTGTTTATTTTTTCTTATCGTTGTTTATTTTTCATTTTGTTATGTTTTTGCATGAACGTTTTACGGCTTGTTTACTTATTGATGCATATCCTTTCCTTACTCGAGGACTAGTAAGGTTTAAGCTTGGGGAGGTTTGTTAGATGCATCATCTAGCATGATTGTGTCAGTGTTTTCTTATAAATTTCTACTTATCTCCTTTATATTTCTATAAATTGTGTATTTCACAGTAATTTTATAGAATGCCCGTACTACTCACTTTTGTTTTGATTTTCAGGGCAAATTGGAGCACAAAGAGAATATGACACTCTGAGGATGCGTTGGATGGAGCATCGGAGCCGAATTAAAGTCGGAACTGAACAAGGATGACGAGGAATGATCTGGAATTGCTCAACAGGAAGAATTACGATTGAACAATGATAAAAAAAAAACAAAAAAAACAATTGATTGCATTTCCCAATTCTGCGATTGCATTTTATCTTTGAGGTTCCAAAAAGTTTATAATTAGCATTGTACTTCATTAAAGTGGTTCGGGACGTGTTTTCGTAAAAAATGTGATCGATTTCCCATATATGCAATCATAGAATGTTCCGTATTCCTAATAAGCCTATAAATAGATCCCCATAACCCTTCATTCAAGTATAATTGTGATTCCAGATTATGGAGAGACGATTTTCTAAAGATTCCACGTGCTAAACGAAGATCTGAAGAACTCGATATAATCTCTATTATCCGCTTAGTAAGATTAAACGATTAGAACTTAATTCCATCTTTTGTAATTCGTTTTTAGCCATGTAAGGATAAAAAAACTCTAGACTTTAGTTTCGTAAAAAAATCAAATTTTTCTGCAAGTAATCATTATTCACAATTTTTTTTATTGTATTTACTGTTTAGTTTGAGCAGTTTTATGCTTTATTGAACGTTTGATTTTGATTCAATTTCTGCTGGCCATCTTAATTGTCATTGAGTCATTCCACTTATCTAATTTGTTTAGATCCATAATTTTCTTTATAAATCACTAAAAGTAACAAATATTAGATTGTTTTGTGTTTACATTAACTCTAATATAAATTGATGAAACAAGCTTTTATCCTTCTGAGCTTTTGAGAAGTATTGGGCTTTATTGAGAATTTTACACTATGTCTAATGCTACTTTTCTTAATTAATTAAGAGTCACTTAAGTTAATTCAGTAAAAAGTAATGTTTAATTCAAAGAGTTTGTTTTGGTTAAACATTTTAATAAAAGAAAATAATTAGAGCTTGTTAATGACTTTTAGCACCAGTTTAAACAGTACACAATTCATTAATAGTGTTGAAAGTTATTTACATGATTAGGAGAGTGACAACAAACTGAAATTGCTTTTACCTTTTAAATTTAATTAAATTATTTTAATTTCATTTTCTGTCATAAATTTTAACAATGAAGACCCCCCCCCCCCCCCCTCATTTTAATTTATGTTAAATGTGTGCATGCCTTGTGTAAGAGAGGCGTAGACCTTATGTCGTGTCCATGTGGATTCGACCCTACTTTAATGTACTATAGTGCATTTGAGCAGTATTATTATTTATATTATTTATTTTTTTAAGCGTTGCGACACACTCTTAACAACCTGATATGTAACGGCCCAATTTTCACGCCCAAAAATTTCATTTAAAATAAGTGGTTTGTAAAATATTTGTAGTAAAACATCATCCGATCATATCATTTCATAAAACATATTTCGTGTCTGAAAACCTAAAACATGAAAATAATAATAATGTCAGACTAAAATCCCATAACATCTCATAATGCGGAAATCCAATGTGTGTGTATGATGTGTCGCTACCGCGCCAGCTCCTTCCCCTTTGCTGAAGAGGTACCTGAAACCAAAACTGAAAACTGTAAGCACGAAGCTTAGTGAGTCCCCCCATCGTACCACATACCATACAATCATATCACATACATATTGCCAGGCATTTATGGGGTGTCCGACCTACCCGGTACGACCATTCTGGGGTGCCAACCTACCCATACGGCCATTATGGGGGTGCCGACCTACCCATGTCAAGCCATTCTGGGGTGCTGACTACCCTTCGGTCCTAACAACCAAACCTCGGGGACTATTTCAACCTTACTACTACTATCACATATAACATAATATAAACATATTATCAGACATATCTGGGGTGCTTGAGCTACCCTTCGGTCCTAACAACCGAACTCGGGGACTAGTCCCCTCCTACTACCTCTATCGCATATAACATAACAAGCCAGCATGCAAACATATCACCACATACTGTCAGACGTGCCTGGGGTGTTTGACTACCCTTCGGTCCTAACAACCGAACTCTACTACTATCACATACAACATATCATGCGAGTATATAACATATCAGGTAGTAACAAACCTAGATGATATCACAAAGACAATCATCTATCATACGTGTCCTACTAGTGGGTCGGCTTTGTGGCCTTAGATCCACCGCTACTGGAAGGTAAATAACCTCGAAAAGTAGTTGCTGAAAGTCTGCTTGGTAAGCGCCTGACTGCTGAATCGGTAATCCTCCAGCTATAAATCATAAACATAGATTAGCCACTCATAAACACGCTTAGGTCATATGACTGGCCCACTCCTGGTCCAAGGTTAACTCCTTGGTCACAGTCAACTTCCAGTTGACTGGACTCGCCGAGTCATGGCACCGACTCGCCGAGTCCTTCTCCCACTAACCCGGTCCCACTCTACAATTCCCTCATCCCACTCACTGAGTCACCCTTAACTCACTACTTGGGACGATAGAACCGGCTCTCGATCCGACTCGCTGAGTCCAAGAACAACTCATCGAGTCCACACGAGCAGATCTCCTACTCGCTTCCAAATCCTCACCAGAGCATCCTTTATGAGGATTTGGGTTTCTGGGACCATTGCTACACATTAAATTGCTAATTCCTCATGCAGATACGAAGGGTTGGACCTTCAACACCAAAACCCCTCTTACTCATTAACAGTTCATCTGACTCGCCGAGTTGTTCATCCAACTGGCCGAGTCTAAGTCCATCTTCAAAGAACTCGCCGAGTCCTTTGACCCATTTCCCATATAGACCAAATCTGAGACATGAAATGCTTAAAAACCATAGATCTATGTTCCTAGGTCATGCTTATCATGTAAAGTTGCAAACTTTACGTGCATGCATGGCCCTACAAGCTCCAAAAGGCAAATCCAAGCTCTTTATGAGGTCATACACTCAATGGGGACCTCAATCTCTTCAACCACATAAACTTTATACTTATAACATGTCCATAAGGTCTATATCTGAAGTCCTTTCGGATCATTAAGCACAAACACATGGAGCTTGGTGTTTTAGGGTTTGAAAACCACCAATTAGGGACAAAAAAGGTATCTAATGAACTAGTGATCAAGGTAGGTACTTTTCTACCTGAATGAAAGCCTCTTGCAGGATAGATGTGGGATCTACTTCTCCTCCTTGCACTCTTCCACCTCCTTCTTCTTCTCTTAAGCTTCAAACTTCCTTCACAAGGCCAAAATCACTCACAAGGAAACAAAGGGGCTAGGGTTCCGCTCTACAGCTCTTCTGGAGGTGTTAGGGACAAAGGAGTCCGAGTTAGAGTGCTTAAATAGGGTGCAAACACCCAGGTTATGGGTTTTGCCCAAACAGGGCCTACCCGCTGAGTCCGGGAACTGACTCACCGAGTCCGAGGCTCAGACCCCGCGTCTCATCGCCCTCCTTCTCGGCGAGTTGGTCCTTCAACTCTCCGAGTCCAAGGCAAATTTCATGAATTAAAAATTATTAATTACAAGGAATATGTATCGGGAACCATGTGCTACATGATATGATTCCACTTTCAGAATTAAGAATTGATGAAGATAAAAGGCTGGTAGAAGAGCCAGAAGAAATCATCGACCGCAAGATGAAAAAATTGCGACATAAGATGATTGACTTAGTGTTGGTTCTATGGAAACATTTGATAGGGCCACACCTCACTAGGGAAACAAAAAGCGATATGAAAATTCATTATCCACATTTTTTTGCTTGTTGATGCAAGATTTCGGGACAGAATCATCCTAATCGGGAGATAATTATAACACCTGCATTTATCACTAGACATAGTTATGAATCTGTACTCATGTTGTTCGAAGATTGAGATCGTCTATAAAAGTGAATTATTCAAATATAAATGTGTTTATGTGAATTTTATAAATATTATGTGATATATGTGTATAAGCTTACATCGAAACGTAATAAATAATGGCTAAAATAGATATTAAAAATAAAACACTATTTAAGATAAATAATCTAAACAAAAATCATACTAATCGAAAAACCTAACTCGTGCATATAAAGAACGCCTAAATCTGACTTCTTAAGAGGAGGTTACAGTTTTTCGAAGTTTCAGTGTAGTAGTATGTGACACAGAAATCGAAATTAAAATCAGCCAATTATCAGGGAAAAATCTAAACTAGAATATCAAGGATCTCGTGATATGGAATCCGTCGATATAAAGACAATCAAGAAGATAGGTCACATGTGAGAGTTATGATTTTTATACGGAATTTAACAGTCTAATCCTGCTAAAAATATGAATTTAAAATTAAAATAAGAATTAGCCTATGGAAGCTACATGAAAGTTGAAAATCTCATCGATAGCTAAGTGTGGATATAAAGAACGTCAAAAAAAAGTTCGTGTTAAAAAGATATTAAATTTTGAATAACTGAAGAATCCACGAGCATGCGGACGCGTGTCAACAAGATGTGAGGCGCGTACTGACAACCCACCCATAACTGATACATGGAAGGCTTGGATTGGAACCACGTCGATGCCCCTGACAAGAGCTGCGGTGAACCTAGAATTTGGTTGTGGCGCACCCTCTTACACTTTCTATAAACTGTAGTGTTTCAATGCTCATTTCTCACACCCTTCCACTCCAAAGCCTCCGGAATCTTTTCCCAACCTCAAGTACCTTTACCCCCTAATTCCAGGCTATTTTAGGGAGGCCATGTGACATTTGAGAGCCGAAGATTAGAAGCTTTCAGGTCAAAATACTACTCGCACAATTATCCGTTCTCATTAGAAAAATCTGTAAGTTAAGTTGGACTTATCTTAATTTAATTGTAACTTATATTTTTAATCATAATCATTATTATGAACCTATATATAAGATTTGTCAGTAATTCTAAGTCATAATAATAATCGATATACATAAAGAAGTGATGTCTAGGCTGGATTTAGTTAGGTGCTTAAAATGACATTTCCAAACAGTACATTATGTATACCAAATAGACCCTACCTACGATATGATCCTACCTAGTTATTCCTTATTTGATAAACCTTGATGTAGACATTAGGATTGTTGAGGAATCTAGACTATCATTATTATAGTCACAAGAAATATGAGACAAGACTAAGACTTAGCACTATTTAAATCAAGATCTATTGAAAGGATAAAGTGTTAAGCAAGGTGTTTCCCTAACCTCAAATCACCTACTCTTGTCAAGCGAGCGCGTAGTTACTTTCAAGAGAATAATTTAATAAAATTATTTATTAAATGCTAATTGTATTTATTATACTCTGTGATATTTGAATAACTATAATAGTACTACTTGATTATGATTTGTTTTAGAAGTAGATGGCCTTTAACAACAGTATTGATTAGTTATGAAAATAAGGATTATAAAGAATGCTTAGTTCAAATTAAGCTGGAAGTTGAATAAGTCTTATCGTGGGGTAGAGTGTGAGATCAATGCATAGTGTAGTTGTCATCCTCTTCTTTGATGACCATAAATGATAGGTCCAAATTAGACAACTGGAAACTATTTCTGATGCGTGCAATTAGCTACACCTAATTTTAATATTTATAACCTAATTTCCTTACTAACTAAATTGCACTTTGGCAGTGTACTTAGTCAAAATTAAAGAATAGTCGAGTAATTTGGGTGTCGATCACAGGGAACGGTGCTAACTGATTAATCTATTTACAACTAAATTAACCTAATTACTAACAAAAGAAGGGTTTTTATCTGATTTTGCAAGGTCAGACGAACTTAACTCAATTTTAATCAATTACTAAAAACACTCTTGTTTAGTTCAAATCCACTTCTTCTTTATGATTAGCTAACAATTATGGATTATTAAGTTGCTTATTATTGTATTAGTAATTTAAGTCTAATTTTACCAGTATTAACTAATTCATGTAAAACTATATATGGTCACACATAGTCAAACACAGAATAAGTTGTAGATTATAAATTTGCTATGTAAGATTAAGCAAACACAATTATGGTCATAATTTATGTTCTCTAGCACAGCTAAATTTATTTACTTCAATTACTATCTTAGATTTTGGTCGATCCTAGCTCTAGTAATTTAATATTCACTAAATCACTAGGTTTCAAGTTCATGTAGTCTAATAATCACTAAGCTACACAGAACATGAATTCAAGCAACTAAAGAAACAAATATTAACATGCTAGGTAATAACAAATCAAACACAAGCAATTTACCAACTAATCAAATCCATTAATAATTAAGCTAAACCATATGTCAGAAGCTTCATCTAGCTAAACAAGAGTAGCTAAATTCAGCTACTCATAGCAACAATCAAACAAATACAAATCAAATTAATAAACATGTTCATAAGTTCCAAACAAATAAACTTATTAAGAACTTTCACTCCTTTGACTTTGAAACCCTTTTTCCAGAACTTCCCTCCTGCTAAAAATCGTCTTCTGAAAACCTTCCAACCAGCCAAAAGTTCTTCAAATTGTAATGGCCAAGAATATTTATAGTTTCTGATTTCGCCGAGTTCACGTCATGAGCCAATAAGTCTCACGACGTGAATATGAGATAAACGTGTTCGACAAGGAGTCTTTCATCAGGATGCATATCTTCTAGATTACTCCACTCACGACGTGAATCTATAATTGCTCACGTCGTGAGTACGTATTATTGCTGAATTTTTATCTTTCTTCTTTCAAGCCTTCATAGTTCCATGCTTTATCCATAATTCTATGCAAATAACTAAAATATTAATAAAAATGTAAATAAATATTGCCTAAAAATATGTATAAATATGGCAATATCAATTACTAAGTCATCGACCAGAGTAGATGACAACACTTGACAACTCTAGGTAGTGTAGTGAATTATGTTGCTAGTGTGGATATATAACCCAAAGACATAGATAAAATATGATACCATATTTATCAAATACTCTGAAGATTATTTGCCTTTGTTATGACTTACACTAGCTAGGGAATCCCTTAGACATGTAGTCAAAGAGTTCCTTAAACAATTCATAAGGTAAGGTTATTCTTCTAGATAGTCGTTCATTTAGGATTCGTTAGAATCGGTTAGGCTGGGTAGATTGTCTTATAGATATTACATCACATTTTATATATCTATATTCTGTAGTAATGATTGTTTTGCTGGAATGTTATTATGATTTATTATCAATAAAAATATTATGGGATTAAAAACCCTACGTATCTTACCAGGTTTCACAAACCTGACGCAATCAATTTATATGAATCACAAGTAGAGGAACTAAGGCTGCTAGAAAATAATTAGGATGCCGAGTGAAATAAGAGATGAGCTTGTAATAGCATTTTAGGACCTTTTAGTATTTATTTTATAACCTATGTTTGGATATTAACGGTCATATCCTTGGTATTATAATATTATGAAATACTTTGTTATCTTAAAATGGTTTATTTAAACTGAGATTTTCCACAACATAATAACTTGAAGCGTAAAGAAATTTTTTTAATTGGTTCTGAAAAATTGGGGATGTCAAAAAGAGTATGCACCACTTATATTTACATCTGGGGAGAATACGTTAGCAAACTACTTAGCCTCGAAAAGCAAAAAAATTGAAGCTTAGGCCCCGTTTGATAGTTGCTAACTCAGAAAGTGCTTACTAGGAAATTTCTATCTGACTAATATATTTTGACTGGGTAAGAAATCATGTTGTTAGTAAGAAATCATGTTGTTTGTACATCTGAATGACTATGTTGATTGATGAGAAATGACCATTTTACCCTTCTACTTTATCTACTGGATGAATTTGTTGAATAATGATAAAAACATACAAATTGTGATACAAAATGTAAATATTCAACTATTTTATCAAGATCAAACTCAACAATAAAATGTATGTATGAATTCAACAACATAAACAATCTCCCTTTACAAAAACTATGATGTTCTAAGTTTGAATCCAATAAATAAAGGAAGTACTAGCAAATCAATTAACTAACTAGCAAATCAAAGTAGTCAATGAGCAAGAAAACAAATTCTGCACCAATTGTTTTCTGATATTAGCAAATTCTGCACCATTTTCTCTTTCAAAAAATAAATATTCTGCACCAATTTGTCTTTCAAAAAAAATCAACACCAATTTCTCTTTCCAAAAAAAAAAAATCCTGAACCAATTTCTCTTTAAAAAAAGAAAATAGAGCAAAATAAGCAAATAGAGTATTAGACTTGACAATCTGCATCAGATTTATAACTGTAGATAGACCAAAAAACAACTGTAGATAGACCAAAAAACAACCAGGAATTAACATGAACAACCAGGAAAAACAAACATGAACAGATCAGCAACAAATCGGAACAGATGCATCAAAAAAATCGAAACGAAAACAACAAAAAAATTAGAAAAAATGCAACCGGGGGAAGAGCGAGAAATCGTACCTGATTAGAAGAAGCAGAAATCGTCGACTCGTTGGGCTGTAGAGGCTGAAATCGTCGATCGGTGGGGCATAGGTTCAAGTCATCGATAATTGAGAGAGAGAAGAAACAGGATGGAAGCGCTAAAACTTGGAACGTAGGGCAAGGGCACTTCTGGAAATCATCTCTTTCTTTCTCCGTCAGTAGATATCGCTCATCTCTTCCACTCAGATTTCTCTTATCGAATCAGACATCAAAAATATGTTTAACAAACACATTTTGCTGACCGAGTCAGCCAAAAACGTCTAATCCAACTCAGTCAGACGTATATCAAACATGACCTTACTCTACCAAAATATTAGGAAAAGAACGATTGCGGTTCAGGCTATGATTTCATCATTTATATACATTTTGGTGTCGGAACTACACTTCCCGAAATTATCGATGGGGAGCAAGGGAAAGTGCTACCACGAAACTTGCCCTCGAGACAATCAACTGTTAACTAGACCAAACACTAAAGAACTTGAAACCATAGTGATCATTTGTGTATTTAGATTAACTAGTTAACAAATGATCTGTTAAAAACTAACGAATATAACTTAATGGACAAGTAAGTTGTAAGTGTATTGAAATATTACGCAAAACAAAATACCTTAGTGACAAAATCAAACCATAAACATAGGTTTATTGTTCTATAGTGACACTTTCCTTTAAAAGAATAACAAAAAAACTAAATCACCCCTTCCTACCACCCTCTATTTCTCATGCTACATCCTAAATTACACAATATTATTCCATATTTACATAAATAATTTATCACCACCACACCACCCCTTATTGGAAGATGAACGATGTTGCCACTACTTGCCAGAAGATAAACGTCGTCGCATCCTATACTTTGTGAGAGATGAACGTTATTGCCACCACCACTAGTCACTACACTACTACAAACAGATGATATAACCATAACCACCGGTATTAAACCTTTTTGATAACCCTATGATATGAAAATACCGTATGGAAAACCCTTTGATTTGAAAGTCGTCATGACTTTCAGAAAACTCTAATCGATTCCCACTACTAGAGAAGATGTTTTAACACCACTACCCTAAAATTTCTTGAACGACGAATCGAGCTACAAAACCTAAACTCTAATGAACTCCAATGACGTTAGGGTTAGGTTTACAATAACGTCGTCTTCGTCTTCGTTATGGTTTCGTCGGAGAAACAATTAATCTCACCTCGACATCTTCATTTGGGGTTTTATTTTGTTTTGAAAACTGGTGAAGGTGGAGTCAAACAAGTGAAGTGAAGGTGGTGGTTTGGAGAAAGTGGCTCTAGCTCTAACGATGGGTGGCAAATCCAACGAGAACTATGTAGTCAGAGGTGGTTTGGGTAGTCCGATGAACAAAGGTGTCTCCAGTGAATAGGGTGGTATAACGAGCAGTGTTTGTCTGATAGATGATGGTGGTCTGACAATGAAGATATATATATATATATATATACACACACACACACACACACACACAGAGAGACAGAGAGAGAGAGAGTGTGTGTAACGAGTTGGTAGATAGGTTAGTAGGAGATAGGGTTAAATATTTTTTTTTTGTATTTTTAGTTTATTTAATAAAATGAATATAAAAATCAAATGAATAAGAATAAATTCATCATTTTAATAATATTAAAAAAAATTGGGCCAAACCCACCGTAAAATTCTCATTTTGAACCAATGATTTTTTTTTTTTTTTTTTTTTTTTGGAACCAATGGCAATTTTCTAAAAACCAATGATTTTGATCCAATGATTTTTTTGGAACAAATTACAATTTTCTAAATATTATTTTTACTATTTTGTCTTATTGAAACCTGAAAATATGAATATGAACAATCATACTTAGTCGCCAGATGGTCTACACTATTTTTAAATTATAGTTTTACTAAAATGAAATTAAAGATGATTATTTTATACGCATGCATATCAGTAATTATTTTTCTAATGATATAATGTATTATATTATTAACTAACAGATTGTTAGGACGAACCTAACGCCAAGAATTTATTCGATAACGAAGTTCCACCACTATTTGACGAAAAATATGATCATTTGTTTCGCGATGGCGTGGCAACAAGGGAGGGATGTGTAGAGCCCTCATTTGATCGGAATTTGATTGTCATATCAAATAACGAGGTAAAGAAAACTCAGTATAAAGAAAGTATTTCCATGAGATACGACAAATTTCTAATAATATTACAAATATAATACGGATACGGAATGCAAAAACATGTTTTAAACCTAAAAATACTTACAAACAGTTGGTTAGTAATTGGTTTTATATGATAATATTTATAATATCTTTTAATCATATTCATACAATATAACCCTAGTTTTTATTTTAATAACATTTTGTAGTTGTGGTTTAAAAAATATTATTTTGTTAGCTAGCATATTAGGAAAAATTACATTTAGACAAAATTGCAAAAACGTTTCTTATTATATGTGGGTAAGGTCCAAGCTTTGAAAAATTATAGATTTGTTAATTTTACACAAGTTTTCTTGTAGTTTTGGTCACTCTCCTAATTTTAACAAGATGAATTGTTAATTTTTAAAAATAACAAATTACACTTATGGACCATTTTACAACCATCATTTCTACATATACTATTTTAATTTTATTGGATTATTATATACTAATAAATATTATATAATATTTATATATCAATAATTAGTATTTTATTAAATTATTAATTTCTTTTAATCATTTTTTAATTTCTTCTTTTTTTATTTAAATATTATATATTAATAAGATTATTTTTAATATATAATATTTATATATTAATAAATACTATTTATTGGATTATTAATTTAATTTAGTTAGTTTTTTTATTGTATTAATTCTTTTATATTTGCTTATTATATATTAGTAAATTTTATTTTTAATATATAATATTTATATCCTAATAAATTTAAAATTTTTGGTCTATTAATTCATTTTTAGTTAATTTTTTTTAATTCCTGTTTTCGGATTACTTCATTTTTATTGGATTATTACTTTAAGTTTATTAATTATTTTTTATATAATAAATATTATTTTATTGGATTATTAATTTATTTTTAATGTATACTATTGATTCTTTTTATTAGTTCCACCACAAAGCGTTGAAATACATAAAAGGTCGCCTCTCATTATTGTAAATCGTCAAAATCACTACTAAGCAACTTCATTGGAGGTCCGACGGAAACCCCACCAACCTTTTACAGCCAACGATGGCAGTAGTCACTTGTGATAACATGCATCACCACCATCACCCGATCACCACCACCATTTTTAATGTTGATAAGGGTTTGTTGTGCATTGTGTTGGATATAGAGGACTCTGATGAATTATGAAGAGGTTGTCGCAGGTGGCTACCACAGGGTTGGGTGGAAAAAGTTAGTGGGGTTTCTGTCAAACCTCCGATAAAGGTGTTTAGCGGTGATCCCGACGAGTTTTAGTGATGAGAGACGACGCTTTTGCGTATCTCGGTAACTCGATAATGGAAACAATAAAATATATAATACCCAGTTCCAAGCAAACATTTTTTCTGAATCTCTGATCAAATTCTTTGGAGTTTTAACCCTGGTCATGATGTGACCACGCTGAAAGTAACACGCATATCTTTAGGAATCACGATGTGACCACTTAAGGGTCACGACGTGAGACCTGTTGCAAGCCAAACCCTAATGGAATATGTGGAAAAATAACAGAATCTGTTATTTGTTCAAGATGTCAAGAAGGTTCATTTATATGTCAACCTGAAGATTGAGGAACTAAAGGTTGATATGGCAAAGCAAGTTGCGGCTCTTACTCATAATTATTCTTCTCTTCACACAAAAGAGGATGTAATCGATGATGCTGTTACGAATTTTGTGAAGTGGTATCATTCGTTACTTCCAAAGATTGATAAGAAGGCTGAACTTGATCTTCAAAGTTTTGGTCAACTTGTAGATATGCTGAATAATCTTAAGGAATTAGTTTCGAAGACTGGTTCCTCATCATCATCATTTCTTACTCCTAAGTTTTTAACTTCAAATTTTCAATTGTTTGAGTCTATCATTCACACTGAATTAGCTCCTCTTTCCAAGAAAATTAGTTTGATGCCAACAGATGCCCCACGTGTTCACACAGGGGTGTAAGGGGGAGAAAAGGTAAGTGTTTGCATGAGCATGGATTCGAAATCCAGTATGGGAGGAAGTGGTTCTTCGAAAGGTGATGATGATACGAAAGTTGTTGGGAAAGTCATGTCTACTCAAATTCCTATTTCGTTGCCCAAGACTTCATCTACAATTACTTCAATAATAACAACAACAAAGCCCTTAACGAAATGTGTTATAATAGGTTCTGGTTCTAGAGGTTCATGTTTATCGAAGCCACCTCCATCAACAAAAGAGATGAAAAAAAGGAAATATATCTCAACAGAACCTATTGCTAAAGAAAAGAAAGCTGCTGTTGAAAAAAGATATGAAGATGCCTAGGCTGATTCAAAGCATTCTTAAACAAAGACCTAATGAGCCTCCTAGATAAAGATGATCCTTCAAAACACTATTGCTATGAAAATATTGAAGCCTTAGTTATTACTGGGGAAATGCATGACTTAGAGAAAATTCCCAAAAAGAGCTATGCTAAAGAGAATACTTATTTTAATTGTTTATATTTCCCTATCAACAAGATGATGTTCATGGTTGAACAACATCAGATTGCTGATAAGTTTCAAGACAAAGAAGAATTCAACCAGTTAAAGATTCATTTTCATGCCGTTCTTGGAAAAATGGAAGAGGAAATTCGGTCGTTGGTCAAGATAATCAAGTTCTCAACATTTCCAAAGATGTTTTGTTCGAGCAAATGTTGCAGAATTATCGCTTCCATGTTGTCAGACTAAACAACATCGCTTTCTACTTTTCTATTGCTAACTTCCATTTAATGAATCTTCATGATTTTATTTCTGTTGCATGACTTTTGAAGGGACTGATGTGTCAAAGCTTCTGTTAACAAGTAAAGAATATTTTTTAATCGGATTTGCTCACATCAAGTTGTTCATAGATAATTTCTATAAGTATCTTGCTTTAATTGATGTCAAATTAGCTTTGGCAATTGGCAAACAAATCATAGTGCCTCAATCTATGTTGAAAAGAGAAACTAGTTTGATGAGCTATGAAGATGGGGAGATTTGTTTGAAGCCTCTTGGAATTGTGTTCGTCGGAAAGAACAATAAGGAGAAGACTACAAAGTTTTTATTTCAAGTCTGCAATGTTCAGAGATATACCACTTCTCATTATATGAATCTTATTATTTGAATGAATAGTTGTGCAAAGAACAATGAAGGTGATAAAGCTGAGATTCACAAAGTGGTAAACTGGTATGCTAAAATTCAAAGGGTGATACATCAAGCTGCTTAGATGTTGATGACTTAGTTTTGACACTTGTCCCAAAGGGGGAGAATGTTGGGGTCGAACGTTGTTGTGAGGTGTTGAAGTCTATCTGAGTCGTTGTAAGTGTCAAAGTATTTTTGTATGTTTGTTTATTATAAGGTTATTTTGTATTGAAGCTTAAGTATCTTAGTCCCTTATATTTTTTGTAAGCTTTCCTTATCCACATATATATATATATATATGGGATAAATACTAGAGTTAGGGAGTTGCGTTTTCATTCAACTTGTACTCTCTGATATTTCTATGTACTTCCTAAAAGCATAATCGAGCCAACAAGATTATATTTACATTGCGCGTTCATAATTCTTCAAATACTCTGATCTAGTTTCATATACTCGATTAATCCTAACTACAGAGACTTAGCTATTGGTGGCCATACATGAACAGGGAGATAACAATGTATGTGGAGAGATGGTTGACCTTTCAGATGGTCAAGGCTGAGCACTAGAGACCGTATGACATGTTGCAACCCTTAAAGGTTCCCATTTTGAAATGGGAACAGATAACCATGGATTTCATCACCAGGTATCAGAGAATAGCCAATGGATTTGATGCTATTTGGGTCGTTTTCGATCGTTTGACCAAGAGTGTCAATTTTCTTGCAATCCAGGAGAGTTCTTCAGCCAAGAAATTGGTCGACATATATGTGCACAAGATTGTCGCTTGCCATGGTGTACTAGCTTCTATCGTACCTAATTGAGATGTGCGTTTTATTTCTCCGTTTTTCTAGAGATTTCATGAGGAGTCGGGTGTGAGGCTGTGTTTCAGAACAACTTATCATCCTCGGACTGATAGTCAGAGTGAGCAGACTATTCAGACACTCGAGGATATGTTGACGTCTTGTGTCATCGATTTTGGTGGGAGTTAGGATTCCTACCTTCCCCTACATGAGTTTTCTTACAATAACAACTATCACTCTAGTATTGATGCACCACCATACGAGCTTATATATGGGAGGAAGTTTCGTATAGTTGTTTGATAGGGAGAGGTTAGCCACATGGTCATGGGGAGGACTAAGGTGGTCCTCCAGATTATGGAGCTCATTCATCAGATCATGCAAAGGTTTCAAATAACTCATATCTGACAGAAGACTTATGCTGACAGCCGACGATCCGAGTTAGAGTTCCAGGTAGAAAATATGGTTTTGATGAAGGTATCAACCTTGAACGGTTTTATACACTTCAGGAATGTAGTGACCCAGATTATGATTACATGTGTGAGTTTGTAAATATCTAGCGAATCATTCAAACATCAAGAACACGAAGAATAAATAAAAAAATTTAAGCTCCATTAGAATAGTAACAATACGAGTGTGTTTTGTTATTTCTCTCACTAAACTAACTCTCCAAATGGGCCTCACAAGTTCTTACATAAATGGGAGTCACTTAATTGCTAATTATAGGAAATATTCAACACATTACATAAACAAGAGGGTAAGCCACATCCAAGGAGAAATTTTCACCCTACCATTCTTCCCATCAAAATTAGGACTGGATGTCCTGACTTCAATTTCAAAATGAGCTCTCACGATCAAGACCAAATCCCCCATCAAAGTAACATTGGTCATCAAATCCACAAAATGAATACCCGAGAAGCTTCGAATAACCATTTCTACATTCTCCCCCATTTTATAATCAAAAAATGATTATAAAACCCCCAAAGGATGAGAAGCACTCGAAGAATAAAATTCACAAATATCCCCCTTGGTGTGTGACAAAAATGAAACCGCAAAAATCTTGCACGAAAAACAATCACGAAAAGACGAGAAAATTTTCCAAATTTTGTGAATTTTTTTACTTTTGGGTGAGAGTTGCAAGAATTTCGAAAACTGGGTATAAATTGTCAATTTCGTAACCTATGTGAAATCGAAAATCATAAATTTTTATCTGAAAATCTATGTGAGACTCAAAATTTTTGTATTTGTTGACCATTGAAATCGAAAAGTGAAAATTAGATTCTTAAAACGTTGATTCAATAGAATAAAGGTTAAAATTGGTTGATACAAGTCGAACAAGTGTTATTTGGATTTGAAATATTATTTGATTGGATTTTTATTTCAAAATTTATTGGAGTAGTGCTCTTGGTATCAAACGCTCTTATTATAGTTCTTGTTTGTGTCTCAAAGTTGATTTGGATGTTGAATGCCTGAAGGTCAATATAAATTTCGACTTGTGATGCTCTTCAATTGCATATGGTGTAGAGTTGGGATCGAATAAGCATCACTTGGGGTCGAATTGACTAAATTTGACTGAGAATCAAATTCGTTATGGCAGATTCGATTTCGATGTGTATACTTGGAAATTGATACGTGTGCTTGGAAGTTAAATGCGTGACTAGAAATTTTGACTGATGAAAGTTTATTTTGGGGTTAATAATCAAACTGCTTGATGTTGAATTATATGGATTGGTGTTTGAGTCGATGATGTGTTAAAGCCTCAGAATCAAATTAAAAGGTTTTTGGAAGTCAAATGCTTTCACTCGTTCGCATCTAGAAATTAATTTGAAGACGAAATCGATATTTGTGTAGTCGTTTGATGTGCACATGGAAATTTCGACATATGAGATCTTGTTTTAGGTTTGGAGGTCGTACAAGTATCGCTTTGGGTTGATTGGTGTGATGTCGAACACAATTTCGACATGTGATCAAAGATGTTGTTCGACCTGTGGAAAGCAGTTTCGACATGTGGATGGTAATTTTGATTTGTGATGAATTTTGTGGATTGATAATTCGACATGTATTGATTCACATCCAAGATCAAAAAAAGAGAAGTAAAGAAGAAAGGAAAATGTTTGCTTCAAATCCTCACACTTTCAGCAAATTGGCAATTTTAATCCACTTTCAAAATGGTGTCAAAATCTATGAAAAGTGAAGTTTTTCTATTTTTTAAACCATACAGTTTAAGCATGTTGGCAGAAACTACCTAGTTTTGACATTGGGCTAAAATTCTATGAAATGGGAAAAATTTCGAATCTGGTCCCTACAGTTGATGCAAATTGACACTTTATGCCCAGTATCGCATTTGAGGTTGTTTACGTGCAATGCGTCCCTATGTAATTTCGAAATTGATAGTTTCTACATGGGGTTTTGAATTTGAAGTCAAAGGCGATCCGAGAAGTATCAAATTCGAAAATTATCATATATTCAGATTTTTTGGATTCATGCAAAATGTTTATGTCATGTATCAAGGGGGAGTTTTGTATGAAAAATTCAAAATTGAGTGCTTTCTCATTCCTTTTTAGTTTTATAATCATTTTTTCGATTATAAAAGGGGGAGACAATATAAATATGAGAATTCAAAAGTTGTGATTTTTTCATACTACATGGATTTAAAGACTGATGTTACCTTCAGAAAGAGAAGTTTATGAAGTGATTCGATTTGAGATTCTGAAGTGATTTGGGTTTTCCTTGTTCATAATGGGTTTGGACATAATGAAGATTTTTGGGGTGTGCATTTCTGTAATTTTTGTGGAGATTTGGATATTCCATATTACTTTTGGGTGATTGGTTTGTAAGGACTCACACTCTAGAACCTGGATTGGAAAATCATTGAAGAATTGAAGATTTGATGTCCATTTCTACATTTTTCAGGCTTGAGGTTTTGTTCGTGAAATTGCTGATTTTGGAGGATTGAAGTCGGGTCTTTCATTCCTAACTTTGAGGGGGAGAGTAACTTTGTAATGGTTTGACTTGAAGACCCACCTGCTTATGAGATTGATGCCTTGTGACATGAGTGTGTGTGTGTGTGTGTGTGAGAGAGAGAGAGAGAGAGAAAGAGAGAGGGAAATGGGGAGAGAGATGTTAGCACGTCTATATACAGTGGGTTGCATACCACTTGTAAAGTGTGCTTGAGAGATGTAGTTCATAGTGAGTTAATTATGTTGACTATATCTAGTTCCTTTTTGTAATCTCCTCATAATGATCGGATACATCTTTTAGCACCCAAATCATTGTGTTCTTTGTATTCTTACAATTTCACATGCCAAATCAAATGTTCCTAACTCACTATAAGGAAGAAGGGAAAGTTGGGTGCCCGATTTATCAGACCATCTCGAGTGGTGGCCATGTCAGGCAAGGTGGCCTACCGATTGGATTTATCTGAGGAACTTACTCAGATTCACAACATCTTCAATATTTCTCATCTTCAGAAATGTGTGGTTGATGATTATATGGTGGTCCCTTTGGATGACATTTAGGTTGATTAGCACCTGAATTATGCAAAGAGATGAGTGGTTATTTTAGAAAGGAAGATTAATAACTTGTGCAAGAAGGTGTTACCTTTGGTAAAGGTCTAGTGGCAGCATAGGAAGGATTCCGAGTGCACCTGAGAGCCCAAGTCGAATATGCGTGAGCACTATCCAGATCTATTTATAGATGCAAATTTCAAGAAAGAAATATAGTTTAAGTGGAGGAAAATTGTAACACCCAGTCCAGGTAAACACTTTTTCTGATTCTCTGATCGAATTCCTTGGAGTTTCAACCCCGTTCATGAAGTGAGCACTTATGTCATAACATGACCAAGCAGGAAGAAACACGTATATCGTTAGGAGTCACGACGTGGCCACTTATGGGTCACAACATGAGATCTGTTTGTCACAACTAGCAATTTTAGCTAGGAAATTATATACTCTTGTAAGCATCATCAGTCATAATACATGTAATTCTTACTAATATCAAACATTATGCTAAATCAATGACAGCAAATTCAATCAAGGTTCATCCAGTAAAAGTTCAAAACTCTATACAAAATGTTTTCAATAGTCAACCAAGGGTTGAAAACCCTAAGAATCTCAGTTGAAGTTCATGATGGAATAGGATTTTCTTATTAGGCCCAATGGACCCATAAGCCTTCAATTCGACTATTTTGGGCCTAGATACCCTAATTGGGTTCTAACCAGAACCACATTTAGAAAACTTAACATTTTGGGCCACATGGGTTTAAAATGGATTAGTTTACCTCTCATGGGCCTTGTTGGGACAAAAACTCATTCTTTTATATCATATTTGGGCCATAAATACTCACAAGGGCCCAATGGGCTGAAAATCATTATTGGGCTCCAAAAAGATGAACTAAGTCTAGAATGGGCCTAAACTATCTCATTCTTATCCTTCTTAGCCCAAATATCGGCCCACTAGATGTGTATATTCATATTAGTATTATATATATATATATATATATATATATATATATATATATATATATATATATATATATATAAGAGAATTACCATGTAATTGACACATCATAATTTCAAGGTGGTTCACATTGTAAAAGACCCATTAAACAAAATGAAAATCACATACATCTAGGCACCATCTTATCATCACCTACTCTCTCCCTCTCTCTTTATTACCTTCGGTCGAGAGGAAAACCACATACACACACAATATCAAATCCTCTCTAATACACTTTCAAGAACACCTCCCCTCTTCGATCAAGAATTTTCGAGACTTAGAGCTTTCCAAGGAGGTTTTTCATCCAAAATCACTTCAAGATACACTCTTGTGGTAAGATCTTGTAAACTTGAGTTGATCTAATCCATATTTAGCTAACTCAATCATTATAAACACCTACTCTCATGATTTTCTTCCTAGCACTTATCTAAGTTCGCAAGTCCACTCAAGGAGCTAGCTAGAGCCAAAATCACATCATCTTCTTCCATTTCTTCTTTAAAATCGAAACATCAAAACAAAGGTGATTTCATACCCCCTTTTTTTGTTTTTACATGTTTTTGGGGGAATAATATAATTATTATGTGTAGATCTATGTGTTTATACATGGTATGTGTGATTTTCTTGATTTATGTTGGGAATATGTGTTAGATATTGACAAATCTCGAGATCTTTAACAATAATGGATAAAATCCATAAACTATAACACTTTATACATCATACTACAAAGATAAAAGTGTATTACATGTCCAAGATGTACAAAACAAAACAAAAACTTATTTAAGGATCATTTTTGACAAATAAACAAAATATGAGGAAAAAGTGTGACATTTTTGGTTTTCTAAGATTCAAAATGGTTATATTTGCATAAAATTGTGTTTTTGTGATAAACACCTTTTTTAAAGCATCAAATATGTGAATTTTAGCATAATGGGCTTAAGTTCTTTGGCCTTACGGTTTTTGGGCCCAAATTGTGAAAAATGTGAATTTTGGGGATTAAATATGTTATTTGATAAAAACCTTGAGCCAAAAACATAAGTAAACCAAAATAAGGGTTAGAAATGACACTTTTTTCTAAATTGGGCTAAAAATGCAAAGTTTTCGAAATCTAGGCCAAAAATGTAAAATTCATGGAAAATGGGTCAAAAATGTTAAGTTTTACCAAATAAGAGCTAGATATTTCAATAAAGGTATTTTGAGCTGAAATCGTAATTTAATTTATAATTGAGTCGAAAATGCTAATTTTATTGATTTAATGGGCTAAAAATATTATTTTCACCAAAAAAAGGTCTAAAATGTCATTTTATTCAAATAAGGGTTGAAAATGAAAATTTTCGGTGAGAAAGGGGCTGAAATGGTCAAATAAATATTTTGGGTCAAATATGTCAATTATTGAACAACTGGACCAAGGATATAAATTTTTATAACATAAGGGTCTTAAAATGGTATTTTTTTTCATATATCGTTATAAATCAAACATTTGATACTTTATAACATCACGAATTAATGCTTCATCTAGAAACACTATACCACAACAAATATACAAAAATAAAACAATGGTACAAAGATTGGGCCTAGTACTTGCTATACATGCTTATTGAGCCTTCATGATCCGTTTGCATGTTTATTGAGCCTAATATATTCATTTCATGTCTATTTGGCCTTAGTGACCCAATTACATGCTTAATGGGCCTAAATTATTTGTACATGTTATTGGGCCTTAGTGGCACATTCACATGCTAATTTAGCCCAAAGAGATTCATCATATGCATAATGGGCTTCAACGTGTCCATTTGCATACTATCAAGCCTAGAAATAACTTACATGGCTACTGGGCCACATATGTTATTTTTCATGTTTGTTGGGCCGTGTCTTTTCACATTCAAGTATCATCAGGTGTTTGTAAATCAAAATGCATTTACCATTAAATATTTTCATGTGAAAATCATTGGGATATAGTGAGAATTGTCGGTTGACACCATTGAGTGTTTGGCCATAGCTTGTAGTAATACTCAGAGTCTCCTGGAGGGAGAGCGAGAGTTTGTGTATAGATCTATATGGGGGTGACTTTCCTACACCTGAAATGTTCGCTATAGTTAGACTAGGCCAGTCTAGGGTGACAAAACCTTCATCAAAACTGGTGTTTGGAAAAATGCCAAGATAGGGGAATTAGTCATTATCATGTATGGTTATAACGATTCACGTAGAGATCCATTACCATCGATACAATACGGGAATCATAGTGCATAAATCATGATAATACGAAAACAATTCATGCTGCAATACGAGGACTACGACACTTTTATAAATAAGAAAATATCCGATTTTCTGGGGAAATACTATTGTTCATTACCTTCTACTTACAACAGATACAATACAAGGAAATTTTTGGATTGCTTACCTAGATAATGTTTTACAATGGAAATCACACATACATTTATACTTGGTCGTTACATCATTTTCATACAATTTATAGTAAATATCGGAGTTTCTAGGTTATACCAACAATAAAAAATCTTTCAGTCAAACACTCTTATGAACTCACTAACATTATATATGTTGACCATTTTCAAAATAACTTGTATTCTCAGTTAATAGTTAAGCTGAAGAATCTTCAAGAGTATTTTGGGAATTTCTTTTCATGGAATGTCAATTATCATACAATTTATGGTTTGGAATGTGTAATGTAAAACAATCTACTTGATTTGAACAATACCATTTGTACTATGTAATGTTTGGTGATGATGGTGTCATGTTTCATGTATATTCATTGTGATGATATTTCAATTTATAGTCACGCGAGTCCTCGCGCGTTTCCGTCGTCTGGTTCGGGGGTGTGACAGGATGGTATCGGAGCATTGTTTATAGTGAACTGACATATCTAACCATACATGATATACAACTATAAACACAATGGGACTAAATAACTCTAAAAAAAATAAAAATTTCATACTTATGTGTGCATTTTAGGATAACAACATAATAATACATAATCAAAGTTTTGGAGGATTTGAACATTTCAATTGCGCCCGGACAGTTATGTAATCGTACTGGGGGTGAATCTAGCCTGATCAATTACATTCATCCAAAGTATGATTGGCATGTGCCCGGGAGAAATTTTGATAAACAATGAAACCAAAATCTAATACTATAAACATGCTCTTTTTGCACATTTCTCACCCCAATTTCTGGCATAGTCACCATGGTTGAAGCTCAGCAAGGAATACATTTTCATCAAGCTCTTGTGGCCCATGGGATTCATGAGGAGAAACCCGAAGAAGAACAGGGGGAGCCCCTGGCATTGGGCCCAACAAGTACATTGATACAGACTACGAGTTTGATAAGACTGACGAAGACATGGAGGATGATAGGGACACAGATGAAGTCCCGTTGAACCATCTACCGTTGAGTTACACCAGGACCACCCTGCACCATCAGGGGACCCCGTTTATGGTGCTCATTCTTTGGAAGAAGAGGTTGCCACTTCGACAACAACTATTTGCTATGGAGGCACGAGCCGTGCAAGCTGAGCAAGAGAAGGATGAGGTCATCGAAGAGATGACCGAGATGGCTCAGTTATTGGCACAACATTTTGGGATATGATTTCATTACCACCATTAGGCACTTCTTAGTATGATTAGGATCAATAGTATCTTTACTAGTATTATGTTTCTTTTATGTTCTTTGCTATGTACTATCGACCTTATGTTTAAGTGCTTACACTACTCATAGGGTCGTCTTGCTGCCGGATTATATGTTTCCCCATGTACTGTATGCTTTTTAGCAAATTTTCATGTGTTAAAAACGATTATTATGAATGGAAATGCTCTATTTTTATTCATGACATTGTTATCTGCTATGTGTTTTTACTTTTTATGATGATACATGGAATCACTTAGATACACAAACTGATTCGCCGAGTTAGTGACATTCTAACCTAGGAATGCAATATATAGTCACCATCTCTCTGTTCCACGACAGAAAGATGCCTCAGAGACCAAACCGTGGAAACAACAAGACAGTAACACCCCCATAAATTAACACAGTCACATTCCATGTAACAGTCTCCACTACGGTCACTGCAGCACTTGCGCAAATTCGCAACGGAAACAATGGTGAAGGCAACAGATAGGGAACCGGAAGCACAAATCAAGGAACAAACCAAAGAACCATAAGAACTTGCACCTAGAAAGATTTCACCAACGCCAAGCCTCGAACCTTCAATGTGATGGGAAGCGTAACAGCCCTGAAGCAATGGATTGAGAAGGTGGAATCAGTTTTTGAAATTTAGGGATGTCCGGATGAGTCTAAGGTTAAGTTTGTGGCCTGCACCATTGTGGACCAAGCCCTCTCTTGGTGGAATGGTCACATAAAGGCTATAACGCTCCCGGTGGTGAATGCGATACCATGGGAGGAACTTAAGGAGATGTTCTTAGCTGAGTACTATCCCCGAGGGGAAATTCAGAAATTGAAACAAGAACTATGGAACCTCATAGTTAAAAACTTGGACATTGATGAGTACATAAAAAGGTTTAGTGAGCTATCTATTTTGTGTCCCGGAATGATCACATCGAAAGGGACGAAGATCGAGAGATTTATCTGGGGATTGACCGCACCAATCCAAGGAAATGTAATTGCATCAAATCTAACGACGTATGATAGCGCAAAATAGGCTAGCCAAGAAATTGTATGATCACGGCAACAAAAGGGTGCCAAAATAGGAGTAGTGGAAGTTATGAAAGAAGGTGGGAACAAGAAGGGGAAAACAACAAGCGGAAGGGAAATCAAAATTTTGAATCATCGAAGAAACAACAAAACGTGATTGTCCATGCTGCTAGTCAAGCGCCACCACACCACATGCACCAGTCTCATCCACCCCAAGTGCTCCTAGACAGTATTCCGAGAATCTCCCAAAGTGAAACAAATTCAATCTCCATTACCACGGTGAATGTAGAGAGATGCATTACACTAGTTGCAACCGAACATGTTATACAATAAGATATTGCAGGACCTATCCTCCACAAAACCAGCAACAAGGAAGCAACAACAACAACAACAACAATCGTAACAACAACAAAAACAACATCAACAACAACATCAAAAACAACAACAACACTGGGGCTAGCCACACCTGTTATGGGTGTGGGAGAACTAGACATTTCCGTCGAAACTGCCCCAACGTTAATAGCCAAGGAAACGGAGGATCGGGAAGGGACTTGACTTTGGGACAAGGAGAAGCATTCCAGGACCCTACTGTTGTCACCAGTACGTTTCTACTCAACAACACATATGCATGCATATTGTTTGATAGTGGGACAGAGTGAAGTTTTGTGAGTAATAAGTTCAAACATTTACTAAAACAACAACCCCAGAAGCTTAATCAAGCCTTCACGGTGGAAATGACTAATGAGAAGACTGAATTAACTAAGGATATCTATGTAGGGTGTACATTAACTCTAAACAACCACACCTTCCAAATAAATTTGATGCCCTTAAATATTAGGAGTTTTGATGTGATCATCGGCATGGATTGGTTGAGCCCCCATCATGCTAGTATTATGTTTCACGAGAAGGTCGTTCGCCTTCATCTTCCAAATCATGAAACCCTAATAATATATGGAGATAAACCCAATGCAAATCTTCATCTTATTTCGTGCATCAAGGCATGTAAGTGTTTACTTAAGAAGAACTACACATTCCTCACTCACGTTGTAGACAAGACCAAAGAAGAAGTAAACATACAAAATATCCCAGTGGCATGCGACTTTCCGGATGTATTCCTTGAAGATCTTCTAGGAATACCCCTAGAGAGACAAGTCTAATTTCGAATCGACCTCATTCCTGGAGCCACTCCGATCGCCAAATAACCTTATAGGTGGGCTCCCACCGAAATGCAAGAATTATCAAGCCAACTGAGTCAACTCCTGGATAGAGGATTTATAAGACTAAGCTTCTCTCCATGGGGAGCTTCGGTCCTTTTTGTCAAGAAGAAAGATGGATCCTTCAGGATGTGTATCGACTATAGGGAACTGAACAAACTCACTATCAAAAACTGGTATCCACTTCCACGAATCGATGATCTATTTGACCTACTTCAAGGAGCTAGTTATTTCTCCAAGATAGATCTGAGATCTGGTTATCACCAACTCGAGTCCGGGAGGAGGATACCCCAAAAACCACCTTTTGAACATGGTACAGACATTACAAATTTGTTGTGATGCCCTTCGGTCTAACAAATGCCCCGCCGCATTTATGGATGTCATGAATTGAGTTTGCCACCCATTCCTTGATAACTTCGTAATCGTTTTCATTGATGATATCCTTGTGTACTCACGAAGTAAAGAGGACCATAATCATCTGTTGGGTTATGAGCATTCTAACACTCCTAAGTGTACATGCAACCCTAAATACCTTGGATCTATGTTTTCTCTATTATACATGCAAATATGAACATCCAAGGTATTATCCTAATCTAGCATACAAAATATCAATATAACAAGATAGAATACATACCTCTTTAATGGTGCTTGTCTTCATGAAGCTTGAGTGCTTAGTGCCCCAAGTGTGACACCTCAAATGGTTCACACAACACCAAATACACTTGGAATAACTTGAGAGAAATTAGAACACTTCATGAAATCGTCTAGCCCTCATACACACACATTGTGTTAGTTACGATTTCTTGAGCCATGGGTTTCTTTTATATGGTGGCTATTAGGGTTACACCATGTAACTCATGACTTTACCCATTCCTTATGCTCCATGGATTTTAACCTCCATGGAGTATCCATGGGTCACCCCATGGACTTAGTCCAACATAAGGAATCTTGGATCACAAGCCCACATATATAAGAATGAATGATTTACACAATCAACCCATATATTTAATTAGTCTTCTTTTGATCACTTAATTAATTCTAGATTAATTCTTGATCAATACTAATTAAATAATCTCATTATTCTTATTATTAATATACTAGAACTTATAATATATTAATAACCGTAAGTGTCTTATTTCTCTCATTATAGTCTATCCAAGTGCATGATGCCATGCAACCCAAATGGACCATGCCAGGTCGGGTCAAGTCTTACCAATTATAGTTATGGACTTAGACATTAATCCAACAGTCTCCCACTTGGATAAGTCTAAAACTATTATTGCGTATGACTTCAGGAACCAACTAGCAATCGTAGCTCTCAAAAGCTTCTGTCGAACTCTGACCTTGTAGATGAACTCTGATCTGGTCAATGACTTGTCCATTAGATAAGGGATCATATATTCCTCCATTCTAGATATCATATGGACTGAGACATGGATTATAATCATTCTCTCTGTCCATTAGTTGTTTCCCGATTTCCGATTTATGACGACTGACTAATTGAACAAATCAAATCAGTCCTGGCCCGGCCGAGCACTTCCATTTGTCATCATCAAATCATCGAGGGGCCCACAGATATCGCTTTTATCCCGAAGGTAAAAGGAATGGATAAACTTCGACTCATATGGCTTGTTCTACTACTTGTTGAATCATACACAAAGACACGTTTTATAGCACCGAGTTACCAAATGCAGTTTTGTGCAATCAATGTACAACCAACTCATAGTAACAACTCATATCTCTAGGTTTGAAGAATATAAGATATTATCATCTCATGATCACTCATGATAAAATCCATGAAGTAATTCCAATGAGCGCGGGTTGAATCCAATACTCAGAACTTATGAGCACTCATGAGTGTTGTAGCCATTTGTCCAACAACTTAGACCTCTACAAGCCAACCCATGACAGTCTTAATTCATATCTACTTCCAACATATGACCGACTGTGGATGGTTTGAATAACTTAGTCATTCCGGAAGAATAACCTAGTTTATTCAGGAAGTCAAAACATGCAAAGTGAAACACAATAATAATTTGAATCCAATATGGTCTCAGAACTTATGAATATAAATAAAACTCATTTTATTTATCACCATATGATTACACATTATTCATTGTATATTGTTTCAGCTATCAACATTATTCTTGAATTTAAAACAATAGTTGTCCCATGCTCCAAGCATGCACACTATGTTTTCTAAACACTAGTCATGCCATACACCAAGTATGCATAATATGTTTGTCTATGATCTTTATTTTGTGAACTAGATCAAATGAACATAACTTCAATGATTCTCTTTTCACACTCCCAAATCCTTACTGCAAATGCAAGAATTCCAAATTCATGTCATTTACTGAAATCTGTTAGATTCTAAACTTATATGCATCGATCCTCTTGTAATGATTATGCACAAAGTCAGAAAGACTTAACAACAATCATTACAGAGCATTCCAAAGGAGATCAATTCCTTGGAAACATCCTTCTTGCATTAAGTTTCCTTAATCTTACACAGATTGAAATTTCTGACTTTGAAACATTTCCAGATTCCATTTCGACTATCACTTTTGAACAAGAGTTGCCTCCTTACAGATTATGTCAATATGGTCCTTCCAGAATTATCACTATACTTCCAATTGTCCTTGAGCAACCAATCTTTGGTAAACCTTAGATTGTCCTCGACAATTGTTTAATCCTTTTAGTCATATCCAGTTCTAAACCTTTTCCCTTCTTAATGCCCTAGGCATTTGGAAAATTTTAGAAAGGATGAATATAGCACATGTAATCGGTCCTATAACCGAAGCATATGGGACACGATTCATGATGTCTCACATAAAGACTAAACCAGTCTTTTGCTATAACATTTCCATTTCTATTTGCCAAGTTCTCATAATTCAGATTATGAAAAGGTATGCCGTAATCATAATCGAATTTAAGAACGCAAATAATGGACCCATATACAGAATTTCCTTATGTTGAGCCAATCCAACATGAAATTCATATATATCCTTGACTAAATGATTAAAACCTCATGATCTAAGCTTATAGATTTGAGATGAAGTATAATTTCCTCTCCCTTAATTATAGCAAAACAACTCTTTCCCAGTTGAAACTTTTGTTTTCTATAATTAACATTGCTAACTTGCGATACTTATCATAATTATCATGCTCCCACTAACATGATGATTATTAGCATAACACTTATGCTCCCACTAGCTTTAACATGTACTCAGAAATCAGCTGGACATCTAGAAATCAATACTTTATTGACCAAAGTTCAGATTTATGATACTGGATTGTTTTTTTATAAAACTTTATCAAAATCATACATCTTCTCTTAGATAGCTCATGGGTGTGTCAAAACAATTTTAAGAACTATGAAAAGGGATGCCGTAATCATAGTCTTGATTGTTTTGACCTTTGCCATTTCTCACAAGTCCAGGTTAGTGTGCCGGTAAACCACACACGCTCCACTAACGACTTTGAGAATGCAAATATCACAATTGCTATCTCGCTAAAATCTACTTAGTGGAAGTGTTTCCTCACCATCATTTTCATGAATCAGAGAGAAACCTTATGACACTTAGATTTATTGGTGTATGAGTTCCTACCCATATGAATTTGTCAAAACCATAATCACAAGACAAGGATAATGACAAATCCAAAACCATATGGATTGAACTCAATCTTAATTTCTTGCCACCTGGTAGCTCAAGGGCCTACCATTGCTTCCAAGTTGTTGTGCAACACATTGAGAACTCTAAGAACTCATATGCAAAGCCAACTCTAACTGGAATGGGCACAGAATATGTCAACACGATAGGTTATAAACCTTAAGTCATGTGCTAGTGAAGAACTTTAGGTTTTACTCTTGATTAGTTCTTGAGACTTTCAAGACCTTTAAGACTCCCACTGTCCTCTTGACCTATAAGACTCCCTTGTCAAACATCCAAGAGATAGTGTGGATTCTAATCAAGACAAACACTTCACACAACTGGCCTAAGTTGGTCTTTGTTTTATCCAAAACATCACAACTTACCAATTTCAAATGTACAAGAGTAGAAAACTTTTACTCTTACATTTGTCAAGTGTTTTAAACCTTCTTTAAGGACATGTCACTCAAATTACAATCTTGGAGTATGACTCTAAGACTTGTATTGGAACGAAGTATGACTCATCTTCTTGATTTAACCATTTCAACAATTCAAGATCCCTTCTTCTTAGTCATAAGAATGAACTAAGACTTCCATAGAGAACTAATTTTGATATGGTTTCTTAATCATTAAGATGATCACAAAACTGATACTAAAGTACTCTCCCATCTTTTCAGATTTGAGAAACTTTTATCCTTCTGCCTAATTTGATTCTTCTTATTCGCTCTGCCTTACATTGGAACCTTTTCCAATGTCTCAGAGTTACACTTAAGCTTGTAAGTATAATCATATTTACTGAGCTTTAGTAAACTATGACGAATAGCCTTATATCTTTTGTGGTGGACTTAATCAGTGCACATGACTATGTACTTGATCCCTTAGTCCATTACTTGACTCACACATCCATGTGAATAAGTAATTAGTCTTAATTTTTCCAATACTTGAAAAGTTCTCATTCATCATGCTATACAACTTGCATGATTCCAAGTCCCGGTCCAATTGAGACTTGGGTGATGAGAATCTTTCCTTATTTGGTAAATTTAGACATTACCACAAATGAAGGAATCAATTTCATACTTCCACTCTTGCTATTCATGGAATCATATAAGCAACAATTTTTCCTCAAATGCCATTGTAAGGATATTTTAAAATAAATAAAATCAAAAATTTTCTTTTATTTTAAAAGTATGCGGAAAAACTTATCCTTACAATCCATATGAAAACTTGTTGTTATCTATTCCTAAACAATATCTCATAACTCCTAAGAAGTAGCTCAAGAATCCGATTTTTCAAACTACGCGATAGAAATCCATCTATGCGATCAGATTCAACATATTCTTTCTTTAAGTTCCTTTACTTTTCTTTGATTCTTAAAACATTACCATGTGACCCAGTCACAACATGTATCAGGAATCTCAGAATAGAAACTTAACAGAGTTAGATTTGTGGACTTTTACCTGAAGTAGAGTCAATCTTATTGACTTTAACATCCTTAGGTAAATTAGGCAGCTTCGCAACTAATGACCCTTACTTTGGCAATATAAACATATGGACCCTTTGATAATGGTACACAGGACTATTACAGACTTAGCTTTTCTCTTTACCATTTGTTCAACCGAGTTGACTATGGCCGATCCCTTTCCATTGGGAAGAGAATGCTTTTTCTGTATTTCCAGTGTCACCATTGTCAATGTCCATAAAGTTTTAGGAAGTTGATCTTAACAATAGATAAGATCATTAAGGGTCTTGTCATAGTCTATTTCATAGGTGTCCCAAAGGAACTCACTATGTGACTTAGAAAGTGATTGAACCACCAACTTTCTCAAGACATTGACACCCAACTCTCCCGGCTTGTCAATATGTGTCTACATCTCCAAGATGTGATCACACCTAGACCTTGTCTTGCCAATAGGGTTCGAGTGACCTTAAACTTTTCAAGAACTTGTGGGTTAGGGAGAATAATTGGAGGAGGAGAAAGAAGTATGATATCCATGGGACATCATCTTCATTTAGGAAAGCTTGTTTCAAGAGATTTGGGAAGATCATAAATGTCTAATTCAGACATGTTATGGGAGATATTCAAGATAGTTGATCTTTGAGTCCTTAATATGACACCCAATATGAAATATTAAGGCTAGGACCCAACGAATTATTTTATAACTTGGAAGAGGTATGCCGTAATCCAAGCTATAAAACAATTTGAAGGTAGGTGAATGACGATTCACCAATTTCCACCAAGATAAACGAAATGTATTATTAGGTTTTAATTGGTTTTGAAACTCCTAGATCTTTTGAGATTCATTGAACTGTTCAATGGCATGTTTTAATCTCGAGTGTGCCCTTCAGGTTTTGTGACTGGGATGCCGAGGATCACAAAACAAGGTGTGAAGTAACCATGCAAATTACTTGGTACCCTTAAGTGTTTATCCCTCAATCGATGTGCCGGTTAACCACACACGCTCCACCGATACTATGATAAACATTAAGTCACCCTTTGCCTACCTTGTTAAATACGAGTTAGTGTGCCGGTTAACCACACGCGCTCCACTAACCGACTCAAACAAAGTGCAAAGTGTAATTTCATGGATTAGCACCTTATTCACATTTTCCTAAGTAACTAAGATTGGGAATTATTAAGAGTTTAGTTACTTAGTATTTATCATTAATACTTTTAATGAAGGGAGAATTATAGTCATGTCAAACCCGTTCGGCTAACGACCCTCCACCAGTCAAGCAAGCGGTGGGTGAGAGTAGACACCCATTAAGTTGCCATTTTATAGGCAACAACCTTATACCCACCTTATAGACCGGCTTCGTGAATGAGGCGTACTAGCGGTAAGACCGACTTTACTCTTATACATATAAATATTATTAACTTATAATATTATAAAGTATAAGGATTGAATTTTAACTTTTAAAATTCTAAGGGCTAACTTGGAATTAAAGTATTCATAAGAGAAAACTTTACAAATTCCAAAACTTGAGGGCAAGTTTTGAAACTATTCAAAACTAATTAATTCCATAACTTATGTATTTAAAGTAGTTTTAATCCAAAAACTCTTCAAGTTCCATAACTTGTGGACAAATTATGGAAGACTTTAAACTAATAAAGAATTAATCTTTTCTTTATTTTATAACTTATGGAATTAATTAAGGTTACATATTTTATTTATTTATTTATTAATGAAGTGACTCTTGAACCTCCATAACTTAAGGACAAGACTCTTCATCTTTTTTGTAACCTTTGCCAACTTTATGAGTTTTATGAGTCTTTAATGTGACTCTTCATGTAACTTAAGGATAAGTTACACAAACACATTTTATACTCAACTCTTAGATTAATTTGGATTGAAAACAACTTTTTCACTCAACTTTTCTATTAATCTAAGCAACTCATAAGAACAAGATAATTCAAATCAAACTTTTTCATGTAATTAGTCTAACCTTTAAACTAATACAAAACATGAATCTATTGACAATTATCTTAAAAATGGATTAGCATGAACATTACCACATTTAAAAACAAGTTTATAAGTTCAAAACAACTTAGGGTAATGTTCCTAGTCCATTTCTAGCCAAAAACCTCGAAGATATGCTGTCTGGGGTCCAACTCGTCGAGTGCATGAACTCAACTCGGCGAGTTGGATGCATTTTGACTTGGACTCGTCGAGTCCCTTCATGGACTCGGCGAGTCAGCTGGGCTGACAGCATCAAAACTCGATTTTTCAGCTTCTATTGCAGGTATAACAAGAAAACAAGCCTAGGCTCTGATACCACTGTTGGGTTATGAGCATTCTAACACTCCTAAGTGTACATGCAACCCTAAATACCTTGGATCTATGTTTTCTCTATTATACATGCAAATATGAACATCCAAGGTATTATCCTAATCTAGCATACAAAATATCAATATAACAAGATAGAATACATACCTCTTTAATGGTGCTTGTCTTCATGAAGCTTGAGTGCTTAGTGCCCCAAGTGTGACACCTCAAATGGTTCACACAACACCAAATACACTTGGAATAACTTGAGAGAAATTAGAACACTTCATGAAATCGTCTAGCCCTCATACACACACATTGTGTTAGTCACGATTTCTTGAGCCATGAGTTTCTTTTATATGGTGGCTATTAGGGTTACACCATGTAACTCATGACTTTACCCATTCCTTATGCTCCATGGATTTTAACCTCCATGGAGTATCCATGGGTCACCCCATGGACTTAGTCCAACATAAGGAATCTTGGATCACAAGCCCACATATATAAGAATGAATGATTTACACAATCAACCTATATATTTAATTAGTCTTCTTTTGATCACTTAATTAATTCTAGATTAATTCTTGATCAATACTAATTAAATAATCTCATTATTCTTATTATTAATATACTAGAACTTATAATATATTAATAACCGTAAGTGTCTTATTTCTCTCATTATAGTCTATCCAAGTGCATGATGCCATGCAACCCAAATGGACCATGCCGGGTCGGGTCAAGTCTTACCAATTATAGTTATGGACTTAGACATTAATCCAACATCATCATCTTCGACAAATCTTAGAGACCCTGGGATCTGAGAAATTATATGTGAAACTCTCCAAATGTGAGATTTGGCTGCGCAGTATAAATTTCTTGGGACATGTTGTCAGCAAGGACGGGATTCATGATGTAGATCCTTCCAAGATCAAAGCAATCGAAACTTGGGCGATCCCGACAATACCGATAGAAATTCGCCAATTCTTGGGTCTTGCAGGCTACTACCGAAGGTTCATTCAGAACTTCTCCAAGATAGCCAAACCTCTCATCACATTGACACAAAAAGTTGTACCTTTCAACTAGATGGAGAAGCAATAGATTTCCTTCCAAACTTTGAAGCAGGCCCTCTTTAGTGCACCAGTACTATCCTTACCAGAGGGAACTGAAGACTTCGTAGTCTACTGTGATGCTTCGAATCAAGGGTTAGGTTGTATCCTTATGCAACTTTGGAAGGTAATTGTGTATGCATCCAGGCAACTAAAAACTCATGAAGTAAATTGCACCACCCATGATCTTGAGTTCGGAGTTGTGGTCTTCGTATTAAAGATCTGGAGGAACTACCTTTATGGTACAAAGTGCACCATATTCACCGACCAAAAAGCCTATAGCACATTTTGAATCATAAAGAGTTAAACATGAGACAACGAAAATGGGTTGAGCTACTAAATGATTACAAATTCGAAATCAAGTACCACCCGAACAAGGCTAATGTGGTAGGCGATGCCCTGAGCCGAAAATAATATTCAAGTCGTCAAGTAAAAACCCTATCGATAACCATTCAATCTCACCTAACCTCACAAATCAAGGAAGCCCAGTTGGATGCACTGAAACCAGAAAACACGGCAAGCGAATCATTGTGCGGGACGGAGAAGAGCTTTGAAATCAAGGAGGATGGAGCATACTATTTCATGGATAGAATCTGGGTCCCTAAACTTGGGGGATTCAGAGAAGTATTCATGAATGAGGCTCACAAAACATGATACTCCATCCATCCGGGTTCGGATAAGATGTACCTGGATATCAAACAAAATTATTGGTGGCCAAATATGAATGCAGAAATTTCAACTTACGTGGGCAAGTGTCTCACTTACGCTAAGGTGAAAGTGGAATATCAAAAGCCATCGGGATTATTACAACAACCTGTGATACCCAAGTGGAAATGAGAAATGATTACTATGGACTTTGTGACTAAGTTAACCAAGGCAACTGATGGGTTGGATACTATATGGGTCATTATCGATAGATTAACAAAATCCGCTCATTTCCTGCCAATAAAGGAATCTTACAAGATGGAAAGATTGACTAGAATCTATATCAAGGAAATTGTAAGACTTCATGGAGTATCAGTATTTATTATCTTGGATCGAGATAGTATATTTACTTCATGATTTTGGCAGTCACTTCAGAAGGCAATAGGAACATAGCTAGATATGAGCACTACCTACCACCCACAGACGGATGGTTAAAGCAAGCGAACCATCCAAATGCTCGAAGATATGCTCCGAGCATGTGTGATCGACTTCAGCAAGTCGTGGGATACCACTTGCCTTTGATTAAATTCTCATTCAATAACAGTTATCATATGAGCATCAAGGTTTCTCCTTTCGAGGCCCTTTATGGTAGTAAATGCAGATCGCCTCTATAATGGGCTGAGGTGGGTGACACCCAACTAGCAAAAGGGAAATCGCTAGTGATTGCTCTCACGGGACCAGAAATCATCCGTGAAACGATTGAAAAGATAATCCAAATCAAAGCTCGACTTCAAGCAACGCGAGACCGACATAAGAGCTATGCTGACAAACAGAGAATACCATTAGATTTTCAATTCGGGGATTGAATGTTATTGAAGGTGTCTCCCTAGAAAGGAATAATCTGATTTAGGAAACAGGGAAAACTGAACCCGTGATACATTGGACCATTCGAGATTCTTGCCAGGATTGGTCTAGTGGCTTACAACCTGTAGCTACATACCGAGCTCAGCAACGTACACCCCATGCTCCACGTCTCGAATCTGAAAAAGTCTCTATCAGATGAAATTATCGTCGTTCCTTTGGAGAGATTAAGATAAACGAGAATCTTTTGTTCTTCGAAGAACCGGTCGAGATTATGGATAGGGAAGTGAAGCGCACGAAGGAAAGTCGTATTCCGATTGTGAAGGTTTGATGGAACGCTAAGCGTGGCCCGGAATTCACATGGGAACGCGAGGACCAAATGAAGCATAATTAAACTCATTTATTCTCTCCTTCATAATCCTAGTTTTCAAAAGAATTTTGGGACGAAATTCCCTCTAACGGGGGGATGATGTCACAACTCACAATTTTAGATAGGAAATTTTGTAGTCTTGTAAGCATCATCAATCGTAATAAATGTAATCCTTACTAATATCGAACATTTTGATAAATCAATGATAGTAAATTCAATCAAGGTTTACCCAGTAAAAGTTCAAAACTCTATACAAAACATTTTAAATAGTCAACTAAGGGTTGAAAACGCTAAGAATCCCGATTCAAGTTTATGATGGACTAGTATTTTCTTATCGGACCCAATGGACACATAACCCTTCAATTCGACTATTTTGGGCCTAAATACCCTAATTGGGTTCTAACTGGACCCACATTCATAAAACTTAACACTTTGGGCCACATCGGTTTAAAATGGATTAGTTTAACTCTAACGGGCCTTGTTGGGCCATAAACTCATTCTTTTATATCATCTGTAGGCCATAAATACTCATAAGGGCCCAATAGGCCGAAAATGATTATTGGGCTCCAAAAAATATTGGAACTAAGGCTAGAATGGGCCTAAACTATCTCATTCTTATCCTTTTTAGCCCATATCTCGACCCACTAGATGTGTATATTCATATTAATAGAATATATATATATATATATATATATATATGTGTGTGTGTGTGTGTGTGTGTGTGTGTATTAGAGAATTACCATTTAATTGACACGTCATAATTTCAAGGTGGTTCTCCATGCAAAAGACCCGTTATACAAAATGAAAATCACATACATCTAGGCACCATCTTATCATCACCTCCTTTCTCCCTCTCTCTTTATTACCTTTGGCTGAGAGGCAAAACATTCACACACACACACATAATATCAAACCCTCTCTAATACACTTTCAAGAACACCTCTCCCCTTCCATCAATAATTTTCGAGATTTATAGCTTTTGAAGGTGGTTTTTCATCAAAAGTCACTTCAAGATACACTCTTGTGGTAAGATCTTGGAAAATTGAGTTGATCTAATCCATATTTAGCTAACTCATTCATTATAAACACCTACTCTCATGATTTTATTCCTAGCACTTATCTAAGTTTTCAAGTCCACTCAAGGAGCTAGCTATAGCAAAAAATACATAATCTTCTTCCATTTCTTCTTCAAAACCAAAACATCAAAGCAAAGGTGAGTTCATACCTACTTTTTTTTTTTCTGGTTTTTACATGTTTTTGGACGGATAATACAAGTATTATGTGTAGATCTATGTATTTATGCATGTTATGTGTGATTTTATTGATTTATGTTGTTAATATGTGTTAGATGTACAAAACAAAACAAAAAAAAACTTATTTAAGGATCAGTTTTGACAAATAATAAAAAGATGACGAAAAACAGTGACATTTTCGGTTTTCTAAAGATCAAAAAGGTCATATTTGCATAAAATTGTGTTTTTATGATAAACACCCTTTTTTTTAAAGGACCAAAGATGTGAATTTTAGCATAATAGGCTTAAGTTCTTGGGCCTTACAGTTTTTGGGCCCAAATTGCAAAAAATGTGAATTTTGGGGATTAAAAATGTTATTTGATAAAAATCTTGAGCAAAAAATGTAAGTAAAAAAAAATAAGGGTTAAAAATGACACTTGTTTCTAAATTGGGTTAAAAATGCAAAGTTTTTGAAATCTGGGCCAAAAATGTAAAATTTACGAAAAATAGGTCAAAAATGTTAACTTTTACCAGATAAGGACTAGAAATGTCAATAATGGTATTTTGGGCTGAAATTGTAATTTAATTTATATTTGGGCCAAAAATGCTAAGTTTAATGATTTACTAGGCTAAAAATGTTATTTTCACCAAAACAAAAGGTCCAAAATGTCATTTTATTCAAATAAGGGTTGAAAATGAAATTTTTCGGTGAAAAAGGGGCTGAAATGGTTGACTAAATATTTTGGGTCAAATATATCAATTATTGAAAAATTGGACCAAGGATATAAATTTTAATAAGATAAGGGTTTTAAAATGGTAATTTTTTTAATATATCGTTATAAATCAAACATTGGATATTTTAGAGTAAATTACACGAATGGTCTCTATGGTTTAGGGTAATTTGCACGTTTAATCCCTAACTTATTTTTTTAACTCGGAAGGTCCGTAATATTTGTTTTTGTTACGCGTTTGGTCCCTGTTTTACCTAAAAAATATATTTTGCACTTGATTTTTTAATTTATTTAAATAAACACAACACCAACCTTATTCCTCTCACCTTATCTTACCTACCCCAACATTTTTTCTATTTAAATAATAGTATTTTTAGGTAAGATAGAGACCAAGCGCATAACAAAAACAAATATTAGGGACCAATGGCGTAACAAAAACAAACAATAGGGACTTTCCAAGTTAAAAAAAAATAAGTTAGGGACCAAACGCACAAATTAACCCAAACCATAGGGACCATTCGTGTAATTTTTCTGATATTTTATAACATCATGAATTAATGTTTCGTCTAGAAACACTATACCACAACAAATATACAAAAATAGAACAATGGTACGAAGATTTGGCCTAGTACTTGCTATACATGCTTATTGAGCCTTCGTGATCTATTTGCATGTTTATTGGGCCCAATATATTCATTTCATATCTATTAGGCCTTAGTGACCCAATTACATGCTTAATGGGCCTAACTTATTTGTACATGTTATTGGGCCTTAGTGGCACATTCACATGCTAATTTAGCCTAGAGAGATTCATTATATGCATAATGGGCTTCAACGTGTCCATTTGCATACTACCAAGCCTAGAAATAACTTACATGTCTAATGGATCACATCTGTCATTTTTCATGTTTGTTGGGCCGTGTCTTTTCACATTCAAGTGTCATTAGGTGTTTGTAAATCAAAATGCATTTACCATTAAACATATTCATGTGACAATCATTGGGATCTAGTGAGAATTATCGATTGACACCATTGAGTGTTTGACCATAGCCTGTAGTAATACACAAAGTCTCCTAGAGGGAGAGCGAGAGTTTGTGTATACATCTATACGGGGTGACTTTCCCACACCTGAGATGTTCGCTATAGTTAGACTAGGCCAGTCTAGGGTGACAAAACCTTCATTAAAACCGGTGTTTGGAAAAACGCCAAGATAGGGGAATCAGTCATTATCATGTATGGTTATAACGATTCACGTAGAGATCCATTACCATCGATACAATACGGGAATCATAGTACTTAAATCATGATAATACGAAAACAATTCATGCTGTAATACGAGGACTACGACACTTTTATAAATCAGAAAATATCGGATTTTCTGGGGAAATACTATTATTCATTACCTTCTACTTACAAAAGATACAATAAAAGGAAATTTTTGGATTGCTTACTTATACATGTTTTTACAGTGGAAATCACACATACATTTATACTTGGTTGTTACATCATTTTCATACAATTTTTAGAAAATATCAGATTTTCTGGGTTATACAAACAATACAAAATCTTTCAGTTAAACATTCTTATGAAGTCACCAACATTATATATGTTGATCTTTTTCAAAATAACTTGTATTTTCAGGTAATCGTTAAGCCGAAGAATCTTCAAGAGTATTTTGGGAATTTCTTTTCATGAAATGTCAATTATCATAGAATTTATGGTTTGGAATGTGTAATGTAAAACAATGTACTTGATGTGAACAATACCAGTCGTACTATATAATGTTTGTGTGATGATAGTGTTCTATTTCATGTACATTCATTGTGATGATATTTCAATTTATAAGAACGCGAGCCCTCAGACTTTTCTGCCGTCTCGTTCGGGGGTGTGACACTGTTGCGAGCCAAACCATAAGTTGAACGATTTTTACCGTATTTAAAGGAAATGAGGGCTAGGGTTAGCCCACCCTTAGGCTTCATCACCTCCTAAACTACCCCTTGAAACCCTAATCGTGTATAGTTGATTTTGTGCTCCACTTTTGTGTTTTCTAGCTATGAAGAAGGAGAGATAGAAATTTGTGCATCAACTCAACATTCAAGCTACACCATCATCAATTTTCGGATCTTCTGGAGCCTTGTTAGTTTCCTAGTTCAATTCTATATGAGTCTATAAATTTAGATCTAGGTTTTAATGCACCATTTTTCATGTCTAGGATTTATATAGTGATGTGGTCCATAAAGTTGCCAACTTTATGGATCTCTAGTGTACCTTTGATAGGATAAGTGTTGGATCTGAAGTATAGTTAGGTTTTGTGACCCTTGCATGAGATCCTAACCCCATTCTTTTTCATGTTTTGCCCTAGCTTGTGTTTAGGACATATGTTGGACCTGCATATCCAAAACACTATGATTTTTATGGTTTTCTAGGATAGAGAATGCCTTCTAGAAAGTTTGAATTGTAGGCCTTAATGTATTAAGAGCTTATAACTCATTTCTGTCGTCTGCGTCGTCACAACGTGACAACTTGGGTGTCACGACGTGATGATGGAAGAAACACGACTATTTTGTTTTATTAGGTCACAATGTGAGGACTGACTGAGTGACTTTGGAATGTTGACATTTACCGTTGACCGTTGACTTCTACTGTTGACAAGTTTAACTTTAGGCCAGATGGAGTAATTTGAGTAGTAAATTGAGGCTTGGTTTCTATTTGTTGTATAAGTGATCTAGTATAACCGATATTTGGAGCAGTTATCAAATAAACCACCTTTTGGACTTTAAAGTGAGTTTTTCTCACTATACTTGTGTGTTGAAGGCACCAATGTTGGCCCACTAGGTTATGTTATGTATCCTGGTATATAGGATGTTGCTAGGCTGTAGTGATCTGTTAGATTGGTAGATTTGTTTGATTACTTGTACTTATTGATTGTTGTTTATTTGTTGTATATGTCGACATATTGGTTATTGAGTTGAGGTAGGAGGCCAACAAACCCTGGATGGTTGGGTGAAGGTGGTACTGCTTCGTGTGGTAGACCAACAAACATAGGAATGTTATATAACATCCCGAAATATCAAGAGTAGAGTTGAAGGGATAAAAGAGTAAATTGGGAAAGAGTGACTCGGCGAGTCCATGTGCGGACTCGGCGAGTAGAGTCGCGACTTGGTTGCGTGTTAAGTGGCCGACTCGGCGAGTCAGTGTAATGGACTCGGCGAGTAGGCGCTGAGTGGAGAAAACCCTAATTCTCGGGGTTGAGCCTTATATAAAGATCACTATGTTTTCCTCCCAGCCTCTTTATCACCCCTTGAGCCCCAAAAAAACCCTAAATCACGGAGAAGCACCATTGTTGAGTGGATTGGAGCTTGGAGAAGTAATGGTTGAAGAAATTTTGGGAATATTGAAGGCTTGGAGCAAGGGGCTTTGCTTGGATTCGAATTTCATTGCAGTTGGGGCATCACTTAAAGGTAATATCTCGTTATTGACCTGTTGTTATGTTGTTTCTTCATTTTGGGGTTTGTGAGAAATTGTCTATGGATGAAATGGGAAGTCTAGAGGTTAGATCTGAGGTTGCTACCTCAGATCTGGAAGGGAGAAGAATCAGAGAGGATGAAAGTCCCTGTGTTGGAGTGTTTAGTGAAGCTTACATGTCCCAAACCCTAGCCCCAATATGCAAACGGCTTAGATCTCTTTGGATTCACGTAAAGTGTGCCACTTTACGTGATGGATGAGTGGTAGGAGACTAGATCTATGTTTTGGATCAATTGCATGGCCTGAGACGCTTCTGTATGGATTTAGACCGGTGGTACTCGACGAGTCACATGGGGCGACTCGACGAGTTGCTTGAAGATGGCCTGGAACTCGACGAGTTGGAAGAACAACTCGGCGAGTAGGTTGAAGATAGCCTTGGACTCGACGAGTCCATTTGGACTCGGCAAGTCTTGTCGAAGAGTCCCAAATATTCTCTGGTGGAGTCGAGAATCGGTGAGTCGAGGGATGACTCGGTGAGTCGTGTGCGAGTGGACTCAGAGTTGTTGGACTCGGCGAGTCTCGGGGTGACTCGGCGAGTTAGGTCGCAGATTGAGTGAAGTTTTGATTATGGGAACTCGACGAGTCACAGGGTTGACTCGGCGAGTAGGGTCAGTCAGGGGTTGACTTAGACTTAGGACTTTGATTTCGACCAAGGGTTGGCCGTTGACTTTTAGGGTTTGGTTAGCGATGTGGCCTTTGGGCCAAGAGAAAGGTAAAATAGTCTTTTACCCATAAGAGGGTGTTATGAGAGGATGTATTCTAGTCTCGAGAGTTATATTCATGAGAGTATTTGCCTTACGTGTTAGGCGGTGGCGAGTTCGAGATTCAAGCGTGGGGATATCTGCTTTCTGCTTGCCAGGTGAGTCTTCTCACTATACTTTACCTTGAGTAGGTAACCAGAGTTATGTGATCAGAGTATTTGTATGTTATATGTACGTGATGTGTTGTACTGCATTATTTCTATGTGATTTATGCTGTGCATGTTTATAGAGTTGGAACCGGAAGGTTCCCAGAGTTAGAACCTGAGGGTTCACAGAGTTTGGGTGCACGGACCCATAGAGTTATAGCCTCGAGTGGCTAATATGTGTTATGTGTGGTATTTTGGGGAACTCACTAAGCTTCGTGCTTACAGTGTTTTGTGTGATGTTTTTCAGGTTCTTTCAGTATCACGGGACGGCACCGGCTTGATTGTACACACCAGAGAAAGAGTCATATTTTGGAGGATCCTGGTTTTCTATGCAAGTGAAAATGGAGTCATGTTTTGTAAATCGACTATGAATGAGATTTTAAACAAGTGTTTCTAAGAATAAAATGATTATTTTAAATGAAAAATTTGTCTTGAAATTTACGGTGTTACAAGTTGGTATCAGAGCCTTGGTTTGAGGGATTCGGATGCGCCTTCGGGTAAATCTGGACTCAAACTGAGGAAGTAAGAAAAGTTTTAAGGAAAAAATTTTCTAAAAATGAATAAAAGTTCAAAGAGAAAGCAAGAAGGAGCAGTGTGTACAATCAGCCAGAGCCCGAACGGTGATTTCCCAAAATACCCTTATTTTTGTATTATTAGATTTGCATGATGCACTTTATGAGATATTATTGCATGCTAGAGACAGGCTAGGTATTTCATATGTTAGGACTAGAGTGGCCTGATTTGTGATGCCTTAGCCTAGGACTCGTTGTTATAGGTGTTATGCTTTTGAGTATGTGATGAGTGAGAGTATCCAGTTAGAACCCATGAGGGGTAGAGTTACAGAGTTCGGTGGTACTTTCGAGAATGAGCCGAGAAGGTGGAGTTATCACAGAGAGGGAGTCCTATGTATTCTTTGATGCTCAAATGCTGCTTGCTTTGTGCTTTGTGGAACTCTCGATGATGGGAGTCAGCTACCAAGTGAATATGACGATATTCAGGAGGTAGATGGCTGGCATCATTAGGAGCTCTTCAGCAGCTGATTGCAAAGAAGTGGGAGGACAACGGAAGAGCCTAGGGAGTAACCCTATCCAGATGAGTGCGCTTGTAGAATAGAGAATTTCGTTGGGGAGCGAGCACGCGCGATGGGATTGGTGAAAGAGCAGGTCGAGCAGCTATTTAGAAGCTCTGGGATGGTCCGTGTGGAAAGTATGGGTAGATGTGGCAGGTAGTATGGGCCCGTACTACTGAAAGCAGAGGACCCATACTTGATACAGGGAGTATTCTGAAGGTTCTAAGGAGCAAATTGAGGAGTGATGTTATGGTTTGAGTACCATACATCGGAGCGGATCGAGGAGTGATGTTATGGTTCGGGTACCATACATCAGAGCAGATGGAGGAGTGATGTTATGGTTTGAGTACCATACATCGGAGCGGATCGAGGAGTGATGTTATGGTTCGGGTACCATACATCAGGGCAGATTGAGGAGCAATGTCATGGTTCGGGTACCATACATCAGGGCAGATTGAGGAGTGATGTTATGGTTCGGGTACCATACATCAGGGCAGATTGAGGAGTGATGTTATGGTTTGGGTACCATACATCAGAGCAGATTGAGGAGTGATGTTATGGTCCGGATACCATACATCGGAGCGGATTGGGGAGTGATGTTATGGTTAGGGTACCATACACCGGGGCATATTGAGAAGAGATGTCATGGAATGAGTACCATGGTTCGTAGTGAATGATGTTTGTGGTTCTCCGGTTATTCGGTCACAAGTAAGTTCGAAGAGGCGTCCCTTGAGAGGGAGATCAAGAGCCCCTCAGAGTATTTTAGTAAGGAGTCAGTGAGAAGGGAGAATTTCGATCTGAGTTGGGCGATCAGTCGATAAAGGAGATGTCACCTCCTATGATCTGGGAGGTACTGATTATGCTCGTGTGAAAAATATGAGAAGCATGATGTTTTGGTTTTGGGTTTAGGGGTAAACCCTGCAGGTTGTCATTGATGATGATTTCCCACCAGAGTATCAGGTAGCATGTGTGCCGCGAGGCAGTGATCTATCATGAGCAGATAGTCAGTTGAGACTGGGATAATCGAGGGCCACGCTATACCTAATTGAGTTTAGTCGGGTGCACGGTAGTGGTATCAGCGGGGAGTTCAGTCGAGTTCAGTGGTGCCGCGAGTTTTCTATCCATGGGGTGTTGAATTTGGGAGTGGGTTCCTATTCTTGGGATGATCCCGGTGTTGGAGCGTTGGTTAATGAGTTGAGGTGAGGGGTACGATGATTTTATGGTTTAGTCTATGAGCCAGGGATGTTATCGAGCAGTTGAGTTGTTTGGTACTAAATTGGTACGAGATTTGGAACGACTAGAGGCAGACGTGACGAGAAGTTCTTGAGGAGTTCATCAGAGGTTCAGAGTATATGAGGTCGATTCATTTCCTTTAGGGGGGATTATCGGGCGTTGTGTAGCACTTTCCAGGGGCAGGTGCGATTTTCCTGGAGAATATAGTTATGGGTTAGTTGCATGCTATTTGGTGATGGTTCGATCCCTAAGTGGGGGAGAACCGGGTGCCGTATGTAAGAAAGCAGAGATTTGTCAAGAGCAGTTATAAGTGGAGTATAGAGATATGAGGTAAGAAATCATGAGACCAGAGATGTCGGTGATCGAGGAAAGGGGTCAGAGTGAGTTAATACGGAAAGTACTTGTTTGAGAAGGATGAATATCTCCACGACAGGTGTTTATTAGTCAGGAATCTGGTATTGGTCAGTGTTGGGGCAAGTAGATAAAGAATGATTGGGCAGCCAACTCTCGGGTCGGTATGCGTATCCTTGTTTGGATTTTGAGCGGCGGGAAAAAGGGTTTCGGAGAATTATCAGCGTATTTCATAGCGTTAGCGTTTCTTCGTATTGCAATTGAGAAATTGAATACACCGAAGTTGCAACTTGGGAAAAATGAAGATTTAGTTATGGGGTTCAGAGGGAATGTATTATTACATCTATATGGTTCTTGGAGCAGGAGATCTGTGGTTGTGGCAGGATCTTGTGATGTTCGGTGGGGGTGTTCCGAGGTATCCGGGTATTGATATCTTTATTTCAAAGTTATTCGTGAATCTTGAGTTGAGACGACTTGTGGTATATCAGGTATCTATGGATCTAGTGAGAGCCTTCGAGTATGGGCATCCAGGGAGATTACTTGGGAGAGTGGATCTTCGCATGGGTGGGCATCTGTTATGACGATTGCCTCCAGAGTCTGTGATGAATATTCGAGACGAGTATGGGTAGCCGCCTATGATAGTCTGTGGAGCACGAACTAGTGGAGTCAGAGGGTGTTGTGATACTGCGAGGAGCCGTAGTACTCACTAGTCAGAGGGTGTTGTGATACGTCAGAGGGTGTTGTGATACTGTGGGGAGTCGTAGTACTCACTAGTTAGAGGGTGTTGTGATACTGCGGGGAGCCGTAGTACTCACTAGTCAGAGGGTGTTCTGATACTGCGGAGAGCTGTAGTACTCACTAGTCAGAGGGTGTTGTGATACTGCGGAGAGCTGTAGTACTCACTAGTCAGAGGGTGTTGTGATACTGCGGGGAGCCGTAGTACTCACTAGTCAGAGGGTGCTGTGATACCGCGGGGAGCCGTAGTGCTCACTAGATGGCAAGAGAGTGTGATGATGGAATGTTCTCCGATCAGTGTATGATGTGGAAGAGTTTTGGGCTTGAGTAGCCCTAGTATTGAGTTTTTGGAGCCTGGATGTTGGACCGGGGGCGAGACTGGGGTCCCCGTCTCTGTCGGGGAATGTGGTGAGATGCGCAGCAGAAACCAGAGATCAGAGTGGAGAAGATCCTCGATTGGATTGTACTTTCTTTCATAAGGAAAAGAGAATTTTGTGACTTGCGTGTCACGGGGCCGGGATAGTGGTCACGGGAAGGAAGTAAGTGGGATATTTGGATCATGATTTGGGTGACCTTTGGAGGCTCAGCTGTGGAGTCAAAAGCTGACCTGGTGACCAGTCTCGAAGAGGGATATGAGATGAGCTAGAGCCTATCATGATGATGTCTGAGGACACCTCAGAGGGAGTGAACGATTCAGACGCTCAAAGACATGCTTCGGGCATGTGTATTAGATTTCGGAGGGTGTTGCGGCACATATTTATCCTTGGTTGAGTTATCCTATTTCAACAGCCATCATTAGTGCATTGGTATGCCACCCTTTGTGCTGTTGTATGGGAGGAAGTGTCGGACCCTCATTTTCTGAGGAAAGTGTCGATTCGCGGAAGTGGAAGTTGTAGTGAGAATGGATGATTTGGAGTATGATGGTCGAGCATTGTGTCTGTGACAGTGGTATGGAATGACATCATGATGGGATGTCTGCTGAGGATGCGGAAGGGATTCCACGGGTGTAGAGCCAAGAGTCTCAGGATGGATGTAGGGATGGAGTCTGGGACTCCCAGCTTGATTCTGATCAAGGGACGTGTGCGTAGTGGTGGTGTCTCATGGGAATGTTAGAGACGTCATCAGTGCGACGGGTTCTCCTAACCCGAGAGTGCGAAGGTTGGTGCGGCTTGGGTGCTTGATTGCAAGAAGAGGACTCATGAGAGTTGCTCTGGGATTGAAGAGTGGGCCTTTCTGTCGTCACGGATTGGGTAGAATGGGATTCGGATCGGGGATCCGATGGTTCATGGCTTCTAACTGTAACACTGAATTTTTCAAACAAAATTTTCGATTTTTATAAATGCATAATTCCATCAATATTCATAGAAACAACCCCTTTTTAATTGTTCAACAATATATTACAAAATCCCAAGATCAAAATGTCAAGCTCCAAACGTGTGTGTACGGATCAAGCCGGCGCCTTCCCACGGTCGTCACTAGTACCTGAAACAAATAACATCAACACTGTAAGCACAAGGCTTAGTGAGTTCCCAAAATACTACATATAACACATATTAGCCACTCGAGGCTATAACTCTGTGGGTCCGAAAATAATACCTCTAGAGTGATGATCCAAGCTCCAAATCCACGAAATAGCAACCTCCTTTGCTTCCTCTTGCCTAGAGCCTCCTTCTTCTTGCTAAACAACACTCACAAGGTCAAGATTTGCTCTCAATCCTTCACCAAACGCTCAAGAACTCTAGGGACACACTCTGGGGGTTGGATGAGCGCAAATGACGGCCATAAGGCCCCTTAAATAGGCCACAAACCCGGGGATTTAGGGTTTCATAACACAGCGCAGACTCGCCGAGTCCATACCCTGGACTCGCCGAGTCCAAGCGCGCACCTTCGCTCAATCCCGCGTCTTTACTCGGCGAGTCTGAGCCCCGACTCGCCGAGTCCCTCTTACAAAATAACATAATTAAACTTACATTATACCTGGAAAAATCCGGATGTTACAACTCTCCCCCACTAGAACTGGACTTCGCCCTCGAAGTCCCGCTCTAAAACAGCTCCGGATGCTGCTCCCGCATCATATCCTCCGGCTCCCAGGTCATCTCTGATCCCTTCCGATGTTGCCACTGAACCAATACCAGGGGTACCTCCTTGTTCCTCAAAACCTTGATCTTCCGATCCCTAATAGCCACTGGTCTCTCCGCATAGTTCAGGCTTGCATCAACCTGAATATCCTCAAGTGGAACCACTGCCGACTCATCGGCTATACATTTCCTCAACTGCGATACATGAAAAGTGTTGTGAATCTGTCCCAACTCTGCTGGTAACTCCAGCCGATAGGCTACCCGGCCCACCCTGGCGATCACCCGAAACGGGCCAATAAACCGGGGTCCCAATTTGCCCCTCTTCCTGAACCGGATCACTCCTTTCCAAGGAGAGACCTTCAGGAGAACAAAGTCGCCGACTTGAAATTCCAACTCGGACCAACGCCTATCCGCGTAACTCTTCTGCCGGCTCTGAGCGGTCAATAACCTCTGCCTGACCAGCTGTATCTGCTCTGTCGTCTGATTCACGATCTCTGTACTGCCCATTACCCTTTGCCCAACCTCTCCCCAACATATGGGAGTCCGACACCTCCTACCATATAAAAGCTCAAAGGGCGGCATACCAATGCTCGAATGATAGCTGTTATTGTAGGAAAACTCCGCTAGAGGCAAATACGAGTCCCAACTACCCCCAAAATCCAATACACAAGCTCGAAGCATGTCCTCGAGTGTCTGTATCGTCCGTTCACTCTGACCGTCGGTCTGGGGGTGGTATGCGGTACTAAAATGCAACTTAGTACCCAATTCCTCATGAAATTTCTTCCAAAAACGGGAAGTGAAACGCACATCACGGTCTGAAACAATCGAGATCGGCACCCCATGCCGAGTTACAACCTCCCTCACGTAAACCTCCGCCAACTTCTCTGCTGAAGAACTCTCACTGATGGCAAGAAAGTGAGCGCTCTTTGTCAACCTATCCACAATCACCCAAATTGCATCAACTCCTCTGGCAGTCCTCGGCAATTTGGTGATAAAGTCCATAGTGATTTGTTCCCACTTCCACTTGGGAACCTCCAATGGCTGCAACTTGCCATGCGGTCGCTGGTGTTCGGCCTTTACCCTTCGACAGGTCAAACACCTCTCGACAAACCATGCTACATCCCTCTTCATACAGGGCCACCAATACTCCTTCCTTAGATCCAAATACATCTTCGTGGCCCCGGGGTGGATCGAAAATTTCGATCTATGAGCCTCCTCCATCAATGTAGCACGGGTACCGCCCACAAATGGTACCCAGATCCTGCCCTGATAAGTCATAAGGCCTCGACTATCCGATACAAACTCAGAAACCATCCCAACCACCCGCTCTCTCCTCTGCATCTCCGGACGCACGGCCTCGGCCTGAGCCCCACGAATGGCATCCAGAACTGGAGTTATCACGGTCAATCTCAAACATACATCTCGCAGGGGAGTGCTCTCCGCCCTGCGGCTCAACGCGTCGGCTACCACATTAGCCTTGCCCGGGTGGTACAAGATCTCACAATCATAGTCCTTGACCACATCTAACCATCTCCTCTGCTGCATATTTAGGTTAGGCTGATCCATCAAGTACTTCAAACTCTTATGGTCCGTGTAAATCGTACAACGAACCCCATACAAGTAGTGCCGCCAAATCTTGAGGGCGAACACCACTGCCCCCAATTCCAAATCATGTGTGGGGTACCTCGTCTCGTGAGGCTTCAACTGCCTCGATGCATAAGCTATCACATGACCCTTCTGCATCAATACCGCTCCCAATCCTAGGATCGATGCATCACAGAATACCACAAAACCTTCCATACCTTCCGGAAGGGCTAATACTGGAGCTTCACACAACCTTTGGCGAAGCGTCTCAAAGGAGGTCTGCTGCTCGGGACCCCATGCAAATGCCACACCCTTCCGGGTCAATCTGGTGAGTGGAACCGCAATCTTGGAGAAATCCTTAATAAATCTCCGATAATACCCTGCCAACCCGAGAAAACTCCGTATCTCAGAAGGTGACCTCGGCACCTCCCACCCCATCACTGCGTCAACCTTGGCCGGATCGACCAATATCCCCTTCTGGTTAACGAGATGTCCCAGAAACTGGACCTCCCGTAACCAGAAATCGCACTTGGAGAACTTTGCGTAAAGCTTCTCCGCTCTCAAAACCCCAAGCACCTCCCTTAGATGCTCCTCGTGCTGCTCACTAGATCTCGAATATACCAGAATATCATCAATGAAAACAATCACCGACCGATCCAACATCGGCCGACATACCCTGTTCATGAGGTCTATGAACACAGCCGGGGCATTAGTGAGCCCGAAAGGCATCACCACAAACTCATAATGCCCATAACGTGTCCTGAATGTTGTCTTCTGGACGTCCTCGTCCCGCACTCTCACCTGATGATAGCCCGACCTCAAATCAATCTTGGAGAACCAAGATGCTCCCTGAAGCTGATCGAATAAATCGTCGATCCTCGGCAGCGGGTAACGGTTCTTGACCGTCAGCTTATTCAATTCCCGGTAATCAATACACATGCGATGCGAGCCATCCTTCTTCTTCACAAACAAGATGGGTGCTCCCCATGGCGAGCTACTCGGCCGAATAAACCCTTTCCCCAGCAACTCCTGAAGTTGCGAGGATAACTCCTGCATCTCTGGAGGCGCAAGGCGATACGACACCTTAGCAATAGGTGCGGCCCCCGGAACCAAATCGATGCCAAACTCCACTTGCCTCGCGGGAGGCACTCCTGGTAACTCTTCGGGAAATACATCAGGAAACTCCCGCACCACCGGAACTTCCTCCACAGAGCTCGGTCTCTCGGAGATCACTCGCGTATCCATCACATACGCTACATAACCCTTACAGCCCTACTGTAAACACTGCCTCGCCCTAGCAGCCGAACAAAAGGCTGATCCAGAACGTGTACCCTCGCCGTACACTGAAAGAACTCCCCCACTAGGATCTCGTATAGTCACCAGCTGTCGCTCGCAATCGATAACCGCACCGAATCGGCTCAACCAATCCATGCCCACTATAACACAAACATCACCCATCGCAATCGGAATCAGGTCGATCGGAAACTCGACCCCGAATATCTCCAATACACATCCCCGGAAGACCTCTGTAGCACAAATCACCCTGTCGGCGGCTATGGAAACCCGCAGAGGCCGACTCAATACTTCACGACTAACACTGATACGCTGACTAAATGCCAAGGATACAAAAGATCGACTCGCACCCGAGTCAAATAACACTAAAGCAGGTACAGAATTCACAAGGAAGGTACCTAAGCATAGCATGATATAAGCATAATATCTCAACACCATAAACAATAATGAAAAGGAAACATACCAGCCACAACGTCGGGCGCGGCGCGGACCTCTTCCGCAGTCAGCTGGAAGGCTCTCCCCCGAGCCCTCGGTGCCTCGGCCTTCACGGGCCGACTCTCTGCAGCAGTAGCTCTGATGGCGGCGGGAGTAGACCCCTGAGATGCTCCGCGCAGCAGCGGACACTCCGCCTTCCGGTGTCCAGTCTGGTTGCAGTGGAAGCACACTGCAAATCCCTTGGGGCAGTCCTTAGCCATGTGCCCTTCCTTGCCACATTTGTAGCAAGACCCTGCCCGACAGGCGCCATCGTGACCCTTGCCGCACTTCCCACAAGTGCGGCCCTTCTGGCTCCCGGGTCTGGGATCAGCGGGCTTGGCCCGCTTGGCTGCCGGCTGGGATTGTGCCGGTCGCCGATCCCTCCCCATAGACTCCGCCTCCTCCCTGGCCTGAGTCTCAAGCTCAATCTCCCTCTTCCGAGCATTTGCCTGAAGCTCGGCAAATGTCCGGTACGAGGAGTTCGCAGCGAACTCCCGAATATCCCGCCTCAAAATGCTCAGATAACGGCTCATACGTGCCTGCTCGGTGGACACGTGCTCAGGGCAAAACATCGCCCTCTCCTGGAACATCCTCGTAATCGCTGTAACCGACTCGGTACCCTGCTTGAGGGTCAGAAACTCCTGCGCCAGACGTTCCCTCTCCACCTGAGGAACATACTCATCTCGGAACATGGAAGTGAACCTCTCCCAGGTCACTGCCGAAAGCTCAGTCGGTGTGAAATGCGTAGTCACGAACTTCCACCAGTCCTTCGCTCCCAAGCGAAGCTGGTTCAATGCGAACCGAACCTTCAAATGCTCAGGGGACGAGCAAGTGAAGAAGCATCCCTCCATATCAGATATCCACCTCATAGCTGCCACCGGGTCCTGCGTACCATCAAACTCTGGTGGCTTGGTGTTGCTAAACTCCCTGAACAACATCGCATCACCTCCCTGGGGTCTCGCCGCAGCAATCGCTGCGGTAGCTGCTGCAACCGCAGCCTCAGAAAGAGCGGCATAGCGCTCGTCAAATGTCTCAATAAAAGCGGTCTTAATAGACCCGAACATCTCTGGTATCTCGGCTCTGATGACCGCAGCCACCTCCTCATGAATGATCTGCCGAATGTCCTCATCACTAGATCCGGCATCCTCCGGCATGTGTCGTGTCCTCACCATGATCAACCTCTGAAATACAACATGCGATAATTAGAATTCACTCGAATACTCTTACATTCAACAATCCACCCCTCCTTGATTCTTGGCATCCCCAGATTCTTATTTGAACTGTGTACCGCTCCGGTGCTTTTAGTAGTACGGGCCCAATACTACTGTCCACACCGTCTCAGTACACACTCCAAATCGTCCTCTTCGGATCCCAGTCCCCAAGTACTCTATTATACTTAAATCTCTCTGAACAGATCTCACACAAACCCTAGCTGCTACCTAATTACTCTCAGCGTCTCATAGCAGCTCACCATTCCCTAAGCTAAGGCATCACAAAACAGGCCGCTCTAGCCCTATCAGCAATACCTAGCCTATTCTAGCATGCACACACATCACAATAATAGTTATTACACAACAACAGATATTTTGGGAATTCACCGTTCGGGCGCTGACTGATCGTACACACGTTTCTTCCTGGAAAACCCTTTACTCTTAGAAAATTTTGGTTTTTATTTTGAAAATATCTCTTCATTTCCTCAGTTTGAGTTCAAATACCCCCGAAGGTGTACCCGAATCCCTCAAACCAAGGCTCTGATACCAATTTGTAACACTGAATTTTTCAAACAAAATTTTCGATTTTTATAAAAGCATAATTCCATCAATATTCATAGAAACAACCCCTTTTTAATTGTTCAACAATATATTACAAAATCCCAAGATCAAAATGTCAAGCTCCAAACGTGTGTGTACGGATCAAGCCGGCGCCTTCCCACGGTCGTCACTAGTACCTGAAACAAATAACATCAACACTGTAAGCACAAGGCTTAGTGAGTTCCCAAAATACTACATATAACACATATTAGCCACTCGAGGCTATAACTCTGTGGGTCCGAAAATAATACCTCTAGAGTGATGATCCAAGCTCCAAATCCACGAAATAGCAACCTCCTTTGCTTCCTCTTGCCTAGAGCCTCCTTCTTCTTGCTAAACAACACTCACAAGGTCAAGATTTGCTCTCAATCCTTCACCAAACGCTCAAGAACTCTAGGGACACACTCTGGGGGTTGGATGAGCGCAAATGACGGCCATAAGGCCCCTTAAATAGGCCACAAACCCGGGGATTTAGGGTTTCATAACACAGCGCAGACTCGCCGAGTCCATACCCTGGACTCGCCGAGTCCAAGCGCGCACCTTCGCTCAATCCTGCATCTTTACTCGGCGAGTCTGAGCCCCGACTCGCCGAGTCCCTCTTACAAAATAACATAATTAAACTTACATTATACCTGGAAAAATCCGGATGTTACACTAACCCTTATGGGTCGAGTGATTATTGAGATTTGGGTCAGTGATGTTTCATGGGTAATTCTCGGATCGTTGAGTGTGGTTATCAGAGGGTACATCCGGTGCCCGGTTCGAGACAGTGGTCAGGACACCGTAAGGAAAGGAAAAGTGTGTTCGAGTTTCGATGGGTATGCCTTGTGAGATCTGGTCCGATTAAGGCTAGGTGGCACGTTGTGGGAGTATTTCTGGAGTTGAGTTGCTGTAGGCTTCGAGGGCGAAGCCTAATTTAAGTGGGGGAGAATTGTAACATCCCGAAATATCAAGAGTAGAGTTGAAGGGCTAAAAGAGTAAATTGGGAAAGAGTGACTCGGCGAGTCCATGTGCGGACTCGGCGAGTAGAGTCACGAATTGGTTGCGTGTTAAGTGGCCGACTCGGCAAGTCAGTGTAATGGACTCGGCGAGTAGGCGCTGAGTGGAGAAAACCCTAATTCTCGGGGTTGAGCCTTATATAAAGATCACTATGTTTTCCTCCCAGCCTCTTTATCACCCCTTGAGCCCCAGAAAACCCTAAATCACGGAGACGCACCATTGTTGAGTGGATTGGAGCTTGGAGAAGTAATGGTTGAAGAAATTTTGGGAAGATTGAAGGCTTGGAGCAAGGGGCTTTGCTTGGATTCGAATTTCATTGCAGTTGGGGCATCACTTAGAGGTAATATCTCGTTATTGACATGTTGTTATGTTGTTTCTTCATTTTGGGGTTTGTGAGAAATTGTCTATGGATGAAATGGGAAGTCTAGAGGTTAGATCTGAGGTTGCTACCTCAGATCTGGAAGGGAGAAGAATCAGAGAGGATGAAAGTCCCTGTGTTGGAGTGTTTAGTGAAGCTTACATGTCCCAAACCCTAGCCCCAATATGCAAACGGCTTAGATCTCTTGGATTCACGTAAAGTGTGCCACTTTACGTGATGGATGAGTGGTAGGAGACTAGATCTATGTTTTGGATCAATTGCATGGCCTGAGACGCTTCTGTATGGATTCAGACCGGTGGTACTCGACGAGTCACATGGGGCGACTCGACGAGTTGCTTGAAGATGGCCTGGAACTCGACGAGTTGGAAGAACAACTCGGCGAGTAGGTTGAAGATAGCCTTGGACTCGGCGAGTCTTGTCGAAGAATCCCAAATATTCTCTAGTTAAGTCGAGAATCGGTGAGTAGAGGGATGACTCGGTGAGTCGTGTGCGAGTGGAATCAGAGTTGTTGGACTCGGCGAGTCTCGGGGTGACTCGGCGAGTTAGGTCGCAGATTGAGTGAAGTTCTGATTATGGGAACTCGACGAGTCACAGGGTTGACTCGGCGAGTAGGGTCAGTCAGGGGTTGAATTAGACTGAGGACTTTGATTTCGACCAAGGGTTGGCCGTTGACTTTTAGGGTTTGGTCAGCGATGTGGCCTTTGGGCCAAGAGAAAGGTAAAATAGTCTTTTACCTATAAGAGGGTGTTATGAGAGGATTTATTCTAGTCTTGAGAGTTATATTCATGAGAGTATTTGCCTTACGTGTTAGGCGGTGGCGAGTTCGAGATTCAAGTGTGGGGATATCTGCTTTCTGCTTGCCAGGTGAGTCTTCTCACTATACTTTACCTTGAGTAGGTAACCAGAGTTATGTGATCAGAGTATTTGTATGCTATATGTACGTGATGTGTTGTACTGCATTATTTCTATGTGATTTATGTTGTGCATGTTTATAGAGTTGGAACCGGAAGGTTCCCAGAGTTAGAACCTAAGGGTTCACAGAGTTTGGGTGCACGGACCCATAGAGTTATAGCCTCGAGTGGCTAATATGTGTTATGTGTGGTATTTTGGGGAACTCACTAAGCTTCGTGCTTACAGTGTTTTGTGTGATGTTTTTCAGGTTCTTTCAGTATCACGGGACGGCACCGACTTGATTGTACACACCAGAGAAAGAGTCATATTTTGGAGGATCCTGGTTTTTCTATGCAAGTGAAAATGGAGTCATGTTTTGTAAATCGACTATGAATGAGATTTTAAACAAGTGTTTCTAAGAATAAAATGATTATTTTAAATGAAAATTTTGTCTTGAAATTTACAGTGTTACATGTTAGGTTGAGGCCATATGCCAAAAAACCACAGATGGTGAGCTTGAGGTGATGTGCCAACAAACCCTAGATGGTTAGGTTGAGGCCACAAGACAATACACCCTATATGCATGTATTTGTATTAATGTAAGAAGTATTTTGGGACACACACTATGCTTTAGCTTATAGTTGTGGATTTCAACGTTTCATGTACTTCAGATGACCGAAGGAAGGCATAGGCTTGATCGTACACATCATCCTATAGTTTTTTATGATTTCGGAGATGTTTTGATCTTCTGATTTGTTATGATATTTTTGGAAAAACAATGCTTGATTGTTACATGGTTTTTATGAAAATTACATTCAAAATCAAAGAAATTTCAGTATGGTTTTTGGGATGTTACAAATATAAAAAGGATTAATAATATACATAAAAAATAAATTAATAATACAAGAAAATAACTTTTATTATATAAAGAAAATAATAAATTAAAAGTGATAATCCAACAACAAATAATTAATATAATATAAAAAGGAATTAAAAAAATTAAGTAAAAAAATTAATAATCTAATAATATAATATTTATTATGATATAAATATTATATATTAAAAGTAATATTTATGAATATATAATAATCCAATTAAAAAGAATTACTCCAATAAAAACTAATTAAAAGAAATTAATAATTAAATAAAACAATATGTATTAATATGTAAATATGATATATTTAAAATAATAGTTAGTAATATATATAAAAATAACATAAATTTTTTTAAAAAGTAATTAAAAGAATTAATAAAATAATAAAATAATATTTTAATAGTATATAAATATTATATATTTTAAATAATATTTAGTAGTATATAATAATTAAATAAAATTAAAAAGAATATATACATAAATGGTCTATGAGGATAAAATTGTCATTTAAAAAAGTAACAATCAAACTGTTAAAGTTGATAGATGAGGGATCAAAATCACAACAAAAGTTATTAAAAATTAACAAATTTGCAACTTTTCAAAAGTTAGGACTTCAGACACATAAAATGAAAAAACACATAGATCAATTTTGCAATTTTGTCTTACATTTATTTTTTGTGCAAAAAGCTTTTATTATTATTATTATTATTATTATTATTATTATTATTATTATTATTATTATTATTATTATTCAAACATAATCTAACTTGAAGGGACCTAACAGTGTTAGAGTTACTAAACAATCATAGATGACTACATTTTGAAGATTTTTTAGAATGGCGAAAGATTTATAAAAAATGATCGCAAAAGCTAGCAAGAAGCTAATAAAGCACAAAGTTACAGATTACATGTTTTGAAAGGGGAAATATTCCAATCCATTCAATGGATGTTATACATTTTGCCTCTACGTTTAACCCAAAAGAATAAGCAAACTTTAATGTCACCCACCATTTTTTTCTAGTTAAGCTCCTCCTTTCTGAAGATAACCTCGTTTCTAGATTTCCAAATGACTAAAATCACCGTTCACAAAAAAATGTACGAACGAGTTTTAGAGCCTTCAAATTTTACGAGTAGCTCGAAATAAAAAAGGCAACAAGTCCACCAAGGAGCCACATCCAAATCGATGTTAGTGACAAAACAATTCAGATTAAAAGGATCAACAACTTCTTCATTCTTGTATCAGAAGGGACATAAGGTAGATGTCACCGATACACGTCTTGAGCTAGTAAGGGCGGCTAAACCAATTTGAAGATTCTAAGCAAATAAAGAAATTGAGGTCCTTCGGTTGTATAACTTAAACTAAATCCCAAACGATTTCTTAATGCATCTCAGGTAATCACTTATATAAACATGAAGTTTGCTGAAGTTTTGATCTCCCACCTGATATAGGACTTAAAGGGTAGAGTTAATATGAAGCAAAACGATGGTAGAGCTTATATAAGAGAGAATAGTTGTTGAGTTTCATCCATGAGTGATGTGACATATCTTTAAGTAGCTTCCAAAATAAAATGAATTAAATGTAGCAAAAATATTCAAACATGAGACCCGTAGTTTGAAAACCAGCATGTTTACCATTAGAAGAAGCTTGAACTTGTATTTGTAATCCATGAAATACGTATATACACATATATAATTAACAAAAAAAACATTAAAATCGAAGGACCTTTAGTGAAGACCCTAAATTCTTGCTTAGTTTTGCAAAATGTAGAGTTGGTCTTACCAGCTAGATTTGTGGTTAATAGGAACATGTTTTAGAAAAGCCTACAAATGAAACAATTGACTTTAATTGGAAGCCAATTTTTCCAACTAAAAATAATTGGATCATTAACAAAGAAAGCTTTTTCAATGATATTTCAAATTGATTGGAACGCGCGAAAAAAGTTCATTTACACCCATAAATCTTCTAAGTTTGAGAAACATTTTTTAGTGTTGAGGACAGCTATGTGGTATTCTAGTTGTTTTGTTTCTGCCCCTCTTCTCAATCGATATCTCCAACTCCAAATCCAAGATATTTTGTGACTAGAAGATACGAACAATTTATCATCAATGTTTGAGATTTTTCTTTTCTCCGATGCAACCATATACAATCTCGGAAATCTATTTTAAGAGTTGACCCTCCTAACCAAGTGTCTTTCCAAAACAAACTTGGCCCCCCGATACAAAGCCAACTATTCTTTTGCCTTTTACCTTGGTGTAGATGAACAAATTAATTAAACCCAACTAGCACAACAATCATTTAGCTATGATCGGGGATTCCGTCAATCATGGGACTACCAAAATTACAAACACAATAATAGCCTACATACCACAAAAGTTTCCTTCTCTAAGCTATTCTATTCCTACATATTGTACTTTATTCCTCGCATGATATATATACAGAAAAAAATGTTAACACATTAACTAAAAAAATTTATCAAATATTTGCAACCTTGGTCCCTTTCTCCATTACATCTAGTTGGTCATCTGCTTTATTATTGCGTACATGTTCATTCGTCTCTGTTCCCTTTTTCTTTTGTAAAAGATCACCAGTGGCGATGGAATTGTTTATAGAGCCTATATGGATCCTTCGATTGTGATCAATGTAGGTAGGTCTGGTCAGTTGTCTCTCCCCCAATGATTGGCCATCTTGAAGCATCAAAAGCACTTCAGACATTGTTGGTCTATTAATAGCTGGTGACTGAGTGCACAACAAAGCAATCTCAATGATTTTCATCACATGTTCTTCTTCATATTTTCTCGCGTCCATTGTCTCATCAACTAACTTCATATGTTCCTTATTCTCATACAACTTCCATGCCTGCCACCAATTGCAACCAATGAATTTTAGTGATGAAAATAATTCAAGAGAATATCAGAGCAACACAGAAAATATATGTGTATGTTGGTGTGGAGAGAATTGTCAATTACAAAACCATTTGAAGCACCATGTGAAAACTAAAATGGCAACTCTTTGGTACTATCTTATATATGTTAAGGAAATATAAAACGGAAAAAGTATTAATTTTATATCTCACATGTTCAATGAGGTAATCGGTTATAGGTCCATCAATGTTCACGTCATTACACCTTTGGCCACTAATGATTTCAAGAATCACTATACCAAAGCTGAAAGTGTCAACTTTATCTGATAGAAGACCATGACGTGCATATTCTGGTGCTGTATATCCCCTAGTATTGTTATACATAGTAAAAATTAAAAAGATCAAATCGGATACATAATAATAATATGGAATGTGAAACAAAATGTATTGTAAATCATACTTACAATGTCCCCGCAAACTTTGTGACAACATGACTTTGATCATCGGGTTGAAACTTTGCCAATCCAAAATCCGCTATTTTAGCTTGAAAACGGTCATCAAGGAGAATGTTACTTGATTTTATATCTCTATGAATGATTTTTACATGGCATTCATTGTGTAGATGAGCGAGACCTCTAGCTATCCCTACTATAATGTCATATCGTTGTTTCCATTTCAAAGTCCCCCTTTTTGAACCTACAAACAATTGACATATCTAAATTTAAGTATACTAAATGTTTAGCGGATTACTATTTTCACGTGAATCCTCATATTTAAAACTAGCTTACCCCATAGGAAGCTGTCAAGACTACCATTCGGCATGTATTCCAGGACAAGTAGTAGATTGGATCCTTCACTTGACCATCCTAGGAGACGTAGAAGATTTCGATGATGAATTTGACTTATAAGCAAGATTTCATTTTCAAATTCTAGTTTTGCTCTTGCATCACGAACTTCTAGTTTCTTCACTGCGAGAACTTGATTATCTTCATGAATTGCCTATTAACCCATACAATAAACTTTTATTCATAGTTTCAGTGCAGTTAATATTACTTGAAGTAGAGAATAATGCAGAAAGTATAGTCCCCTTTCTTTGTATCAACGAACATTAATCAATAGCTAATGATCATTTATCAAATATATATCAAGTATGACTAGTTTTTGTCTCCAAATAAAATGATGTGTTTTGTTTTTCCATATAATCTTATATTGTTATTCTTGTTAATTATATTTTGCAATACATGATATAATTGCCTCTAATTCGTTACCTTGAATACTTCACCAAATCCACCTCTCCCTATACTATTCTGCTCACTGAAATTACTGGTTGCCAACTGCAGTTGTTTATAATTGTAGTTAACTGCTCCCTTGAACGCTGGTGCATCTAAAATATCACATGGTTCACGTAACAACATAAGAAACTCAACATAATATTTCATATAAAAAGTATATTTCAGGAAGTAGTATGTGATGCATGCGTTGTCAGCTATACATTTATTTTAAATTCTAATCCTTGGGATTAGTCAAACGCTAATACGTCATATATATATATATATATATATATATATATATATATATATATATATATATATATATATATATATATATATATATATATATATATATATATATATATATATATATATATATATATATATATATATATATATATATACATGAATTACCTTCTTCAGTCCTCTTAGACTTCTTCCATATAAGATAATATAATCCCAAAGCAATAACAAGAAAGAAGAAGCCTACACCCCCAACTGCTCCAGCAATTATGGGTACCTTATTTGACTTTCTTTCTGAAATATATAATAATACAAATGTTATAAACTAACCAAATATATATGAAACAATTTGCTAGCTCGTCATTAGCGTATCAATTTAAAATTTCAGGTAATTATAATTATAATAGCAATAACAAAATGAAAGGAAATAAACGAAGATACCTCACCTTTTAGTAGATTTGTGATATCAGTTATCTGATTATCACTGAAAAATGGGGTGATTGAATATCTTGCGAAACACCCTTGATCAATAAACCTTCCTTCTGTATTAGGAAGACAGTTATATAGATCACTATGTGCTCTATTCAAGCAGTCTTGGCAAATGCTCTGGCTTGTATTTTCAACACACTGCGCAACAGCATACACTGTTGTATTTTCATTTGAGACTTGTCTTGTGGATGCTACATACCAGTTAGGGGCTCTCGGAGTAGCAACTCTAATATCTGATAACAACCCATCAACAGCTTCGTTAAAACTTGAAGTCTGAGACGCCGACTGATTCCCACATATGTCAAGTGGAAGGAAGGTGATCTGCTCCACCGCAGATGGGTCGTTGTAGTAATTGGGATAGTTTTCATACCTTAACAACAAATATATATACTAATTTTTAGAATCCCATTCGTGAACTTAATTAATTTGTAGTAACATTTATATAATAAATGATTTTCAATAACATGGAGAAACTAATAAAGTATACTACCGTTTACAAGCTAAAAGAAATTGTTATTTAAAGATAATGACATTGAGTATGGTATTTCAGATATGAAAATTACCATAAGAAAAAAGTTCATCCTAGGTTGAGGCAATGGGCTACAATGTTTTTCACAATAGATATTAAAATAAGATATAACTTAGATATGCACGGGATTAGTACATTATAAAGAAATAACAACTGGCTACATATACCCCATCACGTGCTCAACATTATTATTTTAGAGCAAAGTCAATAATTTCGCAGCCACACAAACAAGACCAATGAGGAAACCATCGGTGGACCTAGTATAGAGCCCCAAGATTTTCATAAATGTTTTTTCACCCTACCATTATGGGACAAAAGTAAAATAGCTCACTTGCTATTCAGTTCAGATATGAAAACGAGAAGAAAAACTTATTTCACCTTGAGGTCCATGCATGGGCTACTTTGTTTTTTCAGCTTAGACATTAAAATAAGATATAAATTAGATGTAAACTGGACATCATTATAAACAATCAACTATCGGGAAAAACAACCGGTTGGTTAATTATTTTGTAAAGGAATAGGGCCCCAGCAAAACAAACAAGACCAGAGATGATATGAGTGATGATACCAGGTTTTAGCGATATTATATAAAAAGCTAAAACAAATTAATTACGAGTAAACAGTATAATTCTTTTTCATGACATGGATGGTGTATCATCTTGCAGCACACATAATTAGCTTACCTTCGTTTACTTAATCATTCATATGTAATAAGATGAAAGTTTACCTGACAAAGCAGTTATCAGAGAAAGCATAAGCACCATTTCCAGTTACGCAAGGCACGAGTTGAGATACACAAGAATCAAAACAGGCAACGCACTGAGCTTCGGAGAGGTACTGCCTGCACTGGGCGTCGCCAAAAACCGAGTCCCCGTCACTTAAACTCTGTGCCCTTGAATAAAATACGCCAGCGCTAGATAATTGGCTTCTGAGTTGAGTAAGGGTTGAGTTCCGATTGTTGATAAAACTTGAGAGAATAATTGGAGGATTAGGACCACAGAATGATCTTACGGGTGCGTTGCCATTGTTTTCATCGCCATTCAACTGTGAAACGCCGGGCTCGATCAACAAGAATACAAGCAACACAACAATGACAGCCATCAGGCACCTTGATAAAAGAAAAAGAAAGATTAATATGAAAGAATAGATAGAGGGCGGCGCATATATAACTTTTGCGCATTAATTTAGCAATGCATGCGTCCAACTTTATGTTCAATTGGTTAATATTAAAGTCAACTTGTTTAAACAAACAAAGCATCCCGTATACTGTGATTGAAAAAGGTCAGAAGGATAACGTGTTTTGATCATATTCCTTCCGGATAGTGACTGATTTGCTGATTAAAGTTTGAGGTGCGTTGTTCAAAATAAACAATTATGAATTATCCACTAAGGCCGGTAAGGCATGTATCTTATATGAATCCTATGTGGAAGAGATTTCCACTAAATGAACACCATCCCAAATTAGTGGTGTGTTGTGGAGTGGTGGTTACTAGGGAAGATTACCAAACCCTTTGTGTATATCTCTCTCTTCTTTTTATCTCCCTCTCTTTTTTTTTTATTGGTTCTTCACCAGTGAACATCACCCACAAAGGTACAGTAGCTTTGTTGTGAAAAGGGCATTTGACGATATGTAAATGCTTTCACGCATATCTGTATTGTAAGGATACTGGATAGCCTAACTGTTGTAAAGAAGTAAAAATCATAAAAATTCATTAAAAATAGTTTATAGAATTTCAATAAATTAATATGAAAACAATTATGATACATGGGTACCTATCGTTAGCAAGGGTATCAAGTTTCATCAATGGGTCTACGACAATAGAATTCTGTATGGAGCGTGGGATCAGACAAGGTAACCCACTATCACTCTTCTTATATATCATAGCAGCCGAAGGATTACATATAGCGGTGGAGATTGCAACAGAAAAAGGAAATTTTGAAGGTATTCAACTACGTCATTGTAACACCCGGATCATGGTATGTATTTTAAATCAAATTATTCATTTTTGCAAAAGGACTCGACGAGTTGGAGGCCCCAAACTCGTCGAGTAGGAATGGAATTTGGACACGGGACATGAAGTCTACTCGCGCGTTGAGAGCCTCAACTCAATAAGTAGGGCTGCCAGAGTAAAACCCTAATTTCAGGGTTTTGCACCCTAATTAAACACATTAATCCCTAAAGGCTGGCCTCATTTGCAGCCTCTATCGCCCCAAACCCTAGCCACGAACCCCAATCCACCATTAAGTGTTTTTGAGCCACTGGTGTGTGTTCTTTGTGATTTTGAAGTTTGAGAAGGAAGGAGAAGCTTGGAGATTCAAGAGGAAGATAGTAGATTTGAAGTTTGAGGTGCATTTCTGACTCATTTGAGGTATAAAGTTGATACCTTGGCTATCTATTAGTTAGATCTTCATTTAGGGTTGTATGTTGTCACTTTTGGGGCATATTGAAGTTATTTTCGGGATTTGAGTATATCATGAAGTTGTGACTTCAGATCTAGGCACTCATGAGCTTATGACGCTTAAAGATGCCAACTTTATCAAGCCTTTCCCTTCCCCATGCCCTAGATCTCTTATATAGCTTAGTTTCGTGTTTCTAGCTTCATGACACCATGCATGAACGTAAAGTTAGCAACTTTACGTGGTATCTGAGTCATAAGGAACCAAATCTATGGTTTGGAAGCATTGAACTCGATTGGAAGTGACTAAATGGATTTAGACCAAGGGGGACTCGACAAGTTGTTCATCCAACTCGGCGAGTTGGGTCGTGGTCCCCTAACTTTTTCTGTTACTGAGCAAACTCTTCGAGTCTAGTAGATGACTCAGTGAGTTGGCCATGGTTTTTGGGTTTTGAAGATTGAAGAACTCGACAACTTCAAGGAGGAACTCGACGAGTTGTAAGTGAAATGCCACAACTCTATTATGAGGAGGAACTTGAAGAGTTCATGAAAGACGAGTTGGATCGAGATTTCCATGGTTTTATGGATTATGGAACTCGACGAGTTGACGTGTAACATCCGGATTCCCAGGTATTCTATGTTCTTAATTATTTTTAGGATAGAGAGAGGGAGTCGATGAGTTGGCGCTTAGATTCATCGAGTAGGATCGCGATCTGTTGACTGAATTAATGAAGGAACTCGAAGAGTCGGAAGGGGTGGACTCGACAAGTCCGCGCTGTGAGTTGAATCCCTAAATCCCCAAACTTGTACCCTATTTAAAGGACCTTACGACCCTTAGTTGCGGCTACCTTCGTCCTAGAGAGCACCATAGCATCTGTGAGCCTTGAGAGAGTGAGAGAAGAGCCATTGTTCACCATTTCTTGTGTGTTTTAGCAAGAAGGAAGGAGGTAGAACAAGCTAAGCAGATTGAGGAGCTTGGATCCACTCTTATTTGATCAGAGGAAGTTGTTGGAGGTAACAATTTGTGCCATTCTCGTGTTTATGATAATTCTAGTGGAATCTAGGGTTTCTTTATACCAGGAAGTTTCATGAGAGGGTGATGTTCTGCAATAAGCAGGTGTCTACCGAGAAGGCATACATGAGCCGATATTTGGGTGTTTTGAGGAGGGATATTCCGGAGTTCGTGTCGAACTCGACTTACCGGACATTTTCTGAGCTCCAGGAAAATGCTCGGAAGAGGGAGATTGAGTTGGAGACTCAGGCCAGGCAGGAGGTCGAGTCTCAGGGGAAGGATCAGAGGCCGACACAATCTCAGCCGGCAACCAAGCGGGCAAAGCTTGCCTATTCGAGATCTGGAGGCCAGAAGGGCCGCACTTTCGGGAAGTGCGGCAAGGGACATGATTGGGTTTGTCGATCAGGTGCTTGCTACAAAAGTGGCAAGGAAGGGCATATAGCCAAGGATTGCCCCAAGGGATTCATGGTTTGCCTTCATTGCAACCAAACGGGCCATCAGAAGGCCGAGTGTCCAGAGCTGCTGCAGAGGTCAGCGTTGGGGTCTGCATGAGTTACTAAGGGACGACCAGTAAAGGCCGAGGCACCGAAAGCTCGCGGAAGAGCTTTCCAGTTGACAGCGGAGGAGGTCCGCGTAGCGCCCGATGTCGTGGATGGTACGTATTCTATCATTTATTTATGCTGAATTGTGATGTGATGCTTATTTTATGATATGCGTAGGTACTTTTCTTGTGAATTTTGTACCTGCTTTGGTGTTATTTGACTCGGGTGCGAGTCGGTCATTTTTGTCTTTAGCGTTTACTCAACACATCACTATCCGGCGAGAGGTGTTGAGTCGACCTCTACGAGTTTCTATAGCTGATGAGCAAGCGGTGTATGCTACAGATGTGATTCAAGGATGTGTACTCGAGATCTTCGGTATTGAGTTCCTGATAGATCTGGTCCCCATTACGATGGGGGACGTGTGTGTCATAGTGGGCATGGATTGGTTCAACCGAGTTGGTGCTGTTATTGACTGCAAGCGACAGCTGGTGATGATACGAGACCCTAGTGGGGAGTACTTATAGTGTACGGCGAAGGTACCCAATGTAGGTCAATGTTTTGTTCGGCTGCCAGAGCGAGATAGAGTTTATAGTAGGGCTGCAACGGGTTTGTAGCCTATGTAATAAACACACGAGTGGCTGCTAGGAGGCCAAGTTCAATTGATGATTTTCCGATAGTTCGCGAGTTCCTGAATGGTTTTCCCGAGAAGTTGTCGGGTGTGCCTCCCGAGAGGCAGGTAGAGTTCCACATAGATTTGGTTCCGGGGGCAGCGCCTATCGACAAGGTGCCTTATCGCCTTGCGCCACCAAAGATAGAGGAGTTATCCTCGCAGCTTCAGGAGCTGCTAGGGAAAGGGTTTATTAGACCGAGTAGTTCCCCTTGGGGAGCATCAATCCTTTTTGTCAAGAAAAAGGACGGTTCACACCGGATGTTCATTGATTACTGGGAGTTGAAGAAGTTGACGTTCAAGAACCGTTACCCATTACTGAGTATCGACGATTTGTTCGATCAGTTGCAGGGAATGTCTTGGTTCTCCAACATTGACTTGAGGTCTAGGTATCATCAGATGAGAGTGCGGGATGAGGATATCCAGAAGACAGCGTTCAGAACTCATTATGGGTATTACAAGTTTGTGGTGATTCCTTTCGGGCTCACCAATGCACCGGCGGCAATCATGGATCTCATGAACAAGGTGTGCCGGCCGATGTTGGATCATTCGGTGATCGTGTTCATTGATGATATTTTGGTGTATTCGAGATATAGAGAGTTGCATGATGAGCAATTGAGATAGATTCTCGGGGTACTGAGGTCGGAGAGGCTTTATGCCAAATTTTCCAACTACGAGTTCTGGTTACGGGAGGTCCAGTTCTTGGGCCATCTCATCAACCAAAATGGGATTTTGGTCGATCCGGCCAAGATTGAGGTGGTTATGAGGTGGGAGGTGCTGAGATCACCCACCAAGATCAGGAGTTTTCTATGATTGGTTGGCTACTATCAGAGATTTATCAAGGATTTCTCTAAGATCGATGTGCCTCTCACCAGGTTGACCGGGAAAGGTGTTGCTTTTTCGTGGGGTCCGGAGCAACAGTCCTCGTTTGAGACACTTCGCCACAGACTATGCGAGGCTCCGGTGTTAGCCTTCCCAGAAGGGATGGAGGATTTTGTGGTGTATTGTAACGAATCGATATCGGGGTTGGGTGTAGTACTTATGCAGAGGGGGAATGTGATAATGTATGAATCGAGGCAGATGAAGCCTCATGAGACGAGGTATCCCACCCACGATCTGGAGTTGGGGGCAGTGGTGTTTGCCCTCAAGATATGGCGTCACTATCTGTATGGGGTTCGGTATACCATATACACTGACCACAAGAGCTTGAAGTATTTTATGGATCAGCCCAACTTAATATGCGTCAGAGGAGATGGTTAGGCGTGGTAAAGGAATATGATTGTGAGATCCTGTACCACATGGGCAAAGCTAATGTTGTTGCTGATGCCCTGAGCTGTAGGGCGGAGAGTACCCCGATTCGAGACATTTGTATGCAGTTGACAGTAGTGACTCTAGTGTTGGACACCATTCGGGAGGCCTAGGCAGAGGTCGTGATACCGGAGAACCGCATGAGAGAGAGGGTGATAGGGCAGGTACCTGAGTTCGTTACCGATAGCCGCGGACTTATGACCTTTCAGGGTCGGATTTGGGTACCGTATGCAGGCGAGGCATGTACAACCTTGATGGAGGAGACACGCAGATCGAGGTTCTCGATCCATCCTGGGGCCACTAAGTTGTATTTGGATCTGAAGAAATAATATTGGTGGCCCTGTATGAAAAGGGATGTTGCATGGTTTGTTGAGAGGTGCTTGACATGTCGCGGGGTTAAGGCTGAGCACCAGCATCCGCACAACAAGTTGGAGCCAGTTGAGGTTCCCCGGTGGAAGTGGGAACAGATTTCCATAGATTTTATCACCAAATTGCCAAGGACCGCGAGCGGAATCGACGCAATTTGGGTGATTGTCGACCGACTGACGAAGAGCGCGCACTTCCTTGCTATCAGTGAGAGCTCTTCTGCAAAGAGACTAGCGGAGTTGTATGCGAGGGAGGTGGTATCGCGACATGGAGTACCGATCTCGATTGTATCATATCAAGATGTACGTTTCACTTCCAGGTTCTGGAAGAAGTTCCACGAGGCGTTGGGCACGAGGCTGCATTTCAGTACCGCTTACCACCCACAGACAGACAGAAAGAGTGAGCGGATGATTCAGATGCTCGAGGACATGCTTCGGGCAATGTGTTGGACTTCGAAGGGTGTTAGGACACGTATTTTCCGTTGGATGAGTTTTCCTATAACAACAGCCACCATTCGAGTATTGGTATGCCTCCCTTCGAGTTGTTGTATGGGAGGAGGTGTCGGACTCCCATTTATTGGGGAGAGGTAGGGCAGCGCGTGATGAGAAGCACTGAGATAGTGCTTCAGACGACCGAGCAAATACAGCAGGTCCGACAGAGGTCGTTATTGACGCAGAGTCGCTAGAAGAGTTATGCGGACAGGCGACGATCCGAGCATGAGTTCCAGGTGGGAGATTGCGTACTCCTGAAGGTGTCTCCATGGAAAGGAGTGATTCGATTCAGGAAGAGGGGCAAGCTATGGCCTCGATACATTGGGCCGTTCAAGGTGACCGCGAGGGTGGGCAAGGTAGCGTATCAGTTGGAGCTACCTGCAGAATTGAGCCAGATTCATGATACCTTCCATGTGTCTCAGTTGAGGAAGTTTATAGCCGACGAGTCGGCGGTGGTACCGCTGGAGGATATTCAGGTGGATGCGAGCCTAAATTACATTGAGAGACCAATCGCGATCCGAGATCGGAAGATCAAGGTTCTAAGGAACAAGGAGGTGCCTCTGGTTCAGGTCCAGTGGCAACATCAAAGGGGGTCCAAGCTAACTTGGGAGCCGGAGTTGGAGATGTGGAAGCAACACCCCAAATTGTTTGCCAAGCGAGACTTCGGGGATGAAGTCTAATTCTCGTGGGGGAGAATTGTAACATACAGATTCCCCATGTATTCTATGTTGTTAATTATTTTTGGGATAGAGAGAGGGACTCGACGAGTTGGCGCATAGACTCGTCGAGTAGGATCACGATCTGTTGAGTGAATTAATGAACAGACTCGACGAGTTGGAAGGGGTGAACTCGACGAGTCCGTGCTATGAGTTGAAACCCTAAATCCCCAGACTTGTACCCTATTTAAAGGACCTTACGGCCCTTAGTTGTGGCTACCTTCGTCCTAGAGAGCACCATAGCATCTGTGAGCCTTGAGAGAGTGAGAGAAAAGCCATTGTTCACCATTTCTTGTGTGTTTTAGCAAGAAGGAAGGAGGTAGAACAATCTATGCGGATTGAGGAGCTTGGATCCACTCTTATTTGATCAGAGGAAGCTGTTGGAGGTAACAATATGTGCCATTCTCGTGTTTATGATAATTCTAGTGGAATCTAGGGTTTCTTTATGTCTATTTTAGTTTGAAACTGGAGTATGTGAGGTCCCAAGGAGAAATGGTTCATAGATCTGGGCCTTAAGAGGTCCAGAGAGTCCTTACCACTCTGCTTTATGCCATACCATTTAAGTTATGAGCCTAGGAGGCCATTTTAGAGGTTATTACACCAAAAGAAGCTTTGGGTGTGTTGCATGTGTACCAAGATTCGAATTTTACATGATTATCATTCTTGGGAAGGTCAGATCTATTGAGTAGAAAAACAGATCTATCCTTAAAAGGTCATTTGTGTATGAACATGGAAGTAACTCGCCGAGTTCATAAGTGGACTCGACGAGTCGAGTCAGGGTTGCCCCGCGATTCGCAACAGGTGGAACCCGTCGAGTGGAAGGATGACTCGACGAGCCAAGACAGGCTAGAAGGATCCAGAGGACCCGCATGGACTCACCGAGTCGCACATGTGCACTCGACGAGTCGGGTCAAAGTTTGATCGTTGACTTTCGTTGACCTTAGGGTTTTGGTCAAGACTGATTCAAGAGAGTTCAGGGAGAGGTAGAATGGCCTTCTACCCAATCTTTAGAGATGATACTATGAGAGGATATTGATCGGGAATGTTATTTGAATGATAGAAGGAGGCTAGGTCGGGACGTTGAGCACGAGAGTTATTCGACTTCATTGAGGTGGGTCTTCTCTTTATACTGTACCTGGAAGGGTACCTATATATGACCAGAAGGTCTTATATGCTATGAGATGTATGTGTTATATGTTATTATGTATTTTATGTATGATAAGGGCCGGAAGGTCAAGATGATATGGACCGAAAGGACAAGATGACATGGACCGAAAGGTCAGGAGGTTAAGCATCGGAAGGTCATTACGGGTAGGACCGGAAGGTCTACCGGGATTCGGGATGGAATTCCTCTGAGACATTTGGACCGGAAGGTCCCACAGAGTTCTAGCCTGAAAGGCGTATGTGTTGTATGTGATATTTTTGGGAACTCACTAAGCATTTATGCTTACAGTTGCTGTGTCATGTGTTTCAGGTACTAGCGAGGATCGCGGGAAGGTGCCAGCGTGATCCGTACACACTCATAGAGATTATGTTTTGAGATTCTGGGATTTGATTGTTATGATGAAATTGGATACAGTTTGTTTAATATTATTTTTGATGATGAAAAATATGATTTAAAAATGAGAATTTGTTTTCAAAATTTACGTCGTTACATGACGGACCAACTCGGTGAGTTGAGTCAACCAGGATGTTGACTTTGACTTTGACCATTGACCAGAGTTGACCCTTAAAGGAGTTATGAGTATGAAAGGGTAATTAAATGAGATTTTTTTTGCGTAGGAGTTTGAGAGGAGTTTATCCTACAACCGAGGACAGTTCAGCTATTACACGACATTTGAGGTGAGTTACCTTCCAGTAGAAGTGGGTCGAAGGCACCAATGTTGGCTCACTAGTAGTTGATTATAATTGAGATGATTATCTTTCGGATAATCTTTTGGTATGCTACTATATGTTATGTTTTATATCCTAGTATGATATGATGTTATGTGATAGTGGTAGGGGTTGGCTAGACCCCATAACCGGTTGAGATAAAATGGAGGGTAGGTTGGGCACCCAGATATGCCTAACAGTACGCTATGTTATGTTATTATGTGGCTGTGGTAAGGGTGAAATAGTCCCCGTAACCGTTTGAAATAGACCGCAGAGTAGATCGGGCACCTAGATATTCCTGGAAGGGTAGGTCAAGCACCCATATATGCTTAACAGGGGTAGGTCAGCCACCTCGGTATGCCTGACAAAGGAGGGTTAAGCACCAAGATATGCTCAGTAGGGTAGGTCGGGCAACCAAATATGTCTGGCAGTATGTTTATTGTATGGTATGTGGTATGATGGGGGAACTCACTATGCTTTGTGCTTACAGTTTTTAGTTTTGTTTCAGGTCCTTCTTCTTTGAAGGGAAAGGAGCCAACACAATAGCAACACATCGTACACACGATTTTCCGCACATGAGATTCTTGGCACTTGTACTCTGACATTGTTTTCCTATGATATATTTTTGTGATGGTTGACTTATGGTTTTCATGTTATGAGATAACATTGATGGCATTTTCAGTAATCTGTTTTATGAATCTTTAAATTATAAATGAAATTATTGGTCTTGAAACTTATGATGTTACAAGTTGGTATTAGAGCATTGGTTTGAGGGATTTGGACACACCTTTGTGGGTGTCTAGACTGAAATCGAGGTTTTGAAAGATGCTTACAAGAAAATAATTTTTCAAAAAACAAATTAAAATAAAGAGTTTTGAAGAAAGAACAAGTTGTGTGATGCGTGCAATCGGCCGAGCTTAAGTAAGTTTTCCCCAAGATACATATACATATTTGTTATGATGTATGATATGATTATGAGATTTGCATGCTAGATTAGGGCTAAGGATCTAGGAAGATGTTTTATATGTCTGTTGTACGTGCTTATTGAACTGCATGATAGTATTGACTAGTCAGTCATATGATAACTTGAGTAGGATATGCTTGGTTTGGGTTACTCAATGCCCAAATGATGCATGCTTTGTGCTTTTAGGAGTTCTAGTTATCTTTAACTAACTAGTAAACGAATACGTTAAGTTACATAACGCGAGGACTAAATGATTTCAGAAGGTTAGGTCTAGCCCTATTTCGCCGCTTTTGTTTGAAAATTTTGAGAACATGGCAAATAGAAATATTATGGGAATATTATAGCAAGAAACTGGTAAAGTATCACGCTTTTCATTAGGAATCGTGTCCCATATGATTCGGGTGTAGGATCGATTGCATATGCTGTAATATTCGACCGTTCTAAAATTTTCCAAATGCCTACGACATTTAGAGAAAAAAAGGACTAGAACTGGATTTGACAAAAATAATTAAACAATTGTCAACGACGATCTAAGGTTCACCAAGGATTGATTGCTTGTGGACAGTTGGAAGTATAGTTATGGATGGACCATATTGATATTATTATGAATAGATAAATTTTTATTTTGAATGAGTTGTCATATGGCAAATATGGAAATGTTTACATATTGGGAGTTGGACATTAAGAATTTATGTCTAGATTAGAAACTTTTATACATGAAGGATGTTTAAAGGAATGTATTTTGAATCTGAGACTTTATATCTATGGAATTTCCTTGTAACAATTTCCAATAAAGTACTTTGTAATTTCATTGGCAAAGTCTTGGTGACTTTGGAGCTGTGACATTACGAAAGGACCGTTGCATAAAATGTTGGAATCTAACATATTCTAATAATGGTGAGAATTTTGTATTCTTACACTAATGATTAGGATTAGGAATTGTGAAATGAGCATCATTGGAAATGTGTTCATTTGATCTATTTCACAAAGCAAGGACCATAGGAAAACATAGTGTGCATGCTTGGAGCATGGGACGACCGTTGTTATAATTCAAGTAAGAAGTTGAATACCCAAAACAACACATAATGAATAATGAATATGGTGATTAAATAAAAGTGTTTTATTTATACTCAAAAGTTTGGGGCCATATAGTATTAGTATTATTCTTGTGTTTCACTTTGCATGTTTTGACTTCCCGAATAATAAGATTATTCAAACCCTCCACATTCGCGCATACTTTGGAAGTAGGCATGAAAGAAGACTGTCATGAATTCGTCTGTAGGTTGTATAAAGTGTTTAGACATAGCACAAGTTTGCTGCAGAGTTCATGAGTGCTGCTATAAGATTAGAGTATTGGATTAAACCCACGCTCACTTGGATCGCTTCATGGGTTTTATCACGAGTGATTGGTGAGATGATAATATCTTATATTCTTGAAACCGAGACGTATGAGTTGTATTTTGCAAGTCAGTTACACATTGATAATATGTAAACACACCAGTAACTTGTTGTTATAAAACATATTGTTGTATGTGATTTAATGAGTAGATACAAGCGAGCATTGCAATCGAAGTTTATCCATTCCTTTTACCCAAAAAAAGGGATAAAAGCGATATTTGTGGGCCCCTCGATGATTTAATGATGACAACCTAAGCGCTTAGCCAAGCTGGGACTAAGTTGATGTGTTCAATTGTAGTCTCTTGTCAGTCGTCATAAATCAGAAATCGGGAAAAAACACATGAATAAAGAGTATGATTAAAATCCATGTCTCAGTCCATACTATATCTAGAATGGGGGAATATATTGTCCCTTATCTAAAGGACAAGTTACTAATAAGATCAAAGTCCGATAGCATCTTTGAGAGCTACGATTGCTAATCGGATGAAACTTGCATTTATAGTTACTAGACTTATCCAAGTGGGAGACTATTAGATTAGTGTCTAAGCCCGTAACTATATTTAGTAAGTATTTGACCCGGTTTTGCATGGTCCTTTTGAGTTGTCTTCACTAAAGCAACTTGATAGGATGATTTATGAAGAGAGAGGTTAATTGTGGTTTATTAATATATTATATGAATAATATATTAAAAGAGAAATCATATAGTTTAATTAATATTAGACAATAATTAATTAAGAAATTAATTATATGGCTAAAAGACATTAATTAAAATCGAGGGACTGATATGGTAATTATAAGATAGTTGCGCTAATGGACTCCATAGAAGTTGGAGAGGATGAAATCTATGGGGAAGCCCATAAGAATTCGTCCAAGGTTTCTAAGGAGGGAGTCTAAGGGCTGCTTAGAGCCTAAGCAGTCAGATTAGGGTTTCCTGGTTCAAAACCCTAATAGCCTCACTATACAAGGAACCCCTAAGGCCCCAAAAACGTGGTGAACTGATCCCTAAGGGTTCTTGGCCGTTTTTGGAACTCCTTCCCCTCTTTTCAAAGTCATTCTCTTGCTCTTGGTGTTTGTGAGCCATTAGAGGCGTGACACTTGTGATACTAAGCTTCTTCAAGATCAACGAACTCTTATAACCATTGTAAGGTAAGATCTAAACCCTAATTCATATGTTAAATCGTTTATTGTATGCTAGATCTAGGGTTTATAAGCTTGGATGAATTGCATGTACAATAGAGAAACCTAGATCCAAGCTTTAGGGTTTGCATGAGCACATAGGATGTTCTTTTCTATAAAACCCATATTTTGATAGCTCGATGATTTGTCGAACCAACAGCTAGGGTTCACCTGTGTGATTTAGCAGCTCGAGGTGAGTTTCCTCACTTTGTTTAGCGGGTTGCAGGCACGAATGTCGACCCATAGTTTATATGTTAGGATGTTAGATGTTTGCGTGACTCTTCCATGTGTTAGGAGATGGTATTTTTTCCGGGCAAGGCCCCATGTCAGGCGGGGCCTGATGAGTATATTGGATGCTAGTTATCAGTATGTGTTTTTATGCCTACCGAGCAAGGCGCGATGTCGGGCGATGCTCGGTGACTATATGGTATGCTATCGCCTCTGTGATTTTCGCATGTGCTAGTATGATTATATGTTTATATGATTATATATGTATCAGGCGAGGCCCAAAGTCAGGTGGGGTTTGGTGATTGGCAGATCTGTATACCGAGTGGGGTTTGATGATGAGCGGGGCCCGAGGTCGAGTGGGACTCGATGCTGGGCAGGGCCTGAGGTCGAGTAGGACTTGATGTCGGGCAAGGCCCGATATAGGGCGGGGGCCTAGTATGTGCTTGCTTATGTATGGTATATGGTATCCTGTGGAACTCACTAAGCTTTGTGCTTACATTATTCTGCTTATATTTCAGTTTATATTTCAGGTACTTTGGTTTTCAAATAGAGAGCTAGAGATGATTGAAGAGCACACACCACCTTATTCCGCTTTTTGTGATTTGCTTTGATTTCATATAGCAATCGATACACTTGTTTTATTTGGATTGTTTTGATGATGTTTTTTGAGTATTGATTTTATTAAATAAAAAAATGGATCCTTTGTGTCTTATTTTTAGGATGTTTCACTATGCCTATAAAAATATAACTTTAAAAACAAATTGAGAATTAGCTGATGAGGGTCTAAATGAAAGTTGTAGATATCGTTGATAGTTATGCATGGATATAAATAACATGAAAAAATGAGCTCGCATGAAGAAGTTACGAAATTTACAAGATTTACGTTTTGTGCCCCTCGTACAATGGCGTGGCGCGCGCTTCTACAAGGGGGTCACGTCCAACCGGTCTGAGTATTCCATGTATCACATGGTAGGAGGAACATCGTGTTAGAAGTGTGCGGTGTACACTTCAAACGGTGCGGCGCAAAAACCCAATTTTTTCCTATATAAGGGCAACAACCCTTATTCGATCCCCACACCATTCCAATCTTTATATCTTTATCTCTCTCTCTCTCTCTCTTTCTCTCTCTCTCTCTCTCTCTCTCACTCCCTTTCTCACTCTCTTGAATTTCTCTCCAGTTGGTACGTAATTTCCTTAGATTTTAGGGATACTAGCAAGGATTTGTAGTCTCTAAGATCTCAACGTGTGGAATCTCTCAAGTCGGAGTTCTGCAAGTGCAATCTTTCGATTTTCGTTAAAATCTCTGTAAGTTAAGCTACACTTATCTTAATTCAAGTGTAACTTATATTTATATTCATATTCTTTATTATGAATCTATAAATAAGTTCTGTATCATTATACTGATTGTTGTACTTACGAGAATGATGTCTAGGCTTCATTTAGAGAGGTGTTTAAAGTAGGATTTCCAAATAGTATACCTTGTATACCAAACAACCACTACCTTCGATATGATCCTATCTGGTTGTTCCTTACTTGATAGATCTTGATTTTTATATTAGTATTACTGAGGAATCTAGACTACCATTAATAGCCAGTAATATAAGACTAAGACTTACTAATATTAACTTAGGTCATATCAAAGGAAAAACTAAGAGTTGAAACAAGGCACTGCCAACTTTCTAGTAATCCACATTCAATAAGTAAGCATATAGTTATTATCATCTTATATATAGATATAAAGTATTTAGATAACTAAATGATATATGTCCTCATTATTTGTAACCAAAATGTTTTATGTTAGATGAAACAATATAAAATGATTTTTATATGATTTAATATAGATGCATATTCATACCTATAATATATTGGGTAGTGATGGGTAATGGGGGGATGAATAGAATAATGAAGGAGATGGATGACAGAGATTAAAATAATAATAATAAAGGTCTTAACTTAAAAGTACTATTTTACTAAGCGATGTAGTCATCTAACTGAGTACAGATGACGACCACTGGACTATTAACGACAGTCTCGTGAAACACATACAAGTTTATAACTTGTAAGTGATGGACTATGTGTCTATGATACCCTTATATACAATTTAATTAGTCAGGATGTTTGAATTTTATATATATATATATATATATATATATATATATATATATATATATATATATATATATATATATATATATATATATATATATATATATATATATACCATTGGTTCATTATTGTCATTGCTGTCAAACCATGCAACTACCGATTCGTCGCCTAATGGACCACCGAGAACAACGAGTCCTCACCATCGGACCACCCCAGCCACCTTGTCCTTGACTCGCCAAACCACCAAAACCAGGACGGTCTTTCGATCAGTCTTTGACTCTCTCTCTCTCTCTCTCTCTCTCTCTCTCTCTCTCTCTCCCTCTCAGTATTTTTCTTTGCCTCTTTCTCGCTCCATCTTTTTCGGGCGTATAAAGACATCAAAATGGCGGAATTACTCCGCCGACATAGTACTGGTAGCTCCCTGTGGAGGTGAAGGTGATCTAAACTCTGGTGATGAATATTTAATTTGAGTTATAAGAGAGAATGAGAAAGAGCAAAAGAAAGAAGTTGCTATGATGGCTCCGACAATGTATTTCCAACCAGCAATGATGGCTTTGATAACGTATTTCTGGACAACAATGATGTATTTTTCGGCTAGCAATGCATTTTTCGCAGATGTATTTAGTTGTAAGTTTATTTCTAATGGGTTTTTATTTTTGGTGTATTTTAAACTATAGCAATGTAATCTTTTTTATGGGTTTTTGTATTTTCTTTTTTTGTATTTTCTCTTTATGTATAATTGGTCAATAAAAAACTTCGGATCTAAGAACAAGAAAAGGTTTCTTATAAATTTGAACTTTGACTGCGTGTGAAGCACGTAAAAAAACAGACAGAAATATGCTTAAAAATAAGTGGTAGTTAAAAAAAGTAAAAAAAACAGACAGAAATATGCCCAAAAGTAATCATCTTTTAAAACTAACGAATAATCATTATGTAATAAATGTATTTAGGCTTGGGTTCTAGAATCTAAGCTTCTTAATAGCTAACCCTTCATTAATGTAAACATGTTGAACCTTGAAAGTACCTTAAACGTCGAAGTAAACTTTGCAGATCATGGGTTACAAGATAAGGACTTTATGGGCTCTTAAATTGCAATGGATGGGTTATAACTTATAATATCAGGACTTCATGGGCCCTTAAATTGAAATGGATGAGCGAATTACTTGAGTATGATGCATGATGGTGTAAAGTTTTCTATGCTTATAGACATGGTCTACTACTTTTAGCTTATATGAAATTCAAGGTAGAAAAAACATATTATTTTTATATATAGTTAATAGGTTTTCTTTTTCTCTATTTTGCCCCCTATGGTTAGCAGGGAATGGATAAATTACAATTACTAACGACTAACAATCAAGCATGGTGATTATTTCAAAATGTAACAACGTATTCTTGAAAATCATTCTATTGCTAATCAACGGAACCAATGTTATTTAGAAACATATTGTCTAGTTATTAGATTTTTTCATTAATCCCTCAATAACCCTTCAACGTTTATTCGTACACAACAAATTGTGCTTTAAAATGTTGTACCATATCATTCTATAAAACATAAATTGTTTTGTACCGAAAAAAATTTGTTATTTACAAATCACTTCCTGTTAACTTTTCTTCGATATTCATACTAGTCGGTTGCGTAGAGTAGTAAAAGATCAATTAAACAAAAATTACAATGTATTATTGTATTTAGATTCAACTCATGATCCACAATTAATCACATATATACATCCAAAAAATAACAAACAACCTAATTTTGATTCTTTTTTCCTTTTCAAAAGACACATCAAACAAAGCATGATTGATCAACCCTAAGGACTATCAAGTTCAGAAGAAAAAAATAACTAGACTGTTGCTATATTCATGACCCCCTTCTCCATCATGTCGACTTTGTCATATACTTAAGCACTTTCGTTTTCCTCTAATTTCTTTGGTATTCCAGAAATACCAATGTTGATTGCCTTATTTGGAGAGCCTATTTGAATCCTCCTATCTTGATTAATGGGAGCAGGTCTGGTTAGCTCTCTGTTCCCCACTGATTGGCGATTTGTTAGCATCGAAACAACTTCTGACATGGTTGGTCTTTTAGAAGCTGGTGATTGAGTGCATAACAAAGCAATCTCAATGATTTGCATCATATGTTCCTCTTGGTTAAAGTTCACATCGAGTGTTTCATCAATAAACTTAATATGATTCTTATTCTCGTATGACTTCCAAGCCTGTTCATGGAATAATAGGAAAACATTTCATGAGCTAATATTAATAATTACGGAAAATACTTTAAACCAGTCTAGGCAATAATATGGTAATACTTGACATGAATTAAAGACAACCAACTTCTAAAGTTAAGTCTAGTGCATCGATGTGAATTTTTAGCATTCATCAACCAAAAAAAAAAAAAAATACATTAATTGCTTTTCAACGGATTATATATGGAGAAATGATTATTTGTACAATGATGTTTCAGAAACTTCTCAATTTATGCAATTTACGCAATAAAGTATAGCTTTTAGAGAAATTATGCAACGTCTCATTATGCAAATATATGCGACATTTTACTATTAACCTTGGTAACATATTAAAATAATTTTATATAATTGGTGTTTGTTGCATAAATTGGTATTATAATGAAACATTGTTGCATAAATTGTTAAAAGAAAAAAGAAATACTGTTAGGTAAATTGGTAAAATGACACATACCTAGTTTGTTTTGTTGCATCAATTACGGAAAATATGAAACATGGTTGAATTAAAAAAATATTATACTTTTAACAACATAAAACTAGAGAAAGAAAAGGCATGCATATAATAGACCTGAAGAGTTGCGCATACCACAACCAATTTGAGAATAAGTTTTTATGTGAATATATGTGTGCAAATCAGCCGATTGCATGCATGTAGATATTGATTCCATTTAATTTTTTTTTTTACCTTCTTGCTACATATTGCTTTCACCAATATCATTATTAGAAAATAAAATAAAAAACTAATAGAAAATGGAAATGCGTATCAGGGTGATATCTCACGTTTTCCAGGAGGTAATCCATGGATGGATTTTCAGCGTTCATGTCAGTACACCTTCGTCCACTAATAATTTCAAGAATCACAATACCAAAGCTGTAAGTATCAACTTTATCTGATAAAATACCACGAAGTGCATATTCTGGCGCTGTATATCCCCTGGCATTTTATTACACAACAATAACAAATCAAGAATATAATTAGATTCGTTATGCAACAAGTGAACAGATATTTTTTACAAATCAAACTTACAATGTCCCAGCAAACTTGGTGCTAATATGAGTTAGATCGTCTGGCTGAAACCTTGCCAACCCAAAATCAGCTATTTTTGGTTGAAAATCATGATCAAGGAGAATGTTGCTTGATTTTATGTCTCTATGAATGATTTTCACATGGAATTCATTGTGAAGATGAGCAAGACCCCTTGCTATCCCAAATATTATGTCATATCGTTGTTTCCAGTTCAAAGTCCCCTTTTTTGCACCTCCATTAAATATCACGACATTTTTATTAGTATTACAATCTATTTCAAGTATTATAATCATCATTAACAATGTACATGCAACTTACCCCATAAGAATCTGTCTAAACTACCATTTGGCATGTATTCCAGGACAAGAAGTAGATTTGATCCTTCACTTGACCATCCCAGGAGACGAAGAAGATTTCGGTGGTGAACATTAGTTATAAGTTTCACTTCATTTTCAAATTCTTCTTTTGCTTTATTAGTGTGCCCTACTTCGATTTTCTTAACTGCCACAATGTTATTATCATCTAAAACTCCCTAATAAACGCATACATATCCAAGAAATTAGTCGTATTCTTAACTCAAGTTTCAATGTAGTTGCTTCAAACATAAATAGAAAGAAAATATGAAATATCCTAGTCATCACGTTAGATCTCTAATATCTGAAGTAAAATCGTTACTAAAACTAAAGTCTATCTTTTAGTTCTTTAATAAATAAACACGTTTTGACTCTAGTACTTACTGATAGTGTAATACAAAAATGTAATACAGAAAGTTCATTTTTAGTACCTTGAACACTTCACCAAAACCTCCTCTCCCTAATATATTCTCTTCACTAAAATTATTAGTTGCTGATTGTAGCTGTTTATAATTGTAGTTAATTGCCCCATCCAGATCTGGTTCGCCTATAAAGGCATCACATGGTCCACATAGGTATAGATAGATGTTATGATATGTAAAATATTTCATTAAGAAAAGATTATGGGAAATAGTACATTGTTCCACAATTACCTTCTTCTGTCTTCTTAGACTTCTTGCATAGCCGAAACAATAACCAAGAAACGATCAAAATAAATAGAAAACCTACACCAGCAATTGCTCCAGCAATTTTGGGTACATTACTTGAATGCCCTATCATATACGATCATATAAAAGTTATAAACTCAACTACTTTATATTATTGTAAATCGACAAGGAAGCAATTAATGTACTAAGGTACAACTAGATTAGAAAGCAAATAAACTTGAAACGTCAAGAAGTGGCCTAACCTTTTAAGAGATTTGTGATGTCTATTGTTTGGTTATCGTTGAAGAATGGAGTCTCTGAATATCTTGAAAAACAACCCATGTAGATAGACCTTCCTTCAGTATTAGGAAGACAATTAGATAGATCGTTATATGCTGCATTGATGCAGTTTTGGCATATGGTCTGGCTTGTATTTTCAACACACTGTGCAATGGCATACACAGTTCCATTTCCATTTGTGATTTTCCTTGTGGACGCTACATAGAAATTAGAGGTCTTTGGAGTGGCATCTTTAATATCGGATAACAACCCATTTACATCTTGTTGGAAAGTTGGCTGAGATGCCGACTGATTACCACATAATTGAAGTGGTGCTATACCGGCATCCTCGACCACATCTGGGTTAGTGTAGAAGTTGTTATAGTTCTCGTACCTGAACAACAAACGACTTTCATTTTTTAGCGATGTTTTCCCAAAACTTGTTGAATCAATATGATAAAAATATGATTATTTCACAGCTTGAAGAAGACAATATATGACACACCCCCAAACTAAACCAAAAATTTAATATGTGAGGTAAATTAAATAACAGAAAAATCATATGGTTTACACGATTAGGGAAATGATGCTACGTTATATTGTAGAACTTGAGAGATTTTGCCTTGATTTCGTGATGGGGTTTCGAATTACCTTGTGCTCTTCATATAGATCGTACATGTATTTTTGGGTCGTTATATAGGCTTATAGCGACACTTACATCCCTTTGGAAATCACTTGACCCTATAACTCAAGAATCTCCCAGTTCATTTCAGACCACTACCTGACATTTCTCATTAAGGTATGTAACCATCGCAAACCCAAAACTATGTACCCTCCATTGTCATAGTTGATAATTTATTTTATTTCCTTCTTTTTATTAGTTTATTATAGTTTTTTTAGGCATTTTTATTGGTTTTATATTGTATATTATTTATTTTCTTTAATCATGGATCGTGTCGGGTACTTTCTATTTTCCCTGAGATATTTTGCAGGGTTTTGGAGCTCGTTGCAGTTGCAGTTTGTTGGAGTTGGGCTTTGTGGGCTTTTCGATACATTATTGGGCTTTACAGATCCATCAAAGGAGATTTCGATTTAAAAAGTTGAAGACTTGGATGAAATGAGCTTATGAAGATGAGTCATGGATTCTTACTTTGGGTTTGGACTATCCATATTTTAAAGCTTGAAAATGATTGCTAAAATTTGAATCATGTGATGTATGGAGAGAACGAAGGGAATCTTGGGTAGTGGGGTGTGTAGTGGAGAAAATTGAGCCAATAGCATTCCAGAAATATTTGCGAGGGTGGAGTCTCAGTCGCGCAACACTTGCGAGGGTACCCACGCAACTGCACACGTTTGGGCATTTTGGTCATTTTGCTCACCATTTACCTTGGGAGGTTGGATCTTTCAGCAAACACTTCGATTTTCCACCACTGGAGATGATTAAAGGCGATTTTTGGAGCTTGATACTCATTATTCTCATCTTTCTAAGTAATTGGTAGATTCTTGATGCAAAAACACTTTTGTAATTGTTATTATGTTGCCATGAGTGGCTAATTTCTCTATTTGGGTTAACTTTGACTAAAACCCTTGGATATTTGTGGGTTTTTGAAGGATTCATGCTTAACTGTCATTTATCTTATGTTTATGATTCTAGTTCATATTTCTTATACTTATTTAATATTTTGATCATGAGTTTGGTATTTGAATGAGCAATTGTTGATTTATTTCTTTGGTTTATCATTGAATCATTGAATTTACTTAGAACAAGAGCTTCGTTATGGTAGAAATCATCTCTAGCTTATGAATCATGACTCCTTTATGGATGTGTACGTATTGACATCCTTTAGGAATTGAGGATTCCTTCATTCTTAAGGCTAATCAACTTTTTGGGTTCAATTGCTTCAATTAAATCCTTGATTTTGATTAAGAAGGTGTGTTGTGGGTTTCCCCAACCTCCGTAATACCTAGGAGGAATCTTGACATATCATGTTTCATGATTGTTATAACCAATTTGGGATGAATGATAAGTTTCATATTGAATCCTAATGATAAACACACAAATGTTCATTGTGTTGATCTACCTTGGTTAACCGATTCTCTCCAATATTTGAGCATCTCACCAACTTGCTTAATTACAAGCTTTTTAGTTATTCAAGTCTTTTAGTTTTCAAGGAATCACAACACCCAACCACCCCCTCCCCCACTTTAGTTTAATTGTAGTTAGTTTATTTACACTAGTTCTATTGAAACCCGAGCACGTTCCAGACAGTAGGAAACCCGAGCGGTCGCTCAGGGCCCATATCTTTAAGTGGACCGAAATTCCTAGAATATATGGTGTATATATAAAGAAAAACAATTATTTTATCTAAAAATGCTAGGAAAAATATTTTTCTTTAAATTAGTTGTTTTTGTAATGTTGTGGTCATATTTTTGCTTTTTAATATTAATAATGAATTTTATAACGGTTTGTCTATTTTCAACTTTAGGGGACTATTTTTTTTTTTCGTCCTAGACCCACTATATCTTTGGACCGCCCTAGTCTAAACATCCAACAAACATTTTTTTTGCCTCAGCGTAAACACATAATATGTGGTACTATTACACGAATATCAATAATAACAAATCAAATATATAGTTATAAAATCTTTTAAATAGATATTGTTAGCAACCGAAACATAGTTTAACCTAGTATGTTCCATTCAAGTAGCGTTGCAACCACTTGTCTACTTCCAGATACTTCTCATATTTTACATGAACCTACTAACATATCCCACTATGAGAGCAGTAATTGGCATAATGCATACAATAACATACATCATACTAACCATTGCTTATACATACAAACTTTAGCCATCTTCTCCTTGTCTTCATCACCATGTTGGGTTAATTGGTTTGTTTAATGGATCAACGTGCAGCGGGCGAGCAGTTTGTGGAGCCAATGCCATGGGTAGATTCGGATCAACAATAAACTTGGTCTTGGTTTACCCAGAAAGTAGGAGCTGAACAATTGGGTTTTGACGTTTACCTAATCTTTTTTTTAGTAGCTAATTTATTAATTTGTTTTCTTATTTAATTTAATTCATGGGATCAACGAAAGAAGTTCAAGCAGTAAGTACACTATCTGCACTACGTGAGTTTTGAGTGTGTGTCTTTTAAGCGACCTGATCCTACACACCATGTGTATTATGTTTTATTTTTCCAACTTCTGTCATGGTGATCTATAATCACCATGTATGAAATGCTTTTTCACATCTAGTTTTCTATATGCTAGTCTTCAACATCCACAACACTCAAACCTAGGTTGATTATAGTCATATTCATAACTGAAGAAAATATACTATTTTAGTTAACTACTATTTTTGTTGGAAACCTTTAGTTACCAATATTACTTTGTAAATTTTGATGCTATCATGTACTTCAATCTGAACACCCACTAAATGTGATAGTTTCTTCCCAGTGGGGTGCCTTGATCACAGACCCTGTCTAGTTCTTTTCAAGTGAACTTGCCTTATTCGTCATAGCTTGCTTCGAATGTACAATTATTTCTATTATCAAATCTTTTGTAATGTTTGAGCCTGATTCCTTTTGTGCCATTTTTTTAAAACTCACAAAGCTTAAGATCCATGACATTCATATTCGCTCATAATGACTCCTCAGGTCTCTCATATCTCCAAACCAGGTGCAGAATTCTAACATCCAGTCGATTGAATTTCGGTTAATTTTTTTGGAAACAGAAAATATGTTATAACATCCACATCAAGACGATGCACGGGAAAGAGTAAAAATAAAAATGAGAAATAAAAGAAATAAGAAAAGAAAAGGATTTAAGTTCCAAACTCTCCGGTCTATGATTTTGAACGAGCCCGTATGTTTGCACCAAATGAACGTTATCGACTTCATTCTTGGAATAGTATTAGTCGGAACGAAGGGAATTTTTTGAAAATTCTTTTGCTCCTTTCAATCCAAATACACCACAAAACCCTGCAAAATACCACATCCAACAAACTTCTTTTCTTTTTACACCGAGACCATCGCGATATGAAACGTAACACATCATTCACCGATTGAAAACTGCCATATTGGATTTCACACCAAAATAGAATCAAATCCATCACAACTTTTGCTAATGGACATGATAACAAAATATGATCACTTGACTCCTCCTAGAGATTACATGAACCACGTGTGATCTAAGTAACTGCAGTCCACATATGACTTAGCTCGACCGATGATAGGATCCTACCCAATTTTGCACTCCATATGAAGCAACGAATCCTAAATGGTACCACCATACACCACTCAAATGGTCCATTGCATACTACATGGCTCGCCATTTCAATACGTTCACGTAACTGGCTTACAGAAAATTGGTTGTCAATCACGAAATCGGATGACCAGCCACATTCAGTTGAGTCCCGGTGAACAATTTCATTAGAGTCAATATTAAAAGTCTTTAGAGCAGACCAGGTTCTGACTATGTTCTTCCAAGAACCAGTGGTAGATTTATTTGCAAAGCTAGATCAATGTATTCTGTCTAAGCCATGAATACACTGAATGATTTTCGCCCACATAACAGAGTTGTCTGATTTCAACCGCCACATCCATTTGGCTAACAAACACAGGCTGAGGCTTCTTATGGAACCAAGTCCAATGTCACCCACCCTTTTTGGCGCTATAAGAGTTTCCCATGCAACCCAATTAATACTTTTCTTTTCAATTTTACTACTCCATATAAACCTTTTTCTAAGTTTTTTCTAGTGTATTAATGACTCCTCTTGGAGCAGCAAATATCGATATAAATTAAGTTGGGAGATTACCGAGAACCGCCTTTGCTAAAGTTACTCTACCTCTAAAGCTAAGGGTATTTTCTTTCCAGGACGAGAGTTTGGAATGGAAAATTTCAATTATTGGCCTCTAGGCTCTCTTCATAATCCTGTTTTCTCCAACCGGGATACTGAGATAATTGAAGGGAAGAGATGATGGTTCACACCCCGGGGGGGCGGACCAATTTGCTACCTCACTAGGGGACGCTCCAACACCAAATACTTTTGACATCCTAAAGTTAACTTTCAGCTCGAACGAGACATAAAAGCATCTCAAAATTCTTGTAAAATTTGCAATGTTGCGCCTTGACAATTCCCTAATGAATAATGTGTCATATGCATAAAATAGATGAGACAAACAATGTTAGAGTTTGGAAATTTTATCCAATCGAAAACCCCTTTGTCAACTGTCATTTTTATCGCCAAATGTATCACTTCCATCATAATGTTGAAGAGGAGTGGGGAGAGTGGGTCGCCTTGTCTCACCCCTTTAGTCATTGAGAATTCTCTTGTTGGGCTTCCATTGATAATTACAGATGCTCTTTCCGAATCCATACAGTTACAGATCCAATTTCGCCATTTGTTACCAAAGCACATTTGTTCCATAATAAAATCAAGAAAAACCGAATTCACGGAATCTAAAGCATTATTAAATTCCACCTTAAACAGTAGCAGCTTTCTTCGTTTCACTTTTGCCCATGAGCAGAGTTCATTAAACACCAAAGGACCCTCCAGAATATTCCTTACTTCCACATAGGTGGATTCAACCTCGTTGATAACACTATCAATAACCTTCATTAGTCTAAGGGCTAATAGTTTTGCAATGATTTTATAAAGTAATCCAATCAAACTTATAGGTGTAAAGTCCCCAAAGTGAATTGGATCTTTGGATTTGGCGGCTAGAGAAATAAACAAAGAGTTACAACCTTTAGCAAGCTTGTTTCCATCTTCAAAGTATTTAACCAACCATACAATATCATCTTTTAACAAATCCCAATATTTTTTGAGGAATTTGAAAGTGAAGCCATTTGGCCCAGGGGACTTATCACCCCCACACAACCATACTACATTTTTTATTTCACCTATCAAAAACTCTCCTTCCAAAAAGCAAGCATTAACTTCAGAAAGCTTGTGAAATCCAGAACTACGAAACAACGGTCTGTTTGGCCAAACTTTTTTATATTTCTCTTCAAAGAATATGGCTGCCCCCTGCTTTACCTTATTCGGATCCATGGTCCAACCTCCATTAACCATAATCCTGTGAATATGATTTTTTCGGTTCTTGTAATTAAAATAACCATGAAAAAATGTGTATTTTCATCGCCCTCTACCTCCCACTTCAGGTTTGCTCTTTGTTTCAACTCCATAGTTGTGATTCTAGCTTGTTCAACGATCTTAACTCGACCTATTGATCTCATCTTACAACTTACGAAACCTACTTAACGACATATACTTTAGGTGGCCCATCTAAGGAACAACCCAACTTGGACCCAACACAAATAACAACTCACTGCCCCACCGTAATGGCGGCTATTGTATTTTGTAGACAACTTATTCTAGCCTATTATTCTCGAAAGCATTTTGGCTGTCATTTTTATTATTTAGAGCATAGGGTATGAGTCTCCATAACGACGTTATTTATGAGGTAGCAGCCCCATAACACCGTTAAAATATGGTGAACACCACTCCCATTGTATTTTATGTTGCTACTCGTTGGCATTACAACATATCAAAACTAGAACTAAGAACCAATCAAAATCATTTCCTTCATCTCTCACTCAGTCTCTTTCTACTTTTTAATATATTATAACTTAGGAGCATCAACTCCTACAAGGTATTGTCGTGGTGTTAAGATTGGGATGACATGTGAAATGGTAGTATAATACCAACCTATACCAAATGCTCTTGTGAATGGTTTTCATATGTACATTTTGATCCATTATTACGAAACACCAATGGATTTATTTTAGGATTGAGTTTTGCAATACGGTTTTTGCTAATTTAATATTGTTTTATAAAATAAACCAAAACATAAATATATATATTTTTAATAAAATGATTTATTTAAAAAAAAATGATAACTTATATGCCTTTTTAGCCGGCCCATGGTATCATGATGTAATCATTGTTAGAAAAAAATATTTTATAGGTTTGTTGACATCATATTTAAATATTCATTTACTAAATAATAAATAGGTATATATTATCTCTTTCAAACAAAAGTATTCCGTCAATGAAATAAATTAAGTCTTTAATTGTTGTATTCATTTAACGGTATATATATATATATATATATATATATATATATATATATATATATATATATATATATATATATATATATATATATATATATGGTGAGGTTCAATAGAGAACAATAATTAACCAAAGAATCAAAAAACCAATCTTTTTTTTCAACTTTTAGCACTTATTTAAAAAAAAAAAAAAAAAAAAAAAAAAAAAAAAAAAAAGTACAGAAATTCATAACTTTTTATCATTTTTTTATGATATCAAATTTGATTTTTTTTACGTCAAATTCACAATGTGAATTTTTGAAAATTGACAACGTGAATCCGGATTCACACGATGAATCCAAAAATTATTTTTCACATTCACAATGTTAATATATGAATTTAAATAATTTTATATATTTTTTTTTCGATAAAAAATAAACTTTAGAAATTGAAAAAAAGATTTGGTTCCTTGAAGAACCAATAATTATGGTTCTCTATTGAATTTTTTTTTTCTCTCTCTCTCTGTGTGTGTATATATATATATATATATATATATATATATATATATATATATAAGTTGTAAAAAATGGTCGACGTTAATTGGTAGACTGAAGTTAAAGGATTAATCGAAAAAAGCAAAGATTTAATTTGTTTACCGGGGACCATTAATTGCTAATTCCTTATATGTATGTATATATATATATATATATATATATATATATATATATATATATATATATATATATATATATATATATATATAAGTTGTAAAAAATCGTCGACGTTAATCGGTAGACTGAAGTTAAAGTATTAATCGGAAAAAACAAAGATTTAATCTCTTTACCGGGGACCATTAATCGCTAATTCCTTTTATATATATATATATATATATATATATATATATATATATATATATATATATATATATATATATATATATATATATATATATATATATATATATATATATATATATATCATACCAATATTGGTGAATAACATTAATATTATAATAAAATATGTTAATATTATAATACAACACATATTATTCCTGGATTGCTTTGTATTAAGATAGAAGTTCCTCATTAAAATTTTATTTTTTGCTAATGTTTCGTTCATTTGATAGCATGAATAATCGTTAGACGGTCTCCTAGTCGGTCAGGTAATGCCTAAAACTAATCGGGACCTAATCAGGATTTTAGAACATTGTTATATATATATATATATATATATATATATATATATATATATATATATATATATATATATATATATATATATATATATATATTGTTACAAATTATTTTATTGGAATGTAATTATTATATATCATTAGTATATTTAGATGGACTATATTTTACTGTGTATATTTTTTGAGTAAATGAAATGGAGTAAATATACGCATTAAGGAAAATACGATAACAGTAAGAAAAAAATATTAAGGACCAACAGTTAGGCCTCGGTTGCCGACAGCAATAGGCAGCAAAAATTTTATCTTCTTTTGTTAACAAAATATTGTAGTCCATACAAAGGAAACAAATAAAGTAATCATGAATCTTATAATTCCGAAAGAAAAAAAAAAAGTAAGAACAGACACAGAATCGCTACCATTTTGAGTAGTTGCTGAATATCTCAGCCAAACAAACAAGACAATTGATAAGAAGTATTAGAAAGGACGAATTATATGATTAAATAAAGTGGCATAGAGGTTGGATTAATATCTAAAATAAAAACTGGATTAATAGCCACATGAGAATATAGATTAGTCACTGAAATAGTAGATACAAGAAACGTTTACCTGACAAAGCAGTTATCCAAGAACACATAAGCGCCATTGCCTGTAAGGCAGCTGATTAGTTGAGACACGCCCGCATCAAAACAATCCACACACTGAGCTGCGGAGAGGTAGTTCCTGCACTGGGCAGCTCCAAAGACCGAGTCTCCTTCTGATAAACTCTGTGCTGTCGCATAGAATACATTGTTGGTTGATAGTTTTCTTCTGATCTCAGCAAGGGTAGAATTGCGGTTGTTGACAAAATTTGATAGAATGATCGGAGGGTTACGACCACAGAATGATCTGATGGGTGTGTTAATATTGTTTTGGCTGTTGTTTGTCTGTGAAACTCCTGGGTTAATCAGAAATAATACAAGGAACACCACCAAGATTGCCATTATCCACAGTCACCACAGTGAGAATCTTTAGGAATTACGAAAAAGATAAAAATAAAAGAAGAGATAGATGAGGATTTCAAAACTTAGTGCTCAAAAAAGTAACATGGAAATTGGTTTTTTTCCGGAGTTTGTGTATAATTATTTTAATAGTATAAAGACAGGTAGTTTGAAAGCATAGCATCATAGAATATGTGGTTAAGAAAAGTCAAAAGATAATATGTGTTTGTCATCACCCTTGGATCTTGACTAATGGCTTTCATGGTGACCGTCTACTAGGTTAGTTTAAGGAATATAAACCTCTAATTGATTAAGGACTATTCTAGAAAAAATAAATAAATAACAGTGAACTATGACAAGTTTCAATGCATTCCTTTTAGCATTTATTAATTCCTTGAGTCACGATAAACATAAAAAACCAAGCACTATAACTAACTATAGTGCGCCTTAGGCTGGAGGGAACGGTGTTATCGAAACCGTACTCCCTCCCCCGCCACATAAGTGTCACGTTATTTTTTACCATCCACACCAAGAGAGTGGTGGCACACTTTTATTATTTATTTTTTTAGCTATTTTAATTGAAACTTCTTTTTTACTAAAAAAAACATAATTTTTCATTACTTGAAAAGTAAAAAAAAAAACAGTACATAAAAATTTCAAAAAACATTACATCGCATCACACAAAAAAAACACACACATATGACATTAAAATAACCCAAAAAACTTTAAAAAAAAAAACAAATAAAGATCGAGAGAAGATGTCATTTTTAAGAAAGATTGGTGATTTTTCTTTAAAAAGATTGAGAGAGAAGAGGTTGTATTGTGGTTAAGAACAAATGAAGTTTATATATATATATATATATATATATATATATATATATATATATATATATATATATATATATATATATATATATATATATATATAAAGAAAGGCAAAAGAAAAAAAAAGGGTTCAACCGTCAAATATACTACCAACCAATCACAGACCACGATATTCTACAGCTATAGTGCGGCTAAAACCACACAAGACCAGCCTGGGAGCGGTGTGCGTGGTCCAGGTGACACAAACCACGGTCCTGGGACCCGCAACCACACCCTTCAGCCTTATAAGATCCATTTGAAATGAGCACAACGTACAATCTGGTTTTGTAACGGATTTTATGAAGCCGAGAACACCGCCCCCAGACCATGCGGTCTTGGCCACAGTAAGGTCCTTAAGTGCCGCGTTTTCTAATTGGTGGATGGGAAAATGGGAGGATTGACCGGTTGTTGGGTATTTAATTTTTTTTCTTTCTTATATATACATATCTAACTTCATTTTTTTTCACAACACTATCTCTTCTGTCTTTCTCAAAAAACGTTTTTTTAAAAAATCAACACTCTCTAAAAAATGTCATCTTCTTCATCTTCTGAAGAATTTCAGACTATTTTTGATACTGCTATTGCGTGTGTTCAAATGGCGGAACAACCATACAACGTTGTATGTAAAAACTCAACTGCAAGTTCTCAACGAAGAACACGAAGATATATTTGCAGAAATCGTGAAGAAGTCAATCAACGTTTGGTGCAAGACTATTTTGCAGATAATGCCACTTCTGAAGGGTATTATTTTCGTAGGCGCTTCAGAATGTTCAATGGTTTATTCGAACGTATAGTTGAAGATGTAACGAGGGAGTGCAATTTTCTCCAACAACACTACGATGTTAGAGGTACACCCGGTTTCACTCCCTTACAAAAATGTACCGCCGCACTTCGTCAATTAGCATATGACATTCCACCTGATGCGTTAGACGAAAGTTTTTGGATGTCTGCTAGGATCGCACGAGATATTCTCCATTTTTCTTGATAAACTGTGATTCTATTTTATGGTCCAAAATATTTACGTAAGCCTACACGTAATGACATCCTACAATTGCAAGCTCATCATGCTAGTGTGCATGGGTTTCCTGGAATGCTAGGAAGCTTAGATTGTCTCAATTGGGCATGGGAAAATTGCCCTACAGCATATCATGGGCAATTTACCCGAGGTGATAATGTTCACCTAACGGTCATCCTTGAAGCAGTTGCATCACAAGATATGTGGTTTGGCATGCTTTTTTTGGTTCTCCTGGTTCGATTAACGACATCAACGTTCTTAATCATTCACCAATATTTAACAAAATATACGATGGATCCGCACCAGATTTTTCTTTTTAAGTGTGTGGAACGTCATATAAGTATGGTTATTATCTGGTCGATGGAATCTATCCTGAGTATGATGTGTTTGTTAAATCGTTTACAGCTCCACATGGTTGTAGACGAAAGAAATTCAAGAGAGCTTAAGAAAGAGCTAGAAAGGATGTTGAGCGTGCTTTTGGAGCTCCGAAGAAACGGTGGTTCATATTGAAAAAACCACCAACTTATTTAGGCGAGGAAAACTTGAAGAAATCACGTATACATGTCTTATATTGCATAACATGATTATTGAAGACGAAGGAAGAGCGATATGTACGTTTCACGAGGAAGAAGCCATACCAGAGACACAACCAATAGATATTGGTGGCAAAGAGTATATATAAACAGGAGAGAAGAGATACGTTGCGCTGAAATATTTCTCAATTTTTGCAATGACTTGGTGGAACACATTTACGGGGTTCGAAACATTAACTTTAATTTAGATCCACTGGATGACCCCGAAGACGAGTTCTCGGAGAACGAGTTTATGTAGTTTCTTTTAGTTATTTTATTTGTGTTTTTTTAAGTTTCTAGGATTATTTAAATGTCATGTGTGTGGTTTTCGTGTTTTTTTAATTTTTGTTTTATTTTTATATTTTTTGGTAATGCAATGTAATGATTTTTTTTTTTTTTTAATTTTCAAGTAATGAAAATTTATGTTTTTTTTTTTATTAAAATAGAAGTTTTATTGAATTAAAATAGTTTTAAAAAAAGTTTTTTTTTTAAATTAAAATAGTTTAAAAAAAAAAAGAATGTGTGGCACCACTGCCTTGATGTGACAAGAAACCACACTTGAGTGGTAAAAAATGACATGACGCTTATGTGGCATGAGAAGAAGTGCAGTTTCGATGGCACCATACCCTCCAGTCTTAATTACTTGACTGAGTCACGAATAACATCAAAAACCAAGCACATAGCATTCCTATAGAGCGCTTTAGGCTGGAGGGAGTGGTGTCACCGTAACCGCACTCCCTCCACCGCCACATAAGCGTCAAGTCATTTTTTACCACACACATGTGGCTTTTTGCCACACCAAGGGACTGGTGTCACACTTTTATTATTTATTTATTTTTTTGTTTTTTTAGCTATCTTAATTGAAACTTCTTTTTAAAAAAAAAAAACATAATTTTTTATTACTTGAAAATTAAAAAAAAAAAAAACATTAAATGACATTGCACAAAAAAAAACATGACATTAAAATAACCCTAAAAACTTAAAAAACAAACGAAGATCCAGAGAAGATGATATTTTTGAGAGAAGATGATATTTTTGAGAAGGATTAGTGATTTTTTCTTTAAAAAGATTGAAAGAGAAGAGGATGTATTGTGGTTAAAAACAAATGAAGTGTATATATATATATATATAATATATATATATATATATATATATATATATATATATATATATATATATATACATAGATACTACCTTATAAAAAAAATCTTACTATTTCTATAAATATAATCAATATAATAATAATATTTTTTTTAAAATGTTCAAGTCTTTAAGCTTAAAAGTATAACCAACTATTAATATAATAATATTATAATATATATCTTACAAATGATAATGGTAGGGATACAAGGATTAAAAAGTATTTCCTTATTTTTAAGGTTTGAATTAGTATTTTCATCAATTTTGATCCAGCTTGTATTCCTAAAATATTTCTTCTCTGGTATCTAGTGCATTAGAAATCTGAAATACTTTTTTTCGACAAATCGTTTGAAATTTTAAAGCTCATTTGAATTGGAGTTCTCTAATTTTTTGCATAACATATAGTTGACTGGAGACTAATTCAAATCTTCATCTCCTTTTCATCCATCGAATCCACCACCATAATATTTTTTGGTTTTGGCATTGCACTTTTTATTTTTGTGAAACCGATCGATAATGGTGTAAGTGTTCTTAGAAATATAACAATGTTTCGAATAAAACTAATTGCTTGAAAGAAACAATTCGCCGCCGGCCGTTTGCGCGGGCAAACGGCTAGTATATATATATATATATATATATATATATATATATATATATATATATATATATATATATATATATATATATAAACAAAGGCAAAAGGAAAAAAAAAAAACGTTCAACCGTCAAGTATACCACCAACCAATCACAAACCACGGTATTCTACAGTCGCAGTGCGGCCAAAACCGCACAAGACCGCAGCTTGGGTGCGGTGTGCGCGGTTCAGGTGGTACAAACCGCGGTCCCAAGCCGCAGTCACACCCTTCAGCCTTATAAGATCTAGTTGAAGTGAACACTAAGTACAATCTGGTTTTGTAACGGATTTTATGAAGCCGATTTCTATCTTGAAATCACAACTAAAAAAGACGATTTTACAACTGAATTTTGAGTTTTGTACGAAAAGGGCGAGTTAGTAAAAATAATTATAAAAATAATATGGTTGTAAAACTAATTACCAAAACATGGTATAATTGAGTTTTACCAGTGTAGACCCTACATTTGAGTTTAATACAAAGGGACTGTATTCTCAATAAATAATTACTGATCCATAGTCGTTTAAAACATTATTACCAAAACATAGTAACTTAGTTTGTGGAATTCATTATCTTTTTCTAATGTTGGTTAGGCTTTTATTCTTTGACCTTATAAGCAGCTGTCTCCATTTCTTCTGGCCGCCATAGTTAGTCCCGACCACAACCAATTTTTTCTAGCCATCATTTTTTCCCACAAAAGTGAAATCTGAATCCTAAAGACAAAAGCATTATATTCTAGAGCAAGGATGTCAAGTTGAGGAACATGACTCCATCCAAGAGAATGATGATAAATTATTAGTCCTGAAACAAGAGTAACGTCCACACCTTGGTTTGCAATCCGATAATTCACAAATAAGGAGCTTGTCTGATTTAGACTCAGACGTGAACAGTAGAAAACCGTAACCTTTTTGCATTACCTTAATACTTTCTTTACATGCATTTCTTTCAATATCCTCCACATACTGATGATCTATACGAGACCTACAATGTATCTTTTTTCAAGTATAGGTATTTGTTGTAACGTCCTGGTCCCGATAATTACAAAGAAGTATTTAATTTTCAAAATTGTATAAATAATGAAAACCTTTAACTTAAAATTTATAATTGACATTCATATATTTGAAAACCATAAGATTTACATAGTTGAATTACAAAACAACGGAAACCAAATCTTCGATGAGAGTGTACAATCCCTTCGGGCTCTTTACATGAACAACATTTAATTCATAACTTTAAGCATAAGCTTTGTGAGTTCCCTAGTATACTGCATATTTCACCATGCAATACAATGTTTACAACCAAGGTCCTCGGCTATTATGCTGATCTGCGAACTCTCATACCCACATGCACACAACATGCATACTAATCACACATAACCTCTACTAGTACTCCGCTGCCGGCTCTTGTCCGTCAACTACTATCAGCTTTCATCCGTCATGCCATCATCGGCCTTGCGCCGGAGCAACATCCATACCAGGGCCAATGCTAAAAGTGACAACCACCTCATGAACACATACTCATATATAGTTGGTTGGGATGCAGATAGTGAAACAGATGATCCCACCCGAAAATAATAAATCAAAGATTAACCATGAAATAAGGCTTTCGACCAAGAGTTCTTAGGTTATCAAACATGGAATACATATGACCGCTAGAGTATCCAGTCAATGGTCATTCGAAACTATCATTACCCTAACCATTCATAATTATAAAAGTGTTGTCATCCAACCATAGTCTTTCATACATGTGATGTGATCCCACCACAATCTTTCATATAGGTGTTGTGATCCAACTACAATCTTTCTTGCAAAAATCACAATGACAATCAAGTAAAACATGACATCAAGTGCCCTACACTACATATATATATATATATATATATATATATATATATATACATATACATATATATATATATGTATATGTATATATATATATGTATATGTATATGTATATATATATATATATATGTATATATGTATGTATATATCATCCTAGTCAACTAACATGCTTGTACTCTAACATTCCTTTTTGCTATCATACAAATGAAATGCAGTGTTCCCGATCCAAAAGGCTCTTATTCTTGGAGCTATCGGGCACTCCGGGGCTTGCGCCTCGTGCTAGGGAGGTTCCCTAGGCTTTTCGGGGGGTTTCGGGGCTAGAGAGATGTTCCAAAGAGAGAGGGAATTTATGGGAGTTATGACGAATGAAGAGGGATTCACCTCTTATTTATAGGGGCTGGAGGGTCACTCACGTCGTGAGCCAGCTGGAAACAACCAGGCACAACATGGTGCTGACACGTGTCATCACACACAGGGTAGAAATCAACCGATTGTCAAAAATTCATAACTTTTGAATACGAGCTCCGCTATCGACGTTATATTTTTCCACGCGTAGGTAAAAATAAGATGTACAACTTTCATTTAGACTCCATCGGCTAATTCTCGAACGATCTTAAATTTTACAGTAGGAGGAGATTAGAGTGTTAAATGTCCGCGTAAAATTCATAACTTCTACATACGGACTCCATTTTCGTCAATCATTTTATCGTTTAGTTCCTATTAATGAGATCTTCAACTCTAATTCAGGTTGCGTAGGCCAAAAACCGCTCGAACTAAAATTCGAGTTTCGGGTCGTGCATTGCTATGTCAAATCTTAAAAAATTCATAACTTCCTCATACGAATTCAGATTTGGGCATTCTTTTTATGGACGTTATCGGTTTAATGTATACTACAACTGTTTGTTTAGATCACTAAGGCTAAAAAGTCCTTTATCAAAAATTCATTATTTACGTCTCCCGGTGTCGTGCCGGTTTTGCCATAAAACTTCGTCGAGCCATAACTTCTTCGTTATAACTCGGATTTCGGAGTTCTTTATATGTATGGAACCCTTGAGACATATTCTACAACTTGGTTAAGATTATTTATTGTAAATAATATTTTGTCAAAAAGTCGTTTTTGACCCTTATTATCTATAAAGTGACTAGGCCGGATCTACGGGCGTTACACTTATCTCCCCTTAGGATGATTATGTCCCTGAATCATCAACGAAATAGGGTTCACATGATGACTCCATACGTTATCTCTTCATCCTTAGTAATAACCGTAACTTTGATGTTTCTTTGAACGAGTGTCTAACTCTTGGACTCGATGACTGCAGACGGTGCTCGATCTTGCACTTGCTCTCTATCTCACGTTAGACTCCAAATTATGACCTTCAAGTCACAATCTCGATCCTTGCTAGAGACTCCTTCTTCTTCTTAACAAACTATTTGATTTCCATATTAGACTGATGGGTCATGTTCTAATGACCTCTCATCGTATGTTGCAACGCTTAGATTTAGGTCTCTTAGAGTTGAATTCTGGAAAGGAATATACTTTCCTTTATGTTCTAATGTGATATAATCACATTTTAAAATGTAGAATTTCTAGCTACCAATATCCTTAACAACGAGCACGATACTTCTATTGATTGCTTTGATTATCTTTTATTTCAATCTTCTGGCTTAAGTCAGATGCTACATCAAACTTGGTTCTATGAACCACGTAACATATTCATCATTGTCAGACTTAATTCGATATGACCACTAGGGTCGGAATAACAATCATCTTCTTAGTCATTACCGAAACGATGGTAACGACATATTTGAATAAAACAGTATCAATTACTAGCTTCTTAGTAACCTTGTGACTTTCCCTGATCCAAGCATGATTCATGTGCTTTCGGTACTATAGGCCTCTACTACCATTCACACCTACTCATACTCATCCCAAGTACTGTCTTGCAGTTTTCCAATTAACCATACAAAAAAAATCACATAACAACTTGACACATCGGTTAAAAAAACTAGGGTTTATATTATTTTTTTGAAACTATTACATAGGTGTTCAAGTTCACCCTATACTGTGCCTCTAATAGGCTACACTTCCTAATACTATCTAAATGGTTACTTCATATCTTGATATTTGAATATAAAGTCCTCATCCTTGGTTCCTCGCGTTGTTACTTGCTTCATCGAGGATCATGTGGAATGCCCTTGGCTTTGGCGGTGCATTTGGTCTTGCTGCTTCGTTTTTCTTTGGACTGTTCTTTGAAATATGCCCAACATTTCCACATTCGTAGCATTTCTTGTTGTCGAATGTACAATATTTGGAATAGTGACCGGTCCTACTACACTTATAGCACGCCACTTCTCCATCGCATCTTTCGAAGTGCTTCTTCTTGCACTTTTTACACCACTTTGTTTCACTTCCTTCGTCTCCAGACTTGGAGAATTTGCTTTCCTTGTTAGGCCTTGAAGATCCTTCAAACTTCCTCTTTTCTCCTGCCTTATCCTTTTTTAGAGCCTTTTCAAACTTCCTCTTTTCTCTTATCCTTGTCCGGCACTGCCCTGACCTCCTCCGCTGTAAGCTGAAAAGCACGACCCTGAGCCCTTCGGGGCTCCGCTCCACCCTGACCTCCACCCGTGATCCTCAACGTGGCCGGTGTTGGAGCCTACACCGGTCTTGCAGCAAGCTGTGGACAGTTGACCCTCAAGTGCCCAACCTGATGACAATGATAAAAATTCCTCAAATCCCGAACCAACGCTGACTGCCGACAATCCCTCGCATAGTGCCCCTTCTTTCCGCACTTGCGGCATGCACCACCGGACCTATAAACTCTGGTGTGACCCCTCCCACACTTCCCATAAGTGTGGCTGCTCTGATCTCCCAATCTAGAATCAACGGTCTTAGACTGTTTCGGCACCGGCTGCGACTGCACCGGAGCCTGCCTCTGCTCTCGCAACTGCAACTCATTCTCCAACTCACGCCACCTGGCGGCCTCCTGCAACTCCAACAAAGTCTTGCACCTCTGCGTAGACACAAACTGTCTGATATCCCTCTTGAGCATACTTAGATATCGGGACATCTGAGCCTGCTCCGAAGCGAACTCAGGGAAGAACATCGCCCTCTCAGTGAACATCCGAGTGATCTCCATCACCGACTCTGAATCCTGCTTCAGCTCAAGGAACTCCTGAGCCAATCTCTCCCTCTTGACCTGTGGAACATAACGAGTGCTGAACATCTCTATGAACTGATCCCATGAAACGGCAACCCTCTGCGCATCCGAATATGACCTCGTGGTCAATCTCCACCAATCCTTTGCCCCGAGCCTTAATAGGTTCAGAGCACACCTCACCCTCTGATCAGCAGGGCATGAACACGTGAAGAAACACCCTTCCACATCTAACAACCATCTCATAGCAACAATCGAGTCCTGAACTCCATCAAAAGTGGGAGGCTTCGTATTATCGAAGTCCCGATACTGAAAACCTCTATCAGCTCCTCCCCCCGCCGCTGCTACAGCCACTGCAGCTGCCGCGGTAGCTGTCTCTGCGAGAGCTGCATAACGCTCATCAAAATACTCCACCATGGCGGTCTTGATCGACTCAAACAGTTCCGGTAGCTCGGCCCGGAACAACGCAGCAACCTCATCGTGCAGGATCTCACATACCCTAGCATCCAACTCGCCTGTACTCAACTGACCAACAACCTCGGTCGGTACAGACCTGCCCTGACCTCCCTTTCCTGCTCCCGATCCCGACCCGGATCCACTCCCAGCATGCCTCGTGACCACCATACTGAAAAATACCACAATATCTCAGATACTTCCCACTAACCCGGGAACCAACTCTCAGCCCAACCCTAGAGGTCATGGTTTCCCTGATACGCGTATGTGTCCTGTGCTTCCAGTAGTACGGGCCCATACTACCTTCCACACCTACCCATATTTGTATGAAGTACTACCACAACGCCCTAACGACAAATATACATAGCAAGCGCTCAATCCTCACCCCTAGAGGAACACTGAAAATCTCATACAGAAAGAAACCCTAGGCTAGCAGGCAACATTATCATGAAATCTTGAAGATCTCTAGCCTAGTACTAGCATGCTGTTCTATCAAAGCTTAATAAAAACAAATATCATGTATGGTATTTTGGGGTTACTTACTGGCTCCGGCTGATTGTACCTCCGTGTCCTCCATTTCTTATTTTGAAAACCATTTTAAATTCTCTTTTGAAAACCCTCCTCGATTTGAGACTGGAGTCACACGAGTGTTCCTCCAGTTCACTCAAACCAAGGCTCTGATACCAACTTGTAACGACCAAAAATTTCAACAAAATTTAAACTTTTCAAAAACATCCCACTTCATTAAGTTATTACAAAAAGGTTTTCAATACATTTATTATCAGATTATTCCCATGTCCATATCATAAAACATAAACGCGAGGAGCGGTACGATCACGCCTTTGCCTTGCCACAGTCTCCTGAAGAACCTGAAAAACATTAAACCACAACTGTAAGCCCGAAAGCTTAGTGAGATACCCCCAAAATACCAACCACATATACCATACACATAACATGCCATATCATATCGAATCCCAGAACATCCATGCATATCGGGTCTACTGTGAGACTGGTCCGTCGTGTCGGGACTTCAGTCCACCTGGTCCACCCTCTGAGTTCAGTCATGTCCCTCGATTCTGCAGTGTGGTTGGTCCGCCTGCACTGGGTCTTCAACCCACCTGGTCCACTCTCTGAGTCTACAGTATGACTGGTCCGCCCACATCGGGCCTTCAATCGGCCTGGTCTACTCTCCGAGCCTCGGCACATCTGGTCCGCCCTCGTAGGGCCTACAGCCTATCCGGACCGCTCGCTGGGCCTTCGGAACAACCGGTCCGCCCTGGGTATCTTGGCCTACAGCACGAAGCAGGACCCGCCTCAACCCAACTTCAGTCCAAACAACCATGTGCACATAGACATACAATCACATAACAATTCATATTCAATCAAACCAATCTAGCAGATCACGTAACACAACATACTCTAAGCATGATACCGACCTAACTGGTCACTAGCATAGCATCACCCTATATACCAGGATACCGACCTTAACCAGGTCTCTAACGAATACCATCCTAACTACCAGGATGCGAACATATCAAAGCAATAACGTAACAACAGATACCGGGATCATAATCCGATAAAGGGCTGGCCTTGGTGCCTTAGACCCTGTTCATTTAGTGAGGATAACTCACCGCGAAACTGCCGGCTGAACGGATAAGATCACGCTGCTGCAACCTCCGACCCGAACTCCACCACTGTTAATGCCCAAAAGAATGAATTTAATAAATACCAATAATTACAAAATTACCCCTGGAAGTCAACTGGTCAACCCTTGGTCAAAGTCAAAGTCAAAGTCTACCCCTGACTGACTCTACTCACCGAGTCAACCTGATGACTCGCCGAGTCCCCATACACAGAACCTCCTTCAATTCGCGACCCAACTCGCCGAGTCATCCCTTGACTCACCGAGTCACAACCCTTCCAAAAGAAACGTGGACCCTACGACCAGACTCGCCGAGTCTACGACTATTTTCAACCTACTCGCCGAGTTGTTCTTACAACTCGCCGAATTCTAGGCCATCTTCATCCAACTTGCCGAGTTGTCCTTCCAACTCGCCGAGTTTCAGCCTTTCTTCAAGCAACTCGCCGAGTCCACCCATGTGACTCACCGAGTACCAGCGGGTCTGAATCCATACAGAGGCTTTCCAAGCCATGCAGATGATCCAAACCATAGATCTACCCCTCCTAAGGCCATCCATCACGCAAAGTGGCAATCTTTACGTCAATCCAAGGAGATCTAGGCATTTTCACTCTAGGGTTTGGGTTTGGGACAAGATAGCTCCATCAATCACTCAAAAACAGGGACCTTTATGCATTCCAACCCTTCTCCATTCCAGATCTGAGGTAGCAACCTCATATCTAACCTCTAAACTCCAATACATCAAAAGATATGATCTCTAACACCTCCAAAAATGATGAATCTAGATAATAGCAGCTCAAACAATGAAATAATACCTCAAAAGGAAGATCCAAGAGAAGGTTAATCTGAATCCTTGCAAAGCCCTTTGATCCAAGTCTCTTCTCCTTCAAGATTTCTTCAATAATCACTTCCCCAAGCTCTAATTGCACTCTACTCCCTCAAATTCGTGCCTTAGGGCTTTCTGGACTTCTACAGAGGGTAAAGAGGCTGGGGAGAGGGTATAATATCCTTTAAATAGGGCTTATCCTCCGGATTTAGGGTTTTCTCCACTCAGCACCTACTCGCCGAGTCCATCCGCTGACTCACCGAGTCGGCCACTAAACACGCGACCAAAGTCGCAACCCTACTCGCCGAGTCCACCCATGGACTCGCCGAATTCCCATTCCCAATTTACTCTTTTAGCCCTTCAACTTTACTCTTGATATTCCGGGATGTTACAACAATGGTCGAAAATGACTTTTCGAAAAAAGATTATTTAGAATAAATAATCTTAACCAAGTTGTAGAATATGCCTCAAGGGCTCCGTACATATATAAGACGCCGAAATTCGAGTTATAACGAAAAAGTTATGGTCCGTCGAAGTTTTATAGCAAAACCAGCACGACACCGGGAGACGTAAATAGTGAATTTTTGATAAAGGACTTTTTAACCTTAGTGATCTAAAAAAAATTTGTAGTATACATTAAACCGAGAACATACAAAAAAAAACGCCCAAATCTAACTTCGTATAAGGAAGTTATGAATTTTCTAAAATTTGGCACAGCATTGCACGACCCAAAACTCGAATTTTAGTTGGAGTGGTTTTTGGCCTATGCGACCTAAATGAGAGTTCAAGATCTCATTACTAGGAACTCAACGATAAAAAGATAGATGCAAACGGAGTCCGTATGTGGAAGTTATGAATTTTACGCGGACATTTAACAGTATAATCTCCTCCTACTATTAAATTTATGACCGGCTGAGTATTAGCCGACATAATCTAAATTAAAGTTGCAGATCTTGTTTTTACCTACGCGTGGATATAAAGAACATTGAAAACGGAGTTCGTATGCGAAAGTTATGAGTTTTTGAAAATCGACTGATTTCCACCATGTGTGCGATGCCACCTGTCAGCACCAGGTTGTGTTTGGGTGTCTCCAGCTGGCTCACGACGTGAGCAACATAAAACTCATGACATGAGTGACCCTCCAGCCCCCTATAAATAATAGGTGAATCCCTCTTCATTCCTCACACCTCGCATAACTTCCATCTATCTCTCTAGAACTTCTCTCTATCCCCGACCCCCCCTCCCCGAAACCCCCTCGAAAAGCCTAGGGAACCCCCCTAGAATGAGATGGAAGCCTTGGAGTGCCCGACGGCTCCGAGAAAAAGAGTCTTTCGGCTTGGAAAGTTTGATCTGGCAGAATCCGATTTTCGAGAAAACCCGTTGTAAGTGAGCTACACCTACCCTATGTTTAGTATATCTTATGTTTCAATATAGTAATGTTATTAGGACCTTATAATAAATATTTGGGCTATTATTATGAGTTATATAAGTGTCGTTATAATATCTTTTTAACCATTCGTGGTACATGGAATCTGGTTTAAAGGGCCGTATAGGGTTGTTGGATTTCAGAAGTGCTACATGCCAAAATGATCCTGCCCTCCGGTGTTTTATGGCAGGCCCCTGTCTGTACATAGTGGGTGAAGAGTATTTTTTAACGCTTATATAATTGTAAAAATAGTTAGACTATTAATTAGTCTCGACAAATATTAGACTAAATTCTAGTGGTAATGATACAAGGTTCTGTCAAAAGAGTTGTTTAAAGTAAACGAAGTGTTGTCCGAATACCGAGTCACCAACTTTTCAAGTGAGTGCATGGTCCCTTTCATCTTACACATAGATATGAAGTATTTTATATAAACTACGTGCTATGTGTGCATATTATCTGTATACTTGCTATCGATGTTGGATAAACGATTTTATACAAGGTTTATATGATTTAAACTGTATATGTATTTATATCTACATAATATGTTGGGTAAAACATGGGTACCTGAAATATGAGTTCGATGATGAGTTGAGAGGTGATATAAACTATGAGGTAAGGGTGAGAGGTTTAAAATGTGAGAAGCCATGTTCCCTAATGTTGGCCCCGTCATCTAACATAGTATGGATGACAACCACAGACTATTCTAGAGAGTCCAGTTGAACACTAGCAGGCTCACAACCAGTAGGTGTTGTGAACGATGTGTTCACCGGTGTACTCTAAAAACCCATTGACATGTATTGCGAGTGGACTCTCGAAAACGATACTTTCAATTAACGAAATAACCCTAGCAACTATGCTCAAAGGACAATACTGGCAGCTGCGCCTCATAGAGAATGTCATAATTATGGTAGTTGCACCTAAGTGATAGAACTAGTAGCTGTGCTTGATTGTTTGGACACATTTGTTTAGAAAAATTATATGATTGTTTGGACACATTTGTATGTGTTAAAATTGTTTTTGTGATAATAACTTGGAGAACTACGAGACAATACTTGGGACGAGTATGAGTAGGTGTGAAAGGTAGTAGATGCCTATACTACCGAAATCACATGAATCATGCTTAGATCAGGGAAAGTCACAAGGTTACCAAGAAGCTAGTAATTGATACTGTTTTATTTAAGTTTGTTGTTACCATCATTTCGGTAATGACTAAGAAGATGATTACTATTCCAACACTAGTGGTCATCTCAAATCGAGTCCGACTAAGATGAATATGATACGTGGTTCAGAGAACCAATTTCGATGTAGCATCTTACTTAATAAAGAAGATTGAAGTGAAAGATAATCGAAGCGATCAATAGAAGTATCACAAATCGTCGTTAAAGTAAGAAGCTTGTAGCTAGAAATACTACATGTTAGAATGTGATTATATCACTTTAGAACATGAAGGAAGGTGCAATTTGTTTTGGAATTTGAGTCTAAAAGACATTAGTCTAAGAATTGCAACATACGATGAGAGGTCATTAGAAGGTAACCCATCAGTCCATTGTGGAAATCAAAGGACTTATCTAAAGTGCATTAAGAAGAAGGAGTCTCCATTAAGGATCGAGATTGTGAATCGAAGGTCATGATTAAAGGTCTAAGATGAGATAGAGAGCGGGAGTAAGATCGATCACTTCCTGCAGTCAGGAAGTCTTAGAGTTAGGTACTCATTCGAAGAAACATCAAAGTTACCGTTATTACTTAGGATGAAGAGATAACGTATGGAGTCATCATGTGAACCCTGTTTCGTTGATGATTCCGAGACGTAATCATCCTAAGGGAGATAATTGTAACGCCAGTAGATCCAGGCTAGTTAATTTAGGGATAATAAGGGTCGAAAATGACTTTTTGAAAAAATATTATTTAGAATAAATAATCTTAACCAAACTGTAGAATATGCCTCAAGGGTTCCGTACATATTAAGAACGCCGAAATCCGAGTTATAACGAAGAATTTATGGCCCGTCGAAGTTTTACGGCAAAACCAGCATGGCACCGGGAGACGTAAATAGTGAATTTTTGATAAAGGACTTTTGACCTTAGTGGTCTAAACAAAGTTGTAGTATACATTAAACCGATAACATACAAAAAAAGAACGCCCAAATCTGACTTTGTATGAGGAAGTTATGAATCTTCTAAGATTTAGCATAGCAATGCACGACCCGAAACTCGAATTTTAGTTCGAGTAGTTTTTGGCCTATGAGACCGAAATGAGAGTTGAAGATCTCATTAATAGTAACTCAACAATAAAAAGACAGATGCAAACGGAGTCCGTATGTGGATGTTATGAATTTTATGCGGACATTTAACAATATAATCTCCTCCTAATGTTACATTTAAGATCGGTCGAGAATTAGCCGACGAAGTCTAAATGAAAGTTGTAGATCTTGTTTTTACCTATGCGTGGATATAAAGAAAGTCGAAAAAGGAATTTGTATGCACATGTTATGAATTTATGAAAACCGACTGATTTCCACCCTGTGTGCGATGCCATGTCTCAGCACCAGGCTGTGCATGGTTGTCTCCAGCTGGCTCATGATGTGAGCATCATAAATCTCACGAAGTGGGTGATCCTACATGCCCCTATAAATAAGAGGTGAAGGCCTCTTCATTCCTCACACCTTCCATAACTTCCCTCTCACTCTAGAACCTCTCTATAGCCCCGAAGCACCCCTCCCCCCCTCCAAAACAAAAGCCTAGGGAACCTCGCTAGAACGAGGCAGAAGCCTCAGAGTGCCTGACAGCTCCTAAAAGAGTCTTTCATCTCAGAAACTTTGCTCCGGTAGAGCCCGGTTTTCGAGAAAACCCGCTTTAAGTGAGCTACGCCTAGCTTATCTTTAGTATAACTTATGTTTCAATATAGTAATGTTATTAGGACCTTATAATAAATATTTGGGAAATTATTATGAGTTATATAAGTGTCATTATAATATCTTTTAACCATCCATGGTACGGGGAATCTAGTTTAAACTGCCGCATAGGGATGTTGGATCTCAGAAGTGCTATATGCCAAAATGGTCCTACCCTCTGGTGTTTTATGTCTGGACCCTGTCTATACATAGTGGGTGAAGAGTATTGTTTACCGCTTATATAATAGTACTAATTGATAGACTATTAATTAGTCTCAACAAATATTAGACTAAAATCTAGTGGTAATGATACTAGGTTCTGTCAAAGGAGTTGTTTAAAGTAAATGAAGAGTTGTCCGAATACCGAGTCACCACCTTTTCAAGTGAGTGTATGGTCCCTTTCATCTTACACATAGATATGAAGTATTTTATATAAACTACGTGCTATGTGTGCATATTATCTGTATACTTGCTATCGATGTTGGATAAACGATTTTATACAAGTTTTATATGATTTAAACTGTATATGTATTTATATCTACATAATATGTTGGGTAAAACATGGGTACCTGAAATATGAATTTGGTGATGAGTTGAGAGGTGATATAAACTATGAGGTAAGGGTGAGAGGTTTACAATGTGAGAAGCCATGTTCCCAAATGTTGGCCCCATCTTCTAACAGAGTATGGATGACAACTACAGACTATTCTAGACAGTCTAGTTGAACACTAGCAGGCTCACAACCTGTAGGTGTTGTGAACGATGTGTTCACCGGTGTAATCTAAAAACCTATTGACATGTATTGCAAGTGGACTCTCGAAAACGATACTTTCAATAAACGAAATAACCCTAGAAACTATGCTCGAAGGACTATACTAGCAGCTGCGCCTCATAGAGAATGTCACAATTATGGTAGTTGCACCTAAGTGATAGAACTAGTAGCTGTGCTTGAAAACTGTTTCATTGACAACGATGGACTTCGTACCTATTCCTTAGGATAATCCTTAGGAATGAATGAATGAGAAATAATGATGCTTAGGTTAGATCCTTAAGAGTAAAGAAGATAATGGGGATGGGTAATTGGGTTAACTATTTGATGATTAAACATAATAATTATATTATTGTGGTTTGAAAATCCTATGTACTCACCAGGTTTCCCAACCTGACCCACTCAATGTATTTATATAACAGGTGTTGATATGAAGTCACATTACACTGAGAGATTAAGGAGATATAGATCACTAGTGATAATGAATGTAAGTTCTGTTTATGCTTTTGTTTCTTTATTGACGATGACATCCGAATGTTTTAAATGAATAAAAATAGTTTTTCTATGGAAATGCGTTGATAAGGTATTTATTATGTTTTACTGGGAAAAAATTCCACAACATTTTTATTAAAAGTGGTACTCTGATTCTTATAAAGCATAAACAAAAAAAATATGTTTGGATTGTAGTGTTTGATTTTTATTAAACTGTTATGATAGTATACAATGACCTGATTCGCCCCCCGACGTTTCTGATGCTCCGATTCGGCGGTGTGACAGGTTTTCGGTTCAACATTTATATATGGGGTGAAAATTGACTTCAGTTTTCCATTGAAATGTGTATTTTATCACATTGATAAAAGTGCCAAAGGATAAGGTGGTTGATTTTGGCTTATCCCCACCGAAATCACCTTGATTTCGGTCCAAAACTCCCACCGAAATCTCCTTGATTTCAGTCCAAAGGATTTCAGTCTCGTATGTTTTCGGCCAAAGGATATCGGTCCATAAGTGTTCTCAGTGGAGGGATTTTGGTAAAGGCGACTTCGGCCCCAACTGATTTTTGTCTAGGTGCCACTCACTAAGGGTGATTTCGGTTTTGAATTCTTTAAGATTTAAGGTTTTCGATCCTAAAACCAAGAATCCTAAAGGCAAAGTGTAAGGTGTTTTTGTTTTACTAATTGACTTTGTTTGAATTGCTTGAATTTTATTGACCCAAAATAACCAGTTGTTACACGGACCACCACTACCATCACCGACCATCATTATCTCTACCATCAAACCTCACTATCAATCGTGAAGAAGGACAACTTTTATGATTGTTGTTGGTTTTTGTTTTCACTATCGTGGTGAAGAAGGACAACTTTAATGATGGTAGTTGAAATTTTTAGGTTTGATACAACTCATTTAAATGAATATATTGTTAGGTTTGATATGTTATAACTCGTTAAAATGAATAGTTTTTTGGGTTTGATACAATACAACTCGTAAAAATGAAAACGTTTTTGTTTATTGTACCCTTTGGACTGATCAAACTTTGATTATTTATACTTTAAACCATTTGTATGAAGGATTGTAAATCATTGAATATAACAAAAAACTACAAAATTATAGTCTAAAATCCTCTACAAACTCTAAATTGCATGTTCGAAAAAAGACGCATGTTCATCTGACTTAAAACGAATGAAATATGGTTGTTTAAAGAATTTCACACAATACAAAAGTTTAGATTTTTACTGAAAAGCTGAAATATTTCAGCTTTTGATATCTAATCTTTAAAGGATGTAACTCATTGAATATAACACTAGAAACAACAAAATTATAGTCTAAAATCATTTACAAACTCTAAATTACATGTTGGAAAAAACCGCATATCAATCAAATTTAAAATGAATGAGATATGCTTGTTTAAAAAATATCACACAATACAAAAGTTTAAATTTTTTTGCTGAACAAGCTGAAATATTCCAGCTTTCATATCTCATCTTTGAAGCATTGTAACTCATTGAATATAATACCAAAAACAACAAAATTATAGTACAAAATCATCTAAATTACCCTTAAATTTGACATTTGTGAAGTTTTCAGTTGGAAAAGGAGCATAAACTTCCACAAAAACAATCTTCTTTAGGCTCCATATCTTGAACTGAGGTTATCCATGTTTGAGATAAAATGAGAAAAGCATATTGTTAACATTGTAGTCTGAAAATGAAGCTTTCTTAATATGAGCGAAGCCTCGGAATGGGAAGGCTTTCGGAGTAAGTGGGAAGTCGAGCTCAGAGTCAGTGGTATTGTTCAGTTCGAAAGCTACCGAAGGCTCCAACCAGTGAATGCTCGGATCATTGATCGCTTCCTTCTGAATTCTTTTTAAAGACCAAAGAGGAAAAAAAACAACATTTTTGTTTCTAGAGTAACCTTTTGCAACTCTAGCTTCAACTTCCTTTCCTTCTAATTCTTTGTGAAGTATCAGAATATCATCAAGCTCCTTGTCTCGTTTCTTTCTCACAAGTTCTTCACCATCCGAAAGAACTTCTTCTTCTTCATCATCGTCAATTATCCTCTCTTTCCCTTTAGATCCAGAAGCTTCATTAACCTTCGGATTAGTTTTCAAAGTGTCTGGGAAGTCGAACTGAGAGTCAATGGTATTGTTCAGTTTGAAATATACTGAAGGCTCCAATGTGACATCCCCAAAATCTCGGCTAGAAAAGACCGATTTCATTTATGACTTTTAAAATAATTTCAGACTAAATCCCTTTGATTTAAAAGAGTTGTGGAATTTGTTCCCAAAAACAAAATATGATAAAATAATATTTATCAAAGCATTTCATCAAGAGATGCATTTTCATTATATAATCAAAACTCGAGATGTCATGTTCCGATACAGACCATAAAGCATAAAGTATAACATTACAAGTCATTCAACAAATATATACATATACAAACTTGTAAACAAATAACTCGATGATTCATCCATCTTATGCCCTAGCGCCACTTCCTGTAATACAAATAAAACCGAGTGGGTCAGGCTTGGGAGCCTGGTGAGCATATAGGGTTTTCAACCCACAATAAATAATTATATTTAATTTCACCAACCAACAATAACCCAATTACGCATTCCCTTTATCCTCACTTTATGTCCCTAAAACAACATCTATCTCAAGGGACCTAATCCAGGATTTTCATCGGGACGGACATTACTGTTAAGGGGTTTCCTCAACAATAGATATCCTAAAGGCAACCATGAGGGGGATAGAGTACATCGGTGAACACATCGTTCATAACACCTACAGGTTATGAACCTGCTAGCGTTCAACTGGATTGTCTAGAAAGAGTCTGTTGTCGTCATCCATACTCCGGTAGATGACTAGGTTAACATCAACAACATCGAGGCCTCTCATCTGTTTATCACACATCAACTATCTACCCATGTTCTACCCAACATATTAGTAGATAAATAATATATATTTTATACATAGTTTAAAACCAATATAGCGTGTTCAATCAATACATATTCCATATAACAGATGAGGCACACACATATAACACGTATTTCATAGAGAATAAATCAGATCTATGAGATAGAAGAAAGTGAATATACTTTCACACTTAAAACAACAAAAATATACACATAACATGTATTTTATATAAAATACTTCATAATTATGCGTTAGAAGAAAGTAACTACACACTCACTTGATCAGAAGATGATCAAACATCACTACGACTTGCAGAAGTAGTATTCTTCGTTAGATCTGGAAGATCTTCATGAAAACCGGGCTCCTCGCGGGCAGAGCTTCGGCTAAGAAATCTTACTTCTCGGGTTCCTAGGGGCTTCGGGACTTGCTTAGGGGATCGGGATTAATACCGGGGCTTTGGGATATTTCTAGCACGTAAAATGATGCAAAACGGGGGAAAAGGGAGAGAATTTGGCAAAAGAAGCCAGCTGCCCTTGCATGCCTTTTATATCGCATTACGCTGGGCATACGCTTCGGAAATTATCATCGGAGCTCTTGAGTGCGAGGCGTTGCATGCATCGGCGTACGCTGGGTGTACTCAACTACGTTGGGCGTAGTTCAGATTAGATCAATGACTCCTTCGGATATCCATCCGAATTAAAGATTAAATAATAAATATTAATTATTTAAAAACCTCAGAAATTCATATCTTCCTCATACGAACTCCATTTTTAATGTTCTTTATATCCACGCGTAGGTGAGACTACGCTCTACAACTTTCGTTTAGACTCCGTCAACTAACTTTGAGTTTATTTTTAGTAGGCCGGGACAAGAAAACTTCGTTATAAATTCATAACTTCTTCATCCGACGTCCGTTTTCGCCTATCTTTTTTATCGTTTCACTAAAATTAATGAGATCTTTGATTCTCGTTTAGATTGTTTCGGCTAAAAACCGTTCGGCCTTAAATCGAGTATTCGGGTTGCATACTACTAAGTCGAAACTTCGAAAAATCATAACTTCTTCATACGAAGTCAGATTTGGGTATTCTTTTTATGTACGCTCTTGGTTTAACGAACTCTACGAATTTCGTTTAGATCACTAAGGCTAAATATCGCTTTAACGTAAATTTCACTTTTTACGTCATTCAACGTTGCCGGTTTTGTCGCGAAACTTCGACAAATCATAACTTCTTCGTTATAACTCAGATTTCGACATTCTTTATATATTTAGAAACCTCATTTCGACTACTACAACATTATTTGTAGATATCGAGCATACCTAAAATTTCATTTTGACGCTTATTTTTATTCTTAATTCAATTAAATCACACAGTTAAGCACAAAACACATAATACTCAAATAATACACTTCTATTATTTCAAAACGGGTTACAAAGGTTAACCTAGACTATTATATCAATATTAATAACAAGCCCAGAAACATAGGTGTTACATCCAACCAGTGAATGATCGGATCATCGATCGCTTCCTTCTAAATTCGTTTTAAAGACCAAGGAGGAAAAAGTTACATTTGTGTGTCTAGAGTAACCTTCACAACTCTAGCTTCAGCTTCCTTTGCTTCTAATTCTTTGTGAATTATCATTATATCATCTAGCTCCTTGAGTTATTTCTTTCTCACAAGTTTTTCACCTTTCGAAAGAATTTCTTATTCTTCGTCATCATCAATTATCTTATCCTTCCCTTTAGATCCAGAAGCTTCATTAACCTTCAGATCTATTTTCGGGTTTTCCTCACGATGACCATCAGTGGGCTTCTTGACCTGGGGCTTTGGATCTACTTTTTCTATAACTTTTCTCCCCCTTTTTTAAGAAGAACATCACGTTCCGAAACACCTTCAATGCAGTTTAACATCATAGACACTGGTGTCAGTTTTTCAGAGAGGCGTTGGCGAACCGAAATAGTAAGCATATAATCCCGAGTTTCTACTAGACATTGTAGGTACTAATTAATTTCCGAAATGCAGCTTTTGATGACTGCTTTCTTAGTCTCTAGATTAACCAGGTGTTTATCAACAAAATTGATTTTGAGGGAAAGAACCTTGGCTTTTTCAGTCTTCACAACCAATTTATCCATGATTGTGTTCTTAGCAGCAAGATCATGTTGAAGCTACTCTATCTTCGAAACAATGGTGGCATTCATTTTAGAATTGTCATCCTTGAGTTCACCATGAACACAAGAAAAGGGCTTCTCTATCAGTTTGTAAGGATGCGACGAGACTTGAAATTACTTTTTTTGCTGCTTCAGTGTTCTGATCAGCAGAGCTTCGGAAATTAGCCATAAACCTTGTCACTTCAGCATGTAGTTTTTCGACTTTTATAGTCGTATCAACCATAGTTTTCTCTAATGCATGGATCGAATTGGTTGGGTCTTCAAGGACTTTTTCATTGTCTTTTGTGAGAATCTCAACCGTTGCTCGATGAGACTTGAACATAAACCCATAGCTAGAAGAGGCAATAGATGACTCCAAAGGTGAATCTGATTTAGCGTTGAGTTGTTTAAATTTACCTTTTATTATAAGGGCCTCATCATCATGGTTTTTTTTTTATGAACCATGAAGGGGCTAAAAACAAAATTCTGAAAATCATCCTGATCACCCCCAAACATGACCTCTAGATCATATTCTCATAATGGTGAAGCTGTTGATGCGCTTTGACCCATAGTAACACTGAAATCGGCATGTTCCCCCGTATCAGATACATTAACAGGAGACATTAGAGTACTAAGAAAGGTTGTGGTTGTAGTTGTTGAATCTGAATAGAATGTAGTGTATAATGGAATAGAAATATGTGGTTGAGAAACACCCACATAAATCTTTTGTAGTGGAGCAATAATTATTGGTACAGTGGTGGTGATGGGAGTTGAAGTGGTAGTCAGAAAAGGTGGAGGAGTGGGCATGTAAAAGAAATTAGAAAAAGCTGTAGAAGAGGTAGGTGGAGTAGATACCTTTAGAATTAGATTTGAAGTAGGTGGTCCCTGAAGTGGCTATGGTATCTTCAACCTCGTTTTGAACAGGTTCACCCTTCAGAAGATCAGTTTGTGTTCTTGACTCCGAATCCCCCTGTACCACTGGAGAAAGTGACATTTTGTTTCCGAGTAATTTTCTTAACTTTATTTTTTGGTGTTTTGATAGTTTCAGAAGGAACAACTTTGCCCTTTCGATTTGCTCCCCCTTTTGGCTTGTTTGCCTCCTCAATCGTTTTTTGTAAATCGTCTAACATAGGGCGAGAACCTAAAGGAGGTACCCTTACGAGGATCTGCTCCGGAATTGATCCAACAAAAGTAAAATTTGTCGGATCTGACATCATGAATGATGAAGTTTGTAGAATAGGAATCACAGCAACCAGAACATCATCCGCAGAAGGAATCTTGAAGTGTACTAAGGGTCTATGGACGATTAACGACGAAAAGCGAGCACCAGAAATTTCAGTGTTGCGAGTAGATGAAGATGTTTTCTGAATGAGTTGCATCCGAAGAATCGATCCATAATCCAACTTGATGTCATGATAAAAGACCAAAGATAATGGTATAAAAGAGCTTATATGCACTGTTAGATCCAGCAACGCATTCTGAAAGACTCTTGAATAGCAACGTAAATAAACCATTCCACATCGTAGGAAGATTTGGCTTCCTGAACTTAGATAGCAATGTGATATTCCCAAGGTAACCCATTTGATAGAACATATGAATAAGATATGTAGGGGAAATCAAGTCAGGATCAACAAGCCCTTCGGTCGAATCAAACCCTAGAATCCTGTAGAATCGAGACTATGAGATAGAAGTCTTTCGATAATAAACTTCAAAGTTAGTCACATCATCCACTAGAACATAAGATGCAGAGGAATATGCCTTTGAAAGATGGATGAGAGGAATGGATTCGGCCACGGTCAAATCTTGAGCTAGTGTTGACAAACACATACATTCAATCATTGGCTTTAGGGCTTCATTGTAGCGTGAGGCAATGAGATCAAGAAGAAAATTTTAACCCAACTGTATGTTCAATGGGAGGATAGAGTTTGATTGATCAGCAACAATAACGATGTCAGATGAACCAGCCATGGTAGCCATACGGAGAACGATGAATAGTAGAGAGAAAGTGGTTATTTGCTTTTAGATTTCAAATAATTTCTTAGTAGTGAGAGAAACCAAGCCGTTAAAACCTTTTTATACGTCTGTGATGAGTGGAGAGAGAAAAATCCTCTATTTGACATTCCCATACCCCGGTAAAGTGGCCTAGAAATATGCGACAGCTGTAAGTTCCAGGCGACGTTACAACTGACATGTGTGATGTCAATCATTGAAAAAGGACACTCTTTAATTTGAATCTTTATCCCCCAAGAAAACTGCCATTTTAGTTTTGATTCATTCGTAGTGAATGTAAATACATCATATCATGTATTCAGAATAATAGTAATCCACATGAATTAGAACAAGACTTGGAAAAATCACAAAGATTTTTATGCAAGAGGGTGCCAAAGAAAAAGAAATAAAGTAAAATAATTTTATGGGATTTTGTGATGTCAAATAAAAATGACATGAAATTCAGATTTATCCCGGGCAACGATCTCTTCCTTCTAAGTCAAGAGAGACTTGGAAGTGCTTGTGTGGCTTCCCATTGAATTACGATCATCTATTTAATAAGAAATAGTGAAAGGCTTCTTTTTTAGTAGGCTTCAAGGGTGGCTTTAGCATCAACCAAGATCTAAACCTTAATATAAGTTCAAAAGTCTAAAAGAAGTACTTGTTTGACCAATGTACCCATAATAACAAGCAAGATTTGGATCTATATTTAGTGATGAGATATTTCTTAAAATCTCAAAATAAAAATAAAACTGGATCGTTTAGGAAGAAAAGTCTTGGGTCGAGAGCTTTTCATAAAAATCACTCAAAAACTAAAAAAAAAAATGATATTTCGAACTTTTAAGGTACCAACCAAAAGGCTATATGCGTCAATTCCTTGGTGAAAAAATCTAGAACATAGTAATTGTTTACCGTCAATTCAGAAATAGGTTTTGGATTTTGGATTTCACTTAAATCGTTGTGATAATGATTTAAAGATCATGAACACAAATGTTTTGTAACGATAAACCTCAGTGGTAATGCTGAGAGTCTCAAGGGTTACATTTATGAATGAAAAGTTAATGGAGAAATGTTAGAGATAGTTCCGAAGAGAAAAATGCACCTCTGCTATAAAAGAATGACCAAGCACTCAACTATTAACTCAATATGAGAAGAGTAAGGTGGCTTAATGACTTATGTGAATAGCAGACTGATTAGGAAGAAATGATCGGCGTGAAAGTTTCATTAAGGCGTCAAATATAGAGTCTCGGAGGCTGACATCCTCCGATTGTACTATTATGATCAAGACTACATGCACCAAGATCAACATTGGAGTATGTTTGCACAAAGAAACATGAGTTGTAAGGGTAATAGATTCCGAAAGAGGTGGTCCTTTTTAGGTATCGGAATATGTTCTTCACTGCAATCATATGTGAATCATGAGGATTCGCCTGAAACCTAGCATAATAACAAACAACAAACAATATATCTGGACGACTGAATGTTAGATACATTAACAACCCAATCATCTATTGATATCGAATTATATCTGATGCCGGTTTGTCCAAGGTTGGTGTATGCTTTGTTCAGAACGCCATTGGACCCTTGACCTTTGAATCTCCCACCATTCCGAATTTTGCAAGCAAGGTCTTCGTGTAGGCTTCCTGCTTAATGAATATACCCTCTAAATAGTGTCTAATATTTAAATCAAGGAAAAAGTTAATTGGACCCATTGAGCTCATCTCAAATTCAGTTTCCATCAGTTTTCGGAATTCAGCTGTTAATCTAGGATTAGTGGATTCGAAAATTATATCATCAATGTAAATTTGGACGAGCATTAGATGGTCACCATCTTTCTTGCAAACGAAGATTGGGTCGACTGAACCTTGTTTAAATTTGGTTTATTTCAAAAATCAAGTTAGGGTTTCATACCATGCACGAGGTGCTTGTTTTAGACCATACATAGCCTTATCCAAAATATAACAATGATTTGTATATTTTTCATTTACGAAACCTGGTGGCTGTTCCACATAGACTGCCTCCTTTAGTTCACCATTTAAAAACGCACATTTCACGTTTATTTGATAGACTTCCAAAATATTATGAGCTGGGTAGGCAAGGAAAATATGAACGGATTCCAGCCTTGCAACTGGTGCAAATGTCTCTTCATAGTCTATGCCTTCCTCTTGACAGTATCCTTTCACAACTAATCTTGCCTTGTTCCAAATTACGTTGCCTTCTTTGTCAAGCTTATTCTGAAATACCCATTTTAATGCTACCACATATGCATTTTTAGCAGTAAGAATTAATTGCCAAACTTTATTACACTCAAATTCATTGAGTTCTTCCTGCATAGCTTGCACCCAATCTAAATTATCACGAGCTATTTTCACGGTTTTAGGCTCGGTTTTAGAGATGAACAAATTAAACATGCAAAATTCCATTTTTGAAAATAATACAGTTTGATTCACTTTTTGTTGTTCCCTTGTGAGAAATCCTGAAGGTGGTGCTCCGATTACTTGAGATTTAAGATGATCTTTGCTCCATTTGGCTAATGGAGGATAGTTCGGATCATAAGTTGGATCTAATTCTACATTTACCTCTTCAAATTCCGATTGTGCATCGAAGTCATTATTTTCATTCTTATTCTCCCCCTGGAAGTTTGCATGTGACTTTACATTCAGAATTAGATTCTCCCACTGGATTGGAGCATCAGTATTTGCAGTTAAAGATCTCTCCCCCTAGAATGGAGCATCAGAAGTTGTTGGTTGAGATGGTCGATTAGCGGCTTTTGGAAATGGTGTCTCTGAAGTGGTTTTGATGTTTTTGGCATCTTCATCTAAAAATTTCTTTAAATCATCCCCTTGATTGTCGTTTGCTTTTGATTATGAGGAAATGGCTCTATCTGGCTCATCGAACAAGTTCAGAAATTCTACATAAATATTTTAGAGAGGAATTGTCATTGGATTTGTTGAAGGAAAAATATCCTTAGATGGACAATCAGCTTTCTAATACTTCTTCAGATAATTATTGTCAAAGGTGACATAATAGGTTTCCTTGGTCATTTTCGACTTTTTTACAGAACCCTATAAGCCTTCTAAGTAAGAGAGTAACATAAAAAGATTCCTTCATTTTCTTTCACATCAAATTTGCTCCTTCGCTCTTTAGAAGTGGATATGAAACACCTGGAACCAAAGATATGAAAGAATTTAACGTTAGGTTTTCTATTATTCAAAACCTCTTAAGGTGTGACTAAGAATCTTTGGTTTATCAGTGAGTGGTTCTGAGTGAAACAAATAGTTTCGATAGCATCAGCCCAATATTAGAGTGGAAGATTTGTGAATGACATCATCGTTGTAAAAGCTTCACAAAGAGAGCGATTTCTTCTTTCAACGACACCATTCTGCTAAGGAGTGTAGGGAGTAGAGAAGTTTTGAACAACGCCTCTATCAGTTAAGAATTCTTCAAACGCTTGGTTTTTTTTAATTAAGAACCATTATCACTTCGAATTTTTCGAACGGGCTTTTGCAATTGAAGTTCAATCTGCTTGATGAAATCCTTTAGCTTCTAAGTGGCATCTGATTTCTGTCTAAGAAAGAAAACCCAAGTAAATCTTGAAAAATCATAAATAATCACCAGAATATACTTATTAACACCAATGCTCTCGATGGAATATGGACCACAAAGATCAATGTGTAACAGTTCAAGTGGATCGACTATATTGGCGTTGATAATGGTTGAGTAACTCTCCCTACTCTGCTTTCCTAGCTCACATGCTGCACAAAGATATTCCTTCTCAAACTTCAAAAGAGGGAGTCCTCATACAAGATCGCCAAGTACAAGTTTGTTGATGTCCTTGAAATTCTGATGCGAGAGCCTTCAGTGCCATAACAAACTATCATCCAAAGATGCTTTAGTAAGAAGGAAAATGGAAGGCTTCCCTTTGATCAGTTTTAAGTTCTAAGGATATATTTCTCCCTTTCTGTTATATTTTGGAAGCACTGCTTTTGATTTCTTTTCTATAATCTCGGATTCCTCATCATTAAATGACACCTTCAGCCCGATACCTACCACCAATTGAGACACGCTAATTATATTAGGTTGTAGGCCTTCTACATAAGCTACCTTTCGGATGAAGAATTTTCCATTCGTAATCATGTCGTAGTCTTTAGTTTCCCCTGTGGCATTGTTTCCAAACTTTTTTATGCCATTGTCCTTCAATGATCAAAATTCCCTTAGTTCTTCTCTCCTTCCTATCATGTGACGCGAACAACCACTTTCTATGTGCCATTCAAAGTCAAACTGTTCGTCACGCATTACCTATAAAATTCAGAGAGATTTAGGAACCCATAACTTCTTGGGTCCTTGTGAGGATTTCTCAAGAATAGGAAAAATCATATTCTTATCAACCTAGATAGATCTTTTTGTAATAACACTATTCTTCCCTTTTATTGTTTTGAAAACCTCCATTTTATCATCACAAGGATTAACCTTAACAATAATTGTTTTTCTTTGAATAAAATCTATGTATTTTTTAGCCATATTTATCGCGAATGCTTTTTCCTTCTTTTTCAAGTTCGCTTCAAAAACCTGGAGAGAAATCTCTAGTTCCAAAACAACTTTATTTTTTCCTTTAACATTTTTTAATGTGTTGACAGATTTTTAGAAAAATGTATTTGGAGAAAAATTAGTTTTAGGCTTTTTGATCGGTTTAGAAACTTGTGGTTTTGAACCCTATGGTTTAGAAAAAGGTTTAGATTTCGGTTTCTGAATATGAGAATAATTCGTATTTACAGTTGAAGATATTTTAGAATTTTGATTGGAATTCTTATTTTTCCAGAAAAAATTTCTTTCTATATCTAGCATTCAGTTTTCGTTTCTTAGCAATAAGTTCCTCAACTGACTTATGCATGTTAGTTTTAGGTTTCTATTTTCTGACTGGAGTGTCAGTCTGTTCAGAAGACATTTTTCTTGGGACATTTTTAGTGCCACTCGGATCAGCTTTATCTTAACACGGGTTCACAAAATTCAGTGGTTCTGCAATATATGTCCCTTTCGTTTTCCATGAGGACATTTCGGAAAGACATCTAGTTTCATCTGCATTGTCAATAGGATCTTAACAAAATAATTCATCACACCCTTCTCCATTATTATTATCTTCTAGGGACGTTAGTTCCGAAGTGTCATTTTTCTCCAGTCTTGTTTTTATGAAAACTTGATTCAAAACTATCCATACTTTCAGAAAAACTGTGGGTTTTGCTTTTAATTCTCCTAAACCTTTATTTACTACAATACGTACAAATTCAATAGAATTCTCAGAAATCAAGTTACTCTTTGGTTCAGCCTCACTTTGTACAAATGCAGAACAATCTATATCACCTTCTATAGAAAGTTCACTCATGTCGCTTTCATCAAATTCAAAAACATTTTCAGTATCAAAAGTATTTTCTAAACTCAATTTAGTGCACAACGAGTCAAAATTTTGCACATTATTAGATTTGATTTGTTCTTTATCCTTATCATCCAATATTTGTTTTAACATATTCTTATGTTCTTTGGACTAAATGTATGCTTCTATTTTGTCAAGCCCAATTTTGTATGAATCGGAAACATAATCAAAAGAAACAATAGATTGACACTTATAGCATTCTGCATCGATTTCATCATCTTTAAATTCAAGAAAGGGTAAAATCATTTTGTGTATACTTTTACGCATTTCACAATCAAGATTCAGTTGAGTAATATTGAAATATAAACACTTCCCAATTGAATAGAAAATATTTCTTTGTTTCAAAAGTGCTAAATTGTCTCTCTTAGATAAATAGCATCATCCTTTAACTTAGCAAGATCTGATTCCAACATCTCTATCCACAATCTTCCTTCTTCACTTTTATTTGTTACCCTATTGATTTGATCATTTGGGTTAGAAATACTTAGACGTGTTCTCTTTAAAATATCACCAAAATTAGAGACAATGTAATTTAAATTCAGATTCATAAAGAGTAATTGGAATATTAAGAGATTGAAGTATAGAGTGTACTCTGTCGATAAGCTTCTCACATTCTTTCACCTGTTTAGAAACAGGTCTCGCAGCAAAACAATTATCAGAGGCCTAGCCGTCATCAGTCGCATAGCCCCTCTATCCTGAGACCGCTTTCTGAACCATTAGACATCTTCCTTCATACTCCTGCACTTCAGGTCTCGCAGCAAATTTTTTGGGATTAGATACCACCAGAGCATATTCCTCTTTGGCAAGTTCACTATCTGAAAAGTCATATTCGAAATCTTCTCCATCTACTTTTTTGACTTTTGCAACTAAGGCCAATGATCTGAGACTTGAGACAAGCTTCACATCCTTCGTAACCTCATCTTCATGGGATCTAAGAATTCCCAGAAGCTTTTCCAGAGAGTAACTCTTGAACTGTTCATGAGCTTTTAGTGTAGACACAACCGCTTTCCATTCAGACCTCAATCCATTCATGAACGTAACTTTTTGCTCTATTACTTCATGCCTTAGATTATGCTTAAGCATCCTGCTCAATAGATGATTAAAACAGTTGAATGTCTAGTCCATTTTTTCATCACACTTCTGAACAAAGGCTCCAAACTCAGACAAAAGTAACGTCTGCATGGAGTGTCCCAAATCGACATCGCTTGAATAAAGCTCTTTTAACCTATCCCATATTTCTTTTTCCATCTCACATGCACTCACCATATAAAAATTGTATGGAGGAAGAGGAAACCTTATTATTCTCATTGCCTTGAAGTTGCTCAGCAGCTTGTCTTTCTCATCCTAAGTGATTCATGTGTGTTCAATAAGAAGTGCATTGTACTCAACATGACTCTTGATGACCTCCTTTGTATCTGTGTAAGAATACGTCTCTTGTGGCATGGAATGCCATATTGTGGTGCCATGTTCTTCAATACCGAGAATATAGTTCTCAAAGTGCGACGCCCAAACTTCATAATCTGGTGTAAAGAGGATTGGGTTCCTAGTAGTATTTCCGATACTACTGGAGATATTGAAAGAGAGAGTATGAGGATCTTCATGATTCATATTCTCAAGATTTCAAAAAAGGGAATATAGAATCAGATTTGTAATAACGTGAATCAAGATCTAGGGTAAAATAAGAGATCTAGATCTGGAGCCCTCAAGTGATTTAAGCATTTGAGACACCAACAATAGATCCAAGTAAAACGATAAACCATTGTTTAAAAATCTCAACAGAAGAATAGCGAATGAATTACACTATCTCCTGCTCTGATACCAATTGTAGAAACAACAAACAAGATCGTTTGATTCTAAAAACAAAAATGAGAAATAAAAGACAATAATAAAGATCGAAGTAGTGTCGAATGCTTAGATTAACAAAGATCTAGAAGAGTTCAATGTGAACTTCTCTATAAGAGCTAGGTCGGGCAATGCAATCGATAACCTTAGAATGATACATGCATGCAGATTAAATAGTCTAACCCTAGCAACATAAAAAATGGATGGACAGGCCCAACCCATTATAAATTACACTATATACGTACACAACACTTTTATAACCCAAAAATTATTCTCAAGTATCTACGAAGAAATAATGATTGGATCGTTGTGCTTGCTGGAAGTGATACGTTGAGGGTAACTGGGTATAGTGACGCCAACATTCTAATAGACAGAGACAACTACCGTTCTCAATCTAGATGGGTATTTACCTTAAATGGAGGAGCGATAAATTATAAAAGTTCCAAACATGAGATGCTGGCTGATTCTACGTGTGAATCAGAGTATCTAGCAGCCAGCGAAGCATCAAAGCAGGTTATTTGGTTAAAAAACTTCATTTGAGACCTTGGAGTTGTTCCGACCATCAAAGGGCCAATTGAGATTTTCTATAATAATGAAGAGGCGGTTGCCGTAAAACAGGAACCAAGAGATCATTGTAGATTAAGACATATCGATAAAAAATATCATTTCATCAGACATATAGTAAAAGAAGGTCTCCTCGTGGTGAAAAGGGTATCATCCAAATAAAATCCTTGTAAATCCGCTCACAAAGGGTATGAGTAGGGTTAAGCACATTCAACATGTTAGGAGCATTGTTCTGAAAGATTATATTAGTTTTAGTAGTTAGATAGTTATTTTGAAACTTGTAACAGAATAAATGTAATTGACTTTTGGTGACTAAATAATGGAGATTTATTTATGAGTCAGATTACTACCTTCTGTCTATTGTTTATTTTGTGTTTCATTTTGCATGTTTTACTTCCATAATAATTGGATTATTCAAACATTCATAATCAATCATACTTTTGGAAGTAAGTAGTGAATCCAGACTATCATGAATTCGATTGTAGATTCTCTAAAGAGTTTTAGACACGGCAACAGTGTTGCTGAAATATTTCTTGAGTACTTTGAAATGGAGATTTAAGTATTGGATTAACCCACACTCATAGAATTACTTCATGGAATTTATCACGTGTAATTCTGAGACGATAATATCTTATAATCTTTAAACAGAGATATATGAGTTATAGTTTACAAATTCGTTGTGCATTGATGATACATAAACACATTTGTAACTTGATGTTATAAAATGTATTGTGCATGATTTTGATGAGTAAATAATGCAAGCATATAAGTCTAAGTTTATTGTTCCTTTTGCCTTAACGACAAAAGCGATATCTTTGGCCCCCTCTGTGATTTAGTGTTGACTTATAGTGTTGGGCACGGCTAGGACTAAATTGATGTGTTTGATTAGTAGTTCTTTGTCATTACAAATTAGAAATCAGGAAACAAAGTATTAGAGAATGAGATTGATTATGTTCTATGTATCATATCCAAATGATATCTTGCAGAACCGATGATTATATGATCACTTATCTTAGGACACGTAACTGACTGGGTCAGAGTTTTATAATAGCTTTTGGTTGCTACAATTTGTGGATGAATTTGGAAGATTATACTTGTAGTTATAGTTACAGGTATATGCAAGTAGGAGATTGTTGGATTAGGTGTCTAAGCCCATAACTATAATGTGTATAAACTTGAATTGATAGTATCATAGTCCTTTTGGGCTTCCCTCAAAGGTAGTAATTGGACATGATTATTTTGGAGAGAGAAAAAGAAAGAGAATGATTTATTATTTGATTAATAAATTGGAATATATAATTTGGTAATATCTTATAAGAATAATATATTAAATAGAATTATGACATCTAATTAATAATTAATCAGAAATTAATAAGAATTAATTTTGGGTTTAATTGGATTAATCTATAGTGTAGGGGTTGTTTGACAATTTATTGATAGTTGTGGAAAAGGCTCTAGAACCTCCTTGAAAAAGGTTGGATCAAAACCTCTAAGGAGGACCTAAAATTTTTGTCCAATGGCTCTTAGATAGAGGCTTATGGCTGCTTGGTCACCAAGCAAAAGGATTAGGGTTTCCTCCTTAAACCCTAATGTGACAACCCGAAACTTTTATTATGTAAGGTTGGTCAATTTTATCAATGTTAAATTCGATTTCGTCACTTTTTAACGCCATTTAAGGGCTATTTTAAGTACTCTAAACTTAAGTACAACCGGAAATGAGACCGGGAATGAATCAACACATCGTTCAGAGTCAAAACCGGGCCATACACCCTCCTGAGAGGTGTGTAAAGCTGCAACACACAAGTGTGCGGCTGCACACACAAGTGTGCGGCTGCACACACATGCCCCAGCCGCACACTTACCTCTATATATAGAGCGTGACCCCTTCACTCATTCCTTTCCTTTGGCTACACTCCACACTCTCTCTTTACTTTCTCTTTCTAAAATCCTCTTCCAAGAACACCCCAACGACCTCAAAAATGTAAAGAACTCCATCATTTAGCTTGTTATACTGGTAAGACACGTTGATCTAAGCCTAAAACTCTTCATGTTCTTCGTGTTCTTCATCACTTGATGTTGTACGGCCTCACACCCATGTATACGGCCGCACACCCACTCTGTACGTCCGCACACTCCTATGTGCAGCCGCACACATGTCCTGACCACACACTCTGGCTGCACACCCACTTTATACGACCACACACCCATCTTTATGGACTTACACCCACTTTAATGCTCATATTTGGCCTTAGGGTCCACTTGCGTACTAAACATCAGCTGACACTCAACACTTATATTGATCGTACACTCGAATCCTACGATAAACTGTGAGTTCATAACCCTACGCTTTTTCCGAGTTTATCATGCTTTTAGGGGGCGTATACAAGCCACACATAAAGGTTTTAACAACTTAAAAACTGATGCAATTACAATGGTTTTTCTATCAAACGTTTAGATACTTTATCCCTTTTGTAACATGCAGAGCATAAAGGGCATTTTCTAATCATAATTGCATAGTTTTCAAAGCAATACATGAACGTAACAAACCATTCAAACTGTAATCGGTATAGTTTGGGATTTCATTACCAGTCTTGCAGATTCAAAGTTCATGCAAAGTCAACCATATAAACTATGTCAGATTTAGTTTATCCATTATTACGAATACAAAACTAGAGTATCTTGCTAAATAATTATTTTTGTATAATTATTTATACTCTACACCGTTACAAACGATTTCGAACTCGAGAACAACCGAACAACACTTAAACTAGTTAATAATTTGTGAGACTTATCTTTGTTATGCCCCTCAGGGTACCAATAAATCCTCACCGTTAAGTATAAACAGAGTTTCCTGGAGGGAGTGCGTGAAATTTGTGAATAGATGTATTTAGAACCGAAAATCCCACACCTGATCTATTAGCTACAGGTAGGCGGGCACGCCCCCGAACGTTTCTGAACATTGTTTTTCTCACGGTTCGGGGGTATGACAGATTGGTATCAGAGCTATTATTTATAGTGAACTAAGTATACCGAACCTTACATGGTATATAACTATAAACATTAAGGGGCCGAAGCACTCTGAACTAAAATTATACTTTTAAAATATTAGTATTTTTACAAAAGTATTTAGATGTTGGACACTGCGGTTAAACCTGGGCAGTTATGAGCAACATGTGCTTGGGAGTGACTGCGGTGTTACAGTAGCCCTAGAACTTACCAAGTATCTCCTACCACAAAATATCGATATAACAGAACCTTCAAACATAAAATACTATAGGAGTATTTTAGTCAGTTGCGAATACATTGTAGAAATTCATTCCAAGTGTTGCTACTCATTCATTCCTAGTGATAGTTTACCTGCTTTAGTAACTCTTTCCTGTTATCCCTTAGTAGAACACTTTATCTATCATATAGAGATATACCTTGCTTCATATCTCTTGATTCTAAAGTCAAAAGGACTTGTCATCTTTTTCTTCTTGATATAGAACAAGATGGCCCCAAAGAAAAGACCCAACAAAAAGAACAACAATTCCTCGACGGATCCAACACCACCACCACCTCATCAGTTCGATCCTGCAATGCTCCAGGCAGCTGTTACTGCCGCTGTGACTGCTGCTTTGTCATAGATAAATCCTGGAGGCTCTGGTGGGTCCGGGAGTGGTAATCATTCCCAAAGTCATGAAGGAAGTCAAGGGCACCAGAAGGAGTGCTCCTATAAAGACTTCATGAATGCAAAACCTACATCTTTTGATAGAACTGGAGGTGTTATTGCTTTGACTTGATGGTTCGAGAAGATCGAGTCTATCTTTGAAATCTGTTCTTGTTCTGAAGCCAACAAGGTGAATTTCGCCGCTTGCACTTTCACGAACTGAGCATTGACCTGGTGGAATAGTCAGGTCAAATTTGTAACCCTGCCAATAGAAAATGCTATGGGTTGGGAGAGCTTGAAGGAGCTCATGTTTGCTGAGTACTGCCCACGAGGCGAGATGCAGAAACTGGAACACAAACTCTGGAACCTAAAGATGAAGGGCTTTGACATATCTACTTACACTTCTAGGTTTGAAGACTTAGCACTTCTTTTCCCAGGAATGGTCACCCCAGAAAGCAAGAAGATAGAGAGATACATTTGGGGATTGACGCCCCCAACTCAAGGGAATGTCTTGGCTGCCAGGCTAATTATTTTTTGATAGCCCCAAGTGCCTGGCGCAGACTCTCATAGATCACGGGGTTGATTTGGATAAAGTGACAGCCGCTCCCGAACCAGCAAAAGGGTGTGGCGAGAAAAGAAAGTTCTGGAAGCAGCGAAAAGGCCAGTCCTCATAGGATCCTTCCAAGAAACAACATACAATGGTAGTACACGCTGCTGCTACTCCTACTGCTGCTCCTGCAACTCAAGCACCTACCAGCGAATATACTGGTACTCTTCCTTGGTGCAACAAGTTCATTTATCATCATCGCATTCCCGGCCCATGTCATGAAATGCTCTGCAACAATTATGGCAAGAAGGGTCACATGGCTCAAAGTTGCAGAACACCAGCCCAACTAACCAATCAGGCATCTGGAGCAGGTTTCAGTCAAGCCTGTTATGGCTGTGGCAAGGTCGGGCACAACAAGAGAAACTGCCCCAAGGCAGCAACAATTGGCAACACCAGGAGAGTTCTAGTGATGGGGCAAGAGGAGGTAGTCGTTGACCCTACCGTTATTACGAGTACGTTCCTCCTCGACAACTCTTATGCATGCATTATTTTCAATTCTGGTGCGGAGAAAAGTTTTATTAGTCATGCATTCAAGCATCTCCTCAAAAGTAAACCTCAACCTCTAATAGAAACATTTACCGTCGAGATGGCTAATGGTTAGAAAGAGAGCACCAACGACATATTCATCAGTTGTACCCTTACCCTAAATGATCATTCCTTTCCCATCGACCTTATGCCAGTTTCCATAAAAAGCTTCGATATCATCATTGGCATGGATTGGTTGAGCCCCAATCGTGTTGATATCCTTTGTCACTAAAAAACCATCCGCCTTAATCTTCCCTCTGGGAAACCCTTATGATCCATGGTGATAAACTTAGCTCAAACTTTTGCATCATTTTGTGCATCAAAGCCCAGAAACCTTTAAGAAAGGAGTGTCATGCATTCCTAACCCATGTTATTAATGAGAAATAGGAAGTTAAAGGGCTTGAGAGCATCCCTTAAGTCTGCAATTTTCCTGATGTCTTTCCTGAAGAACTTCCGGGAATCCCTCCTGAACGCCAAGTCGAGTTTTGAATCGACTTAATCCCTGGAGCTACCCCCGTAGCTAAATCCCCATATCGCTTAGCACCAGTAGAAATGAAAGAGTTATCCAGTCAGCTCAATGAGCTGCTCAACAAAGGATTCCTCAGACCGAGTTCCTTACCCTAGGAGCCCCAGTTTTATTTGTGAAAAATAAGGATGGGTCTTTTCAGATGAGCATTGACTACAACGAATTGAACAAACTCACCATAAAAAACCGTTACCCTCTTCCTCAGATCGATGACCTTTTCGACCAGCTTCAAAGATCCAGCTACTTCTCCAAAAATTGACCTCAGATCAGGGTACCATCAGCTGCAAGTCCACGAGGGTGATGTTCCTAAAACAACATTCTAGACTTGATATGGTCACTATGAGTTCGTAGTAATGCCCTTCGGTCTAACCAATGTACCGGAAATATTCATGGACCTAATGAATCGGGTGTGTCGTCCTTTCCTAGACAAGTTCGTTATCGTATTAATCGATGATATACTTGTTTATTCCAGAAGCGAGGAAGATCACAAACAACATTTGAGATTAGTGCTGGAAACTCTAAGAACCGAGAAGCTTTACGTGAAATTCTCCAAGTGCGAATTCTGGATTCGAAAAGTAACTTTCCTAGGTCACGTGGTAAGCGAGGAAGGCATACATGTGGACCCCTCCAAAATTAAGGCGATAGAGAACTAGCCAACTCCAAAGATGGCAACAAAAATCCATCAATTCTTGGGTTTTGCAGGCTATTATCGGCGGTTCATCTAGAATTTTTCTAAAATTGCCAAACCCTTAACCACTCTGACACAGAAAGGTGTACCCTTTTGTTGGAGTGAGAAACAAGGCACTGCATTTCACACATTGAAGTAGGCCCTATGCAGCGCACCTATCTTGTCTCTGCCCGAAGGGACGGAGGACTTCGTTGTCTATTGTGATGCATCCATTCAGGGCTTAGGCTGTGTGCTTATGCAGCGAGGAAAATTTATTGCTTATGCCTCAAGACAACTGAAGGCACACGAAAACAATTATACAAGTCACGATTTAGAGTTGGGAGTAGTGGTCTTTGCATTGAAGATTTGGAGACGTTATCTCTACGAAACCAAGTGCACGATCTTCACTGACCATAAAATCCTACAACACATCTTCGACCAGAAGGAGTTGAACATGAGACAATGACGGTGGGTAGAGCTGCTTAGCGATTACGAGTGTGAAATACTCTACCATCACGGAAAGGCCAATGTGGTAGCAGATGCCTTCAGCCAGAAGTTGTACTCAGGTTATAAAGTGAACGCACTAGTTATGACTATCCATTCCCACTTTTCCGCACAAATCAGAGAGGCTCAGCTGGAAGACCTAAAACCAAAGAACATGGCTGATGAAGCCTTGAGGGGAATGGACAAAAAATTAGAGATCAAGGGAGATGGTGTCTACTATTTCGTGAACCGAATCTAGACCCCAAAGTCTGGTGGACATAGAGAGGTTGTCATGAACGAAGCTCAGAAGACTAGATACTCTATTCACCTAGGATCGGACAAGATGTACCTTGATCTCAAGAAACTATATCGGTGGCCAAACATGAAAGAAGAGATAGCTACCTTCGTGGGCAAGTGTCTGACTTGCACCAAGGTGAAGGTCGAATATCAGAAGCCCTCAGGTTTGCTACAGTAGCCCGAGATACCTGAGTGGATGTGGGAGAGGATTACCATGGATTTCATTACCAAATTACCCAAATCTCCGAGTGGGTACGACACGATCTGGGTAATAGTCGATCGATTGACGAAATCCGCTCACTTCCTGCCAATTAAAGAAACTTTCAAAATGGAAAGACTCACACGAATCTACATTCAAGAAATAGTTCGAATGCACGGGGTGCCTGTGTCCATTATCTCCGATCGAGATAGCAGGTTCACTTTGAGGTTTTGGCAATCACTATAGAAAGCTCTTGGAACTAAGCTGGATAGAAGTACAGCTTACCACCCTCAGATAGACGAACAAAGTGAGAGAACCATCCAGACCTTAGAAGACATGTTGAGAGCATGTGCCATCGACTTCGGTAAATCATGGGACACCCATTTACCCTTGGTTGAATTCTCCTACAACAATAGAAATCGTATATTATCAAGGTTGCGCCCTTCGAAGCCCTTTATGGCCACAAGTGCAGATCCCCTCTCTGCTGGACTTAGGTGGGTGACACGCAGCTAGCCAAGGGGCAAGTCTCTAATAGCACTCTCACTACTCCAGAAATCATCCGCGAAACCACTGAAAATATCATACAAATCCGGGAATGACTAAAAGCTTCACGAGATCGAAAAAAGAGCTACACCGATAAACAACGAAAACCCTTGAAATTCCAGGTTGAAGACCGTGTTCTGCTGAAGGTCTCGCCATGGAATGGCATGATACGCTTTGGGAAATATGGGAAGCTAAATTCGAGGTACATAGGACCATTCAAAATCCTTTCTAGGATTGGTCCCGTAGCCTACAAACTTCGTTTACCGCATGAACTTAGCTACATACACCATGTATTCCACGTTTCAAATCTCAAGAAATGCCTATCCGACGAAACCCTTGTGGTCCCTCTCGACCAAATCAAAATCAATGAAAATCTGAACTTCGTGGAAGAACCAATCGAAATCATGGACTGGGAGGTCAAGCGTACAAAGCAAAGCCGCATCCGGATAGTGAAGGTTCGCTGGAATGCCAAGCGGGGACATGAATTCACTTGGGAGTGCGAGGATTCAATGAAACAGAAGTACCCCCCATCTTTTTCCAAATCTATGATTTGTATCCTTATTCTTGAATTTTCGGTATAAAATTCCATCTAACGGTGTAACAGGCCGGAATTTCCAGGTATTTATTATTGGTGTATTTTTGGAAAATTGTGAGTGGACTCAGCGAGTTGGAGCTCAAACTCACCGAGTAGGATCACGATTCTTGACGCGGGTTCGCGTCTGGACTCGGCGAGTCCACGCTGTGTAATGAAACCATAATTCCCAGGGTTTGAGACCTATTTAAAGGGGCTTGCGGCCATCATTTGCGGCCACCAACCCCTAGAGAGAAACCCTAAAGAGATTTGAGCGTTTTGGGAGAGAAAAGAGGCCATTATTGACCTTTAGAGCTTGGTTTGGCAAGGCAAAGGAGATTCTAGCTAAGAAGAGGCAAGGGAAGTGGACATTTTGCGATTTTGGAGCTCAGAGCATCATCTTGGAGGTATATCCTGGCTTCCTTTTTCGTTTTTATGATGAACATGGGGGTTTAGGGTTTCTTGACCCCTTTGTTGGCTAGATTTGATGTCCATTTCATCCCTAATCATGATAAGGCTTGAGATGAGATCCATAGAGGTCCAGAAGAGTTGTATTCCTTAAGCTTTATGAGTGTTCATGAGAGTATTGGCCTAGAGTTATGAGATATGGGGCTAAAACATCATTTATGAGCAAATAGTTGTTGTTTGAGCCCCAAGGTTTGGACTTTACATGATTATCATGCTTGGGGAGGCCAAATCTATGAATGTATGGAACAGATTTGACCTCAAGAGTGAGTTTGAGTCGTTGCATGGCATGGACTCGCCAAGTCCGAAGAACAGACTCGGCGAGTAGCATGAAGATTGCTTAGCACCACTCAGCGAGTGGTCTTGCCGAGTTGAGGGATTGACTCAGTGAGTCAGGGAGAGTCAGAGTGGGTTGACGGGTGGACTGAGTCAAGCTGGGACTCGGCGAGTTAAGTCGTGGAGGCCCCACAACTCATGCCAGGTGGAACTCATCGAGCTAGGAGAATACTCGTCGTGTCAAGAGAGGATCCAGAGAAATCAGTGTATGCGCATAGACTCACCGAGTCGCTATAGTGCACTCGTCGAGTCTGGTAAAAGTTGACCGTTGACCATTGACCAGTTTTGACCTATGTGGACTTGTTAAGGGATAGTCAACCTTAGTTGTGAAGTGTTATTTAGAGATGTATTGTATTATAGGAGAACTATAGATCAGGAGATCGAGCACGAGTGATTTCAGGGACTTGCGAGTTACCGAGATACGCGAGGTGAGTCTTCTCACTATACTTTACCTTGAGTAGGTAAATAGAGTTATGTTCTACAATGCTTGTATGCTATATATATGTTATGTGTTGCGCTGCATTATTCTTTGTGATTTATGTTGTGCATGTTTACAGAGTTAGAACCTGAGGGTTCACAGAGTTTGGGTGCACGGACCCACAGAGTTATAGCCTCGAGTGGCTAATATGCATTATATGTGGTATTTTTAGGAACTCAATAAGCTTTGTGCTTACAGTGTTTGGTGTTCTTTGTTTCAGGTACTAGTGACGACCGTGGGAAGGCGTCGGCTTGATCAGTACACACGCATGGGATTTATGATTTTGAGATCCTGGGATTTTTGTATTACTTGGATTGAATTTCAAGAATGGTTGTTTTATGAATATTAAGTGAATTATGGTTTATATAATTTAAAAAATTTGTTTTGAAATTTACAGTGTTACAAGTTGGTATCAGAGCCTTGGTTAGAGGGATTCGGGTACACCTTCGGGAGTATTTGAACTCAAACTGAGGATTTGGAAAATATTGTCAAAAGAAAACCAACTTTTCTAAATAGTAAAAGATTTTTTTAGAGAAATTCAGAGACCAAACGTGTGTACGATCAGTCAGCGCCCGAACGGTGATTTCCCAAAATACCCTTATATTATATGTTTATGAGATTGTTATGATGTATTCTCTTGCTAGAGTAGGCTGGGTATTCCTAATAGGACTAGAGTGCCCTAATTTGTGATGTTTAGCCTAGGGAGAGGTGAGCTGCTATGAGATGCTTGAGAGTGAATAGGTAGCAGCAAGGAGCTTATGAGAGATCTGTTAGAAAGTGATATAGTACTTGGAAATTGGGATTCGAAGAGGAGGACTTGGGGTGTATACTAAAACGGTGTGGACAGTAGTATTGGGCCCATACTACTGAAAGCACCGGGGCGGTGTACAGTCCGTGTAAGAATCTTCGGAATGCCAAGGATCAAGGAGGGATGAGTTGTCGAGTGTGAGTGATGAGATTAAATTAACCTTTAATCTACAAAGATCGATTAGATCTTGAACAAGTATGTAAATATAAAACTGAATGAACGCAATAATAAGAACAAGTCAAGAATGAATCAAACGTGTCGAATGATTAAACAAAATCCTCAAAAGAGCTCTATTAAGAACATCAACTGTAGAGGATTGGAAGGTTACAAGAACGATTAAAGAAACCTGTTATTGTCTAGATGAATCGCTATTTTTGTTTATATTTCTGAAACCTTAACCTAATATGCATGCAAGCGTAAACTTATATACAAAACATAAAAGGTTCACGGCTGGACAGGCCCAAACCGGAATACTAAAAGGCTTATGCTCAACGAGCCCAAAAGACGCAATCTTCAAAAATAATCTCTAGCCCAACAATCTCCCCCTTTGCGTCAATTTGGAGCGAGACCTTCACTAGTTACTTGGGCCAGCAGCTGAAGCAGGTACCTTCTTCTTCACGGTACTAAACAGACATTTGGTGATGGAGAGAATGGTCTGTCTAAACCGGATGTACCAATTAATCATATCTTCAAAGTACTTGATGTCATCAGCCGAGTTCTCTTTACACCGTTTGATAATGAACAACACATGCTCCAAACAAGTTGTGGTGTAAAGATGCTTGTCAGCTAAAGCGAAGAGACATTTCTGTCCTTCCGCTCTAGTGAACATAACCGAGTTGCGTCTCGGGTCGATTCTGCCCAATAGCATTTGGTTGAGATCACTGGCCGATCCCACAGGAGCAATCTTTGGTTTCTTCTTGAAGACTGTGGCGACCTCCTGATCCATTAGGACAACCTCCATGATGTAGCAGGCTAACATCCTTTTGACATGGTCTAGAATGGGACCATATTCAGCTTCATTAGTCAAAAGGATATTATACAGGACAATCCAATCATGAGGATTTAGATTCGGTAGATCTGCCAGGGAGATAAGATGAGCAGTTCTTGCAGATCCCCGAATCAACTTGAACCGAACATTTATAAAACGACCTTCAGTATAAGGTTTCAGCACCCGAACGTTTACAATCTTCTGGGTGCTCCAAGTAAGGAATTGTGGACGAGCAGCCGCCAGATAGAAGTCAATGAGCTCCCTGTCAAGCTCAGCGTTCGGGTGAGGGACTTCAAAGATGTTTGAGAAGACGTGGAAGATGAACGCCTTTCGAGTCAGCGGCATATCGAACTGCGAATCGACAGTGTTGTTGCAGTCGAACGAGATAACCGGCTCGAGACATAAAATGCTAGGAGTTTCAATGGCCTCTTTAATCAAACGTTCCCTGGTCCAGGTAGGGAAGAGAGTCTTTCGGCTCTCAAGGAGATCGTGGGCTTCTTTTTGTTTGCGTTCGGCTTCTTCAGCCTCTCGCACCACACGACTGGCATTTTCATCAACCTTGTGACTGTTATTTCTTTTTAAAATGTCAGCAATGGTCTCCTTGTCGCCTTCTTCATCTTCTTCCTCAGCTATGTTTTTGCCTTTGTCCTTCACACCCGAGCCTAAAGCTTGATCAGTCGGAGATGGTTCGGTCGTGTGAGTAGCTTTGGAGGAAGGAGGTGGTTTTGATCCTGTCTTCTCATTTCCCCCTTGTTTCAGAATGGACATGAAACTTGAGAGCCCTTCTACTTTGTTAAGAAGATCGATGGCTGGAGAGAGTTTTTCAGCAAGGGAATGCCTCACCGAAAAGTTTAAGATGGGATCGTGTGCTTCCAGAATGTTGGATATAGCAGCGTGGACATCCGAAACACACGTCTTGATCACCTCCCTTTCGGATCGAAGATCTTCCAGTTGTTGTTGGGATTGGGAGAGTTGAGTTGTCTTGACCTCAAGGGCGGTTGTTTTGGCTGCCAGATGGTCCATTAACGAACGCTCAGTTGCAAGATCCTCTTGTAGCTTGGCGAGGCGAGCATCAATGGAGGCACGAAGGGCCGAGTTGTCGTTGCTTATGTTTTGGCGGAGAGTAGCGAACAAAGGCAACTCCGATGAGACAAAGTTGGCCAATTGTTGAACAATTGGTTCCAATGATGTCTTGGTGGCATTGGCACTTTCCTGCAGGGACTGCAGCAGGGTAGAAGCGTCAGAAAATAGTTTATCGACTTTTTCGGTCGCAGCCTCACAGGCTCTGGTAGAGGCTTCAATCGCAGCAGTTGCTGAGGCCACCGAATCATGTTGAGCCCTGGAGAAGGCATCAACAATTTTCTGAAGGGCAGCTTCAGAAAGAGAGGACTGCTGGTTGGAAGAGGAGGCGAGAAGTAGGTCAATCTTCTCGTTGAGCTCTTTGAGATGCTTCTTTGTTACTGGAGCATCATCCTCCTCGTCACTTTGAACTTGAAACGGACTATAGTAGACCGAATCAAAGATCATATTTTCACCACCAAGATAAGGGTTTTCGCCCTCAGAGGCATTTTCAGGAGATGAAGGGGGTGGTGAAGTTGGGGGTGTTGTGGGTTTGGAAGGATCAGGTTGAGTGGGTGTTGGTAGAATTTTGGTTGGTGGTTGAGTATGGGTAGTTTCGGTTGTTTGGGTTTTGGTTTGAGGTGGTTGAGTATGGGTAGTTTCGGTTGTTTGGGTTTTGGTTTGAGGTGGTTAAGTATGGGTAGTTTTGGTTGTTTGGGTTTTGGTTTGAGGTGGTTCGGTTACGTGTGGTGATTTGGTTGTAGTTGTAAAGATTGGTTGAGGGGAAGGAATTGGGGAAATTGGAAGTTCCATCTCTGGGGTAGGGGACCGAGGTGGTGTGTTGCCTCGTTGAGGAGATGCGTCTCCTTGAGAGTCGTCAGAACCCGAACTCTCACCCTCAGAGTCACTCGAAGAAGAGGGAATTACAAGCTTTCGCTTCGGTTGGGTCTTCCTCCTCTTCGGCGGTGGGGATTGTGCGGCTTTCGGTTGTTTCCGCTTTTTAGGAGAAGGTCCCTTTGGAGCTTTGGACGTTTGCTTCCCTTTTTCTGCCTTTTTGCCCCTGCTTACCGGTTTGTCTGCATCGTGAATTGACCTGAGCATATCCGGGGTCAGTTCCCTTGGACCAGATGGCCTTAGCTCCTTGAGCTTCCGAATCAACTTGCTATCAGAGGGCACGTCGCCATACATTGACTCCGGGATAGAGCCAATGAAGGAGAATTTTGATGCATCCGAGACGATGATCTTCTTGGTATGGAAAGTACCAACAGAAGACATCGATGCACCATCAGCAGTAGAAACATCAAATCTATCCATGGCCCATTTTGTAATCAGGATCCAGAATCGGGCCAACGATACCTCAGAGTGTCGGGATGAAGAGGAGAGGCTTTGAATAAGTTGTTGCCATAGGACAAACCCATAGTCCAGGTTAATCCCATTGTAAACCCCATACATGATGGTGAGGAAGAGACGACTTGCATCATCTGATCCTGAGCTTCTTTCCGACAAGCCCTTGAAAAGGACTGTAAATAGACCGTTCCACTGTGGCGGCAGGCATGACTTTTTGAACCTTGCGACAGAGGTAAGAACTTCTGTGTATCCCATGTTGTAAAACATGTTATATAGATGACCAATCTGAATCGACTCCAGATGAACTCTTGAAGGGTCAACAGCAAACCCTAGCAAGGTGCAGAAACGTTGGCAAGAGACTGAGGTTTTGTGTTCTCCAATCTCGAAAATGACCTGGTCGACGGCCTTGTCGTAGTATGCAGTCGCGTAGACCTGCGATAGGGCCACCATCGGCACAGATTCGATTCTGGAGAGAGCCGGAACAAGTTGGGAATACTTCAAACACTCTATGACCGGCGACATATAGGAGTCGTACGCCAGTGGGTTAAGATCAATGACCAGACATTGTTGTGGGCGAATGGGAAGGATCTGTGAGGTAGCATGAACAGAAGAGGAATCAGTCATTTTTGCAGGTATGAAGAAGAAGATGAACAGGAAACTGTTTGGGAGTATTTGCGCTCTGGAAATTTTGAAGGTGGTAAAGAGGTAAAAGGTGGTGTAGTGGGCTATTTATAGTGGGTGATAGGAGAGAGAAAAATCGTTTCAAATCTCTTATGGAAATTTGAACCGAGTTGTTGAGTGACAGATGGATGACAGTTGGGGCGTGCGATGATCACGTAGGAGAGAGAGTGTCAGGTTCCTAGGATCACGCCGCCCAACAAGCGCCGTTTCATAGGGACAAGCCGTTACTATTTCCACACGCGCCTTTAATGCCACAGGACAAGAGAGAACTTAAGGTTTAAAAGGATTCCCGTTAAATTACGATCAACCATTTATTAAGAAATGTTGAAAGGCTTCTTTTAATTAGGCTAAAGAAGAGTGGCTTAAAAATAAAATCTCAGAAAGAAAAATAAGAACTAGATCCCAAGGGAAGAAATGTTATGGGTTTTAACAATTTCATAGGAATCACATAAAATTGGAGATTTTAACAGGGTACTTTCGTCAATCCTTTAGTGAAAACTTGAGCAACTTAATTGTTCACCATCAATTCATTAGGTGTGGAATTTTGGGTTTCACTTAGCTCGTAGTGACACAATACTAAGATCATAAACACAGATGTTGTGTAACCATAAATCTCAGTGGTAATTTCTGAGAGTCTCAAGGGTTACTATGATGGAATGAGTGTGGTGGAGAAGTAATGTGGAGATGGTGTAAGAGAACGAAGTACCTCTGCTGCGAAAAGAAGGACCAAGCAGGAAACTCTTAAATCATGTGAGAAAAGAGTGAGGTAGCTCACGATTAGAATAAATGAGTTGGCCTTATTGGGAAGACAAGGTTTGTGTATACCAGGTCATGAAGGCCATTATTCAAAATCTTATGAGGCTTGAGACACATACAACAGCATGCTTCTAGGGACACTTAGGTATTTCATCAAATTTATCCCCATAAACGAACACGAACACACAAGAAATAAAATAAAATAAAAAAATATTTTTGGAGTTTTTAAGATTAAAAAAAATTTGAAAGAGGGAAAGAAAAAGAATAAGACTTAAAAAAAATTAGACATAACAAAAAACATTTAAAATTAGACAAATGAAAAACCGAACCCGAACATTCATTTGGTTTCGGTTGATGAAAATTTTGAAAAAACCGAACCTGAACCTTCGGTTGGTTTCGGTTCTAGAAAATTTTGAAAAACCGAACCCGAACCTTCGGTTGGTTTCGGTTCTAGAAAATTTTGAAAAATCGAACCCGAACCTTCGGTTGGTTTCGGTTCAATAAAATTTTGAGGAACCAAGAAATTTAGGCAAACAAGAAAAAGTAATTTTAACACGAGGAAAAACAAAAATTGTACAAGAAATATACAACATAGAAAAACTACCTTTGAAGTAATGAGTGAGTCAGATAGTTGAACCGAACCCGAACGTTCGGTTGGTTTCGGTTCTTACGTTTGGGTTTGAGAGGTAGTGTGAGGTACTGACTGTGATTCCATCATACCTAGTCCTTGCAATATATTATAGAATGATGCTTCAGGAAGAGCTTTTGTAAAGACGTCAGCCAGTTGATCAGTGGTTCTTATGAAGTGAACTTCGACGTTTCCATCTTCCACGTGATCTTTGATGAAGTGATACCTCAGTGCTATGTGTTTGGTTTTGGAGTGTTGCACTGGGTTATGACAGATCCTAATTGCACTTTCAGAGTCACAATATAGTGGGATCTTCTTCATATTGAGTCCATAGTCTCGAAGTTGACTTTGGATCCAAATCACTTGTGATGTGCAGGATGCAGCTGCAATGTATTCCGCTTCAGCAGTAGACAACGACACGCACGTTTGTTTCTTGGATTTCCAGCTGACTAACTTCCCATCAAGAAATTGACAACCACCAGTTGTGCTTTTATGGTCGAGTCCACATCCTCCAAGGTCAGCATCAGAATAGGCTTGAACAAAGAAGCCTGAGTTGGATGGATACCATAGACCTAAGGAGGTGGTTCGCTTGAGATAGCGTAAGATGTTCTTCACTGCAAGCATGTGAGGTTCGCATGGGTTTGCCTGAAATCGAGCACAATAACACATAGAAAACATGATATCAGGTCTGCTAGCAGTTAGATACATCAGTGAGCCAATCATTTGACGATAGAGCGTGATATCGACAGCCGGTTTGTCTAGGGATGGGGTAAGCTTGGTGCCGAATGCCATTGGGACTTTGAATTTTGTGTCTCCCATCATACCAAACTTTGCTAGGAGAGTCTTCGTGTAAGCTTCCTGATTAATAAAGATGCCTTCGGGTCCCTGTCTTATGTTTAAACCAAGGAAAAAGTTAATAGGACCCATTGAGCTCATTTCAAACTTAGTCTCCATCAGCTTTCTGAATTCAGCTGTTAAGCTGGGATTCGTGGAGCCAATGATGATGTCATCGACATAAATTTGAACTATCATAAGGTGGTTACCTTCCTTTTTGCGAAAGAAGGTTGGGTCAACCGAACCTTGTTTAAATTTAGACATCTTTAAAAATTTTGTAAGCGTTTCATACCAGGCCCTCAGAGCTTGCTTGAGGCCGTACACAGCTTTATCCAGAATATAGCAATGATTTGGATGCTTTTCGTTCACGAACCCAGGAGGTTGCTCCACGTACACAGTTTCTTCGAGTTCTCCATTGAGAAATGCACACTTGACGTCCATTTGGAAAACCTCAAAGTTCTTGTGAGCAGCATAAGCCAGAAATATTCTAACAGATTCTAGCCTAGCTACTGGAGCGAAAGTCTCTTCATAGTCTATCCCTTCCTCCTGACAGTATCCCTTTACCACCAGACGAGCCTTGTTCCTTATAACATTACCTTCCTTGTCCATTTTGTTCCTAAAAATCCATTTGAGACCAACAACCGAAGCATTTGGAGGAGTTGGAATGAGGCGCCAGACTTTGTTCCTTTCAAATTCGTTCAGTTCGTCTTGCATTGCTTGAACCCAATCAGAGTGATCTAGGGCAGTATTAACTGTCTTTGGTTCAACTTTTGATACGAATGAGTTAAACATACAAAACTCAACCTTTGAAAATAAGGATGTCTGTTTTGCCTTCAGTTGTGATCGGGTCAGAACCTTTTCAGAAACATCGCCAACTACTTGAGAGAAAGGATGATCTCTGGTCCATTTGATAAGAGGAGGGTAATTCGGATTAAAGGTTGGATCTAGTTCAGCATTGATCATTTCTTCTGGCTCAGATTGGCTATCGTAATCGAGTGTCAGATCATCATGTTCGTCCTCAATTGATGAGCTTTGAGAGGCATGAGGTTCAAGTGTTTCTTGTGGTACTGAGCTTCCAGGCATTGAGGCATCTTCGGTTGGAGAGGTATCTTCTGTTGGAGAATCATCTTCGGTTGGTGAAAGACCTTCGGTTGGAGTGGTAGAATTTAGTTTCCCCTGGACTTGTGAGCTTGGCTCCCCCTCGACTTGTAAGCTTGGCTCCCCCTCAACTTGAGAGCTTGGCTCCCCCTCGACTTGAGAGCTTGGCTCCCCCTCGACTTGAGCATTGTTGGAAGGAGAGTCATTAGTGGTTGATCCTTCTTCATGCATTCTTCTTGCAGCATCTTCGACAATCTGCTTCATATGATCAACTTTGTTGTCTGCTGCACCTGCTTCGGAGAGTGAAGCTTTCTCTGGTTCGTCAAAGAGCTCCAGAAATGTCTCGTATAAATTGGCAACCGAAACTGTGACCTTGTTAGTTAGAGGAAAGATTTCCCACGCGGTGTCTTCTTTGGCCTGTAGCTTCTTGACATAGGTATCGTCAAAGGTCACATAGTATGTTTCTTCAATCCTTCTCGAACGCTTGTTTAGGACCCTGTACGCCTTGGATGTGAGAGAGTAACCCAGAAAAATTCCCTCGTCGGCTTTGACATCAAACTTGTTGCGGTGTTCTTTAGAATTAAAGATGAAACACCTTGAGCCGAACACATGGAAAAATTTCACATTGGGCTTTCTGTTGTTCAGTATCTCATATGGAGTGAGCTTGAACCTCTTGTTGAGATAGGACCTGTTCTGTGTAAAACAAGCAGCCGAAATAGCGTCAGCCGAAAAATAAAGAGGTAAGGAAGCGAAACTTAGCATGGTTCGGGCAGCTTCACACAAAGATCGGTTTCGTCTTTCGACTATTCCGTTCTGTTGCGGTGTGTAGGGAGCTGAGAAATTGTGATTTATTCCCTTTTCTGCAAGAAACTCTTCAAACTCCCTGTTCTTGAATTCGAGACCATTGTCGCTTCTGATGTTGCGAACAACCTTCTTGAGCTGTACTTCAATTTTCTTGATAAATACTTTCAGCTTTTGAGTCGTTTCAGATTTGAGCTTTAGAAAGAACACCCATGTAAATCGTGAAAAGTCATCAACAATAACAAGAATATACTTGCTACCACCGATGCTTTCGATAGATGAAGGACCACAAAAATCGATATGAAGTAATTCGAGTGGTTCAACAACTTTTATGTTGATTATAGATGGGTGACTTTGACGACTCTGCTTCCCCATTTCGCATGCAGCACACAAATGATCTCTGTCGAACTTGAGCAATGGAAGACCCCTAACATGACCTCCAGTGACAAGTCAGTTGATATCTTTAAAATTGAGATAAGATAATCTTCGGTGCCACAACCAGCTTTCGTCGGATTGAGCTTTTGACAACAAGCATATAGCTGGGTTTCCTTTGATGGGTTTAAGGTTTAAGGGAAACATTTCACCCTTTCGCTCTGACTTGAGAATCACTTTCTTTGTCTTTTTCTCTATGATTTCAGAACCTTCATCATCGAACGAGACTTTGAGACCTGTACCTCCAACAAGCTGAGATACACTAATGAGGTTGTGTTGGAGTCCTTCCACATAAGCCACCTTCCTTATAGTAAAATCCCCATTTGTTATCATCCCGTATCCCTTTATGGTGCCGAAAGAATTATTTCCAAACTTGACGTTGCCACCATTTGCAAGAGATCTGTATTCCCTAAGCTCCTCTTTCCTCCCTGTCATGTGACGTGAGTAGCCACTATCGATGTACCATTCTTCATCGAACTGCTCGTCACTTATAACCTGCAAAAATTAGGCAGATTTAGGAACCCAAAGTTTCTTGGGTCCATGTGAGCTTTGCATGGGAACGGGAACAGTAAGAGAGACGTCAACTAGATATGTTCGTTTTATAAGAGTTGTTTCATCTTTCCTTTTAATGGTAAAAACTTTTATTTTGTTAGGATTGGTTGTGTTCGATTTGGACTCTGGTTTGGATTCATTGACCTTCTGCTTTCCCTTTTGTTTAGCTGACGAATGAGATTTTTGAGAACAAGCAGAATTAGCTTTAGAGCAAGATGGAGACGAATTGGTGGAAGTATAAGAATTAGAAGAACGAGAAGAATAAGAATGAGAAGGTTTGGATTGAGAAGACTTCCTGGCTTGAGACTCTAGGTGACCCTTTTGCTTGTGATCGTTGGAGGGACCGTCCTTAGAGTATTGGTCTCTTTTGACTTCAGAACCGAACCTTTGCGTTCGGTTGGAGCTGTCCTTGGAACCGAACCTTTGGTTTCGGTTGAAATCTTTTTCAGAACCAAACCTTTGCCTTCGGTTGATATTTTCTCGTGAACCGAACCTTGGCTTTTGGTTGTTGTGACTTTCAGGCTTTCCTACAGGATTGTTTTCATGCTTCAGATTCTTGTCTTGGTGTGAGAAGTATGCATTCTGGGAATGCCAGAATTGTTTCCTTTCAGAAAGGTTCTTCCTGTATCTTTGGTTCCTTTCTCTCTTCCTATTCCTCATCTGCTTAGGTTGATGATGAACATTCGCTTTCGTTTTCGGTGTCTCCTTGGCTGGTTTCTTTTGAATTGTAGGAGTTTTATTTTGAGCCGAAGGAGCAGAGGGAATGTCTTCCTTTACCGAACGATCATCCTTCTGAGGAATATCTTTTGTACCACTGGTACTTGGCTCATCGAAATTGTCCGGCTTATTCAAGGGTTCAGGTATGTATCTTCCTTTGCTCTTCCAGGAGGTTCTTTCAGATAAACCAATAGTTTCGTTTGCATTATCAATTGGAGTTTCCCAGAAGTATTCATCGCAGCCATCAGCATTGTCTTCGTTTACAATAGCTGTGAGTTCAGCTGTTTGATGTTCGGTAACTCTTGTCACCTTGTATACTTGATTCGGAGTGGTCCTGACCTTTTGATACAAAACTGCTTTCTCAACTAATAATGGGGACTTTTGATGGGACAACCGAGCGAACTCCACTGAATTTTAAGAAATAAGATTCTTGTGGTTTTCAGGTTCGGTTTTAATAAATTCTGAGCAGTCAACCGTGTCCTCTACATAAATTTCACTCATGTTTTCGTCCTCGTTAAGCTCAGATGCATTTTCAACATCAATTTTGTTTTCTGAGCTTACGTTGGCGTTTAAAGAGTCAAATTTTTGCATGGTTTCGGTTCTCAGTTTAAGTCTATCATTTTCATCCAAAAGATTTTTAAGCATGTCCTTGTGGTCTTTGGATTTAATGAAGGACTCAATTTTGTCCAGTCCATACATGTAGGTCTGATTGACATCATCAGACGATATCACACTCTCACAATTGTAGGCTTCAGCATCGATTTCATCCTCCTTAAACTCTAGGAAGGGCAAAATCATGCAATGGATCTTTTGGCCTATTTCACAATCCAAGTGAAGCTGAGTAATATTAGAATACAAACGTTTAGCAATTAAACAAAAAACATTCCGCTGTTTTAACAATTTTAAATTGTCTCTTTGCAAATAAATGTTTTAATCTTTAACTTTGACTAATTCCGACTCCTTTAACTCTATCCACATTCTCCGCTCCTCACTCTTCGACGCCACCCTGCTCAATTGATCAGTTAGGTTAGAATTGGTGACTCGAGTTTGAGTTAAGCTACTATCTAGATGAGAAATTCTTGTATTAACGTTTTTTAGTTCTTTCTCATATGAGGATGAGGGTACTTTGCATGAAATAAAAACAGATTGTACCTTCTTTATCAGTTCATCGAGCTCATTGAACTGCTGGCTGAGCGGTTTGGCCGCAAAGCACATGTCCTCCTTTACCTTCGGTCCATCGCTTCCTCCATCGGTGTTGTATCCCCTCCTTTGAGATACATCAGTCACCATGAAGCATCTTCCTCCACTTCTTTCCTCCTTTGGCACATAAGTCTTTCCATGGGTAGGCTTCCTCACTTCATCGTCTTCTGAGTCGGTAGACCAAACTTCCGTGCTACCGAACTCCTCATCTTTAACCGAACCCTGCACAATGAGAGCATTAATAGAAGGGTTAGCGGTAGACTTCTTCTTTCTCAACTCATCCAATCTTTTCTGCAGCACAGCTTCCTCATCATTTCCATCATCCTTTTCAGCCATCTTCTTAAGGACACAGTCCTTGGCATAGTGGTTTTTCCCACCACAATAAAAACAGCTTACTCCGGAATCACCATCCACCTTCGGTTCCTTCTTGTGCTCCTCAGCCTTCGGTTCATTATTCACTTTTTCAGAGCTGTAACTCCCCTGCCAGTTTCGGTTTTTGTTGCTGGGGAATCTCTTCTTTATGAACCTCTTGGGATTAGACACCATCATGACGTAATCCTCAGACGTGAGATCATATTCCTCCAGGTTAAGGTCTTCATCTTCCATCACAGCTTTACTTTTAGATAGGAGGGCCAACGAACCAAGACTAGAAACGACGTTCTTTTCTTGCACCACAATCTTCTCTTGGGACTTAAGAATACCCACCAGTTTCGCCAAAGAGTATGATTTAAACTGCTCATGAGCTTTGACTGTGGAAACTACTGCTCTCCATTCAGATCTCAATCCGTTCAAGAAAGTAACCTTCTGTTCGATAAGCTTCCTTTCAATATCGTGTTTGATCATCTTGCTGAGAAGATGATTGAAGCGATCAAACATCTGGGTCACCGTTTCTTCAGCTCCTTGCCTGAATTCTCCAAACTCAGATAAAAGCAAAGTTTGAATAGAATGTTCAAGATCCTCGTCTGTAGAGTACAGTTCACGAAGTCTATCCCAAACTTCCTTTGCCGTCGTGCATGAGCTGACCAACCTGAATGTGTCGGACTGAAGAGCGAATCTGATCAATCTTAACGCCTTAATATTGCACTGAAATTTATCCTTTTCGTCTTGTGCAATATCCTTCATGTCCTTTAGCAGATCATTGTACTCCTTTTGTGTCTTGATGATTCTGGACGATGCAGAATGAGAAAACGGTCCATTGGTGATGGCTTCCCATATGAGGTACCCATTGTCCTCCGATCCAATCACGTAGTCTTCAAAGTGATGCGCCCATACTTCATAGTCATGGGTGTATAAGATTGGAATCTTTGTCGTTGAACCGATGCTGTTGGAAATATTAATAAGGTTTGATTGCGTCGCATCCATTATGATCGTAAAAACCTGTTCACATATCAGACTTGTAATAAAGCAGATTAGGGCAAAACAATAAATATCAAGATACGTCAACAAAGAGATGACGGCTCAATAAATATTGATAATTGCGGAAAAACCCTAATGGAAATCTTTTTCACAGAAAAGATGTGTATTGATTACACAGCCTCCTGCTCTGATACCACTTGATGAGATTAAATTAACCTTTAATCTACAAAGATCGATTAGATCTTGAACAAGTATGTAAATATAAAACTGAATGAACGCAATAATAAGAACAAGTCAAGAATGAATCAAACGTGTCGAATGATTAAACAAAATCCTCAGAAGAGCTCTATTAAGAACATCAACTGTAGAGGATCGGAAGGTTACAAGAACGATTAAAGAAACCTGTTATCGTCTAGATGAATCGCTATTTTTGTTTAGATTTCTTAAACCTTAACCTAATATGCATGCAAGCGTAAACTTATATACAAAACATAAAAGGTTCACGGCTGGATAGGCCCAAACCGGAATACTAAAAGGCTTATGCTCAACGAGCCCAAAAGACGCAATCTTCAAAAATAATCTCTAGCCCAACAGTGAGTATGCTCGAACGGATTATAATTTATCATATATTGTATTTCAAAGGTTGATCATGGTGAGGACATGTCATATGCCGGAGGGCGTCGGGGCTAGTGATGAGGAGATCCGTCAGATCATTCACGAGGAGGTGGCTGCGGTCATCAGGGAAGAGATACCAGAGATGTTCGGGTCTATTAAGACTGCGCTGATTAAGACTTTCGACGAGCGTTATGCTGCTCTTTCTGAGGCTGTTGTTGCGTTGGCCACCGCAGCTGTTGCTGTTGCGAGGCCGCAGGGTGGTGATGCGTTGCTGTTCTGGGAGTTCAGCAACACGAAACCACAAGAGTTTGATGGGACCCAGGACCCGGTGGCGGCTATGAGATGGATTTCTGACATAGAGGGGTGTTTCTTCACTTGCTCATCTCCTAAGCATTTGAGAGTACAGTTCGCGCTAAACCAGCTTCGCTTGGGAGCGAAGGACTGGTGGAAGTTTGTGACAGCACACTTTTCGCCTGCTGAGCTTGCGGCAATGACCTGGGAGAGGTTCACAGCCATGTTCCAAGATGAGTACGTTCCCCAGGTGGAGAGGGAGCGTTTGGCCCAGGAGTTTCTGACCCTCAAGCAGGGCACTGAGTCTGTTACGGTGATTACCAGGATGTTCCACGAGAGGGAGATGTTCTACCCTAAGCACGTGTCCACTGAGCAGGCACGTATGAGCCGGTATTTGAGTATCTTGAGGCGAGACATTCGGGATTTCGTGGCAAACTCCTGATACCGGACATTTGCTGAGCTTCAGGCAAATGCCCGGAAGAGGGAGATCGAGCTGGAGACTCAAGCTAGAGAAGAGGTTGAGTCTCAAGGGAGGGATCGGTGACCGGCACAATTCCAGCCGGCAGCCAAGCGGGCCAAGCCCGTTGATCCCAAATCAGGGATCCAGAAGGGCCGCACTTGTGGAAAGTGCGGCAAGGGTCATGATGGAGTATGTAGAGCTGGATCTTGCTACAAATGTGGCAAGGAGGGGCATATGGCCAAGGACTGCCCCAAGGGGTTTGCAGTGTGTTTTCACTGCAACTAGACCGGGCACCGGAAGGCGGAATGTCCACAATTGCGGGGATCAGCTCAGGGAGCACCTCAGGGATCTGCCCCTGCCGCCATCAGAGCTACCAAGAGTCGGCCAGTGAAGGCTGAGGCGCTGAGGGCACGTGGGAGAGCCTTTCAGTTGACCGCGGAGGAGGTCCGTGCAGCGCCCAATGTCATGGTTGGTATGTATTCTTTCGTGTGTTTATTGTAATATTGAGATATTATGCTTATATTATTTTATGCGTAGGTACTTTTCTTGTGAATTCTGTACCTGCCTTGGTATTATTTGACTCGGGTGCGAGTCGGTCTTTTGTATCTTTGGCTTTTAGTCAGCACATCAGTGTTAGTCGCGAGGCGCTGAGTCGGCCTCTGAGAGTTTCCGTAGCTGACGAGAAGGTGATATATGCCACGGAGGTGATCCGTGGGTGCGTACTCGAGATTTTCGGTGTTGATTTCCCGATTGATTTGGTTCCTATTGCCATGGGGGATGTCTATGTCATTATAGGCATGGACTGGTTGAGCAGGTTCGGTGTGTTTATCGACTGCGAGCGACAGCTAGTGACCATACGAGACCCTAGTAGGGGAGTTCTTACAGTGTACGGCGAGGGTACCCGTTCTGGATCAGCATTTTGTTCGGCCGCTAGGGTGAGGCAGTGTCTACAGCAGGGCTGTAAGGGTTTTGTGGCGTACGTGTCGGATACGCGGGTTGATTCCAAGAGGCCGAGGTCGGTGGAGGATGTTCCTATAGTGCGTGAGTTCCCAGATGTCTCTCCAGAGGAGTTGTCGGGTGTGCCTCCCGTGAGGCAAGTAGAGTTTGGTATTGACTTGGTCCCGGGGGCCGCGCCTATCGCTAAGGTGCCTTATCGTCTTGCACCTCCAGAAATGCAAGAGTTATCCTCGCAGCTTCAGGAGCTGCTGGGGAAAGGGTTTATTCGGCTGAGCAGCTCGCTGTGGGGAGCGCATATTCTGTTTGTCAAGAAGAAGGATGGTTCACACCAGATGTGCATTGATTACCCGGAGTTGAACAAGCTGACGGTCAAGAACCGTTACCCGTTACCGAGGATCGACGATTTGTTCGACCAGTTGCAGGAAGCATCTTGGTTCTCGAAGATCGATTTGAGGTCTGGATACCATCAGGTGAGGGTGCGAGATGAGGACGTCCAGAAGACAGTGTTTAGGACGCGTTATGGGCATTATGAGTTTGTGGTGATGCCTTTCGGACTCACCAATGCCCCGACAATGTTCATGGATCTCATGAACCGGGTGTGCAGGCCGATGTTGGATCGGTCGGTGATTGTAGTCGTTGATGACATTTTGGTATATTCGAGATCTAGAGAGCAGCATGAGGAGCATTTTGAGGGAGATCCTCGGAGTTCTGAGATCGGAGAGGCTTTATGCCAAATTCTCCAAGTGTGATTTCTAGTTGCGAGAGGTCCAGTTCCTAGGACATCTTGTTAACCAGGAAGGGATATTGGTGGATCCGGCCAAAGTTGACGCGGTGATGAGTTGGGAGGTGCCGAGGTCAGGAGGTGCCGAGGTCACCCTCCGAGATCAGGAGTTTTCTAGGGTTGGTCGGTTATTATTGAAGATTTATCAGGGATTTCTCTAAGATCGCAGTGCCACTCACTAGGATGACCCGGAAGGGTGTCGCTTTTTCATGGGGCCCCGAGCAGCAGGCCTCCTTTGAGACACTTCGCCAAAGGTTATGCGAGGCCCCGGTGTTAGCCTTCCCGGAGGGAATGGAGGACTTTGATGTATACTGTGATGCATCGATCTTGGGATTGGGAGCGGTGTTGATGCAGAGAGGGTATGTGATTGCATATGCATCGAGGTAGTTGAAGCCTCATGAGACGAGGTATCCCACCCATGACCTAGAGTTGGGGGCAGTGGTGTTCGCCCTTAAGATTTGGCGCCACTATTTGTATGGGGTTCGGTGTACGATATACACGGACCATAAGAGTCTGAAGTATTTAATGGATCAGCCCAACCTAAATATGCGGCAAAGGAGGTGGTTGGATATGGTTAAGGATTACGATTGTGAGATCATGTACCATCCGGGCAAGGCTAATGTGGTAGCCGACGCCCTGAGTCGCAGGGTGGAGAGCGCCCCGTTGTGAGATGTATGTTTGCGATTGACCGTGATGACTCCGGTGTTGGACACCATTCGAGAAGCACAGGCTGAGGCAGTGAGGTCGGAAAACCAGAAGAGAGAGTGAGTTGTTGGGTTGGTATCGGAGTTCGTTACCGATGGTCGGGGGCTTATGACTTTTCAGGGGCGTATGTGGGTACCGTTTGTGGGAGGAACGCGTACCATTTTGATGGAAGAGGCTCATCGGTCGAAATTCTCAATCCATCCTGGGGCCACTAAGATGTATTTGGATTTGAGGAGGGAGTATTGGTGGCCCTGTATGAAGAGGGATGTTACATGGGTTGTTGAGAGGTGCTTAACCTGCCGTAGGGTTAAGGCCGAACACTAGAGACCGCATGGTAAGTTGCAGCCATCGGAGGTTCCGGAATGGAAGTAGGAACAGATCATCATGGATTTCATCACCAAATTGCCAAGGACTGCCCGGGGAGTTGATGCAATTTGGGTGATCGTGGACAGGTTGACGAAGAGTGCTAACTTCCTTGCTATCAGCGAGAGTTCTTCCGCAGAGAAGTTAGCAGAGATGTATGTGAGGGAAGTGCTATCTCGGCATGGGGTGCTGATCTCGATTGTCTCAGACCGGGATGTACGTTTCACTTCCAGATTTAGGAAGAAGTTTCATGAGGAGCTGGGTACTAGGCTGCATTTTAGTACCGCATATCACCCCCAGACAGACGGACAGAGTGAGCGGACGATTCAGACGCTCGAGGACATGCTCCGAGCATGTGTATTGGATTTCGGGGGAAGTCGGGATTCGTATTTGCCCTTGGCCGAGTTTTCTTACAACAACAGCCATCATTCGAGCATCGGTATACCACCCTTTGAGCTGTTGTATGGGAGGAGGTGTCGGACCCCCATTTGCTGGGGAGAAGTCGGACAGCGCGTTATGGGAAACACTGAGATCGTATTTCAGACGACAGAGCAGATCCAGCAGGTCAGGCAGAGGTTACTGACTGCTCAGAGTCGACAGAAGAGCTATGCGGATAGACGCCGGTCCGAACTTGAGTTCCAGGTCGGCGACTTTGTGCTCCTGAAGGTCTCTCCTTGGAAAGGAGTGATTCGATTCAGGAAGTGGGGCAAGTTGGGGCCTCAATATATAGGACCATTTCAGGTAGTCGCGAGGGTAGGCAGGGTAGCCTATCGTTTGGATTTTGCCAGCAGAGTTGGGGCAGATTCACGACACTTTCCATGTGTCGCAATTGCGGAAGTGTATAGCCGATGAGTCGGCAGTGGGTCCATTAGAGGATATTCAGGTGGATGCGAGCCTGAATTATGATGAGAGACCAGTGGCAATCAGAGATCGGAAAATCAAAGTTCTGAGGAACAAGGAGGTACCTTTCGTTTTGGTTCAGTGGCAGCATCGGAAGGGGTCCGAGATGACCTAGGAACCAGAATGTGAGATTCGCGAGCAGCATCCAGAGTTATTTACAGAGCAAGACTTCGAGGGCGAAGTCTAGTTCTAGTGGGGGAGAATTGTAACAGCTCGGAATTTCCAGGTATTTATTATTGGTGTATTTTTGGAAAATTGTGAGTGGACTCGGCGAGTTGGAGCTCAAACTCGTCGAGTAGGATCGCGATTCTTGACACGGGTTCGCGTCTGGACTCGGCGAGTCCACGCTGTGTAATGAAACCCTAATTCCCAGGGTTTGAGACCTATTTAAAGGGGTATGGCCATTATTTTGTGACAACCCAAATTTATTTCCGTTGCATAACCCCGTTTTCTCTAACGGAGTTCGTCGTTATATATAAATTCTCGTAATATTTGGAGTTGTCAATAAATAAATATCTATTTATTTATATTTCTTGATATTATCATAAGTAATTATAACTTGTAAGTGTTAACCCCGTTTAACTAAATAAAGTTATATTACTTTTCAACCCCTTCACCCAGGTAAAAAGTTTTGATCCCGTTAAACTTTAGCATCGGGTAGTCGTGTACCAGGTGCAATACCCGAGGCATATTTAAGAAAATTTTATGCCACTTGAACACTCTTTATCACCCTCTCACTCTCTCTCACTACTTTCTCTCTCTAGACTCGATCCCGACCCCGAAAACCGTGAATTCCGGCCTCCTAATGTAAGAGGTTCTTCCCTATCATGTTCTAAATGTATTCCATTGCATTTAGAGCCCAAAAATCATAAGATTAGTGGAATATATGGAGTTTACGGCCTAGGAAGCCCCTTAGGCCGTAAACACCCCAAAACTTGGCCAATGTCCCGTTTTTACTTCCTATAAGCTTGTAAACTAATTAAGGGATATACCTAGATGAGTTTGGACATGAAAACTTAAGATTTTAGAGCCTAAAAGGGATTTTACGGCAAGCCTATGCTTAGGCCATAAACACCCAAAATCCTTGGTAAAAAGTCCCAAAAACTCATCTAAGGCCTTCTAGAATTTAGTTATGAATTAAGGGGATGCTTAGGGCCATTTAACAATTCATTTTGAAGGACAAAATGGATTTTACGGCCGAAGCACAAGCTAGGACCGTAAACTACTTAAAACATAACCAAATGAAGGTTTTAAACCCCCAAATTGGCCCTAGACATTCACTGGAATTATGGAGGATTGAATTAAGGACTTAAACATCCATTTTGGAGGAGAACAAGAGTTTACGGCCAAGCCTAGGGGCTTACAGCCATAAACTCCCAAGGAGTGGCCTTTGGGCCGTAAACTCCAAGGGAGTAAACTCTTGGACTCCCCCGTAAACCCCTCTTGGCCTTGTACCATTCCCGAGAAACCCCTTGTAAGCCCTAAGACCCCGAATCAATGATAGAATACTTAAACATGTTAATGAAAAGCATAAAATGATTAATTTCTTATAAAATACATATTTCATATGATGTTAGGGTCTTGAAAGGTGTACAAGTCCTTATTTGACACCAAACGCTCAACCGACACTTTCACCCGATTTACCCGATTTACCTGATTTCCCCGATTTACTCGATTTCAAGTGAGTTCATACCCCTTTAATGAACCTTTCAAATGTTTTTATATGTTTTAGGGGGGATACAAGTCAATTATACATGTTTATGGAAATTAATCACATGTGATTCACTATCCGTAGTTCAAATCACATGTGATTTACCACTACGCCTTATAAAAGGATTTTACGTTTTCAAAACTATTTTGAATAAATAAAAAACTTTTTAAATGTTCCCTTTGGACTAGATTTTTCTTAAATAAATTTTCTTATAAAATGTAACCACACTAATATATTTATATAAGTAAGACTTGAAGGACTTAGGACCGATAGCTCGCCTTATTCCCTGTTCTTGTTTGATTGTGGGCTTAGGGTAGTTGTTATCCGTCCGACTATCATTGATTTCTTAGTTATATATCATGTATGTTAGTGTTGGATACGAGCATTTTCATTTCATCCGATGCTTAAACCACTAAATTGGTGAGAACTACACGCACTAAGTTAACTATAATAGGTATACTTAAGGCCATTACTACTCGCTATAACTAGTACTCTACACACTATAATACACACTATTACGAGACGATACACCAATAAGAGAACACACTACGAGCTATACAAAAGACTAATACACTATAATACAAGAAAAGGCACTAAACAGAAGATAACACACTAACTCACTACGAGATACTCTATTCGCTACATACTATGCCTAGAGTTTTTCCGATTGGAAGACGACACTACATGTATAGATCTATACGGGGCAGACACTATTACATCCCGACTGTTAACTTCAGTCTGATCCGTGCAGGCCCAGGGATGCCACTACTTCACTACACTGTGTATGATCGGGAAGGTCATGGGGTTCTCTATTGCTCACACTATCGGTAACATACAAGGAATACACTACATCCACACTAAAATACTAAACTAAAGGCTAATTTAACATCCCGAAGTAAATAAGTATCTATCACTAAAGGGAATTTGCACCTCTATTACTACTACATGCATATCCTATCATGTTACATTACTTATTGGAGATTCCATAATATACTTTTACAATAAACGGTTTTCAAAGATGAAGATTTCTTTTTTCTTAAAGGTTTTCACTTACAATGTATTTTCTGGAATATATAGGATTTTCTGGGGTTTTCTACTACTTATGAATGTAAATTGCAGCTTTTCATACTATCGGTTCTAATGCATGTTATACAAAAACTCACACTAAACTCTTATGAACTCACCAGCTTTATGCTGATATTCATTTTCAAAATAACTTGTATCTTCAGGTCAAAGATGGACAGGTACAGGTGCAGCATTTTGGAGAAGGTGGAGCATACAAGATCCATCTCTTATTTTTGTATTACTTTTGGTGTTTGTTGAACATTACAAAACATACTTGTAATTAAACTCACTATGTAAATGAAATGGTTGTATATTTCTTGTTTTTACTATTGTGCAACTGTGATGATACTGTACATGAAGTCTTGTACCCCGAAACGTATTCCGCTGTTATCGGTTTTGGGGTGTGACACATTTGCGGCCACCAACCCCTAGAGAGAAACCCTAAAGAGATTTGAGCATTTTGGGAGAGAAAAGAGGCCATTATTGACCTTTGGAGCTTGGTTTGGCAAGGCAAAGGAGATTCTAGCTAAGAAGAGGCAAGGGAAGTGGACATTTTGCGATTTTGGAGCTCAGAGCATCATCTTGGAGGTATATCCTGGCTTCCTTTTTCGTTTTTATGATGAACATGGGGGTTTAGGGTTTCTTGACCCCTTTGTTGGCTAGATTTGATGTCCATTTCGTCCCTAATCATGATAAGGCTTGAGATGAGATCCATAGAGGTCCAGAAGAGCTGTATTCCTTAAGCTTTATGAGTGTTCATGAGAGTATTGGCCTAGAGTTATGAGATATGGGGCTAAAACATCATTTATGAGCAAATAGTTGTTGTTTGAGCCCCAAGGTTTGGACTTTACGTGATTATCATGCTTGGAGAGGCCAGATCTATGAATGTGTGGAACAGATCTGACCTCAAGAGTGTGTTTGAGTCGTTGCATGGCATGGACTTGCCGAGTCCGAAGAATAGACTCGGCGAGTAGCATGAAGATTGCTTAGCACCACTCAGCGAGTGGTCTTGCCAAGTTGAGGGATTGACTCAGTGAGTCAGGGAGAGTCAGAGTGGGTTGACGGGTGGACTGAGTCAAGCTGGGACTCGCCGAGTTGTTCTTGAGACTCGGCGAGTTAAGTCGTGGAGGCCCCACAACTCATGACAGGTGGAACTCGTCGAGCTAGGAGAATACTCGTCGTGTCAAGAGAGGATCCAGAGAAATCAGTGTATGCGCATAGACTCACCGAGTCGCTATAGTGCACTCGCCGAGTCTGGTAAAAGTTGACCGTTGATCATTGACCAGTTTTGACCTATGTGGACTTGTTAAGGGATAGTCAACCTTAGTTGTGAAGTGTTATTTAGAGATGTATTGTATTATAGGAGGACTATAGATCGGGAGATCGAGCACGAGTGATTTCAGGGACTTGCAAGTTACCGAGATACGCGAGGTGAGTCTTCTCACTATACTTTACCTTGAGTAGGTAAATAGAGTTATGTTCTACAATGCTTGTATGCTATATATATGTTATGTGTTGCGCTGCATTATTCTTTGTGATTTATGTTGTGCATGTTTACAGAGTTAGAACCTGAGGGTTCACAGAGTTTGGGTGCACGGACCCACAGAGTTATAGCCTCGAGTGGCTAATATGCATTGTATGTGGTATTTTTGGGAACTCACTAAGCTTTGTGCTTACAGTGTTTTGTGTTATTTGTTTCAGGTACTAGTGACGACCATGGGAAGGCGCCGGCTTGATCAGTACACACGCATGGGATTTATGATTTTGAGATCTTGGGATTTTTGTATTACTTGGATTGAATTTCAAAAACGGTTGTTTTATGAATATTAAGTGAATTATGGTTTATAAAATTTAAAAAATTTGTTTTGAAATTTACAGTGTTACAAACAGGGGGATGATGTGACAACCCGAAAGTTTGACTATGTAAGGTTGGTCAATTTTATCAATTTTAAATTCAATTTCGTCACTTTTTAACGCCATTTAAGGGTTTGTTTAAGTATTCTAATCTTAAGTACAACCAGAAATGAGATCGGGAATGAGTCAACACATCATTCAGAGTCAAAACAGGGCCATACACCCTCTTGAGAGGTGTGTACGGCCGCACACACAGGTGTGCGGCCACACACTCATGCCCTAACTCCACACTCTCGTCTATATATAGAGGGTGACCCCTTCACTCGTTCCTTTCCTTTGGCTGCACTCCACACTCTCTAAAATTCTCATCCAAGAACACTCCAAAGGCCTAAAAAACGTGAAGAACTCCATCATTTAGCTTGTTGTACTGGTAAGACACCTTTATTTAACCCTGGAACTCTTCATGTTCTTCATCACTTGAAGGTGTACGGCCGCACACCCACTCTGTATGGCCACATACTCCTGTGTACGGCCACACACCCACTCTGTACGGCCGCACACTCTTGTGTGTAGCCGCACACACGTCCTAACCACACACTCTGGCCGCACACCCACTCTGTACGGCGCACACCCATCTTTATGGCCTTACACCTTCTTTAATGCTCATATTTGGCCTTAAACTTGCAAAAATCACTAAGTGTGGGACCTAGGACACTTAGTACAAGCATTTCCAAGTCCTTAGGGTGGTTTTCCACCATGTCTAGCCATGAAATACCCTAATGTAATACGTATATGTGTTACCATATGTTAATAGGGTCCGCTTGCGTACGAAACATCTGTTGACACTTAGCACTCATATTGATGGTACACTCGAATCCTACGATAAACTATGAGTTCATACCCCTATGCTTTTTCCGAGTTTTTCATGTTTTCAGGGTGAATACAAGCCACACATAAAGTTTTTCACAACTTAAAAACTGATGCAATGACAATGGTTTTCTATCAAACATTTAGATACTTTATCCCTTTTGTAACATGCGGAGCATAAGGGACGTTTTCTAATCATAATTGCATAGTTTTCAAAACAATACATGAACGTAACAAACCATTCAAACTGTAATCGGTATAGTTTGGGATTTCATTACCAGTCTTGCAGATTCAAAGTTCATGCAAAGTCAACCATATAAACTACGTTAGATTTAGTTTATCCATTACTACGAATACAAAACTATAGTATCTTGCTAAATAATTATTTTTGTATAATTATTTATACTCTACACCGTTACAAATGATTTCGAACTCGAGAACAACCGAACAACACTTAAACTAGTTAATAATTTGTGAGACTTATCTTTGTTATGCCCCTCAGGGTACCAATAAATCCTCACTGTTAAGTATAAACAGAGTTTCCTGGAGGGAGTGCGTGAAATTTGTGAATAGATCTATTTAGAACCGAAAATCCCACACCTGAACTGTTAGCTACAGGTAGGCGGGCACGCCTGGGGTGACAAATTTTGTAAACGTACGACGCCTGAAGAAACGTCAAGGAGGTCACTGGTCATATTAGTTTGGTTATACGACTCACAATAAGTATAAACTAACTTTTGTTTACGAGATTTCTTTCTTCTATAGTTTTATTTCAATTAATAAAACTACCTATCTACCTACTGGAGGGTTTTCGAGGGACACACTCATTGGTTTTATTTCAAGAAATAAAACTGCTATACATATTGGTGGTAACCAGGGTTTTCTAACATATCATATACTACATACTGGTGGTAACTAGGGTTTTCAAACAGATCATACACTACATAATCGTGGTATCCAGGGTTTTCAAACGAAATATACTTTCATACAGTATTCAACAAACATGTTAGAAAATATTGAATTTTCTTGGGAAGCATGCTTACGTATTTCAGAACTTGATAAAAACGGTTTTCGATACAAACGACATTTTACTCATAATGGAAAGAAACCATTTATACAAACCCAGTGACTAGTTTTCAATACAAAAACATGCTTATGAACTCACCAGCTTTATGCTGATACGTTTTCAAAACCGCTTGTATTCTCAGGGCAACGATAGACAGGTACCTCAACAACATTTTGGAGAAGACGGATCATTTTTGGAGTCTCGTCTTTATCTTTTGCTATATACTGTTATGTACAAACTATGTTCTCAAAACAGATGTAAAAATTCATATTGTAATGTAATGGTTGTGTTTACTTTGATTATTATTATATGATTGTTATGATACTGCGTATGACGTCGTCGTCGCCGAATGTTTCCGCCATTGTTTTTCTAACGGTTCGGGGGTGTGACACCTAGCTTTGCCTCTAAGCTACCTCACATATATCAAGAGCCTTAGGCTTAGCAAATTCAGCACTCCTAACCCTAGAAGAGTTATGGTAGAAAATCTCCTCCTCCATCACTATAATCCGTAGGTGCGAGTCTTGGGTGTGAACCATAAGAGGCACGATGCTTGTGGTGCTAGCTACCAAAGTTTTGAAGAATAAGTATTCAAGGTTGTTTACAATAACAATCTAAAGTTTAGTTTTCTTGTCTTATGAATTAGTTTATGCATAGGAAAGTTTTTGTATGCTAGTGTTCATTGTATATTGCTAATATATGAAAGACATAGATCAAACTAGGTTGCGTGTGCCCTAATCAATTAATTTGTTTTGATTATTTTTCTGTTTAAGGCATTGTAGTTGTAACCTACATTCCCCATCATGATACTCAAAGGATGGATATAAGACTAGTTCAATCATAGCAGGTGGCTAAGTGGGCAAAGCCCCTGGTTCGAGAGCACAGGGTCAGAGGAACCAAACTTATAGTTAGTGCGACAAGGGTCATGAAGGTCCCTATCGATCGGGATCGGTATTCTACTTATATGGCAAGGACGGGCACTTTGTGAAGGAGTGCCTAAAGGGTTTACGAGTTTGTTTCAGTTGTAACCAGGCAAGCCATGTGAAGGTCAAATGTCCACTTCTTGCAGTAGAGCCAGTTCAGAATCCTGCTCATGCGACCCTACGCATCACTGATGGGTGTCAGGGGAAGGTCGCCAGGGGTCAAGTTTTTCAGTTGACCGTGGAGGAGGCCAGAACAGCACCCGGTGTCATTGCTAGTATGTATCTGTTTTATTTTCCTAATGAATTATTTTAATGTATATGCTTATATTGTAATTATGTTAGGTAATTTTCTTGTGAATTTTGTACCTGCATTGGTGTTATTTGACTCAGATGCGAGTCGTCTTTTATGTCTACATCTTTCTGTAGAGATTTTATTATTTTAATATTCATATGAGAATTTACAGTTATACCGCACATAAAAAATTCATAGCAGATTAATAACATAAAAATAATGTACTCACATTCTTATTTTATATAGTGTTTTTATTTTAACTTATATGAATATATGTATTCATATATGATAATATGAATACACTTATTCATATATATATATATATATATATATATATATATATATATATATATATATATATATATATATATATATATATATATATATATATATATATATATATATATATATATATATATATGAGGGTTCAATTGAAAAAAAAAAAGGTTGAGAATGGGGGAATCATTCTCAGCCACTCATTTATTTTTGCAGCAAAAGCCTCTGTCGTACTAGCGGAAATGGGAAAGTAATAGACATGTGTTTTCCAACAAAACATGTTTCCTTAAACTATTCTAACCATTACCTTAATAAATACAAAAACATAGTTTTTTGTTTTTTTTGTTTTTTTAATTTTTAAGAAACTATTTTTATCGAAAAATGATTTTAAATATACCAAAATTCATGATTTTTTATTCTCTATAAATAAACATCAATATTGATATAGTTTTGAGATAAAATAAAAAATTTTATTTTTTTTATATTTTTAGTTTTCGTTATTCATAAATGAATAAAATTGAATTAGGTTTTTACTACAGTACATTCGTTATTATTCATTATTCACTTATGAATAAAAACTATGATTATTTTTTTACGATTTAAGTATCATTCATATATGAATATAAAATACAATAAACATAGTATATTCATATTTAAATATTAGACGATGCATGCACTTGTGAAGATTATATAGTTTATTCATTTGTGAATATTATATGATATATTTACTTATAAATATTAGATCATATTTTCATATCTGAATATTACGTAGTATTACATGGTATATCACATGTGAATATTACATAGTATATTCACTTGTAAATATTAGATGATATATATTTACTTATGAATATTACACAGTATATTCACATATGAATATTACAAGGTATTTTTATATTAATAGTTTATTCACTTGTGAATATTATATAATATATTAACTTATGAATATTAGATAATATTTCCATATCTGAATATTATATAGTATTGCATGGTATATCACATGTGAATATTAAATAGTATCTTCACTTGTGAATATTAGATGATATATTCACATATGAATATTACACAATATATTCACATATGAATATTACAAGTTAATTTCACAAATATATATAATTTTTATATATTATTCACATATGAATAACATACAGACTTACATATTTATTTTTTTGTTTTAATAATCATATACTGATTTAGGTGAGAAAACATATTTATATATGAATATAACGTGGTAATTTAGTTTATGCATTTCATCAAACAGTTGGAATGCATACAATTTAACCTTTTTAAAAATGTTAAAAACATGATCCTTTGACTATTTAAATCTTACAAAATAGTAGATTAATAGAGAATTATATGAAAATTTTCAAAAAAAAAACGATTTGATTTTTTTTTCTAACTTCAATTTTGAAGTTTTATTTGATAATCGATGTTGAATAAATGATATGAAGTGGATTTTCTATTGATTATCGACGATGTTGATCTAATGACGTTGGGAGTATAATTAATCGTAGATGTTGAAGATTTGATCGTATTCAAGCAGAATTGAAGGTTGGATTAAAAGAACCAAAAATCAATTTTTGCTGTTAATTGCTGAATCGTGTTGATAAAAATGTTATTGACGAAAATCGATGATTGATTAGCACTGGATGATGTTGATGATGGTTTAATTGAAGATCTCTGGATGATTGTTGAAGGTTGGAGAAGAAAGTTGGATAATGCACGATGAATGTGTTTGAACTGTAATCTAATTCTTTACAGATACATATTTGAAATTGAAGGTTGTTATCATATTTACAAGTTTGTTACCGTATCTTTTTATGCTTACATTAAATGAGTGGCTGAGAATTATTCCCTCATTCTCAACCTTTTTTATTTTCTCAATTGAACCCACCTATATATATATATATATATATATATATATATATATATATATATATATATATATATATATATATATATATATGAAACACTTAAGTGGCAGATTCGAAATGAATGACACATATTCATTTTCTTATTCTTATTTTTTTTCTCAATTAAGGTCTCTCTCTCTCTCTCTCTCTCTCTCTCTCTCTATATATATATATATATATATATATATATATATATATATATATATATATATATATATATATATATATATATAATGCTTTCATTGACCCAAAACTTTAACTCAACCAGAATTTGTAAGTGATATTTTTAAATATATAGCCACCTCTAGATATCTTCCAACGAACAATTCAAAATTATTTAATATTATATTATTCTTAAATTCTGCGTTGATCATACGGCATTATTCAGGAGACACATTTGAAAGTCGTGGTCATTCGTGTATAAACTATAATCATGATTCATGAATCTCCCTTCGTTATTTTGTTTTTCAACTTGCAAACATTTTTTCAAAATACACCCTTAATGTTTTATAGTATTTACTTTAAACTTTTAAACTTTACTAAATTGATTTTTTGTTATATGATTAAGAAGTTTTATTCCAGTTTATAACTTTCTGGTATTTATTTTCTATCAACCATCCGTATAATATATTAGAAAAACATATTTTTTTTTTTTTGGTTTTTATGTTTTATAACTCTAACTTTTTCCCAAATAATTTTATTTTATTTCATTATATTATTAATTTTAATTTTGAATATATTACTTCTTACTATTTAGTTATATCTATTAAATATTTAATGACATTTTATTTAAAATATACAAATTTTAATAACATATCATATGTTGATCATTGGAGGCCCTTTTATGTCGGATGAAATCGCCAGTTTGGCGTAGCGGGTAGAGACGTTAGTGTCGACGTAGAAACGGTACCGTCGACCTATGGATTCTGAGAAATAGGTATCGATGATATGCTCAAATTATACCTTTTCATGAAACTCATGAGATATTGAAAAGTCATCTAAAATAGAAGACTTTGATTGGTCTTCAAGTTTATAGTTTCTAACAGATCACTGAGGAAAGATGTTATAAATTTCATTTACCGAATGAAATTCAGCATTACAAATTGTAAATTTTAGCAAAATGTTAGTTTATTTGTTAGTTTAAAATAAGGAGGTTAGCGGGAAGGATCAATAGCAGATAACTGAGAAACACATTTTGTGTTACCATTATAATCAATGGAGCAATGAGTATCAGTTAAAGATTAATTTATAACATAATAATCTAGCAATTCTATTCTTAAAGTCTTTTCTAAGCAATTAGCGTTATAGAAGGTTTGTTTACACTCAACACCTTTTATTAAGGAAACAACATTTTCTATATCACCTCCAAGAATATTTCTCACATTGATTTGCAATCTTAGCATTAATAATTCTTGTGACATTATACTGATAAGAAGCTTGATTTTTTTAAAATAAGTTAAATGCATTTAGCATGATCAAGAAGTTTTTCTTTTTCATAATGGAAAAAAATGTTGGTCAACGAGATACAAGTGTTTTCCCTTTTTTAAAACAGAAAGAGATTTTTCCAAAAAGGAGAGTTTTTCTTTAATACTGTTTAACCCAAAACTAAGAGAAGATCTTTCTTTGTTTGAAACAGATAAATCGAACCACAAGTGATCAGTTGTGTCATATTTTTCGATGTTATCGACAGACGAGTAGTTAACGAGATTTTTTTACCTTGTATGTTGTGGTAGCATCCTACTCTCACAACTTGAGAAGGATCAACGTCAAGATAGCTAACACTCCCATTTGATGTGTCAGCGTGAGTTCAATGATCTAGGCCATGAGACACTTACCTTTTCAGACTTCGTCATCCAAGAGGTTTTCCTTTTCAAGAGCAGATGATAGTGTGATCATCATCTCTTGAACAATTGGGCAGTTTAGAACCAAGGAATAGACATAATAAGGGAGTGAGTTTCCAATAGAACCTCTTTCCATTACATCGAGACCCAACACCCTTTTCTCTATCTTGTTGTATCCTGACACATAATTCCTTTTTAGCTTACTATTAGATGCACCATGTCACATCCCCGAACCAGACGGCAGAAACGTCCGAGGGCTTGCGTGACTTTAATTGAATATCATCATAATGAATATACATGAATCATAACATAAACGTCACCATGCATCAATATATTACAACTGGGATTGTTCACATCAAGTACACTGTTTTAACATTACACATTCATGACATAAATTTTTTGAGTGCTTTTAATAACATAACATCCTAACATTACTTCATATTACTCTTCTGCTTACCTGTTACCTGAGAATACAAGTTATTTTGGAAAAACGTCAACATATGAAATGTTGGTGAGTTCATAAGCAATGTTGTGATAAAATGATTTGTGTAGTTTGTAAAACCCAGAAAATCCAATATTTTTTGAAAAGACTTTTGTTTATCAAAGTGTGAAGATCCATAAGTTGATGCATGAATGATTTCAAAAACATATATATGAAGGGTATTTTGTATTATAGTTATAAAATTTCGAGCGAGTAGTATTGAATTCCCCGGAAAACTCGATGTTTTCCGATGTTGAAATGTATTCGTTATTACTGATTTTTGTATTGTCTTAACGAATGAATATTGATTAATCCACATTGTATATCGTCCTAATTTTGTCTACTTTGATTTCTCGTAAGCCTTAGCGAACGAAGAGAAGGGGAGCATTATGTCCCACTACTATCGTAAGTACCTTAGGCTGTCGTGGATGCGAAAGAAACGAGGGTCTAACACGCATTTGATTACTGTGACCTTACTAGCTTTTCTAATGGGCCTCTAGGGACCAATAGCATATGAAAACCGAAAATAGAGGGGTATGAAGCTCACCTTGAGTTGTGGTTTCGGTTTTGAAGACAGGAGTGAAGAAAATTTCGATCCTAGTAAGCTTTCTTGGATGATCTCGAATTTAGAGGCTTCTAAGATGCAAGATCACAGGATTGCATGGATTTAGAAGAGATTTTTGATGAAATGAAGTAGTTAGATCATGGATTAAACATCAACTTACCTTAGATTTGTGATATTGAGAAGAGATTTCCTTGTAGCCCTTGTGATTCTCGAAATTTTTGAGGGAGAGTGTAAGGATGTTCTATTGAGAGTTTAAGAGAATGGAGATGAATTTTGTGAGTGTGTGTGTGTTGTGTTCGGCTGAGAGAAGAAGGGAGAGGGGAAGAGAGAAAGTTGATGAGATGTTTGCTTGGAAGCATATGATTTGCATGGAAACCCACCAATTATTAGTGAGGTGGCAATGAGAAAGTTAACTCCTCTTTCTGTTGTGGGTTTGGGCCGAGAATGGAGAGGGGAAGAGAGAAGATTTGGGATTTTTTCCCTTAAACCCATATTATAGTTAAGTTAGATGATGCTTGGCCCAAATAAATCAAAGTATAATTTTTATGACCTATTAGGGCTAAATTAAATTGGTTGTGACCCATCAAGACCCAAAATATTATGTTTCATGTATATGGGTCCAATTAGGACCCATTAGAGAGTTCTAGGTTCAAGATGGATAAATTGGAAGCTTATTAGTCCATCAGGCCCATACGGAAATCCTAGTCCAAAATGGACTTAAACCGGGATTTCAAAGGTTTCCAATTCTTTGTTGACCATTTGTAGTGCTAGAATGAAGTATTTGATGAAGTTTTGTTCTATATAGAATAAGTATCATGCATGCTTTCATGTTACTGATTCATAGTTGTTATAGGTGTCGTAGTTAGAAGGCACCAGAATTCCTAGTTGCGACACACCATAATTAGATGATTGATGCATAACGATGATGTGTCCTTTGTTGATAATGTTAGGCATCTCAAAGTCCATGAGCTTGAGAACATCAATGGCATTTAACTTCTATGTAGTGATGTTGAGTTCATCAAATAGAAGAATCTTGTTGCAAGAAATCAATTTCGGATTATAGGAGGTCGATATAATTCATTGAAACATGCTCTAATAACAATTGAAGGTTTGTATTGAAAGGACAGACTTCAAGTATGATAAATAAAAATAAACTAAACTAAGAAAATTAAGAACAGAGAAAGTAAAGAACACGAGGAATTCACCAAATTGTCTTTCACCAAGAAAACAGGCTGTCACAAAGACGTTCACCTTAGGGTTTCACCCAGATGTTGAATATATACTAATCTATACAATTATATCCATTAATTGAAGGGACAGTATCTAATCTATACTAAGAACCTACCGTCATCATAAAGATATATATCATAACTACTATCTATTATATATATATATATATATATATATATATATATATATATATATATATATATATATATATCATTACCTAATATGCAAATATTACACAAGATAATTATCTACATGCTGATGTAGATAAGGCTTGAGGTGCTTACAATGATGGTTATGTAGATGCTAGCGCTGACCGTAAGCATATAGAGTGTTTGACTCATCAGATCGTAAGGTGTGACCTTACAAAATTGTTGGTTCCTCCATCCTTTGATGATTCTAGTTTGTAACCCTCCATCTTGGCATCTTCTTAGTACAGGTTTAGAACATGTACTAATACCATAAAGAAACTGATGAAATCGAGACTTCGACATTTCATTTAATAATTTGGATTTAAATATAGGAGCCAATCATAATCATAAACAAGCTACTGAACTAGGAGACTAATAACATAGGATAAGGATAATAATATATTAAAGATATAATATGTCACACCCTTGAACTGGAACGACGGAAACGTCCATGGGTGGGTCACTTTATCTTGTAATATCATAACAATTGAAATTATATAAAGAGTGTATTCCTAGAAAATCCTATATTTTCCATTATACGAAAAATTTTGGTCTTAAAACCCTAAGACCAGATTGGTGAAATTGGTTGCAAAATAGAAGACACGTAGTGTTTGTACTTTATAAAGTGAATGGAGTGTATGTTTTGTGTAAAATTTAAAAGAATATTGTTATTCTCTATGTGAGTCGTTACAACCATACTAATGTGACTAGAGCACCTGTGTTGAGGTTCCTTAGGCATTGGTTTCTAAAGATAGTTGTCACCCTGCCTAGCTGTAGCGAACAGCTTAGGTGTGGGGTGTCCAACCCGTATAGATATATATACACTATCCCGCTCTCCTTCCAGGAGACTCTAGTTATAAATACAAGACATATGATGTAGACTAGGTAGGTACGATTGAAGGAGTATCTCATAAGAGCCTTAACAGAGTTTACGCAATTATTGAATTCAATTATTTAAGGTTATAAATAATGTTACTAGTGTATATTTACGACTGCCGTTTATGACAGATGACTTTCGTGTCATGAAATAAGTTTAGTTCACCAATTTGCTAGATTTATTTATAAATATTTAAAGTTGGAACAAATATAAAATAACCCATTTTTACCATAAATGTCAAAAATAGTCCATTTTTACCATAAGTGTCAAAAATAGCCCATTTTTACAATAAGTGTCAAAAAAAGCCCATTTTTACCATAAGTGTAAAACAAATAGCCCATTTTTAGCATAAGTGCCAAATATAGCCCATTTTTACCATAAGTGTCAAAATAGTCCATTTTTACCATTGTTCAAACTTTCATCTCCATATATGTTTTCAAATAGCTTGAGACTTGTAAAAAAAATCTCGAGTTCATGATATCACAACATTTCAACACACATAAAACATACACATACAAGCAAATATTCAAGGATTTAAACAAGATTTTGACTTGTATTCCCCCCTCCCCAAAAGAATTAAAACTCAAAAACATGGGGTATGAAGATCAACTTGGGGCTTTTTCGAATTCTAGAGGGACGAAGATGAAGGATTTTTGAATCCTAGCTTGTTCCTTGAAGAGATTTTGAGGTGTTCCAAAGGCTTAAACATGAAAAGGGAGTTGTATGAGGAAGTATTTTTAGTGTAAATTGGAAAAAAACTATAGAGTTTACCAAAAACATACCAAGTTATGAAGCTTAAAGAAGACTTTCTTGGAAAAACACACACAAAATATCACGGATTTTGAAGACGGAAATGGGAGAGTTTCTTGAGTGTTGATACAAAATTATATAAGAGTGTAAGCTGGAAATGAAAAGTGGAGAGCGGATGGGGGTCAGCCGATAAAAGGGCGGGGGGGGGGGGGGGGGAGGAGTAGTAGGGTTTGACTTTAGCTAGAGTGATGTGAGTCTGCCTAGTTACATGGAGGGTAAATGCATGGTTATTTTCAATGCAATATTGAGGTGGCACATGTATTATCCTCATAGCCTTTTCTCACTTTTTTTTAGTCAAACCCTAACCGGCCCAAGGTTGGCCCCAAAATGTTGCAGGCTTCGAACTTGACTTGGCACAAGGAGTTTTTTGGTCCAACATGAGTTTATGGAATTTAAGAGAGGACTTCTGCCTAATAGGGGCCCAAGTTGGTCCTTTAGGGACCAAAGAAAAATCGTCAGCCTAATGAGATTTTATGAGAGGGCTTTCAGCCCAAAAAGGCCCATTAGAGGGTTTTCGGCCAAAAATATTTCCTAGTAGAGGTATTCGGTCCATTATGCTCTAAAAATAATTGTCTACGGCGTAATAACGGTCTTATGACCCAAAACAATGTTAAATACAAGTTTTCGGCCCATTACGGGCCCAAAAGTAAGTTTTCGGCCTAAAAGGACCAACTTCAAAGGTTATTGGCCCATTAGGGCCCAATAGGAGAGCCTTGCCCCAAATACGGGCTTGGGCCGAGAAAGCTTGGGGTAAGGCCCAAGGTGAAATTTTTTGGCTTATTGGGTCCAGTTTTGGGTTTACACAAAGTGGTTTCGCCTTGAATTACAGTTTTTGGTTGAACAACTTAAATAACATTTAAGTTTGATTTATACTAAACATAGGGTTACAAGGTTACATGGAGAAGTTATCTTGTACAAGGATGCATATCATAACCCTAATTTGCTAGTTGTGACATAATAACCTACTGGGATAAGGATACTGATATTCTTTATATATCACACTTGGTTTATTTTGTGGGCATAATCCTCATCGAAATTAATATACATCTAATATGCAAAATCATATTGCAACACAATGATAAATTTGCCATTAAAGATCTTCGTAAGTTAAACTATTTTCAAGATATTAGGGTTTCCTACATAGAGGATGGTCTTTTTTTTATCACTTAATTCAAGTATGCTCATGATATACTTACTTGTGATAAATTATGAGATTCCAATACCATCACAACTCTTCTTTCCATAATTAATCTTCTTACCACATCAAAATTGCCTTTCTATGATCCAACTACATAACTCTCTCTTGACGGTGGACTTCCATATATCACAATAAATTAACTACATCTATCCTATGTGGTCAACCAAGTGAGAAAATTTCTTCATTCCCCAACTAATGATCATGTTCATATATTCAAGTAAATTTTGTATTGTGTTAGAGTAAATATATATTACATTTTTTGCATCTTGTAGGTTAGGTTTTATTAGCATTTTGCATCATATCTTATGTTATTTTATATACATTAGTTTAAATAATGTGAAACTCATATTTATAGCTAGAATTCATGTAGTACTCATGTTTTATGTCTTTTTCAGATATTTCGAGTGCAGCGGAATTTTGGAAGTAGCTTGGATGCATAACTGGAACCAAAATACCTAATGGAACTAGAAGTTGAGCAAAATTTTCTCATGCTGAAGAGTTCGCATCTGAAACGCATGTTTTCGAGTTTACACAATCGTGTTTTTCTCCATGTGATCATGTTTTTGGTCATGCTTATCTTACGCAACTTTTCCAAGATAAAAGTTAAGTCTCAGGACACAATAGCACAAACATGATTGCGCTTTCCCATGAAAGACAATCATGCTTTTAATTTTTTTCCGATATAGCAACATACTTCATCAAACGGGAATTTGAGACTTCGGACAAAAAACACTATCAAAATGATCATGTTTTTTACTTTTTCGCGTTTTTTTGTTGGTTTTTATAGAAATACCTCATATCTGATCAATTTGACCCTAGATGTTCCCACACGACGAAAACCCCTTTTTAAACGATTTTTGAGGTGATTTCTCACAGTTTTCATCAATTTCAGAAGAGCTAAAGGTTGTCAATCATCTCATACATTTAGTTTAGTAAGATTTAGCTATTTAATGTCTCTTTCTACTATTCTAGATTAGATTTTAGCCATATCTAGTTAAACCCTAAATTTCAGTTTTGCATAGATTAGATTGGAAATCAGTGTCTTCGTATCGTGTATTCGTGTCAGACACGAATTTGTTAAACATGAACACGACACGAATTATAAAACGTGTTTGGGGTATCAAACACGAACACAGCATGTAAAAAATTTGCGTGACATGTGACACGATACGATTAAACACGTTTTTTAGCCGTGTTACACGAAAACACGAAAAAGCACGTATAGGATTATATCAATCTAGTTAATCAGTCAATGGAATCCGTAATTATTTTAATCAACTGGTAATAAGTAACAAGTATCATATTGGTTCCATTTTGGGATTTACCTCTAATATAAACTAAAATTTCATACTTTTACACTTCCGACCTTGTCAGAATTACTTGATATTACTGGGAATTTTCCATAGATCATAATGTTGCTTTTCTTATTTTAATTAAGAGCTTGTATAATTAAATTCGTAAAAAGTTAGGACTATTTGAAGAGCTTGTTTTAGTTAACTAACTAGGTAAAAGAAAATTTACTAGAGCTTCTTAGTAGTTTTCAGTGCCAGCTTAGAGAGAAAACATTTTGAATAATCAAGTTTATATTGATTGCATAATTAGGAAAGTCACATCACAACTGATTCCGTTTTTATTACTGAATTTCATTTAGTTATTTTCCCTGCTATTTTCTTTTTAATTATTAATAATAAAAATCCCTCTTTTACATTTTCTATTTTATGACTAGTGTGTGCCTTATGCAAAGAGGCATTGACCATTAGGCTTTGTTCTTGTGGATTCGACCCTATTTCTGTGTGTTATCATTTAGTGCGTTTGATTAGTGATATTTTATTTAATTAAGACGAGTGCGAAAATGTATTAACCAATTGGCATCATTTTCGGGAAAACAGTATTGTCAATAGTTTGTATGCCATGATCTTTTGTTTAGGTACACCTCTAGTCTTTTGTCTAGAAATTTAGAAAACCATGAGGAATATGAAGAAGTAGAAAAAACATCAAAAGAAACAAAGGGTCTGAGTATGGCTAAACACATTCAACATGTTGGGAGCATATGTCTGAACAATAGAGAATTATTTATGAGTTTGTTTACTACCTTTTTTCAATTGGTTATTCTTGTGTTTTATGTTTATATGTTTTACTTCCCAAATAATTCGATTATTCAAAAGTCCACAGTCGATCATACTTTTAGAAATAAGTAGTGAATTAAGACTATCATGAATTGAATTGTAGATTGTCTAAAGAGTTTTATACATGGCAATGGTATTTCTACAATGTTCATGAGTATTTAGAAATGGAGATTTAAGTATTCTATTTACCCAAACTCATAGAATTACTTTATGGAATTTATCATGAGTAATTTCTGATGATAATATTTATAATCTTAAAACAGAGATATTTGTGTTTTGGTTTACAAGTCAGTTGTACATTGATGATACGTAAACGCATCAATAACTTGATGTTATAAAATGTATTGTTGTCTATGATTTAATGAGTAAATAGAGCAAGAAAATAAGTCAAACTATTCTATCTTTGGTCCCCTTAGCAATTTGGTGTTGACTTATAGTGTTGGGCATGGCCAGGACAAAATGATGTGTTCGATTAGAATTTCTATGTCATTAAAAATCAAAAATCAGGAAACAAAGTATTGGAAAATGAGATTGATTATGTTCCATGTCTCATGTCCGAATAATATCTTGTAGAATGGAGGATTGTATGATCACATATCTTATGAAACGTAAATGACTCGGTCAGAGTTCGAAAACGACTTTTGGAAGCTATAATTTGCTGATCAGTTTAGAAGTTATATTGGCAATTATAGTTACAGAATTCTCTAAGTGGGAGACTATTGGACTAAGTGTCTATGCCCATAAATCTAATTGGTATAAAATTTAATAGTAGCACAGTCCTTTCGGATTACCATCAAACCTAGGAATTAGACAATTGGACAGAATGATTTTTGGAGAGAAAGGTTAATCTATTATTTGATAATAATATATTACTTAGAAATAATAATACTTAATTAATAATTAATCAGAAATTAATAGGAATTAATTTTCGGATTAACAGAATAAATTAAAAGTGTAGGGATTAAAGTGTAATTACTCAATAGTTAAACAAGAGACACTCTAGAATCTTCCTAGAGGCTTGGGCGGTTTTTAAGTGGCTTTTAGGGCTCTAGAATCATCGTTGGAGGATAATTAGGAAGTTAAATAATTACCAATTCAAGATAATATTATTATATTGGTTTTGAGCTTATTTAGGGTTTACAAGTAATATCATATAAGGAACCTAACCCCTAGGAATTTCGGCCACTCATACCTTTAGAGAGCTAAGCCGAAATTCTTCCCTGCACCCTCTTTTCTCTCCATAATCTCATTTTTGCTTGTGTTTGGTGTTAATCATTCGAGATATGATGCTTGTAGTGATTGCTTCTAAAAAATCAACAAAAGGAATTCTAGTTGTTAGCTATCGCACCTAAAATGTATGTATCCCTAAACCTTTTTCTTTAGTAATTTCGAAAATTACCTAGGTTTCTAGGTTTTTTTTCTTTTTATGTTCATAGTTATAGGTTCCATAAAGAAAACATAGATCGTGTTTTAGGTTACATGCATACTTAAGAGTTTTAAGTTTGGTTTGTAATATCTAAAACCTATTAGTTTTTAGTACCAACTTCGATAGTATACATACTTAAGAGTTTTAAGTTTGCTTTATAATGTATAAAACCTATTAGTTTTCAGTACCAACTAAGATAGTATACGTTTTAAACAATCAAGTTTATGTTGATTGCAAAATTAGGAAAGTCGCAGCAGAATTGAATTTGTTTTTATTACTAAATTTCATTTAGTTATTTTCACTGTTATTTAGTTTTTAATTATTAATCAAAAGGCTCCTTTTTACATTTTCTGTTTTATGACTAGTATGTGCCTTACACAAAGTGACATTGACCATTACGTTGTGTCCCTGTAGATTCGATCATGCTTCCTTAATTATGATATCCCTTAGTGCATCTGAGCAGTGATGCTCTATATAACTAAGGCATATGCAACACCGTCTTAACAAGTAACTTCGTCGGTCTTAACAAGTAAGTTTGTCCTATGGTATTCACTATACACATCTCAATACGTCCTCTTTTATTGGCTACTCGGATGTGGATTGGGCTCATTGTATTGAAACTAGACGCTCCATATACAACTATTCTATCTTCCATGGTAGTACTCTTGTGTATTGGAGTGCAAAAAATAAACCTCATCGTTTACAAATTTTGAATAATCAGGTTTATGTTGATTGCAATATTCGGAAAGTCACGGCATAACTTAATTCGTTTTTATTACTGAATTTCATTTAGTTATTTTCACTGCCATTTAGTTTTTAATTATTAATAAAAAATCTCCCTTTTACATTTTTTGTTTTATGACTAGTATGTTGTAACGCCTCGTTTATTTAAATAAATTAATAATTATATGTCCCGGACTAAATTGAGAAGAATTTTAGAAGTTGGGGGTTAAAAGTGTAAGTTTCAGATTAGTTTTGTAAGTATTTATGAAGGAAGGGACTAAAGGGTAATTTATGGGACTTATTTGGAGAAGATTTTTGAGGTCAAGGGGCTAATTAGTAAATTCCGGAGTTGATTTGTAAAGAATATAGAGGATGGAGTTAAAAAGGTAACTTATGGACTTAGATTGAAAGGAATAAGAGAAGGAGTGGTTGGAAATGTAATTATGGGGAAATTTCTAAAAGGTTGGGTATATATGCATTACGATGACTCATTGTGACCTAACCCTAATTGAAAACCAGCCGTCACCCTCTCCATCTTCACTACCGGTAGCCTCCATCACCATGGAACCCTCATCAGCCGCCGGTTGCTACATCGAGTCCGATAGCTCAGTTCATCCGCTACGACAGCCGTGCTGCCTTACTGTGGTCGTTGCTATCATTCCGACGAGAAGAGAAGTCGAGATCGGAGCACCACCGTCCCACTGTTACATTGCCGCCACTCCCTTTCTTCGTGCGTTTTCCGATCTGACGAGTCCGAGTCGACTGCCACCATCCCACCTTTTACGTTGTTCAACGCCGACATGCACAACCTTTCTGCCTTCACTTCTTCGCCACCGGAAGCACCACTAATGCGTCCATTTTCGTGACCATCGAAGTGTCACCTTCGCTTAGTTCTTCTTGTTGGATCAATGTCTAAGTCCATAACTATAATTGGTGAGACTTGACCCGACCCGACATGGTCCATTTGGGTTACATGACATCATGCATTTGGATAGACTATAATGAGAGAAATAACGATTAAGGTTTGTTAATATATTATAAGTTCTAATATATTAATAAGATTATTTAATTAGCATTGATCAAGAATTAATCTAGGATTAATTAAATGATCAAAAGAAGGCTAATTAAATATATGGGTTGATTGTGTAAATCATCCATACTTGTATAGTGGGTTGATGCTTCATGGATTATCAAGTTGGGCTAAAACCCATAAGATGCTCCATGGATGCTCCATGGTGTATTTGAACCCATGAATCCAAGGAAATGGAAAGTTATGACAATTAGGGTTTACCCTAATTGTTACTAACTATATAAGCATCTTATTGTTGACAAAATCGGCCACTATGGATAATAGAAAGGGCTAGCCGATTTCATGAAGTGTGTATGTTCTCTCAGGTCATTCCATGTGTATTTGGTTTTGTGTGAACCATTTGAGGTGTCACACTTGGGGCACTAGGCTCTCAAGCTTCATGAAGACAATCTACATCAAAGAGGTATGTAATTATCACTTGATATATTCATTTGAATCAATGTTATTATGCTACTTAGGATGAATACCTTGGAAAGTTCATATTTGCATGTATAATATAGAAAACATAGATCCAAGGTATTTAGGGTTGGATGTACACTTAGGAGTGTTAGAATGCTCAAAACCCAACAGTGGTATCAGAGTCATGGGTTGTTTTTTTTTCTTATATTGATGCAAGTCTTTTATTTTCAAAGTTGGAAAAAAATTGATGTTTGTCAAATTTTAAGATAATTACTTGTTTTTGTGAAAAACTAATTCTTTGTAAAATTTGAATCATTTTCTATATGAGTTAAATTAGGTCAAATTTAGTAAAAGATAAAATGATATGATCTTATGAAACCTCCATAAGTTCTGGAATCCAAAAGTTTTTTTTATGAATTATTTTGATCTTATGAGTTTATTTAGATTAATAGAAAATTATGTGATAATATGTTTTCAATCCATTTTAATATAAGAGTTGATTCTAAAATGTGTTTTTGTAACTTGCCCTCAAGTTACTTGAAAAGTCACATTTAAGTTTCTTAAAACTCATAAAAATTGTAATGGGTTACAAAATAAAGATTCTTATCCTCATTAAATGGTTTTATGACTCCATAACTTGTCCTCAAGTTATGGAGGTTCAAATGTCTCTTCATTAAATAAAAAAAATGTGTAACCTTAATTAATTCCATAAGTTACAAAATAAAGAAAAGTTACATTCTTTTATTAGTTTAAAGTCCTCCATAACTTGTCCTCAAGTTATGGAACTTAAGAGTCTTTTAATTAAAACTACTTTAAACACATAAGTTATGAAATTAATTAGTTTTGAATAGTTTCAAAACTCGCCCTCAAGTTTTGGAATTTGAAAAGTTTTCATTTATGAATACTTTAATTCCAAGGTAGCCCTTAGAATTTTAAAAGTTCAAATTCAACCCTTATACTTTATAATATTATAAGTTAATAATATTTAAATATATGTATAAAAGTATAGTCAGTCTTACCGTTACTAGGCCTCATTCACAAAGCTGATCTATAAGGGGGGGGTATAAGGTTGCTGCCTATAAAATGGCATTTTAATGGGTGTCCACTCTCACCCATCGCTTCCTTGACTGGTGGAGGATCGTTAGCTGAACGGGTAGGACAAGGACTATAATTCTCCCTTCATTAAAAGCATTAATGATAAATACTAAGTAACTAAACCTTTTATAAATACCTAATCTTAATTACTTAGGAAAATGTGAATAAGGTGCTAATCCATGAAATTACACTTTGCACTTTGTTTAAGTCGGTTAGTGGAGCGTGTGTGGTTAACCGACACACTAACTCATATTTAACAAGGTAGGCAAAGGGTAACTTAATGTTTATCATAGTATCGATGGAGTGTGTGTGGTTAACTGGCACATCGATTGAGGGGTAAACACTTAAGGGTACCAAGTATATTTGCATGGTTTTTCACACCTTGTTTTGTGATCCTCAGCATCCCAGTCACAAAACCTGAAGGGCACACTCGACATTGAAACATGCCATTGAAAAGTTCAATGAATCTCAAAAGATCTAGGAGTTTCAAATCCAATTAAAACCTAATAATACATTTCGTTTATCTTGGTGGAAATTGGTGAATCGTCATTCACCTACCTTCAAATATTTTATAGCTTGGATTAACGCATCCCTCTTCTAAGTTATAAAATATTTTGTTGGGTCCTAGCCTTAATATTTCATATTGCATGTCATATTAAGGATTTTAGATCATCTATCTTGAATATCTCCCAAAAGATGTCTAAGTTCAGACATCTATGATCTACCCAAATCTCTTGGAACTTTACTTCTTTCACCTCCTCCAATTATTCTCCCTAACCCACAAGTTCTTGAAAAGTTTAAGGTTACTCAATCCCTATTGGAAAGCAAGGTCTATGTGTGATCACATCTTGGAGATGAAGTCACGTATTGACAAGCCGGGAGAGTTGGGTGTCAAAGTCTAGAGGAAGTGGATGTTCAATCACTTTCTAAGTCACATAGTGAATTCCTTTGGGACTCCTATGAAATAGACTATGACAAGAACCTTAATGATCTTATCTATTTGCTTGGTGCTGGTAAATCAGAAATGATTTGGTGTACTAGTAAAACAAATTTTATTAGGAGATCAACTTCCCAAAACTTTATGGACAGGGACAATAGTGACATAGGAAATCCAGAAAAGCATTCTCTTCCCAATGGAAAGGGATTGGCCATAGTCAACTTGGTTGACCAAATGGTAAAGAGAAATGCTAAATCTGAGATAGTCGCATGTACTATTACCTAAGGGTCCATATGTTTCTATTACCAAAGGAAGGGGTTTTGGTTACGAAGCTGCCAAACTTACCTAAGGATGGTAAAGTCAATAAGTTAGAATCTACTTCAGGTAAAGTCCACTATCTAACTCTGCTAAGTTTCTATTATGATATTCTTGATACATGATGTGACTGGGTCACATGGTGATGTTTTAAGAATCAAAGAAAAGTGAAGGAACTTAAAGAAAGAATATGTTGAATCTCATCGCGTAGATGGATTTCTATTGCATAGTTTGAAGATCGGATTCTTGAGCTACTTCTTCGGAGTTATGAGATATTTCTTACGAATAGATAACAACAAGTTTTCATACGAATTGTAAGGATAAGTTTTTCCGAAAAGTTTTAAAATAAAAGGAAAATTTTGATTTTATTTATTTATGTATCCTTACAATGGCATTTATGGAAAATTGTTGCTTATAAGATTCCACTGATAGCAATATTGGAAAGTGAATTTGATTCTCTCATTTGTGGTAATGTCTAAATTTACTAAAGAAGGAAAGATCCTCATCACCGAAGTTTCAATTGGACCGAAACCTGGAATCATGCAAGTTGTATAGTATGATGAATGAGAACTTTCAAGCATTGAAAAAAAATTAAGACTAACTACTTGTTCACATGGATGTGTGAGTCAAGTGAAGGACTAAGGGATCGAGTACACATTCTTGTGCACTGGTTAAGTCCACCACAAAAGATCGATAAGACTATTCGTCGTTATTTACTAAGGTTTAGTAAATATGGTTATACTTACAAGCTTAAGTATAAATTCTGAAACATTGGAAAAGATCCAATGTATGGTAGAGCGAATAAGAAGAATCAAATTAGGTAGAAGGATAAAACTTTCTCAAATCTTGAAAGATGTGAGAGTACTTTAGTATCAGTTTTTGTGATCATCTTAATGATTAAGAAACCATATCACAATTAGTTCTCTAAGGAAATCTTAGTGCATTCTTATGACTAAGAAGAGGAATCTTGAATTGTTGGAATGGTTAAATCAAGAAGATGAGTCATACTTCGTTCCAATACAAGTCTTAGAGTCATACTCCAAGATTGTAACTTGAGTGACATGTCTTAAAGAAGATTTAAAACACTTGTCAAATGTAGGAATAAAAGTTTTCTACTGTTGTACATTTGAAATTGGTAAGTTGTGATGTTTTGGATAAAACAAAGACCAACTAAGGCCAATTGTGTGAAGTGTTTGTCCTGATTAGAATCCACACTATCTCCTGAATATCTGACAAGAAAGTCTTATATGTCAAGAGGACAGTAGGAGTCTTAAAGGTCTTGAAAGTCTCAAGAACTGATCAAGAATAAAAACGGAAGTTCTTCACTAGCACACGACTTGAGGTTTATAACCCATCGTGTTGACATATTCTGTGCCCATTCCAATTAAAGTTAGCTTTGCATATGAGTTCTTAGAGTTCTTAATTGGTTGTACAACAACTTGGAAGCAATGGCAGGCCCTTGAGCTGCCAGATGGCAAGAAATTAAGATTCAGTTCAATCCATATGAGTTTGGATTTGTCATTACCTTGTCTTGTGACTATGATTTTGACAATTCACATAGATAAGAACACATACATCATTAAATCTAAGTGTCATAAGGTTTCTCTCTGATTCATGAAAATGATGGTAAGGAAACACTTTCACTAAGTAGATTTTAGCTACATAGCAATTGTGATATTTGCATTCTCAAAGTCGTTAGTGGAGCGTGTGTGGTTTACCGACACACTAACATGGACTTGTGAGAAGTGGCAAAGGTCTAAACAATCGAGACTATGATTACGGCATCCCTTTTAATAGTTCTTAAAATTGTTTAGACACACGTGTGAGCTATCTAAGATAAGGTGTATGATATTGATAAAGTTTTTTCAAAGCAATCTAGTATCAAAAAATTGATCTTTGGTAAGAAAGTCAATAAAGTATTGATTTCTAGAAGTCCAGCTAATTTCTGAGTACATGTTAAAGCTAGGGGGAGCATAAGTGTTATGCTAATAATCATCATGTTAGTGGGAGCATGATAATTATGATAAGTATTGCAAGTTAGCAATGTTAATTATAGAAAACAAAAGGTTTCAATTGGGAAAAAGTTGTTTTGCTATAATCAAGGGAGAAGAAATTATACTTCATCTCAAATCTAAAAGCTTAGATTGAGGTTTTAATCGTATTTAGTCAAGAATATATATATATATATATATATATATATATATATATATATATATATATATATGAATGTTATGTTGGAATGGCTCAACATAATCTAAATTATGAGAACTTGGCAAATAGAAATGGAAATGGTATAGCAAAAGACTGGTTTAGTTTTTATGTGAGATATCATGAATCGTGTCCCATATGCTTCGAATATAGGATCGATTACATGTGTTATATTCATCCTTTCTAAAAATTTCCAAATGCATGGGGCACTAAGAAGGGAAAAGGTATAGAATTAGATATGACTAAAAGGATTAGACAATTGTCGAGGACAATCTAAACTTTACCAAAGATTGGTTGCTCAAGGACAGTTGGAAGTATAGTGATAATTCTGGAAGGACCATATTGACATAATCTGTAAGGAGGCAATTCTTGTTCAGAAGTGATAGGGGTGGGCTATGGTTGTTGTTCATTTACTCGGCTGAAGGACAAGAAAGACCACCGCCACCACCATTGGGTGGTGGCTAGCATCACAATCGCCGCTGCTGCTGCCTTTTTAGTGTTGTTGTGGTCACCGTGAGCCACCAAGGGAGGCTGGCTGGACCTTTGTGCAAATAGAAATCTTGTAGGTGTATGTGTGTTTTGTTGTAGAAGGTGATAATGGCCAGAAAACGAAATAGATGCCCACCATGGCCGCCAGCCATGGTGGCTGCCGCCACAAGCCACCGTCGGCCACCACTAGAGTGGTTGTGTGTGTGTGATTAGTTTATTCTAGTGTTTGTATGTGTGGTTAATCGAGATTTGGCTTTGTATAATGTTATAAGCTTTAAAAATGAAAATAATAATAACCACCACCGTGACGTGGTGGCCGCCGCCGTGTGCCGCCACTAACCACCACTACCCGAGGAGGTAGTGGGTGGTGCCCCACTAGCAAACCCTAATGGGCTTAGATATTGGTTTTGGGCCTATTAGGCCATGTTTGGGTGGAAAACCCTAATTATGTGTATTGGGCCTTAGACTTATTGGGCCCACTTGTTGGCCATTGGGATTGGATTGTGAATTAAGCCCAAATTATTTCATGCCATTTATCTAGTAGAGTAAAGGAATTAATGGATCAAGTCCTTAATGGGCTAATTGAGAAAATCCTAATATTTGAGGATGTATTAGGACACCACAAGAATTATTTAATAAGTGAAATATTAAATAATAATCACTGGCAAAAATTAATCTATACAATAATGGACTTAATGGATTAAGTCCTTAGTAGGTTAATCCTTAATGGGTTAAGTGAGAAACACTTAACGCTAATTGTCATTTTATGTGAAACCCTAATATCAAATGGGCCTTGAGTTGGGCTTTTCAATTAGGTAATTGGTAATTGGGCCAATAATGGGCCATCCAAGAATGATTATGGAATAGAATATTTAGTTGGGCTTTAGGGTAAGGCCTTAATGAAGGATTGTGTCAAATTTGGAAAATTGGACAATAGATGAGCCATAGTTTGGGCCTAGAGGGTTGTATGATATTAGGCCCTTAGAATGAGACATGATGGACTAGATTGGACAATTGGGCGTTAAGGGAAGCCCATGTAGAGGTTTGGGCCCAATTTGGAAAATTGGGCCATATGTTGGGCTTTGATCCCTAGTTGACTTTGGGCCTATGGATTGGACCTTGGGCTTGGGTAAGCCAAGCTTGGGTAATGTAGTAATTATCCAAAGTATGTAATTATAGTTATGTAGTGGAACCCAATTATTAATTAGGTGTTATTTTGATGTTGATTGATCGGGAATTTGTCATCTAGCAGCTGGGGTCGAGTTTGTGGGCAAGGCCCAATATGTGTTTATATGTTATTGTATGGTATGTGGTAGTTTGGGGAGACTCACTAAGCTTCGTGCTTACAGTTTGCAGTTTTGGTTTCAGGTACTCAGTTTTCAAAAGAGGAGCTCGAGAAGATTGTAGTGCACACACTATTTGTTCAGCCTATGATATTTATACTCTGATATACTTGACAGTTGTCACAATATTTTGAGATAAATTGTGTATGATTTTTATATGAGGTTTATCGACTATGGTTTTAATTATTTAATTAAACGAAATTTTCAGGCCGTGTTTTTGGGATGTTTCATATGTGCCTTACACAAAGTGGCATTGACCATTACGTTGTGTCCCTGTGGATTCGACCCTGCTTCCTTAATTATGATATGCCTTCGTGCATGTGAGCAGTGACACCGTCTTAACAAGTAACTTTGTCGGTCTTAGCAAGTAACTTTGTCCTATGGTGTTCACTTTACATATCCCAATACGTCCTCTTTTATTGGCTACTCAGATGCGGATTTGGCTCATTGTATTGAAACTAGACGCTCCATATACACCTATTCTATCTTCCTTGGTGGTACTCTTGTGTCTTGGAGTGCTAAAAATAAACCTTATCGTTTTTTGTTGTAATTGTGTGTCTGAATATCACTATATGGAAAATATCGCTACTGGAATGGTCTAAATTACACAACTTCCTCGCAAACTTCTTGCCTTGCCTCCTGATTGACTAATATTGTTGTGTGACAACGGCTCTCAATCACATTGCTCTCATAAATGCACCAAGGAAATTGACATTTATTACAGTTTTATTTGCGAACTTGTTTCTTCCAACTGTATGTACACCCACTTCATACACTCGCTTTATAGCCACTTCATACCAACCATGCACATTTTAACTAGCAGACATTTTTACAAAGAGTGTACCGCACCCTCTACTTGAATAGTTGTGTGCGAATGTATTTGTTTGTCCTCCACCCCTTTGCTTGACGGGGGTATTAGGGACGGGATTTGATAATTATTGTATTTCATGTAATTTATGAGAGTTTGTTAAAACCATATCTTTTCCCTATTGCATATCCTTGTACTATATAAACTCGTGAATACATAAAATACGATTCAGGTGATTTTATAACCCTTATATTATTCTATATATTTATACAATTTAAAACCAGTAATGGTGTATAAAATGAGGTTTTAAGTTTTAACGGCCAGAAACTTGAACAGTGGAGGCAGTGGCATTAGAGGACAATGATATCGAGGTATCAATTGGAATCTTTATATCATCTTCGTGAAAGGTTGATCTTACTGGTGGTATTTCATCTAGAGATTTGTCACTTAACAGGGTAACCACTTCAGACATTGCAGGCCTTGCAGAAACCTTTGACTGAGTGCACATCAATGCTATCTCTATGATCTTCATTACATCTTCTGCTGCATATTCACTGGCATCTAGCCTGTTGTCAATTAGATTCACATGGGTTCCATTCTCGTATAGATTCCAAGCCTATCATACACAATAATAGAATAAAAGTTAACTAAGACTTCACAAAGTTTATGATATCTTCATATAATAAATCACTGCATCACTTAATGGACCACAACTAAGAAACAAGAAGAGAAAGCAACACTATAGAAGATCATTGATCCTTGACTTTACAAATCTTACCTGATCAAGGAGGCTTTGATTAACTGATTTATCATCTATGACATCGTCGCACCTCTTGCCACTAACGATTTCAAGGACCACAATACCAAAGCTGTATGTATCCACTTTCTCAGACAATTGCCCATGAATGGCATATTCTGGTGCTACATAACCACTATCCCTGGTAAGATTTAACATATTTATTAGGGACAAATTTTGATCAAACAAGAGAAGTAAGAATTGGGAGAAAATTTATATGCATTCATTTAAACATACAAGGATCCTGCCAGTTTGGTGCTAAGATGAGTCTTATCTTCTGGTAGGAGTCTTATCAACCCAAAATCTGCAATTTTGGGCTGTAGTTCATCATCAAGGAGAATGTTGCTCGTTTTTATATCCCTATGAATGATGGTAACATGATACTGTTCATGTAGATATGCAAGACCTCTTGCTGTCCCAAAGATAATCTCAAACCTCTGTCTCCAACTTAGATTCCTTGATTTGTCACCTGTCCATAAAAAGTAACTTCAGCAGATGCAAAATGGATATCAACTCAAAGAACTCATAAGCTAAATAAGATGCTTCAACTTACCATAAAGGAATTGATCAAGACTACCATTGTCCATGAACTCGTGGACAAGAAATAAAAGAGGCCCTTTGCTACAATATCCAAGAAGTCGAATAAGATGCCGGTGATGAACATTGCTAATGATCTTAAGTTCATCATCAAAGTGTATTTTTCCTCTAGTGGAGGCCATAATTGTTTTTTTAATTGCAACAGTTTCCCCATCTTTTAGAGTGCCCTGCATAACATCACCATATACAAAGAGTGAAGTGAAGTAAATGACTATACTATAAATCATGGGTTCATGCATCAAATGCCGGTTATTACACTTCATCTTCTAAAAAATACATTTATGTTAGTACTCTAGTAATAAATACTATACTTTCAACCTCAAGTATTACCTTATATACTTCACCAAACACCCCACCTCCAATTTTGTAGTCATCACTAAAGTTTTCTGTGGCTATTTTTAAATCATTGTAGCTATATCTTGCTGGACCTTGTAGCAACTCAGTTGATCCAGTTGATTTATCTTAAGATTGGGAAACAAAAAATTAAGGGAACAGATCATAAATATGTTATACTAACATAAGTTCATAGAAATAAACACTTCATAATTACAGAATTTCATGCTAGCTAACTTGTGAATCTGTTGTATACCTTGTTGGCTACGACTCGTCTTTTTTGATCTAAGACGCCATAAGACAAATGCAAGAACAAGCAACAGAAGGCATACACCTCCAACGACTCCCCCAATTATGGATCTCTTCTTGTTTGAATTTTCTATATAGCGTAGATATGAAAATAAATATTCATCAATACAATATAGTTTAAAGTTTAAACCCAATAACTTGAAAAGGGTGTCTTTTAAAAGAGTAGAAGTCTCACCATCCCAAAGGAGAGGTGCGATATTAGTTGTCTGGTTTTGCCCAAAAAACGGAGTGCTGGAATACCTCATAAAACAACCATTGTCAATAGCTCGACCATTAGTGTTTGGAAGACAATCATCTAAAGAACTATATCTTGAATTCAAACAATCTTCACAAACACTTTGGCTTAAGTTTTGATTGCATTGAGCAATCCCGTAAACTGTTCCAGAACTATCAGGTAAAGCCCTTGTGGAAGCTGCATAAAAATCTGATGTTCTTGGTGTTGCTGTTCGAAGGTCTGATATCAATCCTTCTACCGTTTTTCTGAACTCTGTTTGCTGCGGCGATGTTATATTACCACATATTACAATACCAGCCCGAATGTTGGCATCCGCATAGAAGTTATTATTCTCATACCTACATTAAAATTAATTAATTATATTTATACCTTTCTTGATATTAATACTTTAATACATGAAATATAAAGTTTTTGAAGTTGACTTTTCCATTTGGAGATGGAGTATTTCGTTAGAAAACAAAGTAATAACAAACTTCTCTTACTAATTTAATTTCATCTATACAAAAATTGCATAAAAAATCGAAAACGAAATGAAACAAAGTCATATACAACTATACAAGTAACTGAGTAAGAAGAAATTTAAAGAGCATAATAAGCACCTGACATCGCAGTCATTGTAAAAAGCATGAGCTCCATTGCCACGCCCACAAACTCTCAACTGAGAGACAGCATAGTCATAACAAGCAACACAATCGGTGGTGGAGACATATCCCCGGCATGAGGCAAGGCCCCAAACAGACTCTCCATTGAGCAAAGTACGTGCAACAGCATAGCGTACACGATTCACCGACAGCTGCCGGCGGAGGCTAGAAAGGGTGGTGTTGAGATTCTGGTAGAAATAGGTTTCGTTCATACCGAAATATTGACTACAATAATATCTCATCAGAGTGCTATTTCTATCACTAGACGTTTGTGATGTCACAGGCTTTGCCATGGATAGGAACATCATCACCACCATCAGACAAGCCAGCCGCCATGAGAACAAGCTTTTTTGAATTTGTTTCAGGTTCATCTCTGGTTTCTGTACTTCTGCTATCTGGGTTTCTACTTTAGTATATAATTGAAGTTTGGGTAATGAAAGGAGAAAAATATTCCTAAAATGATATAGGCGACGATAGGAGAAAGTCGTTTCTGGGAATTGAAAATTCAATTCCAAATGTCATTTTCCACTGGTCAATAGCGGGTGCCGAATAGATAGATATATTTGGATGGTGATTATTTTAGCTGGTTGACGAATACATCTGTGGGCGAAATGGAATACATCCAGCGAGGACAAAGTGGGTCTTCTTTTGAGTTCAAAACAATTACTAGTATTATTTTTTTTATTATTTTTTTTTTGGAAATTAAGTATTCTAACCATTAAATAGGATTTTCATAAATAATCATTTTTTATTTTCAATTTATAAAAAATAACTATTATCATTGGAATGTCTAATTTCATTGGAATGTCTAATTTCAGAGTACTGTTTATTGAGTTTTTTTTTTAAAATTTTTTAGAAAATATTTCATTGTTTTTTTTTCGATTTTGAATAATATATTTCAAATTATTTGATGTGATTGTTTTTCAATAAAATATCTAATTTTATACATTGTTGCCTTATATAATTCATATTATTATGTTTGTTTAGTTTTTTTTTTAATTTAAGTAAATAATTAATTATTTTTCTCGAAATTCCAGAACTATTCTTTGGATTTTGGATTTGTTCTTGAAATTCCGAAGTTTTTTTTTTTTTTTTTTTTTTTTTTTTTTTTTTTTTCAAATCCAAAGAATAAATCCGGAATCTAGAATACCATTCTGGAATTGGTAAAAAAAATACTTTTTCTTAGTCTGCAATGCCTATTCCGGACAATGCGGTTATATTTAATAAATAAACTAATTTTTGGTTATTTTCTTCAAATACATGTCCAAAAGTGGTTAGATTACTTAATTTTCTTTTCTTTGGATAAACTTTAACCTACTTTAAAATCTTCTTAATCCACATATTTCTCAAAATGAAAAATTGAATCCTAGACTTCAATGAAAAAAGATAATATCTGACACCGTTAGGCTAGAAGCTCTTTGTAGATGTTTAATTTTTTTAGTAATTGAATTTATATATCTTTTATATTATTACAATATGCGATTTTTTTTGTAACATTACGGCAAGCAAAATCCATTTGAATATAAATTAACCCTTTTGTAACTTAATATCCCTTTACTTTTTCCACAATATTATTGGTTTTCATGCTAATTATATCGTAAATTTCTTTTATACATAACAGTAGTGTTTTAAGTTCAAATCAGCTGGTCAGCCAGCAATCGGAGACGAGAACGGTTCAATAACAATCAAAGTTATGTCAATTTTTAAACGGGGTCGAATCTGACGGTTTTTTCAAAACCGGGTTTAATTGCTTTAATAGAACCGGTAAAAAATTGTTTGAACCGATTTATTAGATTTCTTTTATATATAGGAGCAATTTTTTTAAGTTCAAATCAATTGGATGGGACTAGCAAACGGGGACAAGAACAGTTCAACAACAGTTGATTATATATCAATTTGTAAACCGGGTCGAACCGGATGGTTTTTTCAAAATCGGGTTGCATTGTTGTACTAGAACTGGTAAAAAACCATTTGAACCGATTTATAGGATTTCGATACTTAGATTTCACTTAATGTATTAAAAAAAATAGTCTATTTCCAAAGCAAATTGAACAACTCAATCGATCATGTTAACTAGACTGTACACAAATCGAAGGCTAATGCATACCACTTCCAGATGTAGGAAAATTTTGCTTTTCTATATATATATATATATATATATATATATATATATATATATATATATATATATATATATATATATATATATATATATATATATATATATATATATGAATGAATGAAAATAGAAATACATAGAAAAAAATACAGAAAAAGGTTGAGTCAGCGATAAAACTGGTTGTACTGGTACTAGACCTTAGGGGCGAACATACCAATTATGAAAATAGAAATACATTAAAAATTGTTTAGAAAAAGATACCAATTGGAGATGTTCTTATAAAATGCTTTTGAAATCAATTTTTTAGTTATATCGGTTTTGTTGACCGGTTTAAATATGAGGGAAATATGCTGAAAATCTCTATTTTGTAAATTTTTTTTGATAATATCATAATTATTTTTTTAAACAGAAAAGTCTGGATAGATTAATTTTACTCGATAATGTGTCATTTACTCTTAAAAGAACACTAATAACTTTTTCGTTAATTTCAAAAATATTAAATAATCAAGGCTTTTATGTTTAAAAACAATATTTAGGACTTTATCAAAAAATTTCACAAAATAATGAGACGTTTATGTTAGTTTATATATTATTAGCCCACTTGTTTATGTGCCCTGTGGTCTTTACCCCATTAGGGTTTTGTCCAGCTAGTATTTATATGTCGTTTTATTCTGTGTAGTCTTAAAGTTTTCCAATGAGAACATTTGTAATTTCTCTTTATTATAATCATATGACAATGTTATCATGGTATGAGAGTGGATGTTTGATACGTTGTTAGAAGTTCTTATAGTTGATATTTGTCGTTGATGTGTTGATTCGTTGTTGCTCGCTGGTGTTGTTGATTCATTGTCCGATTGATTGCTTCCGTTGGTTTGTTACTACTTTCATTCTCGGATTGCTATACGGCTATTGTGGTTATTTATTCATTTTCAACATGACTGGAAAGGATGATTCCCTTCAATGAATTAGTACTCGTCTAGATGGAAAGAATTATACGTATTGAAGTTACGTTATGAAGAACTTCCTTCGTGGGAAGAATATGCGGGGCTATGTCACTGGGACTAAAGCCAAACCCTCATTGCCTAAAATTGAGAATTTTGATTTGTTGATTGATGCTTAGGAGATTGATAACTCCAAGGTCATTACTCGGATTAATAACTCTATTACTTAGTCCATTGGTATGCAGTTGGCTAAGTATGACACAACAAAGGAAGTTTGGAATCACTTAGAGAGACTCTATACTCAACCCAACTTTTCTTAACAATACTAGTTAGAATATGATATTCGTACCCTTCAACAAAATGTCCAGAATATTCAAGATTTTTATGTTGCTATGTCTGATCTGTGGGATCAATTGGCTCTGACTAAATCTAAAGAGTTAAAAGATTTTGAGCCTTACGTTGCGAGGAGGGAAGAACAACACTTGGTGCAGTTCTTGATGGCCTTGCGTTCTAATTTTGAAGGTCTACATGGAACAATTCTTCATTGCTCTCCTCTCCCCTTAGTTGATTTTTTTATCCATTAGTTAATTGCAGAAGAGACTTGTACCAAAACTCATGCGGATAGAGGGTTTAAAGTAGCCTCTATTTCTACCCCCGCGTCTGTTGTTCTTGGTGTTTCCTTTAATTAGTCTCGACAAACTTCAAGGGTTGCTTATGATAAGTGTGCATTCTGGAAACAGAAAAATCATTGGAAAACTTAGTGTCCATTGTTAGTCAGCAAGGGTAAATCTGGTCAACCGCATTTGGGACAACAAAATAGGTCTGGTCAACAGAAGTTTCAGCCACGTTCCTCTGTTACTCCTCCATGGACCCCTCATCCTCTACAGTTTTCTGTTGTTTCTATACCACCAGTTGATACAAACCTTGTTGGAAACATGCCACCATCTACATTGGATCCCAAGGTGTTTGAGAGTTTCAGACAATATTTGGCCTCTAATCCCACTGACATGTATGCATCTATGTCTCACTCTGGTCCTACTTTATCTGGTACATCAGGTATTCCCTCATCTTTGTGGATTTTAGATTCTGGTGCAACCCATCATATGACTCCTCATTTTTCATCATTTACTTCTTTGTTGCAAGTGTCATCTATTTCTGTTAAGTCTTCTAGTGATACATCTATGCTAGTTGAGGGTGTTGGCTCTGTCTCTATTTCTCATATCACTCTCCTTGATGTTTATTACATTCCCAAACTCACTTTGAATCTTGCCTCAGTCAGTTAGTTATGTAAGTCTAGTAAAGGGTGTTCTTTTCTCATTCTGTCTATATTATACAGGATCAACATACCCAGAAGGTGATTGAGATTTGGCGTAACGTGGGAGAACGATATGTCTTGGAGGTTCTCAAAGTATCTGTTATTGCTACCTCCAACATTGATTTATCTTCTTTCCATTTGAGTCCTTTGTCGTCTAAGTTTTATCTTTAGCATTCTCGTTTGGGACATGTGTATGTATCACGTTTGCGTTTTTTAGCATCTAGTGGTGTTTTTGGTCATTTAGCCACTTGTGATATTTTTGATTGTAGTGGTTGTAAAGTGGCAAAATTTTCTGCTTTACCTTTCATTAAAAGTATGACTTGTTCTACAGCTCCTTTTAACATTATTTATTCTGGTGTATTGGGTTCTGCACCAATATCCACAAAGGGTGGATCAACCTACTATGAATCTTTTATAAATGATTATACTCTATATACATGGGTTTATCTTATGAAACGCAGACCTAATTTCTTTGATATTTTGCAGTAATTTTAGAGCTCTTATTAAAATTCAACATTCGGATGTGATTAAGTGCTTAAGGTGTGACTTAGGGGTGAATATACCTCTAAGGATTTTACTCAGTTACTCGCTTCTGATGGTACTATACACTAGTCCTCGTGTACTGACACACCTCAGCAAAACGGTGTAGCAGAACGAAAACACTGTAATATTGTTGAGACTTCCCGCTCATTGCTTCTATCTGCGCAGGTCCCTAGTGCCTTTTGGGGAGAAGTAGTCCTAACTATTGTGTAGGTGATTAATCGTATCCCTACTTCATTGAATTCAGGAATGTCTAATTTTGAGAAGCTATATGGCTATATACCAGACTACTCTTCCTTAAGAGTTTTTCGATGTACTTGTTTTGTTCTTCGTCCTCATGTTGAGAGGAACAAGTTGGGGCTGAAATATGCTACTTGTGTATTTTTGGGGTATGGTATTGGACAAAAAGTATACTGTTGCTATTATGTTGTGTCAGAAGTTATATGCTTCCCGACATGTCACGTATTTGGAACATATTCATTTCTACTCGACTCCTGCTACAACCCACAATGTAATGAAGTCCGATCTTCTATATATTGATCCTTTTAATGAAGATATAGAGGCTCGAGACCCATCTACGCGACCCGATTCTACAGCTCATGACACACCCATTTCTTCAGAGAGTTCCTCGACTCCCTCTGGTCCTGAGGCTATTCCTCCGATTGTTGAAATTGAGGATTCACCTCCACCACCACCCCTCTGGAGATCTAGTCATCATGTCAATGTCACACCCCGACCGTCAGCGGAAACACCGGGTAGTATAACGTCATTTTTCGTATCACAGTTATATAACATACATTGAACAATACTTAAAGAAAATACATACCTTTATTGATGTTTGTAAGTTACATTATTGTTTTCCTAGTATTTATTACATAATATCCTACTATGACATACATCTTAATGAACAGAAAGATAATAGTAAAACTTCTTCTGCTCGAATACATACCAACTTTTCAAGTTCCTGAAAACACATGCATTTTAAAATATGTCAACATAAAGTTGGTGAGTTCACAAGTTTTGACTCCATAAAATAATACATTTTTACACATTCAAAAGTATAGTTTTGAAAGTATCATTTTGACTCTCTAACATTAGGTATAATGGTATACTTATCAATTAAGTGTTATACCTAAACATTTCTTAATCTTAAGGTATAAGTAGGGGAAAACTTATACTTGACATTAATACTTGTATACGACAAGGTATAATGTTTCTAACAATTTGCTACCATGAGCCTGTAACCGCTACTATGACATAATACCTCTGATAGAACAATACACTCATGATTTACCATGGGAACAAATACACTCATGATTTAACATGAGAAACAACATCGTACGCTTCATTGACGCCAGAATAATAACAAAGAAAAGGATAGTTCATCACTTGTTTTGGTTGACTATAGCTAACAGTCACAAGTGGGGTGGTCAGCCTGTATTCTAATTATACACGACTTCCTCGCGCACACGGGATTGACGGTTACAGTACAGAGGATTTCCGCTAAGATCCCCAATCTTAGTTGATGAATACAATTACTCATGTAGACTTTGACGACTTCCTATAGCTCTAACAACAAAAGCATCTTCATGTTTAAAACATTAAGTTACTAGACTTTGCTTTTAAACATTATTCTTAACTTCATAATATTTAGGCAGTATAACAACTATATCTTGAAGTAAAAACCAGGTTTTTATCTTGTCATAAAAGCAATAATAACAATAACATTTAACATAACAAGTTTTATAATGATATAAAACCAACAATAACAACGTACATACTTTTTAACATATAGAACTTCCGAATATAACTTTGGAACTATATTGCACACAATATATATAAAATCTAAACTATAACTCAACATCTACATTAATATATTTCTATAACAATAGCATGCTAACAAGTTGACAATAGTTGTATATATTTTCAAAATATTATATTTAGAGCAAATATATCCCAGTTATTATAACTATCTACGTTGATATTGACATACTATCATATAGACATAATAATAACGTATATATAATATTTAGCATGTCTTTTCCCCCGAAAATATTAGAAAGTGGAGCCGTAAAACTCACCCTAGTAGCGTGATTTTATGTTATATAAGCAAAGCGGTCAACGTGCGAGATCGTTGGGGCTCGGGATGCAAGATGGCTTCAGTAAGGGAGAGAGGAGATTAGGAAATGGTGTAAGGAATAGCTAAAGTCGGACCTGCTATTTATAGTAAGAATTTATGACTCTAACATCGTGAGTGTCATAAGGCTCACTTCGTGAGTCTTGCATGATCACCCTGTAGACTTGCCATTTGCGTCCCTAGCCTTAGAAGGTGGCCATGTGTCTCCTCACATCGTGAAAGAAACCTTGTTCACGTCGTGAGTTTGGATCCTATCCTCTCGCAGCCTCGTCACACCTTCTAGATTCCGAAATGTGGCAAAATGACTCCTCACGTCGTGAGTGTCATAAAGCTCACGTCGTGAATTTAGTTAGCGTAGGGTTTCTAAAAGCTAAATCTTCGGAAGACCATAACTTTTGCATACAAACTCCGTTGTTGACGTTATTTATATGCATGCGTAGGTATTCACGAGTACTACAACTCTATTTGAGACTTAAATAGCTAATTCTAAGTCTATTTTAAATTTATCTTATTATAGAGATTTATAGTGTTCGGTTATCATAACTTCTTCATGCGAAGTCAGATTCAGACGTTCTCTATGTTTTTGGAATCGTATGGACGTATACTTTGAGTTGTATCATAAAGAAAGTTCATATTTATATTAGAATTTATCATGAACTACATAAAATTCTTACCACATTACTAGGTTAGCATAATCACATTACATGATTGGCATAATCACATGTGATTGTCTATTGACCTATTTTTACTAATGTTACATTCTCCCCCCGTTAGAACAATTTCGTACCGAAATTTATCTTGTGGATAGGGTTTTCTCAAACAGTTGGGGGTATTTTTCTTTCATCTGATCTTCACGTTCCCAAGTAAATTCAGGTCCTCACAAAGAGTTCCATCGAACTTTCACTATGGGAATACGACTTTGCTTTAATCGTTTGACTTCTCGATCCTTGATCTCGACAGGTTTTTCTACAAAGTTAAGTTTGGTATTGACTTGTATCTCGTCGAGAGGCACCACAAGAGTGTCATCGGATAGACGTATTTTGAGATTTGATACGTGAAAAACATCGTGTACATTACTTATCTCTTTAGGCAACTTGAGTTGGTATGCGACAGAACCAATTCTAGCTAGAGTTTCAAAAGTTCCTTTATACCGTGGGTTTACTTTTCCTCACTTACCAAATCGAATTACACCTTTCCAAGGAGAGACCTTCAACATTACTTTATCTCCAACTTGGAATTCTAAAGGCTTACGTCTTACGTCAGCATAACTCTTTTGACAATCACGTGCAGCCTTTAATCGATCCTTAATTTGCATGATCTTTTTAGTTGTCTCATGGATTATTTCTAGTCTAGTATGTAAGGTATCGCCTGTATGTTCTCTGGCCATCTGCATATCTCCAACTTCTGCCCAACATACTGGGGAACGACATTTTCATCCATAAAGAGCCTCAAACGGTGCAGCCTTGATGCTGGTGTAATGACTATTGTTGTAGGAAAATTCAATTAACGGTAAATGAGTATCCCATGCATTTCCAAAGTCTTTTACACAGGCTCAGAGCATATCTTCTAAAGTATGAATGGTTCTCTCACTCTGACCATCAATCTGTAGATGGTAAGTTGTACTCATGTCTAGACGTGTTCCTAAGGATTTTTGTAGAGATTGCCAAAATCGTGAAGTGAATCTACTATCTGGATAAAAAATAATAGAACTTGGAACTCCATGTAATCTAACAATTTCCTTAAGATAAACTCTAGTCAGCTTCTCCATCTTTTCGCTCTTCTTAATTGGTAAGAAATGGGCGGACTTAGTCAATCTATCGACTATTACCCAAATAGTGCCGAACCCACTAGGAGTTTTGGGTAACTTAGTGATGAAGTCCATTGAAATTTGCTCCCATTTCCATTCAGGTATTTCCGGTTGTTGAAGTAAACCTGAAGGCTTTTGATGTTCTACCTTCACTCTAGAACAAGTCAAACATCTGCTCACATAAGTAGCAATTTATGCCTTCATGTTTTGGCCACCAATAATGTACTTTTAAATCTAAGTACATTTTGTCAGAACCTGGATGCACGGAATATTTGGACTTGTGGGCTTCTTCTAAGACCAAGTCCCTGATTCCACCGAACTTAGGCATCCAAATTCGGTTCATAAAGTGTCGCGTTCCGTCATCTTTTTGTATAAGTTTCTTTTCCATTCCTCACAAAGCTTCGTTCTTGATGTTTTCTTCTTTTAGATCCTCAAGTTGAGCTTCTCTAATTTGTGCGGTAAAGGTAGAATGGATAGTTATAGTTAATGCTCGTACCCGTCGAGGTTTAATATATTCTTTCCGGATCAAGGCATCTGCTACCACTCGCATTTGGAGAATTTAGCGTACAACTTTTCTTTTCTTAGTAGCTCTAAGATTAATTGCAGGTGTTGACCATGTTCTTCCTTGGTTCGTGAATATATCAATATATCATTGATAAATACGATCACAAATTTATCCAAGTATGGTTTGCAAACGCGATTCATGAGATCCATGAATACTACTGGAGCATTGGTCAACCCAAAAGACATAACTAAGAACTCATAATGACCATAACGAGTTCTAAATGCTATTTTTGGAATGTCATCTTCTTGTACCCTAAGTTGATGGTATCCTGATCTAAGATCTATCTTTGAGTAGTAGCTAGATCCTTGCAGTTGATCGAATAGATCATCAATTCTTGGAAGCGGATAACGATTCTTGATTGTTAGGTTGTTCAGCTCCCGATAATCAATACACATCCTAAATGATCCATCCTTTTTCTTGACAAACACGATTGGTGCTCCCGAAGGTGATAAACTTGGTCGGATAAAGCCTTTGTCAAGAAGTTCTTGTATTTGGCTAGACAATTCTTGCATTTTAGATGGAGCCAACCGATAAGGAGATTTCGCTACTGGTATTGCTCTTGGAATTAAGTCAATTCGAAACTCAACTTATCGGACGAGAGGTATTCCAGGTAGATCTTTAGGAAACACATCAGGGAAATCACATACTTGAGGTATGTCCTTGATTTCTTTTGTCTTTCTCTTCCTATCTATAATGTGGGCTAAGAAGGCACTACATTTCTTATGTAGATATTTTTGGGTCTTTATACAAGAGATGACTTTGAGGTTCTTCCCAGATTTATCACCATAGATAATCAGGGCTTCGCCGTTTGGTAAGGGTAGTTGTATGGATTTCTCATGACATAAAATTTCGGCGTGGTGAGAAGATAACCAATCCATGCCAATTATGACATCAAAACTACCGATAGGCATTTCCATTAGGTTTAGATGAAAAAAGTAGTTATTAAGAGTTAACAGACAGTTTTCCAGGATTTCATGTGTTTTCTAAAATTGTCCGTTATTGATTTCTACTTCAGAGATTTCTTTTAATTTGCTAGACTTATGACTTAACAATTTTCTAAATGTCGGAGTTATAAAATTTCGATCTGCTCCAGAGTCGAAGAATATGGTAGCGTATAAATTATCTATGAGAAACGTACCAGATACGACCGAAGGGTCCTAGATAGCCTCTCCGCTTCTGATCACAAATTCCCTACCACGTCCTATGCCTCCTTGACTCCTTAACTTTGGACATTCTTTCTTGATATGTCCAACTTCCCCACACTCATAGCGTTTTCTTCCTTCACCACGTCTTATCCCATTATTGCTTTGTTGATTGACTGTTACAGGTGTTGTACTCCAGTAGTAACTAGCGTTATGCCCCTTTTTCTTACACTTCATGCAGACAAAACAGTCACCTGGATGATGATGGTTGCACTGATTGCACCATGAAGATTTTGGTTGCGTAGGTACTGTTGTTGTGGCTGTATAATTGGTTGCCACTTTTTGTCTTTTCTCGGATGATTGTTTAGGATTCTTCTTATTAAACTTGCGCTTGTTTGTTCTAGATTTGGAAGACTCAGCCTTTGAAATTACTTCTGTTCCTTGGATTTCTGTAAGGGTTAGCTGATGAGCTATCCTCTTGGTGTTGTCATAAGTCATAGGCTTTGATGCGATCACCATGCCTTTGATTTGCGATGCTAAACCCCAGATATATCGCTCAATCTTCTTATATTCAGGAGTTACAAGTGTTGGACACATTGATGCAAGGTCATTAAATCTAGCGGTATTAGCTTTTATCTCTGAACCCTTCATGGTTAGGGTGTACAATTCTTGTTCCAGCTTATGTATTTCTTACCTAGGGAAATATTCCTCTACTAGCATTATTTTTACCTCTTCCTATTTCATGGAATTTGCAGTATCAATCCCCATTGTATTCACATGACTACTCCACCATGTAAGTGCTGCATCAACGAAAGTACATGCTGCAAATCGTACTTTACAATTGTCTGGACAAAATCTTATTTGAAAGACGGACTCTGTCTTTTCTATCCACCTTGTCAAATTAACTACCCCTTCATTTCCATGAAAGCTTTTGGCCTGCAATTCATAAAATCTTTGTAGGTACATGTTCTAGTTGTCCCTTCATGGCCTTCATTTCTAACTCCATCTCTTATGACATTAGATAGAGCCGCAATAATTCTTTGAGATATGATTTCTTCAAGTTGTATTGTACTTATTGAGGGGTTTATTTCTGGTGGTGGTTGCGGTTGTTGTTGTTGTGGTGTTGATGGTCAGTTAGGGGTTAGCCAATTACTCCTTCCAGGCATTTCGTTTTAGTTTCTATTAAGAATTTTATGAGTTATGTTAGTAAGTTAATACATGAATACTTAAATACTTCAATTATTCTTCAAAGTGTAAAACATAATGGATAACACAATGATTATTGTAATATATGCTTCATATTATTATTGGTGGTTACATCAGTTTATTTAGGCTTATAGGAGAAAAGTTTCTATAAACATTACAAAATTTGCAAGGTTTTCTACATCCTTGCTTTAAACTTTTACTCTTCTTGCCTTAACTAGTCTGATTTTCTATATTTACACAACCACTAGTTTTAGCTTATCTACCAGAAACCCAAGTGATGACCTAGCACATCAGTAACATTAACCACTTGCTCCTCAAGTGCTTGAGTTCTCTGTTCAAGACCTCCTGTGCACTCCTTGTTTCTCGTGGTTTGATTGTATAGCTCTAACTCTGCAATCCTTGCATCGTGAGTAATCATATCGTTATAAGCGCAATTTATACAATGATGGACATCCATCACTGATTCCTGATCTCATGTTCTTTGTCCTTCTAACCTTCTCACTCTTCCAGAGAGATGAATTTCTCTTCCTTCAATAATTTCCATCTTATCTTCAATTTTTTCACTTTTCTCAAACAATTGCGATAAGGCGTTCACTTCAGAAGAATGTGGGGGATGTGGTCGAGATGATTGACCAATCTCATACATCTTAGCAACTCTTTCTTCTACCACCCACCTATCAAAGGTTTGGGCTATCCGTGCAGGTTCATCTTGAACTCTATGACTTCCTGAAGATGTCGCCTTCAGATTCTTCTTAATCTTTTTCCATATTGGTATGAATTTACGTGTTGTACGTTTCATCTTTTCTCCTCCTGGAACTTGACGATAAAGAGTGTTCATTGGTGGTAAAGATGATGCTACTAATTCTGTCTCCTCCATTGGTTCACTCTCTTCCCATTCATTGGAACGTAAAGGTGCTCCATCGTCAGAAGGTATTGGATGAAAGGTGGTTGGATTTATAGGGTAGTAAGGATCGCCTACCATCTTGGGGAATGAAACTTTCTCTTCTTCATCCGTATCGTCAATGATTATCTATTCTCATGAGTGTGCCATATCAAATTCCTATACATTTAGGATCATCAAGAGTTTAGTTTATCAAACATTTCTCTCAAATTAAATATTCCATATGATCTGATCATAATAAAATGTAGTTGAGCACCTACACCTAGTTGTGATAGGATCTATGCACATATAAACTTTAGTTGGAATATTTGATCTACATCCTTGAGATCAAAAACATTCTGGGTATTAAGGTGTATTTTCTTCGCGGGTCTGATTCTTTATATAAGACTCTATATTCTTATTGTATTTATGCTTTAATTATTGTTTGTTACTTTAGTAGAATAATTAATAATACTTTTTATCGTAGGCTAAGAGATAAATCTAAACCTAATAGAGTAAGCCCAAAACTATAGACGTGCTTTCCTAAGAAAGTACTAGTTCACTATAGTTAATAGCTCTGATACCAATCTGTCACACCCCGGCCGTCGGCGGAAACACCGAATAGTGTAACCTCACTTTCGTATCACAGTTATATAACATACATTGAACAATACTTAAAGAAAATACATACCTTTATTGATGTTTGTAAGTTACATTATTGTTTTCCTAGTATTTATTACATAATATCCGAATATGACATACTTCTTAAAGAACGGAAAGATAATAGTAAAAATTCTTCTGCTCGAATACATACCATCTTTTCAAGTTCCTGAAAACACATGCATTTTAAAATACGTCAACATAAAGTTGGTGAGTTCACAGGTTTTGACTTCATAGAATAATACATTTTTACACATTCAAAAGTATGGTTTTGAAAGTATCATTTTGACTCTCCAACAGTAGGCATAATGGTATACTTATCAACTAAGTGTTATACCTAAACATTTCTTAATCTTAATGTATAAGTAGGGGAAAACTTATACTTGACATTAATACTTGTATACGACAAGGTATAATGTTTCTAACAATTTGTTACCATGAGCCTGTAACCGCTACTATGACATACTACCTGTGATAGAACAATACACTCATTATTTACCATGAGAACAAATACACTCATGATTTAGCATGAGAAACAACACCGTACGCTTCATCGACGCCGGAATAATAACAAATAAGAGGATAGTTCATCACTTGTTTTGGTTGATTTTAGCTAACAGTCACAAGTCGGGTGGTCAGCCCGTATACTAATTATACACGACTTCCTCGCACACAAGGGATTAACGGTTAGAGTTCAGAGGATTTCCGCTAAGATCCCCAATCTTAGTTGATGAATACAATTACTCATGTAGACTTTGACGGTTTCCTATAGCTCTAACAACAAAAGCATCTTCATGTTTAAAACCTAAAGTTACTAGACTTTGCTTTTAAACATTACTCCTAACTTCATAATATTTAGGCAGTATAACAACTATATTTTGAAGTAAAAAACAGGTTTTTATCTTGTCATAAAACCAATAATAACAACGTACATACTTTTTAACATATAGAACTTCCGAATATAACTTCGGAACTATATCACACACAATATATATAAAATCTAAAGTATAACTCAAGATCTACATTAATATATTTCTAGAACAGTAGCATGCTAACAAGTTGACAATAGTTGTATATTTTCAAAATATTAAATTTAGAGCAACTATATCCCAGTTGTAATAACTATCTACATTGATACTAATATACTATCATATAGACATAATAATAACGTATATATAATATTTAGCATGTGTTTTCCCCCGAAAATATTAGAAAGTCGAGCCATAAAACTCACCCTAGTAGCGTGATTTTATGTTATATAAGCAAAGCGGTCAGCGTGCGAGATCGTTGGGGATCGGGATGCAAGATGGCTTCAGCAAGGGAGAGAGGAGATAACGAAATAGTGTAAGGAATAGCTGAATTCAGGCCTGCTATTTATAGTAAGAATTTATGACTCTCACGTAGCAAGTGTCATAAGGCTCACGTCGTAAGTCTTGCATGATCACCCCGTAGACTTTCCATTTGCGTCCCTAGCTTCGGAAGGTGGCCATGTGACTCCTCACGTCGTAAAAAACACCTTTTTCAGGTCGTGAGTTTGGATCCTATCCTCTCACAGCCTCATCACACCTTCTAGATTCCAAAATGTGGCAAAATGACTCCTCACGTCGTGAGTGTCATAAAGTTCACGTCGTGAATTTAGTTAGCGTAGGGTTTCTAAAAGCTAAATCTTCGGAAGGCCATAACTTTTGCATACAAACTCCGTTTTTGACGTTCTTTAGATGCACGCGTAGGTATTTACGAGTACTACAACTCTATTTTAGACTTAAATAGCTAATTCTAAGTATATTTTAAATTTATCTTATTATAGAGATTTATAGTGTTCGGTTATCATAACTTCATGTGAAGTCAGATTTAGACGTTCTCTATATTTTTGGAATCGTATGGATGTATAATTTGAGTTGTATCATAAAGAAAGTTCATATTTGTATTAGAATTTATCATGAACTACATAACATTATTACCACATTACTAGGTTAACATAATCACATTACATGATTGGCATAATCACATGTGATTGCCTATTGACCTATTTTGACTAGTGTTACAGTCAAGTCCACCAAGGTTCCAGGTTTTACTTACTCTACATATTTAGGATCATTTGCTTTATTTAAAGTGATTCTCCATCATCTGTCTGAACCTGAATCATATAGAGAAGCTATTTTAGATCCTCTTTGGCAAAATGCTATGGCTGAGGAATTGTAACAACCCGTTATTTCACATCATTGTAATGACTAAAAGTCAATTTTTGTAATCTCTTTGTGAAATAATAAAATAGTGTCAAAAATGAAATGTTCAAAAAGCTCAGTTTGAGTATACTATGTGGTAGATATTGTAACAAGGTTTCCAAAAATATAAAGAACACAAAAATCAGAGTTATAATGAAGAAGTTATGACCATTTGAAGATCCGTAGCAATACTGGTAAAACACTGTTAAGCCTAAAACAAGAAATTTCAATAAAATACTAATTAACCTTATTTATCTAAATAAAAGTAGTAGATATCATCAAACCGTAAACATACATAAAAAGAACCCCCAAATCTGACTTTGTATGAGGATGTTATGATTTTTCGAAGTTTCGGGATAGCGGTAGACAGCTAAGAACTCGAAGTAGAGATCGAGAGATTTTTAGCCAAAGCAACCTAAACTAAAGCTGAAGATCACAACAAGAGTATCCGGACGGTAAAAAGACAGACGGAAACAGACATCGGATGGAGGAGTTATGAATTTTTAACGGACTTTTCCAGTCCCGACCTGTTAAAACTATATTATTAAAAATAAATTCAAAATTAGCTGACGAATTCTAAACGAGAGTTGTAGATCATTTTCTCGCCTACGCGTCGATATAAAGAATGTCAAAATCGGAGCTCGTACGCGAAATTTATGTATTTTACAAGTTCGGGACACAATATTTGAGGCTGTCAGGCAGCCCACGACGTGAGCCAAAAGCTCACGACGTGAGCCTGTGAATGATGGGTTCCAGAGCTGGAAGTAGATGTCTCGTCCCTGGAAGATCATAGGATCGACCTCACGATGTAAGCAAGCCCATGCTCATGACGTGAGACCCAAAAATCAGCCTAAAAATAGAACCCAAGGGGTTCCGAGTTTACTTGCTCAATTCTCTTCACCGTCCTACTTCTACTCTCTGTTAAGCCCCTCTAAACTATCCCGAAGCCTCGGTAACACACCTGGAACACGAAGCGAGTCTTGACGGCCCCGGATTCCTGAGAAATCAACTACTTTCTAGTCGAAGTGTTGCACGAGTCAAGTCTCGTCTTCTTCGAACCGCCACATCTACCAAGTGAGTTCATACCCCCCATTTCTACGCTTTTAAATTTTTTATAAATGTTTTGAACATATTACGGGGAAGAATACAAGTAAACACGGGGTTAATTCCGAGTGCAAATATGGAAACTTTTTCAATGCTTTTCATGTGATTATCTTATCTGTAAAAATGGAATTGTTAAGCATGCAAAACACATTTTACATGGTCTTATCCTGGTTCAACTATTTACAATTCATACAACGATCTTTCATAATCATTGCATACATCTATAAGAAAATAAGGGATTTTCTGTAAAACAAACATGAACTTTCGAATGGCATATATTTTCTCAAAACACTACTTATGAACTCACCAACTTAATTGTTGACACTTTTTCTTGAAATAATTTGTATCTCATGAAATCGCTAAGGCAGGTACCAACTACTTTTGAAGACTGACGCGTTGGTGTTAGTAACATATTGTGGATCACCATATTGTATATATTATTCAATCATGTAATACATACAATCATGTAAACTTTTCAAATATTTATATTATGGTGGTGTGTACGTTCTTTACTTTTCAATTGTTATGATACTGAATATGACGTCGTCCGCCCCGAACGTTTCTGTCGTTTTGGTTTGGGGTGTGACAGATTGGTATCAGAGCATTGTTTATGGTGAATTAAGTATATCAAAACCATTTTTGGTATACAACTATAAACACAACTGGGCAATAACACTATGGTAGAGAGTTATACTTAATTTTTTTTTTTTATAAAGTATGCATGCACTTCATTTCATAACAAGTTTGAAATCATAATAAAAGCAATATACAAGTATTATAGATGAGTTGTGCAGTGCAAGTATGCCTTGGAACATGTGATCGGAACTGGGATGAATATAACCAGATCAACTATATTAGTCCGAGAACTAGCTAAAGTGTGTCAAGGTGTATTTGCAGTGGACAACAAGTCTAAAATTTACCAAAACCTTTTGAATAAATAATAGCATTTATAATACTTTAGGAGTATTTGGTAACATCAGTAATTGAACTCAATGCAAAATTTATGTGCTTTAGTTTGTAGCAAATTCTTAACCCTATTCTCATATAGTCACGATGGCTGGATTCAATCACCCCGGAGACCCCTACTACCCCAGTCATGGTAATGGAGGATGGGTGGAAGACGACCCAGAAGAGGACGAGGAACCCATGGAAGAGGAAGACTCTGATGGGACTGAGTCAGAATCCGAAATAATCAACCCGACAGCCGTCTGACCTCCTGCTATTAGGATGGGTTTTCAAGGACCAACTCCTGTCTAGGGAAGTCACATCCACCATTGGAGCCAACAGCAAGGATTGCCTCCTCCCTACGGTATGTGTCGAGACTTCTACGAGGTCAGTGGAGGAAGTTTAGCTGGCAGAACACTCTCGGTAGTTATGGGAAAACTAGCCAACCGGTCCTACCAATCCGGAGTTCAAGCAAACCTGATTCGCGAAGTCAACGTGGAGGTTCAAGGTAACACTGCTGACATCCGTCGCCTGGACATGTTGCAGGAAAATGCTTAACTCCACACCGACACCCTCTAGGAGCAGTTGACTGCAACTCTCTCGGAGATAAGAGGGATAAGGGAGCAGTAAGGCGCCTTTCACATGCATCTTATGGGAGCAAAGCAATCGGACGTCGAGTCAAGCTCCAAGCATAACTTGTGTCGCAGGTAGTACTTGCCAAACTCCCAAATTTTGATATAGAATAGGTTATTGGCTAAAAGTATTACTTTTCTTTAATTTTGGCAAACTCTTTTGCTGATCTTGAAAAGTTTATTCAAGAGATAATAGAGAAAGCATCAACCATTGTTCTTTCCTAGGTACTACTATTAGTCTCTCTCTAATAGACTCTTAGCTCTATCTATCTTGAGATAGTAGAGAAAGCATCAACCATTCTTCTTTTACATATTCCTCATCAACCTTGATCTTTCTTTTTCTTCTTGTTAATTGAAAAAATTGGCTAGTTTTAACAGCTTATGACCAAACTACTTCTATTTTTATTGTAAACATTATTGATTTTAGCAGCCAAATTGTTATTGGTTGATTATTGCCCAAAATACCCTTCTATATAGGTTTGCATACAGGTCTGTATACAGCACTATACACCACATTCTCTAAAACAAAAATTAGTTTGCCACCCTAGTTTAGTGACATTACTTACTACTAGTGGCATTAGGACGGTTTTACCCCTCACAATGATTATTACACGCAAATTGCAAAAGGTTTCTTCACTCTAGTACTCCAAGTGTTCCCTTTTGTGCTTTGGCTCTAAGCTCCTTAAGTGCCTACCAACAATGCACATTTAAAGAAAAAGAAATCCTAAATAAAAATGAGAAAAATTTACAAAAGATAAGTCAAAAATTTTAAGAGGATTAAATTGTAGTTGAGTAAGTAGTTTTTTGTTTTTATTTTGAACTCTTTTGTCTTCTTTTAGGTACCTACCATTCCGTAAATATGAGTGAAATCAATTGATATATCAAGAGCTAATTGTTGATTTCTTATCAGTGTGCATAGGTAAAGTAATTTTATTTGGTAATTGAGTTGTTATTTTGTATCTAGAGTACATACTTATGTGTGTTTTCAAGGTCTTTAAATTGTTTGTTTGGTTAAAATGAAGAAGATATAGAGAACTGTTTCTTATTATCACTTGCTGCTACTTGTTAAACTATAGCTGCTTGCTAGTTATTTGTGAATTTTTGACCTCACTAAGTTTGCAAAATGCAGTCAACTGTTACTTAATTATTGTGAATTTTTGGTTGAACTACATATGATCTTTCAAGAAATAGACAACACAGATAAATATTCCCTCTGTACCTCATAGACAATGGTTACTTATAAGTCTTATTATTTTATTTCAATCTTATTCTTCTAATAAGACATCAATTCCAATGCAGTCGACTGGTTTTTAGAATCTTTATGATTTGTATTTAGTTTAATCTTCTATCCAGACCAAATTATCCTTGAAAGGACTTATTAATGATCATCATTTTTTGCATCCTGTGAAATTGTTCATAATTGGGTTGTTAATGTTCATGTTTGTTTTCATTTATGCAGGTAACAATCATGTTGAATTAGAGGTGAAGAATACATGGCTTTCTGTGGACCATATGAATCAGATGTTAATGGAAACAAGTTTAACACTCGAGTCCATATGATCAGATGTTAATGGTAACAAGTTTAACACATGTGTCATTGTTATACATACATATTAGGAAGGTAGATCCGAATTTGGACATGGAGGCTGATGAAGGAGACAATTACACACATATTCCAGTAAGAAACAAAGTTGGATGATTATTTGTTAGTTTTGTTGCATTCTTCATTTCAATTGTTAGTATGAAACACATAGTAGATTAGATGAATGTAAATTTTTATATTCTAAGAAATAGAATTGTATGACATTAAATTTTACGCAATGGATTGTATTTTTTGAATATGGTATTTTAGTTATATTACGAGACATTAAATGAAAATTTAAATTTAAAAATTAATAAATAAATAAATATTTTTTTAAACATTTAAATTTACGATACGCAATAATGTGTGTCATGTTCATTTATGACATGACCTTTCTTGACAAGGGCTTTCTTGATACGCATTGTGTGTCATTAACACGTGCGTCGTAAGGTTAGGACACGCGAATGTGTGTCGTCTTTCTTTATGACATGGCCTTCCTTGATACACAATGTGTGTCGTAAACGCGCGTCTTAATTGCGCGTCGTAAAAGAGCGTTGTAAATGCGTGTCGTCTCCCTTTATGACAGGGCCTTCCTTGACGTGCATTTGCGTGTCATCTGAGCCTTTTACGACGCGCAGTGAGCGTCCTAAAAGGCTGTTTTTCTAATAGTGTTTCGAAATCATCCTGAGAATCGGTAAACAAGCATACCGCTTGGAATTACCTGAAGATTTAGCAGGTATTCATGATGTGTTTCATGTGAGTTATCTGTGCAAATGTTTAAGTATATATGATGAAACGGTCTAGTTATCCGAGGTGAAACTGGTTAATAAATTAAGATATGTAGAAATGGAAGAACGACTGAATTACGTAATAAAGAAGTGAAGTTGGTGCTTGTCAAGTGGAAGCACCATCAAGGACCAAATTATACTTGGATAATAAGAATGATATAACAGCGAAATATCCTCATTTATTTAAATCAATGTAATTTCGGGGACGAAATCCTCAAAAGGAGGAGGTATTTGTAACATACACGTTCAGTTATCGTGTTTTATAATGAATATCTTATGAAATATTAAATGAATTTGAGTATTGAGCTCTAACAGATAGTTTTTACTAGAATTTAAGTAAAACTATGTTTAGAATCATTTGAAATGTATTGGAAGTCTTATGATATTCCAATCAAATGTTAGTTATTGAAATTAACGAAAATATAAAGTTGGAAATAATTGAAAATAATGTTAATGAAAGTTGTAAAAAATCTTTTTATAAACATTTAGGCGAAACCCTCATCAAAATCCGAATTATAATGAAGAAGTTATGGCTTATTGAACTTTCGCGACAGAATCGGCACGACGCCGTATGACGTAAAATGTGAGTTTTCGATAAACTACTTTTTAGCCTATATAATCAAAATGAAATCCATAGTATTCATTAAACCGAGAACTATCATAAAAAGAACGTCCAAATTTGACTTCGTATAAAGAGGTTATTATTTTTCTAAGTTTCGGTAAAGCATTAGACAACTAAAAACTCGAAATAAAGATCGAGTAATTTTTAGCTGATGCAAACTAAATGAGAATCGAAGGTCTCGTCAATAGTAGTACAACGGTAAAAAGACAGTTTAAAACGAACGTTGGATAAAAAAGTTATGAATTTTTAACGGATTTTTCCTGTCTCAACCCGTTAATTATATAATAATAAAATAAAGTCAAAATTAGCCGATGGAATCTAAATGAAAGTTGTAGATCATAATTTCACCCACGTGTGGATATACAGAACGTCAAAAAACAGAGTTCGTATGCGAAAGATAAGGAATTTTGAAGTTTATGGCACATATTTTGAGGCTGGTCCGAAGGGTACACCCAACATACAATACTTAAGCCCAGCATACTTTATCTAATGAACACGTATCATGCACTCTTGACACGTCCGATGCTCAGGTTCCGATCAGTCGACACCTCGTAGGTACGTCCTGCGTATGAGTGGTACGCCCCGCATAGAGGACCGCCAAGCAGTACGCCCAACGTACTGAGGAACTATGCCCTGCGTAGTGAGCTGCTTCGGACCCTATATAAAGGATGTGAAGGATGCCGTATTTTGTTTAGAAAATCTCTCATTTTACACCCTCTGCTCTCTATAAATTTACCCTAACACCCCCTCGAAGTCCCGATCTCATCCCCGACGCCCGAAGCAAGTCTTGACACTCCGAAGTTCCGAAGAAAATTATATTTTCAATATGAAACGCTTCCTAAGTATGGCTGATTTTCAACTAAAATCCACGGCTTTGTCACCGAAAGTCATATTTAGAGTCGAAGTGCTACCCAAATTAATCACTGGTTATTTCACGGTGAGTTCAATATATAAGAATAATTTTATGTTATGTGTTATATGTGCTATGTGCTTTTCGCATGTTATTATTTCGTGCTATTATGGTAGCAAAGTTGTATCTTTAACCATGTGATTAGTGGAAGGACTTAGAATCATATTGGTATTGGTATGTAGCCTCTAGTCGTATAGAGCATGTCTTGTAAGAGAATAACTTCTACCCTTATGGCATTGGCAGAAGGTTAGATAAGGCTAAAAGACTGAAATATAACAAAATGTTTAATCAGAAAGTGTATATCTTCTGTGCCATTTGGTCTAAAGCTTTAATGATGTATATGAAGTATTAAAATTGTTATGTCTAATTGATTGTATATCTTTGAATTAAATCATTGATTGAAATGGGAAGCTTGTCACATGATTCACATATGCCTTTGTTGTTCCTTGTTCCTCTTTGTTTTTGCCATATTGAAGTGTATATATATGGCATAACGTTATATTGTATCTATTATTAAAGTCACTAAGCGTCACTGCTTATCCCTCCCAGTGTTTATTCATTCCAGGTAATAAGGATCCAATATAGACATATAATGTTAGAAAATTTTGAATAGTTTTAAAACTATTACTTTTGTATTTAGTACTCATGTATGTATAAAACTATAGTATCCTGGGTAGTTATGTAGTATATAACAATTTGTAATAGTCGGTTTGTATCCAATCATTTTTAATCAAACTATCAATGTAAAATATTATTTTTAAATATGCATATAGCATGTTTTGGAGTATTATAATGTAGTTTTAAGTTTTATTATTGTGGTTCTCTCGTTCATATGAAAGCGAATGGGGTCTTTCATCTAGCCAGCGTCGCTATCTCATGTGTAATTTCCTCTAGTTAAACAGATACTGTAGACTCTTATCAGCAGTGAAAATTTGGCATATTGTGCCATAAAAATAATTTCTTCATATCTTTAGTGAGAATACTACCCCGACTAACTCCAGTTTGTGAGTAGGGTAGTTCTTTTCGTGCTCCTTCAATTGTCGGGAGGCATATGTTGTTACTTTATCTCTATGGTTTAGATCATAAGCTAACCCAACTCCAAATGCATCGCTATAGATTGAGAAGTCTTCAACTCGTCCGGTAAAGAAAGAATCGGTGCTTCAAACAACTTCTTCTTTAGCCTCTTGAATGATTCTTCGTGTTTTTCAATCAACGTATACGTAGCTCCTTTACGTGTCAAAGCTGTCAATGGAGCAGCTATCAAAGAAAAGCATTGGATAAATCTTCGGTAATACCCAGCTAATCCAAAAACCTTCAAATCTTTGTAGGAATTTTTGGTCGTACCCACTTCATCATAGCTTCAATCTTTGCTAGATCAGCCACCATTCCTTCGATTACCATAACAGAACGATGGCTCATGTTTTAATGACATCTCATCGTATGATGCAACGCTTAGACTTTGGTCTCTTAGGGTTAAATTCTAGATCAGAATATACCTTCCTTCATGCTTTAATCTGATAAAATCACATTCTAGCATGCAACACTTCTAGCTACAAGCTTATTTATTTAATGATGATCATGATTCTTCTATTGATCGTTTCGATTAACTTTCACTTCAATTGTCTAGTTTAATTCAGATGCTACATCGGTCTTGGTTCCCTGAACCATGTAACATACTCATTTTAGTCGGAATCGATATGATATGACTTATTGGGTCAGAATCACAATTATCTTCTTAGTCATTACTGAAACGATGCCAACGACAGATATAAACAAAATGGAAATAGTTACTAGCTTCTTGGTAACCTTGTGACCTTACCTGATCCAAGTGTGATTCATGTGCTTTCAGTAGTATAGGCCTCTACTACCATTCACACCTACTCATACTCGTCCCAAGCATTCTCTCGCAGTTTTCCAAAGTCACCATTGAAGAATTTTACATAATCATTTAACACATCAGATAACAAAACCAAGGTTTATATTGTTTCTTGAAACAATTAAAAAGGTGTTCAAGTTCACCCTATATTATGCCTCTAATAGGCTACACCACATGGTACTATCTACAAGGCTAATTCATATCTTGACTTTCGGATATAAAATCCTCACTCGTGATTCCTTGCGTTGTCACCTTCTTCATCAAGGATTTTCTTAGATGCTATTTTCTTTAGAGGTGCATTCTCTCTTGCTGCTTCATTTTTCTTCGAGCAGTACCTAGATAAATGCCCTTCTTCCTTACATCCATAACAAACCTTATTGCTAAATGTACATTCATTGGCGTAATGCCCAGACATTCCACATTTAAAGCAAGTCACCTCCCATTCTGAGTGTTTATTTTTCCACTTCTCGCAAAATTTTTCTTTACCTCCTCCTTTGCTAGACTATAAGAACATGTTGCTCTTGTTGGACCATGAAGACCACTAAAATTTCCTCTTCTTGCCAACTTTAACCATGTTAATGGTCCTATCATTGAGCATTTCTTCGACAGACTTGGCAAACCAAATGGTTGTCTCCAGAGCAAGTGCATGGCGTACTAGTACACTAAGTTCGTCCTTACTTTATTGAAGTAAACGTCTTGTCATTTCAATTAGTTGATCCAACATTGTCTGTACCATTTCCTGTAATCCTGCCATCGTGATTAGCTCTGGTGCAGCTGCTACTTCTGGTGTATGCTCAACTACTTGTGACTCGGGATATGGGTTACCATTTTTGAATCCACTTCGAGTGCTCACCATGTCGACCTATACACCAAAAATCAGATGTTCAGTGTGTAGTGACGAGAATTTCGATAGAAATAATTTAGTTACAACAGATGTATAAATCTCCTTATCACGCTGAAAAGTTACAGGTCAGTTCTAATACCATAACTAAAATTCGTAACCTTCACATACGAGTACACGTAGCCTCACACCAATCTTGCAATTTACACCTCCGACTTCTAAAATTCGTAACATTCACATACGAGCTCCATTTTCGACGTTCTTTATATCCACGAGTAGGTAGATACGTACTCTACACTTTCGTTTAGACTCTATTGGCTAATTTGACTTTAATTTTAAATTTTTATTTTTAAGAGGTCGGGAGATGAAAAATCCGTTAAAATTTCATAACTTCATCATCTGAAGTTCGTCTTCATCTATCTTTTTACCTTTGAGCTACTATTAATGAGCTATTCGGTTCTCATTTAGGTTGTGTAGGCTAAAAATCGTTTGATCTAAAATTCGAACTCCGGAGTGTACACTGCTATGCCAAATCTTAGAAAATTGATAACTTCCTCATATTATGTCTGATTTGCACATTCTTTTTATGCACGCTCTCCGTTTAACATATACTATGACTTTCATTTAGATTGACAAGGCTAAAAATCCCTTTATCGTAAACTCACTTTTTACATCACACAGTGTCGCGTCGGTTTTATCACAAAACTTCGACTGGTCATAACTTCTTTGTTATAACTTGGATTTTGGCATTCTTTATATGTCTAAAATCCTTGTCACGGCCACTAGAACTTTCTTCATAGATATCTGGTCTATCTGACATTTTATTTTCGACACTTATTGTTACTATATCTTCATAAACAAGTATATAAGCACATAAAATCACATTATCCACATAATATTCAAGTACTTCCTCTTTACTACTTTAAAAGCAATTATATTTGATCAACCTAACTATTACATCATCGTATCAATGCTGAGCCTCAAAACACGGATGTTACCTAAATGCATTCGTTTCATTCTGATTTATTTGGTAATGTGGAATCGATATTATTGACTTTTATGGAAGGTGGAATTTATGGCTTTTTTAATCGATTATATGGATGAAGAAGAATCAAAGATGGTTTTTGATAGAAGATATAATAAATCAAACAATTGTCTCTCTTATTAAAGGAAACAATGCAAAATAATTGTTTGCTTGTGGCGAACAATGATAAAAATGGAGGAGGAGGAGAATTTCATGAAAGGATATGTTGGTGACAGTCAAAAAATGTCGATGATATTTATGAACTGGACTGGATGTAGAATGACAGATAAGGAGGATAGTACTTTCCTGGGGAAGAAAAATAATAAAGAGTATGAGAGGTGCATAATATTAGTTGTTGAGGCTAATTAGATAAGATAATCAAAAGTTCAAAAAGGAAAAGAAATCAATTTTTTAAGGAAGAGGATAAGGGCATTGTACTAATGGCATGTCTTGAGACTTTTGACTCTGATTTGGTAAAAGGTATAAATTTGTCACACCCCCAAATCGGGACAGCGGAGACGTTCGGCAAACGACGTCATATACAATCTCACAACAATTGTATAATAGGAATCAAAGCAAATACAACCATTACATTGATAAAATAGAGTACTCACATTTGTATGACATCAAAATGAATAGCAAAAATATAAAAAATGCTATTCTAGAATGCTCTGTCTTCTCAAAATCCTACGAGTGTACCTGTCATATCAGTTCCCTAAGAATACAAGTGATTCTGAAAGTGTATCAACATGTAAGTTTGTGAGTTCATAAGTATGTTTTAGTGTTGGAAACTTGTCTTTGTACTTTGAAAATACTTAGATTATTTCTCAAGAAAATCCAATATTTTCTATAGTGAAAGTAGTGTTGTTATGTATGTTTCTTGTATTTGTATATTGTATTAGTGTACTCTGTATTATAAAACAGTGTATTTTATCTGTATTTTTATGAAAAACTCTTGTATGTGTTACTAGATACCACCAATTGTAGTAAAAGTAGTGCACTATAATAGTGTCTGTATAAAACCTTAGTATGAAAACCTGATATTTACCAACTGTAGAATTGAGTAGTGTACCATAATAGAGTTTGCATGAAAATCATGTATGAATGCCTGGTTATTACCAGCTATAGTGTAAAGTAGTGTACCATAGTTTTGTTAATGATGATAAAACCATTAAAATAGTGTTAATATTGTAAACAAATGTTTTAGTTATACTGTTGAGAGTTTCATAGAGCCATGCTAATATAACCTACTGGACTCTACGACAGTCTTTTGGTGTCGGTAATATGACATTTGTCACCCCCAGACATGCCTGCCTAACTGTAGCTAGCAGTTTCGGTGTGGGATTGTCAGTCCCATATAGATCTATACACAAATTCACATTTTCCATCTAGGAGACTCTGGTTATAATTTTTTGGACTTAGTTCCGTATCCTAAAGGATACAAGTGAAGTAGTGCCTCACAACCCTGTATCAACAAGTTTACGTGTAGTGTTGTAGTGTCGCAGTGTTCTCATATATTAGATAATTAGGTATGTATTACTCATAGTGTAAAATAATTATACTTAAATAATTATTTTAATAGTGTATCCTTGTAGTAGTGAAATAGAGTAGCTTTTGTCAAACCATACCTATTATAGTTTTGATTGTACGTCCTTGTTTAGTGTATTGTACTTAGTATGATAGTGTAATGAATTTCCAACTATATTGACTATAGTTTAAATGTATGTTTCATAGTGAAATAACAACATCTACAATTAATTATATAAGTAATTACCCTTATGCTAGACATAATAGAAAATTGTTAAAATATATATAAAATAGTTTAAGGAAATGTAGCGAAAGCTCGTTTCGAAACAATTGCAAAGGTTTTTAAAACATTTAAAAATTTGTATAACATAATAAACCTTGTTTTTTACTTGTATCCCCCCCCCCCCCCCCCCTAAACGTTAAAATGTAGAGGTATGAACTCACCTTGAATGTGTGTTCGCGACAAAAATTAACGAGTTGTAGAAATGATCATCGGGCATGCATACGCGCTAATAACATTACCCTAAAATAATTTTATTCCTCATCGCATTTAAATTAATAATTAATTAATTTAAATAGTGAATTGAATAATTATTTAAGAAAATAATACTTACAAATTAATTTGGAATATTTGAAATGAAGGGGGAAGGTGTTTTCTGTGGAATTGGAGTTTTCGGTAAGGAAATTGGGATGAACTCGGTGTTCTTGTGTTCTTGATGGATTCTTTGAAGATTTGAAGAATATATGAAGATTTTAAGGCGGTTTGCACAAATTTGGTTGAATATTTGAAGATGGGATGAAGATCTTGGTAAAATTCTTATGACTTTTGAAAGAAATTTTTTGCAAGAGTTCGGTAGCACAAGTGGGAAATGAATTGGGAAATCGGCCTAACACACACACACCCACACACACACACACACACACACACACACACATATATATATATATATGTATATATATATATATATATATATATATATATATATATATATATATATATATATATATATAAGGGGTGTTCAGAACTATTGGGCCTCAATTGGGATGTTTTAAGTCCTTTAGGACCAAATTCCCTTATGAATTCGGTCCTAAAGTCAAAAGGATTAAGAGTGTTCGGTTTCTAGTTAAGGTGGAAATGGAGAATTCGGTCCAACCTTACAAGTGGGTGTGACTTCGATTTCCAAGTTAAAGGGGAAAACTAAATTTGGTCATGCCTTATATCTAAAAGGGGAATTATGTCTTGGTCTTAGGATTTAATTCTTAAAACTGAATTCTATATATATATATATATATATATATATATATATATATATATATATATATATATATATATATATATTGTCATTTCCTTTATGTTTCAAAGTTTCTACATGTTTCCAAAGTATAGGTTTCATTTAGAATTCCTTGGAATAAAACCACAATTATACTAATATATAATATAATTTAAGCTAAGTATTAAACTTAGATATGAATAAATGTAAATCTTTGTTTGATCTAGTGTAATGAACTAGTGTGAATTTCATTGACTTTTATTGACTCGAAAGAACAGATTGTTACATTATCCCCCTGTTAGTGGGAATTTTGTCTTGAAATTCTTTCTATAGTGAATACATTATGGACTAAGAAAAAGATGCGGGTACTTCTGTTGTGTCTAGTCTTCTCGCTCCCAAGTGAATTCAGGTCCCCACTTAGCATTCCAACGAACCTTCACTATCGGTATCCGACTTTGTTTCTTTCGTTTGACTTCCTTGTCCATCATCTCTACTGGTTCTTCCATAATGTTAAGACTCTCATTTATGTCGATTTCGTTGAGTGGAATTACAAGAGTCTTATCAGATAGACACTTCTTTAGATTTGACACGTGGAAGACGGGATGTATGTTGTTAACCTCTTGAGGTAGATAAAGGGCCGATCCTAGCGAGGATCTCGAATGGACCAATGTATCTCAGATTTAGCTTTCCACACTTTCCAAAGCGTATCATGCCTTTCCAGGGTGAGACCTTCAACATAACACGCTCACCAACCGGGAATTCTAAAGGTTTTTGTCTTCTGTGTGTGTAGCTCTTTTGTCTATCCCTTGAAGCTTTCAACCATTCTCGGATTTGTACTATCTTTTTCGTGGCTTCTCAAATGATTTTTGGGCCAGTGAGAGTGATATCAGGGACTTTCCCTTTAGCTAGTTATGTGTCACCCACCTTAGCCCAGCACAGAGGGGATCTGCACTTACGGCCATATAGAGCTTCGAATGGAGCAGCCTTGATGCTAGTGTGATAGTTGTTGTTATATGAAAACTCGATCAGTCGTAAATGGGTGTCCCATGCTTTACCAAAGTCGATCACACAAGCTCTTTGCATGTCCTCTAGAGTTTGAATGATTCTCTAACTCTACGTGTCAATTTTAGGATTATAAGTTGTGCTCATGTCCAGCTTAGTTCCAAGAGCCTTCTATAGGGACTGCCAGAATCATGAGGTGAATCTATTATCTCTTTCCGATATAATAGATATAGGCACACCGTGCATTCGTAATACCTCTTAGATGTAGGTTGTAGTTAGCTTCTCCATTTTATATGTCTCTTTGATTGGCAGAAAGTGGGCAGACTTGGTCAATCTGTCAATAATTACCCAAATAGTGTCATGCCCATTCGGCATCGTGGGTAATGTTGTAATGAAATCCATTGTGATCTGCTCCCACCTCCACTCAGGTATCTCTGGCTGCTGGAGTAAACCTAAGGGCTTTTGATATTCTACTTTGACCTTGGTGTAACCTAGACCCTTTCCCACGTAGTCAACAATCTTTTCTTTGATGATTAGCCACCAATACAGTTTTATTAGATCCAAATACATTTTATCTGAACCTGGGTGGATGGAGTATCGAGTTTTGTGGGCTTCATCCATGACGACCTCCCTGTAACCACCACATTTTGGGATCCAAATGCAGTTCATGAAATAATGAACTCCATCTCCCTTTAGCTCAAAGCTCTTCTCCATTACTCACATGGCTTCACCGGCCACATTTTCTAGTTTAAAAGCTTCCTGCTAAGCATTTTTTATTTTAGTGGACAGGTGGGAATGGATTGTCATGGTTAGTGCATTCACCTTACGACCTGAGTATTCTTTCCGGCTAAGGGCATTAGCTACTACATTGGCTTTACATGGACGATACCGAATTTCGCACTCATAATCATTTAGTAGCTCTAGCCATCATCGTTTTGTCATATTGAGCTCCTTCTGATAAAAATGTGTTGAAGGCTTTTGTGATCGGTGAAGATAGTGCACTTAGTACCATACAGGTAATGTCTCCAGATTTTTAGGGCAAAGGAAACTACTCCCAGTTCAAAATCTTCAGTATTGTAGTTGACTTCGTGTGCTTTAAGATGTCTCGAAGAATAAGCAATAACTTTCCCTAGTTTCATGAGTACACAACCTAGCCCCTAACTGGATGCATCACAATATACAACGAATTCCTCTATCCCTTCTGGAAGAGGCAATAGAGGTACGCTGCACAGGACCTGTTTGAGTGTCTGGAACGCAGTATCTTGCTTCTCTCCCCAACTAAAAGTCACACCCTTCTGAGTTACGGTTGTAAGCGGTTTAGCAATTTTGGAGAAGTTTTATATAAACAAGTGATAGTAGCTAGCAAGACCAAAGAATTAACGAAATTCTATGGGCATTCTCGGTGCTGACCAATTCTCGATTGCCTTTATTTTGGAAGGGTTCACGTGTATGCCTTCTTTGCTAACCACGTGGCCCAATAAAATTACCTTCCTAATCCAAAACTCGCACTTAGAGAATTTCACGTAGAGCTTTTTTCCCTCAGTGTTTGTAGAACTTGTCTCAAGTGTTGATTTTGTTCTTTTTTGCTTCGTGAATAGATAAGTATATCATCTATGAATACTGTCACGAACTTGTCTATGAAGGGGAAACAAACCTGATTCATCATGTCCATGAATACGACAGGTGCATTGGTTAGACCAAAGGGCATCACTACAAACTCGTAATAACCGTATCGAGTTCGGAAAGTTGTCTTAGGAACATCACTCCCATAGACTCATAGCTAATGGTACCCCGGTCATAGGTCTATCTTTGAAAGTAGCTAGCTCCCTTTAGTTGGTCGAAGAGGTCATCAATTCTGGGAAGAGGATAGCGGTTCTTAATAGTGAGTATGTTTAGCTCTCGGTATTCTATGCACATCTGGAAGGATCCATCCTTCTTCTTCAAGAACAAGATGGGTGCTCCCTGGGGTGAGAAGCACGACCTAATGAATCCCTTGATAAGCAGTTTGTTTAGCTAGGTGGATAATTCCTACATTTTTGTCGGTGTTAGATGATAGGAGATTTGGCTACGGGGGTAGCTCCAAGAATCAATTCGATTCGGAACTCGACTTGGCGTTCATGAAGAACTCCTAGAAGATTCTCGAGGAAGATATCAGGGAATTTATAGACTTCGGGGATGCTCTCGAGGTCTTTAACTTCTTGTTTTTTGTTAACTACATGAGCTAGGAATGTGTGACACTCCTTTCACAGGTGTTTTTGAGGTTTGATGAAAGGAATGATACGCACGTTCTTGTTGAATTTGTCGCCATAGATGATGAGGGCTTCGCTATTTAGAATATTAAGGCGAATGGATTTTTCATAGCAAAGGATATCGGCATTATTTGGACTTAGCCAATCCATGTAAATGATGACATCGAAGCTCTTTATGGATACCAGCATGAGATCGATTGGAAAATAATAGTCGTTTAGAGTGAGAGTGCATCGTGTGAATACGTCGTTAGTGCTCTCTTTCTTTCCATTATCCATCTCGACAATGAATGTTTCGTTTAGTGGTTGTGACTTGTGTTTGAGAAAATGTTTGAATCTACGACCGACAAAACTCATCTCCGCACCACTATCAAAGAGAATGAATGCATAAGAATTGTCGATGAGGAACACACCCATGACAACGGTGGGGTTGATGTGCACGAAAGTACCCATTAATTTAATATTTATAACCTAACAAACTTAGACTAACTATATACTTATAGGCAGTGTACCTAGTCAGATTATAGTATAGCTTAGGTAAGTCGGGTGTCAATCACAGGGAACGGTGGATTAATTTAATATATTTAATTATAGGTTGCAGGTTACACGAGAAGGATAAAGAAATAAATCTCAAACTAACAATTAATTGACTACTCTCGATAAACTAACAGGAAAGCAAATCTCTTCAGGTACTTTGGTTTAGACAAATTACACCTTAAAAACATAGACAATTGCATACACAAATTCATTTATTCATGTTCACCGATTCCTAAAATGATTAGATTTGCGTTCACTATAACTAATCCTTTAGCAAACAAGTCAATTCAAACAGTGATCAATTGGTTAAACTAACATGCTTCCTAGTGTTCAGTTCGTATCAAGCAAGACTTGTAAATATAGTTAACCAAATTAGACATTCAATTAACCTCTTGTTGATGGTCATCAAACAAGGCTCACACATTAACTTATTTATTCCCATGTTAATCCTAGTTTCACATTCGTTATTCCTAGACTTATAATCTCGATGGTCATCAAAATCATAAGAGACAAGCAATCAAGCATATGTCCATACAACTCAATTCACTTAACAATTAACAGCAAATAATTATCATTAATACGTAAGGATCTTTTAACAAGCTTGGAAAGATAAATTAAACACAAACAAACTATTCAATATAGCAATTAGTCTAATAATCAAAGCTTCATTCAATCATAAACACAAAGTAAAAGGTTTTTACACCCAAGTCAGAAACTAAATACAGAATAGTAACACAATGGAATGCTAAACATGGTCACGTTAACATCCCATAGGATTACCGACACGTATCCGCTCTCCAACCCTTCCGATCTCCGCTCCCGTTAGCTTAACGGCCTTCCGGCCACCTCCTAGACCCTCAAAACGGCAACTATGAATTTTCTTGTTGCACAAGTCGAAGTGGAATATCATAGATTATTAAAATTAGTGGAATGATATCGGGTATTTATAGTTGATGTAGATGGAATTATATGGAATATTAGAGTTGGATTGGAATAAGGAAACTAATGTGGCTTAGGGATTAAGCAAATAAAGATAAGGAAAGTGGTGCTTGGGGAATAAGTAACTTGGAGGGAATTTCCATCTAGCTTTTATGCTTCATCTTCAAGGCCGATTTTGGATAAGATAAGTGTCGAATTAGCCAAAAGTCCCTCTCACATAAGTCGTAGGAAATTTCATCTAGTTTTCAGAACAGTTTGAACCTCGACAATTGGACTTATATATGAGTCATCAGATATACCCGAAACACTGAAGAGGGGTCAATCTGCCAGCAATATCCTTTTTGCATCTTTTCAACTCCATTCTCTTTCTTTTGCATTCCATCTCCCATTTTAACTGTAATTAAATATTTCAAAGCATATTAAGTTTATTTTAGTTCTAAATAATAATAATAAATGCTAAAATATTAAGATATGTTATACATAAATATATATAAAAATACACATATCAAAATACCCCACACTTAGCCTTTGCTTGCCCCTAAGGAAATTTACTTTTATTTTACCAATATTGCACTAAACAATCCATTTAAAACTCAGCCATTATGCCAAGACCTCAACGCATGCATTTGTGTCTAAAATTTTCCTAAAGTACCCCCCATACTTTAAATACTCACAATCTTCATAAACACTTGCCCACTTTTTCCGAACAATGCTCATTTTATGCAACCCTCCGAATCCATCCGCGGAAAACCTCCTAACCTCAAGGTATTTTTAGTTGAGCAACCTAAGCATACATAATCTAGAATTACAATTTATGATACCACTATGGAGCTTTTTAGGAATTCTTCACTTTCTTAACAATTTGATCTTTGATTTCTTTGAATTCACCACCTTATTTGATTTGATTTATTGGTATCTTCAACTTTTTGAATTTCTTGGAATTTTGGAATTTTGATCTTCACTTTATTTGCTCCAAAATTCTTCAAACTTTTTCGTAATTCTCTCTTTTTTTACATGTACCTCTCTTTTTTCACTCAAAACCTACATGCTTAAGCAGAGGCGCTCAACCTCAACCTTTATTGGTTAATGATAATAATTTTCCTGGATACATTTCAGGTTTAGGCTGCTAAACATATTGCATCCTTCAAACCGAGCGGGGTTATGTTTTTGTTCCATGATTTCACTAAAATAAAGGGAAGCCACAAATGCACTATAACGTATATTGACTCAACTAAACATTTGAGTTCTTAGCGGATCATCTCATACAATATTAGCAAAATTTTAAATTATCACTAGATTTTTCTAAATTTAACTATTATTTCAAGTTTGCTTTTAAATTTTTAAATTTCCCTAAATCTAGCAATTTCCAACTATTATTTCATTTTTATAATTTACTTTTACCGACCCCCTACCCCACACTTATTTCATACAATGCCCTCATTGTATGCTAAAACAAATTAAGAACATAAAAAGGGAGAAAAAGGAACAGACTCCCCTGGGTAGTTGTGGCGAGATCGAATGGGGCTGCTACAGGTTGCTTCAAATATTGCTGAAAAACTGAAAACTGGAACTGTTGCTTCTGAATGTGCCGGAAAATACAAAAGAACATTGACTTATGAAATATGGTGTGAACGATTGCAAACTAAAGCAATGTATAGTGACCATGACGTGGGAAAGTGTCAACCACGCCGTGTCGTCGAGTGAGGAAAAATCCATATCACGAATAATAGCATGGCCACAACGTGGTAAGTGGTGGTCACGTCGTGGTATGTAGAATAGCAGCCTCCTCTTGCGATGAAAAACTCCCCCGTGACATAGGAAAGTGTCAACCATGTAATGGCAGCCGGGATGATACTTCTACATTGCGTCAAAATAAAACTCCATGGTGTGGGAACAGCTCATCCATGCCATGGGAATCAATGTATAGTTAGAAACACCACTCTTCGAAATAATAATCCCTCTAAATATCGACGCGCACCCCACACTTATTGAAAGTCATGGCTCTCAAGTGTCAACTTCAAACCCTCACACAGTTTTTTCTCTCGTGACAAATCAACATTCGACCCCAATTATTGAAATTTCTAAAAGCATCTGGAGGGTAAAAGTTTTGCAAAGATCTGAAACATCAAGAGCATCAACATGGAAAACAAATTTTAAAAAAACTAAAAATAAAAATAAAAACTCACTAAAATAACTAAAAAAACCAAAATAACTAAAAAGGATATCACGATCACATGTCTTCGCCAAAATCAAACTACAATTGTTGATTAAATCCCTTGCATGGAAGAGGTGGTTTGCGAAAACAAAAACTTTCGGGACCTATCAGACTATTTCCTTTGTTTTCTTTGCACCATTAACTAATAAGTAGAACAAGAGTTGACCCAACTAGTCAAGAGTAGCAAGAGTTCAGTCTTCCACTTAACCACCTCGATACGCCTTGCTATACTACGCCTCGTGGATTGAGTTGGACAAATCACCAAAGTAGTAGACTAAACAAGTCAAGAATTCCCTAATCGCTTGCAATCACAAAACCCATGCAAAAGGTAAAGCCAATCGATGTGTATGATCACAAATTCCTGCAAATAACAACAACAACCTTCCCGACAAGCGAAATGATATCAATGAAAATAAAACTAAAAAAATAAAATAAAATAACTAACTAAAAATAAATAACGAATAATCAAATAAACTAAATTAATTGAAAGCCGTTCCCCAGCAATGGCGCCAAAAACTTGATGTGCACGAAAGTACCCATTAATTTTAATATTTATAACCTAACAAACTTAGACTAACTATGCACTTATAGGCAGTGTACCTAGTCAGATTATAGTATAGCTTAGGTAAGTCGGGTGTCAATCACAGGGAATGATGGATTAATTTAATATATTTAATTATTGGTTATAGGTTACACGAGAAGGATAAAGAAATAAATCTCAAACTAACAATTAATTGACTACTCTCGATAAACTAACAGGAAAGCAAATCTCTTCAGGTACTTTGGTTTAGACAAATTACACCTTAAAAACATAGACAATTGCATACACAAATTCATTTATTCATGTTCACCGATTCCTAAAATGATTAGATTTGCGTTCACTATAACTAATCCTTTAGCAAACAAGTCAATTCAAACAGTGATCAATTGGTTAAACTAACATGCTTCCTAGTGTTCAGTTCGTATCAAGCAAGACTTGTAAATATAGTTAACCAAATTAGACATTCAATTAACCTCTTGTTGATGGTCATCAAACAAGGCTCACACATTAACTTATTTATTCCCATGTTAATCCTAGTTTCACATTCGTTATTCCTAGACTTATAATCTCGATGGTCATCAAAATCATAAGAGACAAGCAATCAAGCATATGTCCATACAACTCAATTCACTTAACAATTAACAGCAAATAATTATCATTAATACGTAAGGATCTTTTAACAAGCTTGGAAAGATAAATTAAACACAAACAAACTATTCAATATAGCAATTAGTCTAATAATCAAAGCTTCATTCAATCATAAACACAAAGTAAAAGGTTTTTACACCCAAGTCAGAAACTAAATACAGAATAGTAACACAATGGAATGCTAAACATGGTCACGTTAACATCCCATAGGATTACCGACACGTATCCGCTCTCCAACCCTTCCGATCTCCGCTCCCGTTAGCTTAACGGCCTTCCGGCCACCTCCTAGACCCTCAAAACGGCAACTATGAAGTTTTCTTGTTGCACAAGTCGAAGTGGAATATCATAGATTATTAAAATTAGTGGAATGATATCGGGTATTTATAGTTGATGTAGATGGAATTATATGGAATATTAGAGTTGTATTGGAATAAGGAAACTAATGTGGCTTAGGGATTAAGCAAATAAAGATAAGGAAAGTGGTGCTTGGGGAATAAGTAACTTGGAGGGAATTTCCGTCCAGCTTTTATGCTTCATCTTCAAGGCCGATTTTGGATAAGATAAGTGTCGAATTAGCCAAAAGTCCCTCTCACATAAATCGTAGGAAATTTCGTCTAGTTTTCAGAACAGTTTGAACCTCGACAATTGGACTTATGAGTCATCAGATATACCCGAAACACTGAAGAGGGGTCAATCTGCCAGCAATATCCTTTTTGCATCTTTTCAACTCCATTCTCTTTTTTTTGCATTCCATCTCCCATTTTAACTGTAATTAAATATTTCAAAGCATATTAAGTTTATTTTAGTTCTAAATAATAATAATAAATGCTAAAATATTAAGATATGTTATACATAAATATATATAAAAATACACATATACGGGGTCTACAACTACCTCCTCTTGACCCATGGCTAGCACATTCCCTGTGTTTCCGGCATCTCTTGCTGTGGGACAATTCCGTTTATAGTGCTCAGTTTCACTACACCCATAACAAGCTTGGCCAATTCTAGCTCTGGGGGTCTAAGCATCTAGTTGTGCAGGTGCCTTATAGAAGCTAGTCGTATGCCCCTTCTTGTTATAACTAGTGCATTGAAACTCCCGAAAAGGCCCATCATGATGAAAGTTGCATTTGTTGCACCTAGGAAGGGTTCTAACGTATCTTATGGGAGTTGCTTGAGTAGCAGGAGCAATAGCAGGAATGGTAGCAGCATGGATTGCCACTGTTTGCTGCTTCCTTGAGGGCTCCTGTGAAGATTGGCCATTGCGTTTGTACCAAAACTTTTTCTTTCCACTACTGCTCTCCTTGGGTTGTTCTAGCATGACTGTCACAGCATCTTGATAACTCCCATGAGCTATTAGTGTCTGCGCCATATGCTTGGCGCTATCAAATGTGAGTGGTTTGGATGCTAGAACATTCCCTTGAGTTGGGGGAGTCATTCCACAAATATATATCTCCACTTTCTTACTCTCCGGGGTGACCATCCCAGGAAAACGTAGAGCCAGAGCACTGAACCTAGCAGTGTATGCAGTAATGTCGGAAAACATCATCTTCAGGTTCTAGAGATCCTGCTCCAGTTTTTGCATTTCGCCCCTAGGGCAGTACTCATCTAGCATTAACTCCTTCAAATCATCCAAACTCATAGCATTGGCTACCGGAAAAGTTAGGGATTTGACTTGGCTGTTCCACCAATTTAGTGCTCTATCAGTGAAGGTTCATGCGGCAAATTTCACCTTGCTTGCCTTGGAACACACACAAATCTCAAAGATTGATTCGATTTTCTCGAACCAACGAGTTAAAGCAATGACAACTCCACTGTCATCGAAGGACTAGGGTTTCGCATTAATGAAATCCTTGTACCAACACTCCCTCAGATGCCCCTGACTGTCTCCCTGATTGGAAGAGTTAGCACCACCGCTCGTCCCGCTTCTGCTACTTGCGTTAATATGTGACATTGTGGCAGCCACAGTGTGACATCCTAAAAATACAGTCTAAAAGTATCTTTTTAAATCATTAATAAAACCATAATTATCTTTCAAAATATAAAAATCATAAATTGTGTATCTCAAGAGTACCATAACGTTGGTCAAATATATCATAGTATAAACATCCCAAGCTGAACAAATGGTGTGTACACTGCAATCTTCCTGAGCTCTTCTTTTGAAAATCGAGCTACCTGAAACCAAAACTGAAAACTGGAAGCACGAACCTTAGTGAGTCTCCCCATACTACCACATATCATACACTGGTCCTTGCCCGCTACATCGGGCCCTACCCAGCATCAGACTGAAATCTGGTATACAAATAAACACAACAATAACGCATAAACATAAACACATAACAACACATACTGGGCCTTGCCCACTGCATCAGGCCCTGCCCAACATCAGACCAAAGTCCGGCATCGGACCGAATTCCGGAATACATATCATAGCAACAAGCACATAATACATAAGCATATAACATAATAACATAACAAACTTCCCCAGGCTTGCCCCGACATCGGACCGAAGTCTGGCACACATAACATATAAGCTATTTCTGCATAAGGCTTACCTTGAAATCGGACTTACCCCGGAATACATAACATATAACATGCATGAATCACAAAGACATCAAGCATACATATACTCTTTTTGGGACCACCCCGACATCAACCCGAAGTCCGGAACATATAAGCTACATCAGGCCTAAGCCAAACATATACTAACATACATAAATGAGTTGGTGTTGGTGCCTTCAACCCATTCCTACTAGAGGGAAACTCACCTCACACTACTGAAGTCCTGCTGCCAAAACCCTAGCTGTTGGATGACAGATTCCTGAATCTGTTAACATCAAAATAACACCCAGTTAATAATTAGGTTCAATCACATATACTCATATGTCCATGCTTGGGTTAAAAGACTGTTTTACCCCTATCTTTTCTTGAGTCAAGCCTAAGGCCCAACCCTAAGGCCAAAAAGTTAACTATGATTCAAAGCCTAATATATGGCCCAATTTTTCCAAAGTGGGCCCAAACCGTTACATGGTCTTATTCTAAGGCCCAAATTGTTTAGTCCAATCCAACCATTTGGAATTTCTAACGGCCCAATATCTCATAATCATAAAGGCCCAAACTATGGTCCCTTTATGGCCCTATTTTCCAAATTGAGCCCAAACCCTCATATGGGCCTTACCCTAAATCCCATCAACATATTATAGTCCATATGATTATTCTTGGATAGAACATCATATCCCAATCATCAAAGCCCAAAAGAAATGCCCAACTCAAAGCCCACGTGAAATTAGTTTTCACATATAATTACGATTAGGGTTAAGAGTTTCTCACTTAACCCATTAAGGACTTAAGCCATTAAGTCCATCACTGTTCTAAATAAATCACATGGTGTGATTGGGTGTAATTCACAAATTCCATTCCGATGGCCCAAACGTGGGTCCTAATAAGTCCAAGGCCCATGTAAACAAAATTAGGTTTTTTAAAAACTAATTAGGGTTTCCTGCCCAATCATAGCCGAATAGGCCTAAAACCAAATCTTTAAGCCCATTAGGTTTTCATTAGGTCAATTAGGATTTTACTAGTCGGGCACCACCCACTACCACCTCAGGTAGTAGTGGTCAACCCAAACTCACGGCAACGGCCACCACCTTATAGTGGTAGATTTTAGTTTCTTTTCATTATTCTTTTGCTAATTACAATTACAAAGCTTTAATCAAAAAAATAAATACATACGCTAACTAAAATAAACACACACACACACATACACAACCACCCTACCGGTGGCCGGCGGTGGCACATGGTGGTAGTGGCTATCCTCTATATTCCGGCTAGACATAACACACACACTTCAGATTGCATAATGCACTCCAGCCACCCACCTGGTGGCTTAAGGCGGCGACAACGATGGTTTTCGGATGGCAGTGGCGGCGGCCATGGTGTTTCTTTCCCTCGATCTCCGGCCAGCAACCCTCATACCATATGTCTCTTGTTCAACAGCAACACCTATCCAAACATAACACAATACTATACATCCTCGACTAATGACTAAGTGGCTGGAAAAACTGAAACAACGACCAAGGGCCATTTTCCGAGGCAACAACAGTGTATGGGACGTCGAACACCCCGAGAAGAGCGAACATGCGGGATGAGGTTGGTCTAACCGAGAGGTCTGGTTGTTCACGACCTACTATTCTTCATTCATAGCCCACACTTTGGTCTCGGTGGGGTTTCCCAGCCATTCACGGCATTACAAGCGGCATCAGTTGGCGGAACGGCAACGTTCGACGACGAGGCAACAACCGGAACCGGGCTATCAGACTTTGTAATATAATCGGTGGCTGATGAGGATTCCAATGGTGATGGCAGCTACCGGAAGTGAAGATGGAGAAGGTGGCGGCTGTTTCACATTAGGGTTATGGTTATGAGAACAATGATGCAGATAAATACCCGGTGTTTGTAACTCACGACCATATTTACAGGCATGGTCCCTCCGTCTCCCTTTTCTTTCAAAACAAATCCACAAATTACGTTTTTAACCCCAGCCAACTAAAAACCCTTTAAATTATGTCTGAAATTCACCCAATAGCCCCTGCTTCTACATATTGTTTTCAACTTAGGTCTACTATTTACTCTTTACCCCCCAACTCCACAAATCTTTTCATATTTAGTCCAAATGGTACCAAACTCCCCTAACTTCTAAAATCTTTAGATAATCACTCCTTAATTACATTTAACCCCCAATACTCCAAGAACTATAACATTTAGCTCCCAAAACAAACATTTCACTGAATATTATGGATTTTAGGGCTGATACTCTTTCATAAATGTATTTATTTATTTTATTTAATAAACGAGGTGTTACAACTCTCCCCCACTTAAATTAGTTTTCGTCCTCGAAATCATTCCTTACATGCCAAACCACTCAAGTAACATGGTCACCATCTTGGAACACCCTAGCCTTCCCAAGGTAGCTGTTCCAATCTTCGTAAAGCCTTAAATCCAAAGGTGAACGAATTTCTCACAACATGATCACATCTACTCCATCTTAATTCTACTGTCTCGAGATGGACCGACTCCCTGTCAGGCCGCTCATACTAAATCATTATTGTTGAACCCAATCCACTTGTCTCTCAACTGAGTACTGAACTTCTGATTGATGGTTTTTATCATTCTAACCACCCTAAGTGTACATGCAACCCTAGAAAACCTTGGATCTATGTTTGTCTAAAATACATGCAAAATATGATTTTCAAGGTTCATAATCCTATCTAGCATACATGGGGAACTTTTAATCTAAAAGATGGCTAGAATTACATACCTTGTAGTTGATTTGATTCCTTGAAAACCTTAAGAGCATAGCTCCCCGAGAGTGATGCCTAAAATGCTTCACACAACACCAAATGCTTTGGAATAACTTTAGAGTATGTATAACACTTGTATAAATCGGCTTTCCCTCTCTTGTCCATAGTGTAGCCGATTTTGGTGAGTATCATGTTCCTTATATAGTGTGTCACATCTAGGGTTACACCATGTAAACCCTAATGTGACATGACTTATCATTTCCATGACCCATGGGTTTGTAATTCCTATGGAGCATCCTATGGGTTTAACCCAACTTGATAAACCATGGAGCCTTTTAGCCCACTATACAAGTTATGGATGATTTACATAGTCAACCCATATATTTAATTACTCATATTTTGATCACTTAATTAATTCCAAATTAATTCTTGATCAATACTAATTAAATAATACTATTAATATATTAGAACTTATAATATATTAATAAAACACAAGTGTTATTTCTCTCATTTAGTTTATCCAAATGCATGATGCCATACAACCCAAATGGACCATGCCGGGTGGGGTCAAGTACATACCAAATATAGTTATGGACTTAGACACCTTATCCAACAGTCTCCCACTTGGATAAGTCTAATAACTATATATGTAAGTATGACTTCAAGAACCGATAAGAAATTGTAGCTCTTTCAAGGTCTCTCGGAGCTGAGAAGATGATGATGCACCATTTAAGATAAGTGATCACATAATACTTTGTTCTATATATCAGCTGGACAAATGCATGGAAAATTTTCTTACTTACTGTCCAGCAGTTTGTTTCCCGATTTCCGATTTGTTTGACATAGAACTAAATTAAACACACCAATTCGGTTATGACTGGGCCTGGTACATAAAAAAAACAAAAATCATCAAGGGGCCCATATATCGCTTCTAATCCAAGAAGGAACATATAAACTTCGACTCGTATGATTAGGCTACTGTTTTTAGAATCACACACAAAAGTACGTTTTATAACATCGAGTTACCAATGCGATTTCGTACGATCAATGCATAACCAACTCATAGGCAACAAGTCATATCTCTAGGTTTGAAGACTTATAAGATATTACTGTCTCACGATCACTCGAGATAAATTCCATGAAGTGATACCAGTGAGAGTGGGTTGATTCCAATGCTCAAAACTTATGAGCATTCATGCGTATTGTAGCCCTGTCCAACAACTTAAACCTCTGCAACCAACCCATGACAGTCTTGATTCATACCTACTTCCAACATATGACCAACTGTGGAGAATTTGAATAATATGATATACCAAACATAATTATTCTGGAAGTCAAAGCATGCAAAAGAAATATAGTAAACGACTGACAAAAGATAGCAACACTTTACTCATAAATAAACACAACTTTTATTCATCATCAAATGTCAATTACACTTTACCAATTTCAAAATTATCTAACTACTAAAACTAATACCATCCTTCAGACCTATGCTCCAAGCATGCTGGAGATGCTTAACCCAACTCAGTCCCTTCGTGAGGGGATCTGATGGGTTCTCATCTGATGATACCCTGTTTTCCACGAGGAGTCCTTCTTCTATTCGATGTCTGATGAAATGCTATTTTATGTCGATGTGTCTAGATCTCCCATAATCCCTTGGTTCCTTGGCTAAGGCAACTGCACTTTCACTATCACAGAAAATTTCCATTGGCTCCTTTATAGTTGTTACAACTCGAAGGTATCCAATAAAGTTCTTTAGCAATATCACCTCCTTTGTTGCCTCGCTTGCTACTATATACTCTGATTCTCAAGTTGAATCAGCCACTGTCTCCTGCTTGGAATTCTGCCACATAATTGCTCCTCCGTTTAAGGTAAAGATCTAGCCTGACTGAGAGCATAAATTATCCCTATCATTCTGAAAGCTAGCATCACTATACCCTACAACTCTCAAGTCATCACTCCCACCAAGGGTAAGGACCCAGTCCTTAGTCCTCCGTAGGTACTTGAGCATATTCATTACCGTAATCCAGTAAGCCTTGCCAGGGTTCCCCTGATATCTGATGACCATCCCCAAGGCAAAGGCCACATCAGGACGAGTGCAGGTCATAGCATACATGATCGAGCCTACTGCAGAAGCATAAGGTACTCGACTCATTTCTCCTATCTCAGCCTCAGTACTCGAGATCTGAGTTTTACTCAGCCTAGCGGTACTTTGTATGGGTAACTCTCCTTTCTTAGAGTCCTGCATATTGAACCTCTTCAGCACCTTATCCAAGTAGGTACTCTGACTAAGTCCAATTAGTCTTTTACTCTGATCTCTCAGAATCCTTATCCCCAAAATATAGGCAACTTCTCCAAGGGCTTTCATTAAGAAACACTTCCCAAGCCAGGACTTCACTTCCTGCAAGGTTGGGATATCATTTCCTATGAGTAGTACGTGATCCACATATAGTACCAAAAATCTAACTATACTCCCACTAGCCTTGACATAGACACAAGATTCATCTTCACTCCTTGAAAAGCCAAATTCTTTGACTTTCTCATCAAAGCAAAGATTCTATCTTCGAGTTGCCTGTTTCAGTCCATAAATGGATTTCTTGATTTTACACACTCTATTACAGTATTCTGTACTGACAAAACCCTCTGGCTGACTCATGTAAACATCCTCAACCAAACATCCATTAAGGAAGGCGGTTTTGACATCCATTTGCCATATTTCATAATCATGAAATGTAGTGATGGCTAACAGAACCCTAATTGACTTAATATTTGCTACTGGTGAAAAGGTCTCATCATAATCAACTCCCGGAGTGTGAGAAAAGCCATTTGCAACTAGTCGTGCCTTATATGTGTGTACATTACCATCCATGTCGGTCTTCTTCTTGAAGATCCATTTGCACCTAACTGTCTTATGACCTGGTACATTGTCAACCAATTTCCAAACTTGATTGCCATAGATGGACTGTATCTCGTTGTCTATTGCCTCTTTCCATTTCACAGACTCGTGGCCTGCCATGGCTTCCGTGTAACTATTAGGTTCATCCAGACTCACAAATGTTTCATCACTGATAAGTGTCTCACCTTCCACGGTAATATGGAAACCATAATAATGCTCAGGTGCATTCCTAACCCTTGTGGAACGCCTTAGGGGTACAGACTTGTCAATTGGCTCAACAGGAGTTTCCTCCTCAGGTTGAGTGCTAGGGTTTGAAGTTCCTTCACCAATTAACTCTTGAATTTCATCAAGGTAAATTTGCCTCCCACTGTTTCCTTGGTTTATCTACTCTCATTCTCGAAAAACATCCCTCCATGCTACAAAGACCACATTTTCACTAGGTCTGTAGAAGAGATAACCAAAGCATTTCTGTGGGTAGCAGATGAAAATACACCTCTCACTTCGAGGTTCGAGCTTATCATGAGTCTTGCATCTCACGAAATCCTCGCAACCCCAAATCTTGATGTGGTGTAGTTTAGGAACTTTACCAGTCCATATCTTCTGAGGAGTTTTGGCAACATTCTTTGTAGGGACCAGCTTAAGGATATATGCGGCAGTCTTTAAGGCATACCCCCAAAATGACATTATTAGGGAAGCTCAACTCATCATGGAATGAACCATATTCAACAAGGTTCAATTACGCCTCTCAGCCACACAATAGTAAGTTATCGTGTCCTGGGAGGTGTCAATTGTTAGATAATCCCACATTCCTTAAGATAGTCGAGGAACTCTGTACTAAGATACTCACTACCACGATTGCATCTTAATGTTCCCACCCAATTGATTCTCAACTTCCTATTTAAGCTCTTTAACCCTTTTAAAAGTCTCTAGATTATGCTTGATTAAATAGACATATCCATATCTACTATAATCATCAGTAAAAGTCAAATAATAACGATTAACATCCCTTATGGCATATTTGAAGGTCCCATACACATCTGTGTGCACTAGATCCAACAAACCTTCACCCCTAGCACAAGAACCAGTGAAGGGTGACTTTTTCATTTTTTTCAAGTAAGCATGATTCACAACTATCATCTGACTTTAGGGCAAATGACTCCAAGACTCCATCCTTTTGGAGTTGGCCTATGCGCTTCTTGCTTACATGTCCAAGATGACAATGACATAATGATGCTTTATCCAAGTTATTATTATCAGAAGAATCAATACACAACACATTATTTCCCAGATTATCCACAACGGATACAACTTCATACACACCATAATGATGCATTTATTCCACTAATTTCATTATCAAAAGAAAAGGTAAACCCTTGTTTGTATAAAGCATGAAAGAAAATAATATTTATTTGCCTTTCTGGTGAATAACAACATTTATTCAAATCTAAAGTAAACCCACTACTTAGCAACAAACAATAAACTCCAATCTTGGTGACAGGTGAAGCTTTCCTATTTCCCATGATCAAGTTTATCTTTCCATGCTCCACATTCTCACTTCTTCTTAGTCCCTGCAAATCGGAACAGATATGAATACAACATTCGGTATCAAGGACCCAAGAGTTAGAATAGGGTGAGTTATTAGATTGAATAGTGTAAATACCTGCATGGTTGGGTTTAACTTTCCCATCCTTCACATCTTGCTAGTACTTTGGACAGTTCCGCTTCCAATGCGACTTTTCATGGAAATAGAAGCATTCAGCCTCTTCTGGTTCAGAAGAAGGAGTGACAAAACCATTCTTGGTTCCACTAGAAGAAGACCCATCAAGGGTCCTAGCTTTGGTACCCTTCGAAGAACTCTTCCTCTTCTTCCCTCTACCTTTCCTGATTGCCAAGATAGGGGTGGAGTTTGGAGTAGGAGTAGGAGTGTTAACAACTGACTTACCTTTAAGACCTGTTTCTACAGTCATTAGGAGTCCTTGATGTTTGCTGAGTGTGACTTCTTCCTTATTCATGTGCTATGTCATGAGGAATTGATCATAACACAAGGGTAAGGAGTGCAAAATGATATATATTGCAAGCTCCTCAAGGAAGTTCACATTAAGCTTCAGCAAACGATCCACATACCTTTTCATTTTCTGCATGTGGCTCGTGACGGAATCTCCATCCTTCATGGATTAGCACCTTTTTCACATTTTCCGAAAGTAACTAAGATTAGGAATTTAATAAAACATTTAGTTACTTTATAATATTCATCCTACTTTCAATGAGAATTTATAAGTTCTTGTCCACCCGTTCGGCTAACGATGCTCCGCCGATCAAGGAAGCGGTGGGTGAGAGCGGACACCCATTAAGCTGCCATTTTATAGGCAGCAACCTTATACCCCCCTTATAGACCGGCTTCGTGAATGAGACCCACTAATGGTAAGACGACTTGCTCTTATACATACATAAACATACATATATATATATATATGTATATATATATATATATATATGTTATTAACTTATAATATAATAAAGTATAAGGGTTGATTTTTAACATTTAAAAATCTACGCATTGGAACTAAAGTTTATTAAGTGACTTTACTTGTTCCAAAACTTGAGGGCAAGTTTTAAAATTTACAAAACCTTTCAAATTCATAACTTATGAGTTATTAAAATGAAGACTCTTCATTTTATAACTTATGTGTTCTTTTAATGGTTTTTAACACAAAGAGACTTTTGGTTATCCATAACTTGAGGACAACTTATGGATTCTATTAAAACACATAAAGATCATGAATTAAACATTTAAACAAGTAATTCCTATGATCTATCGAAACTCATAAGAACATGAATATTCATATCAAAGTTTCATGAACATATGAACACATAAAATCATGAAAAATTGATATTAGTCATTGTAAATGGATTAGAACAACCATTACACCATTTAAAACAAGTTTTACAACACCAAAACAGTTTAGGGTAATGTTTCTGGTCCATTTCCAGCGGCAAAAACCGAAATTTTGCACCCTGCCTGGCCAACTCGTCGAGTGCACGAACTGACTCATCGAGTTGCTTGCATATTCACTTGGACTCATTGAGTCTGTGACAGCCCGAAACTTCTATTCTGTACGATTGTCAATTATATCAATAGTAAACTCGATTTTGTCACCTTTTAACACCGTTTAAGGGTTTGTTAAAGCATTCTAAGTCTAGTACAATGAAAGTTTGGGTTCTAGGTCAAGTAATACCAAGTCATAGTACAATAACCGGGCGATACACCCTCTTGGGAGGAGTGTATAGCCGTACCCATGGGTGTGCGGCCGCAAACCCACCCCCATGATTGTACACCCACCTCTATATATATGAGGAGACCCCTTCCTTCATTATTTTTCCCTTTTGGTTACACACTACTTTCTTTCTCTAGAATATTCATCTAAGGACCCTCCAAAGGCTTTAAAAATGTGAGTATTCCATCATCTAGCTTGTTATACTTGTAAGACCTCTTTATCTAATCCTTAATTCATCATGTTCTTCATCCCTTGAAGGTGTACGGCCACACACCTTCATAAGGTGGTTGTACACACCTTCAAGGCTCTCCAAAGTAAGAGTTTGGCCCCTATCTGCTAGTTGGACATGGTATTAGCCTTGAACCACCTCAAAATCGACATCTTAGGCATGAACATGGAGAGTATACAACTATGCACCCCTTTATATGGTCGCACACCCCTCTGTACGGCCCCACACCCCTTTGTACGGCCGCACACACATCCTCAGGGTCGTACACCCACTTTGATGTCCATATTTGGCCTTAAACTTGCAAAACCATTAAGTATGGGGCCTAGAACCACTCCTTGGATACTTGTAGGACCTTGGAAACACCTCAAAAACACACCCCATCATGAGTGTATGGCCGTACACTCATGGGTCGTACACCTATGGCCGTACACACCGAAAGTGTGGTCGTACACATCCCTCATTCGATCATATACGGTTCCAACACTTAGTTATAGTGTTTCCAGGCCCTTAGGGTGGTTTCCCATCATGTTTAGTCATGAAATACCCTAATCTACTCCATATATGTGTTACCATATGTTAATAGGATCCACTTGCATACGATACATCAGTTGACACTCGACATCCACATGGATCATACACGCGAATCTTATGTTAAATAGTGAGTTCATACCCCTATGCTTTTATAAGTTTTTATAACGTTTTCAGGGGGGATACAATCCAAGCATAAAGGTTTTCACAAGTTAAAAACTGATGCAATTATAACAAGTTTTACATCAAACATTTAAATACGTTATCCCTTTTGTATATGTGGGGCATAAGGGACGTTTTATAAACATAGATGCATAGTTTTCAGAACATTACATGAACACAGCTTACCAGTCAAACTATAATAGTTATAGTTTGAGGAATTCCTTACTGGTTTTATAGATTCAAACTACTTAACAAGTCAAACACATAAACTGTGACAGATTTAGTTTATCCATTATTACACACAGATAATAACAGTAACTTACTAAATAATTATTTTGTGTATAATTATTTATACTCTACACTGTATACAAATGATTTTAGACACGAGAACAACAGAACAACACATAAACTAGTTAATACAGGATTGTGAGACCTTCTTCATAGTACCCTTCGGGGTACTGGTAAATCCTCTACTTTTAGTATAACCAGAGTCTCCTGGAGGGAGAGCGTGAAATTTATGAGTAGATCTATTCGGGACCGACAATCCTACACCTGAACTGTTAGCTACAGTTAGGCAGGCATGCCTGGGATGACAAATCATTTAATATCCAACACCTGAAGAAACGTCATGGAGGTCATCAGTCATATTAGAATGGTTATACAAACTCACAATAGTATCAACTAACCTTTGTTTACGGGATTTTCCTTCTTTAGTAGTTTTATTTTAACTAATAAGACTACCTACTTACTACATTGGAGGGTATTCCAGGGATACAACCTTTGGTTTTATTTTAAGTAATAAAACTACCTTAGATACTGGTGATAGCCAGAGTTTTCAAAAAAAACATACATCACTCACTGGTGGTAGCCTCGGTTTTCAACCAAACATACATCACTTACTGGTGGTAGCCAGGGTTTTCAAATGTAACACACTTTAATTACTGGTGATTGACTAGGTTTACGATACAAACAATATTTTACTTATAATGAAAAGAAATCATTTGTGCAAATTCAGTGAATAGTTTTCAATACAAAAACATGCTGATGAACTCACCAGCTTTATGCTGATACGTTTTCAAAATCGCTTGTATTCTCAGGACAACGATAGACAGGTACCCTAGCTAGCTTTTGGAGAAGACAGGGCACGTTAGATTGGCATCTTTTACTTTTGCTATATACTGATGTGTACATACTATGTTTTCAAACAAATGTAAATTTTCATACTGTAATGTAATGTTTGTATTTACTTCGATTACTGTGATGCAATTGTTGTGATACTACGCATGACGTCATCCACCCCAGGACATTTCCGTCGTTGTTATCATAGTTCGGGGGTGTGACAGATTGGTATCAGAACTATTGTTTATTGTGAACTAAGTATACTGACCCTTACATGGTATACAACTATAAACACTTAGGGTTCGAAGCGCTCTGAACTAAAAGTATACTTTTAAAATATAAGTATTTTATGAAAACTATACAAGTATACCTACATACCAGAAACAGTATCATGTGTAGAAAAAAAAAGTAATTGGATGTTGGACACTATGGTTCAACCTAGGTAGTTATGTAATCATGTCTAGGGTCAATATATCCTGATCAACTATATTAATTCGAGACATGACCAACATGTGCTTAGGAGTGACTATGATGTTAAAGTAGGCCTAAAAACTTACCAAGTATCCATACAACAAAGTATCAATAGAACAAGGCATACAACTTAAAATACTATAGGAGTATTTTAGTTAGAGATGAATACATTGTAGAGATTCATTCCAAGTGTTGCTAATCATTCTTTCTTAGAGATAGTTTACTTGCGTTAGTAACCCTTTCCTATTTATTGCTTAGTAGAACACTTTACCTATCAAATAGAGATATACCTTGTTTCATATCTCTCGATTCAAAGTCTAAGGGACTTACCATCTTCTTCTTCCTGATATATAATAAGATGCCTCCAAAGAAAAGACCCAACAGAAAGAGCAACAACCCTCCAATAGATCCAGCTTCACCACCTGCTCAGTTTGATCCCACCATGTTTCCGGCAGTTGTTACTGCCGCTGTGGCTACCGTAATGTCACAAATAAGTTATGGAGGCTCTAGCGGGTCGGGAAGTGATTCCCAACCCCTCAAAATCGATGGAAGCTAAGGACACCATAAGGAGTTTTCCTACAAATAGTTCATGAACGCTAAGCCCAAATCATTTGATGGCAATGGAAGTGTCATTGCCTTAACTCGATGGATCGAGAATATCAAAGCGGTCTTCGAGATCTATTCATATTCTGAAGCCAACAAGGTGAAGTTCGCAGCTTGCACCATCACTGATAGAGCACTGACCTGGTGGAATAGTTGGGTTAAATCCCTAAATCTGTCAGTATCAAATGTTATGGGTTTGGAGAGCTTGAAAGAGCACATGTTTGCTGAATACTGCCCTCGAGGTGAGATGCAAAAACTAGAGCATGAGCTATGGAACTTTAAGATGAAGGCCGACATTGCTACCTACACTTCTAGGTTTGAAGATCTAGCACTTCTCTGCCTAGGAATGGTCTCCCCTGAAAACAAAAAGATAAAGAGATACATTTGGGGATTGACGCCCCCAACGCAAGGAAATGTTTTGGCCTCAAGGCCAACCACTTTTGATAGTGCCAAGTGCCTGGCGCAAACTCTCATAGATCACAGAGTTGACCTTGATAAAGTGATAGATGCTCCCAAACCAGCAAAGCGGAGTGGTGAGAAAAGAAAGTTCTGGAAGCAATATAAGGGCCAGACTTAGTAGGAATCCTCAAAGAAACAACAAAAGGTGGCAGTCCACGCTGCTACTACTCTTGTCGCTGCTCATGCAACTCAAACACCTACCAACGGATATACGGGTACACTCCCTCGGTGCAGAAAGCGCAATAATCATCATAATCCTGGCCCATGCTGAGAAATGTTCTGCAACAGTTGTGGCAGGAAGGGGCACACAACTTGTTTTTTCAGAACACCAGTCCAACCAACCAATCAGGCCTCTAAAGTAGGTGTTGGTCAAGAATGTTATGGCTATGGGGAATTTGAGCATTACAAGAGAAGATGCCCCAAGGTAGCAATAACTGGAAGCATGGGGAGAGTGCTAGCAATGGGTTATGAGGAAGCAATTGCGGATCCCACAGTTGTTTCGGGTACGTTCCTCCTCGACAACTCTTATGCATGCATTCTTTTCGATTCTGGTGCGGAAAGTAGTTTTGTTAGTCATGCATTTAAACATCTTCTCAAACATAAACCCCAACCTCTAACTGAAACGTTTACCGTTGAGATGGCTAACGGTGAGAAAGAGAGCACTTACGACATATTCGTAGGTTGTACCCTTCCCCTAAACGATCATTCCTTTCCAATCAATCTTATGCCAGTTCTCATAAATAGCTTCGATGTCATTATTGGAATGGGCTGGTTAAGCCCCAATCGTGCTGATATTCTTTGTTATGAAAAAGCTATTTTTCTCAATATTCACTCTGGAAAAACCCTCATGATTTATGGCGACAAACACAGCTCGAACCTCTGTATTATTTCGTGCATCAAAGCCCAAAAACTTCTACGCAAGGAGTGCCATGCATTCCTAGCCCATGTCATAAATGAGAAATGAGAAGTTAAAAACCTCGAGAGTGTCCCCAAAGTTTGCAACTTTCCTGATGTCTTTCCCGAAGAGCTCCCAGGAATTCCTCCCGAGGGCCAAGTTGAATTTCGCATCGACCTAATCCCCGGAGCTACTCCCGTAGCTAAGTCCCCATACCGCTTAGCGCCAGCAGAAATCCAAGAGTTATCCAGCCAACTCAATGAGTTGCTCAGCAAAGGATTCATCAGACCGAGTTCCTCACCCTGGGGAGCCCTGGTTTATTTCTGAAAAAGAAGGATGTATCTTTTCAGACGTGCATCGACTACTACGAACTGAACAAGATCACCGTCAAAAACCGTTACCCTCTTCCCCGAAGTGACAACCTATTCGACCAACTTCAAGGAGCCAACTACTTCTCCAAAATAGACCTAAGATCAGGGTACCATCAGCTGCGAGTCCACGAGAGTGATGTTCCTAAAACAGCATTCCGGACTCGATATGGTCACTACGAGTTTGTAGCAATTCCCTTCGGTCTAACAAACGCACCAGTGGTATTCATGGATTTGATGAATCGAGTGTGTCGTCCTTTCCAGGACAAGTTCGTAATCGTGTTCATTGATGATATACTTGTGTATTCCAGAAGCGAGGAAGATCACGGACAACACTTGAGGTTGGTGCTGGAAACTCTAAGGACAGAGAAGCTATACGCAAAATTCTCCAAGTGCGAATTCTAGATTTGAAAAGTAACCTTCCTAGGTCACATGGTAAGCGAGGAAGGCATACACGTGGACCCTTCCAAAATCAAAGCAATAAAGAATCGGTCAGCTCCGAAGACGCCCACAAAAATCTGTCAATTCTTGGGCCTCGCTGGTTATTATTGAAGATTTATCCAAAGCTTCTCCAGAATTGCCAAACCTTTAACCACTCTGACTCGGAAAGGTGTACCCTTTTGTTGGAGTGAAAAAAAAAAGACATTGTGTTCCAAACATTAAAGCAAGCCCTATGCAGTGCACCTATCCTGTCTCTGCCCGAAGGGACGGAGGACTTCATTGTCTACTGTGATGCATCCAATCAGGTCCTAGGTTGTGTGCTCATGTAGCGAGAAAAAGTTATTGCTTATGCCTCACGGAAGCTGTAAGAACACGAAGTCCATTATACAACTCATGATCTGGAATTGGGAGTAGTGGTCTTCGCATTGAAGACATGGATACATTACATCTACGGAACCAAGTGCACCGTCTTTACCGATCACAAGAGTCTACAACATATCTTCGATCAGGAATAGTTGAACATGAGACAACGGCGATGGGTAAAGCTACTCTGTGATTACGAGTATGAAATACGCTACCATCCCGGAAAGGCCAATATGCTAGCAAATGCCCTCAACCAGAAAGAGAACACGGGTCGCAGTGTGAAAGCACTAACCATGACTATCCATTCCCACTTATCCGCACAAATCAGAAAGGCTCAGCTGGAAGCCCTAAAACCAGAAAACATGGCAGATGAAGCCTTGAGATGAATGGAGAAAAACTTAGAGGTCAAGGGAGACGGAGTATATTACTGCATGAACCGGATCTAGACCCCAAAGTTCGGGGGTTACAGTGAGGTTGTCATGAACGAAGCTCACAAGACTAGATACTCCGTTCACCCAGGTTTGGATAAGATGTACCTTGATCTCAAGAAACTATACTGGTTGCCAAACATGAAAGCGGAGATCGCTACCTTCGTGGGCAAGTGTCTGACTTGTGCCAACGTAAAGGTCGAATATCAGAAGCCCTCAGGTTTACTGCAGCATGCGGAGATACGTTAGTGGAAGCAGGAGAGGGTTACTATGGATTTCATCAATAAATTACCCAGATCTCTGAGTGGGTACGATACCATCTGGGTAATAGTCGACCGGTTGACAAAATCCGCTCACTTCCTACCAATCAAGGAGACTTCAAAATGGAGAGACTCATGCGGATCTACATTCAAGATATAGTTCGACTGCACGGTGTGCCTGTGTCCATTATCTCCGATCGAGATAGCAGATTCACTTCGAGGTTTTGGTAGTCACTACAGAAGGCTCTTGGAACTAAATTTGATATGAGTACAACTTACCATCCTCAGAAAGATGGGCAGAGTGAGAGAACCATCCAAACCTTAGAAGACATTATGAGATCATGTGTGATCGATTTTGGTAATTCATGGGACATCCATTTACCCTTGGTTGAATTCTCATACAACAACAGCTACCACACCAATATCAAGGTTGCGCCGTTTGAAGACCTCTATGGCTATAAGTGCAGATCCCCTCTATGTTGGGCTGAGGTGGCTGACATGCAGCTATCCAAGGGACAAGTCCTTGACATCACTCTCACAGGCCCAGAGATCATCCGTGAAACTACAGAAAAGATCGTGCAAATCCGGGAACGACTGAAACCCTCACGAGACAGACAAAAGAGCTACGCCGATAAACGACAAGAACCCTTGGAGTTCCAGGTTGGAAACCATGTTCTGTTGAAGGTCTAGCCCTGTAAAGGCATGATACACTTGGGAAAGCATGGAAAACTGAATCCAAGATATGTAGGACGATTCGAGATCCTTGTTGGGATCGGTCACGTAGCATACAAACTTTCTTTACCTCAAGAGCTTAGTAACATCCATCCCGTCTTCCACGTCTCGAATCTTAAAAAGCGTTTATCCGACGAGACCCTTATGATCCCTCTCGATGAGATTGAAATCAGTGAGAACCTCAACTTTGAGGATGAACCAATCAAAATCATGGATCGGGAGATCAACCAAACAAAACAAAGTCGCATCCCGATAGTGAAGGTTCGCTAGAGTGCCAAGCGAGGACCTGAATTCACTTGGGAGCGTGAGGATTCAATGAAACAGAAGTACCCTCATCTCTTTATAAGTCGATGATTGGGACGAAATTCCCTCTAACGGGGGGATGATGTGACAACTCGAAACTTCTATTATGTACGATTGGTCAATTATATCAACATTAAACTCGATTTTGTCACATTTTAACACTGTTTAAGGGTTTCTTAAAGCATTATAAGCCTAGTACAATCAAAGTTTGGGTTCTAGGTCAAGTAATACCAAGTCATAGTACAACAATCGGGCCATACACCCTCTTGGTAGGAGTGTACAGTCGTACACATGGGTGTACGGCCGCACACCCACCTCCATGACCGTACACCCACCTCTCTCTCTTTCTCTCTCTCTCTCTCTCTATATATATATATATATATATATATATATATATATATATATATATGACGAGACCCCTTCCATCATTCTTTTTCCCTTTAGGCTGCACACTACTTTCTCTCTCTAGAATCTTCTAAGGACCCTCCAAAGGCTTCAAAAAAGTGAGTATTCCATTATCTAACTTGTTATACTTGTAATACCTCTTGATCTAAGCCTTAATTCATAATGTTTTTCATCTCTTGCAGGTGTACGGCCGCACATCTTCATAAGGTGGCCGTACACACCTTAAAATCTCTCCAAAGTGAGAGTTTGGCCCCTATCAGCTAGTTGGACTTGGTATTAGCCTTGAACCACCTCAAAATCGACATCTTGGGCATGAACATTGAGAGAGTACAACCACACACCCCTTTGTACAGCCGCACACCCCTCTGTATGGCTGCATACCCCTTTATACTGCCACACACACATCCTTAGGGCCGTACACCCACTTTGATTTCCATATTTGGCCTTAAACTTGCAAAACCACTAAGTATTAGGCCTAGAACCACTCCTTGGATACTTGTAGGACCTTGGAAAAACCTCACAAACACTCCCCATCATGAGTGTACGACTGTACACTCATGGGTCGTACACACCCAAAGGGTGGTCGTACACCTCCCTCATTCGATCATATATGGTTCCGACACTTAGTTTTAGTGTTTCCAGGCCCTTAGGGTGGTTTCCTTTCATATTTAGTCATGAAATACCCTAATCTAAATCATATATGTGTTGCCATATGTTAATAGGATCCACTTGAGTACGAAACATCAGTTGACACTCGGCATCCACACCGATCATACATGTAAATCGTACGTTAAACAGTGAGTTCATACCCCTACGCTTTTATAAGTTTTTATAATGTTTTCAGTGGGAATACAAGCCAAACATAAAGGTTTTCACAATTTAAAAACTAATGGGCTTTTAGTATTCTAACACCCCTAAGTGTACATGTAACCCTAGAAAACTTTGGATCTATGTTTTTCTACAATACATGCAAAATATGATTTCCAAGGTTCATAATCCTATATAGAATACATGGGGAACTTTTAATCTAAAAGATGGCTAGAATTACATACCTTGTAGTTGATTTGATTCCTTGAAAACCTTGAGAGCCTAGCACCCTAAGTGTGATTCCTCAAATGTTTCACACAACACCAAATGCTTTGGAATAACTTTAGAGTATGTATAACACTTGTATAAATCGGCTTGCTCTCTGTTGTTCTTAGTGTAGCCGATTTTGGTGAGTATCATGTTCCTTATATAGTGTGTCACATCTAGGGTTACATCATGTAAACCCTAACATGACATGACTCTTCATTTACATGACCCATGGGTTTGTAACTCCCATGGAGCATCCTATGGGTTTAAGCCAACTTGATAATCCATGGAGCCTTTTAGCCCACTATACAAGTTATGGACAATTTACATAATCAACCCATATATTTAATTAGTCATCTTTTGATCACTTAATTAATTTCAAATTAATTCTTGATCAATAATAATTAAATAACACTATTAATATATTAGAACTTATAATATATTAATAAACCACAAGTGTTGTTATTTCTCTCATTTAGTCTATCCAAATGCATGATGCCATGCAACCCAAATGGACCATGTCGGGTCGGGTCAAGTACATACCAAATATAGTTATGGATTTAGACACCTTATTCAACACTGATAGCTCAAGGTCCCCACTGGAAAACAGAGTCATGGACCTAATTATCCTTGCAGATCACTTATACTTGGCCAAGGCTCAGCTAATCCCATTGTGAGTGACCTGTGACTTCCCAATCAACCAGCTATTACATCTGTATTTGCAGCCCAAGACAAAAAATCATAACAATACTTCTCAAACGCTGAAATTGCCCGAACACTGAACTTCCTGAAGCAGTATGCTACCACATGGCTTTTTTCCAAAATCCACTAAGACCTTCCTGGTGTCAATTCATTCATCAGTCATCTAAAATATTGGGTTCCGGCCTGGCTACGGAGCCAATGGACCCCCACTTAGTCATCTCACATGACTCATGAATGAATTCCTTCTCTGGAACTAGTTGTCGCTAGTTATCATGTCATTATGGCTCTAACAACCTTCTGATCTAACTGATCAACTCCCTATGTTGAATCCTGACGTCATCAAGTCCAAGGCTAAAAGTGAGTGCCACATGACCAATGGCAGTTTTATATCATAAGCAACCTTAAGCAATCCATTGCTTCCTTGATCTCGTAACTGAAGTGACATTCCCACGATCCTATCACTGGATCTATCAGGTCTAATATACCTAGGGAAAATCGTAAACTAATGTGTGGACTTGCTACGTCATCACTTTTGCACCTAAACTGGTGGGTGCTACCATTCCTTTCGCGTTCTAACAACAAGATCATCCTTTTTACCAACCTAGTGAATGATACAGCTACACCCGCAGATTTACAACACTTCTCACACCATCTTTCAACCTTGTGAATGCTATGGCTACCCCCGCAGTCATACAACACTTTCCATGCTAACTGACTCTTAGTGAAAGCTACGGCTACCCCCATAGTCATAAAACACTTTCCATACTATCTGACTCTTGGTGAATGCTACGGCTACCCCCGTAGTCTTACAATACTTTCCATACTATCTGACTGTTGGTGAATGCTACGACTACCCCCGTAGTCTAATAACGCTTTCCAAACTGGGTCGAACATGTACTCGAACTTACACTCAACTGAACTTGATTCCTAACTGAAGCTCTAATTTGGTTCCCAAAACTTGATATATGATGCCAAGGAAAAGCGTGAACCAAAAGTTGGTATGTTTTCTCAACTCCCAACTCACCCACTTCTCAACAAGATGACCACTCAATTGTCTTCCATCCTGACAGGGATGCAAAACTCATCCTAGTTTCACACCTATTTATGCTCCTGGATACCTGATCGATTCTCCCCCACTTAGATTTGATTAAGTCTTCACGGCACGTGAGAATTGAAGGATTCCCAATCCTTCTCGCTTTCTAATATCCCACTGTCGACAATCTGAGCTTACCAATGGAAACGATCAATTACCAGTCAAACCTTAAGGTCGCCCATCCTCTGAAATCCCTATCCTTTGAAATCCTAAAGAGTACCCTTGAGATCTGGTCTAGTCTGACACCTCAATCCATATCTAATGCTGACAACTGGAGACCTTAATCTTCACCTTCGTTGAAGATTCCTCGTTCCCACTTCCAGTCTTGTAGATCCACTAAACTCTAACCGAACACAGCCCATGCGAAAATACAATTCTCTTGAACATGTAATTCAAACAAAAACATAGGGTAACCCAGAGTTACACTTACTCAAACCCTTGGAACGAAAGTCCCCCTTATGTAGTTTCCCGCAAGTGTTGCATCGAATCTAGCCCTGCTGGCCTCTCGAAAGCAAATCCTAAATCTTGGGTCCCCTCCCGAGACCCTTCAATATAAGCAACTGGTCTAATTCTCTCTTATCAATGTGCTCCAAGTCCATATCCCGTTCTCGAGCTCTAGAAGTCATATCATTCAGGGTCTTGCACCCTGAGATAGTCACGATCTCCCTATTATCATTTTGCACTATGTTCTGATACCTTACCTTCTTCATTTCCTCACTTGTTGCATACTGTGGAACCATATAAGCTCTTTCCCATCAATCACATGCCCTGTCCTTCAGGAGTCAGGAAGCAAGTCTGTCCTTGTCTCCTTTCGAGACTATGGCTGGTACGAAAGTATTGGCGACATCTTCCAATCACATGTTGCTAGCAATAGGGTCCCTTGCCCCATGATAATTTGCAACTTCTCAAGCTCTGAATTCTCGAATCATCAGCATACACATCCCTATCATGGCTGCTATCTCAATGCAAAATGCACTCATCATCTCATCAAAAATCTTTATAATTCCCTCCTTGATGATACTGAAGATCACATGAGTCTGGTCAATGATACTACGCATACCCTCAGATGGAATGAAATCCCTCATCTAACCATTAAGCTTCCCAGATCCAAATTTCGATCTCGATCCCTCGCCGTCACTATAACTACCATTTGGTCTATTGCGTAGCGTCACTATACTATAAAACATACCAACACAATCTTCATAATACTCATCATAACTCGAGGGATCTCACACACTACAAGTTCCATGGGTTCATCTTAGCCCTCCTTGATTCGAGTATGGATTCTCTGCTTTCAGTAGTACGGGCCCATACTACCATCCACATCTATCCATACTTTCCTCAAGAACTATCTCGACTCCACCAAGTCCCTTCTACTACTACTGCTGATCTCATGCTAATCTCATCCTAGGCCTGCCCTAGGGTAATCACCAACCCACTCTCCACTATTAGTTGCATAAGAAGTCCCTGCTACCTCCCCTAACTAGCTCATGAATATGATTACATATCACAAAGACTAGATAATTCTTTGAATGATAGATCCTACCCTACAACGGTTGGACTCAAACAAGAGTTATGCAATAGACCTAGACGTAACCTTCTGAAATTATTTAATCATTGCAATATGCAAGTTAACATAGTCATTTACTAGTTAGTAGGAGATAACGAGAACTCCTAAAAGCACAAAGCAGGCAACATTCGAGCATCGAGTACACATAATCAAGCATATCACATTCAGACCATCACTGACTAATATGTACTAGCATGCAGTTAATAAAGTTGAGATACATATAATAGCCACATAAGGCACATATAAAAGATCTCATAAGTTAACAAACATAACATCACATAAACTTGTATGGGTAATTTGGGAGTACTTACTTGAGCTCGGCTGATCGCATGCACCACACTCTTTTCTCTTTTCAAAGTTCTTTTCTCTTTTCAAATTTATTTCTCTCATCTAAATTCTTTTTTATAAAAATGATTTCCTTTTTAAAGTTTTCATACCAAGTCCTCAGTTTGAGTTCAAACACACCCGAGAGTGTGCCCGAATCCCTCAAACCAAGGCTTTGATACCAACTTGTAACATCCCAAAAATACAGCCTAAAATTTTCTTTTTAAATCATTAATAAAACTATAATTATCTTTCAACATATAAAAATCATAAATTGTGTATCTCAGGAGTATTATAATATCTGTCAAATATATCATAGTATAAACATCCCACACTGAACAAATGGTGTGTGCATTGTAATCTTCCCGAGCTCTTCTTTTGAAAACCGATGTACCTGAAACCAAAACTGAAAACTAGCTAGTCTCCCCATACTACCACATACCATACACTGGCCTTGTCCGCTACATCGGGCCCCTCCCGAAATCGGACCAAAATCTGGTATACATATAAACACAACAATAATGCAAATAACATATCACATAAAAACACATGTTGGGCCTTACCCACCACATCGAGCCCCCGCCCGGCATCGGACCGAAATCCAGCATCGGACCGAAGTCTGAAATACATATCATAGCAACAAGCACATAATACATAAGAATATAACATAATAACATAAGAAACTTCCTCGGGATTGCCCCAACATCGAACCGAAGTCCGGCACACATAACATATAAGCTATTTCTGCATCGGGCTTGCCCCGGAATACATAAAACATAACATGCATGAATTACAAAGACATAAAGCATACATCTACTCTTCTCGGGATCGCCCCGGCATCGGACCGAAGTCTGGAATATATAAGCTGCATAAGGCTAACCCCGGCATCAAGCCTAAGCTCGATATATACTAACATACATAAACGGGCCGAAATCGGTGCCTTCCATCCGAACCTACTGGAGGAAAACTCACTTCACACTCTTGAAGTCCAGCTGACAGAACCCTAGCTGTTGGATGAGAGACTCTTGAATCTGTCAAAATCAAAATAACACCCAATTCATAATTGGTTTCCATCCTATATACTCATAAGTCCATGCTTGGGGTAAAAGATTGTTTTACCCCTATCTTAGCTTGATTCAAGCCCAATGCCCAATTTAAAGGCCCAAAAGTCAACTATGAGTCAAAGCCTAACATATGTCCCCATTTCCCAAATTGGGCCCAAACCTTTACATGGTCTTCTTCTAAGTCCCAAATCATTTAGTCCGGACCAAACATTTGACAATTCTAATGGCTCAATATCTCATAATCATAACGGCACAAACTATGGCCCATCTATCGCCTAATTTTCTAAATTGGACCCAAACCCTCATATAGGCCTTTCCCTAAATCCCATCAACATATTCTAGTGCATATAATTATTCTTCGATGGCCCATCGTATCCCAATCCTCAAAGCCTAATAGAAAGGCCCAACTCAAAGCCCAAGTGCAATTAGGCTTTCACATAAAATGACGATTAGGGTTAAGCGTTTCTCACTTAACCCATTAAGGACTTAATCCATTAAGTCCATCACTCTTTTAAATAAATCATATGGTGTGATTGGGTGTAATTCACAAATTCCGTTCCAATGGCCCAAATGTGGGTCCCAATAAGTCCAAGGCCTATGTATCCAACATTAGGGTTTTCTAAACCCTAATTAGGGTTTCCCACCCAATCATAGCCCAATAGGCCCAAAACCAAATCTTTAAGCCAATTAGGTTTTCATTAGGTCAATTAGGGCTTTGCTAGTCGGGCACCACCCACTACTACCTCGGTGGTGGTGGTCAACGGAGGCTTGCGGCAGCGGCCACCACCTTACGGTGGTGATTTTGAGTTTCTTTTCATTATTCTTTTGCTAATTACAATTACAGTGCTTTAATCTAAAAATAAACACACACCCTAACTAACATAAACACACAAACACAACCACCCTAGCGGTAGTCGGTGATGGCACATGGTGACAGCCACCACCTCACTGTGGTGGTGATAGTTATCCTCGATTTTCTGGCTAGCATAACACACACACATACATCAAATTGCATAATACACCCCAGCCACCCACCTGGTGGCTCAAGGCGACAGCAACGACAGTTTAGGGATAGCAGTGGCAGCAGCCACCATGGCTAGTGGCCATGGTGGTTCTTTCCCTTGGTCTCCGACCAGCAACCCTCATACAATATGTCTCGTGTTCAACAACAACACCTATCTAAACATAACACGAGACCACAACTCTACGACTAACGACTAGGCATCTTGACAAATTGAAACGGTGACCAAGGGCCATTTTTGATGGCAACAACAGTATATAGGATGTCGAACACCTCAAGAAGTGCGAAGATGCGGGATGAGGTTAGTCTAACTAAGAGGTTCTGGTCATTCGCGACATGCTACTTCATTCACAGCCCGCTCTTTGGTCTCGGTGGGGTTTCTCGACTATTCACGACATTAGAAGCAGCATCAGGTGGCGAAACGGCAACGTTCGTCGATGAGGTAACAGACGAAACCGGGTTGTCGGACTCGGTGATGTAACCGGTGGTGGATGAGGATTCCAATGGAGAGGGTGGCGACTGTTTCACATTAGGGTTATGGTTATGAGAACAATGACACAGTTAAATACCCGGTGTTTGAAACTCACAGCCATATTGACAAGAATGGTCCATCTATCTCCCTTTTCTTCCAAAACAAATCCATAAATTTCCCTTTTAACCCCAGCCAACCAAAAACCCTTCAAATTAGGTCCGAAATTCACCCAACAGCCCTACTTCTATAAATTGTTTTCAACTTAGGTCCAGCATTTACCCTTTAGCCCTTAACTCCAAAAATGCTTTCATATTCACTCCAAATGGTACTAAACACCCCCCTGACTTCAAAAATCTTTACATAATCACTCATTAATTACAGTTAACCCCCAACACTCCAAGAACTATAACATTTAGCTCCCAAAACAAACATCTCACTGAATAATATGGATTTTAGGGCTGCTACTCTTTCATAAATTTATTTATTTATTTATTTATTTAATAAACTGGGTGTTACACATGGTGGTTGTAACTAATGCCTGGAACACATCAGGATCGTACTGAGGAGGTGGCAGCGGTGGTGGATTGTTGTTCTTTCGGATGGACTTCTTCTTCGGGGGCATCTTTCTCTAAAATAATTTAAGAGAAAAATGAAGATGAGTCCTCTATAGTGGTCAGAAGTCAGGTGATATTAAACAATGTATATCTTATCCTAAAAGTTATAGTGTTCAATTAAGCGATTTACAGTGGAAGTCTACTTAGTACAAGTAAACAATCTCTGTGAAATTTATAGTAACACTTGGAATGAAATTTGTACAATCTGTTTAGCTCTAGTATCAAAGTGCTACCAAATACTCCTATAGTATTTTAGTTTGTATGTTTTATTCTATTGTTCCCTTTGTATGGAGTTGGGTAAGTTTTAGACTTGTTGCAACACCACTATCACGCCCAAACACATGTTTTTCCTATCTCAAATAAATATAGTTGATCAGGATATATTTATCCCAAATATGATTACATAATACATAACTGCCCAGTTTTTACCGCAGCATTCAACATTTCAATACTTTTGTTTTGTTCTTCTTGTGATCTTGTTTCTGGTATGTATGTAGTGTCAGTATACTTCTTATAAAATACTTAAATTTTAAAATTATACTTTTAGTTTAGAGCGCTTCGGCCCCTTGTTGTTTATAGTTGTATACCATGTAAGGTTTGATATACTTAGTTCACTATAAACAATGCTCTGATACCAATCTGTCACACCCCCAAACCGGGACGGCGGAAACGTTTGGGGGCAAAGGACGTCATGTGTAGTATCACACTAATTGTATGATAGGAATCAAAGCAAACACAACCATTACATTGATAAACTAAAGTATTCAGATTTGTTAAATACATAGTTTGTATGACATCAAAATCAATAGCAAAAAATACAAAAGACGTGATTCTAGAAAGCTCTATCTTCTCAAAATCTTGCGGGTGTACCTGTCTTATTGGTTCCCTGAGAATACAAGTGATTTTAAAAGTGTATCAACATTTAAGTTGGTGAGTTCATAAGTATGTTTTGGTGCTAGAAACTTGTCTTTGTAATATGAAAATACTTAGTGTGTTTCTCAAAAAAATCCAAATTTTTCTATAGTGAAAGTAGAGTTGTCATGTATGTTTCTTGTATTTGTATACTGTATTAGTGTACTCTGTATTTGAAAACAATGTATTCTATCTGTATTTGTAAGAAAAACCCTTGTATGTGTTCCTGGATACCACCAATTGTAGTGAAAGCAGTGCACTGTAATAGTGTTTGTATAAAACCTTAGTATGAAAACCTGATATTTACCAACTGTAGACTTGAATAGTGTACCATAGTAGAGTTTGCATGAAAATCATGTATAAATGCTTGGTTATTACCAGTTATAGTGTAAAGTAGTGTACAATAGTTTTATTAATGAAAATAAAACCATTGAAGTAGTGTTAATCCCGTGAACAAATGTTTTAGTTATATTGTTGTGAGTTTCATATAACCATGCTAACATGACCTAATGGCCTCTACGATGTTCTTCAGGCATCGGTAATATGACATTTGTCATCCCCAAGCATGCCTGCCTAACTGTAGCTACCAGTTTGGGTGTAGGATTGTTAGTCTCGTATAGATCTTTACAAAAATTTCACGCTCTCCATCCGGGAGACTCTGTTTATAATTTATAGGACTTAGTTTCGTACCCTAAAGGATACTAGTGAAGTCGTGTCTCAGAACCCTATATCAACTAGTTTACGTGTAGTGTTGTAATGTCGTAGTGTTCTCTTGTATTAGATAATTAGTATGTATTACCTCATAGTAAACATAATTATACTTAAATAATTATTTTAATAGTGTATCCTTGTAGTAGTGAAATCGAGTAGTGTTTCTCAAACTATACCTATTATTGTTTTGATTGTACGTCCTTGTTTAGTGTATTGTAGTTAGTAAGATAGTGTAATGAATTTCCAACTATATCAGCTATAGTTTAAATGTATGTTTCGTAATGAAATAAAAGCATCTACAATTTAATTGTATAAGTAATTACCCTTATGCTCGACATAATAGAAAAGGGTTAAAATATATAAAATATTCTAAGGAAGTGTAAAGAAAGCTCGTTTCGAAAACAATTGCAAAGGTTTTTAAAATATTTAAAAATATTTGTATAACAATAGATCTTATGTTTTATTTGTATTCCACCCTTGAAATATTAAAAACGTTAAAATGTAGGGGTATGAACTCACCTTGAATGTATATTGGCGACATAAATTAACGAGTTGTAGAAATGATCCCAGGGCAAGCGTACACGCTAATAACGTTACCCTAAAATAATTGTATTCGTTATTTCATTTAATTTAATAATTAATTAATTAAAATAGTGAATTGAATAACTAATTAAGTAAATAATACTTACAAATTAATTTGGAGGGGAAAGGTGTTTTCGGTGGAATTGGAGTTTTTGGTGGGGAAATTGGGATCAACTCGGTGTTCTTGTGTTCTTGATGGATTCTTTGAATATTTGAAGAATATATGAAGATTTGAAGGTGGCTTGGACGAATTCGATTGAAGATTTGAAGATGGGATGAAGATCTTGGTAAAATTCTTATGACTTTTGAGAGAAAACTTTGCAAGAGTTCGGTGGCACAAGTGGGAAATGAATTGGGAAATCGGCCTAACGCACATATATAAGGGGTGTTCGGCCTTATTAGGCCTCAATTGGGGTGTTTTTGGTCCCTTATACTTTTGAGAAAAAATTTTGATGGGCTCGGCTTAATTTTTAAATGTTAGTTGAGCATTTAGTGTTTTCTGGAATTTTGTTGGCTTATTTTTTTTCGGTCGATAACTCACTTGGTTAATTTTGCATAATTTTAAACATATAAGTCAAACGGAATTTATTGTCAATTACACTAAATAGTCAAAAACTTTATTTGACTATTCAGTGTATATTGATAACATTTTTCTATAATCATATAAATCACATGATGTTAAATATATAAAATCGCATGTGATTAAATACACAAGAATAACTAATGAACCAAAACATGAAATCAAATCTTTTACATATTAATCACACGCAATTAAATACATATAATCACATGTTCTTATATATGTCTAATCATGTATGACTTATGTGGGATAAATTTATTTTCTCGTTTTCCATTCAATAATTGGTCTCGTATATTTAATCATATGTGATTATATGTATCTAATCACATATGATTTATACTGACAAGATTCGTTTTCGATTCAATAGTTATTCTCATGTATTTAGTTACATGTAATTATATGTATTTAGTCACATTTGATTATACATATTTAATCACATGTGATTATATGTATTTTAATCACATATGATTTATATTCACCATATTCATTTTTGCATTCTGAATTTAATAGTTGTTCTTTGTCCACGTTAATTATATGTAACTAAATACTTATAATCACATATGATTAAATCCATGAAAAAAGATATTGAATAGAAAACGTGAAAACGAATATTGTCAATGTGAATCATATGTGATTAGAAACGTCATACATATAATCACATGTGATGATACACACGAGAACAACTTTATAATAAAAAAATATGAATAAAACTCTTTTAAACATACATCATATGTGATTACATACGTATAATCACATGTGATTAAATACACGAGACGAACTAATTTATCGAAAATGCAAAAATGAATATTGTTCACATAAATTGTATGTGATTAAAACATATAATATGTGATTATATGTGTTTAATCACATATGATTTATGTTGATGAAATTTATTTTTGTTATGCTGGTGTCTTTAATCATGTGATTATGCGTATCTAATCAGATATGATTTATTTAAACACAAAACAATTTTGCTAATATAAATCATATGTAACTAGATACATATAATCAAATATGATTATATAAACGATAACAACTATTGAATCGAAACCGTAAAAGTGAATATTGCCCACATAAATCATATGTTATCAAATACATATAATCACACATGATTCTATGCATCTAATCACATATGATTTTTATGGATAAGTTTCATTTTCACCTTCTTGATTTAATAATTGTTTAGAAATGAAAAGACATTCAACCTCACATAATTATTGTCATTTCCATGCATTCTCACTAACTCATATTCATTTTTGTTCTCACGCATCGTTTTTCACTCATTTTCATTCTTACAGAATACGACTAAATAAACATCGTTACAACTGACAGAATGAGAATAATATAAAATAAAAAAAACTCTATAATAACCTTATAGATGATTTAATTGGTGAGAATATGTGATAATGACAATAGTTATGTAAGATCGTATTCACATTATAAAACAAAATATTTTCTTTGTCATTCTCACAGATTAGCACTATCCACACATCTACACAATAATCGTAGTTGGTGGTGATGGGTGGGTGGGGGTGATGGTGGTGGGTGGTGATGATGGGTCTGTTGGATGGTAAGTAGTGTTGGTTAGTAGGCTTTTTTAATTATTTTATATTTATATAAATATATTTATTTGCATATAGTTTTTGATTTAATTAAAAAAGTTTCACCTTGCAAATTTTTAAAAAAAAAAAATTGTTATCAAATATTTTCGCAATAATAAATTTTATGGATTATATATATATATATATATATATATATATATATATATATATATATATATATATATATATATATATATATATATATATATATATATAGACAACTATTGTGTGGATAATGCTATTCTATAAAAATTACTAAAATAATAAGTTATTTAAAAATGTGAATACGTTCAACTTCACATAATTATTATCATTTTCATACATTCTCATTAATTCTTATTCATTTTAGTTATGACGTATCGTTTTTCACTCATATTCATTCTTACAGAATACAAATCAATATAAAGCATCTTGACAGAATGAGAAAAAAAAAATCTATAATAACATTATAGACGATTAATTGGTGAGAATGTGGGATAATGATAATAGTTATGTTAGATCGAACAAATTCACATTATCAAACAACATATTTTCTTTGTTATTCTCACAAAATAGCATTATCCACATATCCGTACAATAGATAACAATTCACATTTGAATATATATATATATATATATATATATATATATATATATATATATATATATATATATAAATATTCTATTTTATGTTTTATGTATTACGGTCAACTTGTTAATTCATTCTAATCCAAAAACAAAAACAAATAGCGGATACAAGTGTGCCAAACACTTTGGACTATCTACCATTTCACGCATGTCGTGGTTAACGTACCCGTATTCAACAAAATACCAATCAAAAACTAGGAATGGCAACGGGACGGGTTCGGGGCGGGGCGGCATATCCCATACCCGAACCCGATATTTATATTTGTCCCCGAAACCCGATGGGTTTCTTATCGGGGCGCCCCATCGAGGAAAAAAATATCCCCAAACCCGACCCTAAACCCGAAACTCAATATAGACCCGAAACCCCGACCCGAAAATGGTGGCAGAAAAAAATTTGGAAAACTACAATGAAACAATTGAGAAATTAAAACCTTACAATGGCTTAAAATACAAATAATTTCTAAACATAAGTGAACCAAATAGAAATTACTAAAGTCTAATATTGTAACTAAATTCATCACAATAGTGGGAAGAGAAGCGATAGTGGGAAATTGGGAATACGTGATGGGATTTAGGGTTAGAGTCTTCCGGTGGCTGAAATGGGTTAGAGGGATGCAATATCATTATATATATATATATATATATATATATATATATATATATATATATATATATATATATATATATATATATATATATATATATATATATATATATATGGTCGGGATGGGTCGGGGCATGCATACCCCAATCCCTGCCCCGAACCCAAACTAAAAACCCGATAATGACCCGATACCCGATAAGAGTGACCCGACCACACCCAAAATCTTCGGGTTTCGGGTTTTCCCGTCGGGTTCGGGTTTTCTTGCCATCCCTATCAATAACTAAGGCGGATCCGTTCCGTCATACAGTATTAAATCCTTCGGTAGCTAACACTTGAAATATTAGTATTAAGTTGTATATATCATACATGTGCCCCTATAATTAAACCACAAGTAGGAGTAAGTTTACCAATTAAACCACAAGTAGGAGTACAGTCCCGATTGATAGTTTCTGTCCGGGAAAGTGTTGTCTGGTAAAGTGTTGTGTAAGAAAATTTTCTAACTAGGAAAAAAACCATGTTGTTTGATTGTACATCTGATTGAATGTGCTAAATGATGAAAAAAACTAATAATTCAATAAAAAATAATTTTTAAAAAAGTTATTTAAAAAAATTAATAATGCAATAAAGAAAGAAAGAGGCGGAGTTTGATGTATAATTGTCTTTCCATCCCATTCAGACAGAAAGATATGATTTTGGGACTTTCTGGGAAAGACCCATTCTTTTGTACAAATCAAACAGTCTTTCTCATCTATTTAGCCAGAAATATCTGTTTGGACCTAGAAATATGCATATCAAACGGAGGCTAAGTTTACCCATGGATCGTTATATATATATATATATATATATATATATATATATATATATATATATATATATATATATATATATATATATGGATCAATGCATACTTTTTTCAACGGGTAGATTTCTATTTCAGTTTAGTTTAGACCTTTATAGAGTTTGTTACTCTTGTTGGATATTTTGGGACCACTAATAAATGTATATAAATAATGTTATCATTAATTTTATATTATTATGGAAATTATATAAAATTATTGATGGACCGATTTTATTAATAAATAAAGATATACACTTACCATGTTTATCTTGTGGTTTGAGTTCCCGGTTTGACTCAAGATCTCCTAAATCCCTAATATCTCTCACATTCGGTTATATCTCCATCTATATAAATACGTGATGAGAAGCAGATTTACAATACACGAAACACACATGAAAATTCGTTTAGGGTTTGCTGTGGGATTTAGAGAGAGTTCTTGAGATCAACTGGAAAACCAAACCCTAGTTCTTCAGATCCGAATATCATAATAAAATCAGGTATGTAATCGTTCTTTCTTGTTTAAGTTTTCTTTTAATCAGATTCGAGATTAAAGATCTTCATATTATGCTTCCGCGTTTTACGTTTTGGTTATGAAAATAACTAACAATTGGTATCAGAGCCTACTTGAATCTGTTATTAGAAATTTTGGGATGGTTTTAGTTCTTTTGATCTTTCAACTAAAACATATTTGGATGTATATGTTTACTCTTCTTTCTTTTATCGGCATTTCTTGCTTGACTCGGTGACATGAGATTGTGATTGGTGTGTATTATATAGCCATTTTTCTGTTATATGTACTGAAAAATCACGACAATAAGTGATCAAGAACTATCCTTCGTATTTTCCATTTACTTTTAACACAAGGACCGGTTAATGTTTTTCTATTTAGTTTTAACACAAGGACCGGTTAATGCTTTTCTATTTAGTTTTAACACAAGGACCGGTTAATGTTTGTGAAGTAATTGTTTTGACAATGTCCATAAATGCATTATGAACTTAAAATGTGCCTTTCGGATTTGGACGACTTCTTAATTTAATAAACACCCATTTATGTTATGACTCTTTAAAACTAATGCATGTACATACGGTGATTATGAATTTTTTTACACTCACCTTTAATTTTGGGTGTTATTATAATATTGAGGTATCCAAAGCTGTTAAAATATCACACATCATAGCTTATTATCAATGGGATTAGCAATTATTATCGTTTCTACACATAATTGCTTTTGATTAATTTTAATCCAAATTAACAATTATTTGGAAGTGTAGATATTGATTTAATATTTAATATTAAAGAATCAAGTATTTAGTTTTGAGAAAGTTACTAAATTTTCAGTTTTCATATTAATCGGCGGCTTGTACAATGGGATTATCAAACTTGATCTTCATAAAATTCTTATATGAGGATTCTTAAATTTATTTATGTTGTGTTATCTTGTTTATTTTTAAACAAGTATATACTATTTTTTTTTAAACTATGATCGAGAAAAGATTTGAAGACTTTTGGTTGTCTATAAATTCAATTATGATATTATTTCATAGTAAATTAACTAACACAATATATCACCAAAGTGATCACTTTTGTGAAAATTAATTTACGATAAATATAAATATATTTTGTTTATGTGTTTGTTAATGCGGATATTAATCGATCCAAAGATAGGTTAATATTTGGCCGGATAAACACATGTTTGATGATAAATATGTGACAATTTTTAGGTTACATGTCATTAATTAGTCAATCCAAAGAAGGGTTTGTTAATTGACATGATATATTGTCAATTCTTATTATCAAAATTTATAATTTATGTGTTTATTAATGCGGGTATTAGCCGACCCAAAGGTAGAGTAATATTTGGCAGAATAAACATATATGTGGTGATAAACATGTGTTGATTTTTTGGTTCCATGTGATTAATAAGTCAATCCAAAGAGGGGCTTGTTAATTGGCATAATTTATTGTCAACGTTTATCTGTAAAATAAGGATATCTCTTGCAAGATAGTATTACTGTCCAAAGACTTGATATTAATGTGTGTGTTGATACCTTGTAAAAATATCATAAACTGAAATTATTGATTACGGTTTATGGATTAATGAGCATAAAAGCAGATTTACCTATATTCTCAAAACAAAAATTTGAATTATGGTATTATACATGTTAACATTGATCACATTTATGATTCTTACTCATTGAGATTAACTTTAAGGAATGCAATAAGTACATTATGTTAGTTCTCAATTGCGTGGATATTGACCATTCATTTTGGATAGAGCAACATTCTTTGAGGATGTTGAGTTTGGGGGAGAAACAAGGTTAAAACATTGTCCTTAAGGAGGAATCAATCTTGATTCCTATTATTGCTTTTGATAGTATGCAAATTATGAATCAGTGATCGACAATGTTTTTCAATCTCCTATTTTGAATACACAAACTCAACAACCTCAACTTTGGATATCCTATGCGTGGTACCACATTTTTCATCAATTTATTATCTCTTTTGGTTTTGGGGTAAATACAGTAAATGATATTGTGTATCACATATTAAGTGGGAGTAAATTTATCTTTCTGGTTTTCGGTCGATATCTATGCAACCCAAGTTTGGATCATAAGAAAGTAGCCAAATGAATTTTTAGATATAACAAAAGGCTGTATGCTCAACTATAGGAAATCAGATGTTTTGGAGATCATTTTTATTAAAAATCTGATTTTATTAGATGCCAAAATGGTTACCGATCCATATCGGGATACTTTTACATTTTAGCATGATGAGCCACTTCATGGAATAGACTTCGGTAGCATCTTCTTTAATGGCATCATAATTTATAGCATGGAATATGGTTGCGAAATCTATTCCATGAAGTTAACGACTTACTATTTAATTAGTTTTTAAGCATTAATTTTAGAATCGCATGCAAATTAACGGGAAAAATGATAAAGTGCCACGGAAAACATAAAATTTTGCAACACTAAAAATGAAAGGTATCACTAAAGTTCTAGTAAGAGGGCTTGTAGTGACACTTTTTATATGTGCCGCTAATTCTCTAAAAGACTTTCTCTAAAAAAAAACTTTTAGTAGCGCTTTTCAGATATTTAGTAGCAATTTTGTGTGCCACTCTATGGCGTTTTGTTTGTAGTGACCTCTTGGTCGATCTAAAAGCTCTTTTTGTTAATGTTTTTGTTGTTGTGCCTTAGAGTATCACATCATGCCTTTTTTTTAAAGGGAACTTGTCTAACGAGAAGTCAATATAGGTGAACCTTCATGGTTACAAGTGTTGAGTAGTATCAGGATTTAAAACTTTGCTTCATGCCCTTAAGTCACGTCATGCCATTTAAGAATAGGCTAATAATGAAATAAGTTATCCCTTTAATTAATCACAATACATATTTCCTACTTCCTACTGAATATCAATTATTTGAATGCTTCAAGGGGAGAAAGGGGATAAAAAAAAAACCTTGGAAGTTCTTCCATGTTTGAATAGCACATTAATTTAATCTTTCCTTTAGTTTGACATAATCTTTTTAATTTTATTCAAATAGATCTACAATAAATATCAACGTTTCAAAGTATCAATCTTATTAGTTTAGAAATTGAAAATTAGCATAATCCAAATTCTAAATCAAACATATACTTGTTTAATAAAGTAGCAGCAAACACAAAATACATAAATAATGGAGCATGAGAATATTGCAAACGCATCACTATCCGAGAAATGGCATTGTCGGGCCCTCAACATAAAAGCTTATGAAATTTATTACTCATTTGGCCTCTCAAAGCAAGTCAAGATGTAGAAAAATTCGTTGACTTATACCAAACGGCATGACTATTTTTTATGATAAGTTGAGCACTATGGTTACTAACCTATTTTTTCTTGATTAATCGATTACTTTTTTTACAACCGCAAATATAACACACTTCATACATTACTCCTAAACTATTTCTTTTGACTCTATCAAGACATAAACCTCAATCTTTACCGATTGACAAGACTACAAGTTTGGTCCATGTGGTATTTAAAAAACTTTAGATAGGATAAAAAAGTTTATCACTTGTATAAAACGTCAAAAATCAAGGTTTTTCTGTGTTTTTTTTGTCAAAAAAAACTTAAATGACAGTTATACCATTTTATTTTCATTTATATATATATATATATATATATATATATATATATATATATATATATATATATATATATATATATATATATATGTATATGTATATATATATACACCTTAAAAAGCATTTACAAAATTTTGCTGAATTTTAAGAGGTACACCCCTTAAAGAAGCATTTACAACAACTTTATGCATTCATGAAAATTCATATCTTATCCACTCGACCATTGAAAAAGTCAAAATTGAACCTGCATTTCCTCAATTTTATCCGATGGAATTGGTCAAAATCAATTGAATTGGTAAAGATCTACCTCCGCCTTGTAATGCTATATCTCTGTTGGCCGTTTATATAACCCTCCCCCACCTCCACTCTTCTCCATTTCACTCATATCTCACATCTACCTCTATTAATCTTCTTCTCCATTCATTCTACAACCTACACCAGTCACGACCACCACATAGAACCCACCATCTCACTTTCTCTCTGATCCAGAAAACAAAACCTTGCTACCCACCAAATTTGGTTTTTTTTTGTTTAACAGTTTATGAGGTTCGATTCATCAAGACGAAGAAGACAAAGAATCAGATATGTATTGGGCTTCTTAACTCTGTCGCCCTCTCTATTGCTTGCTCTCATAAAATCTAGGTAAACTTTATCTCACTCTCACTCTCACTCTCTCTATCTCTCTATCTCTCTCATGACCGAGAATATATATATATATATATATATATATATATATATATATATATATATATATAGATATATATTCTCAAGGTAATTCAAAAAAGTTTATCGCAATAACGTTTATTGCTTCTAATTCTATTTGATGATCTCCTCCACCCTTCTCCAATTACATACAGTTGACCTCTCTTCATCATCTGCAATTATGTATCCTTTTTCGTTGCCAGCATCACCACACAACATCACCACGACCAGGTACAGTTACCCTTTATGGTTTGTAATCACAGACGTTGCGATAACCTAACCTATCTCCTCCTTACTCCCTGTGTCCTTTTCCTTTTCTCTTTCTTAAGATGCAAACATGGGTGGATCTCATATCTCATAAACTGTGAAGGATTAAAACCCTAACAAGGTTTGTTTCTTTTTCTATTTTTTCAATCATAACTGTTTTTGGGATTTATACCTATTACTCCATCAAACTTTGGAAAATATTCCCTTTTTGGTTTTAATTCATATCAAAGAGACAATACAAAAACAAGAAAACGGGAATAAATCCTACGTATGTGGGTAATTTTTTGTGGGTGTGTTCTATTCCATGAAATTGGATCAGTTCATCTTCTCTTCTTTTTTATTTGATATTTGGGCTCTAACTGGTGATGTTATTTCAACTTTGATTTCTATTAATTGCATTTGCTTTGGGAAGAACACGCCTCAAGAATTCGGTGATAACAAACAATTCACTATCAAAGCTTTGGAGGAGTTGAAGAAAATGAATGTGTCATTTTTGTGTAAGCTTCATATTTCATGAGCTTATTATGACTAATAAGTTGTAGTGTTTGAAAAAAATAAATATACCTTTTTTTTATTAAATCGTATAATATATTTAGACTTGTGTATGTGTTGGCTACAGTTTTTATGTATTATGTTGTTCTATGTTGGATGGTAGATCAGATAATATTTGAATTTATCTCAAATGCTTATTTTATTTACTTCTATATCTTTTTTTCTTCCAAAAATAGTCATTATATGGGGCTTTTGTAATGTTTTTGTTCTATTGTTCAAGATAGTTGAGTAATTTTGGGACCAAATTGCAAAAATCAGCTATACTCTCAAGGGCTAAATAGTTACATTACTTAAAGCAGTTACCATCAACTACACAAGAAGCTTATATAAAAACCAATTTTGCAATAGAAATTTTTAGGGTCTGTTTCTTTTGTCTCTCATTAAGTCTGTATGCAAATTGTAGCATTACCCTAGGTGGGATTCTTTGTTAAAATTAATGAATTTACAATAAGCTGGATGTTTCTTTGTTTTGAAATTGATACATACTATGTGATCAATAAATTGCATAATGGTTGCAGGTCTTTGACTTTAAAATCAGCATGAACAAGATTCAAGATTTGCACAGGACATCTATTACGACGGCCAGGTAGTGTTGATTCATTGCAGTTAAGATAATTCATGTCATGGAATGCCCTTGATTGGCCATATTAGGCTGGTTGAGAAATAAATCTCACTTATGGTTACTTCTTGGTTCTTTACCCTTAAAAGTAGGTCACTATTATTGGTGAGAGCTTTAAACTTCATTGTTGTTTTGTGAGACTTGCCTCTTGGTCTAATTCCACAAGTGGCTAAGCTATAAAAAAAGTCAGAGTATGTGGCTAATCATTTCACAGATCTTATGTGTTTTCGGAAGATGCGTGTTCGGATTGGCTAAGCAATTGTTGGAATAGTGTCTAAGGCTGCAACTATATTAGGCAAGTATTTGACCCGATTGTGCATGGTCCTTTTGGGTTGCCTTCACCATAGCAACTTGGTAGGATGATTTATTATTAGAGAATAGATATTATTAATATGTATTATGAGAATAATATAAGGAATAATAATATAGTTATTTGATTAATATAAGTCATAGATTAATTAGTATTAATTTGGTGACATAAGGAGATTAATTAAATAAGAGGGTATAAACTATCAATTGGTTGATAGTTAAACTTTAGAGTGTAAATCCGTATTGGATAGACAATGGACGGATTATAGAAGCTATGGATAGCTTCAAATCGTCCAAGGTATTATCTAAGGAATGGATTTAGATTGCTTTGAGTAATAGTTATCCAACTAGGGTTTGAGTTGTAACCCTTAAGGAGTCTACAAGTATAAATAGACCCTATGGCAAAGGGAATTCGGTACATCATCTAAAGTAGAGAAACCCTGGCCGAATTCCCTCCTCTCTCCTGTCTCTCAAATCATCCTCTTTGCTGATTGGTGTTTGTAAGCCATTAGAGGAGTGATAATTGTGACTCTAAAGCTCCAAGAACAAGAAGATCAAACAAGTGTCTCAAGGTATGATTCTAAGTCTAATTTTGTGTTGTTCTTATGCCTACTTAGCCATTAGAAGTCTTGGATTCAATGCATGTTTAATTAGAGAAACCTAGATCCGAGCATTAGGGTTTGTATGCGCACTTAGGAATGTTCATATGTACAAAACCCATCAGTGGTATCAGAGCCTTGGACTCGGCGAGTCCCATAGTGGACTCGGCGAGTCCAATGTGGGTACTCAGCGAGTCCGAGCGTCAGGATTAGCCAAAAACGGGATTTTTTTCATATTTATCTTATGGAAACTTACCTTAATCATATTAGATCAACCCTAATCCGATTTTATGATATATATGACTATATTTTTGATCTAATTGAAGATAATTATCAATTAATAAAATATTTAATTTCCTTATATGATAATTATTAATCAAATATGGATAATTATGTGATTAATTGATCATTTATGTTTTAAATGTTTAAAACATGTCCTCAAGTTTTGAAATTTATGTTTTGTGATTAAAAGTTTAATTTAGACAATTTAAATTTCAAACCCTAGAATTTTACAAGTTTAAAATACAACCCTATACTAATATAATATTACAAGATTAATATCTATATATGTATAACTTAAATGTTAGTCTTACCGTTAGTAGGCCTCATTCACGAAGCAGGTCTATAAGGTGGGTATAAGGTTGCGGCCTATAAAATGGTGCTTAATGGGTGTACACTCACACCCACCGCTCGCTTGATTGGTGGAGGGTCGTTAGCCGAATGGGTAGGATAGGGCAACCTCATCCTCTCATTAAAAGTATAATAAGAAATACAAAGTAACTACATGTTTTCTTAAAATTTCCCAATCTTAGTTACTTTAGGAAAGGTGAATTGATGCAATCCCATGAAATCACACTTTGCACCTTGCTAAGAAGTTAGTGGAGCATGTGTGGTTTACCGGCACACTAATTGGTTCTAAGCGAAGGTGGCAAAGGGTGATTCATTGTTTATCATAGTTCGATGGAGTGTGTGTGGTTTACCGGAACATCGAATAGGTGATCATTACAATGAAGGCACCATGTTAATTTGCATGGTAATTCACACCCGCTTTGTGATCCTCGGTATCCCAGTCACAAACAAGAGGGGCATATCGAGATTTAAACATGCCATTGAAAAGTTTCAATGAATCTCATACCAACCTAGGAATTCTCAATACATTTAGGACTTAAAGTTATGTTTTTCATGGTGGAGAATTAGTGAATCGTCATTCACTTACCTTCAAATTGTTTGCATATTAGATTACGGCATCCCTTTTCTAGTGTGTAAATATTTTTGTTGGATCCTAGCCCTAATTTTCTTATTGGGTGAATATTAGGGATTCATATTCTAATCTATCTTTGTCCTTTCTATTTATAGATGTTGAACGCTAACAATGCTGCTGTGAGTTCTTTCACTTTGATGAGCCTTTGTCAAAAGGTCACCTTTGATGGAACGAACTTTAGCGAATGGATAAGATACATTCACACGATTACTCGCTATGAGGATAAGGAGTATGTCCTCGATGAGAAGCTCGAGAAAATCAACCCCGAAATTGCTACTCCCGCCGAAATCACCGCTTTCGAAACTCACGAGCGTGATGCAACGAAAGTGCATTGCATCATGATCACGACAATGAACTCCGAATTCCAAAAGTCCTACGAGGACATGTATCCGTACGAAATGCACTAAGACTTATTGGAGAGATACCATCAAAACGCGAGACAAGTGCGTTATGAGATTTTCACGAACATGATTTCCGCTAAGATGGGTCATGGAGAGTCTCTTACCGTGCACTTGCAAAAGATGCAAAGGTATGTCGACCGCCTTCGCAAGTTAAATGTTGACTTTGGGGAAGACTTGGCGATCGACATGGTGCTTCACTCTTTGCCTCCGAGCTACAATCAATTTAGGATGACCTATCACATGAACAAAGAAGAGGTCACCCTAAGCAAACTCCAAGGTCTATTGAGGGTCGCTGAGAGCAACTTCAAGGGCAAGTCTGTTGCACCAACTCCCAATCCGCCCGCTGCTCCTGTCTTGGCAATTGGACAAGGAAAGGGAAAGAAGAGAAAGGCTTCATCAAAGAACTATCGAAAGGTTAAAACCCGAGATGGTGCCTCTTCTAGTGGGACCAAAGTTGATCCCGCTAAGCCCTGCTCTAACCCGAAAGAGGCAGAGTGCCACCACTGCCACACGAAAGGACATTGGAAGAGAAGCTGCCCGGAGTACCTGCAAGCCATCAAGGAAGGAAAGATCAAGCCATCTTTCGCAGGTATATATACAATTAAATCTAACGATTCATCTCAAAATACTTCTTGGGTTCTTGATACCGGTTGTGGTTACCACATTTGTTCTAATGTGCAGGGACTAAGAAGAAGTAGAGACGTGGAGCATGGAAGAATAAATCTAATCATGGGGAACAGAAGATCGTTGCCTGTAACCAAGATTGGAGTGTATTCTTTAGTGCTTAGAAATAGTTTATCTTTAGATTTGAACAATTGTTGCTATTCGCCAGAAATGGCTAGAAACATCATTTCTTTTCATGGTTTGTTTAGACAAGGTTTTTGATTTTCTTTTAATAATGAGAATGGTTCTATTTTAGCTTATCTAAATGGTGTCTTTTACTTTGAAGCTATACCATGTAATGGAATTTATGAAACTGTTATGATTGTTAATAACTTAGGAAATGATGTTTTGTACTTGGATTCTTCCAATAGTATGGATAAGTCATCCTTATGGCATTGTTGTCTTGGACATGTCAACAAGAAACGCATAGCCCAACTCCAAAAGGATGGAGTGTTGGAGTCATTCGACCTTATGGAAGATGACACATGTGAGTCTTGTTTACTTGGAAAGATGACTAAGTCACCCTTCGCTGGTACGTGCGAAAGGGGTGAGGGTCTATTGGACCTCATACATACCGATGTGTGTGGGCCGTTTAGATCTACCACGAAGGATGGTAACCGCTTCTACGTGACTTTTACCGATGACTATAGTATATATGGGTATATCTACTTAATCAAGCAAAAGTCAGAAACTTTTGAAAAGTTCAAAGAGTTTAAGAATGAAGTGGAGAATCAATTGGGCAGGAAGATCAAGATGCTTCAATCCGATCGAGGAGGAGAGTACCTAAGTCTTGAATTCCACGATTATCTCAAGGAGTGTGGAATAGTTTCACAATTGACATCACCTAGGACACCACATTTAAATGGTGTGGCAGAAAGGCGTAATCGAACCTTGTTGGACATGGTTCGCTCTATGATGAGTCGTGCTTCACTATCTATCTCTTTTTTGGGGTATGCCTTAGAGAATGCCGCCCATATCCTTAACCGAGTCCCTACTAAGAAGGTTGCCAAAACACCTCACGAGATGTGGACGGGGAAAGCTCCTTCATTAGCACATATCAAGGTTTGGGGTTACGAGGCTTTAGTAAGATGAGATACTCACGACAAGCTCGAACCTCGTAGTGAGCGATGTATTTTCATTGGATACCTGCAGAAATCCTTTGGATATCTCTTCTATAGACCGAAGGACAATGTTGTCTTTGTTATGAGGAGAGGAGTTTTCCGAGAGTGAGAACTCATTAGTCAAGGGGACAGTGGGAGGCAAATCAATCTTGAAGAGATTCAAGAATCGATAGATGAAGGAACCTCTACCGCTGGCGCTCAACCCGAGGAGGAAACTCCGGTTGAACCGCTTGACGTATCATTACCTCTTAGACGTTCCGAAAGAGTTAGGTTTCAACCCCAGTTGTATGGTTTTCGTATTACTACCGAAGGGGACACGTATATTAGTGATGGTACACTAGTAAATCTTGATGAACCTAATAGCTATAAGGAAGCCATGGCAGGCCCGGAGTCTGCGAAATGGAAAGAGGCAATGGATAGCGAGATCGAATCCATGTACGATAACCAAGTTTGGAATTTGGTTGATTATGTGCCCGAATGTAAGACCGTTGGGTGCAAATGGATCTTCAAAAAGAAGACCGACGTGGATGGGAACGTACACACATATAAAGCGCGATTGGTCGCGAAGGGCTTTACTCAAACTCCCGGAGTTGACTATGATGAGACCTTCTCACCAGTTGCGAAGATTAAATCTATTAGAGTGATGCTAGCAATTGCCGCATTTCATGATTATGAGATTTGGCAAATGGATGTCAAGACCGCTTTCCTTAACGGAAAGTTGGCTGAGGATGTTTACATGGCTCAGCCAGAGGGGTTTGTGGATCCGAAGCATCCGAATAGAGTGTGTAAGCTTGAGAAGTCCATTTATGGACTTAAGCAAGCGTCTCGCAGATGGAATCTTTGCTTCGATGAGAAAGTCAAAGAGTTTGGATTTGTACGAAGCGAAGACGAATCTTGTGTATATGTCAAAGCCAGTGGGAGTGTAGTAAGCTTCCTCGTTCTATATGTCGATGACATATTACTCATAGGAAACGACGTCCCGGCTCTACAGGAAGTTAAGTCCTGGCTCGGGAAGTGCTTCGCTATGAAGGACCTCGGAGAGGCTTCCTATATTTTGGGAATAAGGATAGTAAGAGGGAGAAGTAAGAGATTAATAAGACTTAGTTAGAACACTTACTTAGAGAAGGTACTAAAATGTTTTAGTATGGAAAACTCGAAGAAGGGAGAATTACCGATACAAAGCAATGCCAAGTTGAGTAAGACTCAAAGTCCGAGTACCGAAGCCGAGATAGCTGAAATGAGCTGAGTTCCATACGCTTCCGCAGTTGGCTCAATCATGTACGCTATGACTTGTACTCGCCCTGATGTAGCCTTTGCTTTGAGCATGGTTAGTAGATATCAAGGGAATCCAGGCAGAGCCCATTGGATTGCGGTGAAGAATATCCTTAAGTACCTTCGGAGGATGAAGGAATGGTTCTTAGTCCTCGGAGGGAGTGATGACTTGAAGGTGCGAGGGTATAGTGACGCCAGTTTTCAGACCGACAGGGACAACTACCATTCGCAGTCAGGCTGGGTCTTTACCCTGAATGGAGGATTAGTAACTTGGAAAAGTTCCAAGCAGGAAACCATAGTTGATTCAACGTAATCAGAGTACATTGCAGCGAGTGAAGCGTCGAAGGAGGAAATATGGCTAAAGAACTTCATTGGTGATCTTGGAGTTGTACCTGCCATAAAGGAGCCCATGGAGATTTTCTGTGATAATGAAGGAGCGGTTGCCTTGACCAAGGAACCAAGAGATCATGGCATATCACGACATATCGATAGAAAATATCACTTTATTAGACATCATGTAGAAGAAGGATAACTCGTAGTAAAGAGGATATCATTAGAAGATAACCCAGCAGATCCGTTTACGAAGGGATTGAGTAAGGTTAAGAATTTGCAGCATGCTAGGAGTGTTGGGCTGAAGGATGATATTAGAATAGATGAGATAGTATTAGAAACGTATAATAGATAAATGTAATTGACATTTGATGATTAAATAAAGGAGTTTTATTTATAAGTAATGTTAATGTCTTATGTTAATTGTTTAACTATTGTTTCACTTTGCATGTTTTGACTTCCAAAATAATTGAGTTTATTAAGAATAATCGAATTGTTCAAATAGTCCACAATCGTTCATATGTCGGAAGTAGATGTGAATGAAGATTGTCATGAATAGGTGTGTAGAGTGTCTAAATGGTTCTAGACATAGCAAAAGATTGCTGCAACATTCATGAGTGCTTATGAACTAGATTTGAGCAATGGAACAAACCCGCGCTTGCTGGAATCACCTTATGGAATAAGATAGTAAAGGTGATCGCAAGACGATAATATCATATAGTCTTAAAACCTAGATATATAAGACTATATGATTTGTTATTGGTTTATTGATTGTACATTGATAATTCGAAAACGCATTGGTAACTTGATGTTATAAAACGCATTGTTGTGTGTAGTTGGTTAATGAATAAGTAAATGCATATAAGTCGAAGTTTATCTGTAACTTTTATCCTTTGAAGGAAAAAAGTGATATCTCCGAAGCTCGATGATTTGATATGACTTATGTGCCGGGCCTGGTCAGAACTGAATTGATGTGTTCGATTAAGTTCTATGTCAAATAAATCGGAAATCGAGAAACCAAATGCTAGACTAACTATTCCATAGTATTGTCAGCATGATATCTAACAGAGGACTGTACAATCACTTATCTGAAGGACAAGATTGATTAGATCAGAGTTTGACAGTGTCTTTGAGAGCTACGATTGCAAATCGGAATGTACCTGCGCATATAGTTACTAACCTTATCCAAGTGGGAGATTGTTGGAATAGTGTCTAAGGCTGCAACTATATTAGGCAAGTATTTGACCCGATTGTGCATGATCCTTTTGGGTTGCCTTCACAATAGCAACTTGGTAGGATGATTTATTATGAGAGAATAGATATTATTAATATTTATTATGAGAATAATATAAGGAATAATAATATAGTTATTTGATTAATATAAGTCATAGATTAATTAGTATTAATTTGGTGACTTAAGGAGATTAATTAAATAAGAGGGTATAAACTGTCAAGTGGTTGATAGTTAAACTTTAGACTGTAAATCCGTATTGGATAGACAATGGACAGATTATAGAAGCTATGGATAGCTTCAAATCGTCCAAGGTATTATCTAAGGAATGGATTTGGATTGCTTTGAGTAATAGTTATCCAACTAGGGTTTGAGTTGTAGCCCTTAAGGAGTCTACAAGTATAAATAGACCCTATAGCAAAGGGAATTCGGTACATCATCTAAAGTAGAGAAATGCTGGCCGAATTCCCTCCTCTCTCCCATCTCTCAAATCATCCTCTTTGCTGATTGGTGTTTGTAAGCCATTAGAGGAGTGACAATTGTGACTCTAAAGCTCCAAGAACAAGAAGATCAAACAAGTGTCTCAAGGTATGATTCTAACTCTGATTTTGTGTTGTTCTTATGCCTAATTAGCCATTAGAAGTCTTGGATTCAATGCATGTTTAATTAGAGAAACCTAGATCCGAGCATTAGGGTTTGTATGCGCACTTAGGAATGTTCTTATGTACAAAACCCATCAGCAATTTGGTGAAGAAGCTTCACCCTCATGATTATAACAAATTTTCATCTTACAGAAAACAAAATCTATAATTATGCATATCCATGCAATCATATTTAGAAACTTTTCAGTTACTTGGATTATCCAAAATCTAGATATATATAAAAAATAACGATATATTTTTATTACTTTCCATTGTAATTTTGGTTCCTTCCTATTAATCACAAAGATTACATGATAAGCTTTTCTAATCTTCATATTATTTGTGATAATTATGTAATAAGTTAATTCACATAGGTAAATTTTGCATACCTTTAGAGGCTGGAATTGGTGACATTCAAGCACATCAACTTAAAACGAAACATAATGGACTCACTTACCAACAAATGTTTTTTTGTTACTGTAGCAATGTTTGTACATAGTATTTATCTCATGTGATATTTTTTAGTATCACCGTGAAATATAGGCAAAGTGGAAATGTAAGTAAGCGTTAAGAATGACCATCTCTAACTACTCGAAACTATCTTTTAGTATCTTGATGTGATAGATTTGTATCCCCACTCCTTTATGTTCTTTTGATATATAGAAGTTGATGGATGTTATGTAAGTATCTGGCACCGATAGTGGTTGTTTTTTGGCCAGGTGTGGATGGTGGTAGTCATAGGAAAGTATTTGGTTTTCTATTGATAGATATACTTTTAAATAATGATAGACCTTTATGTCCCTTTGTTGAAATAGTTGAAGAATCTCCTCCTTATATGTGAAACAAGGATATTAATTGGCATTGATAAAATGACGGACATACTTTTAAATATTAATAGACTTATATCCCCTAATTCATGGATCTTTTTTATGGGAATGCTAAATTTTTATAGTTAATGTAGACTCATGTTACTTAGGAAGATTGAAGTAGGAAAAAGTTTCAATTTCGGAAAGAACCTCAAACTTAATCATCTAATGTGTATACTTCTTCACTACTACAAAAAAGAGCATTATCGACGGCCAAAACCGTCGGTAATCCGTCGCTAATGCTCTTTACCGACAGAATTGTAACGAACCAAAATCCGTCGGTATATTCTTGTCGCTAATTGTTTGTAACGGATTTTCAATGGATATGGCAAATTTTTAGTGACAGATTTTTCCGTCGGAAATAGTAACGGATCACCAACAGAATATTATTTGCAACGGATTACCGACGGAATTTGTTTGCAACGGATTACCAACGGAAAAATTTACTAACGGATTACCAACGGAATGTGAAATAATTTACTAACGGGTTACCAACGGAATGTGAAATAATTTACTAACAGATTACCGACGGAATACGGAATAACTTACTGACAGATTACCGACGGAATCTCGAAATGTCTACCAATTTTTTTTGTGACAGATTAGCGACGGATTTTGATATTATAAAAAAATTTACAAATTAATGAAGAAATTAAAAACTAAAAATAATTACATATTCAACACATAAATTTTTTAAACATACATCAAATCTATATTTTAAAACCAACAACTATAAAAGTAAATCAATAAATTTCAATCATTTGACATACATTAAATCTATAAATTTCAATCCATGTTGTCAAATACCATAAAGAATTCCTTCTTGATTATCTCGTGGATTCCACACCTGTCATTGAGAGTTGTTAGCTAGAGAGATATTTATATATTGCCCTCCAATGTTTACAATAAAGGGGGATAAAATTGTAAAAATGAATGTCATTAAGAAGTAGCAATTATGATAATACATAAGAATATGTGATTTTAATTACAATATTCCTCCATCTGAAGTTTGAATAAAAAAGAGTTAATGATGAGAAATAGCAACGTATCTTTCTGAAATTCCTCATTATAGTTACATACTTTCAAATAATTATAATAGGAAACCATTTTAGATTTTTTCATGATTATACTAAGTTTTTACTCGTAATGGCAGCCTATTTTTAATAGTAATAGCAATGTACTTTGCTATAATCACAAACAAAATGAAAGTAGATTGCTATTATGAATGAACTTTAATGTATGATACCATAATCGAGAACTTTGGTAAAGGACATTGCTATTTCTCACTATTAACCCTTAAAAATGTCAAATTATTTCAAATAAAAGGCAGCCGCTTATCATCTCAAGAAATCTAAAAGGTATAAAGCTTCCCTAGATTTGAGTCACCTTTACAACTTTTAGCAAATGTTCAATAACATTTTTTGGAGCCTTTTGTGAGTAAAGTAGTTTCACAAATGACCCATTGTGAAATAAGTGTTCAAAAGGCTAAAAAGATGGCTAATTTAATAAATGAGACCACCCACTTTGATACATGTACCATACCTTTTGTCATGTTTTCATTTCAATTACATTTGCTTTAAACTCGAGAAAGCCAAGGCGGTTGCCAAATATGTCAACTCCTATATCAACAATTATAGTATCAAATTGTTAGAAGAAATTGACCGATAAGGTACTTATTACTGATGAACAAGAAGCTTGAAGAAAATACCTGAATGAGGACTTGTTTTAGAGACAAAAATCCATCCACAGGGAGTCCTTTTTCACTTTGAATTTTCTTTATCCACTACTTAAACAAAGATGAACCAATAGCTAACCTGCAACAAAAGGTGAAGCATATAAGAAGTTGAACATGAAACTAGAAACAATTGAAGAGGAAAGCATGGATTTAAGTTCGCTAAGATATAGGACATGTACATAATTTGGTGTATTACAGTAGCATTGAGAGATTGATGAGGATGCTAAATTGCTAATTATTATAAGAACATGGCTATACTCGATCCACAATAACAAAAGGTGGCCACTACTTGTTAAAATCAAATGGATTCTCGTTAAAAAAGTAAAGTATGTTGACAATATTGGTAGTGAGAGTAAAGTAAGTTGCTATTTATGGACATTTGCTCTAACTTTATTTAAAAAATAAATAGATTAACTTGAGCAAGACAGTTTGAAACAATTGATATCACACAAAAATAACATATATATATATATATATATATATATATATATATATATATATATATATATATATATATATATATATATATATCATCTAAACTTACTTTCACAAGTGGCAGGCCTACTAAAAAAATGGTGCCATTTCCTTTTACCATGACACTTCATCAGCAACATAACCTCACCAACAAAAACATAACATAATGCTAAGAGACAACAAATCCTAAAACTGTAATGCAATGTTTTCAAACTAGCAGTGATAAAGTGAAAGATATACCTTGATATCATAGAAGGGAGTACTCCATAGAGATACTTCAGGGCTCTTTATGTCTCTCAATTTTTCTTTAACCTTATCAATTACCAATTGTAAGTCATATTCCACCTCTTCTTGTGTGTATTTTGTTTGCAGCTCTAACCTGTTTCAACCCCAGGTGATGAATTAACTATGAGTTGTATGGGTAATGAAAGATGTCCCTTTTCTTGTTCAGTCTAAAACATTCTTAGCAAGCAAACCTCTTTTACAAGATCTTGATTACAGATTATGTCCTTAAAGCGGATCAAGATAAGCATATGATTGGTTGGTTTGCATAGATGACTTGTGCATTTGCACCTTTCAATTGAAAATGAAAAATAAAAGAAGAAATCAAAAAAATGTTAAGAGAAGAATATTCTTGGAGTTGAGAAGGAAGGATATCAGGACTCAATTTAATTTAGTGGCTATCTATCTGTATAATGCCACGTCGCATCCGATATTCACTACTGATTGCCAATGAAATATTCCCAAACATAGAACCACCAAGTACTACTGATTCTACCATACAGAGATTAGAATTGTTTTATAGATAAAAAGTTGTCTGAACTCTAAAGCACAATGTACCAGTTGCTTAGAAGAAAGACAAGTAACCTAAAACTTATGCACACACAATAATACCTCAACTAAGCAGATAGACTTATGACAGTGTTTGGAATTTTTGTAGATGAAGTTTATTAATAACATCAACACCAATTCATATAAGAAATCATACATGCCTGAGGTAAGTTGTATAGTAAGCAAACGAATTATCTGCTCCTTGATCCAATGAAGAAATAGTTGATGACTCAAATCCCAAATCAGAAGTCTCTTCTAAATCGTCTAATTTCTCCATTCTTAATAGTCTCTCGTTCTAGAAACTTTGGATTAGTGGTAGAAATTCAGTCCTGCATTTATACAAACAGTCGTCGTGCATTAAAAAGGATAACGGAAAGAAACTACTTGAATTGCAAGAATCTTCGTAAAGGACAAGCAAAAAACAAAAATAAATCTCGAAACGAAATCGCTAGCAAAAAGTTAATATTTCAAAAAAACTAAAATCAACGGTTAGATCATTCAAAATACCAATATCAACATAAAAAGGAGATTAAGAATCTTTACAGAGAGTTATTACCTTTGTTCGAATTCGAAACTGCTTCCTCTTTAACCGCAATAACAGCAAATACTAAACAATCTTGATTTCATTTTTCTCTTTCTTCAATTTTTGGTCGATTGAGGTCGAAGATTGAACTATGAATGTATAGATGTCGGAAGTCAGAAGTCTGAGCTGTAGATGGAAGGATTGAACACGATGTTGTCGACTGATTTCGGTGAAGGTGGAAGGATTGAACACGGTTGAAGGTCCACGTCTCTACACCTGGAACAAAGATTACAGGTTGCCGGTGTTCACAGAGAATGGGGAGGGGCTTTGTTGGTTTAGGATAAGTGATGCGTAGCCCCGCTCAAGTGAAACAGTAGCCCTAAATTGTAATCGACCAAACTCATGTTTATAAATAAAAAGACTTAATTTACCGACGGATTACTAACAAAACCAAAACTTTCTTCAATTCCGTCGGTAAACAATCGGTATATACCGACGCTAGTGTACTTTGTTGCAAATCCGTCGCAAAAAACGCCACTAGTATCCCAATAATTTCGTTTTCTTATTCGTCGGAAATCCGTCGGTATTCTGTAGCTGTTTCCGACGGATTTTTTCCGTCGCTAAAATCTGTCGCTAATGCTTGGTTTTCTAGTAGTGCTTGCGACCGTTTCCGAGCATTTCAAAAATCATTACCCGTTGCATAGCTCAATGGGACCGATTTTGGGATCAGATACCCTGTTTTGCTAGGAATTTGGAACCGCTACGGTTGGGTTCCTACAATATACAAACATGAGAAATTTTTACTAACCTACTAGAATGATATTATTACGTGTTGTTTAATTAATAGTAATTTGATAGTTATGATTAACTAATAATCGCCAAATCAGGATTCAAATTTCTGCATTCATCTATTTAATTACATGGACTCGGGCAAATAAGTTTTCAAGCTTGAAAGTATTGTTATGTTTGAATGAGTGAAGAAATAGAGCTTCAAGAACTTTCTTAAAACAGTGGGCAAAATCCTTCCAAAATGAACAAAACATTCAATAATTGATCTTATATCATTTTCTTAAATCAATTTAAAAGAAAACCAAACACATAAAAAAAACGCAAAAACAATTAATATATTAAAAACAAATAATTCTTTTTGTCTATATATATAGTCTAATCCTATATCATGTTAGTAAAGTAGACATCTTAATTACACTAGTCTCTTTTAAGTTTTAACTATTTATTATAATGTTTTAAAAATAAAATAAACAAAAGATATGTGATGCATAAATACGTAATACAATTTTAGCCACTACAAAACCTTAAATTTGTAAAATAGATTTTACATGTAAAAGTTAAATAAAATTGCACATTTAAATGAATAGCACATGGTTATTTTGGATAAAGGTTTTATATGTTCATTTATTCATTTTGTTCGGTTCATATTTTAATATTCTAACTATAGCACTAATATTGTCGACTTATGTTTTTTACAATTTATGTTTTTTAAACTTTATTGCTTACGTGTTTATAACTTTTCAAACATTTTAAGTTTTTTACATATATTTTTTCAAATTCCTATGTTGATAACAAGTTTTTAAATTTTTCGTAAATGGTTCCCTTTTACTTAAAATTAAGTCGTAGCAATATGTATAAAACTTAATTGCACCCTATTCTCCTTCACATACACTACGTATGGATAACATACGAAATTGAGACCACATATGAAATTGGTCTTTCATCATTTCAACACTGCAATATGTACATTAATTGCACATGAACCGAATTATCAAAAAATCGAATACTCGAACCTAAGGGGACAAGCTGCGAAAAAAAAAACTAATTTTCAGTTCTTGACTCCCCTTCCCACAGAATATTAGTGTCCGTCTTTTTTTCCTTTGTTCCTCCCTCTCTTATTTGCTTCTCACATTCTATCATTATATCACAGCCGACAAATGAAACTCTAGCCCTCACCACCGCATCTCGCTCTCATTTGCGCAAAAAAACTAATCGCCTTTAAAAAACTAATTTCTGAAAGAAATTATTCGCACCCGTCGCTTAGCGCGGGTAAACAACTAGTGTGTGTATATATATATATATATATATATATATTAATTTTTCAAGTAACATTTTAAATTAAAATAAAAAGAAAAGAAAGTAATTATCTCTCTCTCTCTCTCTCTCTCTCTCTCTCTCTATATATATATATATATATATATATATATATATATATATATATATATATATATCTTAAAGCGTGTTTGTCTCCAAAAACTTGTTCTTCATTTCTAAAGCCTGTTGCAAGAACAGACACAAATCTATTCGATTTTTGAACCTATTTATGCAAGAAATATATCGTTGCAATATTAGTAGCACATGGATCATAGAGGCCACAATTCACCGTCGATTACAAGTAAAAACAAAAATCGTACCTGACATCCTAAATCAAATCTAGCCACATCATTTATGGGAGGAAGTTTACCTGATTCGCCTTCATTGAATAAAAAGAGTTGATCAGAAATCTGATTGTCCGAATCTGGAAAATCATTAGGAATCGAGAGCAACCAAGGGAGCAACTATCCATACTTTCTCTTAGTTAACGAATTTTTGAGGAAGGACGACATATCTTCGGATTCAAGTGAAGAAGAAGTGGAAACAGAGCGATTGTTGTTGGTTCTGTATAGATCCGCCATTAATTAACTCAAATAATAACCCACGCTGAAGTGGTTGCATGCAAGGTGTATTTAGATCTAGTTAGATCGTATAAGGCATCAGTGATGACGTATGATCGATTTGGGCATTGGTGGAGGTCGGATTCAAGAGAGGCGTGACGAAGAGATGAAGTTGAATCATCGATTTTTCCTTCGATTTTCCCTATTTTCTCTGCAATTTGGTTGAATGCAAAATGGGAATATACATGAGATGCCAATTGAATCTTCTACTTCTCTAGATGTTCGATAGTGCCTTCTAGTTATCCGATTTAGCATCTGATTCCTCCAATTTTAACTTTCGGATTCTATAGGAACTGAATGTTTCCTCTATGAGATATCTGATGAAGTAGTTGTTAATTTCGACGCTATTCATAACCAAAATCACAAAAAGCCATAGCTACACCTGATGGGTTTTAGCCATAAGAACTTTCCTATGTGCGCATGCAAAACCCTAATGCTTGGATCTAGGCTTTTTAATTAAACATGCTTTGAATCCAAGACTTCTAATAGCTAATTAGGTTAAATAACAACATTGAAATAGATCTAGAATCATACCTTTGAGTTCATTGTTGATCTTGTAGTCTTGGAGCTTCTAGAGTCACAAATGTCACTCCTCTAATGGCTTACAAACACCAACAGCAAGCAAGATGATTTAGGAGAGAGGAGAGGGGAGGAATTCGTCCAGAGTGTCTCTACTTTAGATGGTGTCTCGAATTCCCTCACCCCTAGGGTCTATTTATACTTGTAGACTCCTTAAGGATTACAACTTTCACCCTAATTAGATAACCTGGACTTTAAGTTGATCCATATCTTTTCCTTGATAACCCTATGGACGATTTTGGCTTATCCAAGCCCTAGAAATCGTCCATCCTATCTAGGATAAGGATTCATAGTCTAAAGTGTAACTATCAAACAATTGATAGTTTATACCCTCTTATTTAATTAATCTCTTTAAGTCACCAAATTAATCCCAATTAATTTATGACTTATATTAATCAAATAACCATATATTATTCCTTATAATATTTACTCTCTCTTAATAAATCATCCATCAAGTTGCTATGGTGAAGGCAACCCAAAAGGACCATGCACAACCGGATTAAATACTTGCCTAATATAGTTGCAGCCTTAGACACTATTCCAACAGTCTCCCACTTGGATAAGTCTAGTAACTATACAAGTACAATTCGGTTTGCAATCGTAGCTCTCAAAGACGCTGTCAACTCTGATCTAATCAATCTTGTCCTTTAGATAAGGGATCTTACAGTCCTCTGTTAGATATCATGCTGACAATCCTATGGAATGGTTAGTCAAGCATTTAGATTTCTTGATCTCTGATTTATTCGACATAGAACTTAATCAAACACATCAATTCAGTTCTGACCGGGCCCGGCACATAAGTCAAATCAAATCATCGAGTGGGCAAGATATCTCTTCTACCCTCTTAGGATAAAATTTACAGATAAACTTCGACTTATATGCATTTACTTATTCATTAACCAACTATACACAACAATGCGTTTTATAACACCAAGTTACTGATGCGTTTTCGCATTATCAATGCACAATCAATTAACAAATAATAAACCATATATCTAGGTTTTAAGACTATATGATATTATCGTCTTGCGATCACCTTTTATATCGTATTCCATAAAGTGATTCCAGCAAGCGCGGGTTTATTCCAATGCTCAAAACCAGTTCATAAGCACTCATGAACGTTGCAACAACCCTTGCTATGTCTAACACCATTTAGACATTCTACACACCAATTCATGATAATATTCATTCATATCTACTCCTAACATATGAACGATTGTGGACCATTTGAATAATTTCTATTATTCTTAATAAACTCAATTATTCTGGAAGTCAAAACATGCAAAGTGAAACAATAGTTAAACAATTAACATGTGACAGTAACTTTACTCATAAATAAAACTCCTTTATTTAATCATCAATGTTAATTACATTTATCTATTATACGTTTCTAATACTATCTAATCTATACTAATATCATCCTTCAGCCCAATACTCCTAGCATGCTGCAAGTGCTTAACCCTACTCAGTCCCTTCGTAAGCGGATCTGCTGGGTTATCTTCTGATGATATCCTCTTCACTACGAGTTGTCCTTCTTCTACACGATGTCTAATGAAGTGATATTTTCTATCGATATGTCGAGATCTACCATGATCCCTCGGTTCCTTGGTCAAGGCAACCGCACCTTCGTTATCACAAAAAATCTCCATGGGCTCCTTTATGGCCGGCACAACTCCAAGATCACCAATGAAGTTCTTTAGCCATATTGCCTCCTTCGACGCTTCGCTCACTGCGATGTACTCTGATTCGCACGTTGAATCAGCTACGGTTTCCTGCTTGGAACTTTTCCATGTCACTGCTCCTCCATTTAGGGTAAAGACCCAGCCCGACTGCGAACGATAGTTGTCCCTATCGGTCTGAAAGCTGGCGTCACTATACCCTCGCACCTTCAAGTCATCACTCCCTCCAAGGACTAAGAACCATTCTTTCATCCTCCGAAGGTACTTAAGGATGTTCTTCACCGCAATCCAATGTGCTTTGCCAGGGTTCCCTTGATATCTGCTAACCATGCTCAAAGCGAAGGCTACATCAGGGCGAGTACAAGTCATAGCGAACATGATTGAGCCAACTGCGGAAGCGTATGGTACTCGGCTCATTTCTGCTATCTCAGCTTCGGTACTCAGACTTTGAGTCTTACTCAATTTGGCATTTCCTTGTATCGGTAATTCTCCATTCTTTGAGTTTTCCATACTAAAACGTTTTAGTACCTTCTCTAAGTAAGTATTCTGACTAAGTCCAATTAGTCTCTTACTTCTTTCTCTTACTATCCTTATTCCCAAAATGTAAGAAGCCTCTCCGAGGTCCTTCATAGCGAAACACTTCCCGAGCCAGGACTTGACCTCCTGCAGAGTCGGGATGTCGTTCCCTATGAGTAATATGTCATCGACATATAAAACGAGAAAGCTTACTATACTCCCACTGGCTTTGACATATACACAAGATTCGTCTTCGCTTCGTACAAATCCAAACTCTTTGACTTTCTCATCGAAGCAAAGATTCCATCTGCGAGACGCTTGCTTAAGTCCATAAATGGACTTCTCAAGCTTACACACTCTATTCGGATGCTTCGGATCCACAAACCCCTCTGGCTGAGCCATGTAAACATCCTCAGCCAACTTTCCGTTAAGGAAAGCGGTCTTGACATCCATTTGCCAAATCTCATAATCATGAAATGCGGCAATTGCTAGCATCACTCTAATAGATTTAATCTTCGCAACTGGTGAGAAGGTCTCATCATAGTAAACTCCGGGAGTTTGAGTAAAGCCCTTCGCGACCAATCGCGCTTTATATGTGTGTACGTTCCCATCCACGTCGGTCTTCTTTTTGAAGATCCATTTGCACCCAACGGTCTTACGTTCGGGCACATAATCAACCAAATTCCAAACTTGGTTATCATACATGGATTGGATCTCGCTATCCATTGCCTCTTTCCATTTCGCAGACTCCGGGCCTGCCATGGCTTCCTTATAGCTATTAGGTTCATCAAGATTTACTAGTGTACCATCACTAATATACGTGTCCCCTTCGGTAGTAATATGAAAACCATAAAACTGGGGATGAACTCTAACTCTATCGGAACGTCTAAGAGGTAAGGATTCGTCAATCGGTTCAACCGGAGTTTCCTCCTCGGGTTGAATGCCAGCGGTAGAGGTTCCTTCATCTATCGATTCTTGAATCTCTTCAAGTTCGATTTGCCTCCCACTGTCTCCTTGGCTTATGAGTTCTCGCTCTCGGAAAACTCCTCTCCTCGCAACAAAAACAAAATTGTCTTTCGGTCTATAGAAGAGATATCCAAAGGATGTTTGCGGGTAGCCGATGAAAATACATCGCTCACTTCTAGGTTCAAGCTTGTCGTGAGTATCTCGTCTTACGAAAGCCTCGCAACCCCAAACCTTGATATGTGCCAACGAGGGAGCTTTCCCTGTCCACATCTCGTGAGGTGTTTTGGCAACCTTCTTAGTAGGGACTCGGTTAAGGATATGGGCGGCAGTCTCTAAGGCATACCCCCAAAAGAAGATAGGTAGTGAAGCACGACTCATCATAGAGCGAACCATATCCAATAAGGTTCGATTACGCCTTTCTGCCACACCATTCAACTGCGGTGTCCTAGGAGGCGTCAATTGCGAAACTATTCCACACTCCTTGAGATAATCGTGGAATTCAAGACTTAGGTACTCTCCTCCTCGATCGGATCGAAGCATCTTGATTTTCTTGCCCAATTGATTCTCCACTTCATTCTTGAACTCTTTGAACTTTTCAAAGGTGTCTGACTTTTGCTTGATTAAGTAGATATACCCATATCTACTATAGTCATCAGTAAAAGTCACATAGAAGCGGTTCCCATCCTTCGTGGTTGATCTAAAAGGTCCACATACATCGGTATGTATTAGGTCCAATAGTCCCTCACCCCTTTCACAAGTACTCGTGAAGGGTGACTTAGTCATCTTTCCAAGTAAACAAGACTCGCATGTGTCATCTTCCCTAAGGTCGAATGACTCCAACACTCCATCCTTTTGGAGTTGGGCTATGCGTTTCTTGTTGACATGTCCAAGACGACAATGCCACAAGGATGCTTTATCCATACTAGTGGAATAATCAATATTCAAAACATCATTTCCTAAGTTATCAACAATCATAACAGTTTCATATATTCCATTACATGGTATAGCTTCAAAGTAAAAGACACCATTTAGATAAGCCAAAATAGAACCATTCTCATTATTAAAAGAAAATCTAAATCCTTGTCTATATAAACCATGAAATGAAATGATGTTTCTAGCCATTTCTGGCGAATAGCAACAATTGTTCAAATCTAAAACTAAACTATTCCTAAGCACTAAAGAATACACTCCAATCTTGGTCACAGGCGACGATCTTCTGTTCCCCATGATTAGATTGATCCTTCCTTGCTCTACATCCCTACTTCTTCTTAGTCCCTGCACATTAGAACAAATGTGATAACCACAACCGGTATCAAGAACCCAAGAAATAGCATGATTGGAATCGTTAGATTGGATTGTGTATATACCTGCGAAAGATGGCTTGATCTTTCCTTCCTTGATGGCTTGCAGGTAATCCGGGCAGCTTCTCTTGCAATGTCCTATCTTGTGGCAGTGGTGGCATTCTGCCTCCTTTGGGTTGGAACAGGGCTTAGAGGGATCAACTTTGGTCCCACTAGAAGAGGCACCATCTCGGGCTTTCACCTTGCGATAGTTATTCGATGAAGCTTTCTTCTTCTTTCCCTTCCCTTGACCAATAGCCAACACAGGAGCAGCGGACGGATTGGGAGTTGGTGCAACAGACTTGTCCTTGAAGTTGCTCTCAGCAACCCTCAAGAGACCTTGGAGTTTGCTTAGGGTGACCTCCTCTTTGTTCATGTGGTAGGTCATCCTAAATTGATTGTACATCGGAGGCAAAGAGTGAAGCACCATGTCGATCGCCAAGTCTACACCGAAGTCAACATTTAACTTGCGAAGGCGGTCGACATACCTTTGCATCTTTTGCAGGTGTACGGTAAGAGATTCTCCATCACCCATCTTAGCGGAGATCATGTTAGTGAAAATCTCGTAACGCTCTTGTCTCGCATTTTGGTGGTATCTCTCCAACAAGTCTTGATGCATCTCGTATGGATACATGTCCTCGTAGGACTTTTGGAATTCGGAGTTCATGGTGGCGATCATGATGCAATGTACCTTCGTTGCATCTCGCTCATGAGTTTCAAAGGCGGTGATTTCGGCGGGAGTAGCAACTTCGGGGTTGATTTTCTCGAGCTTCTCATCGAGGACATACTCTTTATCCTCATAGCGAGCAATGGTGCGAATGTATCTTATCCATTTGCTAAAGTTCGTTCCATCAAAGGTGACCTTTTGGCAAAGGCTCATCAACGTGAAAGAACTAGCAGCAGCGTTGTTTGCGTTTGACATCTTCAATTAGAAAAAGGACAAAGATAGATTAGAATAAGAATCCCTAATTATCACCCAATAAGAAAAATTAGGGCTAGGATCCAACAATAACATTTACATACTAGAAAAGGGATGCCGTAATCTAACATGCAAATAAATTGAAGGTAAGTAAATGACGATTCACTAATTCTCCATCACAAAACTTAAACTATTAGTCCTAAGTGTTTTTGAGAATTCCTAGGTTCGGATGAGATTCATTGAACTATTCAATGGCATGTTTAAATCTCGATATGCCCCTCTCATTTGTGACTGGGATGCCGAGGATCAGAAAGCGGGTGTGAATTACCATGCAAATTCACATGGTGCCTTCATTGTAACGATCACCTATTCGATGTGCCGGTAAACCACACACGCTCCATCGAACTATGATAAACAATGAATCACCCTTTGCCACCTTCGCTTAGAACCAATTAGTGTGCCGGTAAACCACACACGCTCCACTAACTTCTTAGCAAGGTGCAAAGTGTAATTTCATGGGATTGCATCAATTCACTCTTCCTAAAGTAACTAAGATTGGGAAATTTCTTTTAAAACGTGTAGTTAATTTGTATTTCTTATTATACTTTTAATGAGAGGATGAGGTTGCCCTATCCTACCCGTTCGGCTAACGACCCTCCACCAATCAAGCAAGCGGTGGGTGTCAGTGTACACCCATTAAGCGCCATTTTATAGGCCGCAACCTTATACCCACCTTATAGATCGGCTTCGTGAATGAGGCCTACTAACGGTAAGACTAGCATTTAGTTATACATATATATATTATACTAGTAATATCATATTAGTATAGGGGTGTATTTTAAACCTTTTAAAATCTAGGGTTTTGAAATTTAAGTTGTCTAAATTAAAACTTTTAATCACAAATATAAATTTCAAAACTTGAGGGCAAGTTTTAAACATTTAAAACATGAAGGATCAAATAACAAATAATTCCAATTAACAATTAATATCCTAATTATCTTTATTTGATTTATCCAAGATTTCTTTTAAGATAATTATCAAAATAATTAATCATTATCATATAAGGAAATTAAATATTTTATTAGATGATAAATATCTTTAATTAGATCAAGATAATAGTCATATATATCAAAGATTCGGATTAGGGTTGATCTAATATGATTAAGGTAAGTTTCCATAAGATAAACATGAAAAAAAATCCCGGTTTTGCCTAATCCTGACGCCCGGACTCGCCGAGTACACAAGGGGACTCGCCGAGTCAGGCCTACTCGCCGAGTCCACCTTGGAACTCGCCGAGTCAGTGACTCAAAAACCCAAAAATCGAATTTTGCAGGTTTGTTTCAGTTAATCAAGCAACAATTTAAAGAAAACCAAGCTAGGCTCTGATACCACTGATGGGTTTTAGCCATAAGAACTTTCCTATGTGCGCATGCAAAACCCTAATGCTTGGATCTAGGCTTTCTAATTAAACATGCTTTGAATCCAAGACTTCTAATAGCTAATTAGGTTAAATAACAACATTGAAATAGATCTAGAATCATACCTTTGAGTTCCTTGTTGATCTTGTAGTCTTGGAGCTTCTAGAGTCACAAATGTCACTCCTCTAATGGCTTACAAACACCAACAGCAAGCAAGATGATTTAGGAGAGAGGAGAGGGGAGGAATTCGGCCAGAGTGTCTCTACTTTAGATGGTGTCTCGAATTCCCTCACCCCTAGGGTCTATTTATACTTGTAGACTCCTTAAGGATTACAGCTTTAACCCTAATTGGATAACCTAGACTTTAAGTTGATCCATATCTTTTCCTTGATAACCCTATGGACGATTTTGGCTTATCCAAGCCCTAGAAATCGTCCATCCTATCTAGGATAAGGGTTCATAGTCTAAAGTGTAACTATCAAATAATTGACAGTTTATACCCTCTTATTTAATTAATCTCTTTAAGTCACCAAATTAATCCCAATTAATTTATGACTTATATTAATCAAATAACCATATATTATACCTTATAATATTTACTCTCTCTTAATAAATCATCCATCAAGTTGCTATGGTGAAGGCAACCCAAAAGGACCATGCACAACCGGATCAAATACTTGCCTAATATAGTTGCAGCCTTAGACACTATTCCAACAACACCTCCTTCAGATCAATAATCATTTGTATTGGAAGTCCATCTTCAAAAGGGGTAAACTTATCATGAGTTAACCTCCCTCGGAAACTAATCAGAAGTCAACCACCAAGGTTCTATAATACAATTCAGTAGTTTGAATGTAAACGATCCAAGTTCTAAATTTCCTTAAAAAATTTGATCTATGATTAAAGTTCTGGAGAGAGGGGGAGAGAGAGAGAGAGAGAGAGAGAGAGAGAGAGAGTACGTCTCTAATTACACATGGTTATAAAGAACGTCACAAATGGAGCTCGTATGCGAGAGTTATGAATTTTTGAAGTCGGAATGGTGATTTGTGAAGCTAACCAAAAGGAACGCCCCACATAGAGGAGTACGCCCCGCAGTCTCGGAATGCTAGGTCTCAATTCGGCGACGCCGCTCCATTCGATGTTCGACACGTAGATGTACGAACGCACTGCATTCCCTCGTACGCCCTGTATACCGAGGTACGCGTAGCGTACCAGCGAAGTTACACCCTGCATAATGAGCGGCTTTGGCCTATATAAGGGGTGCGAGGCCAGCCATTATTTTCACACCAAAAGCTTATTCTTTCTTTCTCTACTCTCTTTCTAAACCTCCCAAACACCCCCAAGCCTAGGAAACTTCCCTAGCACTAGAAGAAAGCCCAGAGCGCCTCGAAAGCTCCGAGAAAAAGTGCTTTTCGGTTCGGAACTCTGCCCGCTCAGAGCATGGTTTTTAGAAAAATTGTTGTCTCGTCAAAGGAGATTATTTTAAGAAGCGAAGCACTATCCGAATCACCACCTTATCAAGTGTGTGCATAGTCACTTTCATCTTACACATAGATATGAAATACTTTATATAAAATACATGATATGTGTGCATATTACTTGTTTACCTGAGATCTATGACGGATGAAAGATCTAAACTTTTTCTTTTCAGATCTAAACTTTTTCTCTTCAGATCTAAATTGTATATGTATTTTATACTTTGAGATCTATGTTGGATGAAAGATGTAAACTTTCTTTTTCAGATCTAGACTATATATGTATTTTATATCTACAAATACGTTGGGTAGAACACGGGGAGATGAAATAGTTGATTTTTGTGACAACCCAAGTTGTCCCGTTACATTTCTCCGTTACCGTGAACGGAATTTCCCACTGTACAAAAGTTCCGTTAATAAGAAGCCGTCAAATTTAATAAACATTTCAATTGTGTATGTTTACTTGTCGTTAAGTCGTGAAAAAGGAAATAAAACACAGGACACACATTTTCATTCATTTGGAAAATGTCAAGTTTTATTATTACGACCACTAAATCGGGTGCGACCAAAAGCCCCGTTTAACGGCAGTATCGGGTAGAATTCCACTGTGCCCCGACTCAAAACCCTATATAAGGGTGAGTGGAGTCTATTGGAGACTTTTTACACTCTCTCTCTACACTCTCTCTCTAGACCCGTTTTCGCCCCGAAACCGCAACCAAACGCTTCCAAATTGTAAGTCCGCTTACCCTAGCTTATTCTAAACATATTGAATTGAGTTTATAGCCCAAAAATCGGACTTGGAAGCAATGAAAAAGGAGTTTATGGCCTAAGAACCTCCTTAGGCCGTAAACACCCAAAAAGAGGCCAAAATGACCCAAACTTGTCCCTATAGGCTTGGAAATAAATTAAGGGGATTGCCTAGGAGTGTTTAAACATCAAAACACAATGATTTGGGGGACAAAAGAGAGTTTACGGCCCAAGCACAACATTAGGCCGTAAACTCCCCAAACATGCCCAAAATGTTGGTTTTTATTCCCCAAATGGCCTTAGACTATTTCTATAAAATGCTAGAAAGGATTTAAGGGCTTAAACACAAGGAAAATGAGGGATTTCTTGGAGTTTACGGCCCAAGCATATATCTAGGCCGTAAACTCCCCAAAACCCCCTCAAATGTTGGTTTTAATCACCCAAAATAGCATCAAACTTCATAAGAAAATTCCAGGAAGGCAATAGGGGCTTAAAACTTCACTAAACTCGAAGGTTGAGAGTTTACGGCCGTAAACTCCCTTGGGAGAGTTCCTAGGCCGTAAACTCTTGTTTAGTACCCTTAGAGGCCTCAAACCCACACATACCTGTTAGGAAAAGTGCTTGGAATAATTCTATGAACAAGCTAGAAGCATCAAACACCCAAGAATAGGACCTTGGGAGTTTACGGCCGTAAACTCCCTTAGGTTGGGCCGTAAACTCCTTGTTTGGTCCATGTTGATGCTTTAATTCCATTTACACACTTGATATGTGAGTATAGCAAAGTCCCATAACTGATAAGAGACCCTTAGCACCCGTAAATGCTACCCGGGACCCCAAACACTCAACCAAAAGTGTTTTCCACTCCTTTGAGTGTCTATAATTGTTTAATTAGTATATTACATGCTAATTGTATGTGAACATATGTTATCATATGATAAAATAGGTCCTTGTGTGTGTTCAAGTCCTTACGTGGCACCGAACGCCCAAACAGCACTCTCGTTGGACCTACTTACACCAGGTGAGTTCATACCCCTGAATGAACCTTTTAAATGCTTTTAAATGTTTTATAGGGGGGGAATACAAGTTAAACATGCCAGTTATCATGTCAATCGCATATGATTGATAACCCGCATGCACAAGATTTTACCACTTTTACACTGTTTTACCGAGTGGGACACTAAAATGACTTTTACTTGTTTCATAACTTTTACTTATACTGATTTATTCAAATTCATCCTAAATTGGTTTATGAAAGATTCTCTAAGGTTTTAAACGTATTTTACAAAGGAATACAATTTGTAATTTTCTCTGTACATAAAGGCTTTTCATTAAAGATTTCCCTTTTTGACGTATACTTTTACTTATAAAATACTGCTGCTTCACTTATACTTATTTTATACTCTGACTCGGTAACACTTTCACTTATACCTATAGTCGCTTATACTTGATGACGCTTATACTTATTCACGCTCTTACTTAGTGATACGATTTCTCCTTCACTTATACTGGATAACGGCTTTACTCCACTTATACTTGATAGACGTTCTTACATCACTTATTGTCGTCTCTGCTTCGTGATACACTTATACTTGGTACGCTTATACTTCACGACTCAGATGTTCCACTGTACACTTATACTTCACGACTCAGATGTTCCACTGTACACTTATACTTCACAACTCAGATGTTCTACTGTACACTTATACTTCACGACTCAGATGTTCCACTCTACACTTATACTTCACGACTCAGATGTTCCACTGTACACTTATACTTCACGACTCAGATGTGCCACTGTACACTTATACTTCACGACTCAGATGTTCCACTGTACACTTATACTTCACTGTATGATACACACTCAAGCGTAGTTAGATGTATGTTTATGCTTGTATAGATGCATATAAATAATGATTGAAGGACTTAGGAAGGCTTGTCCGCCCTATTTCCTTTTCTTCGTTGAGATGTGGTCTGGTGGGATCGGATGTCCATCTGAAGGTCGTTCGATTCATTAGTTATATATTATGTATACGAGCATAGACATACGAGTTTTCTTCAGTCAATTCAATTAAGAATCTATACCTTTAGTCTACACTTACATAAGAAACCCACTCCCTCCTAGTAACACATTATCCTCTATTTGGGATGCAGCTTCGGGACGCGGCCTTCTCCGTTGTCTAGTTGGTAACCAGAGTCTCCTGTAGGGAGAGCGGACATTGTGTGTATAGGCCTATACGGGATTGACAACCCCGCACCCTGACTGCTAGCTACAGTCCACAGCCTACCAAGCCAAGGGGTGACAAATGTCACATTATATAGATGCTTGTAGAGCGTCTAGAACTCTAGTCAGTATGGTTACAAGTATCCTGGGTTGCCTTATAATTCATGGCTTTAAGGTAACGGTATTTCGTTAGCGATTTACACTGTATGCTGATATCACCTTTTTCAGAGTCACACTGTTTTGACCTTGCTAGATGTATCTTTCACTTGATACTGTCTGGGGTCTGTTATCTCTATTTGACCTTGCAAGATGTACCTTTCATTTGGTATCGTCTGCGGTCTGTCTTCACTGTTTTGACCTTGCTAGATGTATCTTTCAGTTGATACTGTCTGGGGTCTGTTATCTCTGTTTGACCTTGCTAGATGTACCTTTCATTTGGTATCGTCTGCGGTCTGTCTTCACTCTTTTGACCTTGCGAGATGTACCTTTCATTTGGTATCGTCTGCAGTCTGTCTTCACTCTTTTGACCTTGCGAGATGTACCTTTCATTTGGTATCGTCTGCGGTCTGTCTTCACTCTTTTGACCTTGCGAGATGTACCTTTCATTTGGTATACTGTACCTTCATTTGGTACCGGATGGGGTCTGTGTCTCCACTTGCTAGACTGAACCAGGCATATCGTATGTTTGATACTTTCCTGGAGTCTATGGTTCTTTGCCTTAGTCAGCAGTCCTCACTGCTGAGGCATATGATATTCCCTGATGTCGTTGCTTTCCTCAATAATCAAATTTAGTATTTTGATAATGATAGCAATTTAGGGAAAACTATTTTTTTTCACCCTACATCACTGACCAGTCTTGGTAGAAGGCTGCTTTTATTAAAGAAAATATAGGATTTTCTGGAAAGAACTCTAATACACTGAAATCTCTTAAACTATTACTTTCTTAAGTTATTTGAATGAAATGTCACTAAATGCTTATGAACTCACCAGCATTGTAAAAATGTTGATACTCGCTTTTCAAATAACTTGTATTCTCAGGTTAGCATTAGACAGGTACATCACCGGAGCTGTTGATGAAGATAGCTTAGTACCACGCTGTAATTATGCTATTATTTGTATTACTTTAAATTGTTGTAATGTAACCTTGTAAAACTATTACTATTAATGCAATGTTTTGTTGTACTTTGATTACTATAATGCATGTGTTGTGATACTTGACATGACGTCATCCACCCCAGAACGTTTCCGCCATTCCGGTTTTGGGGTGTGACAGATTGGTATCAGAGCATTGTTTATAGTGAGCTAAGTATATCAATTCATAAAAGATATACAGCCTATAAATGCAATGGGATAAAACACTCTGAACAATAAATTATACTTTAAAATATAACCATATTTTACCAAAGTATAATTACATCCAGAATCTAAACACTCGAACACAAGTATCACAAGAAGAACAAGAATAAAAGTCTTCGGATGTTGAGCACTACAGACAAATCTGGGCAGTTATGTAATCGTACGCTGGAATAAATGTAACCTGATCAACTACCTTTATCCGAGATGTGATGAACGTGTGCTCAGGAATGATTGTGGTGTGCAACAGGTCTGAAACTTACCAACTAGGATTTCCTAGATCCAAACATAAAGTTAAAATACTATAGGAGTATTTTAGAGCGCTAAAAGATTCACACTAATCCCAGAATGACATTCAGAAGATGAGAAAAAAAACAAAAATTAAAATACCATAGGGGTATTTAGAATACATAGATAACCTGGTGTGAGAACTATAAAGATCCTTATTGATATACCTACAGCTACAGAGGGTATACTTCCAAGGTTATATATAATAAGGATCCCATAGGCTAAGAATGTGTGGTTTCGCTCTATTTCCTTTTCCTCGTTGGGATGTGGTTCTAGAGTAGTATCACATATTCGAAGGCCTATCAGATCTAAGCTATATATGATTTTTATACCCTGTGTAATCGTAGCAGGACTCGATGTGGATCATCCAGCGAAATGTTAATAATCTATTAGGATTCTTTAGACATTTCCATTCTCGCACGAACCCTGTAGAAAACCCTACCCACTTCAGTGCATAACATAAGAGTTGATTCCGACCCCGAAGAAGTTCATTCAGAAGATTTCCGTTCGGAAATAAGTGAACTGGGTCGAGACTATTGAAAGCACCAAGTGCCCATATTCTTTTAGGGACTTCGGTGGGGAATTCGCCTAAACTTCGGAGATTCCCTGTCATCCATCGTGAAGTGATGACATCCATAGTCGGAGTCAGAAGGAAGGCGGAGTAGAAATTCAATATGTCCATACGAGAAGAGAACCCTAGGAAACTACCCGAAGGAAACCAACGCCGATTCCAGTCAAAGGTACGAGGCAGACCGAGGGAGCCAGTACGTGGAACCCGAAAAGTGTCTTTTCCTCGTGTTCCTCACGCTAATACACCCATAAAATAATACAATTTAGTGAGTTAGTGATTACACTGCTCACGCTATGTGTTAGGTAAATCGCCTTGTTCCCGTTGCCAGTAATGCGCTTAGAGAGGATCCTCACACTTCTGTGAGGTTGTTTAGCCATAAGCCCTCATGAGCCTCTCTTCCCGCAGCTTCGTCCGAACTGTTCTCAAATCTCTCCAGGCCGGAGAGTGAAACCTTTCTCAGTATAAAGGTAACTTAGTAGGAACGACTCACATCTTATGGCGTTTTAATAGATACTTATACACCCACTTCGATTTCCAGGACTACATCATAGGGTTGTAGGTCGACACTCAGACAACCAATACCCGAGGCACGGGAAAAATATTATGCCTAATACGTTCAGGACAGAAACGTCCAGGGTTAACCATCGTCTCTCATTACCTTGTATTCCTTTCCGTGTAGGAAAAACCATGCCACCGAAGAAGTGTAACCAATCCACAAGCAAGAAACCTACTCTCCTATTTGATGAAGCTACGTTCCAAGCTGCAGTTTCAGCAGCCGTAGCAGCTGTCATGGCTCACCTGAATGCTAACACCGCCGATGTTAGCAAGGGCCCTGTCGGGATTTCCCATCCTGGCGATGGACAGCATCAACCCACACTTCCATACTCAGTCACCCAAGAACCTCAACCGAACCCACTAAATAGGAAACTCAAGATAGAGGAGGGAAGTACCTCGGCTCAAGGACCTTCTGATGAACAACGAGCTGAGGCAGTCTATACCCCTGCCAACCCTTCCCTCCCGACTCCAAGAAGACCGTATCTAGGAGACCTTCCCCACTGCAGCAGGTGCAGCTACCATCATCATGGTGCCTGCCGAGAACTCTATTGTGCTAGGTGCCACATGAAGGGGCATACTGCTCGTGTATACAGAACTCCCGTGGAACGTATTGCATCAATCGCCAATGCAGCGGCCACACAGGTTTGTCGCCTATGTGGCGAGTTTGGACACTTCAAGAAGGACTGCCAAACCGAAGGGAAAGACAAAGACACAAAAGGAGCCTGACACTACTGCTTAGGGAGAAACGTCAAGGAACTCGGTAGATTTTTGGTACGACTCTCGATCTCAGATAACAAAGCTAAATACATTAAAAGACTAATTCAACGTAAATTCTTTCCAGCAAGGCGAAAGTCGCAGCACTGTTATAAAATTTAAAATTTATTAGGTAAAACTATAGTGGCTAAACATATACGTTACGACCATGTATATTTAAGATGGACAGACCTAGAGTGAGCGAATGCCGCCTCATCTCCTGTTCCTCGTTTGGTTGTGGATTTAGGGCGGGGTCGCTCAGTCAACAGTCCTCCCCACCTTAAATATACATGACTAGTATATGTGAGGCGATTATAAAAAAATGCCTCGTGAGAATCCGTTCATGAAAAGATACTCTATTCGGAAACACTTAGAACTCTCTATAGTTCTGCGTCAAATCTATCGGTCCAAGTATCCGTGGTAGTGATACGTAGGACGAAACCCGAGACGCCTCGAACTTGTGTGCCTGTTCGGCACATGACTCTATCAATCTTCACTTTATATCATGTCGGAGTGTGCCAACTTCGACAACTCTATTAATTATGGTTTGATTTCGTGCAACCATGTGTACCTTCTTAGTGATGTGAGCTTTCTCCATAGCCATATCGGCAAATGAAGGTTCTTTCGAACCTGAACCTAAGACAAATAATCAAACTTAATGCGATCCGTCAATCGTCCCTCTTATCTCAAAACTTCTGAAGTACCCAAGGGAGGGTACCCTGCACTGTGGACCGACCCCTCGTAGTTAGATGACAACCGAAGCGAAACACACTACAAGATACTCCAGAAGACAACAACCAACCGAAGCATACTCCGTAGATTCCCTCGGAAAAACCCTTCGCACCTCGCACATTAGGTTCGTGAACCTAGAGAATAGAACTCATGAGACTGACCGCTATAACCAGGTATATGCATAAGGGCGGCATATAATTGAGATCAAAAAGATTAAAGGTGTGTGTTTCCTCCCTATTCCCTGTTCCTCGTTGGGTTGTGGGTTTGGGGTGGAGTCGCACAGCTGAACGTCCTGCCGACCTCAACTGTATACTGCTCGCATACACGCGGTATTTGCGGTTAGGCTTAGTATGAGCTCTACCATGGACCTCTTAGCAAAACACCTTCACCATATTCCATAACATAGGAGCCGAAGTCAAGAAAATCACTACGGGTTGAACTCTTAAAAGTTCCGAGTGAGAAGACTCTATACTCACTAGATTTAACCTAGACCGAGAAAACCCAGAATCTCCGGATAAGTAGTTGCAGTATATGCCCGCACTACTCCGGCACTTCGTCCACCTCGTTATGGACAAGTGGTGCCTATCATCCTCTACCCTACTGCATGGAGGAAATCGTCGTCGCCCTGTAGACGATGGAATACATTCTCCGAAGAGGACACTAGAATGCCGAGAACCACAGGATAACCTTCGCAGCCAAGAATACTTGGTAAAGTGCGAACGTAGTTGCGTTAAGCCTCGTGACCCTGATCCCGAAGAGATTATAGACTTGACACCAGCCCTGGTGTTAGTCGAAGGGATATGCAAGAGCACGCACTTTCCACGCTAGAATAAACCACAGTCTTGGAGATTCATTGGACTGTTAGGTGTTCCACGAATACTATCTCACGCAGAGATAGTAGAACCACCTCCCGAGATAGTCCATCGTTCATCTAGTGAAACCCTAACTCCTCGATCCTCAGGATTTCCGTATCTCAAGCTTCGTTAGTGCAGGTTCATTTTGCACAAGCGCGAGATAGACACTCTATAGCAAACCGATAACCATAGTCACGCAACCCACTCGACGATCTAGAAAGCCTCTATCAGCCAGTTGAAAGAAAACACGAAACCGAAGACCACCTGAGCTTCCTAAGGACTAACCTGAAGGACTACACATCCAGTACAAGCGAGAACGTTAGGAACTTCGTAATGGCGATCACGCCAGTGTTGATCTTGCCATAGAAGTACACTATGTTCTTAGTACTGAAAAGCTCTACTCCTTTCCGAGAGCTTAGGACCATCCGAGAATCCTCATGGGGACATGGTCCGACCCTTTTCAGGCCTCTACTACTTTCAGATATACCACAAGGTTCACATTCGATCGATTCACTTCTTAGACTTGATACGTGAATTCCCGACAACACTCTTCGTACCTCACTCATCTTGATAGAATCCATCGAGAACCCTAACCTTGTAGATACACCAGTTGGAACCCACTAGCTACACGAGACGGAATCCGCATCCCGTACGCGAGGGTCTGTTAAAATGACAAACACAGACCAGAGATCACTTGGGGATGCAAGGACAACCACATAGGAAGTACTCTCTTACCTATACTTGGCCATTCATACCTACTTCCTTGCCTAGATCTAAATTTCGGGACGAAATTCCCTCTAACGGGGGGATGATGTGACAACCCAAGTTGTCCTGTTACATTTCTCCGTTACCGTTAACGGAATTTTCCACTGTACAAAAGTTCCGTTAATAAGAAGCCATCAAATTTAATAAACATTTCAATTGTGTATGTTTACATGTCGTTAAGTCGTGAAAAAGGAAATAAAACACAGGACACACATTTTCATTCATTTGGAAAATGTCAAGTTTTATTATTACGACCACTAAATCGGGTGCGACCAAAAGCCCCGTTTAACGGCAGTATCGGGTAGAATTCCACTGTGCCCCGACTCAAAACCCTATATAAGGGTGAGTGGAGTCTATTGGAGACTTTTTACACTCTCTCTCTAGACCCGTTTTCACCCCGAAACCGCAACCAAACGCTTCCAAATTGTAAGTCCGCTTACCCTAGCTTATTCTAAACATATTAAATTGAGTTTATAGCCCAAAAATTGGACTTGGAAGCAATGAAAAAGGAGTTTACGGCCTAAGAACCTCCTTAGGCCATAAACACCCAAAAAGAGGTCAAAATGACCCAAACTTGTCCCTATAGGCTTGGAAATAAATTAAGGGGATTGCCTAGGAGTGTTTAAACAACAAAACACAATGATTTGGGGGACAAAAGAGAGTTTACGGCCCAAGCACAAGCTTAGGCCGTAAACTCCCCAAACATGCCCAAAATGTTGGTTTTTATTCCCCAAATGGCCTTAGACTATTTCTATAAAATGCTAGAAAGGATTTAAGGGCTTAAACACAAGGAAAATGAGGGATTTCTTGGAGTTTACAGCCCAAGCATATATCTAGGCCATAAACTCCCCAAAACCCCCTCAAATGTTGGTTTTAATCATCCAAAATAGCATCAAACTTCATAAGAAAATTCCAGGAAGGCAATAGGGGCTTAAAACTTCACTAAACTCAAAGGTTGAGAGTTTACGGCCGTAAACTCCCTTGGGAGAGTTCCTAGGCCGTAAACTCTTCTTTAGTACCCTTAGAGGCCTCAAACCCACACATACCTGTTAGGAAAAGTGCTTGGAATAATTCTATGAACAAGCTAGAAGCATCAAACACCCAAGAATAGGACCTTGGGAATTTACGGCCGTAAACTCCCTTAGGTTGGGCCGTAAACTCCTTGTTTGGTCCATGTTGATGCTTTAAGTCCATTTACACACTTGATATGTGAGTATAGCAAAGTCCCACAACTGATAAGAGACCCTTAGCACCCGTAAATGCTACCCGGGACCCCAAACACTCAACCAAAAGTGTTTTCCACTCCTTTGAGTGTCCATAATTGTTTAATTAGTATATTACATGCTAATTGTATGTGAACATATGTTATCATATGATAAAATAGGTCCTTGTGTGTGTTCAAGTCCTTACGTGGCACCGAACGCCCAAACAGCACTCTCGTTGGACCTACTTACACCAGGTGAGTTCATACCCCTGAATGAACCTTTTAAATGCTTTTAAATGTTTTATAGGGGGGGAATACAAGTTAAACATGCCAGTTATCATGTCAATCGCATATGATTGATAACCCGCATGCACAAGATTTTACCACTTTTACACTGTTTTACCGAGTGGGACACTAAAATGACTTTTACTTGTTTCATAACTTTTACTTATACTGATTTATTCAAATTCATCCTAAATTGGTTTATGAAAGATTCTCTAAGGTTTTAAACGTATTTTACAAAGGAATACAATTTGTAATTTTCTCTGTACATAAAGGCTTTTCATTAAAGATTTCCCTTTTTGACGTATACTTTTACTTATAAAATACTGCTGCTTCACTTATACTTATTTTATACTCTGACTCGGTAACACTTTCACTTATACCTATAGTCGCTTATACTTGATGACGCTTATACTTATTCACGCTCTTACTTAGTGATACGATTTCTCCTTCACTTATACTGGATAACGGCTTTACTCCACTTATACTTGATAGACGTTCTTACATCACTTATTATCGTCTCTGCTTCGTGATACACTTATACTTGGTACGCTTATACTTCACGACTCAGATGTTCCACTGTACACTTATACTTCACGACTCAGATGTTCCACTGTACACTTATACTTCACAACTCAGATGTTCTACTGTACACTTATACTTCACGACTCAGATGTTCCACTCTACACTTATACTTCACGACTCAGATGTTCCACTGTACACTTATACTTCACGACTCAGATGTGCCACTGTACACTTATACTTCACGACTCAGATGTTCCACTGTACACTTATACTTCACGACTCAGATGTTCCACTATACACTTATACTTCCCGACTCAGATGTTCCACTGTACACTTATACTTCACTGTATGATACACACTCAAGCGTAGTTAGATGTATGTTTATGCTTGTATAGATGCATATAAATAATGATTGAAGGACTTAGGAAGGCTTGTCCGCCCTATTTCCTTTTCTTCGTTGAGATGTGGTCTGGTGGGATCGGATGTCCATCTGAAGGTCGTTTGATTCATTAGTTATATATTATGTATACGAGCATAGACATACGAGTTTTCTTCAGTCAATTCAGTTAAGAATCTATACCTCTAGTCTACACTTACATAAGAAACCCACTCCCTCCTAGTAACACACTATCCTCTATTTGGGATGCATCTTCGGGACGCGGCCTTCTCCGTCGTCTAGTTGGTAACCAGAGTCTCCTGTAGGGAGAGTGGACATTGTGTGTATAGGCCTATACGGTATTGACAACCCCGCACCCTGACTGCTAGCTACAGTCCACGGCCTACCAAGCCAAGGGGTGACAAATGTCACATTATATAGATGCTTGTAGAGCGTCTAGAACTCTAGTCAGTATGGTTACAAGTATCCTGGGTTGCCTTATAATTCATGGCTTTAAGGTAACGGTATTTCGTCAGCGATTTACACTGTATGCTGATATCACCTTTTTTCAGAGTCACACTGTTTTGACCTTGCTAGCTGTATCTTTCACTTGATACTGTTTGGGGTCTGTTATCTCTGTTTGACCTTGCGAGATGTACCTTTCATTTGGTATCGTCTGCGGTCTGTCTTCACTGTTTTGACCTTGCTAGATGTATCTTTCAGTTGATACTGTCTGGGGTCTGTTATCTCTGTTTGACCTTGCTAGATGTACCTTTCATTTGGTATCGTCTGCGGTCTGTCTTCACTCTTTTGACCTTGCGAGATGTACCTTTCATTTGGTATCGTCTGCAGTCTGTCTTCACTCTTTTGACCTTGCGAGATGTACCTTTCAATTGGTATCGTCTGCGGTCTGTCTTCACTCTTTTGACCTTGCGAGATGTATCTTTCATTTGGTATACTGTACCTTCATTTGGTACCGGCTGGGGTCTGTGTCTCCACTTGCTAGACTGAACCAGGCGTATCGTATGTTTGATACTTTCCTGGAGTCTATGGTTCTTTGCCTTAGTCAGCAGTCCTCACTGCTGAGGCATATGATATTCCCTGATGTCGTTGCTTTCCTCAATAATCAAATTTAGTATTTTGATAATGATAGCAATTTAGGGAAAACTATTTTTTTTCACCCTACATCACTGACCAGTCTTGGTAGAAGGCTGCTTTTATTAAAGAAAATATAGGATTTTCTGGAAAGAACTCTAATACACTGAAATCTCTTAAACTATTACTTTCTTAAGTTATTTGAATGAAATGTCACTAAATGCTTATGAACTCACCAGCATTGTAAAAATGCTGATACTCGCTTTTCAAATAACTTGTATTCTCAGGTTAGCATTAGACAGGTACATCACCGGAGTTGTTGATGAAGATAACTTAGTACCACGCTGTAATTATGCTATTACTTGTATTACTTTAACTTGTTGTAATGTAACCTTGTAAAACTATTACTATTAATGCAATGTTTTGTTGTATTTTGATTACTATAATGCATGTGTTGTGATACTTGACATGACATCATCCACCCCAGAACGTTTCCGCCATTCCGGTTTTGGGGTGTGACAATTTTTGATGAAATAAAATAATGAGAGGCATCGATATTGACGATGATCCAGCCATCTAATGGAGTATAGACGACGACCACAGACTTTTCTAGACAATCTAGTGGAACGCTAGCAAGCTCACAACATGTAGTGTTTATTTGAACTAAGTGTTCACCAGATGTATTCCATCCCCCTCCCCATGGTTTCCTTATTTGACATAAATTACTGAGGAACCCCCAAAACAGTGTTGTCACCCCGATGAAAATCCTTAGGCTAGGTCCCTTATGTTAGATGCTTTAGGGACGTAAAGGGAGGATAACGGGAACGAGTAATCGAGTTTATTTGGTTTGATGAAATTAATAAAATTATTTATTGTGGGTTGAAAACCCCATGTGCTCACTAGGTTCTCAAGCTTGACCCACTCAATTTCTTGTATTACAGGTAGTGGCATAAAAGCATAGTTGGATGACTTGACGAGATAATTATGGATTATAAACTAGTAGATATAAATAAATGTTGTAAAGCCTATGTCGTATTATTTATGCTTATGATCTGTAGTAACAATGACATCCCGAGTTTTTAATATAATGAAATACATTTCTTCGGAAATGCTTTGATAAATCTTTATCATATTTTCTTATGGATACAAATTCTGCAATACTTTTCTTTAAAAGGCAACTCTTATTTGAAAATAAAGCATAAACAAATCTGTTTTTTCTGACCGTCAAATTGAAGATGTCACAATAATTATTTTCTTTTCTTTTTATTTTTAAATTAAAATAGTATTTGAAAGTATATATATATATATATATATATATATATATATATATATATATATATATATATATATATATATATATATATATGTATAAGAAAGTAAAATTGTATAACCGTGTTTTCAAGTTTTTTTTTTTTTTTTTACCAAAAACACAAAAAAAACCCTTGATTTTAGACCTTCTATGCAAATAGAAATTTTTTTAGATCCTATCAAAAGTTTTTTAAATACTACAGGTACCAATGTTATAATTTTGTCTTTTATGATATTTTTGTAAAACAAGAAAAAAAAAATTAATTTTCTACTTTTTGACTATGTGCTCTTGTAGTCATTTTTATCACATTTTATTATTTAGAACTACATATTTAGTCTGTCTCGATTACTTAGAGAGTGGATATGTGGTTTTAAATATTCAAATGTGATAAAAATGACTACAAAAAGCACATAGTCAAAAGTAAAAATTAATTATTTTAAAAAAAAATTAAATTATTCAATTCAGACCATTTTCTTCGGCCTCACGGTAACGTACCCTACCGTCTGCTGCCACCAAAGCTCGCCAGACACTATCCGACAACCATCGCTTAGTAGAGGTTTGTACCGGTCTTAGACAATATTTTACAACACATGTTTGATTTCGAAAAATGGTCGGAGATGATGGAAATTGGCGGTGGCAGGTGGTTAGCAGGTAGTCGGCGCATGCTTCTCCAATCAAGAAAAAGGCATAACGATCCTATTGGATTTGTTGCATACCTCGAGAAGAGAGGAATGGTTGTGGTTTGGTCAGAAAAGCATGGTAGGATCAGCGGTTTCAAGCTTTTCCGGTGAGTGCTTCGTCTTCTTTGATGACTCTTTATCTTCTTCAACTTCTGTTGCAGTTAGAGCTACTTTTGCTGTCGTTGTCCACCCCTTCTTCCACCTAGCTGGAGATGCCTTCAAAAATCCTTCTCATATCTTTTCTGCAACTGTCATCGGGCATTGGTTGCCTTCCGGCAACCCTGGTGGTGGTGGTGTCACAAGGTTTTTCGGGGGAGATATGCGCAAATAGAAGATGGCGTTTGATCACGGTGGGAAGAAAAGGCAGTCGGGTGAAAAGGGTGGAAAATGGTTGTACAAAGGGTAATGTTATGCTGTCAAACGGTTGGGTAGTGGTTATTACAATTAAAATACATATAGTAGTACACATGTTTAATGATATGTTTTATGTTCCATTATATCATGTTTTTAGTGGTGCTTTTTATATGCCATTAAAAATTAATATATTTAGTAGCATTTAAGATTTTATGTCACTAAATATTCATAGTTATTAGTGCCACTAAAAATTTTGAGTAATAAAAAATATCACACAAATTACTTTTATAATAACTAAAAAAATTCAATTATAGTATAAACATTTTTCTCTTTTAATTTTGACCAAATATTATAATTAAGTCCAACTGTGTTTACTATTATAAATGTTTTTCTCTAATAGCCTTAAACTAAAGAAACACGATATATCGTGACCAAATCTGAAACCCATTTCTAGTTTCCTACTCCCATTAATGTTGATCTGAGTGCACCACAACCAGCCTCACTTCGTCGACCATGAACCATCACATTAGGGATGTGTATTTGTACAGAATACCCGAACCGAAATCGAAACCATGACCGACCCGTATTATGACGGAATTAGTTATTTGGTTCGATTCTCGGGTATCTATTTGACCTAATTTGGATTTTGGGTTATTACGTCCAGGTTACCCGAATAAAGGTTTAATCGGGCCAAAAAGACCGACTTGGAAAGTGAATAGTCACTTGAAACTAGGGTAGTACCCATCGAATACCGATCACATTTAAAAAAAAAAAGAAGTCATCCCCCTTGTTATTCCATCGATTCATCGATGTCTATTTTGATTTTGATTGAACTAGGCTAGTAATCGAACACCCAAAAAAATGAACTCTATTATTGCTTTTCTAGATTCAAAAGAAAATCGTTGCTTTCTTGCTATGATCGAGCACAAAGATCCAACAATGGAGCTGGAAAAAACGATAAACAATGGAGATGGAAAGGGAAAACAATCAATAAATATTCCCAGATTGTTAATTTGTATTTTGTCATTGTTATTTTGGAAAAAACCTAATATTCATATTTTAATTTGGATGTTTAATCTTTAATGTTTAAATATGAATTATGGACTTTGGAATATGAATTATGGATTTTTGGAATATATATATTTTTTTGAAAAAGATATACAATTTCCTTATTTTGGTTAGTCAGATCATTCCGGTTTTTTTTGGGTTATTCGGGTTATTTTGGTTTATTTGGGTTATTCGGTTCAAAAGCATAGTGTAAATGTTTATTTGGGTTATTTCTTCCATTCAGGTTAATCACCGAACGAAAACCCATATTACCCAAACCAAACTGGTTAGTATTAGTATAATTGGTCCGAGTTTTGGATACCACGTTTCATCCAATTCGGGCTTTAGGTTATTCGGGTTCAGATCGGTTCGGGTTGGTTCCGGCCCTAAGCATATCACTACATCACATTGTCGTCGTTCCACTTCGTCACCGACCTAGGCCGCTCCCGCCATCTATGATGTTGTCTCTTCAATCCACGTCTACATGTCTTCCCCTACATGTATTTGATGCCTTGGTTAGCTATAATAGTTTGGAAGAATTTCACATATGTCATTCTTAAACATCAAAATATCATATTTATCCAACTTAATTTCTAAATATCATATTTACCTTAATAAAATTTCTAAATATTATATTTACCCTTCATAAAATTTCAAAATACTATATATGTCATTTTTAAACATCAAAATATCATATATGCCATTTGTAAACAACAAAATATCATATATGTACTTTTAAACATCAAATTATCAATTGTAATATTTAAAATATCCTCCCTCTACAACATGATAATAGTCAACAACAACAAAAACCAAACAATCAAAATATACATTCCATAAAGAGGGTTGATGATGAATCTTTTTGTTTGTCAATAGAGCAACATTCCAACAATTTAGAAGTTCAAATTCGATTATCATAGGTGTAAGGATAATATGGTTAAAATTTTTATTTCTTATAATAATTTTAAGGTTTAAAGAATGATTATAAAATATTAAAAACATTATAAATTTTTTTTGGGCAAATATGATATTTTGAAGGTTTATGAAGGGTAATATGATATTGAGAAATTAAGTTGGGTAAATATGATATTTTGAAGTTTAAAATGGGCATATATGAAATTCTTCCTAATATTTCCTCGAGTTATTTTTCATCTACATCTCCTAATTTATGTTCCCACTTTGATTGAATTTAATTAATTCTGATAATTAAATATGATTCATGCATAATTGAGTATTGTTATGTTGTTTGGATGTGAAATTAGAATCATTATCATAGATACTTATAAAGTTAGCATTTTTTCTTGAATCTCATGCATTTGAAACCCCCATTCTTTTTTCCTTTCACCACATTCATTTGAAACTCCCATGACTTTTCAATTTCTTTATAACAAGAATTATAATTTGGTAATTTGGTTAAATAAATATCAAATCTAAAGTGTATTCATATATAAACTAAATTTCAATATTATAATAATATCTTTAATTCTACTTATAAAATTATGTTTTTTAACTTTTAACATGTTATACTTAATTTATTAGTTTTAATATATTGTTGGATGTAAACCATTATCATTTTAAAGGTATAATTTTTGAACAATTTGTATAAAATACTTCAATTATTAATTAAAATATAACATTATAAACTCAACTTAAATATAAATTTTATTTAACTTAAACAACCCGAAGATTATTTTATAAATAGTTAAAAGTGATAAATTGTAGTGTCTTTCTAATAATGATTGTAAGTTGGTTAATAAGGTAATATAAATATCAAACCTAAAGTGTAATCATAAATAGACTAAATTTCAATTTTAAAATAATATATTTACTTCGATTTATAAATTTATATCTTTAAATTTTAACATATTATACTTAATTTATTAGATTTAAAATGTGGTTGCATGTAAACGATTATCATGTTAAAGCTATAATTTTTGAACAGTTTGGACAAAATACTTCAATTGTTAATTTAAATATAATATTACAATGTCAACTTAAATATAAATTTCAGTACCACTAAAAAAACCAAATAATATTTTGTAAATAGTTAAAAGTGATAAATGCAAAAACTAAATTATAATAACAGTTTAACTGAAATTATTCCTAGATATATTTATATAATCGTTAAAAATTTTCAAATAAGTAGCTTAAAATAACTTATAATAACAATAGTTAAAAATAACTCTATATAAATTGTTATATTATTACCTTTAAAATCAAAAAATAATGTTTGATGTTTTAAATAATTATAATGATAGAAATTAAAACATTAAGCAAATAAATTTTAAAAAATTAGTTAAAAATAACAACTATAAATAATATTAAACCATATGTAATATTTAATTTTATTGATGTGTAACTCGCGAGTAGAAGTCATTCAAACGATTAAGATTATGAAGTTATAACAAATGTATATATTATTATATAATTCAAAATAAATAATATATTATATCAATTTAGTATATACGAATTATTATATCAAATTTAGCAACAACGTTAGTGTTATATTTTAAAAAATATATATTTGTAAAGACTTCAACTATATATGTGTTTCTGCTCATTAGAATGTCAACTCAAATATAAATTTCAATTCCATTTAAAAAACCTAAAGAATATTTGTAAATAGTTAAAAGTGATAAATTGTAGTGATAAAAGCAAAAACTAAATTGTAATCTCAATTTAAATAAATATTTCTTAAATATATTTTTATAATCGTTAAACGTTTCCAAATAAGTAGGTTAAAATAACTTACAATAACAATAGTTAAAAACAACTCTATATAAATGATTATATTGTTAGCTTTAAAATAAAAAGACAATATTTGATGTTTTAAAAATTATAGTGATAGAAATTAAAACATTAAGCAAATAAATTTTAAAAAATTAATTAACAATAAAAACAACTATAAATAACATTCAAACAATTGAGATTATGAAGTTATAATAAATGTATATATTATCATATAATTCAAAATAAACAATATATTATATCAATTTAGTATATACAAATTATTATATCAAATTTAACAACAACGTTATTGTTATATTTAAAAAATCATATATTTGTATAGACTTCAACTATATAGGTGTTTCTGCGCAACGTGCGGGCATTCACCTAGTATACTTATAAAGGAAGCATTTTTACTTTCGCCACATTCATTTGAAACTCCCATGCATTTTTTTCTTTCACAAAATTCATTTGAAACTCCCATAACTTTTCAATTTCTTTCTAATAATAATTATAATTTGGTTAGTAGTTTAAATAAATATCAAACCTAAAGTGTAATCATATATAAAATAAATTTTAATATTAAAACAATATATTTATTTCTACTTATAAAATTATGTTTTTTAACTTTTAACATATTATACTTAAATTTATTAGTTTTAATATATTATTGGATGTAACCATTATCATTTAAAGATATAATTTCGGAATTATTTGTACAAAATACTTAAATAATTAATTTAATTATAGCATTACAAGGTCAACTTAAATATAAATTTTAGTTCAACTTAAACAACTCAAAGAATACTTTGTAAACAGTTAAAAGTGATAAATTGTAGTGTCTTTCTAATAATGATTATAAGTTGGTTAATAAAGTTAAATAAATATCAAACCTAAAATGTAATCATAAACAAACTAAATTTCAATTTTAAAATAATATCTTTCTTCTACTTATAAAGTTATCTCTTTAACTTTTAACATATTATACTTAATCTATTAGATTTAATATGTTGTTACATGTAAACCATTATCAGTTTAAAGCTACAATTTGAGAATAGCTTATACAAAGTACTTAAATTGTTAACTTAAAGATAACGTTACAATATCAACATAAATATAAATTTCAGTTCCACTTAAAAAACCAATGAATATTTTGTAAATATTTAAAAGTGATAAATTGTAGTGATAAATGCAAAAATTAAATTATAATCTCAATTTAACAAAATATGCTCTAAAAATATATTTTTATAATCGTTAAAAGTTTTCAAATAAGTAACTTAAAATAACTTACAATAACAATAGTTAAAAATAACTCAATATAAATGATTATATTGTTACCTTTAAAATCAAAGAATAATGTTTAATGTTTTAAATAATTATAATTTTAAAAATTAAAAAACTAAGCAGCTAAATTTTAAAAAATTAATTAACAATAGCAACAACTATAAATAACATTAAACCATATATTATATTTAATTTTATTCATGTGTAACTTGCGGATCGAAGTCATTCAAAAGATTGAGATTATGAAGTTATAATAGATGTATATAGTATCATATAATTCAAAATAGTCAATATATTATATCATTTTAGTATATTAATTATTATATCAAATTTAACAACGACGTTATTGTTATATTGAAAAAAATATATTTGTAAAGACTTCAACTATTTAGGTGTTTCTGCACATTACAATGTCAACTTAAATATGAATTTGAGTTCCACCTAAAAAACCAAAGAGTATTTTGAAAATAGTTAAAATTCATAAATTGCAGTGATAAATGCAAAAACTAAACTGTAATCTCAATTTAAATAAAATATTTCTTAAATATATTTTTGTAATTGTTAAAGTTTCCAAATGAGTAGCTTAAAATAACTTATAATAACAATAGTTAAAAATAACTCTATATAAATGATTATATTGTTACCTTTAAAATCAAAAAGTAATGTTTGATGTTTTAAATAATTATAATGATACAAATTAAAACATTAAGCAAATAAATTTTAAAAAGTCAATTAACAATAAGAACAACTAAAAATAACATTGAACCATATATTATTTAATTTTATTCATGTGTAACTCACGGGTAGAAATCATTCAAACGATTGACACTATGAAGTGATTATATATATATATATATATATATATATATATATATATATATATATATATATATATATATATATTATCATACAATTCAAAATAAATAATTCAAAGTAATCAATATATTATATGAATTTAGTATACAAATTATTATATCAGATTTACCAACAATGTTATTGTTATATTTAAAAAAAAAACATATATTTGTAAAGACTTCAAATTATATAGGTGTTTTTGCGCAACGCGCAGTCTTTCGCCTAGTTCAATCATAAAATCGGAATCAAAATCATTTTACAAGATTAGGAACATGGACCTACTAGTACATTTAAAAGGCTCAGTAGCTTGATTTATGCCCATTTATTATCTCATGTAGCCCTTTGTATGTCCACGAGTTCCTTTAATGTTTGTTTACTTCATAGGGTGAATAATGTCAAACGACTTCATTATGTTTCTCGAATTTGACTCATCTGTATTATTTGGTCATGAGTTATTTAGAGTTACCTTCTCTGCTTTCGGGTTTTCCTTTTTTCACTTATACATTATGAACTTGCATAGATTTGATATGTATAATTATAGAAAGAATTAAGAAAAGGAGTAGAGTGAAAGCAAATTGTTGTTACATTGATCAATCTTAATTCGTGTATCACTAGTCATGAATGTGATTATATTCTATGTTCTTATTGATTGAATTACTTCTAAAATTTCTATATATTGTTTAGATCATCAAGTCAAATTATTTAAATGAGTTATAACTCATAACCCCCACCCACCCAATTTCAATATAGAAGTCTTTGGTATCCATAGGATTTGTAATTCCTAAATGAATTTATCAGATTGCATGGATAAATTGTTCCTGAATTGACCCTTTTTGGTACCTTAAAACATTTTTTGTATCAATATGAAAATCAAAATCAAACCTATGAGATTCAGTTTATGATAAGTTTATGATAACAGAACACAAGTTGTCATTTTCCATGAATCTGAGTCCATTTTCATGGTTCATTCAGAAACTGATTACACACAACCAAGGGTAGTGATTTAATAAAGGCGGCATGCAAGCTCTTAAGTCTAGAAAAGGTTGTGCCACCGTTGACTTAAGGTAAATAGGTTCCCGGAGTAAAAAGTTTTGAATTGTATGTGATGTTAATATTATAGTAAATGTGTGTTAAGAGTAATGGGGTCGATGCCAGAAGGTAGAAAATGCATTTTTTGTATTGTTTGTCATACTTATTAGTCTAACCGAGGCATTTAGGGAAATATTTAAAGGTGCTTAAGCAATTTCTCACGGACTTTCAAGTTGAACAAGTAACGAGTTTTGAAGAAGCTTGTCAAATAAACCAACTCTTGTATTTGCTTGTTATCGTTAATCACAGACCTCTTTCTTTAGAAAAAGTTAGCCATTTCAGTCCTAAACCAACCATTGGTACCTTAAAACATTTTTTGTTTAGATCATCAAGTCAAATTATTTAAGATAAAATATACTAAATTTCAAAACAAATTAACAAAATGATCTTTGAAATTAATGTAAAATGCTTAAATAATCTAAACTGAATAAATATAAATCATTATTACTCTTTAACACCATTGTCCATGATACAGGAAAATAGTATTGAGTTTTTGACTATGTGCTTTTGTAATCATTTTATCACATTTGATTATTCACATATTAATTCTCTAAGTAATTGAATAATCAAGAAAAAATAGGTTACTAACCATAGTGTTCAACTTATCACAAAAAATAGTGATGCCGTATGGTGCATGTCAATGAATTTTGTATGAGTAAAGTGTCATGAATTTTGAATGAGTAAAACTATTTTTTTCGATTTTAGTCCATTATAAAAACAAAAATCATGGAAACATATAATTACATTATGAAAAATCCCCAAAATACTTTTCTGAGTATGAAACATGACTTAGAAGAAACGAAAATTATTAAATGCTCTTTTATATCTCGTAAGTTCGTTTTATGATATATTTATGTTAATCATAAATAAAATAAAAAATCATAGAAAAAAAAGTAACAAAAATTAAAGAAACTTCATGACAGATGTTTATTAACTTTAAGGGTCATCTAAAATTTTATTCTGCATTTATAGACCACAGAAAGTATTTTATATGAATCATTGCTCTATTTTCTTGCAATAATTATAATAATTCGAAACACAATGAATTATTTTCTGAAAATTAACAGACCATCTTATTTTGTTGTTTGGATTCTGGGAAAAATTGTATTTGAACAAAAAGAAGTTTTTGTTGGAATAGTGTCTAAGGCTGCAACTATATTAGGCAAGTATTTGACTCGGTTGTGCATGGTCCTTTTGGGTTGCCTTCACCATAGCAACTTGATGGATGTTTTGTTAAGAGAGAGTGAATATTATAAGGAATAATATATAGTTATTTGATTAATATAAGTCATAGATTAATTGGAATTAATTTGGTGACTTAAAGAGATTAATTAAATAAGAGGGTATAAACTGTCAATTGTTTGATAGTTACACTTTCGACTATAAATCCTTATCCAAGATAGGATGGACGATTTATAGGGCTTGGATAAGCCAAAATCGTCCATAGGGTTATCAAGGAAAGGATATGGATTAACTTAAAGTCTAAGTTATCCAATTAGGGTTAAAGCCGTAATCCTTAAGGAGTCTACAAGTATAAATAGACCCCAGGGGTGAGGGAATTCGATACATCATCTAAAGTAGAGATACTCTGGCTGAATTCCTCCCTTCTCCTCTCTCCTAAATCATCTTTCTTGCTATTGGTGTTTGTAAGCCATTAGAGGAGTGACATTTGTGACTCTAGAAGCTCCAAGACAACAAGATCAACAAGGAATCCAAAGGTATGATTCTAGATCTGTTTCAATGTTGTTATTTATTCTAATTAGCCATTAGAAGTCTTGGATTCAAAGCATGCTTAATTAGAAAGCCTAGATCCGAGCATTGGGGTTTTGCATGCGCACATAGGAAAGTTCTTATGGCTAAAACCCATCAGTGGTATCAGAGCCTAGCTTGGTTTTCTTTAAATTGTTGCTTGATTAACTGAACAAACCTGCAAAATTCGATTTTTTGGTTTCTAAGTCATGGACTCGGCGAGTAAGCCTAACTCGACGAGTCCCTTTGTGTACTTGGCGAGTCCGGGCGTCAGGATTAGCCAAAACCAGGATTTTTTCATGTTTATCTTATGGAAACTTACCTTAATCATATTAGATCAACCCTAATCTGATTTTTTGATATATATCACTATAATCTTGATCTAATTAAAGATATTTATCATCTAATAAAATATTTAATCTCCTTATATGATAATTGATTAATTATTTTGATAATTATCTTAAAAGAAATCTTGGATAAATCAAATATAGATAATTAGGATACTAATTGTTAATTGGAATTATTTGTTATTTGATCCTCCATGTTTTAAATGTTTAAAACTTGCCCTCAAGTTTTGAAATTTATATTTGTGATTAAAAGTTTTAATTTAGACAACTTAAATTTCAAACCCTACGTTTTAAAAGGTTTAAAACACAGCCTTATACTAATATGATATTACTAGAATAATATATATATGTATAACTAAATGCTAGTCTTACCGTTAGTAGGCCTCATTCACGAAGTCGATCTATAAGGTGGGTATAAGGTTGCGGCCTATAAAATGGCGCTTAATGGGTGTACACTCACACCCACCGCTTGCTTGATTGGTGGAGGGTCGTTAGCCGAACGGGTAGGATAGGGCAACCTCATCCTCTCATTAAAAGTATAATAAGAAATACAAAGTAACTACACGTTTTAAAAAATTTCCCAATCTTAGTTATTTTAGGAAAAGTGAATTGATGCAATCCCATGAAATTACACTTTGCACCCTTGCTAAGAAGTTGGTGGAGCGTGTGTGGTTTACCGGCACACTAATTAGTTCTAAGCAAAGGTGGCAAAGGGTGATTCATTGTTTATCATAGTGCGATGGAGCGTGTGTGGTTTACCGGCACATCGAATAGGTGATCGTTACAATGAAGGCACCATGTGAATTTGCATGGTAATTCACACCCGCTTTGTGATCCTCGGCATCCCAGTCACAAACAAGAGGGGTATATCGAGATTTAAACATGCCATTGAATAGTTTCAATGAATCTCATCCGAACCTAGGAATTCTCAATACACTTAGGACTAATAGTCTAGGTTTTGTAATGGAGAATTAGTGAATCGTCATTCACTTACCTTCAATTTATTTTCATGTTAGATTATGGCATCCCTTTTCTAATATGTAAATGTTATTGTTGGATCCTAACCCTAATTTTTCTTATTGGGTGATAATTAGGGATTCTTATTCTAATATATCTTTGTCCTTTCTATAGATGTCGAACGCAAACAACGCTGCTGCGAGTTCTTTCACGTTGATGAGCCTTTGCCAAAAGGTCACCTTCGATGGAACGAACTTTAGCGAATGGATAAGATACATTCGCACCATTGCTCGCTATGAGGATAAGGAGTATGTCCTCGATGAAAAGCTTGAGAAAATCAACCCCGAAATCGCTACTCCGACCGAAATCACCGCTTTTGAGACTCATGAGCGAGATGCAACGAAGGTACATTGCATCATGATTGCCACCATGAACTCTGAATTCCAAAAGTCCTACGAGGACATGTATCCATACGAGATGCATCAAGACTTGTTGGAGAGATACCACCAAAACGCGAGACAAGAGCGTTATGAGATTTTCACTAACATGATTTCCGCTAAGATGGGTCATGGAGAATCTCTTACCGTGCACCTGCAAAAGATGCAAAGGTATGTCGATCGTCTTCGCAAGTTAAATGTTGACTTTGAGGAAGACTTGGCGATCGACATGGTGCTTCACTCTTTGCCTCCGATGTACAACCAATTTAGGATGACCTACCACATGAACAAAGAGGAGGTCACCCTAAGCAAACTCCAAGGTCTTTTGAGACTTGTTGAGAGCAACTTCAAAGACAAGTCTGTTGCACCTACTCCCAATCCGTCTGCTGCTCCTGTCTTGGCAATTGATCAAGGAAAGGTAAAGAAGAGGAAGGCTTCATCAAAGAACTATCGCAAGGTTAAAGCCCGAGATGGTGCCTCTTCTAGTGGGACCAAAGTTGATCCCTCTAAGCCCTATCCTAACCCGAAGGAGGCAGAGTGCCACCACTACCACAAGATAGGACATTGGAAGAGAAGCTGCCCAGAATACCTGCAAGCAATCAAAGAAGGAAAGATTAAGCCATCTTTCGCAGGTATATACACAATTAAATCTAACGATTCTAATCATGCTATTTCTTGGGTTCTTGACACCGGGTGTGGTTATCACATTTGTTCAAATGTGCAGGGACTAAGAAGAAGTAGGGATGTGGAGCAAGGAAGGATCAATCTAATCATGGGGAACAGAAGATCGTCGCCTGTGACCAAGATTGGAGTGTATTCTTTAGTGCTTAGGAATAATTTATGTTTAGATTTGAACAATTGTTGCTATTCGCCAGAAATGTCTAGAAACATCATTTCATTTCATGGTTTATATAGACAAGGATTTAGATTTTCTTTTAATAATGAGAATGGTTCTATTATGGCTTATCTAAATAGTGTCTTTTACTTTGAAGTTATACCATGTAATGGAATATATGAAACTGTTATGATTGTTGATAACTTAGGAAATGATGTTTTGAATATTGATTCTTCCACTAGTATGGATAAAGCATCCTTGTGGCATTGCCGTCTTGGACATGTCAACAAGAAACGCATAACCCAACTCCAAAAGGATGGAGTGTTGGAGTCATTCGACCTTAGGGAAGATGACACATGCGAGTCTTGTTTACTTGGAAAGATGACTAAGTCACCCTTCACGAATACTTGTGAAAGGGGTGAGGGGCTATTGGACCTAATACATACCGATGTATGTGGACCCTTTAGATCAACCACGAAGGATGGGAACCACTTCTATGTGACTTTTACCGATGATTATAGTAGATATGGGTATATCTATTTAATCAAGCAAAAGTCAGAAACCTTTGAAAAGTTCAAAGAGTTCAAGAATGAAGTGGAGAATCAATTGGGCAGGAAAATTAAGATGCTTCAATCCGATCGAGGAGGAGAGTACCTAAGTCTTGAATTCCACGATTATCTCAAGGAGTGTGGAATAGTTTCACAATTGACGCCTCCTAGGACACCGCAGTGGAATGGTGTGGCAGAAAGGCATAATCGAACCTTATTGGATATGGTTCGCTCTATGATGAGTCGTGCTTCACTACCTATCTTCTTTTGGGGGTATGCCTTAGAGACTGCCGCCCATATCCTTAACCGAGTCCCTACTAAGAAGGTTGCCAAAACACCTCACGAGATGTGGACGGGGAAAGCTCCCTTGTTGGCACACATCAAGGTTTGGGGTTGCGAGGCTTTCGTAAGATGAGATACTCACGACAAGCTTGAACCTTGAAGTGAGCGATGTATTTTCATCGGCTACCCGCATACATCCTTTGGATATCTCTTCTATAGACCGAAGGACAATGTTGTCTTTGTTGCGAGGATAGGAGTTTTCCGAGAGCGAGAACTCATAAGCCAAGGAGACAGTGGGAGGCAAATCGAACTTGAAGAGATTCAAGAGTCGATAGATGAAGGAACCTCTACCGCTGACATTCAACCCGAGGAGGAAACTCCGGTTGAACCGATTGACGAGTCCTTACCTCTTAGACGTTCCAATAGAGTTAGAGTTCATCCCCAGTTTTCTGGTTTTCATATTACTACCGAAGGGGACACGTATATTAGTGATGGTACACTAGTAAATCTTGATGAACCTAATAGCTATAAGGAAGCCATGGCAGGCCCGGAGTCTGCAAAATGGAAAGAGGCAATGGATAGCGAGATCCAATCCATGTACGATAACCAAGTTTGGAATTTGGTTGATTATGTGCCCGGACGTAAGACCGTTGGGTGCAAGTGGATCTTCAAGAAGAAGACCGACATGGATGGGAACGTACACACGTATAAAGCGCGATTGGTTGCGAAGGGCTTTACTCAAACTCTAGGAGTTGACTATGATGAGACCTTCTCACCAGTTGCGAAGATTAAATCTATTAGAGTGATGCTAGCAATTGCCGTATTTCATGATTATGAAATTTGGCAAATGGATGTCAAGACCGCCTTCCTTAATGGAAAGTTGGCTGAGGATGTTTACATGGCTCAGCCAGAGGGGTTTGTGAATCTGAAGCATCCAAATAGAGTGTGTAAGCTTGAGAAGTCCATTTATGGACTTAAGCAAGCGTCTCGCAGATGGAATCTTTGCTTCGATGAGAAAGTCAAACAGTTTGGATTTGTACGAAGCGAAGACGAATCTTGTGTATAAGTCAAAGCCAGTGGGAGTATAGTAAGCTTCCTCGTTCTCTATATCGATGACATATTACTCATAGGAAACAACATCCCGACTCTGCAGGAAGTCAAGTCTTGGCTCGGGAAGTGTTTCGCTATGAAGGACCTCGGAGAGGCTTCTTACATTTTGGGAATAAGGATAGTAAGAGAAAGAAGTAAGAGACTAATTGGACTTAGTTAGAATACTTACTTAGAGAAGGTACTAAAACATTTTAGTATGGAAAACTCAAAGAAGGGAGAACTACCGATACAAGGAAATGCCAAGTTGAGTAAGACTCAAAGTCCGAGTACTGAAGCTGAAATAGCAGAAATGAGCCGAGTACCGTACACTTCCGCAGTTGGCTCAATCATGTACGCTATGACTTGTACTCGCCCTGATGTAGCCTTCGCTTTGAGCATGGTTAGCAGATATCAAGGGAACCCTGGCAAAGCACATTGGATTGCGGTAAAGAACATCCTTAAGTACCTTCGGAGGACGAAAGAATGGTTCTTAGTCCTTGGAGGGAGTGATGACTTGAAGGTGCGAGGGTATAGTGATGCCAGTTTTCAGACCGATAGGGACAACTACGTTCGCAGTCGGGCTGGGTCTTTACCCTAAATGGAGGAGCAGTAACTTGGAAAAGTTCCAAGCAAGAAACCGTAGCTGATTCAACGTGCGAATCAGAGTACATCGCAGCGAGCGAAGCGTCGAAGGAGGCAATATGGCTAAAGAACTTTATTGGTGATCTTGGAGTTGTGCCTGCCATAAAGGAGCCCATGGAGATTTTCTGTGATAACGAAGGTGCGGTTGCCTTGACTAAGGTACCAAGGGATCATGGTAGATCAAGACATATCGATAGAAAATATCACTTCATTAGACATCGTGTAGAAGAAGGACAACTCATAGTTAAGAGGATATCATCAGAAGATAACCCAACAGATCCACTTACGAATGGACTGAGTAGGGTTAAGCACTTGCAGCAGGCTAGGAGTATTGGGCTGAAGGATGATATTAGTATAGATTAGATAGTATTAGAAACGTATAATAGATAAATGTAATTAACATTTGATGATTAAATAAAGGAGTTTTATTTATAAGTAAAGTTACTGTCATATGTTAATTGTTTAACTATTGTTTCACTTTGCATGTTTTGACTTCCAGAATAATTAAATTTATTAGGAATAATCGAATTATTCAAATTGTCCACAATCGTTCATATGTTGGAAGTAGATATGAATGAAGATTGTCATGAATTGGTGTGTAGATTGTCTAAATGGTGTTAGACATAGCAAAGGGTTGCTGCAACGTTCATGAGTGCTTATGAACTGGTTTTGAGCATTGGAACAAACCCGCGCTTGCTGGAATCACTTTATGGAATACGATATAAAAGATGATCGCAAGACGATAATATCATATAGTCTTAAAACCTATATATATGGTTTATTATTTGTTAATTGATTGTACATTGATAATGTGAAAACGCATCAGTAACTTGGTGTTATAAAACGCATTGTTGTGTATAGTTGGTTAATGAATAAGTAAATGCATATAAGTCGAAGTTTATCTGTAAATTTTATCCCAAGAGGGTAGAAGAGATATCTTGGCCACTCGATGATTTGATTTGACTTATGTGTCGGACCCGGTCAGAACTGAATTGATGTGTTTGATTAAGTTCTATGTCGAATAAATCGGAGATCGAGAAATCAAATGCTAGACTAACCATTCCATAGGATTGTCTGCATGATATCTAACAGAGGACTGTACGATCCCTTATCTAAAGAACAAGATTGATTAGATCAGAGTTTGATAGCGTCTTTGAGAGCTACGATTGCAAACCGAATTGTACTTGTATAGTTACTAGACTTATCCAAGTGGGAGACTGTTGGAATAGTGTCTAAGGCTGCAACTATATTAGGCAAGTATTTGACTCGATTGTGCATGGTCCTTTTGGGTTGCCTTCACCATAGCAACTTGATGGATGTTTTGTTAAGAGAGAATGAATATTATAAGGAATAATATATAGTTATTTGATTAATATAAGTCATAGATTAATTGGAATTAATTTGGTGACTTAAAGAGATTAATTAAATAAGAGGGTATAAATTGTCAATTGTTTGATAGTTACACTTTAGAATATAAATCCTTATCCAAGATAGGATGGACGATTTATAGGGCTTGGATAAGCCAAAATCGTCCATAGGGTTATCAAGGAAAGGATATGGATTAACTTAAAGTCTAAGTTATCCAATTAGGGTTAAAGCTGTAATCCTTAAGGAGTCTACAAGTATAAATAGACCCTAGGGGTGAGGGAATTCGATACAGCATCTAAAGTAGAGATACTCTGGCTGAATTCCTCACCTCTCCTCTCTCCTAAATCATCTTTCTTGCTATTGGTGTTTGTAAGCCATTAGAGGAGTGACATTTGTGACTCTAGAAGCTCCAAGATAACAAGATCAACAAGGAATCCAAAGGTATGATTCTAGATCTGTTTCAATGTTGTTATTTATTCTAATTAGCCATTAGAAGTCTTGGATTCAAAGCATGCTTAATTAGAAAGCCTAGATCCGAGCATTAAGGTTTTGCATGCGAAAATAGGAAAGTTCTTATGGCTAAAACCCATCAGTTTTATGTATTTATATGGGAATAAATCGGTCATGAACATATTTGAAAAGCTTTTAAGAACAAAATTTGATCATCTAGCATCTAAGCTTGAAAATCTTTACATGCATGTTGGTTTGAAAACCATTCATGAGTTTTAAATATTAAAAAGACATTTTTGAAAGAAAACATAGAATGCATGTGTTGTTTTTCCAGCAAAACATGTAGAAAAGTGCATTTCTATGATTTTGACTTAGGTTTAGGTCACGATGTTCACCATTTTGTACATGCAATATGTTTTTGGTGAAAATCTACCACCATTATCATCAAAACCGTATGTGTATGTATGTGCTCATGATTTTTCAATAGAAAGGGGTATGAGAAGAAGATATGCATGAAAATATGTAAAATCTTTGAAAGAAGTGAAGCAGAATGAATGATTTTTGGGTTTACCTTTAATAACACTTATAGATGATTAGATTTACAGTTTAATGTGTGTTCTTGGAGCCATTTTTCTGGAAATAGTTGTAAGCTAGGGTAAGTGTAAGAGAAAATGCGGTGCTGATGGAGAGTGTGAGAAAGAATGAGAGGTAGAGTGAGAGAGTGATTATAATTTTAGGGAAATGGAGTGTTAGGGTTTTCAAGTAAGATAGAGAAGGAGAGATCCGGATTTAAGAGGTTTATTACCATATTTTTCTCTTTTATATTTATAAAATTGAAATCTTTTATAAAAGTATCAACTATTTAAAAAAATATGAAACTTAACCAGCTTTTGATGCATACAACTCTTGATTTTTAGACTAATAATTAGCGATATATGTTGAATATTTTAACTTATATCTTCCTTGATTGTATTTGAAGATTTTAATTATTCTATAATGTTATTATAAGTTTCATAAACATTTTTATAAATTTTGATATTAGATTTATATAATTATAAGAATTTTTAGGGCTTTTAGGGTTTTAAGGAGTTTGTAAGTCGTTGGATATCGAAATTAAATAAATTTTGAGACTTCAAACTATTTTAGAGTTTCATAACTCTTATTCAAGTTAGAAATAACGTTTGTAATTTAGTTTTATCGGATTATTGGCATTCTCTGTAGCAGTTTTGTGATTCGAGTGAAATTGAGGAATCAAGTATACTAGCCCTAGTTTTCAACTTTGACTTAAGTTCCTACGAGACTCTGACCTAATTTATACCACTAGGTCAAGTGCATGATGTATGTATATGATTCATGCGAAGACGTTCAGGTCAAAGATTGACACAAATATGAATAGTAATTACAATTAAGTAGTTGTAGAATTCACATATCAATGTGAAATCTAAGTATACTATCCTTAGATTTTACTTGTTTCCAAGTTTCTAGTAGGTTATAACCTAGCTTTTAGTTACTAAGTCTACTATGTGTCATGCCTATATGTGCAACTTAGTTTAGTCAACTCTATAACCGACTCGAATTTTGACGGTTGTTACATATGTTCGGCTAATCGCACACTTTTCTGGAAGTGAAAAACCGCAAAGTCATATTTCTTGAACTTTACAATATTTCCGTGATCATTTCGTAATGAATTTAAACTATTAGGGTTGATTTTTAACTTCACTAAAGTTTAGGGGTTGGTTGGTAATTTAATTTACAAAGGTAGGACTACTTTGGTTAAATTGAATAGGGGGGGGGGGGGGGGGGGGGGACTGAAATGGTTTAAATCGAAATTATGTTTTATAATTGGACTGATTTTGTTTAGGATTTTCAATGAAGGGACTGGATTGCTTATTATTATTCAATGTTTGAAGGTCGGGATTTATTTTGTTAAAAATAGCCAAATGAGGGGCTGTTTTGCTTAAAATACACCAATGTTTGGGAAAAAGGGCTTCTTTTAAAATGGATGTTGCAGAAGGGGGGTTTATTGGTCATTTTACCGAAGTTGGAAGGACTTAGGGCTTTTACGCCCTATCTTTTGTTCGATCAGTCAAACGGTTGAAAAAAACGACGGACTACGAAGGGAAGGAGTAGATGAACGAAGAGAGTGAAGCACGAAGATGGAGGTCGTATGGGTGCCGATCGATTGCAGGCTGAAGAAGCGTCTCCGGAGTCGACGAGACCGAAGCAACGAAGGAACGAAGCATAGAGTTCGTGCTCCGTCTCGTCTGGCTGTGCTGTACTAAGGGGAAAGAGAAAACCAGTCCGCCTGGAGCGATGCGAGCAGCAAAAACCGCACAGACGAGGCTTCGATGGCCGCTGCTTGATTTGAGAAGGAGAAGGTACGAGGGTGAGGCTAGAAGAGGGTTTCTTCGGTCTCACTGGGTGCAGCGGTAAGATCCGAGGCCAGAACGGTATTTGCGGGACGTGTCGATCGATCGCAATGGGGGACCATCTCCGATGCTCGCCTACTTCGAGGAAAAGTTTGGAATGCTTCTCCGATGGGGGATCATCTCCGATGCTCGCCTATTCGGATGCTCGCCGGTTGCTTCTTCAACGAGGGCTGCGGTGGCTACTCTTGATAGTAGCCTCTCGTCAGGCAGAAAACACGAAAGGATCGGGGATGTTTGGAATGCTTCTTCAACGAAAAAAAAAAAAAAAAAAAAAGAACATGAACGGGATCAGCAACAGGTATGGATTTGGTTTGTTTTGACAGGAATCAGTGGAACCTAAGTGGCTGTTTGGGTTTGTTTTTGACAGATAATCAAATATGGATGAAGAACAAAAGGAAAGCTGATGATCTTCGGGTTTGCTGGAAAAAGAGAAGCACAAAGGGGTTTCACTGTCAGCTTCAATCAAGGAAGAGTTTATAACACGTTTTCTATAGTGTGTGGTTTTGTATAAGTTCGAATTAATAGAACATTATAACTTATTATTGTGTGTAATTCATTTGACTGTATATTTTTTCTGATCCATATTGTATGTACTTTCAATGAGATTTAGAAGGAACAATAGAAATGATTTTGATTAGATTTTTGGGAGACTTTTGGCTGCAATTTGAAGGGCTTGTGATCTTGGAAGACTTTTGTTGAGTTTTGATCCAGGGGCTTGCGTTTTTAAAAACTATTTACGAGAATGTAATGATTTAAAATTTATTCACAATTTAATTGTAGTTTTTCAAGAAAAAGAAAAACTAAAACCTAATAATCCCACCTGGACCTCAGGCGCTGATTTCTCACACGATCTTCTCCCACTCACCGGTTTTTCACGCGTTTCCTTCATCGATTTCTCCCTTCCTTACCGGATATATGAGTTGTCTGCGGCTCCTTCTATGGGTATTGTTTCAATTTTAGATTCCCTAGAGTTCTGGTATTTTTTAGTGGATACCATTTCGATTTGTAGGCGTTATACCATGTAGCGATTTGTCTGGAAAATAATCCCAATTGAGTTCTTTGCATATATGTTTTCAGTCTTGGTCTAGTATTTCGCAACAATGACAATATACGATAAAGTAAACAAATAGCTCGAGTCTTTCTTTCATCTAAGTGTCACCCATCACCGTCCTTGTTTTGATGGTTATCGGAGAAGTTAAGCTAGCCAGAATGGAGCATTTTAACCTGCCCTTAATACACTGATTTTCAACCCAAGGGAATTGGGTGCAAGTGGCTGGCTAGAAAGGAATGAAGTACAAAGTTGCGTAGAAAAAAACCATCTTGATCTCAATCCTTTGACACAATTCCTGTGTTTGTCTGATATTTCGGATTCTGGAGAAGTTTGTGTTGTCAAGGAGGATTTAGATCTAGAAGGTATAATAAATCCGGTCTCCGGCCAATCTTGTTCCTGGTTCCGTTTGCTGTGTTTCAGCAGCACATACCGATTATCAATCGACAAGAGTTTGGGTTCTACAACAACGAGCATGAATTATTATTATTATTATTATTATTATTATTATTATTATTATTATTATTATTATTATTATTATTATTTGTATCTACCATGTTTTAGTAATAAATTTCAAACCACATGGGTTTGGTAATTACTTTTCTCTACTACTATTCTTTCATTTTGGTTAAACTTGTAATGTTTCATTTTAGCCAAGTATACACTTCTTGACATGTCATGTTCATGTTTTATAAAACATTCTTATGTCGTTTCATCTTAGACAAAATCATGACATGATTGCTCAATTTGTCACACCTACGCATACGCTTCCTTAATTCCATATAAAAAATTAATGAACCCAAATATGAGTTAACTATCATAGCCAATTGAACATATTTTCTTTATTATAATCACAATTGTATGTGTATGTATATTGTAGAACTATTTCGAAGATCAATATCTTTGATCTTGTGTTCAAACGGGCCTATCATCTAGTATATTGTATTCTAGATGAATATCCATACGTCGCACAGAATAAAACTATATTGTAATTTATTTTCGTATATATGTTGAAAATAATAAGACACTAATTATAAGACTATTATAGTATCTATCCGCCGTTTGTGTTTAGAAAAAAAATTGAAATTATTTTCGATTTAATATTACAATTTAACATTTTCATTGATTATGCAAAAATTACTTATCTAGTGATTTTATTTAAAAATTTAAATAATGATGGTTAATTTATATGATACCTGTTTGTAAGCTAAACACAATTCATTTATTTTTTGTTAATTAATTGATAACCAATTATTTGAAAAATTGTACTTGAATATATATTTTTTTAAATTTATTTTATATTTTGATTTAGTTTTAATAAACATAATATTTAAATTAACAAATAAGTGCATTTTAATAATCATTTTAAACATATGCTAATAATAGAATTATATATGGATCAACTTTAGAATCGGACTGGTTCAAAACTGAAACCGGTTTTCCTATATGATAAGAACCGGAACCAAAATGTTGGTTCTAGCGTCGGTTCCGAATCCAGTCCCGAGTTTTCAGTTTTTTTTCAAACTAGAACCTATTGCAATGTTGTAGATGATATGTTATATTTTGAAACTTGTAAATGATTCAATAGTTAACCAAATTATGACTTTCTACATTCTAAATTTAACTATAAACAATAAATTACATGACGAAAAAAAATCAAATAATTCCAACTTTATATGAGTGAGTTATGTACATTTTAAAAACCGCACAAGTTTCAAAAAATAAAACAAAATGCTGAAACAAAAAATACGCAATGTTGATTTGCTGTCTTCTGTGATCTATAGCTGATTCAATATCTAACTTAAATATATGTTTATTCAGTCTAAAATGAAATATAGATATCAAATTACACGATGGAAAAAAAAAAGTAATTCTGACGTCATATCAACGACTTATGCACAAAAAAAAAAAAAAAAAAATTGAGATAGAAAAAACGCAGCATCGATATTCTTTCTTTCGGGGCATGTGTCTAGTCTAATAGCTAACCAAAATATATGTTTGCACAATTAAAAATAAATTACAAACTCCAAATTACATGTTGAATATAAAAAATAAGTAATTTCAACTTCATATAAATGAGTTATACATATTTTAATAAACGAGAAAAATGTTAAACAGGTTCTGGTTTTTAGAATCGGTGCCCGTTTTCATAAAAATGAAGAACAACTAACTGGACCTTATCACAAATTCCGGTTCCGGTTCAGTTCCAGTTCCGATGGTTCTAATGCTCATCACAAATATAATATTTTGTATTTTATAACATTTTAAATTAATAGATTAGTTATTTCGAAATTAAAAGATCAAATAGTTTTAAATGAATATGATAATAAAAAAGTCTATGTATAGTTGATGTGATAGAATGGTATTAGATAATCAGCCAAATAGTAATTAGTATAAAAAAATCCTTTTTTTTTTTAAGATAAAATATACTAAATTTCAAAACAAATTAACAAAATTATCTTTGAAATTAATGTAAAATGCTTAAATAATCTAAATTGAATAAATATAAATCATTATTACTCTTTAACACCATTGTCCATGATACAGGAAAATAATATTGAGTTTTTGACTATGTGCTTTTGTAATCATTTTATCACATTTGATTATTCACATATTAATTCTATAAGTAATTGAATAATCAATAAAAAATAGGTTACTAACCATAGTGTTCAACTTATCACAAAAAATAGTGATGTCGTATGGTGCATGTCAATGAATTTTGTATGAGTAAATTGTCATGAATTTTGAATGAGTAAAACTATTTTTTTTTTCGATTTTAGTCCATTATAAAAACAAAAATCATGGAAACATATAATTACATTATGAAAAATCCCCAAAATACTTTTCTGAGTATGAAACATGACTTAGAAGAAACGAAAATTATTAAATGCTCTTTTATATCTCGTAAGTTTGTTTTATGATATATTTATGTTAATCATAAATAAAATAAAAAATCATAGAAAAAAAGTAACAAAAATTGAAGAAAGTTCATGACAGATGTTTATTAACTTTAAGGGTCATCTAAAATTTTATTCTGCATTTATAGACCTCAGAAAATATTTTATATGAATTATTGCTCTATTTTCTTGCAATAATTATAATAATTCGAAACACAATGAATTATTTTTTGAAAATTAACAGACCAACTTATTTTGTTGTTTGGATTCTGGAAAAAATCGTATTTGAATACAAGAAGTTTTCTGTATTTATATGGGAATAAATCGGTCATGAACATATTTGAAAATCTTTTAAGAACAAAATTTGATCACCTAGCATCTAAGCTTGAAAATCTTTACATGCATGTTGGTTTGAAGACCATTCATGAGTTTTAAATATTAAAAAGGCATTTTTGAAAGAAAGCATAGAATGCATGTGTTGTTTTTCCACCAAAACATGTAGAAAAGTGCATTTCTATGATTTTGACTTAGGTTTAGGTCATAATCTTCACCATTTTGTACATGCAATATGGTTTTGGTGAAAATCTACCACCATTATCATCAAAACCGTATGTGTATGTATGTGTTCATGACTTTTCAATAGAAAGGGGTATAAGAAGAAGATATGCATGAAAATATGTAAAATCTTTGAAACAAGTAATGCAGAATGAATGATTTTCGGGTTTACCTTTAATAACACTTATAGATGATTAGATTTAGAGTTTAAGGTGTGTTCTTGGAGCCATTTTTCTGGAAAAATTCGTAAGCTAGGGTAAGTGTAAGAGAAAATGTGGTGGTGATGAAGAGTGTAAGAAAGAATGAGAGGTAGAGTGAGAGAGTGATTATAATTTTAGGGAAATGGAGTGTTAGGGTTTTCAAGTAAGATAGAGAAGGAGAGATCCGGATTTAAGAGGTCTATTACCATCTTTTTCTATTTTATATTTATAAAATTTAAATCTTTTATAAAAGTATCAACTATTTTAAAAAAATATGAAACTTAACCAGCTTTTGATGCATACGACTCTTGATTTTTAGACTAATAATTAGCGATATATGTTGAATATTTTAACTTATATCTTCCTTGATTGTATTTGAAGATTTTAATTATTCTATAATGTTATTATAAGTTTCATAAACATTTTTATAAATTTTGATATTAGATTTATATAATTATAAAAAATTTTAGGGCTTTTAGGGTTTTAAGGAGTTTGTAAGTCGTTGGATATTGAAATTAATTAAATTTTGAGACTTCAAACTATTTTAGAGTTTCATAACTCTTATTCAAGTTAGAAATAACGTTTGTAATTTAGTTTTATCGGATTATTGGCATTCTCTGTAGCAGTTTTGTGATTCGAGTGAAATTGAGGAATCAAGTATACTAGCCCTAGTTTTCAACTTTGACTTAAGTTCCTACGAGACTCTGACCTAATTTATACCACTAGGTCAAGTGCATGATGTATGTATATGATTCATGCGAAGATGTTCGGGTCAAAGATTGACACAAATATGAATAGTAATTATAATTAAGTAGTTGTAGAATTCACATATCAATGTGAAATCTAAGTATACTATCCTTAGATTTTACTTGTTTCCAAGTTTCTAGTAGGTTATAACCTAGCTTTTAGTTACTAAGTCTACTATGTGTCATGCCTATATGTGCAACTTAGTTTAGTCAAATCTATAACCGACTCGAATTTTGACGGTTGTTACATATGTTCGGCTAATCGCACACTTTTCTGGAAGTGAAAAACCGCAAAGTCATATTTCTTGAACTTTACAATATTTCCGGGATCATTTCGTAATGAATTTAAACTATTAGGGTTGATTTTTAACTTCACTTGTCACACCCCCGAACCAGACGGCGGAAACGTCCGAGGGCTTTCGTGACTCATTGAATACCATTACAATGCATATACATGAAACATAACATAAAACATCACCAACATTTGGAATAGTACAACCAATAGTGTTTACATTCATTACATTGTTCAAACATTACATTCTCAAAATAACTGTTCAACATCACTTAAACCACAGCAAACATCATAGAGTATAAATCATCCGTCACCTTATCTGTTACCTGAGAATACAAGTATTTTGAAAAACGTCAACATACGAAATGTTGGTGAGTTCATAAGTAGAGTTTGGAATCCAATGTAATGTTTGAAACCCGTCAGAAAATCCGATATTTTCTAATAATAGAATAGTGTAAAAATATGTGTTGATCCATGAGTATGCATGTTTGAATTCTATAGATGTAAGCGTAAGAGTTTTGAAAAATTCGACCGGTAATTCATAAGTTGTAATTGTTGAAAACCCTAGGAAAACCCGACGTTTTCCTATCACTTTGTATTACTTAGTTTGTATACCGTTGTTTCGTTTCGTTAGGGAAATCGTTGAGTTCCGGAGGCATTGAGAATACAATGGGTGGTGAAGTGTTGTGACGTACGTTAATGAAATCGTCCAATCGACAACCTTACAAGCGATCCCCCTAGGTGCCACTCGTAATTCTTCACACAACTCGATCCTCTCGGACTTGTGTAATCCCACGACCGGAGGGAAGGAGAGAAGGTGCGAAACCCTCGGTATTTCCCCGCGTCGTCCAGGACAAATGCAATTGCGAAGGGCCCGAAGCCCATCCCGCAATTGTGAGTTACCGACTTTACTAGCAGCACTAAAGGACCCTTGGAGACCAGCAGCACGTTTGCCATTGAAAGTCCTGTTACGTTATGCTGGATCGGTAAAACCCAACACTTCGTAAGAGAGAGAGAGAGATCTTCGGGCCTTAAGATCAGGTCATTGGGCTAGCTAGGCTCAACGAACAAGATTTTACACTTTTGGGGCCCAAAGATGGTGCATAGACGTCTGCGCACACTCGTATGTATAGTGAATTCTCCATCGTTATTTGTTATGAATCGAAATGTTGTAACGTCGTCGTGTTAGTGGTTTTGGATTTTTATTGGTTCGAGACCGAACCAATTCGTTTAACAACGACTTTTGGTATTGTAGTATATTGTATTTCGTCGACGAGCGTGGTACCATCAATTGGTCAAATTTCATGTATTAACTAACCTTGAAGATTTTCTGTTTTCAGCCCCTCCTTAATTGTAGAATTTACTCTTTTTACCCCTTTATTTAAAAACTTTCCGGTTTGGTCCTTAAATCAATTTTCTTGACATTTTTATACCAAAAATTATTGAAATAAGTATTTTCCAGCATATTTATCATAGGAAACAGTTTAAGCCCTTGAAACTTCAGTTTTCTCGGTTATAGCCCCTCTTTTTCGCAACTTTTACATTTTTGACCCAATTTGGAAAAAATTTTACAACTTTGGTCCCTTTTAAATTTGGAAAGCATTTTAAACCTTTGAAAAGCATATGGAACACTTATAGTCCACTGTTTTACAGAAAAATGCAGTTTTGGCCCTCCAATTTAGAAAATTTCGCATATTGGGCCTTATTGGGCCGAAAATGTCATATTTAGCCCAATAAGCTTGGAATTTATGTTTTTAACCCTCTAAATAGTATATTTTCAGAAAATACATTGTGTAAACTGTTTTGACTCATCTTACCCATCAGATTTCGAAATATTTCACTTTAGGCCCTTTAACTTTGTATTTTCAACATTTTATGTCAAAAAAAATGAGTTTTTAGCCCAAGTTAAGTGTTGTCAAGCTATTTAGCCATTTTCTTAGTATACTTTGCAATGAAGTAGTATATTTTATGCCATAATAAGATATAAGTCTCAGTTTTTAGCATTTCATACTAAATCTATCATCAAAATCATACAAAACATACACATAAGCATAGAAATCAACCACAACATACACATAATGATGGATCTACACTTTTTCTTGTATCCTCCCCCACAAAAACTCATAAAAACCGAAAATAAGGGAATATGAAACTCACCTTGGGTGTTGATTCGGTTTTTGAAGAAAGAATGGAAGAAATGAAGTGATTTTTGGCCTTTGCACTCCTTGATGAAATTTTCGAGTTTATGGGATTTTCTAGAGTGCAAGATCATGATTTTTGCATGGATTAGGAAGAGATTTTTGATAAATATGGAATACAAGTCATAGATCCAAGCAAAACCTTACCTTAGATGATGATTTTGTGGAAGAACTTCCTTGAATGCTTTCTAAAATTCGAGATTTTGGAGGTAGAAGAAGAAGAAGCCTTGAGTGAATTTTAGAGAGAGTTTGTGAGTGTTTTGTGTGTGTGGGGTGTTGCTCTCGGCCGAGTTCAAGAAGAGAGAGGAGTGGAGGTGATTTTGAAGTGATGTTGCATGGAAATATGGACTAACTTGCATGGATACCCAATGGATAATAATGAGGTGGCATACTAAGGTCAACTCTCTTCTCTTGGGCTTGTTTTGGGCCTTGGGCCACGATTTTTGGAATGGAAGGAGAAAAATTGGGCTTTAATGCCCTAAACCCATGTAGATGTTAAGTTGGATGGTTTTTAGTCCCAAAAGAAATATAGTATGATTTTTACACTTTGTTGGGCTAGTTTAGGTTAATCATGGTTCAAAATTTTGTATTTATTTCATTCTAGGCCCAATGTGGCCCAAAATGTTGAAATAAATAGATGTGGGTCCAATTAGAGCCCAATTAGGGTTCTAAGCCCATGATAGTCCAATTGGAAGCTTATTGGTCCATTTGGATCCAATAAGGAAGTTCTAGTCCAAATAGACTTAACAAGAACTTCTAGGGTTTTCGAATTGTTTGATGACTACTTGTAGTACTTGTATAATGTATTTGATTGAAGTTTTTGATTCACATTAGCTTGAATGTATAGATTACATGACACAAAATTTCCAGTTGTGACATCATCCCCCCGTTAGAGGGAATTTCGTCCCGAAATTCTGTTTGAAAGTTAGATTTGAGAAAACTAGAATAGGTGAGGGTACTTTTGCTTCATTTGATCTTCGCGCTCCCAAGTGAATTCTGGCCCACGCTTTGCGTTCCACTGTACTTTCACGATTGGGATGCGACTCTGCTTAGTACGCTTTACCTCCCTGTCCATGATTTCGATTGGTTCTTCAACGAACAGGAGTTTCTCATTGATTTCGATTTCGTCAAGAGGAGTGACGAGTGTTTCATCTGAGAGACACATCTTCAGATTAGATACGTGAAACACGGGGTGTACACCGTTTAGCTCTGCGGGTAGTTGCAGTCTGTATGCTACTGAACCAATTCGAGCGACGATTTCGAAAGGTCCAATGTATCGCGGGTTCAGCTTTCCCCGTTTTCCGAAACGTATAACCCCTTTCCAGGGCGAGACTTTTAACAGTACTCGATCACCGACCTGAAATTCTAAGGGCTTTCGTCGTTTGTCAGCGTAGCTCTTTTGTCGGTCACGCGATGCTTGCAATCGAGCTCTGATTTGAACGATCTTTTCCGTGGTTTCACGGATGATCTCCGGTCCCGTTAGTGCTTTGTCCGACACATGCATTTTCGCTAGCTGGGTGTCACCTACTTCAGCCCAACATAACGGTGATCTACATTTACGCCCGTAAAGTGCTTCGAAAGGAGCCACCTTGATGCTCGAATGGTAACTATTGTTGTATGAGAACTCTATTAAGGGTAGGTGGGTATCCCAAGACTTTCCAAAGTCTATCACGCATGCACGAAGCATATCTTCGAGCGTTTGGATAGTTCGCTCGCTTTGACCATCCATTTGTGGATGATAAGCGGTGCTCATATCGAGGTTTGTTCCCATCGCCTTATGGAGTGATTGCCAAAATCGGGACGTAAACCTACTGTCCCTATCCGAGATAATAGATTTTGGCACTCCATGGAGTCTCACGATTTCTCGTAGGTACAATCGCGTTAGTCTCTCCATCTTGTAGGATTCCTTGATTGGCAAGAAATGGGCAGATTTCGTTAGTCGATCAATTATTACCCATATGGTATCCAGTCCGTCCGACGTCTTGGGTAGCTTGGTAACGAAATCCATAGAAATCCCCTCCCATTTCCACTCGGGAATTTCTGGTTGCTGCAACAATCCTGAAGGTTTCTGGTATTCCACCTTTACTTTGGCGCATGTAAGGCACTTACTGACGTAGGTCGCGATTTCCGCCTTCATGTTAGGCCACCAATAGTGTTGTTTAATATCCAAATACATCTTATCAGAACCGGGGTGAATGGAGTATCGCGTCTTGTGGGCTTCCTTCATGACAACATCTCTAAACCCTCCAAATTTAGGGACCCAAATACGGTTCATGAAATAGTATACCCCATTCTCCCTTGTTTCTAGGTTCTTTTCCATCCCGCGCAACGCTTCGCTAGCTCTATTTTCCGTCTTCATGGCCTCTGACTGGGCTACTGCAAGTTGAGTGGCCAGGTGAGATTGAATGGTTATCGAGAGAGTTTTCGTAAGGCGGTTAGAGTACTCCTTCCGACTTAATGCATCAGCTACCACGTTGGCCTTGCCTGGGTGGTACTTGATCTCGCACTCATAATCGTTTAACAACTCAACCCATCTTCGTTGCCTCATGTTTAACTCCTTCTGGTTTAAGATGTGTTGGAGGCTCTTGTGATCTGTGAAGACGGTGCACTTTGTGCCGTAAAGGTAATGCCTCCAAATTTTTAGGGCAAAGACTACAGCTCCCAACTCTAGGTCATGGGTTGTGTAGTTTACTTCATGCGTCTTTAGCTGGCGGGATGCATAGGCTATCACTCTCCCACGTTGCATGAGAACGCAACCTAAACCCTGATTTGATGCGTCGCAGTAGACTACAAAGTCTTCCGTTCCTTCAGGCAGAGATAGTACAAGTGCGCTACAGAGAGCTTGCTTCAAGGTTCGAAATGCGATTTCTTGTTTGTCTGTCCATTTGAATGGTACGCCCTTTTGCGTAAGCAAGGTAAGTGGCTTGGCGATCTTAGAGAAGTTTTGAATGAACCTCCTATAGTAGCCTGCTAATCCCAAGAATTGACGAATTTCCGTGGGCGTTGTCGGGATTGCCCAACCTTCTACAGCTTTAACCTTAGAGGGATCCACATGGATTCCATCTTGGCTGACCACATGACCTAGGAAATTCACGCTCCGCAGCCAGAACTCACACTTGGAGAGTTTGGCGTAAAGTTTTTCTGACCGTAGAGTTTCTAAGACTTGTCGGAGATGTTGGTCATGCTCTTCCTTGCTTCGAGAATAGACGAGGATGTCATCGATAAAAACAATGACAAAGTTGTCGAGAAACGGTTGGCAGATTCGATTCATTAGGTCCATAAATGCGGTAGGGGCATTCGTTAGACCGAAGGGCATTACGACAAATTCATAATGTCCGTAACGAGTACGGAAAGCGGTTTTTGGAATATCCTCTTCCCGGACTTTGAGTTGGTGGTACCCGGACCGTAAATCGATTTTAGAAAAATAACTAGCCCCTTGGAGCTGGTCAAATAGGTCATCGATTCGGGGAAGTGGGTAGCGGTTCTTGATTGTGAGTTTGTTTAATTCTCTGTAATCGATACACATTCTAAAAGATCCGTCTTTCTTTTTGACAAAGAGCACCGGAGCTCCCCATGGCGAGTAACTAGGTCGAATAAATCCCTTGTCCAAAAGTTCGCTGAGTTGGCTGGATAATTCCTGCATCTCGGCAGGAGCCAACCGATAAGGTGATTTAGCAAGAGGAGTTGCTCCTGGGATAAGGTCAATTCGAAATTCAACCTGTCTCTCTGGGGGCACTCCCGGAAGATCTTCTGGAAATACATCCGGAAATTCACATACTACTGGAATGTCTCGAACGTTAATCTCCGCCTTGGTTTTGTCCACCACATGAGCCAGGAACGCCAGATTGTTCCTTCGTAGATACTTTTGTGCCTTGACACACGAAACGAGGCGAAGGTTCACGCTAGATTTGTCTCCGTAGACCACTAGGGTTTCGTGATTTGGAAGATGAAGACGGACGGCCTTCTCATGACACATAATTTCGGCATGGTGGGGGCTGAACCAGTCCATACCGATGATCACGTCGAAACTCCTAATTGATACTGGCATTAGGTCTATTCGGAAGACGTGTCGATTAAGAGCTAGGGTACATCCGGTGTAGATTTCCCCAGTGGATTCGGTTTTCCCATTGGCCATTTCTACCGTATAGGCTTCATTTAGCTTTTGGGGAAGTTGTTTTAATAGGTGCTTAAACTTATTGCTTACGAAACTTCGCTCCTCTCCGGAGTCAAATAAGATGCATGCATAAGCGTGGTTTAAGAGAAATGTACCGGTAACAACAGAGGGATCCTGAATAGCTTCCCCCTGACCCATGGTCAGCATCCTTCCTGTCCCTCCATTTCTTGAATTGTTGTTGTTGGGACAGTCTCGGCGGACGTGTCCAGTCTTCCCGCATCCGTAGCAGGTGTAGCTGGGCCCTGTGCTGTTGCCGCTGGCATGGGCGTTGTTGTTGTTGCGAGGGTTGTTGTTGTTGATTCCCTGATTTTGGTTATGGGGAGGGTAAGCCTTGCAGTACTTTGCAGTGTGACCCCTTCGGTTGCAACTGGTGCACTGAAATTCCTTGCATTCTCCATAGTGGTGGAAACCGCACTTGTTGCATTTGGGAAGATTACCGGAATAAGGTTTGGGAGTATTTGAAGTGGCTGAGGTTGGAGCATGTGGTGCGGCTGGAGCCGATGTGGTAACGGCATTAACCGCCACTGTCTGCTGTTTCTTGGAGGTGTCGGGGCCCTGGCGCCCCTTCCTCTTATTGTTCTTTCCCCTCTTGTCATCTCCTTCCTTCTTCTTCTCAGCCTCCAATGGTTTCTCTCCCTTTTTGTTATTATGGTCGTACAACCTTTTTGCCAGTCTCTTCGCACTGTCAAATGTTTCGGGGTTTGCAGCTATCACATTCCCTTGAATTGGTGATGTGAGTCCCCAGATGAATCGCTCGATCTTCTTTCCTTCCGAGGTGATCATACCCGGGCACAGCAGAGATAGTTCGCTAAATCTCGATATGTAGGCATCGATATTCGCGTTCTGCACAGTGAGGTTCCATAGCTCTTGTTCCATCTTCTGTATTTCGCCTCGTGGGCAGTACTCTGCCATTAACATTTCTTTCATCTCCGTCCACGGCATAGAGTTGGCTACAGGGAGTGTCATGGATTCTACATGTCCGTTCCACCAGGTGAGTGCTTGATCCACAAAAGTGCAGGCTGCGAACTTCACCTTCATGTGCTCAGGGCAGTCGCATATCTCGAATACCGACTCCACTTTTTCGATCCATCGCTTCAGAGTGATCACTCCTCTAGTGCCATTAAAAGTTCGTGGTTTGGCGTTTATGAAGTCCTTGTAGGTACATGCCTTGGTGGATCCTTGATTCATTCCATTGTTTGAACTTCCGGCTCCTTGCCCATTGACTCCTCATTGTTCCCTTGTTGAATTTGCGCAATCACTGCAGTGACTGCTGCAGATACAGCTGCCTGGAAGGCGGCTGAGTCAACTTCAGGTGGGGTTGGTCCTGGGTTTCCGCGAGTAGGTCGGAGAGGCATCTTTCTGTGACAAAACGGAAAGATGTTGAGGGTATGTGGTTTCGGTGAGGTCGTGATCCTACTGGCTAGGTGCATAGTACGAACTTAAACACTACTACCATTTACCAATCAATAATATCTCAACACATAGCAATTTGCAATATCGTAATAAAACACATAGAAATTTACTAATATTATCCGCATTTGATACATGAAAATTTGCTCATAGGAGCATACATGAGTGATACTAGTTTGACAGCATAACGACTCTATGAGTAGTGTAGTCACTTAAACATAGAGTCGGAGTACATAGCATATTTCCTAACGAACTACTATGATAAGTCTATCCCTAACCGCGATGAGCTGCGTCCTACTATAATGGTGAAATCATATGCCGAAGTGCTGAGCTAGCAGCTGCGCCATCTCTGTCATGTCTATAATGACCTCATCCCTCTCAAGCTCTGCTTGCACGGCTCGTGTTTCCATGACGAACAGTTGTTGTCGTAAGTCGGCAATCACAGCTTCTGGGGAGCGATTCTCCCGCGAGGGATTCACTGGTGGGACGTGGGGATCCCGTTGCACTTCGCTAACAGGAGATGCGATGTGACTAGTGTCCGGGGCCTGATCCTCCTTCATGTCATCATCGGTTTCTTCGAACTCATAGTCGGTGTCCATGTACTCGTCTGGTTCAATGTCGTAGGCTCCCCCTTGATTCCCTTCCGGTTCGTCTTCGAGTACCCCGTGTGCCCCAGGGGCTTGGAAGAACTGAATGCCCTGATGCTCTCCCTCCATGACGACTGAGAGAAAGTATGCGAGTAAGCTATCACTTTCCTATGATTCTAACGCTATGGCACAAGCTAAACCGACATCCTCTTCTTGGTGGTAGGGGTATAATTTTAGGTTCCCTAGCTATCCCGATCTCATCGAGACGTGTATTAGTTTTACTTTGGAGAGAATGTAGTTGATCAGGCTACATTCACTCCTTGGTATTACTAAGAACAGTCCCAATTTAACCGAGACACCAGCATTATTGTGTTTGATTCGACATTGTGTTCTTATTCCTAATACAAGCAAGCGTATTTTATTTACTTGTTTTGTTCAGAGTTATGTTAGTCCCTCTTTTTGGTTTATAGTTGCATATCCGTGTGTGGCTAGATATGCTAGTTCACTATAAACAATGCTCTGATACCAACCTGTCACACCCCCGAACCAGACGGCGGAAACGTCCGAGGGCTTTCGTGACTCATTGAATACCATTACAATGCATATATATGAAACATAACATAAAACATCACCAACATTTGGAATAGTACAACCAATAGTGTTTACATTCATTACATTGTTCAAACATTACATTCTCAAAATAACTGTTCAACATCACTTAAACCACAGCAAACATCATAGAGTATAAATCATCCGTCACCTTATCTGTTACCTGAGAATACAAGTATTTTGAAAAACGTCAACATACGAAATGTTGGTGAGTTCATAAGTAGAGTTTGGAATCCAATGTAATGTTTGAAACCCGTCAGAAAATCCGATATTTTCTAATAATAGAATAGTGTAAAAATATGTGTTGATCCATGAGTATGCATGTTTGAATTCTATAGATGTAAGCGTAAGAGTTGTGAAAAATTCGACCGGTAATTCATAAGTTGTAATTGTTGAAAACCCTAGGAAAACCCGACGTTTTCCTATCACTTTGTATTACTTAGTTTGTATACCGTTGTTTCATTTCGTTAGGGAAATCGTTGAGTTCCGGAGGCATTGAGAATACAATGGGTGGTGAAGTGTTGTGACGTACGTTAATGAAATCGTCCAATCGACAACCTTACAAGCGATCCCCTTAGGTGCCACTCGTAATTCTTCACACAACTCGATCCGCCCGGACTTGTGTAATCCCACGACCGGAGGGAAGGGGAGAAGGTACGAAAGCCCTCGGACGTTTCCGCCGTCTGGTTCGGGGGTGTGACATCACTAAAGTCTAGGGGTTGGTTGGTAATTTAATTTACAAAGGTAGGACTACTTTGGTTAAACTGAATTAAGGGCGGGGGGGACTAAAATGGTTTAAATCGAAATTATGCTTTATAATTGGACTGATTTTGTTTAGGATTTTCAATGAAGGGACTGGATTGCTTATTATTATTCAATGTTTGAAGGTCGGCATTTATTTTGTTAAAAATAGCCAAATGAGGGGCTGTTTTGCTTAAAATACACCAATGTTTGGGAAAAAAGGCTTCTTTTAAAATGGATGTTGCAGAAGGGGGGTTTATTGGTCATTTTACCGAAGTTGGAAGGACTTAGGGCTTTTACGCCCTATCTTTTGTTCGATCAGTCAAACGGATGAAAAAAACGACGGACTACGAAGGGAAGGAGTAGATGAACGAAGAGAGTGAAGCACGAAGATGGAGGTCGTATGGATGCCGATCGATTGCAGGCTGAAGAAGCGTCTCCGGAGTCGACGAGACCGAAGCAACGAAGGAACGAAGCATAGAGTTCGTGCTCTGTCTCGTCTGGCTGTGATGTACTAAGGGGAAAGAGAAAACCAGTTCGCCTGGAGCGATGCGAGCAGCAAAAACCGCACAGACGAGGCTTCGATGGCCGCTGCTTGATTTGAGAAGGAGAAGGTACGAGGGTGAGGCTAGAAGAGGGTTTCTTCGGTCTCACTGGGTGCAGCGGTGAGATCCGAGGCCAGAACGGGATTTGCGGGACGTATCGATCGATCGCAATGGGGGACCATCTCCGATGCTCGCCTACTTCGAGGAAGGTCAGAGAACGACGAGTGTGTGGAATGCTTCTCCGATGGGGGACCATCTCTGATGCTCGCCTATTCCGATGCTCGCCGGTTGCTTCTTCAACGAGGGCTGCGGTGGCTATTCTTGATAGTAGCCTCTCGTCAGGCAGAAAACACGAAAGGATCGGGGATGTTTGGAATGCTTCTTCAACGAAAAAAAAATAGAACATGAACGGGATCAGCAAAAGGTATGGATTTGGTTTGTTTTGACAGGAATCTATGGAACCTAAGTGGCTGTTTGGGTTTGTTTTTGACAGATAATCAAATATGGATGAAGAACAAAAGGAAAGCTGATGATCTTCGGGTTTGCTGGAAAAAGAGAAGCACAAAGGGGTTTCACTGTCAGCTTCAATCAAGGAAGAGTTTATAACACGTTTTCTATATATTGTGTGGTTTTGTATAAGTTCGAATTAATAGAACATTATAACTTATTATTGTGTGTAATTCATTTGACTGTATATTTTTTCTGATTCATAATGTATGTACTTTCAATGAGATTTAGAAGGAACAATAGAAATGATTTTGATTAGATTTTTGGGAGGCTTTTGCCTGCAATTTGAAGGGCTTGTGATGTTGGAAGACTTTTGTTGAGTTTTGATCCAGGTGGTTGCGTTTTTAAAAACTATTTACGAGAATGTAATGATTTAAAATTTATTCACAATTTAATTGTAGTTTTTCAAGAAAAAAAAACTAAAACCTAATAACCCCGCCTCGACCTCACGCGCTGATTTCTCACACGATCTTCTCCCACTCACCGGTTTTTCACGCGTCTCCTTCATCGATTTCTCTCTTCCTTAACGGATATATGAGTTGTCTGCGTCTCCTTCTATGGGTATTGTTTCAATTTTAGATTCCCTAGAGTTCTGGTATTTATTAGTGGATACTATTTCGATTTGTAGGCGATATACCATGTAGCGATTTGTGTGGAAAATAATCCCAATCGAGTTCTTTGCATATATGTTTTCAGTCTTGGTCTAGTATTTCACAGGTGAAGAGAATGGCAACAATGACAATATACGATAAAGTAAACAAAGAGCTCGAGTCTTTCTTTCATCTGAGTGTCACCCATCACCCTCATTGTTTTGATTGTCATCGGAGAAGTCAAGCTAGCCACAATGGAGCATTTTAACCTGCCCTTAATGCACTGATTTTCAACCCAAGGGAATTGGGTGCAAGTGGTTGGCTAGAAAGGAACGAAGTACAAAGTTGTGTAGAGAAAAACCATCTTGATCTCAATCCTTTGACACAATTCCTGTGTTTGTCTGGTATTCCGGATTCTGGAGAAGTTTGTGTTGTCAAGGAGGATTTAAATCTAGATGGTATAATAAATCCGGTCTCTGGCCAATCTTGTTCCTGGTTCCGTTTGCTGTGTTTCAGCGGCACATACCAATTATAAATCGACAAGAGTTTGGGTTCTACAGCAAGGAGCGTGAATTATAATTATAATTATAATTATAATTATAATTATAATTATTATTATTATTATTATTATTATTAATATTACTCCTATTATTTATTTTTACCCTGTTTTAGTAATAAATTTCAAACAATGGGTTTGGTAATGACTTTTCTCTACTACTATTCTTTCATTTTGGTTAAACTTGTAGTGTTTCATTTTAGCCAGGTATACACTTCTTGTCATGTCATGTTTATGTTTTATAAAACATTGTTATGTCGTTTCATCTTAGACAAAATCATGACACGATTGCTCGATTTGTCACACCTACGCATACGCTTCCTTAATTCCATATAAAAAATTAATGAACCCAAATATGAGTTAACTATCATAGCCAATTGAACATATTTTCTTTATTATAATCACAATTGTATGTGTATGTATATTGTAGAACTATTTCGAAGATCAATATCTTTGATCTTGTCTTCACACGGGCCTATCATATAGTATATTATATACTAGATGAATATCCATACGTCGCACAGAATAAAACTATATTGTAATTTGTTTTCGTATATATGTTGAAAATAATAAGACACTAATTATAAGACTATTATATTATTTGTCCGCCGTTTGTATTTAGAAAAAAAATTGAAATGATTTTCGATTTAATATTACAATTTAACATTTTCATTGATTATGCAAAACTTACTTATCTAGTGAGTTTAATTTAAAATTTAAATAATGATGGTTAATTTACATGATACCTTTTTGTAAGCTAAACACAATTTATTTATTTTTTGTTAATTAATTGATAATCAGTTATTTGTAAAATACTACTTGAATATATATATATTTTTAAATTTATTTTATATTTTGATTTAGTTTTTATTAACATAATATTTAAATTAACAAATAAGTGCATTTTAAATTAACATATGCTAATAATAGAATTATATATGGATCAACTTTAGAATCGGACTGGTTCAAAACTGAAACCGGTTTTCCTATATGATAAGAACCGGAACCGAAATGTTGGTTCTAGCATCGGTTCCGAATCCAGTCTCGAGTTTTCAGTTTTTTTTCAAATTAGAACCTGTTGAAATGTTGTAGATGATATGTTATATTTTGAAACTTGTAAATGATTCAATAGTAAACCAAATTACGACTTTCTACATTCTAAATTGAACTATAAACAATAAATTACATGACGAAAAAAAATCAAATAATTCCAACTTTATATGAGTGAGTTATGTACATTTTAAAAACCGCACAGGTTTCAAAAAATAAAACAAAATGCTGAAACAGAAAATATGCAACGTTAATTTTATGTCTTCTGTGATCTATAGCTGATTCAATATCTAACTTAAATATATGTTTATTCTGGCTAAAATGAAATATAAACATCAAATTACACGATGGAAAAAAATAAGTAATTCTAACGTCATATCAACGACATATGCACAAAAAAAAATTGAGATAGAAAAAACGCAGCATCGATATTCTTTCTTTCAGGGCATGTGTCTAGTCTAATAGCTAACCAAAATATATGTTTGTACAATTAAAAGTAAATTACAAACTCCAAATTACATGTTGAAAATAAACAATAAGTAATTTCAACTTCATATAAATGAGTTATACATATTTTAATAAACGAGAAAAATGTTAAACAGGTTCTGGTTTTTAGAATCGGTGCCCGTTTTCATAAAAATGAAGAACAACTAACTGGACCTTATCACAAATTCCGGTTCCGGTTCAGTTCCGGTTCCGGTTCCGGTTCCGATGGTTCTAATGCTCATCACGAATATTATATTTTGTATTTAATAACATTTTAAATTAATAGATTAGTTATTTCGAAATTAAAAGATCAAAGAATTTTCAATGAATATGATAATAAAAAAGTCTATGTATAGTTGATGTGATAGAATGGTATTAGATAATCAGCAAAATAGTAATTAGTATAAAAAAATCCTTTTTTTTTAAGAAAAAATATACTAAATTTCAAAACAAATTAACAAAATTATCTTTGAAATTAATGTAAAATGCTTAAATAATCTAAATTGAATAAATATAAATCATTATTACTCTTTAACGCCATTGTCTATGATACAGGAAAATAATATTGAGTTTTTAACTATGTGCTTTTGTAATCATTTTATAACATTTGATTATTCAAATATTAATTCTCTGAGTAATTGAATAATCAATAAAAAATAGGTTACTAACCATAGTGTTCAACTTATCACAAAAAATAGTGATGTCGTATGGTGCATGTCAATGAATTTTGTATGAGTAAAGTGTCATGAATTTCGAATGAGTAAAACTATTTTTTTCGATTTTAATCCATTATAAAAACAAAAATCATGGAAACATATAATTACATTATGAAAAATCCCCAAAATAGTTTTCTGAGTATGAAACATGACTTAGAAGAAGCGAAAATTATTAAATGCTCTTTTATATCTCGTAACTTAGTTTTATGATTTATTTATGTTAATCATAAATAAAATAAAAAATTCACATAAAAAAGTAACAAAATTTGAAGAAACTTCATGACAGATGTTTATTAACTTTAAGGGTCATCTAAAATTTTATTCTGCATTTATAGACCTCAGAAAGTATTTTATATGAATTATTGCTCTATTTTCTTACAATAATTATAATAATTCGAAAAACAATGAATTATTTTCTGAATATTAAGAGACCATCTTATTTTGTTGTTTGGATTCTGGGAAAAATCGTATTTGAACAAAATGAAGTTTTATGTATTTATATGGGAATAAATCGGTCATGAACATATTTGAAAAGCTTTTAAGAACAAAATTTGATCATCTAGCATCTAAGCTTGAAAATCTTTGCATGCATGTTGGTTTGAAAACCATTCATGAGTTTTAAATATTAAAAAGACATTTTTGAAAGAAAACATAGAATGCATGTGTTGTTTTTCCAGCAAAACATGTAGAAAAGTGCATTTCTATGATTTTGACTTAGGTTTAGGTCACTATCTTCACCATTTTGTACATGCAATATGTTTTTGGTGAAAATCTACCATCATTATCATCAAAACCGTATGTGTATGTATGTGTTCATGATTTTTCAATAGAAAGGGGTATGAGAAGAAGATATGCATGAAAATATGTAAAATCTTTGAAAGAAGTGAAGCAGAATGAATGATTTTCGGGTTTACCTTTAATAACACTTATAGATGATTAGATTTACAGTTTAACGTGTGTTCTTGGAGCCATTTTTCTGGAAAAATTTGTAAGCTAGGGTAAGTGTAAGAGAAAATGCGGTGGTGATGGAGAGTGTGAGAAAGAATGAGAGGTAGAGTGAGAGAGTGATTATAATTTTAGGGAAATGGAGTGTTAGGGTTTTCAAGTAAGATAGAGAAGGAGAGATCCGGATTTAAGAGGTTTATTACCATATTTTTCACTTTTATATTTATATAATTTAAATCTTTTATAAAAGTATCAACTATCTAAAAAAATATGAAACTTAACCAGCTTTTGATGCATACAACTCTTGATTTTTAGACTAATAATTAGCGATATATGTTGAATATTTTAACTTATATCTTCCTTGATTGTATTTGAAGATTTTAATTATTCTATAATGTTATTATAAGTTTCATAAACATTTTTATAAATTTTGATATTAGATCTACATAATTATAAGAATTTTTAGGGCTTTTAGGGTTTTAAGGAGTTTGTAAGTCGTTGGGTATCGAAATTAATTAAATTTTGAGACTTCAAACTATTTTAGAGTTTCATAACTCTTATTCAAGTTAGAAATAACATTTGTAATTTAGTTTTATCGGATTATTGGCATTCTCTGTAGCAGTTTTGTGATTCGAGTGAAATTGAGGAATCAAGTATACTAGCCCTAGTTTTCAACTTTGACTTAAGTTCCTACGAGACTCTGACCTAATTTATACCACTAGGTCAAGTGCATGATGTATGTATATGATTCATGCGAAGATGTTCAGGTCAAAGATTGACACAAATATGAATAGTAATTACAATTAATTAGTTGTAGAATTCACATATCAATGTGAAATCTAAGTATACTATCCTTAGATTCTACTTGTTTCCAAGTTTCTAGTAGGTTATAACCTAGCTTTTAGTTACTAAGTCTACTATGTGTCATGCCTATATGTGCAACTTAGTTTAGTCAACTCTATAACCGACTCGAATTTTGACGGTTGTTACATATGTTCGGCTAATCGCACACTTTTAATAGGAAGTGAAAAACCGCAAAGTCATATTTCTTGAACTTTACAATATTTCCGGGATCGTTTCGTAATGAATTTAAACTATTAGGGTTGATTTTTAACTTTACTAAAGTTTAGGGGTTGGTTGGTAATTTAATTTACAAAGGTAGGACTACTTCGGTTAAACTGAATTAAGGGCGGGGGGGACTGAAATGGTTTAAATCGAAATTATGCTTTATAATTGGACTGATTTTGTTTAGGATTTTCAATGAAGGGACTGGATTCCTTTTTATTATTCAATGTTTGAAGGTCGGGATTTATTTTGTTAAAAATAGCCAAATGAGGGGCTGTTTTGCTTAAAATACACCAATGTTTGGGAAAAAGGGCTTCTTTTAAAATGGATGTTGCAGAAGAGGGGTTTATTGGTCATTTTACCGAAGTTGGAAGGACTTAGGGCTTTTACGACCTATCTTTTGTTCGATCAGTCAAACGGATGAAAAAAACGACGGACTACGAAGGGAAGGAGTAGATGAACGAAGAGAGTGAAGCACGAAGATGGAGGTCGTATGGATGCCGATCGATTGCAGGCTGAAGAAGCGTCTCCGGAGTCGACAAGACTGAAGAAACGAAGGAACGAAGCATAGAGTTCGTGCTCCGTCTCGTCTGGCTGTGATGTACTTAGGGGAAAGAGAAAACCAGTCCGCCTCGAGCGATGCGAGCAGCAAAAACCGCACAGACGAGGCTTCGATGGCCGCTGCTTGATTTGAGAAGGAGAAGGTACGAGGGTGAGGCTAGAAGAGGATTTCTTCGGTCTTACCGGGTGCAGCGGTGAGATCCGAAGCCAGAACGGGATTTGCGGGATGTGTCCATCGATCGCAATGGGGGACCATCTCCGATGCTCGCCTACTTCGAGGAAGGTCAGAGAAAGACGGGAGTTTGGAATGCTTCTCCAATGGGGGGATCATCTCCGATGCTCGCCTATTCCGATGCTCGCCGGTTGCTTCTTCAACGAGGGCTGCGGTGGCTACTCTTGATAGTAGCCCCTCGTCAGGCAGAAAACACGAAAGGATCGGGGATGTTTGGAATGCTTCTTCAACGAAAAAAAAAAAAAAGAACATGAACGGGATCAGCAACAGGTATGGATTTGGTTTGTTTTGACAGGAATCTGTGGAACGTAAGTGGCTGTTTGGGTTTGTTTTTGACAGATAATCAAATATGGATGAAGAACAAAAGGAAAGCTGATGATCTTCGGGTTTGCTGGAAAAAAAGAAGCACAAAGGGGTTTCACTGTCAGCTTCAATCAAGGAAGAGTTTATAACACGTTTTCTATAGTGTGTGGTTTTGTATAAGTTCGAATTAATAGAACATTATAACTTATTATTGTGTGTAATTCATTTGACTGTATATTTTTTCTGATCCATATTGTATGTACTTTCAATGAGATTTAGAAGGAACAACAGAAATGATTTTGATTAGATTTTTGGGAGACTTTTGGCTGCAATTTGAAGGGCTTGTGATGTTGGAAGACTTTTGTTGAGTTTTGATCCAGGGGGTTGCATTTTAAAAAACTATTTACGAGAATGTAATGATTTAAAATTTATTCACAATTTAATTGTAGTTTTTAAGAAAAAGAAAAACTAAAACCTAATAACCCCACCTGGACCTCACGCACTGATTTCTCACGCGGTCTTCTCCCACTCACTGGTTTTTAACGCGTCTCCTTCATCGATTTCTCCTTTCCTTACCGGGTATATGAGTTATCTGCGTCTCCTTCTATGGGTATTGTTTCAATTTTAGATTCCCTAGAGTTCTGGTATTTATTAGTGGATACTATTTCGATTTGTAGGCGTTATTACTATGTAGCGATTTGTCTGGAAAATAATCCCAATTGAGTTCTTTGCATATATGTTTTCAGTCTTGGTCTAGTATTTCACAAGAGAAGAGAATGGCAACAACAACAATATACGATAAAGTAAACAAAAAGCTCTAGTCTTTCTTTCATCTGAGTGTCACCCATCACCCTCATTGTTTTGATGGTCATCGGAGAAGTTAAGCTAGCCACAATGGAGTATTTTAACCTGCCCCTTAATCCACTGATTTTCAACCCAAGGGAATTGGGTGCAAGTGGCTGGCTAGAAAGGAACGAAGTACAAAGTTGTGTAGAGAAAAACCATCATGATCTCAATCCTTTGACACAATTCCTGTGTTTGTCTGATATTCCGGATTCTGGAGAAGTTTGTGTTGTCAAGGAGGATTTAGATCTAGATGGTATAATAAATCCGGTCTCCGACCAATCTTGTTCCTGGTTCCATTTGTTGTGTTTCAGCTACACATACCGATTATCAATCGACAAGAGTTTGGGTTCTACAGCAAGGAGCGTGAATTATAATTATAATTATTATTATTATTATTATTATTATTATTATTATTATTATTATTATTATTATTTATTTCTACCCTGTTTTAGTAATAAATTTCAAACCACGTGGGTTTGGTAATTACTTTTCTCTACTACTATTCTTTCATTTTGGTTAAACTTGTAGTGTTTCATTTTAGCCACGTATACACTTCTTGTCATGTCATGTTTATGTTTTATAAAACATTGTTATGTCGTTTCATCTTAGACAAAATCATGACACGATTGCTCGATTTGTCACACCTACGCATACGCTTCCTTAATTCCATATAAAAAATTAATGAACCCAAAGATGAGTTAACTATCATAGCCAATTGAACATATTTTCTTTATTATAATCACAATTGTATGTGTATGTATATTGTAGAACTATTTCGAAGATCAATATCTTTGATCTTGTGTTCACACGGGCCTATCATCTAGTATATTATATACTAGATGAATATCCATACGTCGCACAGAATAAAACTATATTGTAATTTGTTTTCGTATATATGTTGAAAATAATAAGACACTAATTATAAGACTATTATAGTATCTATCCGCCGTTTGTGTTTAGAAAAAAAATTGAAATGATTTTCGATTTAATATTACAATTTAACATTTTCATTGATTATGCAAAACTTACTTATCTAGTGATTTTATTTTAAAATTTAAATAATGATGGTTAATTTATATGATACCTGTTTGTAAGCTAAACACAATTCATTTATTTTTTGTTAATTAATTGATAACCAATTATTTGAAAAATAGTACTTGAATATATATTTTTTTAAATTTATTTTATATTTTGATTTAGTTTTAATTTACATAATATTTAAATTAACAAATAAGTGCATTATAATAATCATTTTAAAAATATGCTAATAATAGAATTATATATGGATCAACTTTAGAATCGGATTGGTTCAAAACTGAAACCGGTTTTCCTATATGATAAGAACCGGAACCGGAATGTTGGTTCTAGCGTCGGTTCCGATTCCAGTCTTGAGTTTTCAGTTATTTTTCAAACTAGAACCTGTTGAAATGTTGTAGATGATATGTTATCTTTCGAAACTTGTAAATGATTCAATAGTTAACCAAATTATGACTTTCTACATTCTAAATTGAACTATAAACAATAAATTACATGACGAAAAAAAAATCAAATAATTCCAACTTTATATGAGTGTGTTATGTACATTTTAAAAACTGCACAAGTTTCAAAAAATAAAACAAAATGCTGAAACAGAAAATACGCAATGTTGATTTGCTGTCTTCTGTGATCTATAGCTATCTAGAGTTTATTCAATATCTAACTTAAATATATGTTTGTTCAGTCTAAAATGAAATATAGATATCAAATTACACGATGGAAAAAAATAAGTAATTCTGACGTCATATCTAAGACTTATGCACAAAAAAAAAATTGAGATAGAAAAGACGCAGCATCGATATTCTTTCTTTCAGGGCATGTGTCTAGTCTAATAGCTAACTAAAATATATGTTTGTACAATTAAAAATAAATTACAAACTCCAAATTGCATGTTGAAAATAAAAAAATATGTAATTTCAACTTCATATAAATGAGTTATACATATTTTAATAAACGAGAAAAATGTTAAACAGGTTCTGGTTGTTAGAATCGGTGCCCGTTTTCATAAAATGAAGAACAACTAACTGGACCTTATCACAAATTTCGATTCCGGTTCAGTTCCGATTCCGGTTCCGATGGTTCTAATGCTCATCACGAATATTATATTTTGTATTTAATAACATTTTAAATTAATAGATTAGTTATTTTGAAATTAAAAGATCAAAGAGTTTTAAATGAATATGATAATAAAAAAGTCTATGTATAGTTGATGTGATAGAATGGTATTAGATAATAGCCAAATAGTAATTAGTACAAAAAAATCCTCTTTTTTAAGATAAAAGATACTAAATTTCAAAACAAATTAACAAAATTATCTTTGAAATTAATGTGAAATGCTTAAATAATCTAAACTGAATAAATATAAATCATTATTACTCTTTAACGCCATTGTCCATGATACAGGAAAATAATATTGAGTTTTTAACTATGTGCTTTTGTAATCATTTTATAACATTTGATTATTCAAATATTAATTCTCTAAGTAATTGAATAATCAAGAAAAAATAGGTTACTAACCATAGTGTTCAACTTATCACAAAAAATAGTGATGTCGTATGGTGCATGTCAATGAATTTTGTATGAGTAAAATGTCATGAATTTCGAATGAGTATATCTATTTTTTTTTTATTTTAATCCATTATAAAAACAAAAATCATGGAAACATATAATTACATTATGAAAAATCCCCAAAATAGTTTTCTGAGTATGAAACATGACTTAGAAGAAGCGAAAATTATTAAATGCTCTTTTATATCTCGTAACTTAGTTTTATGATTTATTTATGTTAATCATAAATAAAATAAAAGTCACACAAAAAAGTAACAAAATTTGAAGAAACTTCATGACAGATATTTATTAACTTTAAGGGTCATCTAAAATTTTATTCTGCATTTATAGACCTCAGAAAGTATTTTATATGAATTATTGCTCTATTTTCTTACAACAATTATAATAATTCGAAAAACAATGAATTATTTTCTGAAAATTAAGAGACCATCTTATTTTGTTGTTTGGATTCTAGGAAAAATCGTATTTGAACAAAAAGAAGTTTTATGTATTTATATGGGAATAAACCGGTCATGAACATATTTGAAAAGATTTTAAGAACAAAATTTGATCATCTAGCATCTAAGCTTGAAAATCTTTACATGCATGTTGGTTTGACGACCATTCATGAGTTTTAAATATTAAAAAGGCATTTTTGAAAGAAAACATAGAATGCATGTGTTGGTTTTCCACCAAAACATGTAGAAAATTGCATTTCTATGATTTTGACTTAGGTTTAGGTCATAATCTTCACCATTTTGTACATGCAATATGGTTTTGGTGAAAATCTACCACCATTATCATCAAAACCGTATGTGTATGTATGTGTTCATGATTTTTCAATAGAAAGGGGTATGAGAAGAAGATATGCATGAAAATATGTAAAATCTTTGAAACAAGTGAAGGAGAATGAATGATTTTCGGGTTTACCTTTAATAACACTTATAGATGATTAGATTTAGAGTTTAAGGTGTGTTCTTGGAGCCATTTTTCTGGAAAAATTCGTAAGCTAGGGTGAGTGTAAGAGAAAATGTGGTGGTGATGAAGAGTGTGAGAGAGAATGAGAGGTAGAGTGAAAGAGTGATCCTAATTTTAAGGAAATGGAGTGCTAGGGTTTTCAAGTAAGATAGAGAAGGAGAGATCCGGATTTAAGAGGTTTATTACCATCTTTTTCTATTTTATATTTATAAAATTTAAATCTTTTATAAAAGTATCAACTATTTAAAAAAAATATGAAACTTAACCAGCTTTTGATGCATACAACTCTTGATTTTTAGACTAATAATTAGCGATATATGTTGAATATTTTAACTTATATCTTCCTTGATTGTATTTGAAGATTTTAATTATTCTATAATGTTATTATAAGTTTCATAAACATTTTTATAAATTTTGATATTAGATTTATAAAAAATTTAGAATTTTTAGGGCTTTTAGGGTTTTAAGGAGTTTGTAAGTCGTTGGATATCGAAATTAATTAAATTTTGAGACTTCAAACTATTTTAGAGTTTCATAACTCTTATTCAAGTTACAAATTACGTTTGTAATTTAGTTTTATCGGATTATTGGCATTCTCTGTAGCAGTTTTGTGATTCGAGTGAAATTGAGGAATCAAGTATACTAGTCCTAGTTTTCAACTTTGACTTAAGTTCCTACGAGACTCTGGCCTAATTTATACCACTAGGTCAAGTGCATGATGTATGTATATGATTCATGTGAAGATGTTCAGGTCAAAGATTGACACAAATATGAATTGTAATTAGAGTTAAGTAGTTGTAGAATTCACATATCAATGTGAAATCTAAGTATACTATCCTTAGATTCTACTTGTTTCCAAGTTTCTAGTAGGTTATAACCTAGCTTTTAGTTACTAAGTCTAGTATGTGTCATGCCTATATGTGCAACTAAGTTTAGTCAAATCTATAATAGACTCAAATTTTGACGGTTGTTACATATGTTCGGCTAATCGCACACTTTTCTGGAAGTGAAAAACCGCAAAGTCATATTTCTTGAACTTTAAAATACTTTCGGGATCATTTCGTAATGAATTTAAACTATTAGGGTTGATTTTAAACTTCACTAAAGTTTAGGGGTTGGTTGGTAATTTAATTTACAAAGGTAGGACTGCTTTGGTTAAATTGAATAGGGGGGGGGGGGGGGGGGGGGACTGAAATGGTTTAAATTGAAATTATGTTTTATTTTGGACTGATTTTGTTTAGGATTTTCAATGAAGGGTCTGGATTGCTTATTATCATTCAATGTTTGAAGGTCGGGATTTATTTTGTTAAAAATAACCAAATAAGGGGATGTTTTGGTTAAAATACACCAATGGTTGGGAAAAGGGAAAATGACTTAAAAAGGTAATGAAATTTCAAAAATGTACAAAAAATACCATTAGTTTATTTTTAGTATTCAAAATACCATTAAAGTATATTTTTTATACACAAAATACAAATGAAGTACATATGTGTTCAAATAAAACCTTGTGGGTAACCTACAATAGCCGGTAAAATGGTATTTTGTGTAAAAAAAAAAAACAATGGTCTTTTTTGTACATTTTTGAAACTTCGTTACCTTCTTAAGTCATTTTTCCTTCTTTGAATGTAATGGAAATTTAGCTACTTTTTATAAAGAACCCTCCACTTCACTTCGGCGACTACTGTTCTTCATCGCCAACTTACACCACCATGGAAAAACCCTTTTTCTTATTATTCCTCATAATCATCTGCCTACTTTCATCAACGCCGAAATCTTGATGGCCACCTCCGTTTCTCGGCAAATCCCCACGGCTTCTCAAAACCCAAAACATTCTTGTTCAGTCGAAGTACACTTACGAGACACGATACTTTGATCAGACTTTTGATCATTTCTGCTTCAATGATCTTCCCAAGTTCCAACAACGTTATCTCATCAACTCCGATCACTGGATGGGCCCAGGCCCTAATTGTTTGGGACCAACCTTCCTTTATTGCGGCAACGAAGGCGACATTGAATGGTTCGCTGCCAACACCGACTTGGTTTGGGAACTCGCCCCTCGTTTTGGTGCCATGATCATCTTCCCCGAAGTAAAAGCCCTAATCACTCTACTCTACATTAATAAGGGGGGGGGGGGGGGGACTGAAATGGTTTAAATTGAAATTATGTTTTATTTTGGACTGATTTTGTTTAGGATTTTCAATGAAGGGTCTGGATTGCTTATTATCATTCAATGTTTGAAGGTCGGGATTTATTTTGTTAAAAATAACCAAATAAGGGGATGTTTTGGTTAAAATACACCAATGGTTGGGAAAAGGGAAAATGACTTAAAAAGGTAATGAAATTTCAAAAATGTACAAAAAATACCATTAGTTTATTTTTAGTATTCAAAATACCATTAAAGTATATTTTTTATACACAAAATACAAATGAAGTACATATGTGTTCAAATAAAACCTTGTGGGTAACCTACAATAGCCGGTAAAATGGTATTTTGTGTAAAAAAAAAACAATGGTCTTTTTTGTACATTTTTGAAACTTCGTTACCTTTTTAAGTCATTTTTCCTTCTTTGAATGTAATGGAAATTTAGCTACTTTTTATAAAGAACCCTCCACTTCACTTCGGCGACTACTGTTCTTCATCGCCAACTTACACCACCATGGAAAAACCCTTTTTCTTATTATTCCTCATAATCATCTGCCTAATTTCATCAACGCCGGAATCTTGACGGCCACCTCCGTTTCTCGGCAAATCCCCACGGCTTCTCAAAACCCAAAACATTCTTGTTCAGTCGAAGTACACTTACGAGACACGATACTTTGATCAGACTTTTGATCATTTCTGCTTCAATGATCTTCCCAAGTTCCAACAACGTTATCTCATCAACTCCGATCACTGGGTGGGCCCAGGCCCTAATTGTTTGGGACCAACCTTCCTTTATTGCGGCAACGAAGGCAACATTGAATGGTTCGCTGCCAACACCGACTTGGTTTGGGAACTCGCCCCTCGTTTTGGTGCCATGGTCATCTTCCCCGAAGTAAAAGCCCTAATCACTCTACTCTACATTAATTTCTTCACTTGCAGATCTTTAATAATACAATTTTATCAAAAGCTGTGTGATTTGATGTAGCATCGATATTATTGTGAATCGATGTCGTATGGAAGCCAGAAAGAGGCATACAAGAACGCTTCTACTTTAGCCTATCTAATAGTTGAACAAACACTTTCTGATTACGCTCTTCTCATCACCGATTTGAAGAAAAATTTGTCAGCCGAAGTGTCACCTGTAATCTTGTTCGGCGGATCATACGGTGGAAGTAAGATCTTTTCCAGCAATTTCAACAAAAATTAAACAAGCACTTGCTGATTACGCTCTTCTCATCCCATTTACCTGAAGTACCTGGTCACCACAATGTTTTAGTTGAACACATGCGTATTTTGTTGGTATTATGTGTACAAATAGTAACATTAATGGTATTTTTTGTACTAAAAAAACAACAATGGTATTTTTTGAACATTTGGAAACCGGATAACCTACAATAACTGGTAAAATGGTATTTTGTGTACAAAAAAAAAACAACAATGGTCTTTTTTGTACACTTTTGAAACTTCGTTACCTTTTTAAATCATTTTCCCTTTTCTTTTTAACAGGCCAAGATTCTTTACAAAGTCCCATTTTCGGAAAATGAGTGTGAAGAACCGAAGTCTTTGGTACAAAGAAACTTGTGTCTTTATATAAGTATTTTTCTCAAAGGTATTATAAAATTTGAAGAAGAATATTCAATGAGATTGGGAAAAAATTAGTTGATAAACGTGGTACTTCAAATATGATGACCGGATTTGATATAAAAAGTTGACAAATTTAGCATCTAATTCATATTTTTATCCGTCGAAGTTTTTGTTAGGCAGTTGGAGGGGGGTTCAATTAAAAACACAAATTCCCTAGGTAAAAAATTGAAAATTTTATCAAATTGATTTCTTGAAATGTAACACCCCGAATTCACGAGGCCTAGAAAGTAAAGAAAACCTCAAATTAAGGAAGTGACTCATCGAGTAGATGGGGTGACTCGACGAGTAGGAGCACGGATAGGATCACGAGTTAAGTGACCTACTCAACGAGTCAGAGGACTGACTCGGCGAGTTGGCCAGGTTTGGGGAAAACCCTAAATGCGGGTCTTATACCCTATTTAAAGAAAATTATAACCCTTCATCATCCTCCTTGATACTCTCTCAAGTTCAGAACGAAACCCTAGTGTCTCTTATGAGTTGTGAGCCTTGGTGAGCATTATTGAGTGTTGAGAAGCTTGAAGAAGAAGGTGAAGCCTTGGGGATACAAGAAGTGACTAGTAGATCCAGAAACCTCTTGCATTCTCCTCCATTTTCTAGTAATAAAGTTTCCAACTTGATCATTATGCATGTAGATCTCTCTTCTTTTCATTTTGGGGGTTTTTTAGTCCAAGAACCCTAGCATGAGAGGAATGGACCTCCCAAGAGCTTGTGTTTTCAGATCTAGCACTATCATGGGTTGTTATGGCATAAAGGTGCAAGCTTTATTCCATAGGAATCCCCATGCAAGCATATGAAGTGTTCTTTTAGCCTTTTTAGCTCAAAAGGCCATGAATGGAGGAAAAAGGCAGTAACTTTGCATGGTTAGGAGATGGTTGGGTCCAGATCTAATTGCTGATGCTTCGAGACCCTTAGAAATCTTCTTAATAGATTAAGACATAGAGGGACTCGGTGAGTCACTAGCGGGACTCGACAAGTCAGACCGCTTTCTTGCCACAAAACCCTTCTGTTAAAGGTTATGAGTTGAGTGGTTAGGGACTCAGCCATTCCGGGTCCATAGTCGTATGAAGATCATTGTACTCGAAGAGTTCGAGGAGGAACTCGGCGAGTCCAAGGCTCTCTCCTTAGTTTATGAATGTGGACTCTGCGAGTTCAAAGGAGAACTCAGCGAGACAGATGAAGGAGGGTCCCAATGTGTAAAAAAGGTGCACTCGATGAGTTCGAGGAGAACTCAACGAGTAGGAGCGAAGTCCAAAGTTTGCGAGGAATGTGGGACTCGACGAGTTGAAGTCAACTCAAAGCGTTGACTTTGACCGTTGACTTTGACCAAGTTGGCCTGGGTTGACTTTTGGGAATATTGTGGTCTAAATGTTATTTTGGATATTGATAGTTCGGGAAGCCAAAGGGCCAGTAGTCCAGAAGTTTTCGGCTAGCAGTCAGAAGTGTTCAGCGAGTTTTCAGCAATGCGATGTGAGTTTCCTTCCAGTAGGAGCGGGTCTACAACCACAATGCCGACACGTTTAGATGATAATTGTTCCAGACATGGGTCCAATGTCGGGGTAGTAACGAGAAGTAGTTTGTATGCTTGATGTCTTTGTGATTCATGCATGTTGTGATAACCCGACACTTTTACATTGTGACATCGATCCATATATCTATAATTCACGTGAATTTAGCATCTTTTAGCAAAAATGTTGGGTCCTCACGAGTGTTTTAGGCTTAGTATATCATAGATGTGGGCCATAGGAAGGGTTATGAAGGGTGTTACATCGCAAAATCCAGCCAAACACACCAAGAGATGTGTGTGCGGCCAGCCAGCCGCACACCCAACCGCAAACCCCTCCAGCCTCACACCCGACCCTATATATAGTAGAGGACCCCTTTCCATTCACTTTTGGTTGCACTCTCTTCCTCTCTCTACTTTCTCTCTCTAAAAACATCACCCAAGAACACTTAGAAGGCCTCCAAAACGTGAAGAACATTATCTTTCAGCTTGTTATAGAGGTAAAACACCTGAATCCAAGGCCAAAACTCATAGTGTTCTTCGTGTTCTTCACTCCTTGAAGCAGTGTGCGGTCGCACACATTCAAAACACCCTCTAAAGTGAGAGTATGGGCACACAATCAACACATAGGACTCAAAAAAGGAGTGTACGGCCGCACACCCCTGTGTACGGCTGCACACACACCCTGTACGGCCGCACACTCTAGTGTGCAGCCTCACACACAAGACTGGCCGCATTCCCCAGCCGCGCACTCACTTTTATGGTTATACACCCACCCTAATACTCATATTTGGCCTTAAACTTGTATAGATCATTGAGTATAGAATACGGGACATTTAGTCCTAGTGATTCCATGTCCTTAGGGTGATTTCCCATCATTTTAGTCATGAAACATCCTAGCCCTAACTTATATATATGTGTCACCATATGATTAATAGGGGCTACTTGCGTTCAGAGCATCCATTGACACTCGACACTCATATCGATAGCACACTTGAACCCTACATCAACCAGTGAGTTCATACCCCCTTAATTAACCTTTCAAATATTTTTAATTGTTTTTAGGGGGGGGGGGGAATTCAAGTTTAATCCAATACATTGCAGAATCAATCACACGTGATTGATGGCTTAGTATCATAAGGATTTTTACATTTTAAAGTATTTTGTCAGTAAAGCTATTGCAAATGTTTATCAACCTCATTTTCACAAATCAATTGTCTTAAAACCATTTTTCAATATTTTCAAAACCTGAAATTATTTCCAAATCATATCTACACTAATATATTTATATAAATAGCTATTGAAGGACTTAGAACTGATAACTGACCTTATTTCCTGTTCTTGTTTGATTGTGGGCTTAGGGTATTAGGTTATCTGTTTGACTGTCGTTTAATATTTAGTTATATATATTGTATATTTGTGTTAGATATAAAAGTTTTCATTCTAGTTCGATACTTCTACATATCGAAGACACTAAATCAAGTACTAAATTTAACTATAATAGGTATAGTTAAGGATTACCACTCATTTTTGATATTACTATGATACACACTATGGTCAGTACAATTACAAGACTATATGTACAATATATGATGTGAAGAGAACATTATACACTATACACTATACTATGGGAACACTACCTACTACAAGAATAAATACTATAAACTACATCAAGAGAACAGTACATAGTTTACTAAGAGAAACACTATAAACCATATGTAAGAAAATACTATAACAGAATGTGATGGACTATCTCTCTATACGACCTATCGCTATGCGATCGTCGGATAACCATCGTCTCCTGGAGGGAGAGCGACCACTACGTGTATAGATCTATACGGGACGGATTTTCCCCATCCCGACTGCTAGCTACAGTCCGAGCCTTTTGGCCCAGGGACGACAAATACTACCACACTATTGGTGACCTGGAAGGTCGGACACTGTGCTACTATCACTCAGTATGATTTCATACAAGCTTACATTCAAACTTCAATTAAAAACACGGCCCAAGGTGCATACAAAATTAATACTATTCGAAGTTTACATTCACTATTACATTTAACCAGCAGGGGTGCTGCTGGGGTGAAACTCCATTCCTTCTCTAAAATGAACATGCTAAAACTATATTTTCACTACTGATATTTCACGATAAGACTATCATATATTCGAAGAAACGAACTTACTAATAACCTAGCCTTGGTAAAATACTACTTTTGTTGGAAAATATGGGATTTTTCTATGAATCAAACTACTTTAAAATTTTGATAACAGTCATTTCACTACAAGATTGTAAAGGATTTTATACAAGCAACGACATTAAATACTTATGAACTCACCAACTTTATGCTGATACTCGTTTTCAAAATAACTTGTATTCTCAGGTCAAAAATAAATAGGTACTGATGCAGCTTGTGGGAAGATGGAGCACATATAAGACTCATCTTTTATTTTGTTCATACTTTTGGTGTCTACATAAATGTATAGAACACGCTTGTATTACAATTACTATATTAATACAATGAATGTGGTTGCTTGTTTTTACTATTATGCATTGTTATAATACTGAACATGACGTCCTCCACCCCAGAACATATTCAGCCGTTCTTGGTTTTGGGGTGTGACTGATTGGTATCAGAGCATTGTCTGTAGTGAATCAAGTATATCAACCCATAAAAGATATACGAACTATAAACACTTCGGGACTAAAACACTCTGACCAAGAATAGATACTTTTAAATACTAAAATATTTAACTAAGTATATATATATATATATATATATATATATATATATATATATATATATATATACATTCACGAATACAAATGGCCAGTATCATACTAGAACAGAACAAAAGTATTAAGATTGTTGAGCAGCACAGTTAGGCTTAGAGACATATAGTCACATCTGGGTGGATGTAGCTTGATCAACTACATCTTTTTAGGAATGACTAGCATGTACCTAAGAGTGGTTGTGGTGCTGCAACAAGGCTAAAAACTTACCAACACTACCCCAAGAACTCTAACACGATAATACTATAGGAGTATTTTGCATCACTATAATTTACATATATGAGAACTAAAAATGTCATTATTAGGAGAGCAATAGTTGCTAATTGGATACAATACGGTTACATGTGACTAAGACGTTATAGACTTAGAATCTGTGATCTTTGCTTTACTTCTTGTTCCTTGTTTGGTTGCGGATTTAGAGTTAGGATCGCTTATTCGAAGGTCTATCTTGTTTCGGTCGCATGTAATTAGTATGCACTATGCAAGTCTTGGTCTGACTAATAATGATTCTTTTATAAGTATCTTAGATTAGTACGTCTATTAACTATTCTTCCCATTTTCTCGCATAGATATCATGGCCGGATTTCATCACGGTGACCCATACTTCCCAAATCACGGCAATGCAGGGTGGCTTGAAGAACATCCTGATGAGGAACATCACATCCCTTTAGATGACCACCAATCAGAAGGATTCTCGGATGGGTCTAACTTTGAACCCTAAGTCAACAACCTACCGCATACGGCCCCGGTCTGAACCCTAACCCCCGCCAGGCCTTCCACGGCCCGACGCCTGCATGGGTGGAATGTATAGAAACGTGGGGTGAGGAGCAAAATCAACATATGCCCTTCAATGGAGATCGAAGCTTTTACAACACAAGTGAAGGAGGAGCGGCAGACAGGGTCTTGCCCATTCTTGTCCGAAGAGTTGCCCACAACGAAATTCAAGGCAGGATTGCTCTCCAACGTATCGCGGAGGTTGATACGAATGGAGGACTGCACTCCCTTCGCACCAAGCATGCTAATAAGAGGTCTGTAGCAGGCCGCGAGGCCTTGGTACAGGCATTCACCGAAACCCGGGCTGAAGTCATAGAACTCCGAGTTCACCAGAGGGTCGACGAGCGACACCTCCTCGACATGGAACGCCAGCTAGCCGATCTACGAGTCCGCCCGAGAAACATCCGCCGCCGCCGATGAAAGATGACTAGCGCATCTTTTCTTTTGACTTAGGAATAGCCTTTAATATCCACTTTTGAATGAAACACTTGTCTATATAATATTCTCATCTTTCAGTATGCTATGTAGTCATCTAGACTGTCAATCATTTTCTCCTTATGGTTTGATGTAAGGTCTATCGTTAGGCTATTTTTTCAGAACTTATTTACATCAGTAATATCATTAATATTGACAGTTATCTAACCTATTGGAAAAATTATATACTCTTATGTCTCCCTACTCGGTATATGACTTTGTCTGACAACTTGTCTATAGTGATTTAATTCATGAAATGCTCTCATCATACTTACCATTGTTTCTCACTATTATCATCATCCTTATAAAATTTTCAGCAAAAGATGCCTCCCCATAAGCGCCCAAACAAAGGCAGACCTGCAGCTCAAACTCCTCCTCCACCACCCCCTCCACAGTTCAATCCAGTGATGTTTCAAACGGCTGTAACCGTAGCGGTGACTGCAGCTCTGGCTCAAATAAATTCCGGTGATGCAAGTGGCGCTGGAATGGGCGGAAATTCTAGACATGGTGAAGATCATCAACGGACACATGGATGCACCTATAAGGATTTCATGAACTGCAAACCAACCTTCTTTAATGGGACTGGAGGAATCCTTGCATTATCTCAGTGGTTCGAAAGAACGGAGGCCGTCTTCGAGATGTGCTCTTGCCCCGAGGAAAGCAAGATTAAATTCGCTACTTGCACCTTCACCGAAAGGGCCTTAACATGGTGGAATAGCCATGTTAAATCACTCTCCCTGGTAACAGCCAATGCTATGGGATGGGACACACTGAAGGACCTATTGATGAGAGAGTACTGCCCTAGGGGCGAAGTTCAGAAACTCAAAGAGGAACTCTGGAACCTCAAAATGAAGGGGACCGACATAGTGGCTTATACGGCCAAGTTCTGCGACCTGGTAGCTATGTGTCCTAACATGATCCCTTCTGAAAGCAAGAAGATTGATTGATACATTTGGGGTTTAGTGCCCCCGTATCGAGGAAACGTTTTAGCATTACACCCTACGACCTTTGACAGCGCCAAGGAATTGGCTCAAAGGTTGATTGATCATGAACTTCCCTCCATCCCATCAACAACCACAACGGTTGTACTGCGCCAACCACGTCGTCCGACAACAAGAGGAAACGGTGGGATCAGAATAAGGGAAAGTCAACTCAATCATCCCCCAAAAAACAACAGACGGTGGCTGTCCATGCTGCCACTACTCCTGCTACCCCCACACCAGCCAAAACCTATGCTGGAAACCTACCCAAGTGCACCAAGTTCTCTTTCCATCATCATGGCCCCTGTCGTGAAATGCACTGCATTAACTGCAATTGGAAGGGTCATACCATCTGTTTTTGCAAGTCTCAACCCAAACCCATCAGTTAAGTTCCCAGTATCGGAGTGAGTCATGCCTGCTATGGCTGTGGAGAGGTCGGGAACTTCAAAAGAAATTGTCTGAAAGCTGGGAGTGCAGGAGGAATAGGAAGACTACTTGCTATCGGTCACAATGAAGCGGTGGCAAACCCCACAGTAGTCACGGGTACATTCCTTCTCGATAACTCTTATGCTTGTATCCTCTTCGATAGTGGAGCAGAAAGAAGTTTCGTAAACCAAAACTTTAAGCACTTACTTAAACAATCCTCACAACCGTTAAATGAAACCTTCGCTGTAGAGATGGCTAACGGAAAAATAGAAATTTCTAACGAGATCTACATAGGTTGGACACTCACGCTAGATGACCGTTCATTTCCTAACGACCTCATACCAGTATCGATCAAGAGTTTCGACGTCATCATAGGCATGGACTGGTTGAGTCCCCATCACGCCAATATCCTATGCTTCGACAAAGCCATCCGTCTAAATCTACCGAATAACGAAACTCTGTTAATCTACGGAGACAAGCCCAGTACGACTCTTCGTATCATTTCCAGTATTCAAGCCCAGAAGTACTTGCGTAAAGAATACCGTGCATTTCTTGCACACATTGTTGACACGAGCCGCAAACGAAAGATCTCAAAGACTTCCCCGTAGTGTGCGACTTTCCTTATGTCTTCCCCGAGGAGTTACCAGGTTTACCTCCACAACATCAAGTCAAATTCAGGATCGACTTAATTCCAGGAGCTACCCCTATAGCCAAATCACCCTATCGTCTAGCGCCTACTGAGATGCAAGAACTGTCTGGTCAACTTAACGAGCTGCTCATCAAGGGCTTTATAAGACCGAGTTTCTCACCCTGGGGAGCGATGGTCTTGTTCATAAAGAAGAAAGATGAATCGTTCCGTATGTGCATCGATTACAGAGAACTCAAAAAACTGACGGTTAAAAATTGTTACCCTCTTCCTCGTATAGACGACCTTTTTGACCAACTGCAAGGGGCGAGTTACTTCTTCAATATTGATTTAATGTCTAGATACCATCAGTTGCAAGTGCTCGAGGAGGATGTTCCAAAAACCGCCTTCCGAACTCATTACAGGCACTACGAGTTCGTAGTGATGCCATTCGGACTGATCAACGCGCCCGCAGTATTCATGGACTTAATGAATAAAGTGTGTCGTCCTTACTTGGATCAGTTCGTCATCATCTTCATTGATGACATACTGGTTTACTCTCGAAGTGAGGAGGGGCATAGCGAGCACCTACGACGAGTCCTGGAAACCCTACGATCAGAGAAGCTATACGCGAAATTCTCTAAGTGCGAATTCTGGATCCGAAAGGTCGAATTCTTAGGACACGTGGTTAGTGAAGAAGGAATCCACGTTGACCCATCCAAGATTAAAGCTATTGAGAACTGGTCAGCACCGAAGACGCCTACAGAAATTCATCAATTCCTAGGTCTCGCTGGCTACCATCGCAGGTTCATTCGAAATTTCTCCCGAATCGCAAAACCTCTTACAACATTAACCCAGAAGGGTGTGACCTTTGACTGGGGAGAGAAATAGGAGAAAGAATTCCAAACCCTGAAACAAGCCTTGTGCATCGCACCAATACTATCCCTTCCTGAAGGAACATATGATTTTGTCGTTTACTGCGATGCGTTCAATCATGAGCTCGGTTGTGTTCTGATGCAATGAGGTAAGGTCATTTCCTACGCTTCAAGACAGCTGAAGATACACAAAGTCAACAACACCACACATGATCTCGAATTAGGAGCAGTTGTGTTCGCTCTAAAGATCTGGAGAAACTATCTATACGGTACGAAGAGAACGATATACACCGATCACAAAAGCCTCAAACACATACTTTACCAGAAAGAGCTCAATATGAGAGAACAACGGTGGGTCGAACTACTCAATGATTACAAATGTGAAATTCGATATCACCTGGGTAAAGACAATGTAGTAGCAGACGCCTTGAGTTGGAAAGAATATTCTGGTCAAAAGGTTAAATCACTGACAATGACTATCCATTCTCACTTATCCACGCAAATCCGTGAAGCCTAGATGGAAGCCCTAAAACCAGAAAATGTCATAAACGAAACTTTGAGGGAAATGGATAAGAATCATGAGATCCGAGGAGATGGAGTTTATTGTTTCATGGGTCGGATCTGGACCCCAAAGTTCGGTGGTTACAGAGAGGTTGTCATGAACGAAGCTCACAAGACCAGGTACTCTGTTCACCAAAGTTCGGAAAAGATGTACCTTGATCTCAAAAAGTTATATTGGTGGCCAAACATGAAATCTGAGATCACTACCTTCGTGGGCAAGTGCCTGACTTGTGCCAAGGTGAAGGTCGAATATCAGAAACCCTCGGGTCTACTCCAACAACCCGAGATACCTGAGTGGAAATGGGAGATGATTTCTATGGATTTCATTACCAAATTACCCAAATCTCCGAGTGGGTACAATACCATTTGGTTAATTGTCGATCGATTGACGAAATCCGCCCATTTCCTTCCAATCAAAGACACTTTCAAGATGGAAAGGCTTGCACAAATCTACATCCAAGAGATTGTTCAACTACATCGTGTTCCTATATCTATTATCTCCGATAGAGATAGTAGGTTCACTTCAGGATTATAGCAATCGCTGCAAAGCACCCTCGGAACGAGGTTGGACATGAGTACAGCCTACCATTCGTAGACCGACGGACAAAGTGAAAGGACTATCCAAACTCTGGAAGACATGCTGCGAGCCTGTGTGACCGACTTTGGTAAGGCGTGGGATACCCACTTACCCCTGGTCGAGTTTTCCTTCAACAACAGTTACCACACGAGCATCAAGGCAGTCCCATTTGAAGCCCTCTACGACCGAAAGTGTAGATCCCCTCTGTGCTGGGCTGAGGTGGGTGACACCCAGTTAGCTAAAGGACGGATACCTGACAGCACTCTCACAGGTCTGGAGATCATTCGAGAAACGAATAAGAAGATCGTTCAGATTTGTGAAAGATTAAAAGCCGCTAGAGACCGACAGAAAAGCTACGCAGATAAACGAAGAAAACCCTTGGAGTTCCAGGTGGGAGACCGAGTCCTTCTGAAAGTCTCACCCTGGAAAGGCCCGATACGCTTTGGAAAGCGTGGAAAGCTAAATCCAAGATACATAGGGCCTTTCGAGATTCTCGCTAGAATCGGCCCCATGGCTTACAAACTCAACCTACCTCGCGAACGTAGTAACATACATCCTACCTTCCACGTCTTAAACTTGAAAAAGTGTCAATCCGACGAGACTCTTGTAATTCCACTCGACGAGATCGAGATCAACAAGAGCCTCAATTTTGTGGAAGAACCGGTGGAAATTATGGATCGAGAGGTCAAACGAATGAAACAAAGTTGCATCCATATAGTGAAGGTTCGTTGGAATGCCAAATGAGGACCGGAGTTCACTTGGGAGCGCGAACATCAAATGAAAATTAAATACCCCCATCTTTTTACTTAGTTATTTGTAATAACTTAACTGCTTGAACTCTAAATTTCAGGACGAAATTTCCCTAACGAGGGGAGAATGTGACAACCCGACACTTTTACATTGTGAAATCGATCCATATATCTATAATTCACGTGAATTTAACATATTTTAGCAAAAATGTTGGGTCGGCGTGGGTGTTTTAGGGTTAGTATATCATAGATGTGGGCCATAGGAAGGGTTAGGAAGGGTGTGACATCGCAAAATCCAGCCAAACACACCAAGAGAGGTGTGTGCGGCCGCACACTAGTGTGTGTGGCCAGCCAGCCGCACACCCAACCGCAAACCCCTCCAGCCTCACACCCGACCCTATATATAGTAGAGGACCCCTTTCCATTCACTTTTGGCTGCACTCTCTTCCTCTCTCTACTTTCTCTCTTTAAAAACATCACCCAAGAACACTTAGAAGGCCTCCAAAACGTGAAGAACATCATGTTGGATTAGTGTCTAAGTCCATAACTATTTTGGTATGTACTTGACCCGATGGTACATGGTCCTTATGGGTTGCCTTCACCAAAGCAACTTGATAGGATGAATTATGGAGAGAAAGGATTAAATATGATTTATTAATATATTATGAGAATAATATATTAAAGGAGAAATCATATTGTTTAATTAATATTAGTCAAGAATTAATTGTTAATTAGTTTTGTGATTAAAAGAGATTAATTAAACTTAAGGGACTGGAATTGTAATTATAAGATAATTGCAATTTGGGCTATGGATTGCCTTATATTAAGGAGTGGACGAATTCTATGGGGAAGCCCATAAAGAAATCGTCCAAGGCCTTAATTAAAGGAGTCTATGGGTTGCTTAGGGCTTAAGCATCCAAAATAGGGTTTCCTTGTTAGATAACCCTAATAGCCTCACTATATATAGACCCCTTAAGGACCAAAAATGTGGCTAAGCTTTGTTCTATGGTTTCACATGTTTTTGGGAAGCCTCCATACTCTCTCCTCTTCATCCTCTTGCTTATGGTGTTTATGAACCATTAGAGGAGTGACATTTGTGACTCTAAGCTTTCTATAGTCAATACAAGGAGGAATTGAGATTGTTATTGTTACATAACAATCAAGGTATGATCTAAAACCTAATTATATATTATATTGATTATCATATGTTAGATCTAGGGTTTATAGTCTTGGATAACTTGCATGTACAATAGAGAAACCTAGATCCAAGCATTAGGGTTTGTATGAGCACATAGGATGTTCTTATGACTAAAACCCATCAGTGGTATCAGAGCCTAGATTGGTTTCTATTGTATTGATGCCTTGTATGTTGAAAAAATTCAGTTTTTGTGGTTCTGCATAATGGACTCGGCGAGTCCATGGGGGTACTCGGCGAGTTCGAGCGTCAGATGGAGCTATTTTTGGGATTTCTTGTTGTTTATCTTTGAGATACTTGCCTTTATCATATTAGATCAATATATATCCGATTTTACGATATATATGAGTATATTCTTGATCTAATTGAAGATATTTATCAATTAATAAAATATTTGTTTCCTTATGTGATAATTGATTAATTATTTTGATTAAATTGGTAAATTGTTTTACAAGAAATCATTAAATAAATCAAATATGGATAATTATGTGATTAAATGTTAATTAGGATTTTTCGTTATTTGATCCTTGTTGTTATGAAAAGTTTCATATTTCCCCCTTTAAGTTTTATAGTTTAAATTTGAACCCAAAAGTTTTGTCGTTTTGAAATTTAAATAGTTGAAACCCTAATGTTTTGAAAAAGGTTTCAAAACTTGCCCTCAAGTTTTGGAATTTAAATTTTGATTAAAAGTTTTTTTTGATGTATATTTAAATTCTAAACCCTAATGTTTTTGAAATGTTTCAAAACTTGCCCTCAAGTTTTGGAATTTAAAAGTTGATTAAAAGTTTAATTAGGAATGTTAAATTCTAAAACCCTAGTATTGTTTTGAAAAGGTTCAATTCACACCATTATGGTTTTATTAATTAATTAAGGTGTATAATTAAAAGAGGTTTAATAAATCTATAAAAGTTTTGGTTTGCAATTTAATTGAATTAAAAGTATAATTATTAAATTTGACCACCTAGTATTTTAAAAGTGTAAAATACACCCTATGCTATATACAGAACATTAAAAGTCTAACATTATATATATGTATGAGTAAAAGTCAGTCTTACCGTTAGTAAGCCTCATTCATGAAGCTGGTCTATAAGGGGTGTTTAAGGAAATTGCCTATAAAATGACGATTGAATGGGTATCCACTTTTACCCACCGCACTCTTGACTAGTGGAGGGTCGTTAGCCGAACGGGTAGGATAGGACGAAACCTTCCTTTATAAGTATAATGAAATACAAAGTAACTAAATGTTTTTCAAATTCCCAATCTTAGTTACTTAGGCAAAAGTGAATTGATGCAATTCCATGAAATTACACTTTGTGCCCTTGCGAAGACGTTAGTAGAGCGTGTGTGGTTTACCGGCACACTAAATGGTTCTAAGCAAATGTAGCAAAGGGTGACTCAATGTTTGTCATAGTTCGGTGGAGAATTTGTGGTTTACCGGCACATCGAATAGGTGACTGTAACATGTAAGGGAACCATGTAAGTTTTCATGGTTATTCACACCCGCTTTGTGATCCTCGGCATCCCAGCCACAAACAAGAGGGGCATATCGAGATTTAAACATGCCATTGAAAGGTTCAATGAATCTCAAAGGATCTAGGAGTTTTCATAGATTTAAAACTTAAATTTCTTTTTTGTTTTTCATAGTGGAAATTAGTGAATCGTCATTCACTTACCTTCAAATATTCTGCAACTAGATTACGGCATTCCTTTTCTAGGTTGTAGCGTATTGTGTTGGGTCCTAGCCTTAGTATCTCATTTGGGTGATTTACTAAGGACTCAATCGATCAACTAACTTGTATTTGTTTTCTCCTGCTTTGTAGATGTCAAAGTTCGACAACTATGGTCTTCCCAAATCCCGTGGAACAAGCATTCCACATGAAGACGGTATTCCACGATTTGATCGAGGAACAAGAAATCATGCTTCACTTCCTCCTCCTCCTCCAATTGTTCTCCCTAACCCACAAGATCGAAGAATTGAAAGGTTCAATATCACTAAAGCCCTGTTGGAAATGAAACATGAAGATGGTAAGCCCGTGTGTGCCCACGTTCTAGGAATGAAATCACACATTGATAGGTTGATAATGTTGGGTGTGTCATTTCCGGATGAGTTGGCTATGAATTGGGTTTTGCAGTCACTTCCTGAATCATATAATGAGTTCAAAAGAAAGTATTGTATGATGGATCATGACAACAACCTCATTGACCTAACTTACATGCTCATTGCTAATGAATCAGAAATGATTTGGCGAAGCAATGGAGCGTATTTGTTGGGAAAGTCAACCGATCATGCTTCCGAGGATGTTCTAAGAGAAGAGACCTGCGTTTGCTACCAAGAGAAAGGGCGTTGGATAGAAGTCTGCCCCAAGAGCCTGAAAATTCCAAAGATGGGAGAGTCAAAGAGTATGACTGTGCTTCAGGTAAAATCCACCATCTAACTTCGTTAAGTTCCTGTTCATTGCTTCAAAATGCATGATGTGATAAGATTGCATTTGAATGTTTTTGTAGGTGAAAAGAAAGGAAGCTTGGTGAAAGAGCAAGATGAATCTAATCACAAGAAATGGATCTTGATTACATGGACTTGAAGATTAGATTTTGAGCTTAGATAGTTATGATAGAGTTGTTAGAAATTTTCCTTTTGAAATACTTAGTTTTCAATGGATTTTGTATTGTAAGGACAAATGTTTTCTGCTGCTTTTATAAATAAAATAAATTTTGGTTTGACTTATTTATTTATTTGTTTACTTCCTTTCAATAAAATCGTTATGAAAATTGATGTTTGAATATTTCTACAACAAATGGATATGATTCTTATTTATGGTGTTTATGGAAAAATTTGAGAATTTACCAAATAGGGAGAGTTTCTCATCGCCCAAATTTCTGTACAGAAATTTGGAATCACGCAACTTGGTTGCATGATGAATGAGAATTTCATATTTGGAAATTAGACTAATTCATTAACAAAGTGTCAAGTGAACGACTAGGAGATCGAGTACACAAAGTTGCGTGTTGATCAAGTCCACCATAAGAGTAACAAAGATATTCGTCATGATTTACTAAAGGTTTAGTAAATATGATTATACTTATAAGATTAAGTGTAATTCGGAATTGATTAAAAAGGTTTAAATCAATAGCAAAACGAATAAGAAGAATCAAGTAGGCAGAAAGATAAAAGTTTCTCCATTCTAAGAAGAAGGGAGAGTACCTTTTATGCTTTATGATAGGTCTTAATGATTAAGAACCATATCTCAATTGATCCACTAAGTGAGTCTTAGTACAATTGTATGTTTAAGAAGAGGAATCAAGAATTGAAGAAATGGTTAAATCAAAAGGTCAATCATACTTCATTCCAATAACAAGTCTTAAAGTTAAGATTATGACAATGAGTGAAAAGTATTAAGAAGGTCTATAACATTCATCAAATGTGGAAAGTTGTGATGTTTTCGATAAGACAAAGGCCAACTAGGACCAATTTATGAAGTGTTTTGATAAAAGCTACACTAACTCTTGAATATTTGTTTTGTCAAGAAATGGTTATTGACAAGAGAATCTTATATGTCAAGGAGTCAGTGGGAGTCTTAATGGTCTTGAAAGGTTTCAAGAACAAATCAAATAAACCTTATCGATCATCACTGGCACACGATTTGAGGTTTACAACCTATCGTGTTGACATTATTTTGTTTATGGGTGTTCCAATTGAGTTAATTATGCATGTGACTCCTATGAGTTCTCATTTTGAATGCATAAAAGGCAAGGCACCTTAATCAATGAAAGGTACATTGATAGGAAAGGGTGAGCTGCTTAACTACTTGGAAGACATGGTGGGCAGCTGTGCTACCATAAGGCAAGAAAGCAAGATTAAGAAAGTTCGGTCCATATGAGTTTGAATTTTTTCGTAAACTTTGGTTTTAACAAATTCACATGGATAGGAACACATACACCGTTTGAATGTAAGTGTCATAAGATTTCCTCCCTCATGAAAATGATTGTGAGGAAATACTTTCACTAAGAAAGATTTTAAGAAGATAGTGATTGTAAAATTGCATTCTCGAATTCGATTATAGTTATGGTATCCCTTTCCATGATTTGAATTGTAAGGTTTGGCAATTAGTCTTAATTGTTTAGACACCCATATGAGCTATCTAAGGAAAAGGTGTGTAAGTTTAAGAGGCCTTGATAAAATATTATCAAAGCATTAAGTATTAGAAACATGGACTTAAGAAATTCAATAGGTATTGTTTTTCTGAAAGTTAAGATGTTTATGAATACTGTCGAAGCTAGTGGGAGCATAAGTGTTATATTTTATAATAATCATCATGATATTGGGAGCATAAATGTTATGATTGTATGATTATTAAGACAGGTATTGCAAGTTGGCAATATTAATTATAGAAAACAAGAGTCATTCTTTGCAAAGTTGTAAGGATGGAATAGTTGTTTTGCTATAATTAACGGAGAGAATATTATGCTTCATTTCAAATCTAAAGGCTTAGGTTGAGAAATGTTGATAAATTTAGTCAAAGGTACATAGCGTGTTCTTAAAATTTCGATTATGATTACGTCATTCCTTTTCACAATTCGAATTTTGAGAACATAGCAAATAAAACATTATGCGTCGTATCTCATACGCTTCGGGTATAGGATCGATTGCAAATGCTTTAATGTTTGACCATTCTAAAATTTTCAAAATGTCTAGCATATTTAGAGGGAAAAAGGACTAGAATCGGTTTTGACTAAAATAATTAAACAACTATCAAAGGACAATCCAAAGTTCGACGAGGATTGGTTGCTTATGAGTAGTTGGAAGCATGGTATTGAATGGACCATATCGACATTATTATGAATAGAAAAGATTCTATTAATAAGTTGTCATATGGAAAATATGGAAATGTTTCCATATTGGATGGACCATATCGACATTATTATGAATAGATAAGATTCTATTAAGAATGAGTTGTCATATGGAAAATATGGAAATGTGTCCATATTGGGAAATTGAATATTGAAAAATCTATGACTAGATTAGAAACTTTTATGCAAAAGGATGTTCAAAGGAATGTACTTTGAGTAAGAGACATCATATCTAAGGAATTGTCTTGTAACAATCTCCGATAGAAGATTTTGTAATATCATTGGCAATAGTCTTTATGACTTTGGTGCAGTGACATTACGAAAGAATCATTGCATAGAATATTAGAATCTAGCATATTCTATAAGTAGAAAGAATTTGATATTCTTTCACTTATGAAAAAGGATTTGGAGTTGTGAAATGAGAATGATTGGAAATGTGTTCAATTTGATCTATTTCACAAAGTAAGAACCATAGGTAAACATTGTGTGCATGCTAGGAGCATGGGACAAGTGTAATAATTCAAGTAAGAAGTTGATTACCCGAAACGACAAATAATGAGTAATCGATATGGTGATAAATAAAAGGAGTTTTATTTATGCTTAAAGGTTTGAGGCCATATGGGATTACTATTATTCTTGTGTTTCACTTTGCATGTTTTGACTTCCTGAATAACTTAATTGATTAAGAACAGTCAAGTTATTCGAACGGGCCACAGTCGTTCATATGTTGGAAGTAGGTATGAATGAAGACTGTCGTGAATTGGTGTGTGGATTTTCTAAAAGAGTATTAGACATAAGCAAATGTTTGCTGCAACGTTCATGAGTGCTTATGAATATGAATTTGAGCATTGGATTAAACCTACGCTCACTTGGATCACTCCATGAATTGTATCACGAGTGATTGGTGAGACGATAACATCAATATCTTGAAACTGAGATGTGTGAGTTCTATCTTGCTAATCGGTTGCACATTGATAATATGTGAACGCACTAGTAACTTGGTGTTATAAAACATATTATTGTGTGTGATTTGGTGAGTGGGTGCAAGCAAGCATTGTATCAAAGTTTATCCGTTCCTTTTGTCCAAAGTAGGATAAAAGCGATATCTTTGGGCCCCTCGATGATTTAGTGATGACAAACGTAAATGCTCGACCGGGCTAGGGCTAATTTGATTTGTTCAATTAGTCAGTCGTCATAAATCGAAAGTCAAGAAATAGTACAAAGAGAATGATTTGAAATCATATCTCATACGATATCTAGAATGGAGGAATATATGATCTCTTATCTAAAGGACACGCGTATCTGATAGGATCAGAGTTGACAACGGCTTTAGAAAGCTACGATTGCAGATCAGGATCTGAAGTCATACGTAGAATAGTTATTAGACTTATCTAACTGGGAGACTGTTGGATTAGTGTCTAATTCCATAACTATTTTGGTATGTACTTGACCTGATGGTGCATGGTCCTTTTGGGTTTCCTTCACCAAAGCAACTTGATAGGATGAATTATGGAGAGAAAGGATTAAATATGACTTATGAATATATTATGAGAATAATATATTAAAGGAAAAATCATATTGTTTAATTAATATTAGTCAAGAATTAATTGTTAATTAGTTTTGTGATTAAAAGAGATTAATTAAACTTAAGGGACTGGAATTGTAATTATAAGATAATTGCAATTTGGGCTATGGATTGCCTTATATTAAGGAGTTGACGAATTCTATGGGGAAGCCCATAAGGAAATCGTCCAAGGCCTTAATTAAAGGAGTCTATGGGTTGCTTAGGGCTTAAGCATCCAAATTAGGGTTTCCTTGTTAGATAACCCTAATAGCCTCACTATATATAGACCCCTTAAGGACCAAAAATGTGGCTAAGCTTTGTTCTAGGGTTTCACATGTTTTGGGCAGCCTCCATACTCTCTCCTCTTCATCCTCTTGCTTATGGTGTTTGTAAACCATTAGAGGAGTGACATTTGTGACTCTAAGCTTTCTAAAGTCAATACAAGGAGGAATTGAGATTGTTATTGCTACATAACAATCAAGGTATGATCTAAACCCTAATTATATATTATATTGATTATCATATGTTAGATCTATGGTTTATAGTCTTGGATAACTTGCATGTACAATAGAGAAATCTAGATCCAAGCATTAGGGTTTGTATGAGCACATAGGATGTTCTTATCACATCATCTTTCAGCTTGTTATAGAGGTAAAACACTTGAATCCAAGGCCAAAAATCATAGTGTTCTTCGTGTTCTTCACTCCTTAAAGGAGTGTGTAGCCTCACACCTTCATCAGGTGGCCGCACACATGCAAAACACCTTCCAAAGTGAGAGTATGGCTACGCAATCGACACATAGGACTCAAACAAGGAGTGTACGGCTGCACACACCTATGTACGGCCACACACACACCCGGTATGGCCACACACTCTAGTGTACAGCCTCACACACAAGTCTGGCCGCATTCCCCAGCCGCACACTCACTTTTATGGTTATACACCCACCCTAATACTCATATTTGGCCTTAAGCTTGCATATATCATTGAGTATAGAATACGGGACATTTAGTCCTAGTGATTCCAAGTCCTTAGGATGATTTCCGATCATTTTAGTCATGAAACACCCTAGCTCTAACTTATATATGTGTCACCATATGATTAACAGGGGCTACTTGCGTTCAGAGCATCCGTTCACACTCGACACTCATATCGATAGCACACTTGAACCCTACGTCAACCAGTGAGTTCATACCCCCTTAATTAACCTTTCAAATGTTTTTAATTGTTTTTAGGGGGGGATACAAGTTGAATCCAATACATTGCAGAATCAATCACACGTGATTGATGGCTTACTATCATAAGGATTTTTACATTTTAAAGTATTTTTTCAGTAAAGTTATTGCAAATTTTTATCAACCTGATTTTCACAAATCAATTATCTTAAAACAATTTTTCAATATTTTCAAAACCAGAAATTATTTCCAAATCATATCTACACTAATATATTTATATAAATAGGTATTGAAGGACTTAGAATTGATAACTGACCTTATTTCTTGTTCTTGTTTGATTGTGGGCTTAGGGTATTAGGTTATCTGTTCGACTGTCGTTTAATATTTAGTTATATATCTTGTATATTTGTGTTAGATATAAAAGTTCTCAATCTAGTTCGATACTTCTACATATCGAAGACAATAAATCAAGTACTCAATTTAACTATAATAGGTATAGTTAAGGATTACCACTTGTTTTTGATATTACTATGATACACACTATGGTCAGTACAATTACAAGACTATATGTACAGTATATGATGTGAAGAGAACATTATACACTATACACTATACTATGGGAACACTACCTACTACAAGAAGAAATACTATAAACTACATCAAGAGAACAGTACATAGTTTACTAAGAGAAACACTATATACCATATGTAAGAAAATACTATAACAGAATGTGATGGACTATCTCTTTATACGACCTATCGCTATGCGATCGTTGGATAACCATCGTCTCCTGTAGGGAGAGCGACCACTACGTGTATAGATCTATACGGGACAGATTTTCCCCATCCCGACTGCTAGCTACAGTCCGAGCCTTTTGGCCCAGGGATGACAAATACTACCACACTATTAGTGACCTGGAAGGTCGGCCACTGTGCTACTATCACTCAGTATGATTTCGTACGAGCTTACATTCAAACTTTAATTCAAAACATAGCCCGAGGTGCATACAAAATTAATATTATTTGAAGTTTACATTCAGTATTACATTTAACCAGCAGGGGTGAAACTCCATTCCTTATCTAAAATGAACATGCTAAAACTATATTTTCACTACTGATATTTCACGAGAAGACTATCATATTTTCGAAGAAACGAACTTACTAATAACCCAACCTTGGTAAAATACTACTTTTGTTGGAAAATATGGGATTTTTCTATGAATCAAACTACTTTAAAATTTTGATAACAGTCATTTCACTACAAGATTGTAAACGATTTTATACAAGCAACGACACTAAATACTTATGAACTCACCAGCTTTATGCTGATACCCGTTTTCAAAATAACTTGTATTCTCAGGTCAAAAATGAACAGGTACTGATGTAGCTTTTGGGAAGATGGAGCACATATAAGACTCATCTTTTATTTTGTTCATACTTTTGGTACTACATAAATGTATAGAACACGCTTGTATTACAATTATTATATTAATGCAATGAATGTGGTTACTTGTTTTTACTGTTATTCATTGTTATGATACTGAACATGACGTCCTCCACCCCAGAACGTATTCCGCTGTTCTCGGTTTTGGGGTGTGACACATGTATATGTGATTATGTTATATGTTACGATCATGTTTATGCTATGTTCAGTTTATTCCGGACTTCGGTCCGATGCAGCGGGCAAGGCCTTAGTTATTCCGGACTTTGGTCCAATGCAGGGGACGAGACCCTAGTTAGTCCGGACATCGGTCTGATGCAGTAGGTAAGGCCCTAGTTAGTCCAAAATTCGATCTGATACAGCGGGTAAGGCCCTAGTTATTCCGAAATTCGGTCCGATGCAGTGGACGAGTTCCTAGTTAGTCCGGACCTCGGTTCGATGTAGTGGGCAAGGCCCAGTATTTTCTTTATATATTATTGTATGGTATGTGGTAGTTTGGGGGAACTCACTAAGCTTCGTGCTTATAGTTTTCAGTTTTGGTTTTAGGTACTTCCACTAGCAAATGGAAGGGCTCAGGATGATCGCAAGGCACACACCACAGTCTTCAGTATGGGAGTTTTACTCCGATATTTGATATGACATTTGACATGAGATTTGATATGTGATAGATATTGTGATATTTGAAACACATAGTTTATGATTTTATACTTTGGTAATGAATTGATGGTTTTAATGATGTTTTAAAAATGAAATTTTTGGTCATAAATTTTGAGATGTCACAAGTTGGTATCAGAGCCTTGGTTTGAGGGATTCGAGCACACTATCGGTGTATCTAAACTCAAACTGAGGAAGTGGTATAAAGTTTTTAGAAGAAAAGACTTTTAGAAAAAGCAAAAAGAATTTTTCTAAAAGAGAAGAGTTTTCAAAAGAGAAAAGGGTGTGGTGCATGCAATTAGCCGAGCTCAAGTAAGTACTCCCAAATTACCCATACAAGTTTATGCTACGTTATGATTATCGGATTTATTAGAACAACATGCTAGATTAGGACTAAGGATCTAGGAAGGATGCCTTATATTCCTGTTATGTGTTTCAGCTTTATAAGAACTACATGATGGTACAGAGTAGTCAGGATGATAGCCTGAGTAGTATATGCTTGATTATGTGTACTTAATGCCTGAATGTTGTTTGCTTTGTGCTTTTAGGAGTTCTAGTTATCTTTCACTAACCAGTAAAACAATATGTTAAGTTACATATTGCAAGGTCTAAATAATTTCAGAAGGTTAGGTCTAGCTCTATTTCGCAGCTCTCAATTGAGTCCAACCGTTGTAGAGTAGGATCTATCATTCAAAGAATTATCTAGTCTGAGTAATATGTAATTTTATTTGCGAGCTAGTTAGGGGAAGAAGACAGGGACTTCATATGCAGCTGATGGCAGAGAGTGAGTTGGTCATTACCCTAGGGTAAGCCTAGGATGAGAGTAGCAGAGACCAGTAGCAGTAGAAGGGCCTTGGTGAAGTCAAAGCGGTTCTTGAGGAAAATACAGATAGATGTGGAAGGTATTATAGGCTTGTACTACTGAAAGCAGAGGATCTATACTCAAACCAAGGAAGGCTGAGATAAGACCGAGGAACTTGTAGTGAGTGTGTGATCCCTCAGTAGTGATAAGTATTTTGATGATAGTTATGTTATGACTCATGCAATATGGTGACGCTTCGGGGTAGACAAGTGGGCAGTTCTGGTGCAGGTGAGGGATCAGGCTCACATGTAGGAGCTGAGTAGCTCGGGGAGCAGATGAGAGAGTTAGTATCAGTAGAGATTACACGCATTATCCTAGACCAGAATCATGTGATCTTTGGTACAGTCAAGGAGGGTATATTGGAGATTTTAGATGAGAGGTTGAGAGCCTTTCGCACTGAGATGGTAGCCATGTAAAGGGTTCCTCTAGGGCCCAATGTTTATGGATCTCTGGGATCCCTCAGAAGGGAGGGTCCTGTTATTAGCTCTTATCATCATGGATTGGAGGTGGGTTACGCATCTTGTCTCCAGGGGCATTTACTTCAGGATTAGATTGTTGTGGAGGTTTCATGAGCCGTAGACAAGGAGTTACCCAATATTACTGAGCTTGTTACTGGCAGGGTAACTGCTAGGTTTTAGGGTCAGACAGTGACGGTGCAGGCCGTTGATGGGGCAGTCGGGTTAGCTTAGGAGAAAGAAATCGGGTTAGATGTGCACCTAGGAAAGAGGAAGCAGGAACATGGCCTAAGTCAACCAACCGAGCAGTTGAGTTCGGCTGTGGCAGGAGTCAAAACCCTAAAGGGTCGTGGTGGTTCCACAAAGGATGAACGGGTACAAAAAGATGTTCATCACAGGTCTAACTGCGAAAGGTGGGGGTGGTAGGGTCACAAGCGTCAAGAATGCACGTTGGAGGAAGAGTTGTTTCATCATTGTCATCATCCTGGACACATTAGAGTGAATTGCCCCCGTATAGGGGTTAAGGCAACTCCGGTTTCATTGCAGATACTCCAGCAGGGAGGGGTAGTTCAGGCTCCAGCGCCCATGGTTCTGCAGGAAGTCAAGATCAAGCCGTAATAGACCGCTGGTATGTATTTCAATTCAGCTTGTATTTATCATTTTATTGTTATGGTTCTGCATCGGTAATGATAATGATATTTCAGAATATTGTGGCCTGCTTGTGATTGAGTTATATGCCATCTGCATACCATGGGTTTTAAAATAATAGTTAGAGGTCATTCCTTTTAGTGCACGTTACTTAGGATGCAGTAACCGTAGCATGCAAGTGCAGAACTCAGTAGTGTATAACTAGTTTTCGGGAAAGGTATTGTTGGGGATAGATCAATTAGATCACCATCAGTAGTAAGCATGGGTTTTCAGTAGACTGGTCAGGGGATGGTTGGGAGAATTGATAATTATTCCAAACTGTGAGCTATGAGGAGCTAGTCAAATCGAAGTGAGGGAGAGCCACCTGAGTGGCTAAGGGGAAGGAGTAAGTGCAAGAATGGGATGGTTTCGCAGTCTTAGAGAGGAAGAAGGCAACTCAAGTGGTTGTTTGGATTGAGGAGCATGTAAGTTGGGATTTGGGGAAACTTTCCAACCTTGAGTTTGTGTATTCGCGATTAGTTGATGACTAGTTCGGCGAAACTAGGTCGGAGACCTTCCGGCATGATGCAAGTTTAGTCAGCATATAAGACTGTGGGATAGCCGCAACATTCCCTAGAAGCGAGTTAGTGAGAGAACTGCTGTAAGACTGCGGGTAAGTCGTAGCATTCATTAGCAGCGTAGTTAGCGGAGTGTGGGCGGGGGTCCATATCTCCGAATTAGCATGATTAGAATTAGGAAAGGATCGCAAGTTGAGATTAGAGGAGGAGTGGACCTGCATAACCCTGGATAAGTGAGACCTGTGGGAGAGGCCGCTCTGAAGTATAGTTTGGGTGAGACCCATGGGCGAGGCCCGTGTTCTTATAGCAGCATGTGGGACCTGGTAGAGACCTAAAGGTAAGGTAGGGGATCGAGGATCCTAGTTCTTCTTGAGCCAAAGTGGCTAGGTTGGTAGAGCAGTTCAGGTAGTCGCAGTATCTTCAGAAGCCGCTGAAAGTGACTGAGGGATTATTCTTGCATTCGGTAACCGGAGGGGGACTGGTATTTCAAGTAATGGTAGGGAAATGGGGACCAGGGTGGTCTCGGTTCATCCGGAAGGCGGATGGGACTCAGAAGGACTTCAGGCAGAAGTGATGATAAGAGATTTTGATGCATAGAGCAGTGAGTTGATCGGGAGATGCTAAGCTGCTCACGGTGAGATTAAGTACTCTCCAAGAGATTGAATTGACTCTGTTGCATAGCTCTCATTGAATATTGACCATAGCAGAGAGGGATCTGCTACTCGAAGGATTATCTGAATTCACAGGTTGGGTGGAGTTTTCAGTATAGGACCACCGTATGTGGAATTATCACGTGAGTATTGGTGTGAGGGTCGGCACTGGGAGTGGCCGGAATCGCAGTCTTAGAAGAGGATTTGTCCTTGATAGAGTTTGGAGAGGTTTGTGCATATGGAAATATGCCTTGGAAGGGCCAGAGGCAGCGCGGGGTGAAGGGGTGGACCCCTTTTGTATCAAGTGTAAGTACGGGAAGTATCGGTAGGGTTACCAGTTGAGTGGGAGTGTTGTGATGAAGGATAGTAATGATCAGATTATTCTGAAGATGATATTTTAAAGGGTTAGACCGAATGGGTGATGTGCGTATCTATTGTTAAAGTTGTAAGTGGATTGTAAGGTAGTCGACCATGGCAGACTTCGAGGACGAACTCTAGTTTAAGTGGGGAGAGTTGTAACACCCCGAATTCAGGAGGCCTAGAAAGGAAATAAAACCTCAAATTAAGGAAGTGACTTGTCGAGTAGATGGGGTGACTCGATGAGTAGGAGTGCAGATAGGGTCGCGAGTTAAGTGACCTAATCGACGAGTCAGAGGATTGACTCGGCGATTGGCCAGGTTTGGGGAAAACCCTAAATGCATGTCTTTTACCCTATTTAAAGAACATTATAGCCCTTCATCATCCTCCTTGATACTCTCTCATGTTCAGAACAAAACCTTAGTGCTTCCCATGAGTTTGTGAGCTTTGGTGAGCATTCTTGAGTGTTATGAAACTTGAAGAAGAATGTGAAGCCTTGGGGATACAAGAAGAGACTAGTAGATCCAGAAACCTCTTGCATTCTCCTCCATTTTATGGTAAGAAAGTTTCCACCTTGATCATTATGCATGTAGATCTCTCTTCTTTTCATTTTGGGGGGTTTTTTAGTCCAAGAACCCTAGCATGAGAGGAATGGACGTTCCAAGAGCTTGTGTTTTCAGATCTAGCACTATTATGGGCTGTTATGGCATAAAGGTGCAAGCTTTATGCCATAGGAATCCCCATACAAGCATATGAAGTGTTCTTTTAGCCTTTTAGCTCAAAAGGCTATGAATGGAGGAAAAAGGAGGTAGCTTTGCATGGTTAGGAGATGGTTGGGTCCAGATCTATGTGTTGGATGCTTCGAGACCCTCATAATTCTTCTGGATAGATTAAGACTTAGAGGGACTCAGCGAGTCACTAGCGGGACTCGACGAGTCAGGCCACTTTCTTGCCCCAAAATTCTTCTATTAAAGGGTATGAGTTGAGTAGTTAGGGACTCATCCAGTCCGGGTCTATAGTGGTATGAAGATCATCATACTCGACGAGTTCGAGGAGGAACTCGACAAGTCCAAGGCTATCTCCTTAGTTTATGAAGGTGGACTTTATGAGTTCAAAGGAGAACTCAGCGAGTCAGATGAAGGAGGGTCCCGATGTGTAGAAGGTGCACTCAACGAGTTCGAGGAGAACTCGACGAGTAGGAGCAAAGTCTAGAGTTTGTGAGGAATGTGGGACTCGATGAGTTGATAGGCCAACTCAGAGAGTTGAAGTCAACTCGAAGCGTTGACTTTGACCAAGTTGACCTAGGTTGACTTTGGGAATATTGTCGTCTAAATGTTATTTTTGATATTGATAGTTCGGGAAGCCGAAGGGTCAGCGGTTCATAAGTTCTCAGCTAGCGGTCAGAAGTGTTCAGTGAGTTTTCAACAGTGCGAGGTGAGTTTCCTTCTAGTAGGAGCGGGTCTACGGCCATAATGCCGACTCGTTTAGATGATAGTAGTTACGGACATGGGTCTGATGTCAGGGTACTCCCGAGAAGTAGTTTCTTTGCTTGATGTCTTTTTGATGCATACATGTATATGTGAGTATGTTATATGTTACGATCATGTTATGTAATGTTCAGTTTATTCCGGAATTCGGTCAGATGCAGCGGGCAAGGCTCTAGTTATTCCGGACTTCGATCCAATGGAGGGGGTAAGGCCCTAGTTAATCTTGACTTTGGGCCGATGCAGCGGGCAAGGCCCTAGTTATTCCGAACTTCAGTCTGATGTAGTGGGTGAGGTCTTAGTTAGCCCAGACTTCGGTCGGATGCAACGGGCAAGGCCCTAGTTATTCCGGACTTCAGTCCGATGAAGTGGGCGAGGCTTTAGTTAGTTCGGACTTCGGTCTGATGCAGTGGGCAAGGCCCAATATTTGCTTTATATATTACTGTATGGTATGTGGTCGTTTGGGGGAACTCACTAAGTTTCGTACTTACAGTTTTCAGTTTTGATTTTAGGTACTTCCACTAGCAAAGAGAATGGTTCGGGATGATCGCATGACACACACCACAATCTTCATCCTGAAAGTTTTACTCTGATATTTGATATGACATTTGACATGAGATTTGATATGTGATAAATATTGTGAGATTTGAAACACATAGTTTATGATTTTATACTTTGCTAATGAAATGATGATTTTAATGATGTTTTAAAAACGAAATTCTGGTCATGAATTTTGGAATGTTACATGAAATCATGAAGTCACAATATGCAAAAATAAATAAATAAATAAATAAATAAATAAATAAATAAATAAATAAATAAATAAATAATAATAATAATAATAATAAACAAAAAACAAAAAAAAATCCAGCTGCAATTCACGAGTATTTTGGGACACTTGAGGAATTATGGAAATATAAAGCTTTTTTATACACTTATTATGTTAGTTCTTATACGTATATTAATTTGTGCTCATTGTTATATTATTTTTTTCTAAAATATGCATTATTTAATTGTATTTTGAATTATTTTTGTTTGTTTTTGAACAAGTACTTTTTAGTATTGATTCTAAATTATGAGATAACACGATTTATCCAATCTAACATGAAATTTGAGGAAGAAGTTCACCTTTAATTAAATTTCAAATTTTTTTATTATATTTTTTTGTTTTAATATTATTTTTTAGTTTCGTTTGTTATTTTATTTTTAGGATGTACGTGGTTCCAAATTTAGGCGTATTTGAAATTTATTTGGCATTTGATTCAAAAACTTTTAAAATATTGATGAAAAGCTATAGAATTTTTATTATATTCTTCCTCCTACAAATTAATTAAGAGTAAATTACATGAATGGTCCCTATGGTTTGGGGTAATTTGCGCGTTTGGTCCATAACTTATTTTTTTAACTCGGAAGGTCTCTACTGATTATTTTTATTACGTGTGTGGTCCCTATTATTTGTTTTTGTTACGCGTTTGGTCCCTGTTATATACTTAAAAAACTTATTATTTAAATAGGAAAAAATGATGTGGTACGTAAGGTAAGGTGACAATGGTGAGATTAGGGGTGTGTTTATTTAAATAAATTAAAAAATAAAGGGAAAAATAGACTTTTTATGTAAGACAGGGACCAAGCGCATAACAAAAACAAACAGTAGGGACCTTCCGAGTTAAAAAAATAAGTTAGAGACCAAACGCGCAAATTACCCTAAACCATAGGGACCATTCGTGTAATTTACTCATTAATTAATTATATTTTATATCCTAGATGAAAATTATATAGATGTAAATAGCCTATATTATAGAAACTAATTAGTCTTTACCGGCACAAAATGTAACATAAAGTATATTCTTGTATTGTAGCAAATAAAAAAGTATAACTAAAATCATAGAATGTATAACTAAAGGTACCATGAATTCTTAAATCACATGAGCCTTAATGACATAAAATGTGTGCAACAAAAAACTTCTCTTCAGCCTTGATAGATAATAAAATATCATTAAAACCTTAAAAATAGCATAAAAACAAAAAGTGTTACTAAAGTATTTTAGTACAAGCATTATGTGTGCAACTAATTCTCTATTTAATGACGTTTTTTTTGGTCTTTTAACGACACTTTCTATATTCCAATAAAAGACGAGAAATTTTCGATAAAATCTTAATATTTTGGATCAGTTTACCGTTTAATCCTAGTTTTTTATGTTTTTTAAAGTCTCAAATAATTTATAGTTTGCCAAATTAACGAAATAATCCTTATTTTTTTTAATATAAAATGACATATTATCGTATAAAATTAGATAATTCAGATATTTCTGTTTAAAATATAAATATAGGAATTAAACCATAAACTAACCAGAAATATTATTACTTTATTGGAGATTTGTAAAACGACATTTTTTTGTAGTGGGTTGTGACTGTTGAGGTACCTGTTGAATATATATATATATATATATATATATATATATATATATATATATATATATATATGTGTGAGAGATTGAAGTGCAAATATTAACCGATTTTCGATACTTTTTATAAAAATAAACTAATTTGAAACTAAAAAATAAATGGTAGCAAATTTTTAAGACTTCACTTCTATTTACCATGCATAAAGGGGCATGCGAATATTGCAAACGCATCACTATCCTAGGATTGGTATTATAAAAGCCTACGAACTTTATTACTATTTGGCCTATTAAAGCAACACAAGAAGTCGACCAAGTCATTGACATGCAGCATACGGCATCACTATTTTGGCCTATCAAAGCAACTAAAGAGGTGGACCAAGTCATTGACATGCACCATACGGCATCATTATTTTTTGTGATAAGTTGAACACTATGGTTAGTAACCTATTTTTTCTTGATTATTAATTACTTATAGAATTAATACGTGGTTGTGAATAATCAAATGTGATAAAATGATTACAAAAGCACATAGTCAAAACACAATATTATTTTCCTATATCATGGACAATAGCGTTAAAGACTAATAATGATTTTATATTTATTCAGTTTAGATTATTTAAACATGTTACAATAATTTCAAAGATAATTTTGTTAATTTGTTTTAAAATTTAGTATACTTTATCTTTAAAAAAAGGATTTTTTATACTAGTTATTATTTGGCTGATTATCTAATACCATTCTATCACATCAACAATACATAGATTTTTTTTATTATCATATTCATTTAAAACTCTTTGATCTTTTAATTCCGGTATAACTAATCTATTAATTTAAAATGTTATTAAATACAAAATATAATATTCGTGATGAACATTAAAACCATTGGAACTGGAACCGAACCGGAACCAGAATTGGTGATAAGGTCCAGTTAGTTGTTCTTCATTTTTATGAAACGGGCACCGATTCTAAAAACCAAAACTTGTTTAACATTTTTCTCTTTTATTAAAATACGTATAACTCACTTATATAAAGTCGGAATTACTTATTTTTTATTTTCAACATGTAATTTGGAGTTTGTAATTTATTTTTAATTGTACAAACATATATTTTGGTTAGCTATTAGACTAGACACATGCCCTGAAAGAAAGAATATCGATGCTGCGTTTTTTCTATCTCAATTTTTTTTTTTTTGCATAAGTCGTTGATATGACGTCAGAATTACTTATTTTTTTCAATCGTGTAATTTGATGTTTATATTTCATTTTAGACTAAATAAACATATATTTAAGTTAGATATTGAATCAGCCATAGATCCCAGAAGACATCAAATCAACGTTGCGTATTTTTTGTTACAGCATTTTGTTTTATTTTTTGAAACCTATGCAGTTTTTAAAATGTACATAACTTAGTCATATAAAGTTGGAATTATTTGATTCTTTTTCTTCATGTAATTTATTGTTTATAGTTCAATTTAGAATGTAGAAAGTCATACTTTGGTTAAATATTGAATCATTTACAAGTTTCGAAAGATAACATATCATCTACAACATATCATCAGATTCTAATTAGAAAAATAACTAAAAAATCGGGATTGGAATCCGAACCGATGCTAGAACCCACAGTTCGGTTCCGGTTCTTATCATATATGAAAACCGGTTTCAGTTTTTAACTAGTCCGATTCTAAAGTTGATCCATATATAATTCTATTATTAGCATATTTTTAAAATGATTACTAAAATGCACTTATTTATTAATTTAAATATTATGTTAATTAAAACTTAATCAAAAAATAAAATAAATTTATATATATATATATATATATATATATATATATATATATATATATATATATATTCAAGTACTATTTTTCAAATAACTTGTTATCAATTAATTAATAAAAAATAAATAAATTGTGTTAGCTTACAAACAGGTTTCATATAAATTAACCATCATGATTTAAATTTTAAAATAAAATCACTAAATAAGTAAGTTTTGAATAATCAATGAAAACGTTAAATTGTAATACTGAATCGAAAATTATTTCAAAATTTTTTTAAAAACAAACGGTGGATACATACTATAATAGTCTTATGATTAATTTCTTATTATTTTCAACATATATACCAAAAAAAATTACAATATAGTTTTATTTTGCGCGACGTATGGATATTCGTCTAGTATATAATATACTAGATGATAGGCCCGTGTGAATACAAGATCAAAAATATTGATCTGCGAAATAGTTCTACCATATATATACACATACCATTGTGATTATAATAAAGAAAATATATTCAATTGGCTACGATAGTTAACTCATATTTGAGATCATTAATTTTTTATATGGAATTAAGGAAGCGTATGTGTAAGTGTGACAAATCGAGCAATCGTGTCATGATTTTGTCTAAGATGAAACGACATAACAATGTTTTATAAAACATGAACATGACATGACAAGAAGTGTATACTTGGGTAAAATGAAACACCACAAGTTTAACCAAAGTGATTTATACAAGTTAAATAAAAGTGAATTTTTAATGAAAGAATAGTAGTTGAGAAAAGTAATTACCAACCCATGTGGTTTTAAATTTATTACTAAAACACAGTAGAAATAAATAATAGGATTAATAATAATAATAATAATAATAATAATAATAATAATAATAATAATAATTGACGCTCCTTGCTGTAGAACCCAAACTCTTGTCGACTGATAATCGGTATGTGCAACTGAAACACAACAAACGGAACTAGAAACAAGATTGGCCGGAGACCGGATTTATTATACCATCCGGATCTAAATCCTCCTTGATAACACAAACTTCTCCAGAATCCGGAATATCAGACAAACACAGGATTTGTGTCAAAGGATTGAGATCAAAATGGTTTTCTCTACACAACTTTGTACTTCGTTCCTTTCTAGTCAGCCACTTGCACCGAATTCCCTTGGGTTGAAAATCAGTGGATTAAGGGGCAGGTTAAAATGCTCCATTGTCGCTATCTTAACTTCTCCGATGACCATCACAACAATGAGGGTGATGGGTGACACTCAGATGAAAGAAAGACCAGCGCTCTTTGTTTACTTTATCGTATATTGTCGTTGTTGCCATTCTCTTCTCCAGTGAAATACTAGACCAAGACTGAAAACATATATGCAAAGAACTCAATTGGGATTATTTTCCAGACAAATCGCTACATGGTATAACGCCTACAAATCGAAATAGTATCCACTAATAAATACCTGAACTCTTAGGGAATCTAAAATTGAAACAATACCCATAGAAGGAGACGCAGAAAACTCATATATCCGGTAAAGAAGGGAGAAATCGATGAAGGAGACGCGTGAAAAACCGGTGAGTGGGAGAAGATCGCGTGAGAAATCAGCGCGTGAGGTCCAGGTGGGGTTATTAGGTTTTAGTTTTTCTTTTTCTTGAAAAACTACAATTAAATTGTGAATAAATTGTAAATCCTTACATTCTCGTAAGTAGTTTTTAAAAACCCAACCCCCTGGATCAAAACTCAACAAAAGTCTTCCAAGATCACAAGCCCTTCAAATTGCAGCCAAAAGTCTCCCAAAAATCTAATCAAAATCATTTCTATTGTTCCTTCTAAATCTTATGTACATACTATTGGATTAGTGTCTAAGTCCATAACTATTTTGGTATGTACTTGACCCGATGGTGCATGGTCCTTTTGGGTTGCCTTCACCAAAGCAACTTGATTGGAGAAATGAATAAAGAGAGAGAGGATAATATGATTTATTAATATGTTATAAGAATAATATATTAAAGGAGAAATCATATTTGTTTAATTAATATTGGTCAATAATTAATTAAGAATTAGTTTTGTGATCAAATGTAATTAATTAAACTAGAGGGGCTGAATTGTAATTATGTGATAGTTACAAAATAAGGTAAGGATTATCTTATATATATGGTGAACGAATTTGAGGTGTAAATCCCTTAGAATTCGAGTATGATAAGGATTCAAGGATTATCTTATTGGTTGCTTAATGGATAATCAACTAGATACGGATAATGACTGAAACCCTATCTCTACACCTATATAAACACCCCTAGGGCCATGAATTCGTGTATGCCTTCCCAAGAGGTCCTAGATACGAATTCTAACCTCTCACCTCTCTCCTTATACCTTCTCCACTTGCTTATGGTGTTTGTGAGCCATTAGAGGAGTGACACTTGTGACTCTAAGCCTTCCAAAGTCAATACAAGGAGATTTGGGATTGTTATTGCTATATAACAATCAAGGTAACACTATAAACTTATTCTCATGTTAATATGATTATATGTATGCTAGAATTAGGGTTTATAGTCTTGGATTCAAAGCATGTACAATAGAGAAACCTAGATCCAAGCATTAGGGTTTGTATGAGCACATAGGATGTCTTATGACCAAAACCCAACAGTGGTATCAGAGCCTTGATTGGTTTCAATTGTATTGATGCATATTTGATCGAAATAAGCACTGAAAATCGATTTTTTGAGTTTCTGAGTGTTTGACTCGCCGAGTCACTTGGTGAACTTGCCGAGTCAGCTGTACTCGACGAGTCCAAGCCCAGACTCGACGAGTCAAAGTGTCTGACAGCTCGTTTTCGCGATTTTCTTCCTGTTTTGGCTTTGGATAATTACCATAAACTTGTTTTTGTGATAAAATCCGAATTTTTTCATTATTATGTGATTATCCTTACCTAAATAGAAGATAATTGTCAAAATTTAGATAATCACTTGTTTTATTAGATAAAGTTTGATTATTTGTAATTTAGATTTGAGTTATCTTGTGAAATAGTTTCAATTAATCCCTTTAGGTTTTATAGTTTAAATTTGAACCCCAAAAGTTTTGTTGTTTTGAAATTTAAATAGTTAAAACCCTAATGTTTTGAAAAAGGTTTCAAAACTTGCCCTCAAGTTTTGGAATTTAAAAGTTGATTAAAAGTTTAATTAGAAATGTTAAATTCTAAAACTCTAGTAATGTCTTGAAAAGTTCAAATCACACCCTTATGGTTTTATTAATTAATTAATGAGTATAATTAATAGAGGTTTAATAAGTCCATAAAAGTTTAGGTTAACCTTTTAATTGAATTAAAAGTGTAATTGTTAAAGTTAACCATATAGTATTTTAAAAGTATAAAGTACACCCTATACTATATATAACATTAAAAGTCTAACATTATATATGTATAAGTAAAAGTCAGTCTTACCGTTAGTAGGCCTCATTCACGAAGCTGGTCTATAAGGGGTGTTTAAGGAAATTACCTATAAAATGGCGATTGAATGGGTATCCACTCTTACCCACCGCACTCTTGACTAGTGGAGGGTCGTTAGCCGAACGGGTAGGATAGGACGAAACCTTCCATTATAAGTATAATGAAATACAAAGTAACTAAATGTTTCGCAAATTCCCAATCTTAGTTACTTAGGCAAAAGTGAATTGATGCAATTCCATGAAATTACACTTTGTTCCCTTGCGAAGACGTTAGTGGAGCGTGTGTGGTTTACCGACACACTAAATGGTTCTAAGCAAAGGTAGCAAAGGGTGACTCAATGTTTTTCATAGTTCGGTGGAGCGTGTGTGGTTTACCGGCACATCGAATAGGTGATTGTAACATGTGAGGGCACCATGTAGTTTGCATGGTTATTCACACCCGCTTTGTGATCCTCGGCATCCCAGTCACAAACAAGAGGGGCATATCGAGATTTAAACATGCCATTGAAATGTTCAATGAATCTCAAAGGATCTAGGAGTTTTCATAGATTTAAAACTTAAATTCCTTTTTCGTTTCTCATGGTGAAAACTAGTGAATCGTCATTCACTTACCTTCAAATGTTCTGCGATTTGGGTTACGGCATCCCTCTCCCGAGTTGTAGGATATTGTGTTGGGTCCTAGCCTTGGAATTTCATTTGGGTGATTTACCAAGGACTCAATCAATCAACTAACTTGAATTCGTTTTTCTCCCGATGTCAAAGTTCGACAACTATGGTCTTCGCAAATTCCGTGGAACAAGCATTCCACATGAAGATGATATTCCACGATTCGATCAAGGAACAAGAAATCATGCTTCACTTCCTCCTCCTCCTCCAATTATTCTCCCTAACCCACAAGTTCAAAGGCTTGAAAAGTTCAAGATCACTCAAGCCCTTTTGGCAAGTGAACATAAAGAAGGAAAGTCGGTGTGTGCACACGTCCTAGGGATGAAGTCACACATTGATAGACTAAGAATGATAGGATCCATTGTCGGTGAAGAGATGGCTGTTGATTGGGTTCTTCAATCACTTCCTAACTCGTATAGTGAGTTCGTAAGAGAGTACTATATGATGAACCGCGACGTGACCCTTATAGATCTCACCTATATGCTTATTGCTGCTGAATCAGCAATGGTTTGGCGCAATAGAAAAGCAAAGTTGATTGGTGAATCTGCCTTCGAGACCTCTGTGGATATAGACAATGGCAATGAAAGACATGAAATGATCGAAAAGTTTGATTATAAGAGAAAGGCGATGTCTGAAGTAGTTCCATGTGTTGTTCCAAAAAGAGTCAATTTGCTTTTATTACCAAGAGAAGGGGCATTGGAGACGAAGCTGCCCTATTTACCTAAGAGATCTAAGAGATGGGAGAGTCGAAACGTATGGCTCTAATTTAGGTAAAATCCATTGACTAACTCTTTTAAGCTTCATTCTAGGTTCTGAATACATAATGTGATAAGATTACAATTGATGTTTAGAAGGATCAAAGAAAAGAAAAGAAGCTTAAGGGAAGAAGTGAGCAGAATCTAACCGTGAAGGAATGGGTTTCGATTGCGTTTCTCGAAGATTAGATTCTTGAGCTACTACTTAGAGTTAGAATTAGATTGCTAAGAAAGATGTATTCGCATAAGTTTTTCAATGAGTTGCATTGTGAAGGACAAATTTTTCCGCAATAAAATAAATTTTGATTTTAAATTTTATTTATCCTTACAATGGCATGTATGAAAAAAATTGATGTTAAAATTATTAGCAATAATGGATTTGTTTCTTATTGTGTTATGGAAAGTCAAGAATTTACCAAATAGGGAGAGTTTCTCATCGCCCAAGTTTCAATTGGACAGAAACTTGGAATCATGCAACTTGGTTGCATGATGAATGAGAAATTTCATATTTGATAATTAGACTAATTCGTTGACAAAGTGTCAAGTGAAGGACTAGGAGATCGAGTACACAAAGTTGTGTGTTGATCAAGTTCACCATAAGAGTAACAAAGATATTCGTCATCATTTACTAAAGGTTTAGTAAATATGATTATACTTACAAGATTAAGTGTAATTTTGAATTGATTAAAGGGTTTAGATCAATAGCAAAACGAATAAGAAGAATCAAATAGGCAGAAAGATAAGAGTTTCTCCATTCTAAGAAGAAGGGAGAGTGGCTTTTATGCTTTATGATAAGTCTTAATGATTAAGAACCATATCTCAATTGATCCTCTAAGTGAGTCTTGGTACAACTGTATGTCCAAGAAGAGGAATCAAAGATTGAAGAAACGGTCAAATCAAGAAGTCAATCATACTTCGTTCCAATAACAAGTCTTAAAGTTAAGATTGTGACAATGAGTGAAAAGTAGTAAAGGTTTATAACATTCATCAAATGTGGAAAGTTGTGATGTCGTGGATAAGACAGAGACCAACTAGGACCAATTTGTGAAGTGTTTTGATAAAAACTACACTAACTCTTGAATATTTGTTTGTCAAGAAATGTTTATTGACAAAAGAATCTTATATGTCAAGGAGTCAGTGGGAGTCTTAATGGTCTCAAAAAGTTTCAAGAACAAATCAAATAAACCTTATCGATCATCACTAGCACACGAGTTGAGGTTTACAACCTATCGTGAAGACATTATTTTGTTTCTGTGCCAATCCAATCGAGTTAATTATGCATGTGAGTCCTATGAGTTCTCATTTGAATGCGTAAAAGGCAAGGACCTTGATCAATGAAAGGTACATTGATAGGAAAAAGGTAAGATGCTTAACTATTTGGAAGACGTGGTGGGCAGCTGTGCTACCATAAGGCAAGAAATCAAGATTAGGAAAGTTCGATCCATATGAGTTTGAATTTGTCGTAAACTTTGGTTTTTAACAAATTCGCATGGATAGAAACACATACACCGTTTAAATCTAAGTGTCATAAGATTTCCTCCTTCATGAAAATGATTATGAGAAAATGCTTTCACTAAGAAAGATTTTAAAAGATAGTGATTATAAAATTGCATTCTCAAATTCGATCATGGTTACGGCATCCCTTTCCATAATTTGAATTGTGAGGTTTGGCAATTAGTCTTAAAACACACATATGAACTATCTAAGGCAAAAGTGTATAAGTTCAAGAAGCCTTGATAAAAGTTATCAAAGCACTAAGTATTAAAAACATGAACTTAAGAAATTCAATAAGTATTGTCTTTCTGGAAGTTAAGATGTTTATGAATACATGTCGAAGCTAGTGGGAGCATAAGTGTTATGTTTTATAATAATCATCATGATAGTGGGAGCATAAATGTTATGATTGTATGATTATTAAGGCACGTATTGCATAGTTGGCAATATTAATTATAGAAAACAAGAGTCAAACTTTGCGAAGTTGTAAGAGTTGAAAGGTTGTTTTGCTATAATTAAGGGAGAGAATATTATGCTTCATTTCAAATCTAAAGGATTAGGTTGTGAAATGTTGATAAATTTAGTCAAAGGTACATAGTGTGTTTTTTAAAATTTCGATTGTGATTACGGTATTCCTCTTCGCAATTCGAATTTTGAGAACATAGCAAATAAAACATTATGCGTCGTGTCCCATACGCTTCGGGTATAGGATCGATTGCAAATGCTTTAATGTTCGACCATTCTAAAATTTTCCAAATGTATAGTGCATTTAGAGGGAAAAGGGACTAGAATTGGTTTTGACTAAAATAATTAAACAACTATCAAAGGACAATCCAAAGTTCGACGAGGATTGGTCGCTTGTGAGTAGTTGGAAGTATAGTATTGGAAATTATGGAAGTGTTTCCATATTGGATGGACAATATCGACATCATTACGAATAGATAAGATTCTATTAAGAATGAGTTGTCATATGGAAAATATGGAAGTGTGTCCATGTTGGGAAGTAAATATTGAAAATCTATGATTAGAAACTTTTATGCAAAAGGATGTTCAAAGGAATGTACTTTGAGTGAGAGACATCATATCTAAGGAATTGTCTTGTAACAATCTCCGATAGAGGAATTTGTAATATCATTGGCAATAGTCTTTGAGACTTTGGTGCAGTGACATTACAAAAGGATCGTTGCATAAAGTGTTAGAATCTAGTATATTCTATAAGTAACAATAATTTGATATTCTTACACTTAAGAAAATGGATTTGGAGTTGTAAAATGAGAATGATTGGAAATGTGTTCAATTTGTCTATTTCACAAAAGTAAGAACCATAGGTAAACATTGTGTGCATGCTAGGAGCATGGGACAAGTGTTGTAATTCAAATGCGAAGCTGATTACCCGAAACGACAAATAATAATGAGTAATCGATATGGTGATAAATAAAACGTGTTTTGTTTATACTCAAAGGTTTGAGGCCATATGGGATTAGTATTATTCTTGTGTTTCACCTTGCATGTTTTGACTTCCAGAATAATTGAGTTTATTAAGAATAATCGAATTATTCAAACGGGCCACAGTCGTTCATATGTTGGAAGTAGGTATGAATGAAGACTGTTGTGAATTGGTGTGTGGATTGTCTAAAAGAGTATTAGACATAAGCAAATGTTTGCTGCAACGTTCATGAGTGCTTATGAATATGATTTGAGCATTGGATTAAACCCACGCTCACTTGGATCACTCCATGAATTGTATTACGAGTGATTGGTGAGACGATAACATCTTATATTCTTGAAACCGAGATGTGTGAGTTGTATCTTGCGAATCGGTTGCACATTGATAATATGTAAACGCACTAGTAACTTGGTGTTATAAAACATATTGTTGTGTGTGATTTGGTTAGTGAGTGCAAGCGAACATTGTATCAAAGTTTATCTGTTCCTTTTATCCAAAGTAGGATAAAAGCGATATATTTGGGCCTCTCGATGGTTTAGTGATGACATACGTAAATGCTCGGCCGGGCTAGGGCTAATTTGATTTGTTCAATTAGTCTGTTGTCATAAATCGGAAATCGAGAAGTAATACAAAGAGAATGATTAGAAATCATATCTCATACGATATCTAGAATGGAGGATTATATGATCCCTTATCTAAGGACACGCATATCTGATATGATCAGAGTTGACAGCGGCTTTGGAAAGCTACGATTGCAGATCAGGATCTGAAGTCATACGCAAAATAGTTGTTAGACTTATCCAAGTGGGAGACTGTTGGATTAGTGTCTAAGTCCATAACTATTTTGGTATGTACTTGACCCGATGGTGCATGGTCCTTTTGGGTTGCCTTCACCAAAGCAACTTGATTGGAGACATGAATAAAGAGAGAGAGGATAATATGATTTATTAATATGTTATAAGAATAATATATTAAAGGAGAAATCATATTTGTTTAATTAATATTGGTCAATAATTAATTAAGAATTAGTTTTGTGATCAAATGTAATTAATTAAACTAGAGGGGCTGAATTGTAATTATGTGATAGTTACAAAATAAGGTAAGGATTATCTTATATATATGGTGAACGAATTTGAGGTGTAAATCCCTTAGAATTCGAGTGTGATAAGGATTCAAGGATTATCTTATTGGTTGCTTAATGGATAATCAACTAGATAAGGATAATGACTGAAACCCTATCTCTACACCTATATAAACACCCCTAGGGCCATGAATTCGTGTATGCCTTCCCAAGAGGTCCTAGATACGAATTCTAACCTCTCACCTCTCTCCTTATACCTTCTCCACTTGCTTATGGTGTTTGTGAGCCATTAGAGGAGTGACACTTGTGACTCTAAGCCTTCCAAAGTCAATACAAGGAGATTTGGGATTGTTATTGCTATATAACAATCAAGGTAACACTATAAACTTATTCTCATGTTAATATGATTATATGTATGCTAGAATTAGGGTTTATAGTCTTGGATTCAAAGCATGTACAATAGAGAAACCTAGATCCAAGCATTAGGGTTTGTATGAGCACATAGGATGTCTTATGACTAAAACCCATCACATACAATATGGATCAGATAAAATACACAGTCAAATGAATTACACACAATAATAAGTTATAATGTTCTATTAATTCGAACTTATACAAAACCACACACTATAGAAAACTATAGAAAACGTGTTATAAACTCTTCCTTGATTGAAGCTGACAGTGAAACCCCTTTGTGCTTCTTTTTTTCCAGCAAACCGGAAGATCATCAGCTTTCCTTTTGTTCTTCATCCATATTTGATTATCTGTCAAAAACAAACCCAAACAGCCACTTACGTTCCACAGATTCCTGTCAAAACAAACCAAATCCATACCTGTTGCTGATCCTGTTCATGTTCTTTTTTTTTTTGCGTTGAAGAAGCATTCCAAACATCCCCGATCCTTTCGTGTTTTCTGCCTGACGAGAGGCTACTATCAAGAGTAGCCACCGCAGCCCTCGTTGAAGAAGCAACCGGCGAGCATCGGAATAGGCGAGCATCAGAGATGGTCCCCCATCGGAGAAGCATTCCAAACTCCCGTCTTTCTCTGACCTTCCTCGAAGTAGGCGAGCATTGAAGATGGTCCCCCATTGCGATCGATCCACACGTCCCACAAATCCCGTTCCGGCCTCGGATCTCACCGTTGCACCCAGTGTGACCGAAGAAACCCTCTTCTAGCCTCACCCTCGTACCTTCTCCTTCTCAAATCAAGCAGCAGCCATCGAAGCCTCGTCTGTGCGGTTGTTGCTGCTCGCATCGCTCCAGGCGGACTGGTTTTCTCTTTCCCCTTAGCACATCACAGCCAGAGGAGACGGAGCACGAACTCTATGCTTCGTTCCTTCGTTGCTTCGGTCTCGTCGACTCCGGAGACGCTTCCTCAGCCTGCAATCGGTCGGCATCCATACGACCTCCATCTTCGTGCTTCACTCTCTTCGTTCATCTGCTCCGTCCCTTCGTAGTCCATCGTTTTTTTCATCCGTTTGACTGATCGAACAAAAGATAGGGCGTAAAAGCTCTAAGTCCTTCCAACTTCGGTAAAATGACCAATAAACCCCCCCTGCTGCAACATCCATTTTAAAAGAAGCCCTTTTTCCCAAACATTGGTGTATTTTAAACAAATCAGCCCCTCATTTGGTTATTTTTAACAAAATAAATCCCGACCTTCAAACATTGAATAATAATAAGCAATCCAGTCCCTTCATTGAAAATCCTAAACAAAATCAGTCCAATTATAAAACATAATTTCAATTTAAATCATTTCAGTCCCCCCCCCCCCCTCCTCCTATTCAGTTTAACCAAAGCAGTCATACCTTTGTAAATTAAATTACCAACCAACCCCTAAACTTTAGTGAAGTTAAAAATCAACCCTAATAGTTTAAATTCATTACGAAATGATCCCGGAAGTATTTTAAAGTTCAAGAAATATGACTTTGCGGTTTTTAACTTCCAGAAACGTGTGCGATTAGCCGAACATATGTAACAACCGTCAAAATTCGAGTCTGTTATAGATTTGACTAAACTTAGTTGCACATAAAGGCATGACACATACTAGACTTAGTAACTAAAAGCTAGGTTCTAACCTACTAGAAACTTGGAAACAAGTAGAATCTAAGGATAGTATACTTAGATTTCACATTGATATGTGATTTCTACAACTACTTAACTGTAATTTCTATTAATATTTGTGTCAATCTTTGACCTGAACATCTTCGCATGAATCATATACATACATCATGCACTTGACCTAGTGGTATAAATTAGGTCAGAGTCTCGTAGGAACTTAACTCAAAGTTGAAAACTAGGACTAGTATACTTGATTCCTCAATTTCACTCGAATCACAAAACTGCTACAGAGAATGCCAATAATCCGATAAAACTAAATTAAAAACGTTATTTCTAACATGAATAAGAGTTATGAAACTCTAAAATAGTTTGAAGTCTCAAAATTTAATTAATTTCGATATCCAACGACTTACAAACTCCTTAAACCCTAAAAGCCCTAAAAATTCTTAAAATTTTATAAATCTAATATCAAAATTTAAAAAAAAATGTTTATGAAACTTATAATAATATTATAGAATAATTAAAATCTTCAAATACAATCAAGGGAGATATAAGTTAAAATATTCAACATATATCGCTAATTATTAGTCTAAAAATCAAGAGTTGTATGCATCAAAAGCTGGTTAAGTTTCATATATTTTTTTAAATAGTTGATACTTTTATAAAAGATTTAAATTTTATAAATATAAAAGAGAAAAAGATGGTAATAAACCTCTTAAATCCGGATCTCTCCTTCTCTATCTTACTTGAAAACCCTAACACTCCATTTCCCTAAAATTAGAATCACTCTCTCACTCTACCTCTCATTCTCTCTCACACTCTTCATCACCACCGCATTTTCTCTTACACTCACCCTAGCTTACGAATTTTTCAAGAAAAATGGCTCCAAGAACACACCTTAAACTCTAAATCTAATCCTCTATAAGTGTTATTAAAGGTAAACCCGAAAATCATTCATTCTCCTTCACTTGTTTCAAAGATTTTACATATTTTCATGCATATCTTCTTCTCATACCCCTTTCTATTGAAAAATCATGAACACATACATACACATACGGTTTTGATGATAATGGTGGTAGATTTTCACCAAAACCATATTGCATGTACAAAATGGTGAAGATTATGACCTAAACCTAAGTCAAAATCATAGAAATGCACTTTTCTACATGCTTTGGTGGAAAAACAACACATGCATTCTATGTTTTCTTTCAAAAATGCCTTTTGAATATTTAAAACTCATGAATGGTCTTCAAACCAACATGGATGTAAAGATTTTCAACCTTAGATGCTAGATGATCAAATTTTGTTCTTAAAAGCTTTTCAAATATGTTGATGACCGGTTTATTCCCATATAAATACATTAAACTTCTTTTTGTTCAAATACGATTTTTCCCAGAATCCAAACAACAAAATAAGATGGTCTGTTAATTTTCAGAAAATAATTCATTGTGTTTGGAATTATTATAATTATTGCAAGAAAATAGAGCAATAATTCATATAAAAGACTTTCTGAGGTCTATAAATGCAGAATAAATGTCATGAAGTTTCTTCAATTTCTGTTACTTTTTTTTCTATGATTTTTTTATTTTATTTATGATTAACATAAATAAATCATAAAACCAACTTACGAGATACAAAAGAGCATTTAATAATTTTCGTTTCTTCTAAGTCATGCTTCATACTCAGAAAAGTATTTTGGGGATTTATCATAATGTAGTTATATGTTTCCATGATTTTTGTTTTTATAATGGATTAAAATCGAAAAAAATAGTTTTACTCATTCAAAATTCATGACACTTTACTCATACAAAATTCATTGACATGCACCATAAGGCATCACTAGTTTTTATGATAAGTTGAACACCATGGTTAGTAACCTATTTTTTCTTGATTATTCAATTACTTAGAGAATTAATATGTGAATAATCGAATGTGATAAAATGATTACAAAAGCACATAGATAAAAACTCAATATTATTTTCCTGTATCGTGGACAACGGCGTTAAAGAGTAATAATGATTTATATTATTCAATTTAGATTATTTAAGCATTTTACATTAATTTCAAAGATAATTTTGTTAATTTGTTTTGAAATTTAGTATATTTTTTCTTAAAAAAAAGGATTTTTTTTTTATACTAATTACTATTTGGCTGATTATCTAATACCATTCTATCACATCAACTATACATAGACTTTTTTATTATCATATTCATTGAAATCTCTTTGATCTTTTAATTTCGAAATAACTAATCTATTAATTTTAAATGCTATTAAATACAAAATATAATATTCGTGATGAGCATTAGAACCATCGGAACCGGAACCGGAATTTGTGATAAGGTCCAGTTAGTTGTTCTTCATTTTTATGAAAACGGACACCGATTCTAAAAACCAGAACCTGTTTAACATTTTTCTCGTTTATTAAAATATGTATAACTCATTTATATGAAGTTGAAATTACTTATTTTTTATTTTCAACATGTAATTTGGTGTTTGTAATTTATTTTTAATTGTACAAACATATATTTTGGTTAGCTATTAGACTAGACACATGCCCTGAAAGAAAGAATATCGATGCTGCGTTTTTTCTATTTCAATATTTTTTTTTGTGCATATGTCGTTGATATGACGTCAGAATTACTTATTTTTTTCCATCGTGTAATTTGATGTTTATATTTCATTTTAGACTGAATAAACGTATATTTAAGTTAGATATTGAATCAGCTATAGATCACAGAAGACAGCAAATCAACGTTGCGTATTTTCTGTTTCAGCATTTTGTTTTATTTTTTGAAACCTGTGTGGTTTTTAAAATGTACATAACTCACTCATATAAAGTTGGAATTATTTGATTTTTTTCATCATGTAATTTATTGTTTATAGTTCAATTTAGAATGTAGAAAGTCATAATTTGGTTAACTATTGAATCATTTACAAGTTTCAAAATATAACATATCATCTACAACATTTCAACAGGTTCTAGTTTGAAAAAAAAACTGAAAACTCGAGTGTAACAGCCTGGAATTTCAGGTATTTTTATAATATTGTTTTTGGGGTGTTTTAGGAGGGGACTCGGCGAGTTGGAGCCAGAATCGCCGAGTAGAACCACAGACTGGGTCGCGGGTTCGCGACTGGACTCGACGAGTCCATTATGGACTCGGCGAGTCTGCGCTGTTCAGCGGAAACCCTAGCCGTTTGGTTTTGGAACGTATATAATGCACTTATAGGCCATCATTGTCCGTCTTTAGTCGACTGAGAAGAACCCTAAACGGCTGTGGGCATCTAGAGCAAGATTGAAGGATATTAGGACCTTGAAGAAATTGTTGTGCAAGGAGGAGAAGAGTTTTGGCTAAAGGAACAGCAAGGGATTCGAGTTCTGAGGTTTGGGGACACAGAGAGTGCGTTATTCAGGTAATATTTCGGATCTTTTCTGTTATGTTGATGTGTGCATGGATTTAGGGTTTATGGAACCCATTTGGTGATTAGATGGATTATTACCTTGTTACCCAAACGACTATAACCCTGTATTAGGACCTTTAGAGGTCCAGAAGGTCCCATGCTTGTGTATTTCGAGACAATACTTATCTCAGGAAGCAATTTGATCGACTGCATGGCATGGACTCGCCGAGTCCGATGAACAGACTCGGCGAGTAGCTTGGAGATTTACTGGAACTCGTCGAGCTGTTCTTCAGACTCGGCGAGTGGAGTCGGGGTGGCCCCGCGATTCTTCCACGAGGATCTCGTCGAGCCAAGAGGGATACTCGACGAGTAGAAAGGGAACATCAGGGAAAGTTGGGGAGGACGTCTAGACTCGCCGAGTCGCCTTTGCACTCGCCGAGTCCGGTCAAGTTGACCGTTGACCGTTGACCAGAGTTGACCTACATGTAATTTATTAGGGTTAGTTGGCTTGAAAGATAAAAGTATTAATAAGGGATATATGATATTATAGGGAGTCTGTAGCTCGGCGGATCGAGTGCGAGTGATTTTAGGAGTCGCTAGCTTTCATTACCCGCGAGGTGAGTCTTCTCACTATACGGTACCCGGAAGGGTTTGACTGTGTGACCGAAAGGTCGGATATGATATATGATATATGTGCTATATGTGTTAAGATTAATGTATTAATTGTTGTGTATGTTTATGGGCCGGAAGGCAATATGTTATGGGCCAGAAGGCAATATGTTATGGGCCGGAAGGCGATATGTTATGGGCCGGAAGGCATTATGTTATGGGCCGGAAGGCAATATGTTATGGGCCGGAAGGCGATTATCTCAAGGCCTGGAAAGGCGTATATGCGTAAGTAGTATACTGGGGAAGTCACTAAGCATTTATGCTTACAGTTGTCATGTATGTGTTTCAGGTACTAGCGAGGACCGTGGGAAGGCGTCGGCATTACACGTACACACTGATGATGTTTTGAGATCTTGGGGATTTTATGATTGTATTTTGATATGAAATTTGGAATAATTATATTTGGTTGAAATAATTCACTTTACTTTAAATGAAAATTTTATTTGAAAATTTACGTTGTTACAATTGGTATCAGAGCCTTGGTTTGAGGGATTCGGGTGTACCTTCGGGTGTAACTGAACTCAAACCGAGGATTTGAGGAAAATATTTTAAAAAAATAATAAAGGCATAAACTTTTATAAATGGTAAAGTGATAAACAAGAAGAAGCAGTGTGTACGATCAGCCAGCACCCGAACGGTAAAGATCCCCAGAATACCTTACAATGTTATGTTATGCAATGAATTATGAATTGTTATGCATGCTAGAAGACTAGGTATTCATGATAGGACTAGAGTGGCCTGATTTGTGATGCCTTAGTCTAGGGAGTTTGTCGATATGAGATATTTGGTAGCGCAGGTAGATAGTGCATATCAAAGTAGAGTACTCACTATTCGGGGTTTGGGGAGGAAGATTTGGGACGAATACTGATACGGTGTGGTCGGTAGTATTGGGCCCGTACTACCGAAGACACCGGGTCGGTGGGAGACCCAAGTAAGAATCCCTGGATATCGGAGACTGAGTAGGGTTGCGTATCAAGTGCAATTGTACTTGATGGAGTCTCTGATAATTTTATGTTGTATTTCAGAGACATCATGGTTACCACACGCCACGGGGCGAGTTCGAGCGGTGTGAGCGACGAGGATATTCGTCAGATGATACAGGAGGAGGTAGCTGCAGCGATCCGGGCTGAGATCCCGGAGATGTTTGGGTCTATTAAGACCACTCTGATGGAGACGTTCGAAGAACGGTACGCCGCACTGACTGAGACTGCAGCCGCTGCCGCTACCGCAGCCGTGGCCGCTGCCAGGCCGCAAGGGGGCGATTCGTTGCTATTCCGGGAATTCAGCAACACGAACCCCCCCTGAGTTCGATGGGACGCAGGATCCGATTGCTGCGATGAGGTGGATCGCCGACATTGAAGGGTGCTTCTACACTTGCTCATGCCCGGAGCACCTGAGGGACGGTTCGCTTTGAACCAGCTCCTTCTGGGAGCGAAGGATTGGTGGAAGTTCGTGACGGCGAACTTCACTTTGGCGAAGATTACAGCGGTGACATGGGAGAGGCTTACTAACATGTTCAGGGACGAGTACGTTCCCCCAGTGGAGAGGGAACGATTGATTCAGGAGTTCTTGACTCTTAAGCAGGGTACTGATTCCGTTGCGGTGGTCACACGGAAGTTTCACGAGAGGGCGATGTTCTGCCCCGAGCTGGTGTCTACAGAGCAGTCACGGATGAGCCAGTATTTAGGCGTTTTGAGGAGGGATATCCGGGAGTTTGTGTCAAACTCCACCTATCGTACTTTCACTGAGCTTCAGGCGAATGCCAGGAAGCGCGAGATCGAGTTGGAGACCCAGGCCAGGGAGGAGGCCGAGTCTCGGCAGGTGGACCGGCGGCCGACTCAGTCTCAGCCGGCAGCCAAGCGGAATGTGTGGCAAAAGTCATGAGGGGGCGTGCTGAGCTGGTGGTTGTTACAAGTGTGGCAAGGAAGGACACATTGCCAGGGATTGCCCTAAGGGGTTTATGGTTTGCTTTCATTGCAACCAGACAGGCCATCGGAAGGCCGAGTGCCCGCAGCTTCGTCAGGGATCTACACCTACTACCAGGACTACTGAGACTCGACCGGCGAAGGTCGAGGCCCCGAGGGCTCGCAGGAGAGCCTTTCAGCTGACTGCGGAGGAGGTCCGCGCTGCGCCCGATGTTGTGGCAGGTATGCTGTAATTCACGTATTTATTTAAAGTCGAGATGTTATGCTTATGTTAATATATGTGTAGGTACTTTTCTTGTGAACTCTATGCCTGCTCTAGTGTTATTTGATTCGGGTGCGAGTAGGTCCTTTGTATCTTTAGCTTTTAGTCAGCATATCAGTATTAGTCGTGAGCCGTTAAGTCGGCCTCTGAGCGTTTCTATAGCGGCCGAGAGGGTGGTTTGTGCCACGGAGGTTCTTCGGGGATGCGCACTAGAGATTTTCGGGGTTGAGTTTCCGATTGACCTAGTTCCTATTGCGATGGGTGATGTCTGTGTCATCGTGGGCATGGACTGGTTGAGCCGATTCAGCGCTGTCATCGACTGTGAGCGCCAGCTGGTGACTATACGAGACCCTAGTGGGGGAGTTCTTACGGTGTACGGCGAGGGTACCCGTTCAGGATCAGCTTTTTGTTCGGCCGCTAGGGCGAGGCAATGTCTACAGCAGGGATGTAAGGGTTTTGTGGCGTATGTGATGGATACGCGGGAGGCTTCCGAGAGACCGAGGTCAGTGGAGGAGGTTCCAGTGGTGCGCGAGTTTCCAGATGTTTTTCCCCAGGACTTGCCGGGAGTGCCTCCTACGAGGCAAGTGGAGTTTGGTATCGATCTGATTCCGGGGGCTGCGCCTATTGCGAAGGTGCCTTATCGTCTCGCACCTCCAGAGATGCAAGAGTTGTCCTCGCAACTCCAGGAGTTGCTGGGGAAGGGATTTATTCGGCCGAGCAGCTCGCCGTGGGGAGCACCGATTCTGTTCGTCAAGCAGAAGGATGGTTCACACCGGATGTGCATTGACTACCGGGAGTTGAACAAGGTGACGGTCAAGAACCACTATCCGTTACCGAGGATCGAGGATTTATTCGATCAGTTGCAAGGGGCATCTTGGTTTTCCAAGATCGATCTGAGATCAGGGTACCATCAGGTAAGAGTGCGGGATGAGGACGTCCAGAAGACAACATTTAGGACGCGGTATGGGCATTACGAGTTCGTGGTGATGCCTTTCGGGCTCACCAATGCCCCGGCAGTGTTCATGGATCTCATGAACAGGGTATGCAGGCCGATGCTGGATCGGTCTGTGATTGTATTTATCGACGACATCCTGGTGTATTCGCGATCTAGAGAGCAGCATGAGGGACATTTGAGGGAGGTCCTTGGGGTACTGAGGTCGGAGAAGCTATATGCAAAATTCTCCAAATGTGACTTCTGGTTGCGGGAGGTCCAATTTCTTGGACATGTTGTTAATCAGGCAGGGATATTGGTCGATCCGGCCAAGGTTGCGGTAGTGATGAGTTGGGAGGTACCGAAGTCACCTTCCGAGATCAGGAGTTTCCTTGGGTTGGCGGGGTACTATCGGAGGTTTATTAGGGACTTCTCCAAGATCGTAGTACCGCTCACCAGATTGACCCGGAAGGGTGTTGCATTCTCATGGGGACCCGAGCAACAGACTTCTTTCGAGACACTTCGCCAGAGATTGTGCGAAGCCCCGGTATTAGCTCTCCCGGAGGGGATGGAAGATTTTGTCGTATATTGCGATGCATCGATTTCGGGATTGGGTGCAGTGTTGATGCAGAGAGGCCATGTGATAGCTTATGCATCGAGGCAGCTAAAGCCTCACGAGGCGAGATATCCCACGCATGACTTAGAGTTGGGGGCAGTAGTGTTCGCTCTCAAGATTTGGCGTCACTACCTGTATGGGGTTCGATGTACGATATACACGGACCATAAGAGTTTGAAGTATTTGATGGATCAACCCAACCTAAATATGCGTCAGAGGAGATGGTTGGATGTGGTCAAGGATTATGACTGCGAAATCCTATACCACCCGGGCAAGGCTAATGTGGTAGCTGATGCATTGAGCCGCAGGGCGGAGAGCACTCCATTGCGAGATGTATGTCTGAGACTGACGGTGATGACTCTGGTATTGGATGCTATTCGTGGGGCACAAGCCGAGGTTGTGAGATCCGAGATGCAAAAGAAAGAGCGAGTCGTTGGGTTAATTTCAGAGTTTGTTAAGGATGGACAAGGACTTCTGACGTTTCAGGGTTGGATTTGGGTACCATTCGTGGGCGGTACTCGTGCTACTTTGATGGTGGAGGCTCACAGATCGAAATTTTCGATCCATCCCGGGGCTACAAAGATGTATTTGGACTTGAGGAAGGAATACTGGTGGCCTTGTATGAAGAGAGACGTCGCCTGGTTCATTGAGAGGTGTTTGACCTGCCGTAGGGTTAAGGCCGAGCACTAGAGACCGCATGGTAAGTTGCAGCCTTTGGAGATTACTGAGTGGAAGTGGGAACAGATTACTATGGATTTCATCACCAAATTGCCGAGAACTGCCAGAGGAGTCGATGCAATTTGGGTGATTGTGGATAGATTGACGAAGAGTGCACACTTCCTTGCCATCAGCGAGAGTTCATCAGCGGAGAAGTTGGCGGAGTTATATGTGAGAGAGGTGGTATCTCGGCATGGAGTGCCGATCTCGATTGTTTCGGACCGCGATGTACGCTTCACTTCCAGGTTCTGGAAGAAATTCCATGAGGAGCTGGGTACTAAACTGCATTTTAGTACATCATACCATCCCCAGACAGACGGTCAGAGCGAGCGGACGATTCAGACACTGGAGGACATGCTTCGAGCGTGTGTGTTAGACTTCAGGGGTAGCTGGGATGCGCATTTACCTTTGGCAGAGTTTTCCTACAACAACAGCCATCATTCGAGCATTGGTATGCCACCTTTTGAGTTGTTGTATGGTAGGAGGTGTCGGACCCCCATTTGCTGGGGAGAGGTGGGACAGAGAGTGATGGGCAGTACAGAGATCGTACTCCAGACGACAGAACAGATTCAGCAGGTTAGACAGAGGTTATTGACCGCCCAGAGCCGACAGAAGAGTTATGCGGACAGACGACGGTCCGAGCTTGAATTTCAGGTTGGCGACTTCGTCCTCTTGAAGGTTTCTCCTTGGAAAGGAGTGATCCGGTTCAGGAAGAGGGGCAAGTTGGGGCCCCGGTTCATACGTCCATTTCGTGTGATTGCAAGGGTAGGCCGGGTAGCTTATCGGTTGGAGTTGCCAGCAGAGTTGGGACAGATCCACAATACCTTTCACGTATCGCAGTTGAGGAAGTGTATAGTTGATGAATCGGCAGTGGTTCCACTAGAGGATACTCAGGTGAATGCGAGCCTGAATTACGCCGAGAGACCAGTAGCTATCACGGATCGGAAGATCAAGGTTCTGAGGAACAAGGAGGTACCTCTGGTGTTGGTTCAGTGGCAACACCGAAAAGGATCGGAGATGACTTGGGAGCCGGAGCGTGAGATGCGGGAGCAACATCCGGAGTTATTTGCAGAGTGAGACTTCGAGGGCGAAGTCTAGTCCTAGTGGGGGAGAGTTGTAACAGCCCGGAATTTCAGGTATTTTTATAATATTGTTTTTGGGGTGTTTTAGGAGGGGACTCGGCGAGTTGGAGCCAGACTCGCCGAGTAGAACCACAGACTGGGTCGCGGGTTCACGACTGGACTCGACGAGTCCATTATGGACTCGGCGAGTCTGCGCTGTTCAGCGGAAACCCTAGCCGTTTGGTTTTGGAACGTATATAATGCACTTATAGGCCGTCATTGTCCGTCTTTAGTCGACTGAGAAGAACCCTAAACGGTTGTGGGCATCTAGAGCAAGATTGAAGGATATTAGGACCTTGAAGAAATTGTTGTGCAAGGACGAGAAGAGTTTTGGCTAAAGGAACAGCAAGGGATTCGAGTTCTGAGGTTTGGGGACACAGAGAGTGCGTTATTCAGGTAATATTTCGGATCTTTTCTGTTATATTGATGTGTGCATGGATTTAGGGTTTATGGAACCCATTTGGTGATTAGATGGATTATTACCTTGTTACCCAAACGACTATAACCCTATATTAGGACCTTTAGAGGTCCAGAAGGTCCCATGCTTGTGTATTTCGGGACAATACTTATCTCAGGAAGCAATTTGATCGACTGCATGGCATGGACTCGCCGAGTCCGATGAACAGACTCGGCGAGTAGCTTGGAGATTTACTGGAACTCGTCGAGCTGTTCTTCAGACTTGGCGAGTGGAGTCGGGGTGGCCCCGCGATTCTTCCACGAGGATCTCATCGAGCCAAGAGGGATACTCGACGAGTAGAAAGGGAACATCAGGGAAAGTTGGGGAGGACGTCTAGACTCGCCGAGTCGCCTTTGCACTCGCCGAGTCCGGTCAAGTTGACCGTTGACCGTTGACCAGAGTTGACCTACATGTAATTTATTAGGGTCAGTTGGCTTGAAAGATAAAAGTATTAATAAGGGATATATGATATTATAGGGAGTCTGTAGCTCGGCGGATCGAGTGCGAGTGATTTTAGGAGTCGCTAGCTTTCATTACCCGCGAGGTGAGTCTTCTCACTATACGGTACCCGGAAGGGTTTGACTGTGTGACCGAAAGGTCGGATATGATATATGATATATGTGCTATATGTGTTAAGATTAATGTATTAATTGCTGTGTATGTTTATGGGCCGGAAGGCAATATGTTATGGGCCGGAAGGCGATATGTTATGGGCCGGAAGGCGATATGTTATGGGCCGGAAGGCATTATATTATGGGCCGGAAGGCAATATGTTATGGGCCGGAAGGCGATTATCTCAAGGCCTGGAAAGGCGTATATGCGTAAGTAGTATACTGGGGAACTCACTAAGCATTTATGCTTACAGTTGTCATGTATGTGTTTCAGGTACTAGCGAGGACCGTGGGAAGGCGCCGGCATGACGCGTACACACTGATGATGTTTTGAGATCTTGGGGATTTTATGATTGTATTTTGATATGAAATTTGGAATAATTATATTTGGTTGAAATAATTCACTTTACTTTAAATGAAAATTTTATTTGAAAATTTACGTTGTTACATCGGGACTGGATTCGGAACCGACGCTAGAACCAACATTTCGGTTTTGGTTCTTATCATATAGGAAAACCGGTTTCAGTTTTGAACCAGTCCGATTCTAAAGTTGATCCATATGTAATTCTATTATTAGCATATGTTTAAAATGATTATTAAAATGCACTTATTTGTTAATTTAAATATTATGTTAATTAAAACTAAATCAAAATATAAAATGAATTTAAAAAAATATATATTCAAGTACTATTTTTCAAATAATTGGTTATCAATTAATTAACAAAAAATAAATAAATTGTGTTTAGCTTACAAACAAGTATCATATAAATTAACCATCATTATTTAAATTTTAAATTAAAATCACTAGATAAGTAAGTTTTACATAATCAATGAAAATGTTAAATTGTAATATTAAATCGAATATCATTTCAAATTTTTTTTTTTCTAAACACAAACGGCGGATAGATACTATAATAGTCTTATAATTAGTGTCTTATTATTTTCAACATATATACAAAAACAAATTACAATATAGTTTTATTATGTGCGACGTATGGATATTCATCTAGTATATAATATACTAGATGATAGGCCCGTGTGAACACAAGATCAAAGATATTGATCTTCGAAATAGTTCTACAATATACATACACATACAATTGGGATTATAAGAAAGAAAATATGTTCAATTGACTATGATAGTTAACTCATATTTGGGTTCATTAATTTTTTATATGGAATTAAGGAAGCGTATGTGTAGGTGTGACAAATCGAGCAACCGTGTCATGATTTTGTCTAAGATGAAACTGTTGGAATAGTGTCTAAGGTTGCAACTATATTAGGCAAGTATTTGACCCGGTTGTACATGGTCCTTTTGGGTTGCCTTCACCATAGCAACTTGATGGGATGATTTGTTAACAGAGAGTAAATACTATAAAGAATAATATATAGTTATTTGATTAATATAAGTCATAGAATTATTTGGAATTAATTTGGTGACTTAAAGAGATTAATTAAATAAGAGGGTATAAACTATCAATTGTTTGATAGTTAAACTTGAGACTGTAAATCCATACAGATATGGATTGGACGAATCCTAGGAGCTAAAGGATAGCTCATAATCGTCCATGATGTTAGCTAGGAATGGATTTGGATAGCCTTAAGAGAAGATTATCCAATTAGGGTTTAGACTGTAACCCTTAAGGAGTCTACAAGTATAAATAGACCCCATGGGTAAGGGAAATCGGTATCTTATCTAAAGTAAGAGAACTCTAGCCAATTTCCTCCCCTCTCCTCTCTCCTAAATCATCTTCCTTGCTATTGGTGTTTGTAAGCCATTAGATGAGTGACATTTGTGACTCTAGAAGCTCCAAGACAACAAGATCAACAAGGAATTCAAAGGTATGGTTCTAGATCTGTTTTAATGTTGTTATTTAACCTAATTAGGCATTAGAAGTCTTGGATTCAAAGCATGTTTCATTAGAAAGCCTAGATCCAAGCATTACGGTTTTGTATGCGCACATAGGAAAGTTCTTATGGCTAAAACCCATCAGTGGTATCAGAGCCTAGCTTGGTTTTCTTTAAATTGTTGCTTGATTAACTGAAACAAACCTGCAAAATTTGATTTTTTGGGTTCTTAGTCATGGACTCGGTGAGTTCCAAAGTGGACTCGGCGAGTAGGCCTAACTCGGCGAGTCCGGGCGTCAGGATTAGCCAAAACCGGGATTTTTTCATGTTTATCTTATAGAAACTTACCTTAATCATATTAGATCAACCCTAATCCGATTTTTTGATATATATGACTATAATCTTGATCTAATTAAAGATATTTATCGTCTAATAAAATATTTAATTTCCTTATATGATAATTAATTAATTATTTTCATTATTTTGGTAATTATCTTAAAAGAAATCTTGGATAAATCAAATATAGATAATTAGGATATTAATTGTTAATTGGAATTATTTGTTATTTGATCCTCCATGTTTTAAATGTTTAAAACTTGCCCTCACGTTTTGAAATTTATATTTGTGATTAAAAGTTTTAATTTAGACAACTTAAATTTCAAACCCTACGTTTTAAAAGGTTTAAAACACAACCCTATACTAATATATTATTACTAGAATTATATATATATATATATATATATATATATATATATATATATATATATATGTATAACTAAATGCTAGTCTTACCGTTAGTAGGCCTCATTCACGAAGCCGATCTATAAGGTGGGTATAAGGTTGCGGCCTATAAAATGGCGCTTAATGGGTGTACACTCACACCCACCGCTTGCTTGATTGGTGGAGGGTCGTTAGCCGAACGGGTAGAATAGGACAACCTCATCCTCTCATTAAAAGTATAATAAGTAATACAAAGTAACTACACGTTTTTTTTTAAAATTCCCAATCTTAGTTACTTTAGGAAAAGTGAATTGATGCAATCCCATGAAATTACACTTTGCACCCTTGCTAAGAAGTTACTGGAGCGTGTGTGGTTTACCGGCACACTAATTGGTTCTAAGCGAAAGTGGCAAAGGGTGATTCATTGTTTATCATAGTTTGATGGAGCGTGTGTGGTTTACCGACACATCGAATATGTGATCGTTACAATGAAGGCACCATGTGAATTTGAATGGTAATTCACACCCGCTTTGTGATCCTCGGTATCCCGGTCACAAACAAGAGGGGCATATCGAGATTTAAACATGCCATTGAATAGTTTCAATGAATCTCATCCGAACCGAGGAATTCTCAATACACTTAGGACTAATAGTTTAGGTTTTGTGATGGAGAATTAGTGAATCGTCATTCACTTACCTTCAATTTATTTGCATGTTAGATTACGGCATCCCTTTTCTAGTATGTAAATGTCATTGTTGGATCCTAACCCTAATTTTTCTTATTGGGTGATAATTAGGGATTCTTATTCTAATCTATCTTTGTCCTTTCTATAGATGTCGAACGCAAACAACGCTACTGCTAGTTCTTTCACGTTGATGAGCCTTTGCCAAAAGCTCACCTTCGATGGAACGAACTTTAGCGAATGGATAAGATACATTCGCACCATTGCTCGCTATGAGGATAAGGAGTATGTCCTCGATGAAAAGCTTGAGAAGATCAACCCCGAAATCGCTACTCCGGCCGAAATCACCGCTTTTGAGACTCATGAGCGAGATGCAACGAAGGTACATTGCATCATGATTGCCACCATGAACTCCGAATTCCAAAAGTCCTACGAGGACATGTACCCGTACGAGATGCATCAAGACTTATTGGAGAGATACCACCAAAACGCGAGACAAGAGCATTATGAGATTTTCACTAACATGATTTCCGCTAAGATGGGTCATGGAGAATCTCTTACCGTGCACCTGCAAAAGATGCAAAGGTATGTCGACCGCCTTCGCAAGTTAAATGTTGACTTTAGGGAAGACTTGGCGATCGACATGGTGCTTCACTCTTTGCCTCCGATGTACAACCAATTTAGGATGACCTACCACATGAACAAAGAGGAGGTCACCCTAAGCAAACTCCAAGGTCTCTTGAGGGTCGCTGAGAGCAACTTCAAAGATAAGTCTGCTGCACCTACTCCCAATCCGCCTGCTGCTCCTGTCTTGGGAATTGGTCAAGGAAAAGGAAAGAAGAGGAAGGCTTCATCGAAGAACTATCTCAAGGTTAAAGCCCGAGATGGTGCCTCTTCTAGTGGGACCAAAGTTGATCCCACTAAGCCCTGTCCTAACCCGAAGGAGGCAGAGTGCCACCACTACCACAAGATAGGACATTGGAAGAGAAGCTGCCCAGAATACCCGCAAGCAATCAAAGAAGGAAAGATCAAGCCATCTTTCATAGGTATATACACAATTAAATCTAACGATTCTAATCATGCTATTTCTTGGGTTCTTGATACCGGTTGTGGTTATCACATTTGTTCTAATATGCAGGGACTAAGAAGAAGTAGGGATGTGGAGCAAGGAAGGATTAATCTAATCATGGGGAACAGAAGATCGTCGCCTGTGACCAAGATTGGAGTGTATTCTTTAGCACTTAGGAATAATTTATGTTTAGATTTGAACAATTGTTGCTATTCGCCAGAAATGGCTAGAAACATCATTTCATTTCATGGTTTATATAGACAAGGATTTAGATTTTCTTTTAATAATGAGAATGGTTCTATTTTGGCTTATCTAAATGGTGTCTTTTACTTTGAAGCTATACCATGTAATGGAATATATGAAACTGTTATGATTGTTAATAACTTACGAAATGATGTTTTGAATATTGATTCTTCCACTAGTATGGATAAAGCATCCTTGTGGCATTGTCGTCTTGGACATGTCAACAAGAAACGCATAGCCCAACTCCAAAAGGATGGAGTGTTGGAGTCATTCGACCTTAGGGAAGATGACACATACGAGTCTTGTTTACTTGGAAAGATGACTAAGTCACCCTTCACGAGTACTTGTGAAAGGGGTGAGGGGCTATTGGACCTAATACATACCGATATATGTGGACCCTTTAGATCAACCACGAAGGATGGGAACCGCTTCTATGTGACTTTTACCGATGATTATAGTAGATATGGGTATATCTATTTAATCAAGCAAAAGTCAGAAACCTTTGAAAAGTTCAAAGAGTTCATGAATGAAGTGGAGAATCAATTGGGTAGGAAAATCAAGATGCTTCGATCCGATCGAGGAGGAGAGTACCTAAGTCTTGAATTCCATGATTATCTCAAGGAGTGTGGAATAGTTTCTCAATTAACGCCTCCTAGGACACCGCAGTTGAATGGTGTGGCAGAAAGGCATAATCGAACCTTATTGGATATGGTTCGCTCTATGATGAGTCGTGCTTCACTACCTATCTTCTTTTGGGGGTATGCCTTAGAGACTGCCGCCCATATCCTTAACCGAGTCCCTACTAAGAAGGTTGCCAAAACACCTCACGAGATGTGGACACGGAAAGCTCCCTCGTTGGCACACATCAAGGTTTGGGGTTGCGAGGATTTCGTAAGACGAGATACTCACGACAAGCTTGAACCTCGAAGTGAGCGATGTATTTTCATCGGCTACCTGCAAACATCCTTTAGATATCTCTTCTATAGACCGAAGGATAACGTTGTCTTTGTTGCGAGGAGAGGAGTTTTCTGAGAGCGAGAACTCATAAGCCAAGGAGACAGTGGGAGGCAAATCGAACTTGAAGAGATTCAAGAGACGATAGATGAAGGAACCTCTACCGCTGGCACTCAACTCGAGGAGGAAACTCTGGTTGAACCGATTGACGAGTCCTTACCTCTTAGACGTTCCGATAGAGTTAGAGTTCATCCCCAGTTTTATGGTTTTCATATTACTACCGAAGGGGACACGTATATTAGTGATGGTACACTAGTAAATCTTGATGAACCTAATAGCTATAAGGAAGCCATGGCAGGCCCGGAGTCTGCAAAATGGAAAGAGGCAATGGATAGCGAGATCTAATCCATGTATGATAACCAAGTTTGGAATTTGGTTGATTATGTGCCCGGACGTAAGACCGTTGGGTGCAAATGGATCTTCAAGAAGAAGACCGACATGGATGGGAACGTACACACGTATAAAGCGTGATTGGTTGCGAAGGGCTTTACTCAAACTCCAGGAGTTGACTATGATGAGACCTTCTCACCAGTTGCAAAGATTAAATCTATTAGAGTGATGCGAGCAATTGCCGCATTTCATGATTATGAAATTTGGCAAATGGATGTCAAGACCGCCTTCCTTAACGGAAAGTTGGCTGAGGATGTTTGCATGGCTCAGCCAGAGGGGTTTGTGGATCCGAAGCATCCAAATAGAGTGTGTAAGCTTGAGAAGTCCATTTATGGACTTAAGCAAGCGTCTCGCAGATGGAATCTATGCTTCAATAAGAAAGTCAAAGAGTTTGGATTTGTATGAAGCGAAGACGAATCTTGTGTATATGTCAAAGCCAGTGGGAGTGTAGTAAGCTCCCTCGTTCTATATGTCGATGACATATTACTCATAGGAAACGACATCCCGACTCTGCAGGAAGTCAAGTCTTGGCTCGGGAAGTGTTTCGCTATGAAGGATCTCGGAGAGGCTTCTTACATTTTGGGAATAAGGATAGTAAGAGAAAGAAGTAAGAGACTAATTGGACTTAGTCAAAATACTTACTTAGAAAAGGTACTAAAACGTTTTAGTATGGAAAACTCAAAGAAGGGAGAACTACCGATACAAGGAAATGCCAAATTGAGTAAGACTCAAAGTCTGAGTACCAAAGCTGAAATAGCATAAATGAGCCGAGTACCATACGCTTCCGCAGTTAGCTCAATCATGTACGCTATGACTTGTACTCGCCCTGATGTAGCCTTCGCTTTGAGCATGGTTAGCAGATATCAAGGGAACCCTGGCAAAGCACATTGGATTGCGGTAAAGAACATCCTTAAGTACCTTCGGAGGACGAAAGAATGGTTCTTAGTCCTTGGAGGGAGTGATGACATGAAGGTGCGAGGGTATAGTGATGCCAGTTTTGAGACCGATAGGGACAACTACTGTTCGCAATCGGGCTGGGTCTTTACCCTAAATGGAGGAGCAGTAACTTGGAAAAGTTCCAAGCAAGAAACCGTAGCTGATTCAACGTGCGAATCAGAGTACATCGCAGCGAGCGAAGCATCGAAGGAGGCAATATGGCTAAAGAACTTTATTGGTGATCTTGGAGTTGTGCCTGACATAAAGGAGCCCATGGAGATTTTCTGTGATAACGAAGGTGCGGTTGCCTTGACTAAGGAACCAAGGGATCATGGTAGATCAAGACATATCGACAGAAAATATCACTTCATTAGACATCGTGTAGAAGAAGGACAACTCATAGTTAAGAGGATATCATCAGAAGATAACCTAGCATATCCGCTTACGAAGGGACTGAGTAGGGTTAAGCACTTGCAGCATGCTAGGAGTATTGGGCTGAAGGATGATATTAGTATAGATTAGATAGTATTAGAAACGTGTAATAGATAAATGTAATTAACATTTGGTGATTAAATAAAGGAGTTTTATTTATGAGTAATGTTACTGTCTTATGTTAATCGTTTAACTATTGTTTCACTTTGCATGTTTTGACTTCCAGAATAATTGAGTTTATTAGGAATAATCGAATTGTTCAAATTGTCCACAATCGTTCATATGTTGGAAGTAGATATGAATGAAGATTGTCATGAATTGGTGTGTAGATTGTCTAAATGGTGTTAGACATAGCAAAAGGGTTGCTGCAACGTTCATGAGTGCTTATGAACTAGTTTTGAGCATTGGAACAAACCCGCGCTTGCTGGAATCACTTTATGGAATACGATATAAAAGGTGATCGCAAGACGATAATATCATATAGTCTTAAAACCTACATATATGGTTTATTATTTGTTAATTGATTGTACATTGATAATGCGAAAACGCATCAGTAACTCGATGTTATAAAACGCATTGTTGTGTGTAGTTGGTTAATGAATAAGTAAATGCATATAAGTCGAAGTTTATCTGTAACTTTTATCCTAAGAAGGAAAAAGCGGTATCTCGGCCGCTCGATGATTTGATTTGACTTATGTGCCGGGCTCGGTCAGAACTGAATTGATGTGTTCGATTAAGTTCTATGTCGAATAAATCGGAGATCGAGAAATCAAATGCTAGACTAACCATTCCATAGGATTGTCAGCATGATATCTAACAGAGGACTGTACGATCCCTTATCTAAAGGACAAGATTGATTAGATCAGAGTTTGACAGCGTCTTTGAGAGCTACGATTGTAAACCGACTTGTACTTGTATAGTTACTAGATTATCCAAGTGAGAGACTATTGGAATAGTGTCTAAGGCTGCAACTATATTAGGCAAGTATTTGACCCGGTTGTACATGGTCCTTTTGGGTTGCCTTCACCATAGCAACTTGATGGGATGATTTGTTAAGAGAGAGTAAATATTATAAAGAATAATATATAGTTATTTAATTAATATAAGTTATAGAATTAATTGGAATTAATTTGGTGACTTAAAGAGATTAATTAAATAAGAGGGTATAAACTGTCAATTGTTTGATAGTTAAACTTGAGACTGTAAATCCATACAGATATGGATTGGCTGAATCCTAGGAGTTAAAGGATAGCTCAAAATCATCCATGATGTTATCTAGGAATGGATTTGGATAGCCTTAAGAGAAGACAATCCAATTAGGGTTTAGACTGTAACCCTTAAGGAGTCTACAAGTATAAACAGACCCCATGGGTAAGGGAAATCGGTATCTTATCTAAAGTAAGAGAACTCTAGCCGATTTCCTCCCCTCTCCTCTCTCCTACATCATCTTCCTTGCTATTGGTGTTTGTAAGCCATTACAAGAGTGACATTTGTGACTCTAGAAGCTCCAAGACAACAAGACCAACCAGGAATTCAAAGGTATGGTTCTAGATCTGTTTCAATGTTGTTTTTTTAACCTAATTAGGCATTAGAAGTCTTGGATTCAAAGCATGTTTAATTAGAAAGCCTAGATCCAAGCATTAGGGTTTTGTATGCGCACATAGGAAAGTTCTTATGGCTAAAACCCAACAGAAACAACATAACAATGTTTTATAAAACATGAACATGACATGACAAGACGTGTATACTTGGCTAACATGAAACACTACAAGTTTAACCAAAATGAAAGAATAGTAGTAGAGAAAAGTAATTACCAAACCCACGTGGTTTGAAATTTATTACAAAAACAGGGTAGAAATAAATAATAGGAGTAATAATAATAATAATAATAATAATAATAATAATAATAATAATAATAATAATAATAATAATAATAATAATTCACGCTCCTTGCTGTAGAACCCAAACTCTTGTCGATTGATAATCGGTATGTGCCGCTGAAACACAACAAACGAAACTAGAAACAAGATTGGCCGGAGACCGGATTTATTATACCATCCAGATCTAAATCCTCCTTGACAACACAAACTTCTCCAAAATCCGGAACGGAATATCAGACAAACACAGGAATTGTGTCAAAGGATTGAGATCAAGATGCTTTTTCTCTACACAACTTTGTACTTCGTTCCTTTCTAGCCAGCCACTTGCACCGAATTCCCTTGGGTTGAAAATCAGTGGATTAAGGGCAGGTTAAAATGCTCCATTGTGGCTAGCTTAACTTCTCCGATGACCATCAAAACAATGAGGGTGATGGGTGACACTCAGATGAAAGAAAGACTAGAGCTCTTTGTTTACTTTATCGTATATTGTCGTTGTTGCCATTCTCTTCTCCTGTGAAATACTAGACCAAGACTGAAAACATATATGCAAAGAACTCAATTGGGATTATTTTCCAGACAAATCGCTACATGGTATAACGCCTACAAATCGAAATAGTATCCACTAATAAATACCAGAACTCTAGGGAATCTAAAATTGAAACAATACCCATAGAAGGAGATGCAGACAACTCATATATACGGTAAGGAAGGGAGAATCGATGAAAGAGACGCGTTAAAAACCGGTGAGTGGGAGAAGACCGCATGAGAAATCAGCGCGTGAGGTCCAGGTGGGGTTATTAGGTTTTAGTTTTTCTTTTTCTTAAAAACTACAATTAAATTGTGAATAAATTTTAAATCATTACATTCTCGTAAATAGTTTTTAAAAATGCAACCCCCTGGATCAAAACTCAACAAAAGTCTTCCAACATCACAAGCGCTTCAAATTGCAGCCAAAAGTCTCCCAAAAAATCTAATCAAGATCATTTCTATTGTTCCTTCTAAATCTCATTGAAAGTGCATACAATATGGATCAGAAAAAATATACAGTCAAATGAATTACACACAATAATAAGTTATAATGTTCTATTAATTCGAACTTAGACAAAACCACACACTATAGAAAACGTGTTATAAACTCTTCCTTGATTGAAGCTGACAGTGAAACCCCTTTGTGCTTCTTTTTTTCCAGCAAACCGGAAGATCATCAGCTTTCCTTTTGTTCTTCATCCATATTTGATTATCTGTCAAAAACAAACCCAAACAGCCACTTAGCTTTCCACAGATTCCTGTCAAAACAAACCAAATCCATACCTGTTGCTGATCCCGTTCACGTTCTTTTTTTTTTTTTCCGTTGAAGAAGCATTCCAAACATCCCCGATCCTTTCGTGTTTTCAGCCTGACGAGAGGCTACTATCAAGAGTAGCCACCGCAGCCCTCGTTGACGAAGCAACCTGCGAGCATCGGAATAGGCGAGCATCGGAGAAGCTTTCCAAACTCCCGTCTTTCTCTGACCTTCCTCGAAGTAGGCGAGCATCGGAGATGGTCCCCCATTGCGATCGATCGACACATCCCGCAAATCACGTTCTGGCATCGGATCTCACCGCTGCACCCAGTGAGACCGAAGAAACCCTCTTCTAGCCTCACCCTCGTACCTTCTCCTTCTCAAATCAAGCAGCGGCCATCGAAGCCTCGTCTGTGCGGTTTTTGCTGCTCGCATCGCTCCAGATGGACTGGTTTTCTCTTTCCCCTTAGTACGTCACACCCAGACGAGACGGAGCACGAACTCTATGCTTGGTTCCTTCGTTGCTTCGGTCTCGTCGACTCCGGAGACGCTGCCTCAGCCTGCAATCGATCGGCATCCATACGACCTCCATCTTCGTGCTTCACTCTCTTCGTTCATCTACTCCGTCCCTTAGTAGTCCGTTGTTTTTTTCATCCGTTTGACTGATCGAACAAAAGATAGGGCGTAAAAGCCCTAAGTCCTTCCAACTTCGGTAAAATGACCAATAAACCCCCCATGCTACAACATCCATTTTAAAAGAAGCCCTTTTTCCCAAACATTCGTGTATTTTAAACAAAACAGCCCCTCATTTGGTTATTTTTAACAGAATAAATCCCGACCTTCAAACATTGAATAACAATAAGCAATCCAGTCCCTTCATTGAAAATCCTAAACAAAATCAGTCCAATTATAAAACATAATTTCGATTTAAACCATTTCAGTCCCCCCCCCCCCCCCCCCTAATTCAGTTTAACCAAAGAAGTCCTACCTTTGTAAATTAAATTACCAACCAACCCCTAAACTTTAGTGAAGTTAAAAATCAACCCTAATAGTTTAAATTCATTACGAAATGATCCCATAAGTATTTCAAAGTTAAAGAAATATGAATTTCCGGTTTTTCACTTCCAGAAAAGTGTGCGATTAACCGAACATATGTAACAACCGTCAAAATTCGAGTCGGTTATAAATTTAACTAAACTAAGTTGCACATATAGGCATGACACTTACTAGACTTAGTAACTAAAAGCTAGGTTATAACCTACTTGAAACTTGGAAACAAGTAAAATCTAAGGATAGTATACTTAGATTTCACATTGATATGTGAATTCTACAACTACTTAACTGTAATTACTATTCATATTTGTGTCAATCTTTGACCTGAACATCTTCGCATGAATCATATACATACATCATGCACTTGACCTAGTGGTATAAATTAGGTCAGAATCTCGTAGGAACTTAAGTCAAAGTTGAAAACTAGGACTAGTATACTTGATTCCTCAATTTCACTCGAATCACAAAACTGCTACAGAGAATGCCAATAATCCGATAAAACTAAATTACAAACGTTATTTCTAACTTGAATAAGAGTTATGAAACTCTAAAATAGTTTGAAGTCTCAAAATTTAATTAAATTCGATATCCAACGACTTACAAACTCCTTAAAACCCTAAAAGCCCTAAAAATTCTTAAAATTTTAAAAATCTAATATCAAAATTTATAAAAATGTTTATGAAACTTATAATAACATTATAGAATAATTAGAATCTTCAAATACAATCAAGGAAGATATAAGCTAAAATATTCAACATATATCGCTAATTATTAGTCTAAAAATCAAGAGTCGTATGCATGAAAAGCTAGTTAAGTTTCATATTTTTTTTTTAAATAGTTGATACTTTTATAAAAGATTTAAATTTTATAAATATAAAAGAGAAAAAGATGGTAATAAACCTCTTAAATCCGGATCTCTCCTTCTCTATCTTACTTGAAAACCCTAACACTCCATTTCCCTAAAATTAGAATCACTCTCTCACTCTACCTCTCATTCTCTCTCACACTCTTCATCACCACCGCATTTTCTTTTACACTCACCCTAGCTAACGAATTTTTCTAGAAAAATGGCTCCAAGAACACACCTTAAAATCTAAATCTAATCATCTATAAGTGTTATTAAAGGTAAACCCGAAAATCATTCATTCTCCTTCACTTGTTTCAAAGATTTTACATATTTTCATGCATATCTTCTTCTCATACCCCTTTCTATTGAAAAATCATGAACACATACATACACATACGGTTTTGATGATAATGGTGGTAGATTTTCACCAAAAACATATTGCATGTACAAAATGGTGAAGATCGTGAACTAAACCTAAGTCAAAATCAATGCACTTTTCTACATGTTTTGGTGGAAAAACAACACATGCATTCTATGTTTTCTTTCAAAAATGCCTTTTTAATATTTAAAACTCATGAATGGTCTTCAAACCAACATGGATGTAAAGATTTTCAACCTTAGATGCTAGATGATCAAATTTTGTTCTTAAAAGCTTTTCAAATATGTTGATGACCGGTTTATTCCCATATAAATACATTAAACTTCTTTTTGTTCAAATACGATTTTTCCCAGAATCCAAACAACAAAATAAGATGGTCTGTTAATTTTCAGAAAATAATTCATTGTGTTTGGAATTATTATAATTATTGCAAGAAAATAGAGCAATAATTCATATAAAATACTTTCTGAGGTCTATAAATGCAAATAAAATTTTAGATGACCATTAAAATTAATAAACATCTATCATGAAGTTTCTTCAATTTTCGTTACTTTTTTTTTCTATGATTTTTTATTTTATTTATGATTAACATAAATAAATCATAAAACTAAGTTATGAGATATAAAAGAGCATTTAATAATTTTCGCTTCTTCTAAGTCATGTTTCATACTCAAAAAACTATTTTGGGGTTTTTTCATAATGTAATTATATGTTTCCATGATTTTTGTTTTTATAATGGATTGAAATCGAAAAAAATAGTTTTACTCATTCAAAATTCATGACACTTTACTCATACAAAATTCATTGACATGCACCATACGGCATCACTATTTTTTGTGATAAGTTGAATACTATGGTTAGTAACCTATTTTTTCTTGATTATTCAATTACTTAGAGAATTAATATGTGAATAATCAAATGTGATAAAATGATTACAAAAGCACATAGTTAAAAACTCAATATTATTTTCCTATATCATGGACAATGGCGTTAAAGAGTAATAAGAATTTATATTTATTCAATTTAGATTATCTAAGCATTTTACATTAATTTCAAAGATAATTTTGTTAATGTGTTTTGAAATTTAGTATATTTTTTCTTAAAAAAAAGGATTTTTTTTATACTAATTACTATTTGGCTGATTATCTAATACCATTCTATCACATCAACTATGCATAGACTTTTTTATTATCATATTCATTTAAAACTCTTTGATCTTTCAATTTCGAAATAACTAATCTATTAATTTAAAATGTTATTAAATACAAAATATAATATTCGTGATGAGCATTAGAACCATCGGAACCGGAACCGGAACTGAACGGGAACCTGAATTTGTGATAAGGTCCGGTTAGTTGTTCTTCATTTTTATGAAAACGGGCACCGATTCTAAAAACCATAACCTGTATAACATTTTTCTCGTATATTAAAATATGTATAACTCATTTATATGAAGTTGAAATTACTTATTTTTTATTTTCAACATGTAATTTGGAATTTGTAATTTATTTTTAATTGTACAAACATATATTTTGGTTAGCTATTAGACTAGACACATGCCCTGAAAGAAAGAATATCGATGCTGCGTTTTTTCTATCTCAATTTTTTTTTGTGCATAAGTTGTTGATATGACGTCAAAATTACTTATTTTTTTCAATCGTGTAATTTGATGTTTATATTTCATTTTAGACTGAATAAACATATATTTAAGTTAGATATTGAATCAGCTATAGATCACAGAAGACAGCAAATCAACGTTGCGTATTTTCTGTTTCAGCATTTTGTTTTATTTTTTTGAAACCTGTGCGGTTTTTAAAATGTACATAACTCACTCATATAAAGTTAGAATTATTTAATTTTTTTTCGTCATGTAATTTATTGTTTATAGTTCAATTTAAAATGTAGAAAGTCATAATTTGGTTACCTATTGAATCATTTACTAGTTTCAAAATATAACATATCATCTACAACATTTCAACAGGTTCTAGTTTGAAAAAAAACTGAAAACTCAAGACTGGATTCGGAACCGACGCTAGAACCAACATTTCGGTTCCGGTTCTTATCATATAGGAAAACCGGTTTCAGTTTTGAACCAGTCCGATTCTAAAGTTGATCCATATATAATTCTATTATTAGCATATGTTTAAAATGATTATTAAAATGCACTTATCTGTTAATTTAAATATTATGTTAATTAAAACAAATTCAAAATATAAAATGAATTTAAAAAAATATATATTCAAGTACTATTTTTCAAATAATTGGTTATCAATTAATTAACAAAAAATAAATAAATTGTGTTTAGCTTACAAACAGGTATCATATAAATTAACCATCATTATTTAAATTTTAAATTAAAATCACTAGATAAGTAAGTTTTGCATAATCAATGAAAATGTTAAATTGTAATATTAAATCGAAAATCATTTCAATTTTTTTTCTAAACACAAACGACGGATAGATACTATAATAGTCTTATAATTAGTGTCTTATTATTTTCAACATATATACGAAAACCAATTACAATATAGTTTTATTCTGTGCGACGTATGGATATTGATCTTCAAAATAGTTTTACAATATACATACACATACAATTGGGATTATAATAAAGAAAATATGTTCAATTGGCTATGATAGTTAACTCATATTTGGGTTCATTAATTTTTTATATGGAATTAAGGAAGCGTATGCGTAGGTGTGACAAATCGAGCAACCGTGTCATGATTTTGTCTAAGATGAAACAACATAACAATGTTTTATAAAACATGAACATGACATGACAAGAAGTGTATAATTGGCTAAAATGAAACACTACAAGTTTAACCAAAATGATAGAATAGTAGTAGAGAAAAGTAATTACCAAACCCACGTGGTTTGAAATTTATTACTAAAACAGGGTAGAAATAAATAATACGAGTAATAATAATAATAATAATAATAATAATAATAATAATTATTATTATTATTATTATTATTATTATTATTATTATAATTCAAGCTCCTTGCTGTAGAACCCAAACTCTTGTCGGTTGATAATCGGTATGTGCCGCTGAAACACAGCAAACGGAACCAGGAACAAGATTGGCCGGAGACCGGATTTATTATACCATCCAGATCTAAATCCTCCTTGACAACACAAACTTCTCCAGAATCCGGAATATCAGACAAACACAGGAATTGTGTCAAAGGATTGAGATCAAGATGGTTTTCTCTACACAACTTTGTACTTCGTTCCTTTCTAGCCAGCCACTTGCACCCAATTCCCTTGGGTTGAAAATCGGTGGATTAAGGGCAGGTTAAAATGCTCCATTGTGGCTAGCTTAACTTCTCCGATGACCATCAAAACAATGAGTGTGATGGGTGACACTCAGATGAAAGAAAGACTCGAGCTCATTGTTTACTTTATCGTATATTGTCATTGTTGCCATTCTCTTCACCTGTGAAATACTAGACCAAGACTGAAAACATATATGCAAAGAACTCAATTGGGATTATTTTCCAGACAAATCGCAACATGGTATAACACCTACAAATCGAAATAGTATCCACTAATAAATACTAGAACTCTAGCGAATCTAAAATTGAGACAACACCCATAGAAGGAGACAGAGACAACTCATATATCCGGTAAGGAAAAGAGAAATCGATGAAGGAGACGCGTGAAAAACCGGTGAGTGGGAGAAGATCGTGTGAGAAATCAGTGCCTGAGGTCCACGTGGGGTTATTAGGTTTTAGTTTTTCTTTTTCTTGAAAAACTACAATTAAATTGTGAATAAATTTTAAATCATTACATTCTCGTAAGTAGTTTTTAAAAACCCAACCCCCTGGATCAAAACTCAACAAAAGTCTTCCAAGATCACAAGCCCTTCAAATTGCAGCCAAAAGTCTCCCAAAAATCTAATCAAAGTCATTTCTATTGTTCCTTCTAAATCTCATTAAAAGTACATACAATATCGATCAGAAAAAATATACAGTCAAATGAATTACACACAATAATAAGTTATAATGTTCTATTAATTCGAACTTATAAAAAACCACACACTATAGAAAACGTGTTATAAACTCTTCCTTGATTGAAGCTGACAGTGAAACCCCTTTGTGCTTCTTTTATTCCAGCAAACCAGAAGATCATCAACTTTCCTTTTGTTCTTCATCCATATTTGATTATTTGTCAAAAACAAACCCAAACAGCCACTTACGTTCCACAGATTCCTGTCAAAACAAACCAAATCCATACCTGTTGCTGATCCCGTTCATGTTCTTTTTTTTTTTTTTTTTTTTTTTTTCCGTTGAAGAGCATTCCAAACATCCCCGATCCTTTCGTGTTTTCTGCCTGACGAGAGGCTACTATCAAGAGTAGCCACCGCAGTCCTCATTGAAGAAGCATTCGGCGAGCATCGGAATATGCGAGCATCGGAGATGGTCCCCCATCGGAGAAGCATTCCAAACTCCCGTCTTTCTCTGACCTTCCTCGAAGTATGCGAGCACCGGAGATGGTCCCCCATTGCGATCGATCGACACGTCCCGCAAATCCCGTTCTGGCCTCGGATCTCACCGCTGCACCCAGTGTGACCGAAGAAACCCTCTTCTAGCCTCACCCTCATACCTTCTCCTTCTCAAATCAAGCAGCGGCCATCGAAGCCTCGTCTGTGCGGTTTTTGCTGCTTGCATTGCTCCAGGCGGACTGGTTTTCTCTTTCCCCTTAGCACATTACAGGCAGACGAGACGGAGCACGAACTCTATGCTTCGTTCCTTCGTTGCTTCGGTCTCGTCGACTCCGGGGACGCTTCCTCAGCCTGCAATCGATCGGCATCCATACGACCTCCAACTTCGTGCTTCACTCTCTTCGTTCATCTGCTCCGTCCCTTCGTAGTCCGTCGTTTTTTTCATCCGTTTGACTGATCGAACAAAAGATAGGGCGTAAAAGCCCTAAGTCCTTCCAACTTCGGTAAAATGACCAATAAACCCCCCTGCTGCAAAATCCATTTTAAAAGAAGCCCTTTTTCCCAAACATTGGTGTATTTTAAACAAAACAGCCCCTCATTTGGTTATTTTTAACAAAATAAATCCCGACCTTCAAACATTGAATAATAATAAGCAATTCAGTCCTTTCATTGAAAATCCTAAACATAAATCAGTCCAATTATAAAACATAATTTCAATTTAAACCAGATCAGTCCCCCCCCCCCCCCCCCCCCCCCCCTTAATTCAGTTTAACCAAAGCAGTCCTACCTTTGTAAATTAAATTACCAACCAACCCCTAAACTTTAGTGAAGTTAAAAATCAACCCTAATAGTTTTAATTCATTACGAAATGATCTCGGAAGTACTTTAAAGTTAAGGAAATATGACTTTGCTGTTTTTCACTTCCAGAAAAGTGTGCGATTAGCCGAATATATGTAACAATCGTCAAAATTCGAGTCGGTTATAGATTTGACTAAACTAAGATGCACATATAGGCATGACACATACTAGACTTTGTAAGTAAAAGCTAGGTTATAACCTACTAGAAACTTGGAAACAAGTAGAATCTAAGGATAGTATACTTAGATTTCACATTGATATGTGAATTCTAGAACTACTTAACTGTAATTACTATTCATATTTATGTCAATCTTTGACCTCAACATCTTCGCATGAATCATATACATACATCATGCACTTGACCTAATGGTATAAATTAGGTCAGAGTCTCGTAGGAACTTAAGTCAAAGTTGAAAACTAGGACTAGTATACTTGATTCCTCAATTTCACTCGAATCAGAAAACTGCTACAGAGAATGCCAATAATCCGATAAAACTAAATTACAAACGTTATTTCTAACTTGAATAAGAGTTATGAAACTCTAAAATAGTTTGAAGTCTCAAAATTTAATTAAATTCGATATCCAACGACTTACAAACTCCTTAAAACCCTAAAAGCCCTAAAAATTCTTAAAATTTTATAAATCTAATATCAAAATTTATAAAAATGTTTATGAAACTTATAATAACATTATAGAATAATTAGAATCTTCAAATACAATCAAGGAAGATATAAGCTAAAATATTCAACATATATCGCTAATTATTAGTCTAAAAATCAAGAGTCGTATGCATGAAAAGCTAGTTAAGTTTCATATTTTTTTTAAATAGTTGATACTTTTATAAAAGATTTAAATTTTATAAATATAAAAGAGAAAAAGATGGTAATAAACCTCTTAAATCCGGATCTCTCCTTCTCTATCTTACTTGAAAACCCTAACACTCCATTTCCCTAAAATTAGAATCACTCTCTCACTCTACCTCTCATTCTCTCTCACACTCTTCATCACCACCGCATTTTCTTTTACACTCACCCTAGCTAACGAATTTTTCTAGAAAAATGGCTCCAAGAACACACCTTAAAATCTAAATCTAATCATCTATAAGTGTTATTAAAGGTAAACCCGAAAATCATTCATTCTCCTTCACTTGTTTCAAAGATTTTACATATTTTCATGCATATCTTCTTCTCATACCCCTTTCTATTGAAAAATCATGAACACATACATACACATACGGTTTTGATGATAATGGTGGTAGATTTTCACCAAAAACATATTGCATGTACAAAATGGTGAAGATCGTGAACAAAACCTAAGTCAAAATCATAGAAATGCACTTTTCTACATGTTTTGGTGGAAAAACAACACATGCATTCTATGTTTTCTTTCAAAAATGTCTTTTTAATATTTAAAACTCATGAATGGTCTTCAAACCAACATGATTTTTGTTTTCATAATGGACTAAAATCGAAAAAAGTAGTTTTACTCATTCAAAATTCATGACACTTTACTCATACAAAATTCATTGACATACACCATGCGGCATCACTATTTTTTGTGATAAGTTGAACACTATGGTTAGTAACCTATTTTTTCTTTATTATTCAATTACTTAGAGAATTAATATGTGAATAATCAAATGTAATAAAATGATTACAAAAGCACATAGTCAAAAACTCAATATTATTTTCCTGTATCATGGACAATAGTGTTAAAGAGTAATAATGATTTATATTTATTCAGTTTAGATTTTTTGAGCATTTTACATTATTTGATTTTTTTCGTCATGTAATTTATTGTTTATAGTTCAATTTAGAATGTAGAAAGTCATAATTTGGTTAAGTATTGAATCATTTACAAGTTTCGAAAGATAACATGACATCTACAACATTTCAAGAGGTTCTAGTTTGAAAAATAACTGAAAACTCGGGACAAGAATCGGAATCGACGCTAGAATCAACATTCCGGTTCCGGTTCCGGTTCTTATCATATAGGAAAACCGGTTTCAGTTATGAACAAGTCCGATTCTAAAGTTGATCCATATATAATTCTATTATTAGCATATTTTTAAAATGATTATTAAAATGCAGTTACTTGTTAATTTAAATATTATGTTAATTAGAACTAAATCTAAATATAAAATAAATTTAAAAAAATATATATTCAAGTACTATTTTTCAAATAATTGGTTATCAATTAATTAACAAAAAAAATAAATGAATTGTGTTTAGCTTACAAACAGGTATCATATAAATTAACCATCATTATTTAAATTTCAAAATAAAATCACTAGATAAGTAAGTTTTGCATAATCAATGAAAATGTTAAATTGTAATATTAAATCGAAAATCATTTCAATTTTGTTTCTAAACACAAACGGCGGATAGATACTATAATAGTCTTATAATTGGTGTCTTATTATTTTCAACATATATACGAAAACAAATTACGATATAGTTTTATTCTGTGCGACGTATGGATATTCATCTAGTATATAATATAGTAGATGATAGGCCCGTTTGAACACAAGATCAAAGATATTGATCTTCGAAATAGTTCTACAATATACATACACATACAATTGTGATTATAATAAAGAAAATATGTTCAATTGGCTATGATAGTTAACTCATATTTGGGTTCATTAATTTTTTATATGGAATTAAGGAAGCGTATGCGTAGGTGTGACAAATCGAGCAATCGTGTCATGATTTTGTCTAAGATGAAACGGCATAACAATGTTTTAGAAAACATGAACATGACATGACAAGAAGTGTATACATGGCTAAAATGAAACACTACAAGTTTAACCAAAATGAAAGAATAGTAGTATAGAAAAGTAATTACCAAACCCACGTGGTTTGAAATTTATTACTAAAACAGGGTAGAAATAAATAATAGGAGTAATAATAATAATAATAATAATAATAATAATAATAATTATTATTATTATTATTATTATTATTATTATTATTATTATAATTCACGCTCCTTGTTGTAGAACCCAAACTCTTGTCGCTTGATAATCGGTATGTGCCGCTGAAACACAGCAAACGGAACCGGGAACAAGATTGGCGGAGACCGGATTTATTATACCTTCTAGATCTAAATCCTCATTGACAACACAAACTTCTCTAGAATCCGGAATATCAGACAAACACAGGAATTGTGTCAAAGGATTGAGATCAAGATGGTTTTCTCTACACAACTTTGTACTTCGTTCCTTTCTAGCCAGCCACTTGCACCCAATTCCCTTGGGTTGAAAATCGGTGGATTAAGGGCAGGTTAAAATGCTCCATTGTGGCTAGCTTAACTTCTCCGATGACCATCAAAACAATGAGTGTGATGGGTGACACTCAGATGAAAGAAAGACTCGAGCTCTTTGTTTACTTTATCGTATATTGTCGTTGTTTCCATTCTGTTCACCTGTGAAATACTAGACCAAGACTGAAAACATATATGCAAAGAACTCAATTGGGATTATTTTCCAGACAAATCGCTACATGGTATAACGCCTACAAATCGAAATAGTATCCACTAATAAATACCAGAACTTTAGGGAATCTAAAACTGAAACAATACCCATAGAAGGAGCCACAGACAACTCATATATCCGGTAAGGAAGGGAGAAATTGATGAAGGAGACGCGTGAAAAACCGGTGAGTGGGAGAAGATCGTGTGAGAAATCAGCGCTTGAGGTCCAGGTGGGGTTATTAGGTTTTAGTTTTTCTTTTTCTTGAAAAACTACAATTAAATTGTGAATAAATTTTAAATCATTACATTCTCGTAAGTAGTTTTTAAAAACCCAACCCCCTGGATCAAAACTCAACAAAAGTCTTCCAAGATCACAAGCCCTTCAAATTGCAGCCAAAAGTCTCCCAAAAATCTAATCAAAATCATTTATATTGTTCCTTCTAAATCTCATTGAAAGTACATACAATATGGATCAGAAAAAATATACAGTCAAATGAATTACACACAATAATAAGTTATAATGTTCTATTAATTCGAACTTATACAAAACCACACACTATAGAAAACGTGTTATAAACTCTTCCTTGATTGAAGCTGACAGTGAAAACCCTTTGTGCTTCTTTTTTTCCAGCAAACCCGAAGATCATCAGCTTTCCTTTTGTTCTTCATCCATATTTGATTATCTGTCAAAAACAAACCCAAACAGCCACTTAGGTTCCACAGATTCCTGTCAAAACAAACCAAATCCATACCTGTTGCCTATCCCGTTCATGTTCTTTTTTTTTTTCCGTTGAAGAAGCATTCCAAACATCCCCGATCCTTTCGTGTTTTCTGCCTGACGAGAGGCTACTATCAAGAGTAACCACCGCAGCCCTCGTTGAAGAAGCAACCGGCGAGCATCGGAATAGGCGAGCATCCCAAACTCCCGTCTTTCTCTGACCTTCCTCGAAATAGGTGAGCATCGGAGATGGTCCCCCATTGCGATCGATCGACACATCCCGCAAATCCCGTTCTGGCCTCGGATCTCACCGCTGCACCCAGTGAGACCGAAGAAACCCTCTTCTAGCCTCACCGTCGTACCTTCTCCTTCTCAAATCAAGCAGCGGCCATCGAAGCCTCGTCTGTGCGGTTTTTGCTGCTCGCATCGCTCCAGGCGGACTGGTTTTCTCTTTCCCCTTAGCACATCACAGCCAGACGAGACGGAGCACGAACTCTATGCTTCGTTCCTTCGTTGCTTCGGCCTCGTCGACTCCGGAGACGCTTCCTCAGCCTGTAATTGATCGGACCTCCAACTTTGTGCTTCACTCTCTTCGTTCATCTGCTTCCTCCCTTCGTAGTCCGTCGTTTTTTTTCATCCGTTTGACTGATCGAACAAAAGATAGGGCGTAAAAGCCCTAAGTCCTTCCAACTTCGGTAAAATGACCAATAAGCCCCCCCTCTGCAACATCCATTTTTAAAGAAGCCCCTTTTCCCAAACATTGGTGTATTTTAAACAAAACAGCCCCTCATTTAATTATTTTTAACAAAATAAATCCCGACCTTCAAACATCGAATAATATTAAGCAATTCAGTCCCTTCATTGAAAATCCTAAACAAAATCAGTCCAATTATAAAACATAATTTCAATTTAAACCAATTCAGTCCCCCCCCCCCCCCCCCCCCCTAATTCAGTTTAACCAAAGCAGTCCTACCTTTGTAAATTAAATTACCAACCAACCCCTAAACTTTAGTGAAGTTAAAAATCAACCCTAATAGTTTTAATTCATTACGAAATGATCTCGGAAGTACTTTAAAGTTAAGGAAATATGACTTTGCGGTTTTTCACTTCCAGAAAAGTGTGCGGTTAGCCGGACATATGTAACAACCGTCAAAATTCGAGTTGGTTATAGATTTGACTAAACTAAGTTGCACATATAGGCATGACACGTACTACACTTAGTAACTAAAAGCTAGGTTATAACCTACTAGAAACTTTGAAACACGTAGAATCTAAGGATAGTATACTTAGATTTCACATTGATATGTGAATTCTACAACTACTTAACGATAATTACTATTCATATTTATGTCAATCTTTGACCTGAACATCTTCGTATGAATCATATACATACATCATGCACTTGACCTAGTGGTATAATGTAACGCCTGTGTTTATGGGCTTGCCATTTTTAGCAATGTAATGGTCTAGGTTAACCTTTGTAACCCGTTTTGAAAAAATAGAAGTGTATTATTTGAGTATTATGTGTTTTGTGCTTAATTGCTTAATTGTGTGGTTTGATTAATTAAGAATAAAAATAAGCGTCAAAATTTAAGTGTAAAATAAACTTGATATCTTTAGATAATGTTGTAGTAGTTGAAACAAGGTTTCCGAAGATATAAAGAATGCCGAAATCCGAGTTATAACGAAAAAGTTATGACCTGTCGAAGTTTCGCGACGGAACCGGCACCGCTGAATAACGTAAAAAGTGAAATTTACGTTAAAGCGATATTTAGCCTTAGTGATCTAAACGAGAATCGAAGATCTCGTTGTTAGTATCAAAGCGATAAAAAGTTAGGCGAGAACGGACGTCAAACGAAGAAGTTATGAATTTATAACGAAACTTTCTGTCCCGACCTATAAAAAAATAAATAATGAAAATAAATTCAAAATTAGCCGACGGAGTCTAAACGAAAGTTGTAGAGCGTAGTCTCACCTTCGCGTGGATATAAAAACGTCGAGAACGGAGATAGTATGAAGAAGATATGAATTTCCGAAATTTATTAAATAATTTGTATTTAATTTTAATTGGAAAATCCGACCTTATCCGAAGGCGAGTCACCGGACTCATCCGGAGTACGCCCCGCGTACAGCGAAGATGTCGACACTCGCACTCGAGGACTTCGGATGTCGAATGCAGTGACGATTTTGGACCAGTACGCCCCGCGTACTTCGAGGCATCAGCCTCCTATAAATAGGATGCGAGGCTGCCGAGTTTCTTTGCTATTTTTCTCCATTCTCTCTGCCGTTTTGCATCGATTTGCGTGCCAGAAATACCCCGAAGCCCCGGTAATATTCCCGAGTACCGAAGCAAGTCCCGAGATCCCGAAGATCCCGAGAAGTGCGGTTTTCGAGCCGAAGCTCTGTCCGCGAGAAGTTCGATTTTTGTAGAGATCTTCCAGATCTGTTGAGGATTACTACTTTTGCAAGTCGTAGTGCTGTCCGATCATCTTCTGATCAAGTGAGTGTATACTACCTTTCATAAACGCAATAATAATACAAGTATGGTTTGAGTGTATTAAGTATATTGTTGTTTATACGTGTGAGTGCGTTTTTACTTTCTCCTAAAGTATAATTATGAAGTATTTTACACGAAATACGTGTTATGTGTATATTTTGTTGTTATGTGTGTGAATGTATATTCACTTTCTTTTATCTTACAGATCTGATTATTTTTATATGAAATACGTGTTATGTGTGTGTGCCTCATCTGTTATATGGAAAATGTATTGATCAAGCATGCTATACAGGTTTTGAAAATATGTAATAAAATGTATGTTTTTATCTACTAATATGTTGGGTAGAACATGGGTAGATAGTTGGTGTGTAGAAACAGATGAGAGGCCTCGTTGTTGTTTTGATCCAGTCATCTAGCGGAATTTAGATGACGACCACGGACTTTTCTAGACAGTCTAGTGGAACGCTAGCATGCTCATAACCTGTAGGTGTTAATGAACTTGGGTGTTCATTCGCTGTATTCCATCCCCCTCATGGTTGCCTTATTTGACTTATATTGCTTAGGAACCCCCGCAGCATATATTGTCAACCTGATGAAAATATTCTTAGATTAGATCCCTTGTGTTAGTTATTTTAGGGACATAAAGTGAGAATAACGGGAATGGGTAACTGGGTTATTGTTGGTTGATATTAATTAATTTAATTATTTATTGTGGGTTGAAAACCCTATATGCTCACCAATCTCCCAAGCCTGACCCACTCAGTTTTATTTGTATTACAGGAAGTGGTGGAAGGGCGTAAGATGGATGAACCATCAAGTTGTTTTGTTTACAAGTTTGTATATGTAAATACTTGTTGAATGACTTGTAATGTTATCGTTTATGCTTATTGGTCTATATCGGAACATGACACCCCGAGTTTTGAGTATATAATGAAAAATACATTTCTTTTATGAAATGCTTTGGTAAACATTGTTTTATCATGTTTTGTTTTTGGGAACAAATTCCGCAACTATTTCAAATCAAAAGGATTTACTCTGAATTTATTTTAATAGCATAAATGAAAATTAGTCTTTTCTGGCCGAGATTTTGGGGATGTCACAGTTGGTATCAGAGCATTAGTTTAAGCGAACTAGGAATTTTTAGGATATCTTGACTTAAACTTAGAATGCTAAGTGAAATTTTGAGATGTGTGTCTGTTATATTTTAGACACGAGCACTAGTTTATTTTAGGAAAGTTGCCTAAAATGCTTTATGTGCTAAATGTTATATGTTGCCATATATGATATTATTTGTTCGGATCTATGGTCTATTGCCGACCGGATCTAGAAACTTTATGTGTGTAGGATTCTAAGCGTACGTCTACGATATTAGAACTAGCATGTAAACGTTTCGGAGTGATAAGGATGATTTGAATATCTATCGTGAATGAGGATCTAATTTCACCTTATTCGGTGTGTAGATAAAAAATGGTGAGAATAAGAAGTGGAGTTGGAAATGCTGATGAAAACAGGAATCAACCACCAGTGATTGAGCAAAGACCTTTCGTAGCAGCAGCACCTGAGCCAATTACAATGGATGGTGTGCAAATGATGATTCAAACAATGCTGGATCGTCAGATGGATGAAACTAGACGGTTGCTTCATCAGAATCGTGAAGAACTGTCAATTCGTGTGGAAGAGCCTGAATTAAATGAAGGGCACTCGAAAGGTGGAAACTTTAGTGGGTCTGTTGGTCAAGCCAACACACCGATAGTTAGGCGGGACAACCATAATGGAAGGAATGATGGAATGGGATGCAAGTACAAGGACTTTCTAACTTGCAAACCATCGACCTTCAATAGAAAGGAGGATCCGATTGGAGTTATGGATTGGATTTCAGAAATGGAATTGGCCTTCGTGACTTGTGGCTGCAGAGGCAAGTTGCAGACTATCTATGCAGTGCGTCAATTCCAAGGTGGATCCATTCGTTGGTGGAACACTCTAGGGAAGACTTTAAGCTCAAATGAGCCACTACAATTGTCATGGGCAGAGTTCTTGGTGCAGTTCAAGCGCAAGTTCTGCTCGGCTTAAAATCTGTTGGAGCTAGGGAACAAGTTTCTGACACTAACAAAAGGCAGCATGTCAGTTGATGAATAGACCAATAACTTCACCGATAAGATGGAGTTTGCCTTGCGTATCATTCCAGACGAGCTGACAAAGGTGGACCGGTATGCGAAGGGACTCCCATGGGAGTACGAGGTACCAGTACGTCAGACACATACTTTAGAGGCAGCTATCTGGGCTGCCAATTCTATTGAGAACATGATAAAAGGGAGAACCACCAACATGGTTGAGGTTGGTGAGAAGAGGAAGTTTGAGGGAACATCTGGTTCCGGTAACAAAAGCAAATTTTTGAAATCTGATTCGAAAAGGTTTGGTGGGGGAAAAAGAGGAGAAGCGAAGTGGTGTGATAAGTGTAAGAAGAAGCACTTTGGGAAATGTAGCGAGGATGTGGCCTGCTACTAGTGTGGGAAGGTTGGACATTTCGCCAATGAATGTCCAAACAACAAAAGGATGTGTTTTGGTTGTAATGAAGAGGGGCACATTTTGAAAGACTGTCCGACGAAGAAGGAGGCAGCTAGACCCAACATTCCTCCAAAGCTGAAGGCGAGAGCATTCCAGATGACACTGGAAGCTGCTAAAGATGAAGCTGATGTCGCTTCAGGTACCTTTCTCGTAAACACATTTCTTGCCCAAATTTTATTTGATTCTGGAGCCAACTACTCCTTTATATCGCATGAATTTGGTAGAAAACTAGCTTTGCCTGTTGATAGACTAGATAATGCTTTATTAGTCGAAGTTGCTAGTGGCAAATTTGTACCTGTTAGCTATCGTATGAAAAACATCTTAATTGATCTGAATGGGAATAAGTTTCACGAAGAATTATTACCTATCAAACTTAACGGTTTCGACATCGTGTTGGGAATGGATTGGCTCAGCGCCAATGATGCTGAAATTTTATGCAAGAAGAAGATAGTTAAAGTAAACCCGCCTGAGAAAGATTCGTTTATGGTGTATGGGTACAAACGCCGAGCGAATTCTGGAATCATTTCCCTAATGAAAGCCAGAAAGTGTTTGACCAAGGGATGTACATCATATTTAGCATTCGTGATTGATGCTAAGAAGGAAAAGAAGGTGATGCAGAGTATTCCAGTGGTGTGTGATTATCCGGAAGTATTTCCCGAAGATCTTCCTGGATTACCACCTAATAGACAAGTGGAGTTCTGAATTGAATTGTTACCAGGAACAACGCCAATTGCAAAAGCACCTTATCGATTAGCACCGACGGAGATGAAGGAGCTGATGATGCAACTTCAGGAGTTATTGGACAAAGGTTTCATTAGACCTAGTTCATTACCCTGGGGAGCTCCGGTGTTATTCGTGAAGAAGAAAGATGGAAGTATGAGGATGTGCATTGATTACCGAGAGCTGAATAAGGCAACAATAAAGAATAGATATATGCTGCCAAGGATTGATGACTTGTTTGATCAATTGCAAGGTTCGAGCTATTTCTGGAAGATCGATCTTAGGTCAGGATATCATCAGCTAAAAGTAAGAGAGCAGGATATAGAGAAGACTGCATTCAGAACTAGATATGGACACTACGAGTTCTTGGTTATGTCCTTTGGACTAACCAATGCTCTGGCAGCATTCATGGATTTAATGAATAGGGTTTCTAATCCGTTCCTTGATAAATCCGTGATAGTGTTCATAGACGACATTCTAATTTACTCGAAAAGCCAGGAGGAGCATGGCAGACACTTGCAAGAAGTGTTAGAAGTCTTGAAGAAGGAGAAGTTGTATGCTAAGTTATCCAAATGTGATTTTTGGATTCGCGAAGTCCAATTCTTGGATCACGTGGTCAACCAAGAAGGGATAATGGTTGATCCAGCAAAGATTGAAGTTGTAATGAAGTGGGAACAACCGAAAAGTCCCACGGAGATCCGAAGCTTTTTGGGATTAGCCGGATATTACCGAAGGTTTATCCAAGGCTTTTCTTCGATTGCTACTCCATTGACAGCTTTGACCCACAAAGGAGCTACTTATGCTTGGAGTGATAAGCATAAAGAAGCATTCGAGAAGCTAAAGAAGAAGCTATGCGAGGCACCGATACTTTCTCTACTCGATGGAGTCGAAGACTTCGCTGTTTATACCGATGCGTCTGGTGTTGGATTGGGTTGTGTTTTAACCCAAAGAGAAAAGGTGATAGCATATGCATCTAGACAACTGAAGGAGCGTGAAAAGAACTACCCGACTCATGATTTGGAGTTGGCAGTGGTAGTTTTCGCTCTGAAGATATGGAGGCATTACCTCTATGGCACTAAGTGCAAACTTTTCACTGATCATAAGAGTCTCCAATACCTCTTTAATCAGAAGGAATTGAATATGAGGCAACGACGCTGGCTGGAATTACTCAAGGACTACGACTGTGAGATACTTTACCATCCCGGTAAAGCTAATGTTGTTGTTGATGCTCTCAGTCGGAAAGTCAATATTGAAAGGAAAAGGCCAAGAGCGTTGAGAATTGAAGTTGTCTCGACCATTGTGGAAAGTATAAAGAAAGCTCAAGAGGAAGCTTCTGAGAAGAATGACCGAAAGGAGGAACGTTTGGGAAAAACGTTGGCGTTCGGTGTAAACAGTCACGAACTGAAGGTGTTCCAAGATCGGATTTGGATACCTAAGACAGGAGGAATCAGGGATCTTCTGATGGAAGAAGCTCACAAGACCATGTACTCGATTCATCCCGGGAGCACTAAAATGTATAGGGACCTGAAACGCTACTACTGGTGGCCGACGATGAAGCTTGATGTTGCAAAGTATGTGGCAGAGTGTGTGACTTGTGCGAGAGTCAAGACACAACATTAGAAACCGTATGGGAGTTTAGAACATTTACCTGTGCCTATGGGTAAGTGGGAAGACATTACTATGGATTTTGTCACTAAACTGCCCAGAACAAAGAATGGTCACGACATGATTTGGGTGGTCGTCGATCGATTCACTAAGAGTGTGCATTTCATAGCAGCCAGGAGAAATGGTCTATGGAAAAGCTTGTGAATTCTTATGTGAGGGAAATTGTGAAACTTCACGGTGTTCCGCAAACGATTGTATCGGATCGTGATAGTCGTTTCACCTCAAGGTTTTGGAAAAGTCTACAAGAGGAAATGGGTACCAAGTTATGTTTAAGTACAGCTTACCATCCGCAGACTGATGGTCAGAGTGAAAGAACGATACAAACACTTGAAGATATGCTGAGAGCATGTACCTTGGAATTCCTAGGTAATTGGGATGAACATTTACCATTGGTAGAATTTTCCTATAACAATAGTTTTCACTCGAGCATTAAGATGGCACCTTACCAAGCTTTGTATGGACAAAAGTGTCGTACGCCGTCTTGTTGGCTTGAGGCTAGGGAAAAGTAGTTTATGGGACCGGAGATGGTTCATCAAACTGCTGAAAAGTTGAAAATAATTAGGGAAAGAATGTTAGCAGCTCAGGATCGTCAAAAGAGCTATGCTGACAAAAAGCGAAGATCGATGACTTTTGAAGTTGTGGATTTGGTTTTGCTTAAAGTCTCGCCGTGGAAGGGACTTATAAGATTTGGTAAAAGGGGAAAGTTGAGTCCAAGGTTTATTGGACCGTTTAAAGTTCTTCAGAGGATTGGGAACCAAGCTTACAAGCTCGAACTACCAGAAGAACTGAATGGAATTCATAACACTTTTCATGTGTGTTATTTACGGAAGTTCACGGGGGAAGTTCTCGACATGATTCGACTTTCGGAGTTGAGAATCGATGAGAACAAAAGGTTGATTGAAGACCCAGAGGCAATTGTTGACCGAAAGACTAAGAAGTTGTGACGCAAGATGGTCGCGTTAGTGCTTGTCCGATGGAAACACACGAATGGGCCGAATCTCACCTGGGAGATGGAGAGTGACATGATGGGTCGCTATCCACATTTGTTTGTTGAGGTGTGATTCCGGGGACGGAATCATTCTAAGGTGGGGAGAATTGTAACTCCTGTGTTTCTGGGCTTGCCATTTTTAGCAATGTAATGGTCTAGGTTAACCTTTGTAACCCGTTTTGAAATAATAGAAGTGTATTATTTGAGTATTATGTGTTTTGTGCTTAGTTGCTTAATTATGTGGTTTGATTAATTAAGAATAAAAATAAGCGTCAAAATTTAAGTGTAAAATAAACTTGATATCTTTAGATAATGTTGTAGTAGTTGAAACAAGGTTTTCGAAGATATAAAGAATGCCGAAATCCGAGTTATAACGAAGAAGTTATGACCTGTCGAAGTTTCGCGACGGAACCGGCACCGCTGAATAACGTAAAAAGTGAAATTTACGTTAAAGCGATATTTAGCCTTAGTGATCTAAACGAGAATCGAAGATCTCGTTGTTAGTATCAAAGCGATAAAAAGTTAGGCGAGAACGGACGTCAAACGAAGAAGTTATGAATTTATAACGAAACTTTCTGTCCCGACCTATAAAAAAATAAATAATGAAAATAAATTCAAAATTAGCCGACGGAGTCTAAACGAAAGTTGTAGAGCGTAGTCTCACCTTCGCGTGGATATAAAAACGTCGAGAACGGAGATCGTATGAAGAAGATATGAATTTCCGAAATTTATTAAATAATTTGTATTTAATTTTAATTGGAAAATCCGACCTTATCCGAAGGCGAGTCACCGGACTCATCCGGAGTACGCCCCGCGTACAGCGAAGATGTCGAAACTCGCACTCGAGGACTTCGGATGACGAACGCAGTGACGATTTCGGACCAGTACGCCCCGCGTACTCCGAGGCATCAGCCTCCTATAAATAGGATGCGAGGCTGCCGAGTTTCTTTGCTATTTTTCTCCATTCTCTCTCCCGTTTTGCAACGATTTGCGTGCCAGAAATACCCCGAAGCCTCGGTAATATTCCCGAGTCCCGAAGCAAGTCCCGAGATCCCGAAGATCCCGAGAAGTGCGGTTTCCGAGCCGAAGCTCTGTCCGCGAGAAGTTCGATTTTTGTAGAGATCTTCCAGATCTGCTGAGTATTACTACTTTTGCAAGTCGTAGTGTTATCCGATCATCTTCTGATCAAGTGAGTGTATACTACCTTTCATAAACGCAATAATAATACAAGTATGGTTTGAGTGTATTAAGTATATTGTTGTTTATACGTGTGAGTGCGTTGTTACTTTCTCCTAAAGTATAATTATGAAGTATTTTACACGAAATACGTGTTATGTGTATATTTTGTTGTTATGTGTGTGAATGTATATTCACTTTCTTTTATCTTACAAATCTGATTATTTCTATATGAAATACGTGTTATGTGTGTGTGCCTCATCTGTTATATAGAAAATGTATTGATCAAGCATGCTATACAGGTTTTGAAAATATGTATAAAAATGTATGTTTTTATCTACTAATATGTTGGGTATAACATGGGTAGATAGTTGGTGTGTAATAAACAGATGAGAGGCCTCGTTGTTGTTTTGATCCAGTCCTCTAGCGGAATTTAAATGACGACCACAGACTTTTCTAGACAGTCTAGTGGAACGCTAGCAGGCTCATAACCTGTAGGTGTTAATGAACTTGGGTGTTCATTTGCTGTATTCCATCCCCCTCATGGTTGCCTTATTTGACTTATATTGCTTAGGAACCCCCGCAGCATATATTGTCAACCCGATGAAAATATTCTTAGATTAGATCCCTTGTGTTAGTTATTTTAGGGACATAAAGTGAGAATAACGGGAATGGGTCACTGGGTTATTGTTGGTTGATATTAATTAATTTAATTATTTATTGTGGGTTGAAAACCCTATATGCTCACCAATCTCCCAAGCCTGACCCATTACAGGAAGTGGCGCAAGGGCGTAAGATGGATGAACCATCAAGTTGTTTTGTTTACAAGTCTGTATATGTAAATATTTGTTGAATGACTTGTAATGTTATCGTTTATGCTTATTGGTCTATATCGGAACATGACACCCCGAGTTTTGCGTATATAATGAAAAATACATTTCTTTTATGAAATGCTTTGGTAAACATTGTTTTATCATGTTTTGTTTTTGGGAACAAACTCCGCAACTATTTCAAATCAAAAGGATTTACTCTGAATTTATTTTAAAAGCATAAATGAAAATCGGTCTTTTCTGGCCGAGACTTTGGGGATAGGAACTTAAGTCAAAGTTGAAAACTAGGACTAGTATACTTGATTCCTCAATTTCACTCGAATCACAAAACTGCTACAGAGAATGCCAATAATCCGATAAAACTAAATTACAAACGTAATTTGTAACTTGAATAAGAGTTATGAAACTCTAAAATAGTTTGAAGTCTCAAAATTTAATTAATTTCGATATCCAACGACTTACAAACTCCTTAACACCCTAAAAGCCCTAAAAATTCTTAAATTTTATAAATCTAATATCAAAATTTATAAAAATGTTTGTGAAACTTATAATCACATTATAGTATAATTAAAATCTTCAAATACAATCAAGGAAGATATAAGTTAAAATATTCAACATATATCTCTAATTATTAGTCTAAAAATCAAGAGTCGTATGCATCAAAAGCTGGTTATGTTTCACATTTTTTTTAAATAGTTGATACTTTTATAAAAGATTTAAATTTTATAAATATAAAAGAGAAAAAGATGGTAATAAACCTCTTAAATCCGGATCTCTCCTTCTCTATCTTACTTGAAAACCCTAACACTCCATTTCCCTAAAATTAGAATCACTCTCTCACTCTACCTCTCATTCTCTCTCACACTCTTCATCACCACCGCATTTTCTCTTACACTCACCCTAGCTTACGGATTTTTCCAGAAAAATGGCTCCAAGAACACACCTTAAACTCTAAATCTAATCATCTATAAGTGTTATTAAAGGTAAATCCGAAAATCATTCATTCTCCTTCACTTCTTTCAAAGATTTTACATATTTTCATGCATATCTTCTTCTCATACCCCTTTCTTTTGAAAAATCATGAGTACATACATACACATACGGTTTTGATGATAATGGTGGTAGATTTTCACCAAAAACATATTGCATGTACAAAATGGTGAAGATCGTGACCTAAACCTAAGTCAAAATCATAGAAATGCACTTTTCTACGTGTTTTGGTGGAAAAATAACACATGCATTCTATGTTTTCGTTCAAAAATGTCTTTTTAATATTTAAAACTCATGAATGGTCTTCAAACCAACATGCATGTAAAGATTTTCAAGCTTAGATGCTAGATGATCAAATTTTGTTCTTAATAGCTTTTCAAATATGTTCATGACCGATTTATTCCCATATAAATACATAAATTTTTTTTTTGTTCAAATACAATTTTTCCCAAAATCCAAACAACAAAATAAGATGGTCTGTTAATTTTCAGAAAATAATTCATTGTGTTTCGAATTATTATAATTATTGCAAGAAAATAGAGCAATAATTCATATAAAATACTTTCTGAGGTCTATAAATGCAGAATAAAATTTTAGATGACCCTTAAAGTTAATAAACATCTGTCATGAAGTTTCTTCAATTTCTGTTACTTGTTTTCCATGATTTTTAATTTTATTTATGATTAACATAAATAAATCATAAAACCAACTTACGAGATATAAAAGAGCATTTAATAATTTTCGTTTCTTCTAAGTCATGTTTCATACTCATAAAAGTATTTTGGGGATTTTTCATAATGTGATTATATGTTTCCATGATTTTTGTTTTTATAATGGACTAAAATCGAAAAAAATAGTTTTAGTCATTCAAAATTCATGACACTTTACTCATACAAAATTCATTGACATGCACCTACGGCATCACTATTTTTTGTGATAAGTTGAACACTATGGTTAGTAACCTATTTTTTCTTGATTATTCAGTTACTTAGAGAATTAACATGTGAATAATCAAATGTGATAAAATGATTACAAAAGCACATAGTCAAAAACTCAATATTATTTTCGTGTATCATGGACAATAGTGTTAAAGAGTAATAATGATTTATATTTATTCAGTTTAGATTATTTAAGCATTTTACATTAATTTCAAAGATAATTTTTTTAATTTGTTTTGAAATTTAGTATATTTTATCTTAAAAAAGAGGATTTCTTTATACTAATTACTATTTGGGTGATTATCTAATACCATTGTATCACATCAACTATACGTAGACTTTTTTATTATCATATTCATTTAAAACTATTTGATGTTTTAATTTTGAAATAACTAATCTATTAAGTTAAAATGTTATTAAATACAAAATATAATATTCGTGATGAGCATTAGAACCATCGGAACCAGAACTGAACCAGAACCGGAATCTGTGATAAGGTCCAATTAGTTGTTCTTCATTTTTATGAAAACGGGCACCAATTCTAAAAACCATAACCTGTTTAACATTTTTCTCGTTTATTAAAATATGTATAACTCATTTATATGAAGTTGAAATTACTTATTTTTTATTTTCAACATGTAATTTGGAGTTTGTAATTTATTTTTAATTGTACAAACATATATTTGGTTAGCTATTAGACTAGACACATGCCCTGAAAGAAAGAATATCGATGCTATGTTTTTTCTATTTCAATATTTTTTTTAATTATTTTCTTTTGTGCATAAGTCGTTGATATGACGTCAAAATTACTTATTTTTTTCCATCGTGTAATTTGATGTTTATATTTCATTTTAGACAGAATAAACATATATTTAAGTTAGATATAGAATCAACTATAGATCACAAAAGACAGCAAATCAACGTTGCGTATTTTCTGTTTTAGCTCTAAGTCCTTCCAACTTCGGTATAATGACCAATAAACCCCCCCTGCTGCAACATCCATTTTAAAAGAAGCCCTTTTTCCCAAACATTGGTGTATTTTAAACAAATCAGCCCCTCATTTGGTTATTTTTAACAAAATAAATCCCGACCTTCAAACATTGAATAATAATAAGCAATCCAGTCCCTTCATTGAAAATCCTAAACAAAATCAGTCCAATTATAAAACATAATTTCAATTTAAATCATTTCAGTCCCCCCCCCCCCCCCCCCCCCCCTCCTCCTCCTATTCAGTTTAACCAAAGCAGTCATACCTTTGTAAATTAAATTACCAACCAACCCCTAAACTTTAGTGAAGTTAAAAATCAACCCTAATAGTTTAAATTCATTACGAAATGATCCCGGAAGTATTTTAAAGTTCAAGAAATATGACTTTGCAGTTTTTAACTTCCAGAAAAGTGTGCAATTAGCCGAACATATGTAACAACCGTCAAAATTCGAGTCTGTTATAGATTTGACTAAACTTAGTTGCACATAAAGGCATGACACATACTAGACTTAGTAACTAAAAGCTAGGTTATAACCTACTAGAAACTTGGAAACAAGTAGAATCTAAGGATAGTATACTTAGATTTTTCATTGATATGTGATTTCTACAACTACTTAACTGTTATTACTATTCATATTTGTGTCAATCTTTGACCTGAACATCTTCGCATGAATCATATACATACATCATGCACTTGACCTAGTGGTATAAATTAGGTCAGAATCTCGTAGGAACTTAAGTCAAAGTTGAAAACTAGGACTAGTATACTTGATTCCTCAATTTCACTCGAATCACAAAACTGCTACAGAGAATGCCAATAATCCGATAAAACTAAATTACAAACGTTATTTCTAACTTGAATAAGAGTTATAAAACCCTAAAATAGTTTGAAGTCTCAAAATTTAATTAATTTCGATATCCAACAACTTACAAACTCCTTAAAACCCTAAAAGCCCTAAATATTGTTAAAATTTTATAAATCTAATATCAAAATTTATAAAAATGTATATGAAACTTATAATAACATTATAGAATAATTAAAATCTTCAAATACAATCAAGGAAGATATAAGTTAACATATTCAACATATATCGCTAATTATTAGTCTAAAAATCAAGAGTCGTATGAATCAAAAGCTGGTTAAGTTTCATATTTTTTTAAATAGTTGATACTTTTATAAAAGATTTAAATTTTATAAATATAAAAGAGAAAAAGATGGTAATAAACCTCTTAAATCCGGATCTTTCCTTCTCTATCTTACTTGAAAACCCTAACACTCCATTTCCCTAAAGTTATCATCACTCTCTCACTCTACCTCTCATTCTCTCTCACACTCTTCATCACTACCGCATTTTCTCTTACACTCACCCTAGCTTACGAATTTTTCCAGAAAAATGGCTCCAAGAACACACCTTAAACTCTAAATCTAATCATCTATAAGTGTTATTATAGGTAAACCCGAAAATCATTCATTCTCCTTCACTTGTTTCAAAGATTTTACATATTTTCATGCATATCTTCTTCTCATACCCCTTTCTATTGAAAAATCATGAACACGTACATACACATACGGTTTTGATGATAATGGTGGTAGATTTTCACAAAAACCATATTGCATGTACAAAATGGTGAAGATTATGACCTAAACCTAAGTCAAAATCATAGAAATGCACTTTTCTACATGCTTTGGTGGAAAAACAACACATGCATTCTACGTTTTCTTTCAAAAATGCCTTTTTAATATTTAAAACTCATGAATGGTCTTCAAACCAACATGGATGTAAAGATTTTCAACCTTAGATGCTAGATGATCAAATTTTGTTCTTAAAAGCTTTTCAAATATGTTGATGACCGGTTTATTCCCATATAAATACATTAAACTTCTTTTTGTTCAAATACAATTTTTCCCAGAATCCAAACAACAAAATAAGATGGTCTGTTAATTTTCAGAAAATAATTCATTGTGTTTGGAATTATTATAATTATTGCAAGAAAATAGAGCAATAATTCATATAAAATACTTTCTGAGGTCTATAAATGCAAATAAAATTTTAGATGACCCTTAAAATTAATAAACATCTATCATGAAGTTTCTTCAATTTTCGTTACTTTTTTTTTCTATGATTTTTTATTTTATTTATGATTAACATAAATAAATCATAAAACTAAGTTATGAGATATAAAAGAGCATTTAATAATTTTCGCTTCTTCTAAGTCATGTTTCATACTCAAAAAACTATTTTGGGGTATTTTCATAATGTAATTATATGTTTCCATGATTTCTGTTTTTATAATGGATTGAAATCGAAAAAAATAGTTTTACTCATTCAAAATTCATGACACTTTACTCTTACAAAATTCATTGACATGCACCATACGGCATCACTATTTTTTGTGATAAGTTGAATACTATGGTTAGTAACCTATTTTTTCTTGATTATTCAATTACTTAGAGAATTAATATGTGAATAATCAAATGTGATAAAATGATTACAAAAGCACATAGTTAAAAACTCAATATTATTTTCCTATATCATGGACAATGGCGTTAAAGAGTAATAAGAATTTATATTTATTCAATTTAGATTATCTAAGCATTTTACATTAATTTCAAAGATAATTTTGTTAATGTGTTTTGAAATTTAGTATATTTTTTCTTAAAAAAAAGGATTTTTTTTATACTAATTACTATTTGGCTGATTATCTAATACCATTCTATCACATCAACTATGCATAGACTTTTTTATTATCATATTCATTTAAAACTCTTTGATCTTTCAATTTCGAAATAACTAATCTATTAATTTAAAATGTTATTAAATACAAAATATAATATTCGTGATGAGCATTAGAACCATCGGAACCAGATAAGGTCCAATTAGTTGTTCTTCATTTTTATGAAAATGGGCACCAATTCTAAAAACCATAACCTGTTTAACATTTTTCTCGTTTATTAAAATATGTATAACTCATTTATATGAAGTTGAAATTACTTATTTTTTATTTTCAACATGTAATTTGGAGTTTGTAATTTATTTTTAATTGTACAAACATATATTTGGTTAGCTATTAGACTAGACACATGCCCTGAAAGAAAGAATATCGATGCTATGTTTTTTCTATTTCAATATTTTTTTTAATTATTTTCTTTTGTGCATAAGTCGTTGATATGACGTCAAAATTACTTATTTTTTTCCATCGTGTAATTTGATGTTTATATTTCATTTTAGACAGAATAAACATATATTTAAGTTAGATATAGAATCAACTATAGATCACAAAAGACAGCAAATCAACGTTGCGTATTTTCTGTTTTAGCATTTTGTTTTATTTTTTTGAAACCTATGCAATTTTTAAAATGTACATAACTCACTCATATAAAGTTGGAATTATTTGATTTTTTTCGTCATGTAATTTATTGTTTATAGTTCAATTTAGAATGTAGAAAGTCATAATTTGGTTAACTATTGAATCATTTACAAGTTTCGAAAGATAACATATCATCTACAACATTTCAACAGGTTCTAGTTTGAAAAATAACTGAAAACTCGGGACTGGAATCGGAACCGACGCTAGAACCAACATTCCGGTTCAGGTTCTTATCATATAGGAAAACCGGTTTCAGTTTTGAACCAATCCGATTCTAAAGTTGATCCATATATAATTCTATTATTAGCATATTTTTAAAATGATTATTAAAATGCACTTATTTGTTAATTTAAATATTATGTTAATTAAAACTACATCAAAATATAAAATAAATTTTAAAAAAATATATATATATTCATGTACTATTTTTCAAATAATTGGTTATCAATTAATTAACAAAAAATAAATAAATTGTGTTTAGCTTACAAACAGGTATCATATAAATTAACCATCATTATTTAAATTTTAAAATAAAATCACTAGATAAGTAAGTTTTGCATAATCAATGAAAATGTTAAATTGTAATATTTAATCGAAAATCATTTCAATTTTTTTTTCTAAACACAAACGGCGGATAGATACTATAATAGTCTTATAATTAGTGTCTTATTATTTTCAACATATATACGAAAACAAATTACAATATAGTTTATTTTATGCGACGTATGGATATTCATCTAGTATATAAGATACAAGATGATGGGCCCGTGTGAACAGAAAATCAAAGATATTGATCTTCGAAATAGTTCTACAATATACATACACATACAATTGTGATTATAATAAAGAATATATGTTCAATTGGCTATGATAGTTAACTCATATTTGGATTCATTAATTTTTTATATAGAATGAAGGAAGCGTATGCGTAGGTGTGACAAATCGAGCAATCGTGTCATGATTTTGTCTAACATGAAACGACATAACAATGTTTTATAAAACATGAACATAACATAACAAGAAGTGTATACTTGCCTAAAATGAAACACTACAAGTTTAACCATAATGAAAGAATAGTAGTAAAGAAAAGTAATTACCAAACCCACATGGTTTGAAATTTATTACTAAAACAGGGTAGAAATAAATAATAGGAGTAATAATAATAATAATAATAATAATAATAATAATAATAATAATAATAATAATAATAATAATAATAATTATAATTATAATTCACACTCGTTGCTGTATAACCCAAACTCTTGTCGATTGATAATCAGTATGTGTAGCTGAAACACATCAAACTGAACCAGGAACAAGATTGGCCGGAGACTGGATTTTTTACACCATCTAAATCTAACTCCTCCTTGACAACACAAACTTCTCCAGAATCCGGAATATCAGACAAACATAGGAATTGTGTCAAAGGATTGAGATGAAGTTGGTTTTTCTTTACACAACTTTGTATTTCGTTCCTTTCTAGCCAGCCACTTGCACCCAATTCCCTTGGGTTGAAAATCAGTGGATTAAGGGGCAGGTTAAAATGCTCCATTGTGGCTAGTATAAGTTCTCCGATGACCATGAAAACAATGAGGGTGATGGGTGACACTCAGATGAAAGAAAGACTAGAACTCTTTATTTACTTTATCGTATATTGTCGTTGTTGCCAATCTCTTCTCCTGTGAAATACTAGACTAAGACTGAAAACATATATGCAAAGAACTCAATTGCTATTATTTTCCAAACAAATCGCTACATGGTATAACGCCTACAAATCGAAAATAGTATCCACTAATAAATACCAGAACTCTAGGGAATCTAAAATTGAGACAATACCCATAGTAGTAGACGTAGACAACTCATATATCCGGTAAGGAAGGGAGAAATGGATGAAGGAGATGCGTGAAAAACCGGTGAGTAGGAGAAGATCGCGTGAGAAATCAGCGCGTGAGGTCCAGGTGGGGTTATTAGGTTTTGGTTTTTCTTTTTTTAAAAAACTACAATTAAATTGTGAATAAATTTTAAATCATTACATTCTCGTAAATAGTTTTTAAAAATGCAACCCCCTGGATCAAAACTCAACAAAAGTCTTCCAAGATCACAAGCCCTTCAAATTGCAGCCAAAAGTCTCCCAAAAATCTAATCAAAATCATTTCTAATGTTCCTTCTAAATCGCATTAAAAGTACATACAATATGGATCAGAAAAAATATACAGTCAAATGAATTACACACAATAATAAGTTATAATGTTCTATTAATTCGAACTTATACAAAACCACACACTATAGAAAACGTGTTATAAACTCTTCCTTGATTGAAGCTGACAGTGAAACCCCTTTGTGCTTCTTTTTTTCCAGCAAACCGGAAGATCATCAGCTTTCCTTTTGTTCTTCATCCATATTTGATTATCTGTCAAAAACAAACCCAAACAGCCACTTACGTTCCACAGATTCCTGTCAAAACAAACCAAATCCATACCTGTTGCTGATCCCGTTCATGTTCTTTTTTTTTTTATTTTTTTATTTTTTTTGTTTTTTTGTTTTTTTGTTTTTTTGTTTTTTTGTTTTTTTGTTTTTTTCCGTTGAAGAAGCATTCCAAACATCCCCGATCCTTTCATGTTTTCTGCCTGACGAGAGGCTACTATCAAGAGTAGCCACCGCAGCCCTCGTTGAAGAAGCAACCGGCGAGCATCGGAATAGGCAAGCATCGGAGATGGTCCCCCATCGGAGAAGCATTCCAAACTCCCGTCTTTCTCTGACCTTCCTCGAAGTAGGCGAGCATCGAAGATGGTCCCCCATTGTGATCGATCCACACGTCCCGCAAATCCTGTTCCGGCCTCGGATCTCACCGCTGCACCCAGTGAGACCGAAGAAACCCTCTTCTAGCCTCACCCTCGTACCTTCTCCTTCTCAAATCAAGCAACGGCCATCGAAGCCTCGTCTGTGCGGTTGTTGCTGCTCGCATTGCTCCAGGCGGACTGGTTTTCTCTTTCCCCTTAGCACATCACAGCCAGACGAGACTGAGCACGAACTCTATGCTTCGTTCCTTCGTTGCTTCGGTCTCGTTGACTCGTAGACGCTTCCTCAGCCTTCAATCGATCGGCATCCATACGACCTCCATCTTCGTGCTTCATTCTCTTCGTTCATCTGCTCCGTCCCTTTGTAGTCCGTCGTTTTTTTTTCATCCGTTTGACTGATCGAACAAAAGATAGGCGTAAAAGCCCTAAGTCCTTCCAACTTCGGTAAAATGACCAATAAACAAAACAGCCCCTCATTTGGTTATTTTTAACAAAATAAATCCCGAGCCTCAAACATTGTATAATAATAAGCAATCCAGTCCCTTCATTGAAAATCCTAAACAAAATCAGTCCAATTATAAAACATAATTTCAATTTAAACCATTTCAGTCCCCCCCCCCCCCCCCCCCTATTAAGTTTAACTAAAGCAGTCCTACCTTTGTAAATTAAATTATCAACCAGCCCCTAAACTTTAGTGAAGTTAAAAATCAACCCTAATAGTCTAAATTCATTACGAAATGATCCTGGAAGTATTTTAAAGTTCAAGAAATATGACTTTGCGGTTTTTCACTGCCAGAAAAGTGTGCGATTAGCCGAACATATGTAACAACCGTCAAAATTCGAGTCTGTTATAGATTTGAGTAAACTTAGTTGCACATATAGGCATGACACATACTAGACTTAGTAACTAAAAGCTAGGTTATAACCTACTAGGAACTTGGAAACAAGTAGAATATAAGGATAGTATACTTAGATTTCACATTGATATGTGAATTCTACAACTACTTAACTATAATTACTATTCATATTTGTGTCAATCTTTGACCTGAACATCTTCGCATGAATCATATACATACATCATGCACTTGACCTAGTGGTATAAATTAGGTCATAGTCTCGTAGGAACTTAAGTCAAAGTTGAAAACTAGGACTAGTATACTAGATTCATCAATTTCACTCGAATAACAAAACTGCTACATAGAATGCCAATAATCCGATAAAACTAAATTACAAATGTTATTTCTAACTTGAATAAGAGTTATGAAACTCTAAAATAGTTTGAAGTCTCAAAATTTATTTCATTTCGATATCCAACGACTTACAAACTCCTTAAAACCCTAAAAGCCCTAAAAGCCCTAAAAATGCTTTAACTTTTATAATTCTAATATCAAAATTTATAAAAATGTTTATGAAACTTATAATAACATTATAGAATAATTAAAATCTTCAAATACAATCAAGAAAGATATAAGTTAAAATATTCAACATATATCGCTAATTATTAGTCTAAAAATCAAGAGTTGTGTGCATCAAAAGCTGGTTAAGTTTCATATTATTTTTAAGTAGTTGATACTTTTATAAAAGATTTAAATTTTATAAATATAAAAGAGAAAAAAATGGTAATAAACCTCTTAGATCCGGATCTCTCCTTCTCTATCTTACTTGAAAACCCTAACACTCCATTTCCCTAAAATTAGAATCACTCTCTCACTCTACCTCTCATTCTCACTCACACTCTTCATCACCACCATATTTTCTCTTACACTCACCCTAGCTTACAAATTTTTCCAGAAAAATGGCTCCAAGAACACACCTTAAACTCTAAATCTAATCATCTATAAGTGTTATTAAAGGTAAACCCGAAAATTATTCATTCTCCTTCACTTCTTTCAAAGATTTTACATATTTTCATGCATATCTTCTTCTCATACCCCTTTCTATTGAAAAATCATGAGTACATACATACACATACGGTTTTGATGATAATGGTGGTAGATTTTCACCAAAAACCTATTGCATGTACAAAATGGTGAAGATTGTGACCTAAACCTAAGTCAAAATCATAGAAATGCACTTTCTACATGTTTTGGTGGAAAAACAACACATGCATTCTATGTTTTCTTTCAAAAATGTCTTTTTAATATTTAAAACTCATGAATGGTCTTCAAACCAACATGCATGTAAAGATTTTCAAGCTTAGATGCTAGATGATCAAATTTTGTTCTTAAAAGCATTTCAAATATGTTCATGACCGATTTATTCCCATATAAATACATAAAACTTCTTTTTGTTCAAATACAATTTTTCCCAGAATCCAAACAACAAAATAAGATGATCTGTTAATTTTCAAAAAATAATTCATTGTGTTTCGAATTATTATAATTGATGCATGAAAATAGAGCAATAATTCATATAAAATACTTTTTGAGGACTATAAATCCAAAATAAAATTTTAGATGACACTTAAAGTTAATAAACATCTGTCATGAAGTTTCTTCAGTTTCTGTTACTTTTTTCTATGCTTTTTAATTTTATTTATGATTAACATAAATCAATGATAAAACCAAGTTACGAGATATAAAAGATCATTTAATAATTTTCGCTTCTTCTAAGTCATATTTCATACTCAGAAAAATATTTTGGGGATTTTTCATAATGTATCTATATGTTTCCATGATTTTTATTTTTATAATGAACTAAAATCGGGAAAAATAGTTTTACTCATATAAAATTCATGATACTTTACCAGAAAAATTTTATATTATATTAGGATACTATATAAAAAGTTGTACAAAATTTCTCTTCTGTAAGATATTTTTCTTCCATTTTCCTAAGATTAAATATTCATAAATCCAAAAAAAGGAATCCACTGTTGACAAATTACTCTTGATACTTTTCAGATATTATATATAACATCAAATAATTTTACAAAAACTTTCAGTAGTTATATTAACTCTTTACTATTTATTCTATTTTTATTTATTAAATACACATAAATTAGGAACATTAGACTTTTATATATTAAAATCACCTTTTCCATTTTTCCCAGATTATATATTTTTAACAAAAGCAGAACACCAAGTTTGGACAATTTAACAGACTGTTTTATAATTATCTTCATTTTTGTTAAAATAAACACACAAAAATCATAAAATGAGGTTACACTATTTGAAAACCAATTTTAGTATGTTTACCAGATAATGTACACTATATATGAAGTTTACAAAAAGTTTGGTAATTTTCCTTAACTGGTTAGTAATAATTCACGAATTAATGCTTATTTGAGTGAATAAACAAATAAAAATATCTAAAATGTTTGAAAACTAACTTTTATATTTTTCCCAGCTTTTATATGTCTAATAACACTCGTACAAAATGCTTGGGGAATTTTCGACACTGCTTTCTATTTAACTCTATTTTGATAGAATAAATACACAAAAATAAGAAAAATCTTGTTAAATGATATGAAAATACATTTTATTATTTTTCCCATATTATGCGAACTGTAAAACAGTTATACAAAATTATAAGAATTTTTCATAATAATTTACTATTTTCCATGATTTTATGATTATTCAAGGAATTGAAAAGGAGAAAAATAGTTAGACAAATAAAAAATTCAAGAAAATTTATCTTAACATCTTTGACATTAATTGAAACTAAAATACAAAGTTTGGGAAATTTTAGAACTAAATTGATTTAGTTTTTGAATATTTAATCATTGGAACATCTCTTAAAATGTTAAATTTTAACATTTCAATAATAGGATATTCCACTTGAATTTGTTATACAACAAATTTATTCATAGAAATCTAAATTTCGTAGAAAAATGTTTGTAACATAAAAATATTAATTTTTGATACAATATTTGCATGATTCTTTTGTAGAAGTAAGTATTCTCCGGGCAGTTCCGGTTTGGGATGTGACAAGCAAATTCCAGGCAGAACATCGCCCTCTCCATGAACATACGTTTGATCTTCTTCACTGTGTCACGATCTAGTCTCAACTCCAAGAACTCATGAGCTAACCGTTCTTGCTCGACTCGTGGAATGTAGCGAGTGCGGAACATATCCCTGAACAGCTCCCATGTAACCATAACTCTCTGCTCATTAGTGTAAGACCCAATCATTAACCTCCATCAGTCCTTTGCCATGGACCTTAGCAGGTTCAGGGCAAACTTGACCTTCTGGTTAGTAGGACATGAACATGTGAAGAAACACCCCTCCACGTTAGAAATCCACCTCATGGCCTTGATGGGGTCATGAGTCCCATCAAAAGTAGGGGGCTTTGTGTTATCGAATTCCCTGTACTGAAAAGCTCGACTAGCTCCTCCCTCTGTCGCAGTTACAGTTGATCAGCTGCTGCGGCAACCATCTCTGCAAGGGTTGCATAGCGCTTGTCGAAATAATCAACAATGGCGGTCTTTATAGACCCAAACATCTCTGACAGATGTGCACGGAACAAAGTAGCAACCTCATCATGCAGGATCTCTCGAATCCTGGCATCCAACAAATCCACCCTCATCTGACCAACAACATCGAGCACTATCGGTTCCTCCTGACCATCATCTCCTGATCCTGATCCGGATCTAGTCACAAAGCATCTCGTAACCACTATACTGAAAATATACCAGGAAGATATCACATAATCTGTATAAATAACGGAAAACCAACTCCCAACAAAACTCTAGGGTTATGACTTCCTTGCTACGCATATGGGTCCTTTGCTTTAGTAGTACAGGCCCATACTACCTTCCACACCTACCTATATTTGTCTCAAGTATCACCACAACGCCCTAACAATATACATAAACATAGCGAGCTGTTAATCTGAAACAGCTCAAATTTTCAAATAAATTTTTCATTTAAAATAAAACATCATTATTCGACAAAAGAATTTATTCCAAGTTTATTGCAAAAATATAAATAACGAATCCCCAAAATCTTCAACAATGGCAGTGTGTACGTGTCACGCCGGCGCCTTCCCACGGTCATCACTAGTACCTGAAAAACATAAACACAACTGGTAAGCATAAAGGCTTAGTGAGTTCCCCAGTATACGACTTACCCACATACGCCTTCCGGCCCGGACCTTTCGGTCCACATAACATTGCCTTCCGGCCCGTAACATAATCGCCTTCCGGCCCATAACATATCGCCTTCCGGCCCGTATTATATTGCCTTCCGGCCCATAGTATTTTGCCTTCCGGCCCATAATAGTATAAAACATAACACATATAACATATCACACATAACACATAAGTCATACATCATACCGTTCTTTCTATCACATAAAGTCTCGCCTTCCGGCCCGTATAAGCATACATCACATATAAAGCATCTACCTCTCTAGACATAGCATAAATATAGCACATACGACCTTCCGGTCACGCAGTCAAACCCTTCCGGGTGAAGTATAGTGGGAAGACTCACCTCGTAGTATGCAAGCTATAAACCCTTCGAGCTACTCGCACTCGATCCGCTAACCTGCAGGCTCCCTATAATATCATATACCTTTATTAATGATCTTATCAAACAAGACAACTGACCCTACTAAATTACATACAGGTCAACGGTCAACTTGACCGGACTCGTCGAGTGCAAAGGCAACTCGGCGAGTCTAGACACCCCGACTCCACTCGCCGAGTCTAAAGAATGACTCGACGAGTTCCAGTAGGTCTTCAAGATACTCGCCGAGTCTGAAGAACAACTCGGCGAGTCCTAGTGAATCTTCAAGCTACTCGCCGAGTCCTCGCCATGCAGTCAATCAACTGCCTCCTGTAATTCGCATGATTCCGTAATGTATAGATATGGGGCTTCCTGGACCTTCACATATACTATTACAGGGGTTTAAACACTTGTAACAACACTATAATCTATCAAATCCTTAAATGGGTTTCCTAAACCCTAGATTCGTATACAACGCCAAAACTACAGAAATGATTCGAGGATTACCTGGAAAACGTGTTCCCTGTGTCCCCAACCTCCAGAGCTCGACCCCTTGAACCTCTTTTGATCACCACCTTGCCTCTCCTTGTCTAACAACATCTTCAAGCTTCCACTAGCCCTCACCCTTGCTCCAGATGCCCACAGACTCCTAAGCTATCTTCAATCGGCCAAAAGACGAGACATGACGGCCCTCAAGACATTATATACGATCCAGAATTAAAACGGCTAGGGTTTCAGCTGAGCAGCGTCGACTCGCCGAGTCCCTAATGGACTCGTCGAGTCCAGTCGCGAATCTGTGTCCAAGACCGTGGTCCTACTTGGCGAGTCAGGCACCAACTCGCCGAGTCCCCTCCTAATTATGCCCCAAAAATAGTTTAAAGCAATACCTGAAATTCCGGGCTGTTACAACTCTCCCCCACTAGAACTAGACTTCGCCCTCGAAGTCTCATTCTGCGAATAACTCCGGATGTTGCTCCTGCATTTCACTCTCCGGCTCCCAAATCATCTCCGATCCCTTCTGATGTTGCCACTGAACCAACACTAGAGGTATCTCCTTGTTCCGTAGAACCTTGATCTTCCGATCCCTGATAGCTACTGGTCTCTCGGCGTAATTCAGGCTCGCATCCACCTGAATATCTTCTAACGGAACCACTGCCGATTCATCGGCTATACACTTCCTCAACTGTGATACGTGAAAGGTGTTGTGAATCTGATTCAGCTCTGCTGGCAACTCCAACCGATAGGCTACCTTACCTACCCTTGCAACTACACGAAATGGACCTATGAACCGGGGGCCCAATTTGCCCCTCTTTCTGAACCGAATCACGCCAACCTGGAATTCGAGCTCGGACCGGCGTCTGTCCGCGTAACTCTTCTGTCGGCTCTGGGCGGTCAATAACCTCTGCCTCACCTGTTGAATCTGTTCGGTCGTCTGAAGTACAATCTCTGTACTGCCCATCACTCTCTGTCCCACTTCTCCCCAGCAAATGGGATTCCGACACCTCCTACCATACAACAACTCAAAAGGTGGCATACCAATGCTCGAATGATGGCTGTTGTTGTAGGAAAACTCAGCCAACGGAAGATGCGCATCCCAGCTACCCCCGAAGTCTAACACACACGCTCTAAGCATGTCTTCCAATGTCTGAATCGTCCGCTCGCTCTGACCGTCGGTCTGGGGATGGTATGCGGTACTAAAATGCAGTTTAGTACCCAACTCCTCATGGAATTTCTTCCAGAACCTGGAAGTGAAACGTACATCGCGGTCCGAAACAATCGAGGTCGGCACTCCATGCCGAGATACTATCTCTCTCACGTATAACTCTGCCAACTTCTCTGCTGATGAACTTTCGCTAATGGCAAGGAAGTGTGCACTCTTTGTTAGCCTATCCACAATCACCCAAATCGCATCGACTCCCCTGGCAGTTCTCGGCAATTTGGTGATGAAATCCATCGTGATCTGTTCCCACTTCCACTCAGGAATCTCCAAGGGTTGCAACTTACCGTGCGGTCTCTGGTGCTCGGCCTTAACCCTACGGCAGGTCAAACATCTCTCAATGAACCAGGCGACCTCTCTTCATGCAAGGCCACCAGTACTCCTTTCTCAAATCCAAATACATTTTCGTAGCACTGGGATGGATCGAGAATTTCGATCTGTGTGCCTCCTCCATCAAAGTAACACGCGTACCGCCCACGAATGGTACCCAGATCCGACCCTGAAACGTCAGAAGTCTCCGCCCATCCATAACGAACTCTGAAATCAACCCGACGACCCGCTCCTGTTTCTGCATCCTAGATTTCACAACCTCGGCCTGTGCCCCACGAATAGCATCTAATACCGGAGTCATCACCGTCAATCTCAAACATACGTCCCGCAATGGAGTGCTCTCCGCCCTACGACTCAATGCATCGGCTGCCACATTAGCCTTGCCTGGGTGGTATAGGATCTCACAGTCATAATCGTTAACCACGTCTAACCATCTCCTCTGACGCATATTTAGGTTGGGTTGATCCATCAAATACTTCAAACTCTTATGGTCCGTGTATATGGTACAACGAACCCCGTACAGGTAGTGACGCCAAATTTTGAGGGCGAACACTACTGCCCCCAACTCTAGGTCATGCGTGGGATACCTCGCCTCGTGAGGCTTCAGCTGCCTCGATGCATAGGCTATCACATGGCCTCTCTGCATCAACACTGCACCCAGTCCCGAAATCGATGCGTCGCAATATACGACAAAGTCCTCCATCCCTTCCGGGAGAGCTAATACTGAGGCTTCGCACAGTCTCTGACGAAGTGTCTCGAAGGAAGTCTGCTGCTCGGGTCCCCATGAAAATGTAACACCCTTCCGGGTCAATCTGGTGAGCGGCACCGCGATCTTGGAGAAGTCCCTAATGAACCTCCGATAGTACCCCGCCAACCCAAGGAAACTCCTGATCTCAGAAGGTGACTTCGGTGCCTCCCAACTCATCACTGCTTCCACCTTGGCCGGATCAACCAACATCCCTGCCTGATTTACAACGTGCCCCAGAAATTGGACCTCCCGTAACCAGAAGTCACATTTGGAGAATTTTGCATAAAGTTTCTCCGACCTCAGTACCTCAAGGACCTCTCTCAAATGTCCCTCATGCTGCTCTCTAGACCGCGAATACACCAGAATGTCATCGATAAATACAATCACAGACCGATCCAGCATCGGCCTGCATACCCTGTTCATGAGGTCCATGAACACTGTTGGGGCATTGGTGAGCCCAAAAGGCATCACCACGAACTCGTAATGCCCATACCGCGTCCTAAATGCTGTCTTCTGGACGTCCTCATCCCGCACTCTTACCTGATGGTACCTTGATCTCAAATCAATCTTGGAAAACCAAGATGCCCCTTGCAACTGATCGAATAGATCATCGATCCTCGGTAACGGATAGCGGTTCTTGACCGTCACCTTGTTCAGCTCCCGGTAATCGATACACATCCGGTGTGAACCATCCTTCTTCTTGACGAACAGAATCGGTGCTCCCCACGGCAAGCTACTCGGCCGAATAAATCCCTTTCCCAACAACTCCTGAAGTTGCGAGGACAACTCTTGCATCTCTGGAGGTGCAAGACGATAAGGCACCTTCGCAATAGGCGCCGCCCCTGGAACTAGATCGATACCAAACTCCACTTGCCTCGCAGGAGGTACTCCCGGCAAATCCTCGGGAAAAACATCTGGAAACTCGCGCACCACTGGAACCTCCTTCACTGTCTTCGGTCTCTCGGAAATCTCCCGCGTATCCATCACATACGCCACAAAACCGTTACATCCCCGCTGTAGGCATTGCCTCGCCCTAGCGGCCGAACAAAAAGCTGATCCCGAACGGGTACCCTCGCCGTATACCGTAAGAACTCCCCCACTAGGGTCTCGTATAGTCACCAGCTGACGCTCGCAGTCGATGACAGCGCTGAATCGGCTCAACCAGTCCATGCCTACGATGACACAGACATCCCCCATCGCAATAGGAATTAGGTCAATTGGAAACGCGGCCCCGAAGATCTCTAGCACACATCCCCGAAGAACCTCCGTAGCACAAATCACCCTCTCAGCCGCAATAGAAACGCTCAAAGGCCGACTTAACGGCTCACGACTAATGCCGATGTGCTGACTAAAAGCTAACGATACAAACGATCTACTCGCACCCGAATCAAATAACACTAGAGCAGACATAGAGTTCACAAGAAAAGTACCTACACATACATTAACATAAGCATAGCATTTCGACCTTTAAGTAAATACGTGAATGATAACATACCTGCCACAACATCGGGCGCAGCGCGGACCTCCTCCGCAGTCAGCTGAAAGGCTCTCCCGCGAGCCCTCGGGGCCTCGACCTTCGCCGGTCGGGTCTCAGTAATCCTGGTAGTAGGAGTAGCTCCCTGACGAAGCTGCGGACACTCGGCCTTCCGATGGCCTGTCTGGTTGCAGTGAAAGCAAACCATAAACCCCTTAGGGCAATCCCTGGCAATATGTCCCTCCTTGCCACACTTGTAGCAACCACCAGCTCGACACACCCCCTCGTGACTCCTGCCGCACTTCACGCAAGTGCGACCCTTCGGACCTCCCATCCTCGAATCAGCGAACTTAGTCCGCTTGGCTGCCGGCTGAGACTGAGTCGGCCGCCGATCCACCTGCTGATACTCAGCCTCTTCCCTCGCCTGAGTCTCCAACTCGATCTCGCGCTTCCTGGCGTTCGCCTGAAGCTCAGTGAAAGTGCGATAGGTGGAGTTTGACACAAACTCCCGGATCTCCCTCTTCAAAACGCCCAAATACCGGCTCATCCGCGACTGCTCTGTAGATACCAGCTCAGGGCAGAACATTGCCCTTTCATGAAACTTCCGCGTGATCACTGCCACGGAATCAGTACCCTGCTTAAGGGTCAAGAACTCCTGAATCAATCGCTCCCTCTCCACCGGGGGAACGTACTCGTCCCTGAACATCTTCGTAAACCTCTCCCATGTCACCGTTGAAATCTCTGCCTGAGTGAAGTTCGCCGTCACGAACTTCCACCAATCCTTCGCTCCCAGACGGAGCTGGTTCAAGGCGAACCGTACCCTCAAGTGCTCCGGGCATGAGCAAGTATAGAAGCACCCCTCAATGTCGGCGATCCACCTCATAGCCGCAATCGGATCCTGCGTCCCATCAAATTCAGGGGGTTTCGTGTTGCTGAATTCCCTGAATAGCAATGAATCACCCCCTTGCGGCCTCGCAGCAGCCACAGCTGCGGTAGCGGCAGCGACTGCAGCTTCAGTAAGTGCGGCGTACCGCTCCTCAAACTCCTCCATCAGAGTGGTCTTAATAGACCCAAACATCTCCGGGATCTCAGCCCGAACCGCCGCAGCTACCTCTTCCTGAATAATCTGACGAATCTCCTCGTCACTCGCACTGCTCGAACTCGCCCCATTGCGTGTGATGACCATGATGTCTCTGAAATACAACATAAAATCATCAGAGACTCCACCAAGTACAATTGTACTCGATACGCGCCCTACTCAGTCTCCGATTTCCAGGGATTCTTACTTGGGTCTTCCACTGATCCGGTGTCTTCGGTAGTACGGGCCCAATACTACCGACCACACCGTATCAGTATTCGTCCCAAATCTTCCTCCCCAAATCCCGAATAATGAGTACTCTACCTCTAGTATGCACTATCTACTTGCACGCTACCAAATATCTCATATAAGCAATCTCCCTAGACAAGGCATCACAAAACAGGCCATTCTAGTCCTATCATGTATACCTAGTCTTCTAGCATGCATAACAATTCATAATTCAGTGCATAATATAACATTGTAAGGTATTCTGGGGATCTTTACCGTTCGGGCGCTGGCTGATCGTACACACTGCTCCATTCTTGTTTTACCGCCTTACCATTTATGAAATGTTGTGTCCTTATTATTTTAAAAAGGTTTTTCCTCAAATCCCCGGTCTGAGTTCAGTTGCACCCGAAAGTACACCCGAATCCCTCAAACCAAGGCTCTGATACCAATTGAAACAGCTCAAATTTTCAAATAAAATTTTCATTTAAAATAAAACATCATTATTCGACAAAAGAATTTATTCCAAGTTTATTGCAAAAATATAAATAACGAATCCCCAAAATCTTCAACAATGGCAGTGTGTACATGTCACGCCGGCGCCTTCCCACGGTCATCACTAGTACCTGAAAAACATAAACACAACTGGTAAGCATAAAGGCTTAGTGAGTTCCCCAGTATACGACTTACCCACATACGCCTTCCGGCCCGGACCTTTCGGTCCACATAACATTGCCTTCCGGCCCGTAACATAATCGCCTTCCGGCCCATAACATATCGCCTTCCGGCGCGTATTATATTGCCTTCCGGCCCATAGTATTTTGCCTTCCGGCCCATAATAGTATAAAACATAACACATATAACATATCACACATAACACATAAGTCATACATCATACCGTTCTTTCTATCACATAAAGTCTCGCCTTCCGGCCCGTATAAGCATACATCACATATAAAGCATCTACCTCTCTAGACATAGCATAAATATAGCACATACGACCTTCCGGTCACGCAGTCAAACCCTTCCGGGTGAAGTATAGTGGGAAGACTCACCTCGTAGTATGCAAGCTATAAACCCTTCGAGCTACTCGCACTCGATCCGCTAACCTGCAGGCTCCCTATAATACAATATACCTTTATTAATGATCTTATCAAACAAGACAACTGACCCTACTAAATTACATACAGGTCAACGGTCAACTTGACCGGACTCGTCGAGTGCAAAGGCAACTCGGCGAGTCTAGACACCCCGGCTCCACTCGCCGAGTCTAAAGAACGACTCGACGAGTTCCAGTAGGTCTTCAAGATACTCGCCGAGTCTGAAGAACAACTCGGCGAGTCCTAGTGAATCTTCAAGCTACTCGTCGAGTCTGATCATTGGACTCGGTGAGTCCTCGCCATGCAGTCAATCAACTGCCTCCTGTAATTCGCATGATTCCGTAATGTATAGATATGGGGCTTCCTGGACCTTCACATATACTATTACAGGGGTTTAAACACTTGTAACAACACTATAATCTATCAAATCCTTAAATGGGTTTCCTAAACCCTAGATTCGTATACAACGCCAAAACTACAGAAATGATTCGAGGATTACCTGGAAAACGTGTTCCCTGTGTCCCCAACCTTCAGAGCTCGACCCCTTGAACCTCCTTTGATCACCACCTTGCCTCTCCTTGTCTAACAACCTCTTCAAGCTTCCACTAGCCCTCACCCTTGCTCCAGATGCCCACAGACTCCTAAGCTATCTTCAATCGGCCAAAAGACGAGACATGACGGCCCTCAAGACATTATATACGATCCAGAATTAAAACGGCTAGGGTTTCAGCTGAGCAGCGTCGACTCGCCGAGTCCCTAATGGACTCGTCGAGTCCAGTCGCGAATCTGTGTCCAAGACCGTGGTCCTACTCGGCGAGTCAGGCACCAACTCGCTGAGTCCCCTCCTAATTATGCCCCAAGAATAGTTTAAAGCAATACCTGAAATTCCGGGCTGTTACATAATCCTTACTCCTATAGGAATGCTACATATCTCATACTGGCCTACCTCGCACTACCCACCCATGAAACTTCCACCAACCCTGCACCACTCGTGTATGCTAACCATATATAACGCTGGACCCTATAGACATTTGAATACTCGGTCCTACTCTAAGTCCACAACCAGACAAGGAACAGGAAATAAAGCTAAAACAAATATTCTTAGGCTATAAGATCTTAATTATGTACAGTCATGAAGCATACGCTAAGCAACTATAGTAATGATGTCAATTTCATATAAAGAAAAACCTAGGCTACCAGGCATCATATAATCAGTCAATTCTATCAAGCAATTCCTGAAGATCCCTTGTAACGACACAATTTTCAAAACGAATTTTTAATTTTTCAACAACCAAATTTATATAAAAACATTCTCAAAAGTATTCAACAATAGTTATCAAATCATAACATATCCCAAGATCACAAAATCAAATCCCTTCTCTGTGTGTACGGGTGATGCTGGCGCTTTTCCACGGTCCTCGCTAGTACCTGAAACACATAACACAAAAACTGTAAGCGTAAATGCTTAGTGAGTCCCCCAAAATACTACATACAACACCTACGCCACTCGAGGCTACTGTACGACCCTCCGGTCGATGTGTCTCAGCAGGACCCTGTAGTCCCGTAGCTCGTTGGACCATCTGGTCCGGTCATAGCTCAATGGGCCCTCCGGTCCGGTCTATACAATTATATATCATACATACATCACATAGCACATAATCTCACAAATGGCACATAATCTCATACATAGCACATAAGACCTTCTGGTCAACTCATAATACCACTCTAGGTAACGTATAGTGAGAAGACACACCTCGTGTAACTCGGTAACTCAGAAATCTTGGACTCCATGAAATAGGATCTAGCCTTTGCCTAATCATACAAAAATAACACTCGGCATCAACACATTTCCCAAGGCTAGAACATTCCCTCTCTTAGCACTCTGAGGAGGTTAAAATACCATTTTACCCCTCTTAACACTCAAATACTCTAAAATTGACCAAACCCTAAAAGTCAACAAAGGTCAACAAAATTCAATGGTCAATCCTTTAACCAAACTCGCTGAGTGCACAATTGTGACTCGGTGAGTTCAATCATGAACTCACGACCTCAAAACCCCAAATCACTCACTGAGTCGCTTCCCCAACTCAGCGAGTTACCATCTGTGTGATTTATGGGGAAAACCCATCCTACTCGCTGAGTTTGTTCTTGGACTCAGCGAGTTCAAGCCATGCTCAAACTCAAATGATCTTCTGAGGTCAGACCTGCTCCTCTAATCCATAGATCTAACCTCCCCAAGCTTAATAAACACGTAAAAGTTCGAACTTGATACACATGCAGCGTCCAAAAGACACTACTTGATGATTTAGTCACAAAAACAACACCCTATGTTCATTTCTTCCATAACCCAATGTGAAGCAAGATGGATAACCTTTCGCTGGACCACTATGGGTTTAGATCTGAAGTCTAAACATGATAAGGGACCTTATTCTCAACAAATCAACCTAATAAAAGGCATAAGAAACCCTAGATCCATGGATGCTTTAAGAAAACAAAAAGAGGGTCGATATGCTACCTCAAAGATGATGCACTCTGCTTGAAATCCATGAATATGCAACCTCCTTGGCCTCCTCCAAGCTGGAATCAACTTCTTCTTGCAAAACAAACCCACAAAAGTCCAATAATAGCATCTTCTCTCTCACAAACGCTCAAGCATAATAAGGGTTTCTCTCAGGGGTCTGGTAGCCGCAAATGGTGGCTAAAGCCCTTTTAAATAGGTCTCAAACCCCAGGGATTAGGGTTTCATTAAACAGCATGGACTCGTCGAGTCCACGAATGGACTCGCCGAGTCCGCCATTAAATTAGTCTGACCATCCGCGCTTCCACTCAGCAAGTCTGAGCGCCTACTCGCCGAGTCTCTCTCTCCAAAACTCAATATTAAAGCATAAAATAAGATACATGGGAGTCCGGATGTTACAATTCTCCCCCACTAGAATCAGACTTCGTCCTCGAAGTCTCATTCCACAAACAACTCTGGATGCTACTCACCTATCTCCCGATCCGATTTCCAAGTCAGCTCGGACCCCCTCCGATGTTGCCACTGGAGCTGCACCAGGGGCACTTCCTTGTTCCTTAAAACCTTGACCTTCCGATCCATAATCGCAGCCGGTCTGTCAACATAATTTAGACTCGTATCCACCTGGATATCCTCTAACGGTACCACAGCCGACTCATCGGCCACACACTTCCTCAACTGCGATACGTGAAAAGTGCCATGAATCTGACCTAACTCCGGAGGTAGCTCCAAACAATATGCTACTCTGCCCACCCTCGCGATTACCCTAAATGGCCCAATATATCGGGGCCCCAGCTTACCCGTCTTCTTGAAATGGATCACTCCTTTCCAAGGAGACACCTTCATGAGCACAAAATCCCCGACCTGAAAACCGAGCTCCGATCGACGCTTATCCGCGTAACTCTTCTGGCGACTCTGAGCGATCAATAACCTCTGCCTGACCAGCTGAATCTACTCTGTCGTTTGTTTTGGGTTTAAAATGTGTTGCGTCTTGGGCTCGTTTCTTAGCCCCGTTTTGTATCTGGATTGGGTTTACCAATCCGTGATTTAATATTTAGGGTTTTAGTATTTATAGATGCTTTCATGCATCTTGGTACATAGCTGTTAAGTCGATTATTCATGTCGTTTTTGTTTTTATCGATTGTAACCCTAAAAGCCTCTACAACGGAAGTTCTTCGTCGAGCTCTATTGAGGCGTGAATATATTGAATCATTCAGCTCATTGTTGGTTCATTCTTTTGTGTGTTGTTTTGTTTGCATGATTCTGATAAGCCTGCGTAAGATCTAATCAATCAAAGAGAATTTTTATCTCATCAGTTGGTATCAGAGCAGGAGGCTGTGTAATTCATACACATCTCTTCTGTCAAAGAAGTGATTAGGGTTCATTCCGCATTCATTAATATATATTGAGCCGTCACTCCTTAATTGACTATCTCATTAATTATTAATCTTGCCCTAATATTACGTATTACAAAGTCTGATCTTATAACAAGTTAAACGATCAAGCATGGACGATTCTCAATCGAATCCCATCCACATCTCTAACAACATCAGATCAACAACCAAGATCCCAATCCTCTACGTTCAAGACTACGAAGTGTGGACACACCACTTTGAAGATTACATTATTGGATCGGAAGATAATGGGTATCTTATATGGGAAGCAATCACAGTTGGCCCATTCGCTCATTCAAGCACTTCAAGAATCATTAAAACTCAGAAGGAGTACAATGATCTCCTAAAAGATGTGAAGGATGTCCCTCAGGAAGAAAATGAAAATTTTCAATGTAACATTAAAGCATTGAGACTGATTCAATTCTCCCTTCAATCTGACATGTTTCGATTGGTAAGTTCATGTAGTACAACAAAGGAAATCTGGGATCGGATGCGAGAATTGTATTCCACAGATGAAGATCTGGAGCACTCGATTCAGACCCTACTTCTCTCAGAATTTGGAGAGTTCAAGCAGAAGCCAGAGGAAGCCATTACAAAAACGTTCGATCGGTTCAGTCATCTTCTTAGTAAGATGATCAAACATGATATAGAAAGAAAGCTCATCAAACAGAAGGTTACTTTCTTAAATGGCCTAAGACCCGAATGGAGGGCGGTTGTGTTGACAGATAAAGCACATGAGCAGTTTAAGTCATATTCTTAGGCGAAACTAGTAGGGATTCTAAAATCCCAGGAAAAGACTTTGTTGCAAGAGAAAAGCGTGGTCTCAAACTTTGGGTCCTTGGCCCTTTTGTCAAAGGGTAGGAGCGTAGCAGCAGAAGAAGAAGATCTGAATTTGGGAGACTACGATCTGACATCTGAAGACTATGCCATGATGGTGTCAAATCCCAAGATGTTCATCAAGAAGAAGTTTCCTACCAACAAGAACCGAAATTGGCAAGGAGCTACAGCTCTGAGAAAGGAAAAGAGGAGCTGAAGGTTGAAGAACCAAAGAAAGAGGCGAATGGTGAAGCTGATTCTGGTGTCAGTTGTTTTTACTGTGGAGGGAAAAATCACTACGCAAAAGATTGCGTGTTAAAGAAAATGGCGGAGAAGGATGATGAGAAGGATGAAGAAGCGAGTCTCCTGAAAAGACTGGAGGAGATTAAAAGGAAGAAAACTGCTACTAATCCCACTATGAATGCTTTAATTGTGCAGGGTTCGGTAGATGATGATGAGTTCGGTGGCGTACAGGTATGGTCGACCGACTCAGAAGATGATGAAGTGAGAAAGCCTACTCATGGAAAGGCTTATGTGGTGAAGAGTGATGATGCTAGTGGAAGATGCTTGATGGTGACAGAAGTATCCCAGATGAGGGGATATAATACTGATGGTGGAAATGAAGCGACTAAGGAGCGAGAGGATGTGTGCTTTACAACGAAGCCTCTCAGTGTGCAGATTAATGAACTTGATGATCTGATCAAGAAGGTACAATCCATTTTTGTTTCATTTAATATTCCACAAGCATCATATGAAAAAGGATTAAATAACTTGAATTCAAGAATTTCAAATCTAGATAGTTGTTTAACTCAAACGCGTGTCACGAATTCTAATCTAAATGACCAAATGAGAAGGGTGTCATCCAAGAGTGAGGAGCGAAGAATGTGGATACAGCAGAAGGAGTTGGAGCTGGTTAGGTCTAGGGATGAAAATATCTATTTGCAAAGAGACAATCTTAAATTGTTAAAACAAAGAAATGTTTTTTGTTTGATTGCAACAAGACTTTATACTAACATTAAACAACTGCATTTGAACTGTGAAACAGGTAGGAAAATACATCGCATGATTTTGCCCTTTCTTGAGTTAAAGGAGGATGAAATTGATGCCGAAGCATGCTGATGTATGTTGTCTTAAGCCTCTACGATCTTGAGTAAGCCTTAATGATTCGATCTACACCTACCGTTTCTTCCAAATCAGGCTAATTTATGCTACTCGATCTAGAGCTACCTTACTCTTCTCATATGAGTTAAGATTTTTTCTGCTCTGTCAGGATTATCTAGCCAGAAGGTACATTCAGTCCTTAAGCCACCTCCTTATATTCTCCATCTACTTTCGGTTCATCAACGTAACCCTTGAGACTCTCGGTCTTTACCACTAAGGTTTATGGTTACACAACATCTGTGTTTGTGATCTTATATATGTTTACCACGTGCTGAGTGAAACCCAATATCCAACACCCAAATTGAATTGACGGTGAATTATATATTCAAGATCTTACTGGTTACCTAAGGAGATCTCTTTTTATTTTTGTGTGATCTTTTATGAAATTGTCTACAGCCAAGGCATTTCTTCCCAAAGAGATCCAGTTTATTTTTTTTTTTTTGAGATTTGTGATTCCTATATAGTCACTAAAATAAGATATCCCACCTACCTGTTCAACAGACCACATCGGTCTCACAGGTACTTCATTCGGTTTTGGTCTTATATCAAGATCCGGAATTCTGAACCGAAGTGAAAGCCACCCTTCTAAACCTCATCAAAAGATGCCTTTCAACACTTCTTAACAGGTTCTTGATCGTAATTCAACGGGAAACTGCACAAACACTTTGAAGTTTCTCTTAACTTTGAAGGAAGAGATGCGTGCCCGGGATCTATTGTTTTGTGTCTATATCGACATCACAAATTCCCACGTAGATATAGCTTTATTTCTTTATCTTTGACACTCTATGCACGAAAATCTTTGACTTTCCAAAAGTCTGGTTCGGTTCTCTACCAACTACTTTCCCTTATGAAGCTTTGGTTATTAATAATGTACTCAACAAGGACAAGTTGTGATTTTTATCAGTCTTTACTTCTCTTTATTGATGACAACTATTTAAAAGATAAGGTGCTGACTCAGTTCAACATTGATTTGATGGGCACGCGTGCTAAAAGGAAACAATATTCTCTCTCATGCGTAATCATCCGGGACGCTAACTGTCAATTTTCAATCACATCAAGCAACGTTCCGAGTTCCGAGAAGATTTGGGGGCGAATTTTTCTCTCTCGTCCGTAACCGATATAAAGGGTTCAACCCCAGATGTTTCTCCTCTTCATCGCAACCCTCAAAGCACACAAAGGTTTTTCTCCTACTATTCATCTTCTTCTTTGAAGCGTTCAACAAATGGCGGATTCCTCCTCAGGCCATGAAACCTCTTCCCGATCTACCATTCTTCCAATCAGACCACAACAAAGCCTGGTCATCGATCTCAACCCAAGATCCTATGATGCATTTATGTATCCTATAGTGAAGTGTCTCAAATACTCTCCACTAATTCTTGCACTCTCTAAAGTTGAAATCGTACCGATGGAATGTCTCTCACAGGTTTTCTCCACCGCTCACTACGACAAATTTGTTGATCGTATCTACTTCGACATTCTTGACAACAAATCCTCCATCTCCAAGCAATGATTTTGTTGGCTTCTAGGTTTTGAACCTGATGAATCGAGGGTTAACCCTGATTCAATCACTGTGGCTCAACTTTTCTCCATGTATTATAACATGGGATACACAGAAATCCTTACGACGGTGACAAAATTCAAGAAGTCATGCCTTCCTCCTCAATGGAATGACTTTTTCACGATCCTATTCAAGGGTTTATATGAGCGGAGTGCAGGTTCTGACGGGGCCAGCTGATTATTCATGACCATCCTTTATGGTCTGTACAAAGGGATCAACCTTGATTACGGCTCGGTCCTGTGGCAACAGTTGATTCAAAGCCTTGGCTCTACCTCTCAGCACACTGAAATCTCTTATGCCAGGTTTTGGACGATCGTTACCAAATGGGCTATGGATAAATATCATGTCCCCACTGCGGCCAACTCTCCTCTCTCCTCGATTGGTGTGTTTCATACCACCAAGATTATTGTGACTGATCCCTCCAAATTCATTTTTGTTGGATCAATTCCAGAGTCCATGTACGCTGGTGTATCCAAGGAGAGCAGGATCTTCAAAACCTACAAGGATTTTCCTCCTTCAGGTCTGAGAGAGTTGACACCTGAGATGCTTTAGTCTATTAATGAAGCAGATAAACCTGCCACCAGGGGTAAGAAACCAGAGAAAGGGAAAATCAAGAAAGCTGCAAAAGGAGCGAAAGACCCTACTCCTAAGAAGCGAAATTTGACAAAATCAGCTCAATCTCCTCCACCGAAGAAGAAGAAAACACAACCAAAGCGTAAACTTGTTCTTGCTTCTTCCTCGAGTGATTCAGACGATGAAGGTTCAGAATCTGAAGAGTCGATTCGAGGCGACTCTCCTCCCCGTTCTCCTATTCATAAGGTACCTATTGTCACCGAACCTATCTCTCCTCCACCTATCACTATATCTGTTTCCATTCCCATCTGTAACAGCTCAAATTTTCAAATAAATTTTTCATTTAAAATAAAACATCATTATTCGACAAAAGAGTTTATTCCAAGTTTATTGCAAACGTATAAATAATAAATCCTCAAGATCTTAAACGATGGCAGTGTGTACGTGTCACGCCGGCGCCTTCCCACGGTCAACGCTAGTACCTGAAAAATATAAACACAACTAGTAAGCATAAATGCTTAGTGAGTTCCCCAGTATACGACTTACCCACATACGCCTTCCGGCCCGGACCTTTCGGTCCACATAACATTGCCTTCCGGCCCGTAACATAATCGCCTTCCGGCCCATAGCATATCGCCTTCCGGCCCGTATACATTGCCTTCCGGCCCATAGTATTTTGCCTTCCGGCCCATAACAGTATAAACATAATACATATAGCATATCACACATAACACATAAGTCATATATCGTACCGTTCTTTCTATCACATAAGTCACGCCTTCCGGCCCGTATAAGCATACATCACATATAAGCATACATCTCATACAAAGCATCTACCTCCCTAAACATAGCATAAATATAACACATACAACCTTCCGGTCACACAGTCAAACCCTTACGGGAGAAGTATAGTGAGAAGACTCACCTCGTAGTATGCAAGCTATAAACCCTTCGAGCCACTCGCACTCGATCCGCTAACCTGCAGGCTCCCTATAATACCACATACCTTTATTAATGATCTTATCAAACAAGACAACTGACCCTACTAAATTACATACAGGTCAACGGTCAACTTGACCGGACTCGTCGAGTGCAAAGGGCAACTCAGCGAGTCTAGACACCCCGACTCCACTCGCCGAGTCTAAAGAACGACTCGACGAGTTCCAGTAGATCTTCAAGCTACTCGCCGAGTCTGAAGAACAACTCGGCGAGTCCTAGTGAATCTTCAAGCTACTCGCCGAGTCTGATCATTAGACTCGGCGAGTCCTCGCCATGCAGTCAATTCGCTGCCTCCTGTATCACACATGATTCCGTAGTATATATATATGGGGCTTCCTGGACTTTCACATATACTATTACAGGGGTTTAAACACTCGTAACAACACTATAATCTATCAATTCCTTAAATGGGTTTCCTAAACCCTAAATTCGCATACAACGTAAAAGCTACAGATATGATCCGAAGATTACCTGGAAACGTGTTCCCTGTGTCCCCAACCTTCAGAACTCGACCCTTGAACCTCCTTTGATCACCACCTTGCCTCTCCTTGTCTAACAACCTTTTCAATGCTTCCACTAGCCCTCACCCTTGTTCCAGATGCCCACAAACTCCTAAGATATCTTCAATCGGCCAAAAGACGAGACATGACGGCCCTAAAGGCATTATATACGATTCAGAATCAAAACGGCTAGGGTTTCAGCTGAACAGCGTCGACTCGCCGAGTCCCTATTGGACTCGTCGAGTCCAGTCGCGTATCTGTGACCAAGACCATGGTCCTACTCGGCGAGTCATGCACCAACTCGCCGAGTCCCCTCCTAAGTGTGCCCCAAAAATAATTTAAAGAAATACCTGAAATTCCGGGCTGTTACAACTCTCCCCCACTAGAACTAGACTTCGCCCTCGAAGTCTCATTCTGCGAATAACTCCGGGTGTTGTTCCCGCATTTCTCTTTCCGGCTCCCAAGTCATCTCCGATCCCTTCCGATGTTGCCACTGAACCAACACCAGAGGCATCTCCTTGTTCCGTAGAACCTTGATCTTCCGATCCCTGATAGCTACTGGTCTCTCGGCGTAATTCAGGCTCGCATCCACCTGAATATCTTCTAACGGAACCACTGTTGCTTCATCGGCTATACACTTCCTCAACTGTGATACGTGAAAGGTGTTGTGAATCTGACTCAGCTCCGCTGGCAACTCCAACCGATAAGCTACCCGACCTACCCTTGCAATTATCCGGAATGGGCCTATGAACCGGGGCCCCAATTTGCCCCTCTTCCTGAACCGAATCACCCCTTTCCAAGGAGAAACCTTTAGGAGAACGAAGTCGCCAACCTGGAATTCGAGCTCGGACCGGCGTCTGTCCGCATAACTCTTCTGTCGGCTCTGGGCGGTCAATAACCTCTGCCTCACTCGTTGAATCTGTTCGGTCGTCTGAAGTACGATCTCTGTACTGCCCATCACTCTCTGTCCCACTTCTCCCCAGCAAATGGGAGTCCGACACCTCCTACCATACAACAACTCAAAAGGTGGCATACCAATGCTCGAATGATGGCTGTTGTTGTAGGAAAACTCAGCCAACGGCAGATGCGCATCCCAGCTACCCCCGAAGTCTAACACACACGCTCTAAGCATGTCTTCCAATGTCTGAATCGTCCGCTCGCTCTGACCGTCGGTCTGGGGATGGTATGCGGTACTAAAATGCAGTTTAGTACCCAACTCCTCATGGAATTTCTTCCAGAACCTGGAAGTGAAACGTACATCGCGGTCCGAAACAATCGAGGTCGGCACTCCATGCCGAGATACTATCTCTCTCACGTATAACTCTGCCAACTTCTCTGCTGATGAACTTTCGCTAATGGCAAGAAAGTGTGCACTCTTTGTTAGCCTATCCACTATCACCCAAATCGCATCGACCCCCCTGGCAGTTTTCGGCAATTTGGTGATGAAATCCATCGTGATCTGTTCCCACTTCCACTCAGGAATCTCCAAGGGTTGCAACTTACCGTGCGGTCTCTGGTGCTCGGCCTTAACCCTACGGCAGGTCAAACACCTCTCCACGAACCAGGCAACGTCTCTCTTCATGCAAGGCCACCAGTACTCCTTTCTCAAATCCAAATACATTTTCGTAGCACCGGGATGGATCGAGCATTTCGATCTGTGTGCCTCCTCCATCAAAGTAACACGCGTACCGCCCACGAATGGTACCCAGATCCGACCCTGAAATGTCAGAAGTCTCCGTCCATCCATAACGAACTCTGAAATCAACCCGACGACCCGCTCCTGTTTCTGCATCCCAGACTTCACAACTTCGGCCTGTGCCCCACGAATAGCATCTAATACCAGGGTCGTTACCGTCAATCTCAAACATACGTCCCGCAATGGAGTGCTCTCCGCCCTACGACTCAATGCATCGGCTACCACATTAGCCTTGCCTGGGTGGTATAGGATCTCACAGTCATAATCCTTAACCACGTCTAACCATCTCCTCTGACGCATGTTTAGGTTGGGTTGATCCATCAAATACTTCAAACTCTTATGGTCCGTGTATATGGTACAACGAACCCCGTACAGGTAGTGACACCAAATTTTGAGGGCGAACACTACTGCCCCCAACTCTAAGTCATGCGTGGGATATCTCGCTTCGTGAGGCTTCAGCTGCCTCGATGCATAGGCTATCACATGGCCCCTCTGCATCAACACTGCACCCAGTCCTGAAATCGATGCGTCGCAATATACGACAAAGTCCTCCATCCCTTCCGGGAGAGCTAATACTGGTGCTTCGCACAGTCTCTGACGAAGTGTCTCGAAGGAAGTCTGCTGCTCGGGTCCCCATGAAAATGTAACACCCTTTCGGGTCAATTTGGTAAGCGGCACCGCGATCTTGGAGAAGTCCCTAATGAACCTTCGATAGTACCCCGCCAACCCAAGGAAACTCCTGATCTCAGAAGGTGACTTCGATGCCTCCCAACTAATCACCGCTTCCACCTTGGCCGGATCGACCAATATCCCTGCCTGATTTACAACGTGCCCCAGAAATTGAACCTCCCGTAACCAGAAGTCACATTTGGAGAATTTTGCATATAGCTTCTCCGACCTCAGTACCTCAAGGACCTCCCTCAAATGTCCCTCATGCTGCTCCCTAGACCGCGAATACACCAGAATGTCGTCGATGAATACAATCACAGACCGATCCAGCATCGGCCTGCATACCCTGTTCATGAGATCCATGAACACTGCTGGGGCATTGGTGAGCCCAAAAGGCATCACCACGAACTCGTAATGCCCATACCGCATCCTAAATGCTGTCTTCTGGACGTCCTCATCCCGCACTCTTACCTGATGGTACCCTGATCTCAAATCAATCTTGGAAAACCAAGATGCCCCTTGCAACTGATCGAATAGATCATCGATCCTCGGTAACGGATAGCGGTTCTTGACCGTCACCTTGTTCAGCTCCCGGTAATCGATACACATCCGGTGTGAACCATCCTTCTTCTTGACGAACAGAATCGGTGCTCCCCACGGCGAGCTACTCGGCCGAATAAATCCCTTCCCCAACAACTCTTGAAGTTGCGAGGACAATTCTTGCATCTCTGGAGGTGCAAGACGATAAGGCACCTTCGCGATAGGCACAGCCCCTGGAACTAGATCGATACCAAACTCCACTTGCCTTGCAGGAGGTACTCCCGGCAGATCCTCGGGAAAAACATCTGGAAACTCGCGCACCACTGGAACCTCCTTCAGTGTCTTCGGTCTCTCGGAACTCTCCCGCGTATCCATCACATACGCCACAAAACCGTTACATCCCCGCTGTAGGCATTGCCTCGCCCTAGCGGCCGAACAAAAAGCTGATCCCGAACGGGTACCCTCGCCGTATACCGTAAGAACTCCCCCACTAGGGTCTCGTATAGTCACCAGCTGACGCTCGCAGTCGATAACAGTGCTGAATCGGCTCAACCAGTCCATGCCTACGATGACACAGACATCCCCCATCGCAATAGGAATGAGGTCAATCGGAAACGCGACCCCGAAGATCTCTAGCACACATCCCCGAAGAACCTCCGTAGCACAAATCACCCTCACAGCCGCAATAGAAACGCTCAAAGGCCGACTTAACGGCTCACGACTAATGCCGATGTGCTGACTAAAAGCTAACGATACAAACGATCTACTCGCACCCGAATCAAATAACACTAGAGCAGGCATAGAGTTCACAAGGAAAGTAGCTACACATACATTAACATAAGCACAGCATTTCGACCTTTAATTAAATACGTGAAGATAACATACCTGCCACAACATCGGGCGCAGCGCGGACCTCCTCCGCAGTCAGCTGAAAGGCTCTCCCGTGAGCCTTCGGGGCCTCGACCTTCGCCGGTCGGGTCTCAGTAGTCCGGGTAGTAGGTGTAGCTCCCTGACGAAGTTGCGGACACTCGGCCTTCCGATGGCCTGTCTGGTTGCAGTGAAAGCAAACCATAAACCCCTTAGGGCAATCCCTGGCAATATGTCCCTCCTTGCCACACTTGTAGCAACCACCAGCTCGACACACCCCCTCGTGACTCTTGCCGCACTTCGCGCAAGTGCGACCCTTCGGACCTCCCATCCTCGAATCAGCGAACTTAGTCCGCTTGGCTGCCGGCTGAGACTGAGCCGGCCGTCGATCCACCTGCCGAGACTCAGCCTCCTCCCTCGCCTGAGTCTCCAACTCAATCTCGCGCTTCCTGGCGTTCGCCTGAAGCTCAGTGAAAGTACGATAGGTGGAGTTTGACACAAACTCCCGGATCTCCCTCTTCAAAACACCCAAATACCGGCTCATCCGCGACTGTTCCGTAGATACCAGCTCGGGGCAGAACATTGCCCTCTCATGAAACTTCCGTGTGATCACTGCCACAGAATCAGTACCCTGCTTAAGAGTCAAGAACTCTTGAATCAATCGCTCCCTCTCCACCGGGGGAACGTACTCGTCCCTGAACATCTCCGTAAACCTTTCCCATGTCACCGCCGAAATCTCTGCCTGAGTGAAGTTCGCCGTCACGAACTTCCACCAATCCTTCGCTCCCAGACGGAGCTGGTTCAAGGCGAACCGTACCCTCAAGTGCTCCGGGCATGAGCAAGTATAGAAGCACCCCTCGATGTCGGCGATCCACCTCATCGCTGCAATCGGATCCTGCGTCCCATCAAATTCAGGGGGTTTCGTGTTGCTGAATTCCCTGAATAGTAATGAATCACCCCCTTGCGGCCTAGCAGCAGCCACAACTGCGGTAGCGGTAGCAACTGCAGCTTCAGTAAGTGCGGCGTACCGCTCCTCAAACTCCTCCATCAGAGTGGTCTTAATAGACCCAAACATCTCCGGGATCTCAGCCCGAACCGCCGCGGCTACCTCTTCCTGAATAATCTGACGAATCTCCTCGTCACTCGCACCGCTCGAACCCGCCCCGCTCGAACCCGCCCCATTGCGTGTGATGACCATGATGTCTCTGAAATACAACATAAAATCATCAGAGACTCCACCAAGTACAATGGTACTTGATACGCACCCTACGCAGTCTCCGATTTCCAGGGATTCTTACTTGGGTCTTCCACTGGTCCGGTGTCTTCGGTAGTACGGGCCCAATACTACCGACCACACCGTATCAGTATTCGTCCCAAGTCTTCCTCCCCAAATCCCGAATAATGAGTACTCTACCTCTAGTATGCACTATCTACTTGTATGCTACCAAACATCCCATATAAGCAATCTCCCTAGACAAGGCATCACAGAACAGGCCATTCTAGTCCTATCATGTATACCTAGTCTTCTAGCATGCATAACAATTCATAATTCGGTGCATAATATAACATTGTAAGGTATCCTGGGGATCTTTACCGTTCGGGCGCTGGCTGATCGTACACACTGCTCCATCCTTGTTTTACCGCCTTACCATTTATGAAATATTGGGTCTTTATTATTTAAAAAGGTTTTTCCTCAAATCCCCGGTCTGAGTTCAGTTGCACCCGAAAGTACACCCGAATCCCTCAAACCTGGCTCTGATACCAATTGTAACAGCTCAAATTTTCAAATAAATTTTTCATTTAAAATAAAACATCATTATTCAACAAAAGAGTTTATTCCAAGTTTATTGCAAACGTATAAATAATAAATCCTCAAGATCTTAAACGATGGCAGTGTGTACGTGTCACGCCGGCGCCTTCCCACGGTCAACGCTAGTACCTGAAAAATATAAACACAACTAGTAAGCATAAATGCTTAGTGAGTTCCCCAGTATACGACTTACCCACATACGCCTTCCGGCCCGGACCTTTCGGTCCACATAACATTGCCTTCTGGCCCGTAACATAATCGCCTTTCGGCCCATAGCATATCGCCTTCCGGCCCGTATACATTGCCTTCCGGCCCATAGTATTTTGCCTTCCGGCCCATAACAGTATAAACATAATACATATAGCATATCACACATAACACATAAGTCATACATCGTACCGTTCTTTCTATCACATAAGTCACGCCTTCCGGCCCGTATAAGCATACATCACATATAAGCATACATCTCATACAAAGCATCTACCTCCCTAAACATAGCATAAATATAACACATACAACCTTCCGGTCACACAGTCAAACCCTTACGGGTGAAGTATAGTGAGAAGACTCACCTCGTAGTATGCAAGCTATAAACCCTTCGAGCCACTCGCACTCGATCCGCTAACCTGCAGGCTCCCTATAATACCACATACCTTTATTAATGATCTTATCAAACAAGACAACTGACCCTACTAAATTACATACAGGTCAACGGTCAACTTGACCGGACTCGTCGAGTGCAAAGGGCAACTCGGCGAGTCTAGACACCCCGACTCCACTCGCCGAGTCTAAAGAACGACTCGACGAGTTCCAGTAGATCTTCAAGCTACTCGCCGAGTCTGAAGAACAACTCGGCGAGTCCTAGTGAATCTTCAAGCTACTCGCCGAGTCTGATCAGTAGACTCGGCGAGTCCTCGCCATGCAGTCAATTCGCTGCCTCCTGTATCACGCATGATTCCGTAGTATATAGATATGGGGCTTCCTGGACTTTCACATATACTATTACAGGGGTTTAAACACTCGTAACAACACTATAATCTATTAATTCCTTAAATGGGTTTCCTATACCCTAAATTCGCATACAACGTAAAAGCTACAGATATGATCCGAAGATTACCTGGAAACGTGTTCCCTGTGTCCCCAACCTTCAGAACTCGACCCTTGAACCTCCTTTGATCACCACCTTGCCTCTCCTTGTCTAACAACCTTTTCAATGCTTCCACTAGCCCTCACCCTTGTTCCAGATGCCCACAAACTCCTAAGATATCTTCAATCGGCCAAAAGACGAGACATGACGGCCCTAAAGGCATTATATACGATTCAGAATCAAAACGGCTAGGGTTTCAGCTGAACAGCGTCGACTCGCCGAGTCCCTATTGGACTCGTCGAGTCCAGTCGCGTATCTGTGACCAAGACCATGGTCCTACTCGGCGAGTCATGCACCAACTCGCCGAGTCCCCTCCTAAGTGTGCCCCAAAAATAATTTAAAGAAATACCTGAAATTCCGGGCTGTGACACCATCATAACCTCATCTATTTCTATTCCCCCCATAACTATCTCTACTCACATTCCGCCCACCTGTATTCCTATACCACCACCCATTTTCTCTGAAGCCACCAAAACAACAACCACTGGAGTTCGAACCAACGTATCTGATACGGGGGATCGTACTTCAGCACCCGAACATACACCTACACCCGAACCAACTTGAGCACCGAAACCTACTCCCACAACTGGACCATCCACTACACCCTTATCTCCCACTCACTCAGATGAAACCGAGACATTTCTAGGTGGGGAAGATATGACCTTCGATTCCATTTACTACAGTCCCTACTAGGTTCAAAGTGATGATGGTGATGATGCTCCTGTCACCAAAAAGCACATCAAGGAACTCCACGAGAAGATTGATAATCTCGTTGCTTCCTCCTCTTCCTCAAAGTCCCATATCTCGGAAGCTGCCATTAAGGGGATGGTGGATACTTTCACCAAAGCACACGAAGCCTCAATCAACTCTGCTATTGCTTCTATCGACAAATCTACAAAGGCTTGTGCTGCAGTGACCGAAAAAGTCGAAAAACTATTTCAAGATGCTAACATCTTTCTGGAGTCTTTGCAGGGGTAGCCGAAACTAATGCCAAAAAGGTTCGTTCGGATGTGGAGAAGTTGGCCACTTCCCTAGAAACAGAAAAATAGTACTTCGCCAGTCTTCGTCAAACCCTCAAAGAAGACAACCAATCTTTTCAGTCATCCGTTGAAGATCGTCTGCTCAAATTCTAGCAAACCCTTGCAACAGAATCTTCTTCAAAGGATGAACTTGCTCGCAAAACATCTGAGCTCCAACTTACAAGTCATCAACTCTCCCAAGCAGAGAAGGAGGTCAACTCTCATCGGTCGGAGAAAGTTGTGATCAAAAGTTGTGTTTTGGATGTCCACAAAGCCCTCTCCAATATTATTGAAGCCCATGATCCGATTCTCAACTACTCGGTGAGGCGAACTCTTGCTAAGAAGCTTGCCCCTGCCATTGCCTTGCTTAGCCGAATTGAGGGGCTTCCTGAGCAGGTGGCCCATCCGAAACAAGGGCGAGAAAAAACTTCAAAGGGCACAGCTCAATCTCAACCTCCTCCTATTTCTAAAGCTCAATCTTAACCACTTCCAGTCTCTTCATCAGTTCCTCCTAGAGCAACCAAACCAACAACTGTTCTTGCATCAGGTTTGAGTGTTCAAGACAAAGGAAAATAGGTTCTTAATGATAGTGATGGAAGTGAGGATAAAGAAACTATTGTTGACATTCTGAAGAAACAGGCCAGGGAGAAGGAGCTTGATACAAATGCTCGGATTGCTAGGGAGGCCGAAGCAAATGAAAGGAAGATAAAGGAGGCTCATGATCTACTTGAAAGCCGAAAAACCCTATTTCCTCCTTGGACTCTTGAAGAGCTTGTCAAAGAAGCTATCGAGTCCCCCAGCATCCTTTGGCTTGAACCCGTGATCTCCTTGGACCGGGTCAATTCGGTTGATTCTCAGTTTGACACGCCCTTGACCCAAAAGGCTTTTATCGTTCATGCATTCCCCCACATAGCTGAAGTCCCTCATCCTCACCCGAAGGTTGATAGGGAACTTATCGATTTCTATCTGAGGACTGCTCAACCTTAGTATCAGATGTGGAGTGCACAGAAGATTATCAACGTTCGGGGTCCTCAAACCCGTTCGGGAGGGTAACTTCACAAATGTCAGATTCAAGTTATTGAGGGAGTCCGACAAAACCAAACATGCCATCTCTCTAGCTGATCTTCCCAATCTAAATCCTCATGACTGGATAATCCTGCACAACATTCTCCTCATCAATGAAATCGAATATTGGCCGATCATAGATCATTTCAAAAGGATGTTGGTGTGCTACATTCTGGAGGTTGCCAAGTTGGATCAAGAAGTTGCAAGTGTCCTCAGAAAGAAGCCTACTATCATTCCAGTTGGTTCTACAAGCTATTTGAATAGAATGTAGATGGGGTAGATTGACCCAAAGCGAAACTCAGTCATGTTCACCAGGGCAGAAGGTCAGAAATGCTTATTCGCTTTGGCTGACAAACATCTTTACACCACTTCCTGCTTGGAGCATGTTCTGGGAATCATCAATCGATGCAAGCAGAATTCTGAAAGTGATAAGAAATACTTCAACGACATGATTAACTGGTATATTCATTTCCGAAAAACACTTCTGGCCATTATTCCATGCTTGTTCAAGACTGTGAAGAAAGCTGGTGCTGCAGGTGCAAGTAACCCAAAGTGAGGTCTCGACCCAATTGACACAGTTTTGTTGGGTTTAAAATGTGTTGCGTCTTGGGCTCATTTCTTAGCCCAGTTTTGTATCCGGATTGGGCTTGTCAATCCGTGATTTAATATTTAGGGTTTTAGTATTTATAGATGCTTGCATGCATCTTGGTACGTAGCTGTTAACTCGATCATTCATAACGTTTTTGTTTTTATCGATTGTAACCCTAAAAGCCTCTACAACGGAAGTTCTTCGTCGAGCTCTGCTGAGGCGTGAATATATTGAATCATTCAGCTCATTGTTGGTTCATTCTTTTGTGTGTTATTTTGTTTGCATGATTCTGATAAGCTTGCGTAAGATCTAATCGATCATAGAGAATTTTTATCTCATCAGTCTGAAGCACTATCTTTGTACTACCCATCACACGTTGCCCTACCTCACCCCAACAAATGAAGGTCCGAAACCTCCTTCCATACAACAACTCAAAGGGTGACATACCAATGCTCGAATGATGGTTGTTGTTATAGGAAAACTCAGCCAATGGAAAATAAGTGTCCCAACTCCTGCCGAAATCTAGTACACATGCCTGAAGCATGTCCTCGAGCGTCTGAATCGTCCGCTCGCTCTATCCATCAGTCTGTGGGTGGTATGTGGTACTAAAATGCAGGCTCGTACCCAATTCCTCATGAAATTTCTTCCAAAATTTGGAAGTGAAATACACATCTCGATCTGAGACGATCGAGATCGGTACTCCATGCTGCGATACCACCTCCCTTACGTACAACTCTGCCAGCCTCTTTGTGGAAGAGCTCTCACTGATGGCAAGGAAGTGAGTGCTCTTCGTCAGTCTGTCCACAATCACCAAAATTGCATCGACACCCCTAGCAGTCATTGGCAATTTGGTGATAAAATCCATGGTAATCTATTCCCACTTCCACTCGGGAATCTCTAACGGCTGCAACTTACCATGTGGACGCTGGTGCTCGGCCTTGACCTTGAGACAAGTCAAGCACCTCTCTATGAACCATGCAACATCCCTCTTCATACAGGGCCACCAATACTACTTCTTAAGTCTAAATACATCTTAGTGACCCCGGGGTGGATCGAGAACTTCGATCTATACACCTCCTCCATCAAGACGGTATGCGTTCCGCCCACAAACGGTACCAAAACTCAACCCTTAAAGGTCATAAGTCCTCGACTATCAGTAATGAACTCCGATACCTGCCTGATCACTCGCTCCCTCTTGTGGTTCTTCGGTCTCCTGGCCTCCGCCTGGGCCCCTCGAATGGTGTCCTTCACCAGAGTCATCACTCTCAATCTCATGCAAACCTCTCGTCTCGGGGTGCCCTCTGCCCTACGGCTCAGGGCATCGGCTACAACATTAGCCTTGCCCGGGTGGTACAGGATCTCACAGTTGTAATCCTTTACCACATCCAACCATATCATCTGGCGCATATTCAGGTTGGGCTGATCCATCAAGTACTTCAAACTCTTGTGGTTCGTGTATATAGTACACCAAACCCCGTACAAATAGTGATTCCAGATCTTGAGGGCGAACACCACTGCCCCCAATTCCAGATCGTAGGTGGGATACCTCGACTCATGAGGTTTCAGCTGCCTCGATACATATGCTATCACATGCCCCCTCTGCATAAGCACCGCTCCCAACCCTGATATCGATGCATCATAGTACACCACAAAATCCTCCGTCCCTTCCGGGAGTGCGAGCACCGGAGCTTCGCACAATCTCTGTTGAAGTGTCTCAAATAAGATTTGCTGCTCTGAACCCCATGAAAATGCAACACCCTTCCGGGTCAATTTGGTGAGTGTCACGGCGATCTTAGAGAAATCCATGATAAATCTTCGATAATAACCAGCCAACCCAAGGAAACTCCCCTTTTGGTTAACAAGGTGCCCTCGGAACTGGACCTCCTGTAACCAAAAATCACATTTGGAGAATTTGGCGTAAAGCCTCTCCAATCTCAGAACTCCGAGGATCTCAATTAAATGCTCCTCATGTTGCTCTCTGGATCTCGAATACACCAAGATATCATTGATGAATGCGATCACCGAACGATCCAACATCGGCCTGCACACCCTGTTCATGAGATCCATGAACGTTGCTGGTGCATTGGTGAGCCCGAAGGGCATCACCACGAACTCGTAATGCCCATAACAAGTCCTGAAAGCTATCTTCTGGATATCTTCATCTTGAACCCTCAGCTGTTGATATCCCGACCTCAAGTCTATCTTGGAGAACAAAGACGCCCCCTGTAATTGACCGAACAGATCATCAATACTCGGTAACAAATAGCGGTTCTTGATCGTCAACTTGTTGAACTCCCGGTAATCAATACACATCCGGTGTGAACCATCCTTGTTCTTGACAAAAAGGATCGATGCTCCCCAAGGTGAGTTACTCGATCTCATGAACCCCTTTCCCAGCAGCTCCTGAAGCTGCGACGATAACTCCAGCATCTCGGGTGGCGCAAGGCGATAGGGTGCCTTGGCAATAGGTGTCGCCCCTGGCACCAAGTCGATACGAAACTCCACCTGCTTCTCGGGAGGCACACCCGGCAAGTCCTCGGGGAAAACATCAGGGAGCTCCCGCATAATCGGGACCTCATCAATCGAACTTGGCCTCCCAGCGGCCACTCGCGTGTCCATCACATAAGCCACAAATCCCCTACAGCCCTGCTGCAAACTTTGCCTTGCCCTAGCAGCCGAACAAAATGCTGAGTCAGGACGGGTACCCTCACCGTACACCGTAAGTACTCCCTCACTAGGGTCTCGAATTGTCACCAGCTGACGCTCGTAGACTATAATAGCTCCAAATTGGCTCAACCAATCCATGCCCACTATGACACATACGTCCCCCATCGCAATCGGGACTAGATCGATCGGGAACCCCACACCGAAGATCTCAAGTCTATATCCTTGTATCACCTCCGTGGCATACACAGCTTGCTCGTTAGCTATAGAAACTCGCAGAGGTCAATTTAAGGCCTCTCGACAAATACTGATATGATGACTAAAAGCTAACGACACAAAAGATCGACTCGCTCCCGAGTCAAATAACACAAAGGCAGGTACAGAATTCACAAGAAAAGTACCTACGCACAACATGATATAAGCATAATATCTTAGACTCATATAAATAGAGAGAAGAATACATACCAGCCACAACGTCGGGTGCTGCACGAACCTCCTCCGTTGTCAACTGGAAGGCCCTCCCGCGAGCCTTTGGCACCTCGGCGTTCATTAGCCGAACCTCGGTAGCCCTAGTTGCAGGCGTAGATCCCTGCTGTAGTTGAGGGCACTCGACCATCCGATGGCCGATCTGGTTACAATGGAAGCAAACAGAGAATCCCTTGGGGCAATCCCTCGCGATATTCCCCTCCTTCCCGCACTTGTAGCATACCCCTTCCCTGCACGACCTCTCGTGACTCTTGCCACACTTCCTAAAAGTGCGGCTCCTGGTGCTCCCAGATCCCGAATCAGCGGGATTAGCCCGCTTGGCTTCCGGCTGAGACTGAGTCGGCTGCCGATCCATCCTCTGTGACTCGGCCTCCTCCCTAGCCTGAGTCTCTAACTCAATCTCCCTCTTCCGGGTATTTTCCTGGAGCTCAACAAATGTCCGGTAAGTCAAGGTCGCCACGAACTCCCAAATATCTCTCCTCAGAACACTCAGATACCGGCTCATGCGATCCTGCTCGGTAGACACCTGCTCAGGGCAAAACATCTCCCTCTCATGAAACTTCGTGGTAACAACTGTGACAGAATCAGTACCGTGCTTGAGGGTCAAGAACTCCTGAATCAACCTTTCCCTCTCCACCGGGGGAACATACTCGTCTCTGAACATGGAGGTAAACCTCTCCCAGGTCACCTCATAAATCTCTACCAAAGTGAAGCTCGCCGTCACGAACTTCAACCAATCCTTCGCCCCCAAGCGGAGATGGTTCAGAGCGAACCGTACCCTCAAGTGCTCTAGCAAGAACACATATAGAAACACCCCTCGATGTCAGAAATCCATCTCATCGCAGCAATTGGGTCCTACGTCCCAACGAACTCTAGTGGCTTCATGTTGCTGAATTCCTGAAACAACAACGAGTCACTTCCCTGAGGTCTAGCAGCAGCAATAGCAGTAGTAGCTGCAGCAGCTGCAACCTCCGTCACTGTTGCATACCGCTCGTCAAAGGTCTCAATCAATGTGGTCTTGATGTCCCCGAACATCTATGGAATCTCAGCCCGGATGGCAGCAACCACCTCCTCATGAATCAATCGATGGATCTCCTTATTGCTGACAGCACTGCTTCCCGGTGTGTGTCGTGTCCCAGTCATGATGTCTCTCAAATACAACATAAAAATATCAGAGACTTTATCGAGCATACTCGCACTCGATAACGCAACCCTACTCGTCCTCCAATATCTAAAGGATTCTTACATGGACTACTCACTGATCCAGTGTCTTTAGTAGTATGGGCCCTATACTACTGACCACACCGCATCAGCATTCACCCCAAGTCTCCTCCTTGGATCCCGGATCGCAAGTACTCTACTCACGCTATGCATTGGCTACCCTCCGATAGACCTCTCATGAGCTCCTAACTGCTACCTACTCACTCTCAAGGTATCTCAAAGCAGCAGTAATCTCCTAGGCTAAGGCATCACAAATTAGGTTACTCTAGTCCTAATATTAATACCTAGCCTACTCTAGCATGCATAACATTATATATCATATAACACATAATGTAAGGGTATTTTGGGGATTCACCGTTCGGGCACTGGCTGACCTTAGACACTGCTTTGCTCTTCTCTTTTTAAACCTTTTTCTCTTTTAAAAACTTGTTTTACTTTAAAAAAATCTCTCAAATCCTCAGTTTGAGTTCAAATACGCCCGAAGTGCATTCGAATCCCTCAAACCAAGGCTCTGATACTAACTTGTAATGACGAGATTTTCAAAACAAAATTTTAATTTTTCAAGAAACGAATTTATATAAAGATATTCTCAAAAGTATTCAACAATAGTTATCAAATCATAACATATCCCAAGATCACAAAATCAAATCCCTTCTCTATGTGTACGGGTCATGCCGTCGCCTTTCCACGGTCCTCGCTAGTACCTAAAATACATAACACAACAACTGTAAGCATAAATGCTTAGTGAGTCCTCCAAAATACTACATACAACACATACACCACTCGAGGCTACTGTACGACCCTACGGTCGATGTGTCTCAGCGGGACCCTCCCGTCCCGTACCTTATTGGACCCTCCAGTCCGGCCATAGCTCGATGGGCCCTCCGGCCCGGACTGAATTGTTGGACCCTCCGGTCTGATCTATACAATTATATATCATACATACATCACATAGCACATAATCTTACACATGACACACAATCTCATACATAGCACATAAGACCTTCTGGTCAACTCATAATACCACTCTAGGTAACGTATATTGAGAAGACTCACCTCGTGTAACTCGGTAACTCGGAAATCTTGGACTCTGTGAAATAGGATCTAGCCTTCGCCTAATCATATGAAAATAACACTTTGCATCAACACATTTCCCAAGGCTAGACCATTCCCTCTCTTAGCACTCTCAGGAGGGTAAAAGACCATTTTACCCCTCTTAAGACTCAAATACTCTAAAATTGACCAAACCCTAAAAGTCAACAGTCAACCATTTGACCAAACTCGCCGAGTGCACAATTGTGACTCGACGAGTTCCTTCATGAACTCACGACCTCAAAACCCCAAATGACTCACTGAGTCACTTCCCCAACTCAGCGAGTTACCATCTGTGTGATTTATGGGGAAAACCCATCCTACTTGCTGAGTCTATTCTTGGACTCGGTGGGTTCAAGCCATGCTCAAACTCAAATGATCTTCTGAGGTAATATCTTCTCCTCTAATCCATAGATCTAACTCTGCAAGCTTAATAAACACGTAAAGGTTCGAACTTGATACACATGCAACGTCCAAAAGACACTATTTGATGATTTAATCTCAAAAATAACACCCTTAGTTCATTTCTTCCATAACCCAACATAAAGCAAGATGGATAACCTTCTCTAGACCACTATGGGTCCAGATCTGAAGTCTAAATATGATAAGGGACCTTATTCTCAACAAATCAACCCAATAAAGGGCATAGGAAACCCTAGATCCATGGATGCTTTAACAAAAAAGAAAGAGGGTCGATATGCTACCTCAAAGATGATGCCCTCTACTTGAAATCCATGAATATGCAACCTCCTTGGCCTCCTCCAAGCTGGAATCAACTTCTTCTTGCAAAACAAACCCACAAAGGTCCAATAATGGCTTCTTCTCTCTCACAAACTCTCAAGCACAATAAGGGTTTCTCTCAAGGGTATGGTAGCCATAAATGGTGGCTATAAGCCCCTTTAAATATGTCTCAAACGCCAGGGATTAGGGTTTCATTAAACAGCGTGGACTCGCCGATTCCACGAATGAACTCGTCGAGTCCACCACTAAATCAGTCTGACCATCCGTGCTTCCACTCGGCGAGTCTGAGCGCCTACTTGCCGAGTCTCTCTCCAAAACTCAATATTAAAGCGTAAAATAAGATACATGGGAGTCCGGATGTGACATCCCTAGCCTAGTACTAGCATGTTCTTTTAACATATCACAAAATCAAATAATCCATAAGGTATATGGGGATCTATTCGCGAGCTCCAACTGATCGTACACTTGCATTCTCCTTTGTTATTTTGAAAACCATTTGAAAATCATTTTTAAAATCTCATCCTTAGTTTGAGACTAGACACACACTAGTGTTTCCTCCAATTCACTCAAACCAAGGCTCTGATACCAACATGTAACATCAATAAAAATCATGCCAAATTTAAATTTTTTTAAAACATTTCAAAACCAATGATTATTAAAAAAAACTTGTTTACAAAATGGTATAATGTCATAGTATCCTAGAACCAAATCATAAAATCAAGAAATATGAGGAGCTATATGTTTACGGTTTTGCCTTCCAGAGATCATCAGAAGTACCTGAAATTATATCGATAAATGTAAGCTTGAAGGCTTAGTGAGTTACCCCCAAAATATCAACGCCATAAATCATATCAATAACATATAAGCAAATAGCATGCGTGATGAGCCTTCAACCTGACTGGACCGCCACACAAACCTTCAACCTATCTGGGCCGCTCTCCGAGCCTTTGACATGTCTGGACCGCCTCGTAGGGCCTACAGCCTATCCGGACCGCTCGTCGGGCCTTTGACCTGATTGGACCGCCTCGCAGGCCTTCAGTGTATCTGGACCGCTCTGAGTATGTTGGCCTTCAGCACAAAGTAGGACTGCCTTAGCCTAACCCCCAAACAAACAAACATGTGCACATAAATATCATATGCTAGCATAGATAACAGTCAAACCGATCTAACAGTTCACTAATGGTAGCAACATCATATAACCAGGATACATACCTAACTGGTCGCTAACATAACACCATCATATATACCAAGATACCTACGTAACCAGGTCACTAAGCATATCACCATCCTAACTACCAGGATGTAAATAAATAATCGTATCATGCAATAACCCGAATACAAATCCGTAAAGAGATGGTATTGGTGCCTTCGACCCTGTTAGTATAGTCAGGACAACTCACCTCTCAAGTAGCTCAAAATGACAGTATCAAACTCCTTTTAATAGAGCTCCAACACCAACACCTATATCCACCAAGGAACCAATTCCATAATTTCCCAAATTACTAAAATACCCACAAAAGTAAACTAGAAAGTGTTCTAAACCCATGTATAAAGAGATCTTAGCTAAGGGAGAGCCAAGGTAACGAATTATTACCTTCAAACTGATGCTAAGATGGAGTAGAATTCAGATCCACAATTTCTCCTTGCTTCAAGCTCCTTGGGCTTCAATCTCTTCTCACCAAAATCCACCTTCCAAGCTTAATAACACACAAGTATGGAGAGTAAATATGATTTATGGTTTCTTAGCTCACGGGGGGTTATAAGGGAGGCTAAGGGAGGCTAATGACCCTTTAAATAGGGTGCAAAACCCTGGAAATTAGGGTTTCATCCTCTAGCTCCAACTTGTCGAGTTGGTCACTTAATACATGCGGCCAAATTCGTTCCTACTTGACGAGTCAGGGCATCCAACTCGTTGAGTTGAGATTTCAAAATGAATATAAGGTTTTAAAGTTCATACTTGAGAGTCGGGGTGTTACAAAGACCATAGCCACAATCTTAGATATGGACTAACTATAGTTTATTACTTCATAAAGTTGGTGACTTTAAGGCTTAACATGGCTGGTCAAGTCTAAATCTCACAAATTCTCCTCCTTTACTCACAAAAGTCCTCATACATCATGCATGGGGAGATACTAATGACCAAGACTTCATTTTTATGGGTCCAAACGACTAGAAATACGTAAATGGACATATGTAATGCTTTGGAGTTCATCAAACTCATAAAGATTCAAGCTTTGGGGACATAAACCCTAAAAATGGACCAAAACATGAACTAATCAAAAAATGATAATGCTTTGAGCTTGATACCTCTTAATGATGCACCAACCATAGGGAAACTCAGATCCATAAGCTAGAACACCAACTCTTGTTCTTTCAAAGCTCCTTCATCACAAAAGAATCCCAAAATATCACTCAATAAGCCTTAAATGCTCATACAAGCTATGAATATGAGATTTAGGGTTTGATGGGAGTTGAAGGCTGGGAATCATGGCTGGAAATGAGGCCATCATGTTCTTTAAATAGGGACACACAACAAAATTAGGGTTTACACCCTGAGCCTAGTACGCCTTGCATACCCTCTGGTATGTCCCGTGTACTAGGTGGCCTACACATCCATAATATGCACATGAGTACGCTGAGCATACACATGTGTACGTCCCGCGTACTTATCTACCGCCTTTTTCACATTTAAGGGCAACTTTTGACAATTCAATAAAAGTGAGGGTCATCAATACAAACCTTATTTCGGGATGTTTCATTTCCGAAAATATAAAGAACATACAAAATGGAGTTCGTATGCAGAAGATACGACCGTCTTAAGAATCCAAACCCAATATAATACTAACTTTCTTAAAACTGTCAAAACCATTTCTACGTGGTGAGAGACTCGCACACCTTATATGGAATTTCCGATAACGTTTTTGGATTAAGGTAAAAAGTCTAACATTTAATTTGATACTTGAAATATTTTTAATAAAAATATTTATAGAAGTTGAAAAAGCAAACGTTTTAAGATTTATTAACCAGGAAACCTTAAACTATATATTTTCAACATGATTTCTATTATTGGTTATGTATTCCGGAATAATATATAAATCCAAATCCGGTTGATGTTGAAAAAGCAAACGTTTTAAGATTTATTAACCAGGAAACCTTCAACAATATATTTTCGACATGATTTCTATTATTGGTTATGTATTCTGGAATAATATATAAATCCAAATCCGGTTGATGTTGATTTTAACGATGGAAATAGCCCAACACTCATAAATTTGTGAACGACTATATATCTACTATAATAAATGAAGATAACTTGTCACATGTCAATTTATGGTTTTTTTGGGTTAATATCATAAAAGCCCCCAAATTTTTAAGAAATGTTCGGTTATGTCCAAAGTGTTGGATTAATGTCTCAGTCCATAACTATAATTGGTAAGACTTGACCCGACCCGGCATGGTCCATTTGGGTTGCATGGCATCATGCACTTGGATAGACTAAATGAGAGAAATAAGACACTTATGGTTATTGATATATTATAAGTTCTAGTATATTAATAATAAGAATAATAATATTTAATTAGTATTGATCAAGAATTAATTTAGAATTATTTATGTGATCAAAAGAAGACTAATTAAATATATGGGTTGATTGTGCAGATCATCCATACTTGTATAGTGGGCTAATGCTCCATGGATTATCAAGTTGGGCTAAAACCCATAGGATGCTCCATGGATGCTCCATGGTGTATTTGAACCCATGGATCCAAGGAAATGGAAAGCCATGAGAATTAAGGGTTTACCCTAATTGTAACACTATATAAAGATCATATTCTTGGTAAAATCAGCCACGATGAGTGAGTGATAGGGCTAGCCGATTTTCATGAAGTGTAGAATTCTCTCAAGTTATTCTAAGTGTATTTGGTGTTGTGTGAACCATTTGAGGTGTCACACTTGAGGCACTAGGCACTCAAGCTTCATGAAGACATTGTACATCAAAGAGGTATGTATTCTATCTTGCTATAGTCATTGTTTTGTATGCTAGATTAGGATAATACCTTGGATGTTCATATTTGCATGTATAATAGAGAAAACATAGATCCAAGGTGTTTAGGGTTGCATGTACACTTAGGAGTGTTAGAATGCTCAAAACCCAACAATGGTATGAGAGCCTAGGCTTATTTTCTTGTTATACTTGCAAAACTGCTTAAAAAATCGAAGTTGTTGTCTGATCATCAGACTCAGCGATTCCATGCCTAAAAAGTGATCAAATCGATCCAACTCGCCGAGTTAGTTCATGCACTCGATGAGTTGGACCCCCCAAATAGCATAAATTCGACTTTTTTGGCTGGAATTGGACTAGGAACATTACCCTTAGATGTTTTTGGACTTATAAACTTGATTTTGATGTGGTAATGTTCATGCTAATCCAATTTCAAATATAATTGTCAATAGATTCATGTTTTGTATTAGTTTAAGGTTTACACTAATTACATGAAAAAGTTTGATTTGAATTATCTTATCCTTATGAGTTTCTTAGATTAATAGTAAAGTTGAGTGAAATAGTTGTTTTCAATCCAAATTAATCTAAGAGTTGATTCTAATATGTGTTTTTGTAACTTGTCCTCAAGTTATATGAAGAGTCACATTTAAGTTTCATAAAACTCATAAGAGTTGGCAAAGGTTACAAAATGAAGAGTCTAGTTCTAATTAAATGGTTTTATGACTCCATAACTTGTCCTCAAGTTATGGAGGACCAAGAGTCTCTTCATTAAATAATAAAAAAAAGTGTAACCTTAATTAATTCCATAAGTTATAAAATAAAGAAAATTTAATTCTTTTATTAGTTTAAAGTCTTCCATAACTTGTCCTCAAGTTATGGAACTTGAAGAGTTTTTGGATTAAAACTACTTTAAAAACACATAAGTTATGGAATTAATTAGTTGTGAATAGTTTCAAAACTTGCCCTCAAGTTTTGGAATTTAAAAAGTATTCACTTATGAATACTTTAACTCCAAGTTAGCCCTTAGAATTTTAAAAGTTAAAATTCAACCCTTATACTTTATAATATTATAAGTTAATAATATATATATATATATATATATATATATATATATATATATATATATATATGTATGTATGTATGTATAAGAGTAAAGTCAGTCTTACCATTAGTAGGCCTCATTAACGAAGCCGGTCTATAAGGGGGGTATAAGGTTACTGCCTATAAAATGGCAGTTTAATGGGTGTCCACTCTCACCCACCGCTTCCTTGACCGGTGGAGGGTCGTTAGCCGAATGGGTTTGACAGGACTAGAATTCTCCCTTCATTAAAAGAATTAATGATAAATACTAAGTAACTAAACTCTTAACAAATACCCAATCTTAGTTACTTAGGAAAATGTGAATACGGTGCTAATCCATGACATTACACTTTGCATTTTGTTTAAGTCAGTTAGTGGAGCGTGTGTGGTTAACTGGCACACTAACTCGTATTTAACAAGGTAGGCAAAAGGTAACTTAATGTTTATCATAGTATCGATGGAGAGTGTGTGGTTAACCGGCATATCGATTGAGGGGTACACACTTAAGGGTACCTAGTAATTTGCATGGTTACTTCACACCTTGTTTTGTGATCCTCGTCATCCCAGTCACAAAACCTGAAGGGCACACTCGAGATTGAAACATGCCATTGAACAGTTCAATGAATCTCAAAAGATCCAGGAGTTTCAAATCCAATTAAAACCTAATAATACATTTCGTTTATCTTGGTGGAAATTGGTGAATCGTCATTCACCTACCTTCAAATATTTTATAGCTTGGATTATGACATCCATCTTCTAAGTTATAAAATAGTTTGTAGGGTCCTAGCCTTAATATATCACATTGGGTGTTATATTAAGGACTTTTAATCAACTATCTTGAATATCTCCCAAAAGATGTCTGGTTTAGACATTTATGATCTTCCCAAATCTCTTGAAACAATTTTCCTAAATGAAGATGATATCCCATGGAAATCATACTTCTTTCACCTCCTCCAATTATTCTCCTTAACCCACAAGTTCTTGAAATGTTTAAGGTCATTCAAGCCCTATTCGCAAGTAAAGGTCTATGTGCGGTCACATCTTGGAGATGTAGTCACATATTGACAAGCCGGGAGAGTTGGGTGTCAAAGTCTTGGGAAAGTTGGTGGTACAACTACTTTCTAAGTCACTTAGTGAGTTCTTTTGGAACACCTATGAAATAAACTATGACAAGACCCTTAATGATCTTATCTATTTGCTAAGATCAACTTCTTAAAACTTTATGGACATTGACAATGATGACATGGGATATCTAGTAAAACTCTCTCTTCCCAGTGGAAATGGATCGACCGTAGTCAAATTGGTTGACCAAATGGTAAAGAGGAAGGCTAAGTCTGTGATAGTCCCATGTTCCATTACCAAAGTATCCATATGTTAAATTACCAAAGGAAGGGGCATTGGTTGCGAAGCTGCCAATTTACCTAAGGATGTTAAAGTCAATAAGTTTGACTCTACTTTAGGTAAAGTCCACTATCTAACTCTGCTAAGTTTCTATTATGAGATTCTTGATACATGATGTGACTGGGTCACATGTTGATGTTTTAAGAATAAAAGAAAAGTAAAGAAACTTAAAGAAAGAGTATGTTGAACCTGATCGCGTAGATGGATTTCTATCGCATAGTTTGAAGATTGGATTCTTGAGCTACTTCTTACGAGTTATGATAAATTGCTTAGGAATAGATAACAACAAGTTTTAATATACATTTGCATTGTAAGGATTAGTTTTTCCGCAAAGCTTTTAAAATAAAAGGAAATTTTGATTTTATTTTGTAACAGCTCAATTTTTCAAATAAATTTTTCATTTAAAACAAAACATCATTATTCGACAAAAGAGTTTATTCCAAGTTTATTGCAAAAGTATAAATAATAAATCTCCAAGATCTTCAACAATGGCAGTGTGTACGTGTCACGCCGGCGCCTTCCCACGGTCATCACTAGTACCTGAAATACATAAACACAACTAGTAAGCATAAATGCTTAGTGAGTTCCCCAGTATACGACTTACCCACATACGCCTTCCGGCCCGGACCTTTCGGTCCACATAACATTGCCTTCCGGCCCGTAACATAATCGCCTTCCGGCCCATAACATATCGCCTTCCGGCCCGTATTAAATTGCCTTCCGGCCCATAGTATTTTGCCTTCCGGCCCATAATAGTATAAAACATAACACATGTAACATAACGCACATAACACATAAGTCATACATCATACCGTTCTTTCTATCACATAAAGTCTCGCCTTCCGGCCCGTATAAGCATACATCACATATAAGCATACATCACATATAAAGCATCTACCTCTCTAGACATAGCATAAATATAACACATACGACCTTCCGGCCTCACAGCCAAACCCTTCCGGGTGAAGTATAATGAGAAGACTCACCTCGTAGTATGCAAGCTATAAACCCTTCGAGCTACTCGCACTCGATCCGCTAATCCGCAGGTTCCCTATAATACCACATACCTTTATTAATGATCTTATCAAACAAGACAACTGACCCTACTAAGTTACATACAGGTCAACGGTCAATCCTGACCGGACTCGTCGAGTGCAAAGGGCAACTCGGCGAGTATAGACACCCTGACTCCACTCGCCGAGTCTGAAGAACGACTCGGCGAGTCCTAGTAGATCTTCAAGCTACTCGCCGAGTCTGAAGAACAACTCGGCGAGTTCTAGTGAATCTTTAAGCTACTCGCCGAGTCTGAAGAACAACTCGGCGAGTCCTAGTGAATCTTCAAGCTACTCGCCGAGTCTGATCATTGGACTCGGCGAGTCCTCGCCATGCAGTCAATCCGCTGCCTCCTGTATTTCGCATGATTTCGAAGTATATAGATATGGGGCTTCCTGGACTTTCACATATACTATTACAGGGGTTTTTAAACACTTATAACAACACTATAATCTAACAATTCCTTAAATGGGTTTCCTAAACCCTAAATTCGCATACAACGTAAAAGCTACAGATTGTGATCCGAAGATTACCTGGAAACGTTTTCCCTGTGTCCCCAACCTCCAGTACTCGACTCCTTGGACTTCCTTTGATCACCACCTTGCCCCTCCTTGTCTAACAATCTCTTCAAGCTTCCTCTAGCCCTCACTCTTGCTCCAGATGCCCACAAACTCCCAAGGTATCTTCAATCGGCCAAAAGACGCGACATGACGGCCATAAGATCATTATATACGATTCAGAATCGAAACGGCTAGGGTTCAGCTGAACAGCGTCGACTCGCCGAGTCCCTATTTGGACTCGCCGAGTCCAGTCGCGTATCTGCGACCAAGACCTTGGCCCTACTCGGCGAGTCATGCACCAACTCGCCGAGTCCCCTCCTAAATGTGCCCCAAAAATAATTTAAAGAAATACCTGAAATTCCGGGCTGTTACAACTCTCCCCCACTAGAACTAGACTTCGCCCTCGAAGTCTCATTTTGCGAATAACTCCAGATGTTGCTCCCGCATTTCTCTTTCCGGCTCCCAAGTCATCTCCGATCCCTTCCGATGTTGCCACTGAACCAACACCAGAGGTATCTCCTTGTTCCGTAGAACCTTGATCTTCCGATCCCTGATAGCTACTGGTCTCTCGGCGTAATTCAGGCTCGCATCCACCTGAATATCTTCTAACGGAACCACTGCTGCCTCATCGGCTATACACTTCCTCAACTGTGATACGTGGAAGGTATTGTGAATCTGACTCAGCTCCACTGGCAACTCTAACCGATAAGCTACCCGACCTACCCTTGCAATTACCCGAAATGGACCTATGAACCGGGGCCCCAATTTGCCCCTCTTCCTGAACCGAATTACCCCTTTCCAAGGAGAAACCTTTAGGAGAACGAAGTCGCCGACCTGGAATTCGAGCTCGGACCGGCGTCTGTCCGCATAACTCTTCTGTCGGCTCTGGGCGGTCAATAACCTCTGCCTCACTCGTTGAATTTGTTCGGTCGTCTGAAGTACGATCTCTGTACTGCCCATCACTCTCTGTCCCACTTCTCCCCAGCAAATGGGAGTCCGACACCTCCTACCATACAACAACTCAAAAGGTGGCATACCAATGCTCGAATGATGGCTGTTGTTGTAGGAAAACTCAGCCAACGGCAGATGCGCATCCCAGCTACCCCCGAAGTCTAACACACACGCTCTAAGCATGTCTTCCAATGTCTGAATCGTCCGCTCGCTCTGACCGTCGGTCTGGGGATGGTATGCGGTACTAAAATGCAGTTTAGTACCCAACTCCTCATGGAATTTCTTCCAGAACCTGGAAGTGAAACATACATCGCAGTCCGAAACAATCGAGGTCGGCACTCCATGCCGAGATACTATCTCTCTCACGTATAACTCTGCCAACTTCTCTGCTGATGAACTTTCGCTAATGGCAAGGAAGTGTGCACTCTTTGTTAGCCTATCCACAATCACCCAAATCGCATCGACTCCCCTGGCAGTTTTCGGCAATTTGGTGATGAAATCCATCGTGATCTGATCCCACTTCCACTCAGGAATCTCCAAGGGTTGCAACTTACTGTGCGGTCTCTGGTGCTCGGCCTTAACCCTACGGCAGGTCAAATACCTCTCAACGAACCAGGCAACGTCTCTCTTCATACAAGGCCACCAGTACTCCTTTTTCAAATCCAAATACATTTTTGTAGCACCGGGATGGATCGAGAATTTCGATCTGTGTGCCTCCTCCATCAAAGTAACACGCGTACCGCCCACGAATGGTACCCAGATCCGACCCTGAAATGTTAGAAGTCCCCGCCCATCCGTAACGAACTCTGAGATCAACCCGACGACCCGCTCCTGTTTCTGCATCCCAGACTTCACGACCTCGGCCTGTACCCCACGAATAGCATCTAATACCGGAGTTATCACTGTCAATCTCAAACATACGTCCCGTAATGGAGTACTCTCCGCCCTACGACTCAATGCATCAGCTACCACATTAGCCTTGCCTGGGTGGTATAGGATCTCACAGTCATAATCCTTAACCACGTCTAACCATCTCCTCTGACGCATGTTTAGGTTGGGTTGATCCATCAAATACTTCAAACTCTTATGGTCTGTGTATATGGTACAACGAACCCCGTACAGGTAGTGACGCCAAATTTTGAGGGCGAACACTACTGCCCCCAACTCTAAGTCATGCGTGGGATATCTCGCTTCGTGAGGCTTCAGCTGCCTCGATGCATAGGCTATCACATGGCCCCTCTGCATCAACACTGCACCCAGTCCTGAAATCGATGCGTCGCAATATACGACAAAGTCCTCCATCCCCTCCGGGAGAGCTAATACTGGTGCTTCGCACAGTCTCTGACGAAGTGTCTCGAAGGAAGTCTGCTGCTCGGGTCCCCATGAGAATGTAACACCCTTTCGGGTCAATTTGGTAAGTGGCACCGCGATCTTGGAGAAGTCCCTAATGAACCTTCGATAGTACCCCGCCAACCCAAGGAAACTCCTGATCTCCGAAGGTGACTTCGGTGCCTCCCAACTCATCACCGCTTCCACCTTGGCCGGATCGACCAATATCCCTGCCTGATTTACAACGTGCCCCAGAAATTGAACTTCCCGCAACCAGAAGTCACATTTGGAGAATTTTGCATATAGCTTCTCCGACCTCAGTGCCTCAAGGACCTCCCTCAAATGTCCCTCATGCTGCTCCCTAGACCGCGAATACACCAGAATGTCGTCGATGAATACAATCACAGACCGATCCAGCATCGGCCTGCATACCCTGTTCATGAGATCCATAAACACTGCTGGGGCATTGGTGAGCCCAAAAGGCATCACCACGAACTCGTAATGCCCATACCGCGTCCTAAATGCTGTCTTCTGGACGTCCTCATCCCGCACTCTTACCTGATGGTACCCTGATCTCAAATCAATCTTGGAAAACCAAGATGCCCCTTGCAACTGATCGAATAGATCATCGATCCTCGGTAACGGATAGCGGTTCTTGACCGTCACCTTGTTCAGCTCCCGGTAATCGATACACATCCGGTGTGAACCATCCTTCTTCTTGACGAACAGAATCGGTGCTCCCCACGGCGAGCTACTCGGCCGAATAAATCCCTTCCCCAACAACTCTTGAAGTTGCGAGGACAATTCTTGCATCTCTGGAGGTGCAAGACGATAAGGCACCTTCGCGATAGGCACAGCCCCTGGAACTAGATCGATACCAAACTCCACTTGCCTTGCAGGAGGTACTCCCGGCAGATCCTCGGGAAAAACATCTGGAAACTCGCGCACCACTGGAACCTCCTTCAGTGTCTTCGGTCTCTCGGAACTCTCCCGCGTATCCATCACATACGCCACAAAACCGTTACATCCCCGCTGTAGGCATTGCCTCGCCCTAGCGGCCGAACAAAAAGCTGATCCCGAACGGGTACCCTCGCCGTATACCGTAAGAACTCCCCCACTAGGGTCTCGTATAGTCACCAGCTGACGCTCGCAGTCGATAACAGCGCTGAATCGGCTCAACCAGTCCATGCCTACAATGACACAGACGTCCCCCATCGCAATAGGAATGAGGTCAATCGGAAACGCGACCCCGAAGATCTCTAGCACACATCCCCGAAGAACCTCCGTAGCACAAATCACCCTCTCAGCCGCAATAGAAACGCTCAAAGGTCGACTTAACGGCTCACGACTAATGCCGATGTGCTGACTAAAAGCTAACGATACAAACGATCTACTCGCACCCGAATCAAATAACACTAGAGCAGGCATAGAGTTCACAAGGAAAGTACCTACCACAACATCGGGCGCAGCGCGGACCTCCTCCGCAGTCAGCTGAAAGGCTCTCCCGCGAGCCCTCGGGGCCTCGACCTTTGCCGGTCGGGTCTCAGTAGTCCGGGTAGTAGGTGTAGCTCCCTGACGAAGTTGCGGACACTCGGCCTTCTGATGGCCTGTCTGGTTGCAGTGAAAGCAAACCATAAACCCCTTAGGGCAATCCCTGGCAATATGTCCCTCCTTGCCACACTTGTAGCAACCACCGGCTCGACACGCCCCCTCGTGACTCTTGCCGCACTTCGCGCAAGTGCGACCCTTCGAACCTCCCATCCTCGAATCAGCGAACTTAGTCCGCTTGGCTGCCGGCTGAGACTGGGCCGGCCGTCGATCCACCTGCGGAGACTCAGCCTCCTCCCTCGCTTGAGTCTCCAACTCGATCTCGCGCTTCCTGGCGTTCGCCTGAAGCTCAGTGAAAGTACGATAGGTGGAGTTTGACACAAACTCCCGGATCTCCCTCTTCAAAACACCCAAATAGCGGCTCATCCGCGACTGCTCCGTAGATACCAGCTCGGGGCAGAACATTGCCCTCTCATGAAACTTCCGTGTGATCACTGCCACGGAATCAGTACCCTGCTTAAGGGTCAAGAACTCCTGAATCAATCGCTCCCTCTCTACCGGGGGAACGTACTCGTCCCTGAACATCTCCGTAAACCTCTCCCATGTCACCGCCGAAATCTCTGCCTGAGTGAAGTTCGCCGTCACGAACTTCCACCAATCCTTCGCTCCCAGACGGAGCTGGTTCAAGGCGAACCGTACCCTCAAGTGCTCCGGGCATGAGCAAGTATAGAAGCACCCCTCGATGTCGGCGATCCACCTCATAGCTGCAATCGGATCCTGCGTCCCATCAAATTCAGGGGGTTTCGTGTTGCTGAATTCCCTGAATAGTAATGAATCACCCCCTTGCGGCCTGGCAGCAGCCATAGCTGCGGTAGCGGCAGCAACTGCAGCTTCAGTAAGTGCGGCGTACCGCTCCTCAAACTCCTCCATCAGCTTGGTCTTAATAGACCCAAACATCTCCGGGATCTCAGCCCGGACCGCCGCAGTTACCTCTTCCTGAATAATCTGACGAATCTCCTCGTCACTCGCACCGCTCGAACTCGCCCCATTGCGTGTGATAACCATGATGTCTCTGAAATACAACATAAAATCATCAGAGACTCCACCAAGTACAATTGTACTCGATATGCGCCCTACCCAGTCTCCGATTTCCAGGGATTCTTACTTGAGTCTTCCACTGATCCGGTGCCTTCGGTAGTACGGGCCCAATACTACCGACCACACCGTATCAGTATTCGTCCCAAATCTTCCTCCCCAAATCCCGAATAATGAGTACTCTACCTCTAGTATGCACTATCTACTTGCACGCTACCAAATATCTCATATAAGCAATCTCCCTAGACTAAGGCATCACAAAACAGGCAATTCTAGTCCTATCATGTATACCTAGTCTTCTAGCATGCATAACAATTCATAATTCAGTGCATAACATAACATCGTAAGGTATTCTGGGGATCTTTACCGTTCGGACGCTGGCTGCTCGTACACACTGTTCCATCCTTGTTTTACCGCCTTACCATTTATAAAATGTTGTGTCCTTATTATTTAAAAAGGTTTTTCCTCAAATCCCCGGTCTGAGTTCAGTTGCACCCAAAAGTACACCCGAATCCCTCAAACTAAGGCTCTGATACCAATTGTAACAGCTCAATTTTTCAAATAAAATTTTCATTTAAAACAAAACATCATTATTCGACAAAAGAGTTTATTCCAAGTTTATTGCAAAAGTATAAATAATAAATCTCCAAGATCTTCAACAATGGCAGTGTGTACGTGTCACGCCGGCGCCTTCCCACGGTCATCACTAGTACCTGAAATACATAAACACAACTAGTAAGCATAAATGCTTAGTGAGTTCCCCAGTATACGACTTACCCACATACGCCTTCCGGCCCGGACCTTTCGGTCCACATAACATTGCCTTCCGGCCCCTAACATAATCGCCTTCCGGCCCATAACATATCGCCTTCCGGCCCGTATTAAATTGCCTTCCGGCCCATAGTATTTTGCCTTCCGGCCCATAATAGTATAAAACATAACACATGTAACATAACGCACATAACACATAAGTCATACATCATACCGTTCTTTCTATCACATAAAGTCTCGCCTTCCGGCCCGTATAAGCATACATCACATATAAGCATACATCACATATAAAGCATCTACCTCTCTAGACATAGCATAAATATAACACATACGACCTTCCGGTCTCACAGCCAAACCCTTCCGGGTGAAGTATAATGAGAAGACTCACCTCGTAGTATGCAAGCTATAAACCCTTCGAGCTACTCGCACTCGATCCGCTAATCCGCAGGTTCCCTATAATACCACATACCTTTATTAATGATCTTATCAAACAAGACAACTGACCCTACTAAGTTACATACAGGTCAACGGTCAATCCTGACCGGACTCGTCGAGTGCAAAGGGCAACTCGGCGAGTATAGACACCCTGACTCCACTCGCCGAGTCTGAAGAACGACTCGGCGAGTCCTAGTAGATCTTCAAGCTACTCGCCGAGTCTGAAGAACAACTCGGCGAGTTCTAGTGAATCTTTAAGCTACTCGCCGAGTCTGAAGAACAACTCGGCGAGTCCTAGTGAATCTTCAAGCTACTCGCCGAGTCTGATCATTGGACTCGGCGAGTCCTCGCCATGCAGTCAATCCGCTGCCTCCTGTATTTCGCATGATTTCGAAGTATATAGATATGGGGCTTCCTGGACTTTCACATATACTATTACAGGGGTTTTTAAACACTTATAACAACACTATAATCTAACAATTCCTTAAATGGGTTTCCTAAACCCTAAATTCGCATACAACGTAAAAGCTACAGATTGTGATCCGAAGATTACCTGGAAACGTTTTCCCTGTGTCCCCAACCTCCAGTACTCGACTCCTTGGACTTCCTTTGATCACCACCTTGCCCCTCCTTGTCTAACAATCTCTTCAAGCTTCCTCTAGCCCTCACTCTTGCTCCAGATGCCCACAAACTCCCAAGGTATCTTCAATCGGCCAAAAGACGCGACATGACGGCCATAAGATCATTATATACGATTCAGAATCGAAACGGCTAGGGTTCAGCTGAACAGCGTCGACTCGCCGAGTCCCTATTTGGACTCGCCGAGTCCAGTCGCGTATCTGCGACCAAGACCTTGGCCCTACTCGGCGAGTCATGCACCAACTCGCCGAGTCCCCTCCTAAATGTGCCCCAAAAATAATTTAAAGAAATACCTGAAATTCCGGGCTGTTACATATTTATTTTAAAATATCCTTAAAATGGCATTTGTGGAAATTTTTGTTGCTTATAAGATTCCATTAAGAGCAAGAGTGGAAACATGAATTTGATTCTTTTGTTTGTGGTAGTGTCTAAATTTACCAAATAAGGAAAGATTCTCATCACCCAAGTTTCAATAGGATAGAAACTTGGAATCATGCAAGTTGTATAGCATGGTGGATGAGAACTTTCGAGCATTGGAAAATTAAGACTAATTACTTGTTCACATGGATGTGTGAGTCATGTAAAGGACTAAGGGATCGGGTACACATTTTTGTACACTGGTCAAGTCCACCACAAAAGATCGATAAGATTATTCGTCATAATTTACGAAAGCTCAGTAAATATGGTTATACTTACAATATTAAGTGTAATTCTGAGACATCGGAAAAGGTTCCAATGTATGGCAGAGCGAATAAGAAGAATCAAATTAGGTAGAAGGATAAAAGTTTCTCAAATCTGAAAAGATGGGAGAGTACTTTAGTATCATGTTATTTGATCATCTTAATGATTTAGAGACCTTATCACAATTCATCCTCTAAGTTCATTCTGATAGCTAAGAAGAGGAGCTATGAATTGTTGAAGTGGTTAAATCAAGAAGATGATTCATACATCGTTCCAAAACAATTCTTAGAGTTATACTCTAAGAATGTAACTTGAGTGACATGTCTTAAAGAAGATTTAAAACACTTGTCAAATGTAAAGAGTAAAAGTTTTCTACTCTTGTACATTTGAAGTTGGTAAGTTGTGATGTTTTGGATAAAATAAAGACCAATTAAGGCCAATTGTGTGAAGAGTTTGTCTTGATTTGAATCCACACTATCTCTTGAATATCTGACAAGAGAGTCTTATATGTCAAGAGGATAGTGGGAGTCTAAATGTCTTGAAAGTCTCAAGAACTAATCACGAATAAAACCTGAAGTTCTTCACTAGCACACGACTTGAGGTTTATAACCTATCGTGTTAACATATTCTGTGCCCATTCCAGTTAAAGTTTGATTTGCATATGAGTTCTTAGAGTTCTCAGTTGGTGGCACAACAACTTGGAAGCAATGGCAGGCCCTTGAGTTGCTAGGTGGCAAGAAATTAAGATTGAGTTCAGTCCATATGAGCTGGAATTTGTCATTATCCTTGTCTTGTGACTATGGTTTGACAACTCGCAAGGATAAGAACACATACACTATTAAATCTAAGTGTCATAAGGTTTCTCTCCGATTCATGAAAATGATGGTGATGAAACACTTTCACTAAGTAGATTTTAGCTAGATAGCAATTGTGATACTTGCATTCTCAAAGTCGTCAGTGGAGCGTGTGTGGTTAACCGGCACACTAACATGGACTTGTGAGAAGTGCCAAAGGTTTAAAAAATTGAGATTATGATTACGACATCCCTTTTCATAGTTCTGAAATTGTTTAGACACACATGTGAGCTATCTAAGATAAGGTGTATGATATTGATAAAGTTTTATCAAAGTAATCTAGTATCAGAAATCTGAACTTTGGTAAGAAAGTCAATAAAGTATTGATTTCTAGAAGTCCAACTAATTTCTAGATACATGTCAAAGCTAGTGGGAGCATAAGTGTTATGCTAATAATCATCATGTTAGTGGGAGCATGATAATTATGATAAGTATTGCAAGTTAGCAATGTTAATTATAGAAAAAAAAAGTTTCAATTGGGAAAAATTTGTTTTGCTATAATTAAGGGAGAGGAAATTATACTTCATCTCAAATCTATAAGCTTAGATCGTGAGGTTTTAATCATTTAGTCTAGGATATATATATATATATATATATATATATATATATATATATATATATATATGAATTTCATGTTGGAATGGCTCAACATAAGGAAATTATGTATATGGGTCCTTTATTTGCGTTCTAAAATTCGATTATGATTACGACACCCGTTTTCATAATCTGAATTATGAGAACTTGGCAAATTGAAATGGAAATAATATAGCAAAAGACTGGTTTAGTCTTTATGTGAGACATCATGAATTGTGTCCCGTGTGCTTCAGATATAGGATCGATTACATGTGCTATATTCATCATTTCTAAAATTTTCCAAATGCATGGGGCATTACGAAGGGAAACGGTTTAGAACTGGATATGACTAAAAGGATTAAACAATTGTCGAGGACAATCTAAGGTTTACCAAAGATTGGTTGCTCAAGGACAGTTGGAAGTATAGTGATAATTTTGGAAGGACCATATTGACATAATATGTAAGGAGGCAACTCTTGTTCATAAGTGATAGTCAAAATGGAATATGGAAAAATTTTCAAAGTTAGAAATTATTCAATCTGTGTAAGATTAGGAAAATTAATGCAAGAAGGATGTTTCCAAGGAGTTGATCTCCTTTGGAATACTCTGTAATGGTTGTTGTCAAGTCTTTCTGACTTTGTGCATAATCATTACAAGAGGATGAATGCATATAAGTTTAGAATCTAACAGATTTCAGTAAATGGCATGAATTATGAATTCTTGCAGCTGCAGTAAGGATTTAGGACTATGAACGAGAATCATTGGAGTTATGTTCAATTGATCTATTTCACAAAGTAAAGATCATAGACAAACATAGTATGCATACTTGGTGTGTGGCATGACTAGTGTTTAGAAAACATAGTGTACATGCTCGGAGTATGGGACAACTAGTGTTTTAATTCAAGAATAAAGTTGATAGATGAAACAATATACAATGAATCATGTGTAATCATATGGTGATAAATAAAAGTTGTTTTATTTATGTTCATAGGTTTTGATACCATATTCGATTCAATTATTCTTGTGTTTCATTTTGCATGTTTTAACTTCTAGAATAACTAGGTTGTTATTCCTGATTGACTAAGTTATTCAAACTATCCACAGTCGGTCATATGTTGGACGTAGATATGAATCAAGACTATCATGGGTTGGCTTGTAGAGGTCTAAGATGTTTGACAAAGGGCTACAACACTCATGTGTGCTCATAAGTTCTGAGTATTGGATTCAACCTGCGCTCGTTGGAATCACTTCATGGATTTTTATCACGAGTGATCATGAGACGATAATATCTTATATTCTTCAAACCTAGAGATATGAGTTGTTACTATAAGTTGATAGTACATTGATTGCACGAAAACGCATTGGTAACTCGATGTTGTAAAACGTGCCTTTGTGTGTGATTCAACAAGTAGTAGAACAAGCCATATGAGTTGAAGTTTATCCATTCCTTTTAACTTCGGGATAAAAGCGATATCTGTGGGACCCTCGATGATTTGATGATGAAAAATGGAAGTGCTCGACCGGTCAAGGACTGATTTGATTTGTTCAATTAGTCAGTCGTCATAAATCGGAAATCGGGAAACAACAAATGGACAGAGAGAATGATTATAATCCATGTCTCAGTCCATATGATATCTAGAATGGAGGAATATATGATCCCTTATATTATGGACAAGTCATTGACAAAGGTCAGAGTTCATCTACAAGGTCAGAGTTCGACGAAAGCTTTTGAGAGCTACGATTACTAGTCGGTTCTTAAAGACATACGCAATAATAGTTTTAGACTTATCCAAGTGGGAGACTGTTGGATTAATGTCTAAGTCCATAACTATAATTGGTAAGACTTGACCCGACCCGGCATGGTCCATTTGGGTTGCATGGCATCATGCACTTGGATAAACTAAATGAGAGAAATAAGACACTTATGGTTATTAATATATTATAAGTTCTAGTATATTAATAATAAGAATAATATTTAATTAGTATTGATCAAGAATTAATTTATAATTAATTATGTGATGAAAAGAATACTGTTAGGTGCATTTCATGTACCCATTTTGTAGCTTTATTTTATAAAAGTACATTGCATATAGGCTTAAACTCAAGCATTTTGCATGTTTTTCGGGATTTTTCATGAGGCAATTTCATTCAAATACTTTTGTGATATTTTAGGGACTTTTGGAGGAAGGATATTGTTGGAGGAGGTAAATAAAAGTTGCGGACAAAATTTCAGGACTTGCGGAGCACCAAGGAGCAAGATATCAAAGAAATGAGGATTTTGGCTTTACAGACGTTTACACGGCCGTGTAAATGGAAGCCTTGCGTTTACGCGGGCCGTGTAAACGTAGATTTCTGCGCAGTATATTTTTGCGTTTACACGGGCCGTGTAAATGACAGTGTTAATTTACGCGGGCCGTGTAAACGTAAACGTGAGTTTTAAAGCAGTTTTTCACCATTCTTAAAAGGGGGGAACCGAATTTTTACTTTAGGGGGTCGACTTTTGGAGTAGAGAAGGCAAATTTCTTGAGGATTTTGAAGTTGATTAACACTTGGGAACATTTGATTTCATTTTGTAAGAACTTTAATTTCATTTTCTAGATTTGTGATCTTGTTATAGCCATGAGTGGCTAGAACCCTAAATTCTCCAACTTTATGTCTTGACATTTGGATGTGATTTCAATCATATGACTTGATGTTTGCTTTCAATTTTCTATCTAGTGAATTTGATTTTGTCTCAATTGAATGTTTGATTCTAATTGTGATTCTTATTGGCCATTTGGATTAGGGTTAGATCATTCAAGTTATCTAATTGCAAAATCCGTAATTGTTTTGTAAATTGGACTAGGTAACAAGCACTAATCTGATTTCTATTAAATGAAATTAGTGTAAATCTATTCACACATTCTTATGCTCCCGAGCTTATGAGGAGTATTGATTATTGTTGGGAACATTCACATAAAGTTTAATGCAATCTTTCAACCTAATTCTAAGAGCTTGTTTAGATTAGATTGGTAAGGTTAGGATTAATCAAAGAGCTTGTTTTGGTTAATTATTGTGGTGAATGGGAAGTGTTAGAGCTTGTTAACACTTTCAAGTACCAACTTAGATAGAATTAAACAAATATCTTGTCATCCATGGAATCACATTGCTAATTTGTCTTGCATAGAGTTGGAGTTCTCACAAATCCTGAATTTGTTTCATTTAATTGATCATTTACTTATTGCTTTATTCTTTTGTTTAAATCATTGGATACCAACCCCCCATTTATGTGACCATTATTGTACTTTCCGCAAAAAGGTATAAACATTTGTTCCATGTCTCTGTGGATCGACCATACTTACCTTGTATTACATTTCTAGTACAAAGTAGTAGTGTTTAAGGAGTTATTTTACCCCTTTATTTGTTGGGTAAGTATTCACTTTTGGAGTAGAGAAGGCGAATTTCTTGAGGATTTTCAAGTTGATTAACACTTGGGAACATTTGATTTCATTTTGTAAGAACTTTAATTTCATTTTCTAGATTTGTGATCTTGTTCTAGCCATGAGTGGCTAGAACCCTAAATTCTCCAACTTTATGTCTTGACATTTGGATGTGATTTCAATCATATGACTTGATGTTTGCTTTCAATTTTCTATCTAGTGAATTTGATTTTGTCTCAATTGAATGTTTGATTCTAATTGTGATTCTTATTGGCCATTTGGATTAGGGTTAGATCATTCAAGTTATCTAATTGCAAAATCCGTAATAGTTTCGTAAATTGGACTGGGTAACAAGCACTAATCTGATTTCTATTAAATGAAATTAGTGTAAATCTATTCACACATTCTTATGCTCCCGAGCTTATGAGGAGTATTGATTATTGTTGGGAACATTCACATAAAGTTTAATGCAATCTTTCAACCTAATTCTAAGAGCTTGTTTAGATTAGATTGGTAAGGTTAGGATTAATCAAAGAGCTTGTTTTGGTTAATTATTGTGGTGAATGGGAAGTGTTAGAGCTTGTTAACACTTTCAAGTACCAACTTAGATAGAATTAAACAAATATCTTGTCATCCATGGAATCACATTGCTAATTTGTCTTGCATAGAGTTGGAGTTCTCACAAATCCTGAATTTGTTTCATTTAATTGATCATTTACTTATTGCTTTATTCTTTTGTTTAAATCATTGGATACCAACCCCCCATTTATGTGACCATTATTGTACTTTCCGCAAAAAGGTATAAACATTTGTTCCGTGTCTCTGTGGATCGACCATACTTACCTTGTATTACATTTCTAGTACAAAGTAGTAGTGTTTAAGGAGTTATTTTACCCCTTTATTTGTTGGGTTTGACACGCTTAACAAATTGGCGCCGTTGCCGGGGACACGGTGTTACTAATTGTTTATGCCAAGCATTTTGTGAGCAGGTGGTTTCAAAAAAAAAAAAGGTCAGGTAGAAGATAAGTTTTCAGTTGAAGGAATTGGTGAGAAGGTTAATGTGTTGTAAAGGCGCACCTACTTAGAACAAAGCACATTCAGGGGCCAAGTCGAGCCAATGACTTAAAACAAGGGCAGCTAACCGGGAGGCAACCCGGGGTTTTTTTTCCTTTCTGTTAAAACTTCTTAGTCTTTGGTAAATTTCAATTCTTTTTTAATGTCCCAAATGGTTTTGAACTTATTTTTTATGCCTAGAAAATGAATCTCCGGCTCCAAAAATACTTCACGGATAGCTTGGGGAGGATGAAGAGGAGGTTCACACCATAATTGTGAGGCTCCAAGAACGATTCGGTAAATTCTTTCCATATGTTTAACCGTTCATATTTTACTTAAAATTCAATCATAGTGCATTTGTTACTGTTTTAGACCCATTCCCAACCCAGCTACCATCCTCCACCATCCGACTCTTAATAGGCCGACTATGCCTCTCTCCAAGCATCGAGGACGATGCTATATTTTAAGCTTGGGGAGGGGAATCCATCCATGTATAAATCCCGTTGCATGTAAAAGTACATATTGCATTAATTTTTATTTCATTTTCTTTTTTATTTTTTTTTCTGCATGGAAATTTTTTCAAAAACCAAAAAGATTTTCTTTCTATTCTAATTTTTATTATTTTCTTTGCATTTTGTTTTCATCTAAACTTTTCATTGCATAAAAAAAATTAAAAAAAAAACAATCCAATCCCAAGCAACCGAATCTTTTCAAAACAGTTGAGCTGGTAAATGAGTCATGTGTCTTGAAATTGGCTTGTTTTTTTTATTGAAAAATCTAAAAGCAAGTTAATCACACACGAACACACCTCCCGAAGCTACTTGTGCAAAACAGAAAATGAGAAGATTGTCAACACTGGAGCATAATAGTAGGTATGAGTCAATTCTTTAGGACATATGACCGGTCTTATGAGTAGTAATGCTCAATTGAACTTAAAATGCCAAGTTCAAAAGTTCATAAAGAGAATGCAAAATCTCAATGTCCCATCTTCCAGTGCTCTTAAAAGTCCTTTCTACTCATTCCCTTTTATATACCCTGCTTGGGGACATAGCTTTCAACTATACTTACGGGTCTTTGCATGTTAACCTTTAGTCCCCTGAAAAATGTCTTAGAAGTCCTCACGGTAATAGATTGTGAGATGTCCCACAATATAAAAGTCAAGGACGGAAATATAAAGAAATTGGTCAAATAAATAAGTTAATAAGAGTGTTATGTCTTAACTTAGTTATTTATAATTGTGTGAGATCTTCATATATATATATATATATATATATATATATATATATATATATATATATATATATATATATATATATATATATTATTAAGTTAATCTGTGGCCTTTGAGGTTCGGGTAAGTAAACCCGAGGGATTTCTTTAAATCTAGCACACTAAGGTCATTTGATTTGGATGTGTTGGTTGGAAGCCCGTTACACGGATTTCAAAGAAAGCCATGAGCTTTATTTGTAAAAAAAATATAATTAAGAAGTTTGTATATATAATTGTGTTTATAATTTAATTGAATATTGTGTTTAAAAAAAATACTTGGCTGTCAAAAGATTCCCTTGGACTTGGATTTGAACTTATGACATTGGACTGAATGTTAATTACTTTGACTGGTGTAAGTGGTTTGATGTTTGTAACCAATCTGGATAAATATTATGGAATTTTTAGAAAAAAGATTTTTAAGAAAAAGATTGTTGCTGACCAACAAATAGCTGGAATCGGACATTGTTATATTTTAGAAACAAAGATGGTTGAGCATGTTTTGTCACATATAATTTCACGAGAGTAAGACCATAATTTGTTCCAAGAATTGACTTGATGATATTGAAAATGAATAAATGTGGTGATCTTTGATTCTGTTGAGTTGTATTAGGGAGTGGCTAAGGTCTTACTTCTATTGTTATATAATATTTTGAGACTAAAGCCAAGTTGACTGAAGGCACGACAAGTATATTCTCAACTATGGTACAAAACAGGGTTAATTGGGTTGGATATATCTTTTCATGTTAGCTTTGATTTCATGCATTAAGTTTCAAATAGTTTTAACTTTAATTTTATTTTCTTCTATTCTATTTTATTTTCTCCAGTTTAAATCTTCTTGTTCTTTCTTGAGGACAAGAAAGGTTTAAGCTTGGGGAGATTTGTTAGGTGCATTTCATGTACCCATTTTGTAGCTTTATTTTATAAAAGTACATTGCATATAGGCTTAAACTCAAGCATTTTGCATGTTTTTCGGGATTTTTCATGAGGCAATTTCATTCAAATACTTTTGTGATATTTTAGGGACTTTTGGAGGAAGGATATTGTTGGAGGAGGTAAATAAAAGTTGCGGACAAAATTTCAGGACTTGCGGAGCACCGAGGAGCAAGATATCAAAGAAATGAGGATTTTGGCTTTACAGACGTTTACACGGCCGTGTAAATGGAAGCCTTGCGTTTATGCGGGCCGTGTAAACGTAGATTTCTGCGCAGTATATTTTTGCGTTTACACGGGCCGTGTAAATGACAGTGTTAATTTACGCGGGCCGTGTAAACGTCTAAACGTGAGTTTTAAAGCAGTTTTTCACCATTCTTAAAAGGGGGGAACCGAATTTTTACTTTAAGGGGTCGACTTTTGGAGTAGAGAAGGCGAATTTCTTGAGGATTTTGAAGTTGATTAACACTTGGGAACATTTGATTTCATTTTGTAAGAACTTTAATTTCATTTTCTAGATTTGTGATCTTGTTCTAGCCATGAGTGGCTAGAACCCTAAATTCTCCAACTTTATGTCTTGACATTTGGATGTGATTTCAATCATATGACTTGATGTTTGCTTTCAATTTTCTATCTAGTGAATTTGATTTTGTCTCAATTGAATGTTTGATTCTAATTGTGATTCTTATTGGCTATTTGGATTAGGGTTAGATCATTCAAGTTATCTAATTGCAAAATCCGTAATTGTTTTGTAAATTGGACTAGGTAACAAGCACTAATCTGATTTCTATTAAATGAAATTAGTGTAAATCTATTCACACATTCTTATGCTCCCGAGCTTATGAGGAGTATTGATTATTGTTGGGAACATTCACATAAAGTTTAATGCAATCTTTCAACCTAATTCTAAGAGCTTGTTTAGATTAGATTGGTAAGGTTAGGATTAATCAAAGAGCTTGTTTTGGTTAATTATTGTGGTGAATGGGAAGTGTTAGAGCTTGTTAACACTTTCAAGTACCAACTTAGATAGAATTAAACAAATATCTTGTCATCCACGGAATCACATTGCTAATTTGTCTTGCATAGAGTTGGAGTTCTCACAAATCCTGAATTTGTTTCATTTAATTGATCATTTACTTATTGCTTTATTCTTTTGTTTAAATCATTGGATACCAACCCCCCATTTATGTGACCATTATTGTACTTTCCGCAAAAAGGTATAAACATTTGTTCCGTGTCTCTGTGGATCGACCATACTTACCTTGTATTACATTTCTAGTACAAAGTAGTAGTGTTTAAGGAGTTATTTTACCCTTTTATTTTTTGGGTTTGACACGCTTAACAAATACTAATTAAATATATGGGTTGATTGCGCAAATCATCCATACTTGTATAGTGGGCTAATGCTCCATGGATTATCAAGTTGGGCTAAAACCCATAGGATGCTCCATGGATGCTCCATGGTGTATTTGAACCCATGGATCCAAGGAAATGGAAATCCATGAGAATTAAGGGTTTACTCTAATTGTAACACTATATAAAGATCATATTCTTGGGAAAATCGGTCACGATGAGTGAGTGATAGGGCTAGCCGATTTTCATGAAGTGTAGAATTCTCTCAAGTTATTCCAAGTGTATTTGGTGTTGTGTGAACCATTTGAGGTGTCACACTTGAGGCACTAGACACTTAAGCTTCATGAAGACATTCTACATCAAAAAGGTATGTATTCTATCTTGCTATAGTCATTGTTTTGTATGCTAGATTAGGATAATACCTTGGATGTTCATATTTGCATGTATAATAGAGAAAACATAGATCCAAGGTGTTTAGGGTTGCATGTACACTTAGGAGTGTTAGAATGCTCAAAACCCAACACTAAGTCCAGTTTTTTGTCCACAAAAACCGCACATTTAGGTAAATAAATTGTCATTACTGTCATCTTTTCCGATTTTACCCTTCTATGGCGTTAGGGGATGTTTGGTTCTAGGATTAGGGTCTTGTGTTTACTTTTCTCAACCCACCGCACCATCACCCATTTCTTCTCTGGTAAATTACACAAGATAAATGCATCCTTTTCCCCCCTTTTCTTCATCGATGATATCTCTTCTCTCTCCAATTTCGGCAGATAGTCACCAGCTGCCACCGTTAATCTCAAATCCCCCTGCGCTACCGCCAATATTTGTTCAACCTCCAAAAACGTTCTTTGGTCATTCAATAACCACAAAAAACATCATCACCATTGTCGGCCACTTCAACCCCAGATCCATGGCCCGTTTTAGAACTTACAGGTTATCAAAACAATTTTGTTTTCATCTTGGTTCATATGAAGGAGCGCTTTGATTCTGCTGGTCTACAGTCTTGAATATCTGATGTGACCAGAGGTGGTGGTGAGACTTGGTGAGAATGAGAAGGATACGAGCATACAATAGGGGGAAGAAACGATAATAGAAGTGAGTTTTGTCACACACCTATAAAGCCATCAATGAATCTGGTTTTGAGTTTGGTAGATTTTGATTTCACAACACTGATCGACGATTCTCGTGTTCTCACTCAAATTGATTTCAGATTCTGGCATAAATTCTATTTTAGATGATCACCCTTAGTCAATTTCAGATGTAGATTATCTTTGTCGGGTTTACATCTTTTTTTTTGTCATATTTGTTGTTTTTTTACTTTACAAATCATCTATCTATCTATGTTATTTGTTTTTAGGAACCCAAAGAAAACTTTTTTTTCTCCACAATTGTAAGAAAACTAACATCAGAGGTTAAATTGTTTGTTTTATGTGATTAAATTTATTTACTTGTATTGTTTTCCTGATGACTCATCAATGATTATAAGAAAGGGAAGAACTAATCTCTGGATGAAAAACAATCATCATAGTAACACCAAAAGTGGTGGTCATTTTTCCGGAAAGAACCAAACATCCCTAATGCAATAGAAGGGCAAAATTGGAAAAGAGGGCAATTATCATAATTTTTGCCCAAACGTGCGGCTTCTGTGGACACAAAAATGAACTTAGGTTATAACCAGATATTTCTTGAAAATTTGGGGGCTTTTATGACATTAACCATTTTTTTTCAAAATTTAAAATTAAAAAGTCGCATAATCTTATGTGTGCGTGTGTGTGTATATATATATATATATATATATATATATATATATATATATAGTATTAAATGTAATAAATGTTATATTAAATTGCAATTAATATGTTTCTTCATTCTTTATTTTAAAAAATGTTCATTATTTACATTGTAATATTTTATTTTCTTTAATCAATTACATGTAGTTGATTAAATTTTCATAAATATACATTATATATGTGTCAATTTTAAATATAAGAGATCAAGGTTTAACAAATTAACAATTTCAGATTTCCTAACATATGAGTTTCAATTTATATATATCTAATATGCAAATACGTATAGTAGTGTATATAACTATTAAAGTAAATCAATACACACCCAAATATACAAATAATTGGGATATTACATTGCTTCTAAATCCAAACCATACAAATACATAAACAATTAAACTAATACATACACCAACACAAGTACGATATGGATCATATTAACAATATGCCCATACATATGTGTATAACAAACACATGTATGATATGCATCTTATTATCAAAATACCCGTACATATGTGTATAACTAGTACCTTTCAAGAAGTGTATACATGGCTAAAATGAAACACTACAAGTTTAACCAAAATGATTTTTACAAGTTAAATAAAAGAGAACTTTTAACGAGGGGATAGTAGTTGAGAAAGTAATTACCACACCCACATGGTTTGAAATTTATTTACTAAAACATGGTAGAAATAGATAATAATAATAATAATAATTCATGCTCCTTGCTGTAGAACCCAAACTCTTGTCACTTGATAATTGCAATGTGCAGCTGAAACACAACAAACCGAACTGGGAATAAGATTGGCCGGAGATAAGAATTATTATACCATCTAGATCTATATCCTCCTTGACAACGTAAACTTCTCTAGAATCTGGAATCTCAGACAAACATAGGAATTGTGTCAAAGGATTGAGATCAAGATAGTTTTCTCTACACAACTGTGTACTTCGTTCCATTCAAGCCAGCCACTTGCACCCAATTTCCTTGGGTTCGAAATGAGTGGATTAAGGGGCAGGTTAAAATACTCCATTGTGGCTGGCTTAACTTCTCCGGTGACTGTCAAAACAATGAGGGTGACGGGTGACTCTCACATGAAAGAAAGGCTAGCGCTCTATGTTTACTTTATCGTATATTGTTGACCAAGGACGACAACACATATGCAAAGAACTCAGTTGGTACTATTTTCCAAACAAATCGCTACATGGTATAACGCCTTCAAATCGAAATAATATCCACTGATAAATACCATAACTCTAGGGAATCTAAAATCGAAACAATACCCATAGATGGAGATGCAGATGGTTTATATATCCGGTAAGCAAGGGAGAAATCAAGGAAGGAGAAGCGTGAAAAGCCAGTGAGGGGGAGAAGATCGCATGAGAAAATAGCTCGTGAGGTACAGTTGGGGTTATTAGGTTTTAGTTTTTCTTTTTATAAAAAGTACAACTAAATTGTAAATAAATTTTAAATCACTATGTAAATATTTTTTAAAAGCGCAAACCCCTGGTACAAAACTCAACAAGAGTCTTCCGATGAATTACACACAATAATAAGTTATGGATCAGAGAAAAATACAGTCAAATGAATTACATACAATAATAAGTTATAATGTTCTATCAATTTGAACTTATACAAAACCACACACTATAGAAAACATGTTATAAACTCTTCCTTGATTGAAGTTGACAGTGGAGACCCCTTGTGCTTCTTTTTTCCAGCAAACCCGAAGATCATCAGATTTCCTTTTGTTCTTCATCCATCTTTGATTATCTGTCAAAAACAAACCCAAACAGCCACTTAGGTTTATTGTCAAAACAAACCAAATCCATACCTGTTGTTGATCCCGTTCATGTTAACTTTTTCCGTTGAAGAAGCATTCCAAACATCCCCGATCCTTTCGTGTTTTCTGCCTACGAGAAGCTACTATCAAGAGCTGCCACTGCAGCCCTCGTTGAAGAAGCAACAGGCGACAGCTCTGCTGTCGCTCCCGACTTTCTCTCACCTTCCTCACCATCGGAGATCGTCCACCCTTGCGATCGATCGACATCGATCGACATGTCCCGCAAATCCCGTTCTGGCCTCGCATCTTACTGCTGCACCCATTGAGACTGAAGAAGCCCTCTTCTAGCCTCGCCCTCGTAACTTCTCTTTCGCTAATCAAGCAGCGGCCATCGAAGCCTCGTCTGTGCGGTTGTTGCTGCTCGCATCGCTCCAGGCGGACTGGTTCTCTCTTTCCCCCAGCACATCACAGCCGGACGAGACGAAGCACGAACTCGATGCTTCTTTCCTTCGGTCTCGTCGACTTCGGAGACGCTTCCTCAACCTGCAATCGATCGGCATCCATAGGACCTCCATCTTCGTGATTCCCTTTCTTCGTTCATCTGCTCCGTCCCTTCGTAGTCCGTTCGTTTTTTTTCATCCGTATGACTCATCGAACAAAAGATAGGGCGTAAAAGCCCTAACTCCTTTCAACTTCGGTAAAATGACCAATAAAGCCCCTGCTGCAACATCCATTTTAAAAGAAGCCCTTTTTCCCAAACAATGGTGTATTTTAAACAAAACAACCCCTCATTTTGTTATTTTTAACAAAATAAATCCCAACCTTCAAACAGTGAATAATAATAAGCAATCCAGCCCCTTCATTGAAAATTCTAAACAAAATTAGTACAATTTTAAAACATACTTTTATTTATTTTAACGAAAGCAGTCCTACCTTTGTAAATTAAATTACAAAACAACCCCTTAACTTTAGTGAAGTTAAAAATCAACCCTAACAATTTAAATTCGTTACGAAACGATCCCGAAAGTATTTTAATTATTCTATGATGTTATTATAAGTTTCATAAACACTCCATTCTCTCTCACTTGAAAACCCTAACACTCCATTTCCCTAAAATTAGAATCACCCTCTCACTCTACCTCTCATTCTCTCTCACACTCTTCATCACCACCATATTTTCTCTTACCCTCACCCTAGCTGACGAATTTTTCCAGAAAAATGGTTCCAAGAACACACATTAAACTCTAAACCTAATCATCTATAAGTGTTATAAAAGTTAAACCCGAAAATCATTCATTCTCCTTTGCTTCTTTCAAACATTTTACATATTTTCATGAATATCTTCTTCTCCTACCCCTTTCTAATGAAAAATCATGAACACAACATACACATACAGTTTTGATGATGATGGTGGTATATTTTCACCAAAAAACATCTTCCATGTACAACATGGTGAAGATCCATAACATAAACCTAAGTCAAAATCATAGAAATGCACTTTTCTACATGTTTCAGTGGAAAAAAAACCACATGCATTATACGTTGTAACATCTCGAGATGTTTCATGTATTTTGAATCCTCTCTTCTATCAATGTTTTTTCATTTGTCGCCCTTAAGGTTGGAAGTGTCGAGCCTGGACAAGTCTAATGGCCAAGGTTGCAACCTTGGACCAGGAAGGAGTACGGCGAGCATATTAAGGTACGCCTTAGTACGTTGGGCATATAGTTGTGTATGTTGGGCGTACTTATGTTTGTAGAAAACCATAATATTTAGGGTTGGGGGCTATATAAACATCTTTATAGCCCATTTTCTCTCATCATTTTTAGCCTCCATATTCCAAAAATGTCCCAAACCCTAGTTTTATATGTGAGTGTGAGTTAGTGTGTGTTTTGAGCTCTTGAAAGTTAAGACATTGCATCTAATGGTTGGAGAAAGAAGGCAAGTTTGTAGATCTGAAGTTTCCTTGTGCGATAGAAGCTGCAGAAGGTAAAAAGCTTCAAACTTTATGCTTGTATGATATAGATCTTGTCATGCTAGCTTTATGGAACCATTCATTGTCCCAAAAGGTCCCAAGTTGGTACATGATGTGATTTGGACATAATAAGTTGTCCTTTCAGACCATGGAAGAAGAGGTCCCAAGTGATAAAAATGATGTCCCAAAAGCCGAATGTATCTCATACATGGAGTAGGAAGGTCTTAATGGATTAAGACCATGTATTAGGAACTTTTTGGATGTCCAAAGTCTTAAAGTTAGAGACTTTATGGTTCTAGAGCACTCTTGCTCAATGGATCTGGAGTTTGGACCTAAGTGCTTAAGCCATTAAGCACTAATTAAGGTTTTGGCAAAACTCCATGTACGCCCAACGTAAATTCTGTACACCCAGCATACTGGGTCAACCACCCCGATGGTGGTCAATGCCAGACAGAGTACGCCCTGCGTACCAAAGGAGTACACCCCGCGTACGCCCTCTGTTGGGTTTTTGACAAATTGGGCTTCGGGATTGGGCTGCAATTGGACTAATGGGACTTGGGCCAGTTTGATGAGGGATCCTATAATAAGGCTCAACTAGGAAGTTAGGCCTAATAAAGAGAAAGGAAAAAATGGATTAGGTGGACCTTTAGTCAAGATTGACATTCCATGTATTAACATAATGTTTATTATTTGGATAGTTCGAGGTTTTCAGTGAGACAGAGATTCGAGATTTTTAGTTCATTTCAGCACTACTTGCGAGGTGAGTTTTCCTCACTATAATCAAGGGTCGAAGGCACCAAGGCCAACTCTTTGGATTGTTATCCTGATATGATATGCTAGTATGATCTGTTAGATCAGTATCCTGGTAGGTAGGATGATATTATATTATTATGTGGCTATAATCTGTTAGATTGGTTTGCTTCTCTATAGACTGTTATGTGATTATCTGTTATACGTGCACATGTTTGTTTGGCGGTTGAGGCTTATCTGGTTTGTGCAAAAGCCAATAGATCTGGGCTTTCTAACATGTTGGTTGTGAGCCTTGAGTATCCCATCCCATGGATTATTGGATTCGTAGTATGTGGGCATTCCAACCTGTTGGTTATGGGCCTGGGTTATTCCATCCCGGTGGATGATTGTACCCATAGTATGTGGGCATTCCAACTGATGGCTGAGGGCCTGGGGTATTCCAACCTGATGGTTGATTGGACCCATAGTATTCTGTTTGTGATTATATGTGTACTGTTGTGTGTATAGGTATTTGGGGGGAGCTCTGTGACAAACCGAAATTCTTTCCGTCATTGTAACCCGTTCCATCAATAAATTCGTCGTTTTCAAATTATTTCCGTTTCATTGTTAAATTAAGTCATTAAATTTGAGTCGTTTATTATGACTTAATGTGTGTTCAAACACGTTATTATCACAAGAAAATATTCCAAATTAACAATTAGAAAAATTTTAGTTTCGACCACATCGGGTTACGACAACTTTATCGGGTGCGACCAAAAGCATCGTATAACATCAATGTCGGGTAGAATTCCACAGTGTCCCAAACATAAACCATATATAAATCTCAATTGACTTCATTTGAAGCTTTTGCACCCTCTCTCACTACTCTCTCTCTCTCTCTAACTCAAATCTTGGTCCAAAATCATCAATTTCAAGCTTCAAAACATCAAGGTAACCATCCTAACTTGTAGTATAACCTTATTATCTTCCAAATCCGTGTTCATACTATGAAAATGGACCACAAACATGTGTTTACGGCCCTGGAACACTCATGGGCTGTGAATACATATAAAATGGGTTTTGGAGCCCAAAAACCCTAAAAAATCACTTATAGAGCTTGGATTTGACTTAAGGACTCATTGGAATGGACTTGGAACAACTTGAACTCAACATTTGGGGAGTAAACATGAGTTTACTGCTCAAGAACATGCTTGGGCCATAAACTCCATATCATGGGCAGTAAACTCAATTTAAAGTGTTAAGATGCCACTTAAACACATCATAAGCCTTGGATTAAAGTCTAGAAGCAACCACAATAGATTTAGGGGCCTTAAACATGATGAAAACCACCCCCATAGGAGCTTACGGCCGTAAACCCTCCAAGGATAGGTTCTTAGGCTGTAAACTCCTATACCTTAGTCAAATGATGCCCTAAATCCATTCCATGGCTTGTAAAATAAGTTTGAATCACATGTGATTGATCTAAGACCACCATAACATAAAAAGAAAGGGTACTTAGGAGCTTATGACCGTAAACTCCTAGTTTACAGCCGTAAACTCCCTTTTATGGTTCCTTTGGTGATTTAATTCCTTCCTATGCCTTAGATTAAATCCTAGCAATATTCCCCAAGTGATATTTGACCCTTGAGCACCTTAAAACCCATCATCCATGAGTTCACGGCTGTGAACTCATGTGGACATGGTCTTAGGGCCGAAAACTCCCTAAGGAGTTTACTCTTGAAGAGAAAACTCATTATCTAAGCCCTATTCGCCCATATATGCCACCCGGGTCACTCGAAACACTTGATTGTAAGTGTTTTCGCATCTTGGGGTGTATAATCACATCTAATTAGTGAATTAAAGTCTAATTAGATACATTTGTGTATCATTCCATATTACATAGGAACCTCGTGCATTATCAAGCCTCGAACCGACACATAGCATCCAAACCGATGCGTTTTCTCGTCTGGTGAGTTCATACCCCTACCCTTTTTCAGTGTTTTTCAATGTTTTTAGGGGGTAATACAAGCAAAAGTACAAGAATATCTTGTACTTAAACTATTTAATACATTTAAAATGTTTGATATTCACATGCTTTTAACATTGGAAACAGTATTAACCAAATGTTAAACCTGTACAGTCAGTTTTCAAACTATTTGTGAAACTCTTTATTAACTATTATGTTTTATATTTCACAAATGATTTGTTCCATATCATTATTGTTAAAAGAAACATATTGGTACGTTTGATTTGTCCTCGGTAACACTCCACAGAGATACACGAATGGAGGATTCACTGTTTGTAAGAGGACCTTCCTGTATTATTACTAGTAAATTTGTTATTCCTATAAATTCGAGACACATCCTTGGAAACACTCCATAGAGATACGCGAGTGGAGGACCGCCCCTGTAACCAGAATCTCCTGTAAGGAGAGCGTGACTTGAGTGTATAGATCTATACGGGGCTGACTACCCCGCACATGGCTTCTAGCTACAGCCGAACCGAAAGGTTCAACGGTGACGAAAGTCATAAAATGATTTGGACTACTTATTACCATATCTAGTCTATCGTATGGTTATAGAACTCGTAAATTGGATAACAGAGATTTACTTGTTAGTAATAATGGGTTAGTAACTACTTTACTTTATACTTATTAGTTTTATATACAAGTTAAAACTAATACACTTCACAAGGATAACCAGGTTGTCAAAATGCATCTTTTACATTACATTTAGGATCGGTAACCAAGTTTTAGGAAAATATGGGATTTTCCTGGGATAACAGTTGTTCATAACCAGATTTGTGTAACAGAACAGATAACCAAACTTTACATATAAGAAAATATGGGATTTTCTTGGATTCGTAACTTTTTCAGAAACCAAAAGGAAACTTGTTCATTTTTAAGAAAACAAAATTGCTTATGAACTCACCAGCTTTATGCTGATTTTCAAACTGCTTGTATTCTCAGGTCCGCTTTAGACAAGTACCCAGCAATCCTTTTGGTGAAGACGGAGTTCGTAGAAGACACTTCTATACTTTTTTTCATATATACATATGTATGACAATTGTAACACTTTACTTTTAAACAAATGTAAATTTAAATATGTAATGTAATGGTTGTTTACTTTGCTTACTATGTACATTGGTTGTGATACTTAACATGAAGTCACCTTTGCCCCAGAATGTTTCTGCCCTGGGTTTCGGTGTGTGACAGATTGGTATCAGAGCCCTTGTTTATAGTGAACTAGTATACCAAACCTTACATGGTATAAGACTATAAACACTAAGGGGCCTAAGTGCTATGAACTAACAGTGTACTTTAAAATATAAGTGTTTTCAAAATTATACAAGTATACCTAACCGCCAGAATCCGTAACTACGAGTAGAACAAAACATAAGTAAATGGGTGTTGTGTGTTGCGATTAAACCTAGGCAGTTATGTAGTCGTGTCTAGGGTCAATATAGCATGATCAACTATATTCATTCGAGACAAGGCCAGCATATGCTTGGGGGTGATTGTAGTGTGCAACATGCCTAAAACTTACCTAAGATCCAAACAACGATTCATCGATTCAACGAAACATAAGATACTATGGGAGTATCTTAGTCAGAACCGAGTACTTTGTAGAAATTCATTCAGAGTGATGCTACTCCTTCCTCCTTTAGCGATAATTTATCTGCTTTGATAACTCTTTCCTGTTTTATTGCTTACTAGAACTTATTATCTGTTATAAAGAGATAATTCTTGTTCCATATCTCTTGATTCAATTCAGAGGACTTATGATCCTCTCTTTCCTAGCTATTATAGATCAAGATACCTTCCAAGAAGAGACCCAGCTCGAAGAACAACAACCCTCCACCACCACCTCCTCCTCAAATTTAGCCTATGATGTTCTAGGCAGCTGTTACTGCCGTAGTAGCAACCACCATGTCGCAAATGATCCCTGGTGGTTCAGGAGGTGTCATTTCCCTAACCCGATGGTTCGAGAAAATCGAATCTATCTTTGAAATTTGTGCCTGTTCGGAATCTGATAAAGTGAAGTTCGCCACTTGTACCTTCACCGACAAAGCCTTGACTTGGTGGAACGGCCGAGTCAAATCCTTAACTTTAGCTATAGCCAATGCTATGGGTTGGGAGGCCATGAAAGAACATCTGCTGGCGGAGTACTGCCCTCGGGGCGAAATACAAAAGCTGGAGCATGAACTCTGGAACCTAAAGATGAAGGGTTCCGATATCGCCGCTTACACTTCTAGATTCGATGACCTGGCGCTACTCTATCCGGGATTGATTACCCCAGAGAGTAAAAAAGATTGAGAGATTCATCTGGGGCTGAACCAACCGACCAAAGGAAATGTCTTAGCTGCGAGGCCGGATACATATGATAGCGCCAAAAGTTTAGCCCAAACTCTGATTGATCATAGTGATGACCATGAGGAAGCAACCACCACTCCTGAACCGACCAAGAGCAGTGGTGAGAAAAGAAAGTTTTGGAAGAAAAAGAAGAGTCAGCCTTCTCATGGATCCTCAAAGAAACAACAAACTATAGCAGTCCACGTTGCTACTACCCCTACTGTTGTTGCTTCTGCCATGGGATCCACAGCTCAAACACCTACTAGTATGTATGCTGGTAACCTTCCCCAATGTGAAAAGTGTAAATACCACCATAACCCCGGTCCCTGCCGTGAACTTTCATGCACCAATTGTGGTAAAAAGGGGCATACGATTCGATTCTACAAAGCACCAGCCCAATCAGCCAATCAATCCTCCAGAGCAGGTGTTGGTTAGGCCTGCTACAATTGAGGAGAAGTCGGTCATTTCAAGAGAAACTGACCCAAGAAGGCGATAGCTGATAACACCAGGAGAGTCCTAGCCATGGGACGAGAGGAGGCAGTCGCCGATCCTACCATTGTCTCGGGTACGTTCCTTCTCGACAACTCATATGCTAGTGTCTTTTTGATTCTGGTGCTGAACGTAGTTTTGTTAGCCATTCATTCAAACACCTTCTTAAACATAATCCCCAAACATTAACCGAAACGTTTACCGTTGAGATGGCTAATGGTGAAAAAGAAAACGCTAGTGATATCTTCCTAGGTTGTACCCTTACCTTGAACGACCATTCTTTTCCCATTGATCTTATGCCAGTCTCCATAAAAAGCTTTGATGTTATCGTTGGCATGGATTGGTTGAGTCCCAATCATGCTGATATCCTTTGTTACGAAAAATCCATCTGTCTCAACCTTCCCTCTAGTCAAACTTGATGGCTTTTGGCCATATGAACATTCCTACGAGCACATACAAAACCTAATGCTTTGATCTAGGTTTCTCTAATTAAACATGCATTGAGTCTTAGACTTCTAATGACTAACTAGGTACAAGAACAATACAAAACCAGAGTTAGAAGCTTACCTTGAAACACTTGTTTGATCTTCTTGTTCTTGGAGCTTTAGAGTCACAATTGTCACTCCTCTAATGGCTTACAAACACCAACTAGCAAAGAGGATGATTTAGGAGAGAGGAGAGAGGAGGAAATCAGCCACGGTTTCCTTGCTTAAACCCTAATTGGATAACATAAACCCTAAGCAATCCTAATCCTTACCTTAGATAAGCCTTGGACAAATTTGAGGCTATCCCAAGCCCTAGAATTTGTCCAACCTCCCATCCCTTAAGGCTTTACAGCCCAAAGTGTAACTATCAAACAATTGACAGTTTATACCCTCTTATTTAATCAATCTCTTTAAGTCACCAAATTAATACTAATTTACTTATGACTTATATTAATCAAATAACAATATTATTATTCCTTATATTATTCTCATAATATATTAATAATATATGTTCTCTCATAATAAATCATCCTGTCAAGTTGCTATGGTGAAGGCAACCCAAAAGGACCATGCACAATCGGGTCATATACTTGCCTAATCTAGTTGCAACCTTAGACACTATTCCAACAATCTCCCACTTGGATAAGTCTTGTAACTATATGCACAAGTACAATCCGATTTGCAATTGTAGCTCTCAAAGACGCTGTCAAACTCTGATCTAATCAATCTTGTCCTTTAGATAAGGGATCGTACAGTCCTCTATTAGATATCATGCTGACAATTCTATGGAATAATTCATCTAGCATTCAGGTTTCTCGATCTCCGATTTATTTGACATAGAACTTAATCGAACACATCAATTCAGTAGTGACCGGGCCCGACACATAAGTCAAATCAAAACATCGAGCGGCCGAGATATCGCTTTTTCCTTATTAGGATAAAAGTTACAGATAAACTTCGACTTATATGCATTTACTTATTCATTAATCAACTATACACAACAATGCGTTTTATAACATCGAGTTACCAATGCGTTTTCGCATTATCAATGTACAATGAATTAACAAATAACAAACCATATATCTAGGTTTTAAGACTATATGATATTATCATCTTGCGATCACCCTTTTTATCACATTCCATAAGGTGATTCTAGCAAGCGCGGGTTTGTTCCAATGCTCAAAACTAGTTCATAAGCACTCATGAACGTTGCAGCAATCTTTTGCTATGTCTAAAACCATTCAGACAATCTACACACCGATTCATGACAATCTTCATTCATATCTACTTCCCACATATGAACGATTGTGGACAATATGCATAATTCGATTATTCCTAATAAACTCAATTATTCTGGAAGTTAAAACATGCAAAGTGAAACAGTAGTTAAACAATGAACATAAGACAGTAACATTACTTATAAATAAAACTCCTTTATTTAATCTTCAAATGTTAATTACATTTACCTATTACATGTTTCTAATACTATCTAATCTATGCTAATATCATCCTTCAGCCCAACACTCCTAGCATGCTGCAAGTGCTTAACCCTACTCAGTCCCTTTGTAAGCGGATCTGCTGGGTTATCTTCTGATGATATCCTCTTCACTACGAGTTGTCCTTCTTCTACACGATGTCTAATAAAGTGATATTTTCTGTCGATATGTCGTGATCTACCATGATCTCTTGGTTCCTTGGTCAAGGCAACCGCTCCTTCATTATCACAGAAAATCTCCATGGGCTCCTTTATGGCAGGTACAACTCCAAGATCACCAATGAAGTTCTTCAACCATATTGCCTCCTTCGATGCTTCGCTCGCTGCAATGTACTCTGATTCGCACGTTGAATCAACTACGGTTTCCTGCTTGGATATTTTCCAAGTCACTGCTCCTCCATTCAGGGTAAAGACCCACCCCGACTGCGAACGGTAGTTGTCCCTGTCGGTCTGAAAACTGGCGTCACTATACCCTCGCACCTTCAAGTCATCACTCCCTCTGAGGACAAAGAACCATTCCTTCATCCTCTGAAGGTACTTAAGGATATTCTTCACCGCAATGCAATGGGCTCTGCCAGGATTCCCTTGATATCTACTAACCATGCTCAAAGCAAAGGCTACATCATGGAGAGTAGAAGTCATAGCGTACATGATTGAGCCAACTGCAGAAGCGTATGGAACTTGGCTCATTTCAGCTATCTCAACTTTGGTACTTGGACTTTGAGTCTTACTCAACTTGGCATTACTTTGTATCGGTAATTCTCCCTTCTTCGAGTTTTCCATACTAAAATGTTTTAGTGCCTTCTCTAAGTAAGTGTTCGGACTAAGTCCTATTATTATCTTACTTCTCTCTCTCTTACTATCCTTATTCCCAAAATATAGGAAGCCTCTCTGACGTCCTTCATAGCGAAGCACTTCCCGAGCCAGGACTTAACCTCCTGCAGAGTCGGGACGTCGTTTCCTATGAGTAATATGTCATCGACATATAGAACGAGGAAGCTTACTATACTCCCACTGGCTTTGACATATACACACGATTCATCTTCGCTTCGTACAAATCCAAACTCTTTGACTTACTCATCGAAGCAAAGATTCCATCTGCGAGACGCTTGCTTTAGTCCATAAATGGACTTCTCAAGCTTACACACTCTATTCGGATGCTTCAGATCCACAAACCCCTTTGGCTGAGCCATGTAAACATCCTCAGCCAACTTCCCGTTAAGGAAAGCGGTCTTAACATCCATTTGCCAAATTTGATAATCATGAAATGCGGCAATAGCTAGCATCACTCTAATAGACTTTATCTTCGCAACTGGTGACAAGGTCTCATCGTTGTCAACTCCGGGAGTTTGAGTAAAGCCCTTCACAACCAATCGCGCCTTATACGTGTGTACTTTTCCATCCACGTCGGTCTTCTTCTTGAAGATCCATTTGCACCCAACGGTCTTACATCAGGGCACATTATCAACCAAATTCCAAACTTGGTTATCATACATGGATTGGATCTCGCTATCCATTGCCTCTTTCCATTTTGCAGACTCCGGGCTTGCCATGGCTTCCTTATAGCTATTAGGTTCATCAAGGTTTTATTAGTGTACTATCACTAATATACGTGTCCCCTTCAGTAGTAATATGAAAACCATACAAGTGGGGTTGAACTCTAACTCTTTTGGAACGTCTAAGAGGTAATGATACGTCAATCGGTTCAACCGGAGTCTCCTCCTCGGGTTGAGTGCCAGCGGTAGAGGTTCCTTCATCTATCGACTCTTGAATCTCTTCAAGCTCGATTTGCCTCCCACTGTCTCCTTGGCCTATGAGTTCTCGCTCTCGGAAAACTCCTCTCCTCGCAACAAAGACAACATTGTCCTTCGATCTATAGAAGAGATGTCCAAAGGATTTCTGCAGGTAGCCGATGAAAATACATCGCTCACTACGAGGTTCAAGCTTGTCGTGAGTATCTCATCTTACGAAAGCCTCGCAACCCCAAACCTTGATGTGTGCCAACAAGGGAGCTTTCCCCGTCCACATCTCGTGAGGTGTTTTGGCAACCTTCTTAGTAGGGACTCGGTTAAGGATATGGGCGGCAGTCTCTAAGGCATACCCCCAAAAAGAGATAGATAGTGAAGCACGACTCATCATAGAGCGAACCATGTCCAACAAGGTTCGATTACGCCTTTCTGCCAAACCATTCAACTGCGGTGTCATAGGTGGCATTAATTGTGAAACTATTCCACACTCCTTTAGATAATCGTGGAATTCAAGACTTAGGTACTCTCCTCCTCGATCGGATCGAAGCATCTTGATTTTCCTGCCCAATTGATTCTCCACTTCATTCTTGAACTCTTTGAACTTTTCAAAAGTTTCTGAATTTTGCTTGATTAAGTAGATATACGCATATCTACTATAGTCATCGGTAAAAGTCACGTAGAAGCGGTTTCCATCCTTCGTGGTAGATCTAAATGGTCTACACACATCGGTATGTATGAGGTCCAATAGACCCTCACCCCTTTCGCACGAACCATTGAAGGTGACTTAGTCATCTTTCCAAGTAAACAAGGCTCGCATGTGTCATCTTCCCTAAGGTCGAATGACTCCAACACTCCATCCTTTTGGAGTTGGGCTATGCGTTTCTTGTTGACATGTCCAATACGACAATGCCACAAGGATGCTTTATCCATACTAGTGGAAGAATCAATATTCAAAACATCATTTCCTAAGTTATCAACAATCATAATAGTTTCATATATTCCATTACATGGTATAGCTTCAAAGTAAAAGACACCATTTAGATAAGCCAAAATAGAACCATTCTCATTATTAAAAGAAAATCTAAATCCTTGTCTATATAAACCATGAAATGAATTGATGTTTCTAGCCATTTCTGGCGACTAGCAACAATTGTTCAAATCTAAACATAAATTATTCCTAAGCACTAAAGAATACACTCCAATCTTGGTCACAGGCAACGATCTTCTGTTCCCCATGATTAGATTGATCCTTCCTTGCTCCACATCCCTACTTCTTCTTAGTCCCCGCACATTAGAACAAATGTGATAACCACAACCGGTATCAAGAACCCAAGAAATAGCATGATTAGAATCATTAGATTTAATTGTGTATATACCTACGAAAGATGGCTTGATCTTTCCTTCTTTGATTGCTTGCAGTTATTCTGGGCAGCTTCTCTTCCAATGTCCTATCTTGTGGCAGTGGTGGCACTCTGCCTCCTTTGGGTTAGGACAGGGCTTAGTGGGATCAACTTTGGTCCCACTAGAAGAGGCACCATCTCGGGCTTTAACCTTGCGATAGTTCTTAGATGAAGCCTTCCTCTTCTTTCCCTTTCCTTGTCTAATTGCAAAAACAGGAGCGGTGGGCGGATTAGGAGTTGGTGCAATAGAGTTGTCCTTGAAGTTGCTCTCAGCGTCCCTCAAGAGACCTTGGAGTTTGCTTAGGGTGACCTCCTCTTTGTTCATGTGATAGGTCATCCTAAATTGGTTGTAACTTGGAGGCAAAGAGTGAAGCACCATGTCGATCACTAAGTCTTCCCCAAAGTCAACATTCAACTTGTGAAGATGGTTGACATACCTTTGCATCTTTTGCAGGTGCACGGTAAGAGACTCTCCATAACCCATCTTAGCAGAAATCATGTTAGTGAAAATCTCATAACGCTCTTGTCTCGCATTTTGGTGGTATCTCTCTAACAAGTCTTGGTGCATCTCGTATGGGTACATGTCCTCATAGGACTTTTGGAATTCGGAGTTCATAGTGGCGATCATGATGCAATGCACCTTTGTTGCATCACGCTCGTGAGTTTCAAAAGCGGTCATCTTAGCCGGAGTAGCGATTTCAGGGTTGATTTTCTCGAGGTTCTCATAGAGGACATACTCGTTATCCTCATAGCGAGCAATGGTGCGAATGTATCTTATCCATTCGCTAAAGTTCGTTCCATCGAAGGTGACCTTTTGACAAAGGCTCATCAAAGTGAATGAACTAGCAGCAGCGTTGTTAGCGTTCGACATCTACAAATAGAAAGGACAAAGATAGATCAGAATATGAATCCCTAATTATCACCCAATAAGAAAAATTAGGGCTAGGATCCAACAACAATATTTACACATTAGAAAAGGGATGCCGTAATCTAATATGCAAACAATTTGAAGGTAAGTGAATGACGATTCACTAATTATCCATCACAAAACCTAAACTATTAGTCCTAAGTGTATTGTGAATTCCTAGGTTCGGATAAGATTCATTGAAACTATTCAATGGCATGTTTAAATCTCGATATGCCCCTCTTGTTTGTGACTGGGATACCGAGGATCACAAAGCGGGTGTGAATTACCATGCAAATTCACATGGTGCCTTCATTGTAACGATCACCTATTCGATGTGCCGGTAAACCACACACGCTCCATCGAACTATGATAAACAATGAATCACCCTTTGCCACCTTCGCTTAGAACCAATTAGTGTGCCGGTAAACCACACACGCTCCACTAACTTCTTAGCAAGGGTGCAAAGTGTAAGTTCATGGGATTGCATCAATTCACTTTTCCTAAAGTAACTAAGATTGGGAAATTTTAAAAAAAAACGTGTAGTTACTTTGTATTACTTATTATACTTTTAATGAGAGGATGAGGTTGCCCTATCCTACCCATTCGGCTAACGACCCTCCACCAATCAAGCAAGCGGTGGGTGTGAGTGTACACCCATTAAGCGCCATTTTATAGGCCGCAACCTTATACCCACCTTATAGATCGGCTTCATGAATGAGGCCTACTAACGGTAAGACTAGCATTTACTTATATATATATATATATATATATATATATATATATATATATATATATATATTATTCTAGTAATATCATATTAGTATAGGGTTGTGTTTCAAAACTTTTAAAACGTAGGGTTTGAAATTTAAGTTGTCTAAATTAAAACGTTTAATCACAAATATAAATTTCAAAACGTGAGGGCAAGTTTTAAACATTTAAAACATGGAGGATCAAATAACAAATAAGTCCAATTAACAATTAATATCCTAATTATCTATATTTTATTTATCCAAGATTTCTTTTAAGATAATTACCAAAATAATCAAAATAATTAATTAATTATCATATAATGAAATTAAATATTTTATTAGATGATTAATATCTTTAATTAGATCAAGATTATAGTCATTTATATCAAAAACTCGGATTAGGGTTGATCTAGTATGATTAAGGTAAGTTTCCATAAGATAAACATGAAACAATCCCGGTTTTGGCTAATCCTGACGTCCGGACTCGCCGAGTACACAAAGGGACTTGCCGAGTCAGGCCTACTCGCCGAGTCCACTTTGGAACTCGCCGAGTCCATGACTCAGAACCCAAAAAATCGAATTTTGCAGGTTTGTTTCAGTTAATCAAGCAACAATTTAAAGAAAACCAAGCTAGGCTCTGATACCACTGATGGGTTTTGGCCATAAGAACTTTCCTATGTGCGCATACAAAACCCTAATGCTTGGATCTTGGCTTTCTAATTAAACATGCTTTGAATACAAGACTTCTAATGCCTAATTAGGTTAAATAACAACATTAAAATAGATCTAGAACCATACCTTTGAATTCCTTGTTGATCTTGTTGTCATGGAGCTTCTAGAGTCACAAATGTCACTCCTCTAATGGCTTACAAACACCAATAGCAAGGAAGATGATTTAGGAGAGAGGAGAGGGGAGGAAATCGGCCAGAGTTCTCTTACTTTAGATGAGATACCGATTTCCCTTACCCATGGGGTCTATTTATACTTGTAGACTCCTTAAGGGTTACAGTCTAAACCCTAATTGGATAATCTTCTCTTAAGGCTATCCAAATCCATTCCTAGATAACATCATGGACGATTTTGAGCTATCCTTTAGCTCCTAGGATTCATCCTATCCATATCTGTATGGATTTACAGTCTCAAGTTTAACTATCAAACAATTGACAGTTTATACCCTCTTATTTAATTAATCTCTTTAAGTCACCAAATTAATTCCAATTAATTCTATAACTTATATTAATTAAATAACTATATATATATATATATATATATATATATATATATATATATATATATATTATTCTTTATAATATTTACTCTCTTTTAACAAATCATCCCATCAAGTTTCTATGGTGAAGGCAAGCCAAAAGGACCATGCACAACCAGGTCAAATACTTGCCTAATATAGTTGCAACCTTAGACACTATTCCAACAAGTTCAAGCTGTAGAGTGAAGACACTGACGATGACTATCCATTCCCATTTATCCAAGCAAATCTGAGATGCCCATTTGGAAGCCCTCAAACCAGAGAACGTGTCAAGTGAAGCTTTGAGGGGAATGGATAAGAAACTTAAGATCAGAAGTGATGGAGTCTGCTGTTTCATGGACCGAATTTGGACTCCAAAATTCGGAGGATTCAGGGAAGTTGTCATGGAGGAAGCACACAAGACCAGATACTCTGTTCACCCGGGTTCGGATAAGATGTACCTGGATCTCAAGAAACAATACTGGTGGCCAAACATGAAATCCGAGATCGCTACATTCGTGGGCAAGTGCCTGACTTGTGCCAAGGTGAAAGTCGAGTACCAGAAACCCTCGAGTTTGCTCCAGCAGCCCGAGATACCCGAGTGGAAATGGGAGATGATTACCATGGATTTCATCACCAAGTTACCAAAATGTCGGAGTGGGTACGATACCATTTGGGTAATTGTCGATCTTTTGACAAAATCCGCTCACTTCATCCTGATTAAAGAATCATTCAAGATGGAAAGACTCACGCGAATCCACATGCAAGAAGTAGTCTGACTGCACGGTGTACCTGTGTCCATTATCTCCGACCGAGATAGCAGGTTTACCTCAAGGTTTTGTCAGTGCCTTCAGAAAGCTCTTGGAACTAAGTTGGATATGAGTACAACTTATCATCCTCAGACCGATCGACAGAGTGAGAGAACTATCCAAACGCAGGAAGATATGCTGAGAGCATGTGTCAGTGATTTTGGAAAGTCGTGCGACACACATTTGCCTTTGATCGAGTTCTCGTATAACAACAGTTACCACACCAGTATCAAGGCTACCCCGTTTGAAGCCCTCTACGGTCGTAAGTGCATATCCCCTCTGTGCTGGGCCGAGGTAGGGATATGCAGCTAATCAAGAGTCAAGTCCTCGACAGTGCTCTTACTGGTACTGAAATCATCCATGAAACCACAGAGAAAATCATCCAGATCCGAGAACGGCTAAAAGCTTCACGAGACCGACAGAAAAGTTACACCGATGTATGACGGAAAGCTCTGGAGTTCCAGGTTGGAGACCGTGTCTTGTTGAAAGTCTCACCCTGTAAAGGCATAATACGCTTTAGAAAGCGGGGGAAACTTAACCCGCGGTAAATTGGACCTTTTGAGATCTTCGCCAGAATCGGTCCTATAGCCTATAAACTCCAATTACCTCAAGAGCTTAGTAACATCCACCCCGTCTTTCATGTCTCGAACCTTAAAAAGTGTTTATCCGATGAAACCCTCGTGATCCCTCTGGACGAGATCGAGATCAAAGAAAACCTAAACTTCGTGGAGTAACCAATCGAAATAATGGATCGAGAGATCAAACGTACGAAGAAAAGCTGCATCCCGATAGTGAAGGTTCGCTGGAACGCCAAGCGGGGACCAGAATTCACTTGGGAGCGCGAAGACTCGATGAAACAGAAGTATCCGCATCTCTTTTCAAATCCATGATTTGTATCTTAATCTTGAATTTCAGGACGAAATTCCCTCTAATGGGGGAATAATGTGACAACCCGAAATTCTTTCCATCATTGTAACCCGTTCCGTCAATAAATTCGTCATTTTCGAATTGTTTTCGTTTCGTTATTAAATTAAGTCATTAAATTTGAGTCATTTATTATGAATTAATGGGTGTTCAAACACGTTATTATCACAAGAAAATATTCCAAATTAACAATTAGAAAAAATTTAGTTTCGACCACATCGGGTTACAACAACTTTATCGGGTGCGACCAAAAGCATCGTATAACATCAGTGTCGGGTAGAATTCCACCGTGTCCCAAACATAAACCATATATAAAGCTCAATTGACTTCCTTTGAAGCTTTTTCACCCTCTCTCACTACTCTCTCTCTCTCTTTCTCTCTAACTCAAATCTTGGTCCAAAATCATCAATTTCAAGCTTCAAAACATCAAGGTAACCATCCTAACTTGTAGTATAACCTTATCAGCTTCCAAGTCCGTGTTCAAACTATGAAAATGGACCATAAACATGTGTTTATGGCCCTGGAACACTCATGGGTTGTGAATACATATAAAATGGGTTTTGGAGCCCAAAAACCCTCCCAAATCACTTATAGAGCTTGGATTTGACTTAAGGACTCATTGGAATGGACTTGGAACACCTTGAACTCAACATTTGGGGAGTAAACATGAGTTTACTGCCCAAGAACATGCTTGGGCCGTAAACTCCATATCATGGTCAGTAAACTCAATTTAAAGTGTTAAGATGCCACTTAAACACATCATAAGCCTTGGATTAAAGTCTAGAAGCAACCACAATTGATTTAGGGGCCTTAAACATGATGAAAACCACCCCCATAGGAGCTTACGACCATAAACCCTCCAAGGATATGTTCTTAGGCCGTAAACTCCTATATCTTAGTCAAATGATGCCCTAAACCCATTCCATGGCTTGTAAAATAAGTTTGAATCACATGTGATTTATCTAAGACCACCAAAACATAAAAAGAAAGGGTACTTAGGAGCTTAAGGCCATAAACTCCTAGTTTACAGCCGTAAACTCCTTTTGATGGTTCATTTGGTGATTTAATTCCTTCCTATGCCTTAGATTAAATCCTAGCAATATTCACCAAGTGATATTTGACCCTTGAGCACCTTAAAACCCATCATCCATGAGTTCACGGTCGTGAACTCATGTGGACATGATCTTAGGGCTGAAAACTCCCTAAGGAGTTTACTCTTGAAGAGCAAACTCATTATCTAAGCCCTATTCGCCCAGAAATGCCACTCGGGTCACTCCAAACACTTGATTTGAAGTGTTTTCGTGTCTTGGAGTGTATAATCATTAAAGTCTAATTAGATACATTTGTGTATCATTCCATATTACATAGGAACCTCGCACGTTATCAAGCCCAGAACCGACACATAACATCCAAACCAACACGTTTTCTCGTCTGGTGAGTTCATACCCCTACCCTTTTCAGTGTTTTTCAATGTTTTCAGAGGGGAATACAAGCGAAAGTACAAGAATATCTTGTACTTAAACTATTTAATACATTTAAAATGTTTGATATTCACATGCTTTTAACATTGGAAGCAATATTAACCAAATGTTAAACCTGTACAGTCAGTCTTCAAACTATTTGTGAAACTCTTTATTAACTGTTATGTTTTATATTTCACAAATGATTTGTTCCATATCATTATTTTTAAAAGCAACATATTGGTACGTTTGATTTGTCCTCGGTAACACTCCATAGAGATACACGAATGGAGGATTCACTGTTTGTAACAGGACCTTTCTGTATTATTACTAGTAAATTTGTTATTCCTATAAATTGGAGACACATCCTCGGAAACACTCCACAGAGATACGCGAGTGGAGGACCGCCCCTGTAACCAGAATCTCCGGTAGGGAGAGCGTGACTTGAGTGAATAAATCTATATGCGGCTGACTACCCCGCACCTGGCTGCTAGCTACAGCCGAACCGAAAGGTTCAAGGGTGATGAAAGTCATAAAATGATTTGGACTACTTATTGCCATATCTAGTCTATCGTATGGTTATGGAACTCGTAATTTGGATAACAGAGATTTACTTGTTAGTAATAATGGGTTAGTAACTAGTTTACTTTATAATTATTAGTTTTATATACAAGATAAAACGAATACACTTCACAAGGATAACCAAGTGTTCAAAATACATCTTTTACATTACATTTTGGATCGGTAATCAACTTTTAGGAAAGTATGGGATTTTCCTGGGATAACAGTTGTTCATAACCAGATTTATGTAAGAAAATAGATAACCAAACTTTACATATAAGAAAATATGGGATTTTCTTGGATTCGTAACTTTTTCAGAAACCGAAAGGAAACTTGTTCATTTTTCAGAAAACAAAATCTCTTATGAACTCACCATCTTTATGCTTATTTTCAAACTGCTTGTATTCTCAGATCCACTTTAGACAGGTACCCAACAATCCTTTTGGCGAAGACGGAGTTCGTAGAAGACACGTCTATACTTTTGTTCATATATACATATGTATAACACTTGTAACACTTTACTTTTAAACAAATGTAAATTTTTAATATGTAATGTAATGGTTGTTTACTTTGCTTACTATGTACATTGGTTGTGATACTTAACATGAAGTCACCTCCACCCCGGAACGTTTCCGCCCTGGGTTTCGGGGTGTGACAAACTCATTAAGCTTTGGGCTTACAATTTCAGTTTTTGTTTCATGTACATCATATGATTGCAGAAAGGCAAAGGCGTGATCGTACAAATCCTCACATTTATGTCTATGTTTATGAGATACTCTGATATTTACTATTTTGAAAACAAAGTTTTGTATTAATTAATCGTTTTGAAATATTTTTAAAAGTTTAAATTTGGCATGATTTTATGGGTGTTACATAAGCTTTCTTTCAAAAAGAACTTTTAAACATTTCAAACTTATGAATGGTCTTCAAACCAACATTCATGTGAAGATCTTCAAGCTTAGATGCTAAATGATCATAGTTTGTTGTTAAAAGCTTCCAAATATGTTCATGAGCGATTTATTCCCAAATAAATACCTAAATCTTCTTTTATGTTCAAATGTGATTTTTCTCAGAATCCAAACGACAAAATAAGATGATCTGTAAATTTTCAGAAAATAATTTATTTTTCTTGAATAATTATAATTATTGCAAGAAAATAGAGCAATAATTCATATAAAATACTTTTTGAGGTCCATAAATCTAGACTAAATTCGAAGATGACCCTTAAAGTTAATAAGCATCTCTCATTAAGTTTCATCAATTTTTGTTACTGTTTTCTATTCTTTTTAATTTTATTTATGATTAACACAAATAAATGATAAAACCAAGTTCCGAGATATCAAAAAAGCATTTAATAATTTCGCTTCTTCTAGGTCATGTTTTATACTCATAAAAATATTTTGGGGATTTTTCATAATCTATTTATATTTTTCCATGATTTTTGTTTTTATAATGGACTAAAATCGGGATAAATGGTTTTTACTGATCCAAAATTCATAACTATTTACCAGAAAATCTTATATTACTTTAGGATACTATATAAAAGTTGTAAAAATTTCTCTTCTATAAGATATTTTTCTTCAATTTTCCTAAGATTAAACATTCATAAATCCAAAAATTAGACTCCACTGTTTACAAATGAGTCTTGATATTTTTCACATATTATGTATAACATCAAAGAATTTTAAAAAAATAGTAACTTTATTTCCCATGAGAATATGAACTTTACATCTCATTTTGGCAATGTAATTTATTTCTCATGATAACAAAGGACTTATTTCCCATGAGAATGTGAACTTTGCATCTTATTTTGGCAATGTACTTTATTTCGCATGATGACACAAACTTATTTCCTATGAGAATATGAACTTTAAATCTCATTTTGGAAATGTACTCTATTTCTCATGATGACAACAAACTTATTTCCCATGAGAATAGGAACATTGCATCTCATTTTGACAATGAACTTTATTTCTCATGGTGAAAACGAAATTTGTTTATGCAAACTTATTTACTCATTTTTGCAATATATTCTTATTTATGAAAACTTATATCAAAACTTTGATTTCAATTCATGAAACCAATATTGTTTTTAATATGTGAGTACTCACAAACTATTTTTATAGTTGACGCTCGTTTTACAAGCTTTTTCAGGAATCATCTAGTAAGGGGCACGTAGAGACACAACACTTGTAGGAGCATTTGCATGTGTTGACTTTTAAATACATTATAATTTCTTCTAAAAAGTTTTTCAAACTCATTGTAAATTTGTAATGATTTTTAATACTAAGGTTGGTGTTGTCTTTTAACTTTTTCTATGAAACCCTTTGTACTGCCACGCCCCGTGTTTCCGCTCTAGCGGGGAGTGATAGAAAGGTTGCACCTGATCCCACCTCAGCTTGGAAGGAGAACTAAATACTCCTTATAAGGGGTGTGAATACCTTCCTTATCACAACGCGTTTTAAATTCGTAGAGACACAACACTTTTAGGACCGGGATGGGTGACCCCCCTAGGAAGTCCTCGTGTCGAGTGGCATAAAGCAGACAATATTGTGATATATGTCAGAGGGGGATGTTACAAATGGTATCAAAGCTGGGGCACGGGTTGATGTGTTCGACAAGGACGTTGAACCCTATAATTGGGGGGGGGGGGGGGGGAGGGGTGAAGGTGGGTTACACCTGATCCCACATCTTCTTGGAAGGAGAACTAAACACTCCTTGTAAGGGGTATGGATACCTTCCTTGTCAAAATGTGTTTTAAAGCTGTGAGAGCAACATATCCAATAAGAACTCTGTAGTTAAGCGTGCTCGGGCGGGAGTAGTACCAGGATAGGTGACCCCTGGTAAGTCCTCGTGCCAAGTGGCCAAAAGAGGTGAATATTGTGATATGTGTCATAGTGTGCTGTTACAACATATTTCCAGAAGATCTACCTGGAGTACCTCCAGACAGATTGAATTCTGAATTGATCTAATCTTAGGTGTAACACTAGTGGCAAGATCTCCTTATCATCTAGCTCCATCGGAAATGCAAAAACTATCCAGTCAACTCTAAAAACTTCTTGACAAAGGCTTTATCCGGTCAAGCTTCTCTTCATGAGGAGCTCCGATATTGTTTGTCAAAAAGAATGGTGGATCTTTCAGGATGTGCATCAACTATCGAGATATATCACTAACAACATTTAACATCTAAATGTGTATTTAAGCATGATACCATTTTCTAATAGATCAGAGCACAATGATTTTCATTGCATCCTTTTGTATTCAACTAAATTCAAATATCTAAATTTTCCAAGTATTTAAGAAACAAAGATTATCATGACTAAAAACATGACTTTAATGACATACATTGCATTTCACTAAAGCATATAGATGACACACAAATGTATGTCATTGAAGCCTTCATTATAAATGAAAGATGACAGAAATTGTCTGTCAAAACTTGCAACATATAATTATGACAAACATTTCTAACTGACATTATATTTTTTAATTTTTATATTTTTTATAAAACACATGAAATATATTTATCACATCCAATTACAAAAAGCAATTTGTATGTCAAGATTTTATGTTTTTATAAAAATATAATTTTTTTCTAAATTTATTAATATTCAGTTAAGTCACATTTATTGTCTAATAATATAAATTAAAATATCATTAATTCAAATATAATGGATTACACATCACAATGTTGTATGTTAAATACAAAGTAATAAACATTTCAAATTTACCAAAATTTTGTTTAGCAAATGCAAAATAGATCACTAGAAAATAAAGTTTGTGACAAAAAAGATCCAATCTTCACGAACATCTTCAATATCAACCTTCATATATGTATTTTTTCCACTCCAAACATTGACTAGGCATCAAATTCAAAGCTTACCACATTCATGTCGACCCGTAGATCTTCAAACAAAGTCGTGTTCTCTTTCTCCTTTCTCCTTGAGCACACTACTATATAACAAAAAATTCAAATGTGGTGGGTACACTATAAACTAGTAAGAAAAGGTGGTTTGAACTAGGAAAATGGGAGGAAATCAATAGAAGAGGAGCAAATTAAAAGACGACTGAGTTTTTTTTTTTTTTCAAGATGATACACAAATATGAGAAGAGTATCCAGTGTTTTCTTTTAATTTTGCTATGACGCTGAATTATGACGTAAGTGTTTGTGTCGTAATTTTTTTTTCAAAAGATGAAATAATTTTATAACAAAAAATGTTTGTCGGAAATCCTTAATATTTCATGAAGCAGGACATAATATTTATGAATGACATTTTTCATGTCATAAAACCAGTGTAAGTTGTAATTCGTCTATCATTCAAACCAGTGTAAGTTATAATTCGTCTCATAAAAAGCATTGAATTTGATAAACTCAAAAGTAATTATAGCTTAAACATACTCATTGATGACTTTCTGTAAAGAAAGCAAGGAAAATGACATGGAGGATTCTGTTTCATTCAGACAAATAGTAATAGTAGGCTGCCTGGTGTATGTTTTTTTAAACTGCATAAAAACCTCACCATCATCAACCCTGAATCCTTGATTTATTTGATCTTTGCAACATTCATCCCTTTCTCCATTACATCTACTTTTTCATTCCTCTTTCACTACGTAGCTTCTCATTTGCCTCTAATATTTCCTTTGGGTTTTTGCAAACATTATCAGCAGCAATGGAATTCTTTAAAGAACCAATGTGAATCCTCCTTTCATGATTGTGCACATAAGTAGGTCTGGTTAGCTCTCTTTTCCCCAACGATTGGCCATCCTGAAGCATTAAAACGACCTCCGACATGGTTGGCCTTTTCGAAGCTGGTGATTGGGTGCACAACAAAGCAATCTCAATGATCTTCATCACATGTTCTTGCTGGTGTTGGTTCAAGTCCAATGTGACATCAATGAATTTCATATGTATTTTCTTCTCATATGACTTCCATGCCTGTTCACCCAATCATATCAAAAAAATTAAGAGTTCAGTAAGTATTAATTTTACAAAGAACGTAAAATCCACTAAAGTATGCATCACCTTTATATGTGAAATATTTAAAGTCTATTGTTTTTAAAAACATAAGTACTTCAGAAGATATATACTTGTTACATGATCAAAGTTTTGTTTGAGATTATGCAACTTACATATTTTAATGGTGCAAGCAACAGCGTATACATTCAAAATTCAAGTCTCTAATTAAGGTCATATATAGTCAGCATTCAAAAGGGAAAGGAGGAAGTACACATTATTGCAGGAGTTATAACTTGGGTATAATCTTAAATTATCTGTTTTGCTTTCTTATTCTTTCTAGCTTCATGCTATGTTTTGAGGAGGGACGCATGTTTGTTTGTATCTTGTTTTTATCTTTTTTTCTTCTCATATGTACTGCACCTCGAATGTAATTTTTTTTGTTTCTTATTAATCGGATCTTGTCATTCTCTAAACAGAACAACTAGATATGAGAAAAGGTATTAATATGGCATCTCACATCTTCCAGTAGGTAGTCGGAGGATGATTTGTCAGATTTCACTTCAGTACTCCTTCGCCCACTAATAATTTCAAGACTCACGACTCCAAAGCTGTAAGTGTCAACTTTATCCGATAAAACACCTTGAAGTGCATATTCTGGCGCTGTGTAACCCCTGACATTATATTTCATAGTAAAAATAAAAGAACTTAATTATACACAAACAATAATTTTATCAACAATCTTACAATGTCCCAGCAAACTTGGTGCTAACATGAGTTTCATCCTCAGGTAGAAACCTTGCCAGACCAAAATCTGCTATCTTTGGTTTAAAATCATCTGTAAGAAGAATGTTGTTCGATTTGATATCTCTGTGAATGATTTTAACATGAAATTCGTTGTGTAGATAAGCAAGACCCCTGGCTATCCCAAATATTATTTCATATCGTTGGTTCCAGTCCAGAGTTCCCCTTTCAGAACCTTCATTATGATCATATATTAGCATACCAAGTGTTTCTAAATATTGAATTTGACATGAATAATTATTAGTAGTTTTCTTTTTCAACACTAACTTACCCCATAAGAATCGATCAAGGCTTCCATTTGGCATATATTCCAGGACTAGAAGTAGATCAGATCCTTCACTGGACCATCCATGGAGACGTAGAAGATTTCGATGATGAACGTCACTTATAAGCTTAACTTCATTCTCAAATTCTTCTTTTACTCTAGCATGTTGTACATGAAGTTTCTTTACTGCCACAATATTGTTATCATCAAGGGTTGCCTATAATAAACCATTCAAGAGTTTATTTCAATAAGTGAATAATAAGGAAATTATATCCCCAATTTGTTTGTAGAAAATGAGAAATGTTGACTTACGATATCTAAAGTTAATTTGATAGGTTAACCTAGAGGTACTAACTTATAGTACGAAATTTAGGAATATCACAATTACAAGCAATGTGTGTATAGGGGCAACAAAAATTTAAGTTCCATGGGTGTAATATTTGGAAAGAACATTATCACTTGCTTGATAAATATAAATAACATTTATATCTTAAATATTTGTCATTCAACTACTGTTCTTATAAATGAATCTTCAATGACTAAGAAGTTGATAGATCTTATGAAATGTAATTCATGAGAAATTGTTTGCCTTTCCTGGAAAATAAATATTTATATGTTGAAACCAGATTGAAATCAATAATATCATTCCAAAAAGAAAATTCTATTTTATTACCTTGAATACTTCACCAAAACCTCCTCTTCCTAGAATATTCTCTTCCCCAAAATTATTGGTAGCCAGCTGCAGATCTTTATAATTGTAATGTACTGCACCCTTCAAATCCTCTGCTTCCATGGAATAACATGGTCGACATGTATACAGAGAGTTTATCGTTATAATTATTATAAAACTAAATAAAATATTTTGATAAGAACTATATCCGGAAAAACAACAAATGATCAATAATTTCACATGATCAGCCACATGACACACCAACCATGTCAACCAGGTGTTGATAGCCTCATGGTCGGAAGAAGACAAATACAAATGTCTCATAAATACACATAACACATATATACAATCACCTTGCTCAATCTCTTTAGCTTTCTTCCGTTTTCGATACACTAACCACATGACAATGATAGTGAAAAACAAAGCTATGCCAGCAACTGTTCCAACAATTATGGGTACCTCACTTGAATGCCCTATCATATAATCAAACAAAAGTTATAAACCCAAGAAGTCTGGATCCGCAGAATTGATTCTTTCAGGAAACTGAAAGAAGTCACCTCACCTTTTAAGACACTTGAGATATCTGTTGTCTGGTTGTTATTGAAAAATGGAGTCGTTGAATACCTTGCAAAACATGGCATGTCGAAAAACCATCCTTCTATTCTTGGAAGACAATTATTTAATTGGTTATATGCAGCATTCATGCAAAGTTGACATGCGGTTTTATTTCCAACACAATGTCCAATCGCATACACGGTTGCATTATTATCAATTGCGATTTCCCTTGTCAATGCTACATAGAAATTAGATGTTTTTGGAGTAGCATCTCTAATATCTGTTAACAAGCCATCCACAACTCCTTGAAAAGTTGTAATTGGCTGTGATGCTGGCTGATTACCACATGATGAAGATGGTGCGCCAATCCCATCCTGGTGCACATTTGGGTTGTTATAGAATTCAGCAAAGTCTTCGTACCTTAACAAGAGATGACATAGAAGATTTATAACTTCTTTTTCCAAAGCTTCTTTAGATCGATATGAAATGATAATTAAAATTACTTCCAAAAAATAATAAATTGTATGTTTAACTTTTCTATAAGTTATTGGTCTAAATATAATGTTGTTTCCTATTAGGTTCAGGTGTCTGATTCGAGCTTCATTTCTCTCTATCTATCATAAAACAACCATTTTAACCTTCTTTCTTGTTTCATCTCATTTCCAATACAAACACAAGTTTCAATCACAATTTACGAGCAAAAATATTGATATTATATCAAAGAAGTGTATTTCTAATCGAAAAGTGGTGCTAAACATGTAAAACATATGTGGAGTGCAAGATTGTCTCTTCAAAAAAACCTTTAGTGATAGAAGAAGACCCCAACATATATAGATACATAAGGAATTGTGTCTCATCAGTGTGTGATACACTAACACTTCTCCTTAGAGATTGAGGCTTGATGAGGTCAGACAATGATGTATTAAGCCATGGGATGCGGATGCCAACTCTGATAGTATGTGAAATATATGTGAAATCCAAGACTCTCTCTCCAAAAGAGCCCTTATATAAGGGATCATGTCGTATCAATTTGAGATATACTAACAAAACATAGTTGTTTGATAGTGTTTCCAAGGGAACAATGGTTGGGTGAAGATTGAACTGGTTTTCATTAAAGTTTCGATCAAGATCAAGGACATAAAATATTACAATTCCATATTCACATCAGGGAATTGCTTGAGTACACACACAAAGTGTTTAATAAAAGTCCTCAAAGAGCTCCAATTGGTGTTCATGAGGTTCATGAAAATAGGTTCATGTGTTCTTAAGTGAGTGTGTGGGAAAGTTCTTTAGTGAAACTTAGCATCAATCTACATTAGTTTTGTCAACTAGAAAACGGTTCCCCAAGTGACGATCAAGAAGTTAACCTAGAAAATAGCTTAAGCGTATACCAAATCAAGGTTGAAATATTGTTGAGCACCAAGGTGTTTGGATTCCGTTTTTCAGTGAGAGGCTAACAAGAGTAGATGAGACCAGGTTATAAGAAAAAAGAAAAGGATCATTCTATGATATTGTTAAGAATTTCAAATGAGGTACATTATGAAGTTACCAATGAAGAGAGTGCATTAGATTTATAGCAAAAGATTGAGCCATTATATATGACTAAATATTTAACAAATAAGCTTTTGTTAAAAAAAAAATTGATTACATTCAGGATGAAGAAGCATTCTCTCTTGAAATATCATTTATATGAGTTTAACTCAATCTTAATCGATTTGAAGAATGATAAGGCAAAAATTTAAGACCATAAAGATGAACAACACTTCTAACTTTAAATACCATTCAGATAAGTTGAACTCAATGTTGATGGAATTCTTTTATAGTATAAAAGATATTATAAAATACTAGAGATATTTTTTCATCAAAATAATGCATAAAAGTATAATATTGTATTATTGTTTTGCAAGGCATATTGAGATAGTGTACATATATGATGCTCGCATGGTTGCTCGTATGGTTGCGCTGAAACTTCTATTAGGTTAGGGACACATGTTTATTACAATCACTTGCGTGTAGCAAGTGAAACAATTAATTTGTGCTCTAGCTCTACAACAACTCTACTAAATTAGTTATACATACAATTGTAAACATAGTACACTTTACCTGATAAAGCAGTTATCGAAGAGTGTGTAAGCACCATTGCCAGCTGTGCATTTCACCAGTACAGAAACGCCAGCATCAAAACAAGCCACGCACTGATCTTTGGATAGGTAGTTCCTGCACTGAGCTGCTGCATAGACGGTGTCCCCAGCACTTAAATCCTGTGCTCTTGCAGAAAGTACTCCTTCATTCATTAATTGCTTTCTGAGTTCAGCAAAGGTAGAGTTACGATTCTTGATGAAATTTGTAGGACGTAGTGGAGCGATATTACCACAGAACGATTGAAGATGAATGTTAGTGTTGTTATCATGGTCGTTTGACTGTGAAATTCCTGGCTCAATCAACAAAAACACAAGAAACACAACTAAGACAACCATCGCCCACTCAACGTGAGAAGCCAGAAGAATTTCAGAAGAATAAGGGGGATCGAGGAAGTTGCCTAACGAGTGCTGATCAAAGCCAAGTGAATTGATTTTGACTAAACTTTGTCACCAATAAACTCAAATGATGTATACATGTTGGGACCATATGATAATTGATATATAGATGACTATATAACTCAAACAAAGACGACTATAATAACCCAAACAAAGAAAATCGTGGTACCCATATATTAGTTGTTTAATCTCCACGCCTAATAGTACAACTGACTTCAGAATTATAAGTATGAAGACCGTTGATTTTTCAACTCTAGATAATGATTACCCTCGTAGTTTTTTATAGACTACACTCGTATGAACAATTCTCAAAAGAATTCATAAGTATATACGATGAACATAGTTACTAGTATATACTTTTGATATAAAATTTTAGTGAAATAGTATATAATGGAATTGGAGTCCCGAAAGCCTTACAAACTGGACCGATGGGTCCTTTCTAATTTTTATGATGATGTGTCACTTCAGCTTACCTGTAAAGGCATTCAATAATGGTTGGCGGGGGATATATATATTCTGTTCCTGTATTCTTCCTTAACTTCTCCCAGGGGCGACGATACAAATTATTACTGTAAATTTAATTAGGGTATTTAAAAATATGGAAGTCTAAAAAATTATTTATCAGATCGATTATTCTGATTCCGGAACGAATAGTATTTTTATTATTATTTTTTTAATTATATAATGTTTTGCAGTAATTATTTTTTTAATTATATCCTGATATATATCCAAAAAATATTTATTATTTAATATTTTTAATACTTTTTTTATTAATATAATACATAGATAAAATTAGAGGTTTGAATGTAATTAATTTAATGACTTGCTTATGTGTTTTACTTTAAAATAGTTTTTGAGGTTTTTTATTATAAATACTTAATATTTAAAAATAATTTTTTGGGATGACTTAGTATATATCTCTTACCAAAGGGTTTTTAGCCCAACGATATCTGGTGTTACCCTTCTCATTGAAGTTGAGGGTTTAAGTTTCGTGATAAACATGGATAGAGATTTAGAAATAGTGTAGGAGTAGATTTAATTTGTAGTTCCAAAATAATAATAATAATAATAATAATAATAATAATAATAATAATAATCCTAGTATATCTCTCATAATTGGGCCGAATGAAATAGAAAACAATTGTGGTTTATGTCTTTATGATGTTTAATTAATGTCTAAATAAACAAAAAATGATATATATATATATATATATATATAGTAGGTTATAACTCGTGGGCACCACGGGTTAGAAATTAAAATATATTTTTTAATTGAATTATAACTTATTTATTTGAAATTTATAGTGATAATAGATGATAAAATCTTTACAAATTAAAGTGTATATGTTTCGAGTAATATGATAATGACATAACCATTAGTTGAAATTACGAGCTTTTTGTGATTTGAATATGCAATTGGTATTTTGTATTTGTGGATATGCAAAAAAATTATAATTTTATAAAATGAAATATAATTATAACTAAAACAAATACTGAAATTCATATAAAAAATAAAATTGTACAAACTATTTTACAAATTTCTAAAAATTTCATTATACACAACATTTGACGTTTTATTTGTTAGTCTACCATGTTTATCTACAATCAACAATCTTAATCCTTGTCTACTTTAAACTCTGGATAAAGCAACATACAATTGACCATGTGTAAAAAACAGAATCCTTTAGAAACAAACCAACTTTCGATAAAGACTGTCATTGGCTCTTATTAATTCTCATTGCAAAAGATACAGCTAATGGAAATTGTCTTCTTTGGAATTTGAAAGGGATCTTGTCTTCAGAAGGAGTTAAATGTTGGATTAGTGTCTAAGTCCATAACTATTTTGGTATGTATTTGACTCGATGGTGCATGGTTATTTTGGGTTGTCTTCACCAAAGCAACTTGATAGAATGAATTATGGAGAGAAAGGATTAAATATGATTTATTAATATATTATGAGAATAATATATTAAAGGAGAAATCATATTGTTTAATTAATATTAGTCAAGAATTAATAAGAATTAAGTTTGTGGCTAAAAGACATTAATCAAACTTAAAGGACTAAAACTATCAATTGTATGATAGTTTAATATTGGACTAATGAACTCCATATTAGAGGAGTGGACGAATTCTATGGGGAAACCCATTAGAAATCGTCCAAGGCCTCTAAGGAGGGAGTCCATGGGTTGCTTAGGGCGTAAGCATCCAAATTAGGGTTTCCTTGTTAGATAACCCTAATAGTCTCACTATTTAAAGAACCCTTAAGCCCCAAAAACGTGGTGAACTTGTTCCTTAGGGTTTCTACACGTTTTGGGAAGCCTCCTCTCTCCTTATTCTTCATCCTCTTGCTCTTGGTGTTTGTGAGCCATTAGAGGAGTGATATTTGTGACCCTAAGCTTTCTAAAGTCATTGCAAGGAGGATTTGAGATTGTTATTGCTACATAACAATCAAGGTAATATCTTAAACCCATTATTATGTTAATATTGATTATCATATGCTAGATTTAGGGTTTAAAGTCTTGGATGAATAGCATGTACAATAGAGAAACCTAGATCCAAGCATTAGGGTTTGTATAAGCACATAGGATGTTCTTATGGCTAAAACCCATTAGTGGTATCAGAGACTTGATTGTTTTCTATTGTTTAATTGCCTTATTTGTATTTTGATCTAATAGTTTTGAAAGGTTTCAAAATTTGCCCTCAAGTTTTGGAATTTGAATTTTTGATTAAAAGGGTTGATTTTGAAATATTTAAATTCTAAACCCTAATGATTTGAAATGTTTCAAAACTTGCCCTCAAGTTTTGGAATTTAAAAGTTGATTAAAAGTTTAATTTAGAAATATTAATTTCTAAAACCCTAGTATAGGTTTGAAAAGTTCAAATTGCACTCTTATGGTTTTATTAATTAATTAAAATGTATAATTAAAAGAGACTTAGTAAATCCATAAAGTTTTGGTGTACAATTTAATTAAATTAAAAGTATAATTATTAAATTAGAACACCTAGTATTTTAAAAGTATAAAATACACCCTATACTATATATATCATTAAAAGTCTAATATTATATATATGAGTAAAGTGTCAAGTCTTACTATTAGTAGGCTTCATTCACGAAGCTGGTCTATAAGGGGTGTTTGAGGAAATTTCCTATAAAATGGCGATTGAATGGGTATCCACTCTTACCCACCGCACTCTTGACTAGTGGAGGGTCATTAGCCGAACGGGTAAGATAGGACAGAAACCTTCCATTATAAGTATAATGAAATACAAAAGTAACTAATTGCTTTTACAAATTCCCAATGTTAGTTACATTAGGCAAAAGTGAATTGATGCAATTCCATGAAATTACACTTTGTGCCCTTGCGAAGACGTTAGTGGAGCATGTGTGGTTAACCGGCACACTAAATGGGTCTAAACAAAGGTAGCAAATGGTGACTCAATGTTTGTCATAGTTCAGTGGAGCGTGTGTGGTTAGCCGGTACATCGAATAGGTGACTGTAACATGTGGGGGCGCCATGTAAGTTTGCATGGTTATTCACACCCTGTTTTGTGATCCTCGGCATCCCAGTCACAAATCGAGGGGCATATCGAGATTCAAACATGCCATTGAAAACTTCAATGAATCTCAAAGGATCTAGGAGTTTTCAAAGCATTTAAAACTTAATCTGTTTTTCGTTTTCATGGTGGAAATTAGTGAATCGTCATTCACTTACCTTCAAATGTTCTGCAATTTGGGTTACGGCATCCCTCTCCTAAGTTGTAGAGTATTGTGTTGGGTCCTAGCCTTAATATCTCATTTGGATGATTTATTAAGGACTCAATCAATCAACTAACTTAAATTTGTTTTCTCCCGTTTTGTAGATGTCAAAGTATGACAATCATGGTCTTCCCAAATTTCAAGGAAAAGGTGTTCCTACTGAAAATAAGTTGTTCCACTATTCAAGTGAAGAATCTAGGTGGACTAGTTTGATTTCACTTCCTCCTCCTCCAATTATTCTCCCTAACCCACAAGATCAAAGAATTGAAAGGTTCAATGTCACTAAATCCCTATTGGAAATGAAACATGAAGATGGTAAACCCGTGTGTGCCCACGGTCTAGGAATGAAATCACACGTTGATAGGTTGATAATGTTGGGTACATCATTCCCTGATAAGTTGGTTGTAGACTGGGTTCTGCAGTCACTCCCTGAATCATATAATGAGTTCAAAAGAAAGTATTATATGATGGATCATGACGCAAACCTTATTGACCTAACTTACATGCTGATTGCTGCTGAATCAGAAATGATTTGGCAAAGCAATGGAGCGTATTTGTTGGGAAAGTCAACCAACCATGCTTCCGAGGACGTTCTAGGAGAACCGACCTGCGTTTGCTGCCAAGAGAAAGGGCGTTGGATACAAGTTTTCCCTAAGAGCCTGAAGAGTGCAGAAGATGGGAGAGTCAAAGAGTATGGCTGTGCTTCAGGTAAAATCCAATATCTAACTCCATTAAGTTCCTATTCGTTGATTCTTAATATATTATGTGATAAGATTGCATTTGAATGTTTTGTAGGATCAGTGAAAAGAGAGGAAGCTTGATGAAAGGGCAAGATGAGTCTAATCACGAAGAAATGAATTTCGATCACATGGATTCGAAGATTAGATTTTGAGCTTAGAAAGTTATGATAGATTTGTTAGATATATTTGATTACATAGTCTTTTAGTTGATTTTGCATTGTAAGGACAAATGTTTTCCGCTGTTTTTATGAATAAAATAAATTTTGGTTTGACTTATTTATTTATTTATTTCCTTGCAATGAAATCGTTATGAAAAATTGATGTTTGCATATTTCTACAACGAATGGATGTGATTCTTAATTATGTTATTTGTGGAAAGGTCAAGAATTTACCAAATAGGGAAAGTTTCTCATCACCCAAGTTTCAATTTGATAGAGATTTGGAATCATACAACAAGTATTGCATGATGAATGAGAAGTTTCATATTTGGAAATTAGACTAATTCGTTGACAAAGTGTCAAGTGAAGGACTAAGAGATCAAGTACACAAGGTTGTGTGTTGATCAAGTCCACCACAAGAGTTACAAAGATATTCGTCATGATTTACTAAAGGTTTAGTGGATATGATTATGCTTATAAGATTAAGTGTAATTCCGACTTGATTTGAAAGAGTTTAAATCAATAGCAGAACGAATAAGAAAAATCAAGTAGGTAGAAAGATAAAAGTTTCTCCATTCTAAGAAGAAGGGAGAGTACCTTTTATTATGTTTTATGATAAGGTCTTAATGATTAAGAACCATATCTCAATTGATCCTCTGAGTGATTTGTAACGCCCGTAGATCATGGCTAGTCAATTTAGAGACGATAAGCGTCAAAAATGACTTTTTGATAAAATATTATTTAGACTGAATAATCTTAACTAAGTTGTAGTATATGCTACAAGGATTCCGTACATATAAAAAACGCCGAAATCCGAGTTATAACGAAGAAGTTATGACCTGTTGAAGTTTCAACTTAGCGATATGCAGCCCGGATACTCGATTTAAGACCGAGCGGTTTTTAGCCGAAACCATCTAAATGAGAATCGAAGATCTCATTAATTGTAGTAAAACGATAAAAAGATAAGAGAAAACGGACGTCGGATGAAGAAGTTATGATTTTATAATAGAGTTTTCCTGTCTCGGCCTACTAAAAATAAATAATAAAAATAAATTTAAAATTAGCCGACGGAGTCTAAACGAAAGTTGTAGAGCGTAGTCTCACATTCGTGTGGATATAAAGAACGTCGAAAATGGAGTTTGTATGAAGAAGATATGAATTTTCGAAGCTTATTAAATAATTAATAATTAAATTTAATTATTAAATCCGGCATTATCCGAAGAGGAGTCACCGGACTCATCCGAAGTACGCCCCGTGTACTCGTGTATGCCCCGCGTACTCCGTGGTATGTTGAAATTCGCACTCGAGTTCTTCGGATGACGCATGCAGTGATGTTTCGGAGGCAGTACCCCCCGCGTACTGCAGTACGCCCCGCGTACTCCGGGGCTTCAGCCTCCTATAAATAGGATGCGAGGCTGCCGAGTTCTTTTGCTATTTTTCTCTCTTCTCTCTCCCGTTTTGCATCGATTTGCGTGCCAGAAGTACCCCGAAGCCCCAGTAATATTCCCGAGCCTCGAAGCAAGTTTCCAAGCCCCGAAGATCCCGAGAAGTGCGATTTCCGAGCTGAAGCTCTGTCCGCGAGCAGTTCGATTTTTGTAGAGATCTTCCAAATCTGCTGAGGATTACTACCTCTACAAGCCATAGTGCTGTCCGATCATCTTCTGATCAAGTGAGTGTGTAGTTACTTTCTTTTAACACATAAATATAAAGTATTAGCTATGAAATAAGTGCTATGCGTTATATATTATTTGTCTATTTGAGATGGGCTTGGAATTGATGTTTTTATACGGGTGTTAAATGATTTAAATTGTGCTTGTATTTATATCTACAAAAATGTTGGGTAGAACAAGGGTAGATGGAATAGCTGGTGACGATGTGACTTCGTGCCTATTAAGTAAAGCTTTGGTGACGATGCGACTTCGTGCCTGTTTGATAAACCTTAGTGATGATGTGCCTTCGTGCCTTTTGTGTAAACCTTGGTGACTATGAGACGTAGTGCCTAGTGTATGAAACCTGGTGACTATGTGACGTAGTGCCTGTTGTATAAACCGTGGTAGCAAATAGACCTTGTGCTAATTCCTTAGGTAAATCCTTAGGGACGAATGAATGAAGGATAATGGATTTTTAGGGTCAACCCTTGAGAAAATATAGGAGATACGGGGATGGGTATTTGGGTTGATTGTTTGATAATTGAATATAATAAATGTATTATTGTGGGTTGAAAACCCTATATGCTCACCAGGCTCCCAAGCCTGACTCACTCAGTTTTCTTTACATTACAGGTGATGGTACAAGAGTATAAGTTGGTGGACTTGACGAGAGATTTTGGATTATAGATCAGTAGTTATAAATAACTGTTGTAAGGTTTATTTTATATTGTTTATGCTTTTGGTCTGTATCGAACATGACATCCCAAGGTTTTATTATTTAATGAAAATACATTCTCTTTGAGAAATGTTTTGATAAATTTTATCATATTTTATTTTGGGAACAAATTCCGCAACTCTTTTAATCAAAAGATTACTCTGATTTTATAAAACAAAGCATAAACAAATCGGTCTTTTCTGGCCGTGAAATTGGGGATGTCACATGAGTCTTTGTATGTCTAAGAAGAGGAATCAAGAATTGAAGAAATGGTTAAATCAAGAAGTCAATCATACTTCGTTCCAAAACCAAATCTTAGAGTTAAGATTGTGACATTGAGTGACAAGTATTAGGAAGGTTGATAACATTCATCAAATGTGGAAAGTTGTGATGTCTTGGATAAGACAAAGACCAACTAGGACCAATTTTATGAAGTGTTCTGTCTTGATAAAAGCTACACTAACTCTTGAATATTCGTTTGTCAAGATATGTTCATTGACAAAAGAATCTTATATGTCAAGGAGTCAGTGGGAGTCTTAATGATCCTGAAAAGTTTCAAGAACTAATCAAGAATAAACCTTATCGATCAACACTAGCACACGACTTGAGGTTTACAACCTATCGTGTTGACATTATCTTGTTTCTGTGCCGTTCCAATTGAGTTAATTATGCATGTAAGTTCTATGAGTTCTCATTTGAACCCATAAAAGGCAAGCATCTTGATCAATGAAAAGTACATTGATAAGATAGGGTGAGTTGCTTAACTACTTGGAAGACATGGTGGGCAGCCATGTTACCATAAGGCAAGAGATCAAGATTGAGAAAGTTCCGTTCATAAGCATTTGGATTTGTTGCAAACTTTGGTTTTGACAATTCGCATGGATAGGAACACATACACCATTAAAATCTAAGTGTCATAAGATTTTCTCCTTCATGAAGATGAATGTGAGAAAGTGCTTTCACTAAGAGAGATTTTAAGAAGATAGAGATTGTAAAATTGTATTCTCAAATTTGATTATGGCTAGGGTATCCCTTTCCATAATTCGAATTGTGAGATTTGGCAATTAGTCTGAATTGCTTAAGACACACATATGAGCTATCTTGGATAAAGGTGTATGAGATTAAGAAGCTTAGATAAAAGATTATCAAAGCATTAAGTATTAGAAATATGAACATAAGAAATTCAATAGGTATTGTTTTTCTGAAAGTTCAGTTGTTTTCTAAAACATGTCAAAGCTAGTGGGAGCATAAGAGTTATGCTTATATGATAATAATCATCATCATAGTGGGAGCATAAAAGTTGTGCTGGCATGATTATTAAAACAAGTATTGCAAGTTAGCAATATTAATTATAGCAAACAAGAGTTATACTTTGCAAAGTCGTAAGGGTTGAAAAGTTGTTTTGCTATAATTAAGGGAGAGAATATTATGCTTCATTTCAAATCTAAAGGCTTAGGTTGTGGAATGTTAATAAATTTAGTCAAAGGATACATAGTGTGTTCTTAAATTTCGATTATGATTATGATATCCCTCTTCATAGTTCGAATTGTAAGAACGTGACACATAAAATATTATGACAAAAGATTCATAAAGTATCGTATCTTTATGTAAGACATTATGCATCGTGTCACATACGCTTCGGGTATAGGATCGATTGGAAATGCTATAATATTTGACCATTCTAAAATTTTCCAAATGTCTAGCGCATTTAGACGGAAAAAGGACTAGAATCGGGTTTGACTAAGATAATTAAACAACTATCAAAGGACAATCCAAAGCTCGCTGAGGATTGGTCGCTTGTGAGTAGTTGGAAGTATGATATTGGATGGAGCATATCAACATTATTATGAATAGATAAGATTCTATTAAGAATGAGTTGTGATATGGTAAGTATGGAAAGGTTTCCATATTGGGAGTTGGATATTGAGAATCTATGTCTAGATTAGAAACTTTTATGCAAAAGGATGTTCAAAGGAATGTACTTTGAGTGAGAGACATCACATCTATGAAATTGTCTTGTAACAATTTCTGATAGAGAGTTTTGTAATTCATTGGCAATAGTCATTGTGACCTTAGTGCAGTGACATTACAAAAGGATCATTGCATAAAATGTTAGAATCTAGCATATTCTATAAGTAGCAAGAATTTGATATTCTTACACTTGTGATAGGAATTGGGAGTTGTGAAATGAGTGTGATTGGAAATGTGTTCATTTGACCTATTTCACAAAGTAAGGACCATAGGAAAACATTGTGTGCATGCTAAGAGCATGGGACAAGTATAGTTATAATTCAAGTAAGAAGTTGATTACCCGAAACAACAAATAATGAGTAACCAATATGGTGATAGATAAAAGGTGTTTTATTTATACTCAAAGGTTTAAGGCCATATGGGATTAGTATTATTATTGTGTTTCACTTTGCATGTTTTGACTTCCTGAATAATTTAATTGGTTCATAACAGTCAAATTATTCGAACGGACCACAGTCGTTCATATGTTGGAAGTAGGTATGAATGAAAACTGTCGTGAATTGGTGTGTGGATTGTCTAAAGTGTATTAGACATAAGCAATTGTTTGCTGCAACATCCATGAGTGCTTATGAATATGATTTGAGCATTAGATTAAACCCACACTCACTTTGATCACTTCATGGATTTTTATCACGAGTGATTAGTGAGACGATAACATCTTATATTCTTGAAACCGAGATGTGTGAGTTGTATCTTGCGAGTCGGTTGCACATTGATAATATATAAACGCACCAGTAAGTTGGTGTTATAAAACATATTGTTGTGTGTAATTCGGTAAGTAAGTGCAAGAAAGCATTGAGTTAACGTTTATCCGTTCCTTTTATCAAAAGTAGGATAAAAGCGATATTTGTGGGCCCCTCGATGATTTAGTGATGGCACCTAAGCACTTGGCCAAGCCGAGACTAAATTGATGTGTTCAATTGTAGTCTGTTGTCAGTTGTCATAAATCGGAAGTCGGGAAATAGTATAGAGGGAATGATTAAGTTCATGTCTCATATCTATACAATGTCTAGAATGGAGGAATATATGACCCCTTATCTAAAGAACACGCGTATCTGATAAGATCAGAGTTGACGGCGGCTTTGGAAAGTTACGATTGCAAATCAGGATCTGAAGTCATATGCATAATAGTTATTAGACTTATCCAAGTGGGAGACTATTGGATTAGTGTCTAAGTCCATAACTATTTTGGTATGTATTTGACCCGATGGTGCATGGTCCTTTTGGGTTGCCTTCACCAAAGCAACTTGATAGGATGAATTATGGAGAGAAAGGATTAAATATGATTTATTAATATATTATGAGAATAATATATTAAAGGAGAAATCATATTGTTTAATTAATATTAGTCAAGAATTAATAAGAATTAAGTTTGTGGCTAAAAGACATTAATCAAACGTAGGGGACTAAAACTGTCTATTGTATGATAGTTTAATATTGGGCTAATGAACTCCATATTAGAGGGGTGGACGAATTCTATGGGAAAACCCATTAGAAATCGTCCAAGGCCTCTAAGGAGGGAGTCCATGGGTTGCTTAGGGCCTAAGCATCCAAATTAGGGTTCCCTTGTTAGATAACCCTAATAGTCTCACTATTTAAAGAACCCTTAAGCCCCAAAAACGTGGTGAACTTGTTCCCTAGGGTTTCTACACGTTTTGGGCAGCCTCCTCTCTCCTTATTCTTCATCCTCTTGCTCTTGGTGTTTGTGATCCATTAGAGGAGTGACATTTGTGACTCTAAGCTTTCTAAAGTCATTACAAGGAGGATTTGAGATTGTTATTGCTACATAACAATCAAGGTAATATCTTAAACCCATTATTATGTTAATATTGATTATCATATGCTAGATTTAGGGTTTAAAGTCTTGGATGAATAGCATGTACAATAGAGAAACCTAGATCCAAGCATTAGGGTTTGCATGAGCACATAGGATGTTCTTATGGCTAAAAGCCATCATTAAAGACATTCTTGGAATAAAAGTCCGTTTTCCAATATTACTTTCAGTTAAGATAACTACCTCGATAACACATTTTCCCAAAGATATAACCTGTAGTCTAGTCCCATTACATAAGCCATTTTTCTGATCAATGTTTCTCAATAACATAACTGGAACACCGATTTTTAAAATGAGCTTATGGTTTGGCAGACCTGAGACTTTGAGACCATTTAAAACATCAGGCGAGTATAAATTTGTATCAAACTTATCATGAAGAAACTCGGATTGGCATAGGCTATCTGAACTTAAGTATTCAGTTGGTTCTCCTAGAAACAATGACAACAAACGATCGTTTATTTCTTGGACAACTTCATTCTTGGGAGCAATTATTGCTTTTTCTTGAAAATAATCAGGAATGTTGAAGTTTTCCAGTATAGAAGGATATACAAAACTAATTAATGAACCTATAGGATCATGTGGATTAGTAATGAGAATATCTTCTGGAATATCAACAATTGCTTCACCGTCATTCGAACCACCAAGATTACCTTCTCCTATGTCTAAAAGCCATGTTGCAAAATCCCTTATTTGTTTAATAGAAGATGGATCGCTTCCAACTGTTAACCTCATGTTTTTGGTTAATTTATGAACTTGGCATTGTTGCCATAAATAAGAAGAACTTAAAGAAGCATTAACAATGTTTTGTCTACTGCCACCTGGAACAACAGGTAGAATTTGTCTGAAATCACCTCCAAAGACAATCACTTTCCCTCCAAATGGAATATTTGAATTCGTAGGATTGACACACTTTAATATATCCTTAAGAGTTCGATCTAAAGCTTTGAATGCATGTTTGTGAACCATGGGTGCTTCATCCCAAATGATCAATGAGGTTTTTCTTACTAAACTGGAAAGATCAGTCTTTGGATTTATTCTACAAAAAGAATCCTCGGTAAGATTTATGGGAATTATAAACCGAGAGTGTGTTGTCTTGCCTCCAGTCAATAATAATGAAGCTATCCCACTAAAACAATCTCACCTTGACCTCTAATTGCTATAGAAATTGATTTTCAATGAAATGTCTTACCAGTTCAACCATAACCAGAAACAAAGAATACACCTCCCCTATTATGTTTAACTGCATCCATGATATCAAGAAAAATGTCTCGTTCCTTGTTTGTTAATGCAACAAACAACCGATCAAACTCGTTCTTTAAATTTGGTATGTCATAATCTAGCTCCTCAGTAATAAGATGATTGTTTGAAGATGAAACAAAATCAGCATCTAGGTAAGGCATCTTTCCATAGTGTTAAGGATTGGAATCGTTACTGAGTAAAATTTGTTCTATCTCAAACAAAGTCAAGTTTTTAAGTTGATCTTCGTTTAGTGATAAACCTATACGAAAAATAATTTATTAATTAGAAGGTATAAAAAAAATAAGTTATTATGATGTAAAATATAACTGGATTTATACTAAAATTGTATATGATAATCTTTTAACAATAATAAGATAAAGTTATATTACCTGGAGACTTTAATCTCTGTTGTTGATTGTAAAGAATTCCATCTGATAGGTTTTCCCAAGTTTTTTGCCAAACTATCTCTGGTTTACACAAAGTATTGGACAATAGCATCGTAGCAAATAAGAACCGTAGATAAAAACCAGATCCAGAAAGACTTGCTTCCTTTATTGCATCGATGAATTCTTTGTCACCATCTAAAAGGCCAAGAGTATAACATAAATCTTTAAAAGAAGAACATAGTTCACCATTGACTGTGCGAAATGATTTAGGACCTTTCACTTTATTTAAAAGAATTCTTAGGAAATATGCTTCTCCGAGTTTAGGTGAAACATAGTGAATTCTACCAACTGCATATCCAACTTTCCTTGGCTTCCAAATAAGATCTTTACGATGCCAAACAAACTTTGTAGGAAATTCAACATATGTCTGTTTTTGTGCTTCTTTATTGATTTCATTACAGTTCATTCAAGATGTGAACATTGAAGAAGCAACAGAAGTTCGGTCAAGAACATCTTCAATGTCATCGTCTGCCTCATATACAACTTGTTGCTGATTGAGAAGATGAAAAGGTAGTCTAATCATAGCAGGATATCTATAATGAACATCGTATTTAAAAATCCGCCATGATGCTTCACATGCAGAAATATAGCTACAATCATAGTATTCTTTAATTTCATCCACTGAATTATTGTTATCAGAATCATTATTGCTTGGCACCATAGATATAGTAGCTCTATCAGGACCCTTGTTTATATATTTAAACAAATACTTTATGGAAGATCCCCGATTGCACCATTCAACATGATTGTGTGCCTAATATCTTTTCAACAGATATTTGTTGTATGGAACAACATTTCTGTTATCTAACTAAACAGCAGATTTTTGTACAAAATGTCCATCATTTCTTCTCCGATATAAGGGAAAACCATTTGAATCAACTGTAGTATGATCACAAAATTGCTTTGGAAAGTTTTTAGAACACTTTCTGTCGACCATGCATGGGCAATTCTGGATCATCATCGATATTTGGAATCTCAGCAGAAATAATGGGATCGATATCTTCAACTGTTGGAAGCTTGCATTTAACATGCATAAACAGACATACATGACTATGAGGTAAACCTCTTTTTTTGAAATTCAATTGTATAAACCACTACATGCAAAATATACAAATAAGATATAAGTTAGCAACTAAAATTTGTGTGTGTGTGTGTGTGTGTGTGTGTATATATATATACACGTTAAAATATAAATTGTAATACCTACTTGAACCTTGCCGAAAATTTCATTTTCCCTTAAATCTTTAATAAATGCATCCAACTTGATCTTAAATAGCCCACATAATATATATGGTCTATCTTTTGGATGAAGTGGAGTGTCATTAAGGAACCTTTGAAGTTCCGGCCATTTTGGATTACAAGTAAATTTTATCAAAAAAGCAGGATATCCAAACTGTTTACAGAGCGACATGGCATCCAAATAGTTTTGCATCATATAGCGTGCACCACCGGTAAATGAAGAAGGTAAGATTACACGTTGCCCGACGTTGTAAATATCTATACTCCCAACTTGTTATGATTTAATTTGTATTTTTTCAGCATCTGTAGATTGAAATTCTATGTATTTCAACAATCTACTTTGAAAAAAAAATCTCATTTTAGCATTATACTTCCAAATCTTTTTTTAAAGTGTTTAATATTATACTTCCAATTAATTTTTATTTTTATTAAGTTGCAATTCATATTTTCTTTTTCCAATCGTGGTTGCCATGAGTTTAAATCTAGATAAAATATGATTTCTTTTGTTTTGTATTTGATCAATACAAATTATTAATCAATTGTACAAGTAAATAGTCTCACAGATCATGTGCTCCTTTGATTTATATGTTACTTTTTTCTTGATTGTTCTGATGAGCATTTCTTTAAATTTGTTTGTAATTAGAATTCATACTTGATTTTTTACATATTAATTTTAAGTTTTGACATCTGGTTAAGTATTTTGTTGATATTAGTTGTGGTAATAGTTGATTGTTAGTTATACTAACTGCCTAAAATACTATATATAAAGGTTTAGCAGTTAATTATTATTAAACAATTGATTATCTAAAAAATATTTATTATTTTTATATTCATCTGTAAACAAGAAAAGAAAAAGAGAAAGATGAAAAAGAAATTGAATAATTACTTTATTGTTACTTGTATAATTGCCAAAAACTAATTAGTTTACCAAACTTATTTATTGTATTAAACAATTAGTTATATGAAGTATGTTTGATTTTTGTATATGAAGTATGTTTCATTTTTGTATATTCATAGAAGGACAATAGTTTGATTTATTTGATGTAAACATTTCAATAAGAAAGAAACTACTCTCATGCTATGTTAGTTAAAATATTTTCAATCACCAAAAATAAGTTAAAAATATTTTCATTATGCTAAAAAAAATATTTTAATTACCCACTTTATTAAAAATATAGTTAAAAAATATTTTTTTCTTCAACTTGACAAAAGAAGAATAAGTTCTTTAGGTTTCTAATATTTTAATATATTGGACAAAACATAGTATTAATGAGAAATATTCAAAAGGGTAAAAAAAATATTTGTCAAACATAATGAATGTTTTAAAGTTGTTTTACCTTAATAACATATAGTACACAAGTTATGCATATTGTTTTTCCTTTTCAACCATGCTTTTCACGGGTTTAAATTTATTAATTATAAGTTGTTTCACGTAAATAATATGTTGCATTATACAACCTCATGATTTTTATAAAATAAGTGGATTTGCATATGTAATTAAATACTTACAAATTACAAAGTTATTAAAAAAAAACATACAATATTACAATTCATAAGTTTTTCTAAATTTGTGATATATTATTTTATTATATAATCAATTTTTTATTTCTATTTAAATTTATCACCCTTGGGTTCCATTAGTTTTAACCTAGAATATATATATATAGAAATATCTGACTGAGGTTTAATCTCAAAATCTCTACTTTTATTTTTAATCTCAAGTGAATCTCAAGTGATATATATATATATATATATATATATATATATATATATATATATATATATATATATATATATATATTGATTTTTTTTAAATAATGTGTTCGTTGTTTAATTAATCAAAAAAACTAAAAAAAAAATATCATTTTTTAAATATATATAACATATTCTAATAGAATATTACACTATAAATATATATAACATGTAGTAAGCTGAAAAGCCCTACTCCACGCAATAGGCGCCTCAGCCCGGCCCTGCCGACCATCTGTAATCATTAATATGGTAGGAGAAGGTGCTGCCACCTTCGCTAGTGCTGCTAGACTCGAGCACTAGGATCGCTTGTGTCCCCTCTGATTGTACTGAAAGCAAATCAGATCTGATTTTTTCGTGGTGGTAGTAGTGGCTATGCAATCTTGGCTCATATGACCAATTCGACAATTCTTGTAGCAGCCCGAACTCCCCGCCTTGAATGTTCCTTCGTGCATCTTGCCGCATTTACCACAACGACCGTGGTTGTACTAGCTCTGGGATGTCTAATCTGATACCTTGGGCTTCTTGCCCGAACCCCCTGACTGACCCCCCTCAGGTTTCCTCTTTCTCTCCATATCTAAATCCAACTCTCTCTCTAGCTGTAGCAATCATGTCCCCCAATGTATTACAGTTGGAGCGACTCACAAACTGACATATATCACTCCACAACATCTCATGATATCGGGCCTTTTTCATCTCCTCGTCCGCCACATAATGCAGAACAAGAAGGGCCCTTTCCGTAAACTTCGTGGTGATCTCTGCCACTATCTCTGTCGTCTACTCAAGATCATGAAACTCTCTGGCCAGCTGTTGCACCTCTATCACAGGCGCAAACTCGACACTAAACCGAGTCGTAAAGTCACTCCATGTCATGGAATCAAGAGTTGCATCATCACCCATGCTATGTCCGACTTCCTCTCACCATTCATGTGCCCTGTCCTTCAGAAGACAAGACACAAGTCTGACCATGTCCCCCTCGAGACATCTGCTAGTACGGAAAGCGTTGGCGACATCCGCCAACCATCTGGTGCTCGCGATGGGGTCCCTAACCCTATGGTAGTCAGGAGCTCCACAAGCTCTGAACTCCGTGAAAGTCAACGTGTGCGACCCTATCATGGCGGCTACCTCAGTGCAGAAAGCTCCCACTCTCTCGTACAAAAGCTCAAGAGTGCTGTCTTTGATCTTGCCAAAGATCAAAAGAGTCTGGTCTAGTATGCTACACGTGATCTCTGAGGAAATGAACTTCCTAGTCTACTCGTCTAGCTGCTCAGGTCCAGATCCTAAGCCTGATCCCTCACTGAACTGCCAACTGCTGGTCTAGGGCGTAAAACCACCATTCTGAAAAACACGTCATAACAAATGTTAGAAGACTAACACAACTCGAGAGATCACATACACTACAAGTTCCCTAGATTCATCTCAGCCTTCCTTGACTCAAGTACGGATCTTCTGCTTTCAGTAGTACCAGCCCATACTACCTTATACATCTATCCGTACTTTCTTCAAGATGTTCCTTGACTTCACCAAATCCCTTGTACTACTAATGTTTCACACACTACTCTTATCCTAGGCTTTCCTTAGGGTAATCACCAATCCACTCTCCGCCATCAGCTGCATAAGAAGTCCTTGCTATCTTCCCCTAACTAGCTTGCGAATACTATTACATATCACTCAGAATAGATAATTTTCGAATGATAGGCTCTACCCTACAACGGTTAGACTCAAAGAAGAGCTGCGAAATAAGGCTAAACCTAACCTTCTGAAATTATTTAATCCTCATGATATGTAACTTAACATATTCTTTCACTAGTTATTAAAGGATAGCTAGAACTCCTAAAAGCACAAAGCAAGCAGCATGCAAGCATTGAGTACACATACTCAAGCATATACTACTCGGTTATCATACTGGCTAATCTGTACTAGCATGCAGTTCTCATAAAGTTGATACGCATATAAGAGCCACATAAGGCATCCTTCCTAGATCCTTAGTCCTAATCTAGCATGTAGTTCTCATAAAGATGGTAATCATATCATAACATAAACTTTTATGGATAATTTGGGTGTACTTACTTGAGCTCAGCTGATTGCATGTACCACACCCTTTTTCTTTTTTCAAACTTCTTTTTGTTTACAAAATTCTTTTTTCTTTTTCAAAAACTCTTTTCTTTCCTTAAAATCCTTCTTACAAAAATTGATCTTCCTTTTGAAAATTTCTATACTAATTCCTTATTTTGAGTTCACACACACCCAAAAGTGTGCCCGAATCCCTCAAACCAAGGCTTTAATACCAACTTGAAACATCCCAAAAATACAATCCAAAAATTTCGTTTTTAAATGATTAATAAAACCATAAATATCATCATCATCATATAAAAATCATAATCCATGTATTTCAAAATAAAGTAATATCTGTCATCATATCAAAATCTATTATCAAATATCAGAGTAAATCTCTAAGGCAAGAAAACAGTGGTGTGTGTTATGTGATCATCCTGAACTCTTCTCTTTGCTAGATGAAGTACCTGAAACAAAACTGAAAACTGTAAACACGAAGCTTAGTGAGCTCCCCCAAACTACCACATACCATACAGATATATCATATAACAGATAACACAACTATGGGACACCACCCAGCTACATCGGGACGAACTCGACATCGGACTCCTGTCCGACATCGGGCTCACCCCGGCATCAGACCACGTCTGACATCGGGCTCACCCCGACATCGGGCTTGCCCCAACATATACACAACATATCACATATCATATACACATAAACATAACATATGTCATATAACTATCATGCATCGGGCTTACCCAGACATCAGGCTTTCCCCGGAACACATAACAAATAGCATAATATATAACATCTAACTAACATGCATTGGGCTTGCCTTGTCATCAGGCTTGCCACGAAACACATATCACATAACATGCATGAATCATAAAGACATTAACCATACTTCTACTATTCTCGGGACCGCCCCGGCATCAGAACGACATCCGGAAACATGCAATTATCGGGCTAACCCCGACATCGGGCCAAAGCCCGACATACTCTAAATACATAAACGGGCCGGTATTTGTGCCTTTGACCCATTCCTACTAGAGGAAAACTCACCTCGTATGACTAGCTGCAGAAATCCAGAGTGAGGAATCCCTGTTTGCTGCTCTGGCGACTCTTCGGCTATAAATTCCATCATAAAACTTAATAAAAAAACAAATAACTCTTCACAGGGTAAAATGACCATTTTACTCCTGGTCAAAGTCAACACTCTGGTCAAATTCAACATCCTGGGTTGACCAACTCGCCGAGTCAACCTTTTGACTTGCCGAGTTCTATCAAGCTATTCAGTCATGAATTGGCTCATCCACTCGTCAAGTCCCTCTATAGACTCGTCAAATTCTATTAACTGAAATTAGGACAACACGAGATGACTTGTCGAGTCCCCTACGGATTCAACGAGTCATTTTGTCTGTTTGCTCATCTTAACAGATTAAGTCCCTATCTTCTAAATTCAAGATTCTTAGTTCCTTTGTTCATTGAGAAGGCCTTTCTAAGGGTAAAATCTCCAACTTTACCTGTCCATAACTCTTCTAAAAGGGCTTAGACAAAACCCTAATTCCTATTAGACATGGATCTTGACCGAAAGGCCATAGAATCTCAAATCCACGAATACAAACCTAGATCTAGGTTTTAACATCTGTTGGACATATAAATGTTCTGAGCTTTCCTCTCATGCATAGTCTTTTAGAACTAAAAAATCCATAAACTTGCTCATGCTTGTATGTGGCTTCCATGGTCATAAAGTTTGCACCTTTATGCCATGGAACCCTTCCTAGTTCCTAGATTTGAGATATAAGCCACTTAGGACGTCCCAACTCTAAGGACCAAGGTTCTTGAACCAAAACTTTCATAAAAGGGAAACAAATAGATCTAAGAGAAGAATGATCAAGTTGGAAACATGATTACCAGAGAATTTAGCAAATGGAGTGTAGTTCATGGATCTACTCCTTCCCTATTGATTCTCAAATCTTCTACTTCTTCCACAAGCTTCAAAAGGCACTAAATAACACTCAAATGGCAAGTAATAGCTCAAGAACACTTATGGATGATTAGGGTTTCGAAGTTAGGGTTTTGGAGGTGATGGAGGCTTGAATGGAGGCCATATTTGATGCTTAAATACGGTGCAAAACCCCGAAAATAGGGTTTCCTCCACTTAGACCTACTCGTCGAGTTCAAGCTTGGACTCATCGAGTAGACCGTTTAAATCCCCGCGTCCTTTCTGACATAGACTTGACGAGTTAGGGCTATTAACTCATCGAGTAGCTTTTTACAAAAATTAAAATTAATTGAACTGATGCGTACCAGAAAAGGGGCGTTACACGTCTATTGATTTTGAAGCGTTGTGTAAATAATAAAAATTATCCCTTAAATATAAATGTTTTATATATAAACCAAATTCATCAACATTAGGGTAAGATTCGACACCTAATAAACCATTTCTAATTATATTAGTGTCTATGATTAAAAACAAAAAAATTGTTCATTTACAAATAATCAGAGACATAACTGCGATGGAAACCACGGATTCTAAAGTGTTTTGCGACAAGTTAGTATGTCGTTGATTCCGTCGCTAACTTCCTTGTATTTGTGGCCAAGTACCTCGTTAATTCCATCGATGATCTGTTGTTGTGGGCATTTAGCGACGGATTTTCAACAAAAATTTCCGACGATTCTATACTTGTAGTACTTAAAAAAAAATCCACTACCCTATTCACAACACGGCCCTATAAAGTCGCACACTCCGAACCTCCTAAGGGCTAACTCTGAGTTTAACCAATCATTTTCTATTGTTTAGAGCACTAAGCTAAGATATACATATTGATCTTATAAGCTCCAAGATATTTAGCATAATTCCATCTTCGAGAGAAACCAAACCCCTTGGGGAATGAAACGACAAACCCATCGTACACATATCCTACATACGAATAGATAAATATTCCTTACATAGCTAGTCACACCTTTCCACAGATAGGCACACAATAATATTATTCCTTATTATTATTATTATTATTATTATTATTATAGAAAAGGATATCGTTAATGGTTTGGTGACTTTGGTCAAGTTCTTCTTCTTTATATAATTACTACCCCAAAAATCAAAAGCAGGCATTCTGAATTTAAAATCCAGTTTGTGGCAAGAACAAGGAAGAAGCCATGACTACGTGGTGGTTCTATAGGTGGCAGATGGTGTTGGTTGCCTTTATGTTCATGGTCTTCCTCACAACTCCGGCGACATCACAACCACAAACAAACATACTAATCACAGCTTGCAGCCAAGTCAACGCCACCAACCTCCCAAATTTCTACGCCAATCTTAACTCTACTTTCCAAGATGTCCGAAGACAATTATCGAACAATAACACATACTTTGCAACCGCAGAGAACATGAGAAATTCAGAGTCAGTTTACGTAATGGGTCAGTGCAGGAACTACATGTCGACGAGAGACTGCGTGGCTTGTTTTGATTTTGCCGATAGGTCAATACGTTACTGCGCTGGTGCCAACGGTGGCCGAGCTGTGCTTGACGGCTGCTTTCTCAGGTGAACATTTTATATTACTTTATTCATATTGTGAATACATAGACTATGAAGCAAGAGCAGCCAATCTGGAAATATCTATGATGATGCAACGAGCGGTTGTACTATACAGCTCTGTATTGCGTTGAATGATTTCCGATTCCTTGGTTTGATTCTATCAAATAGAAGTAAAGTCAACATTCTGTTTTTGTCTCTAATAAAATACCAATTTTTATTCCTCAGAATTGATTACGATTATTTTGTTGAATAAACAATCCATGCTGTTGAATATGATTTTTTTTTCCTAGTCTTACTCAAAATAATATATTTAACTAGATTTGAAAATAGTTTTCCAATGGAGAAACGGAGATATATTTAAGTGGTTTCCAAAAATTTATTCCACTCTTGAATTTCCAAATTTGTTATTTTATACAATTTCTGTTTTTTTATTGTTTTTTTTTTTGGCAATATTATCTAGCAGATATCACAAGCTTTTATTTATCAGCGAAAATGAAAGTATAACATATCAAATAAGAATTAAGCTAGTAACAAGAAAAAAGAACTTCATAGAACCATAATATGGTTTGAAACTTCCATGTTATATGCTTATATAGATGAATTTTTGGGTGTTAATTTCACCTAATCAAGCTTTTAGATAAGATTTCAATGAAGGGCTACAAATAGCTACCACTTATATACAATTGGTGGGGTTGGTATGGAAAAAAGATACCTAATCAAAATCACATTAAAAATCGTCATTTTAATATCATGATTTTCATTTACTGACACTTGAGACCTTACATTTTAAATTTATATCAAAAAATCACCCTTAAATTTTCTTGTAATATCGACTACAACTCTGAAAATAACATTTATTCTTTTGATTAAGGTACGAGAGTAATTCTTTCTACGATCAAACAACATTGCCCGGAAATGTTGGCTTATGTGGTAATCGTACTTCATCAAGACAAAGCGTTTTTGAAACCACAGTGGATGGATTATTATCTAATCTTTCTATCGCCACACCTAAAATACCTGGTTTCTTTGCTGTGGCCACATCACCCGTTAATGGCACCAATACAAGCACTGCGTATGCTATCGCCCAGTGTGTCCCTACTGTAACATCGAAGGGTTGTAGTGATTGCTTACAGGTTGCTTACGCTAATATAAAAAGTTGTGCAACTGATGTTACTGATGGGAGAGGTGTTGATTCTGGGTGTTTTATGAGGTACTCAGCCTCTTCGTTTTTCCCCAACAATACAATTATGGATATCACGCCATTTTTACGAGATGGTAAAGCTTCTGAAAACCCTATGATATATAGTTTTCTTGAAATATTGTATTAGTTTTGAAAATAAGGAACTCAATATCAAGTGAATCAACATGCTCTCTTATAATATTTCCATTTTCAGGAGGTTCAAGCAACAAGGGAGCCATTATCGGAGGTGTGGTTGGAGGTGTAGTTGGTTTGATTATCTTGTTAATAATACTTATACTTTTGTGGTATCGTCGATCCAAGAAAAGAACATCCCCAGGAAGTATGAATTGTCGATTTAATTCTAAACAATTTTATTAAATTTGATCAGTAATAGATTTTAAACTGACATTATTTAATTTCCAAACTAGCAGGTAACTTACATGGGGCAACAGAATTGCAAGGCCCAATGGCGTATAGCTACAATGATCTCAAAAGAGCTACCAAAGATTTTAGGGAGGATAATAAACTTGGAGAAGGAGGCTTTGGAGATGTGTATAAGGTACTTTAACTCATTTTAACATACTTTTTTTCTTTGGTTCATTAATTATTGTGTGTTACATTATGTAGGGAATCGTGAAGGGTGGAAACATTGTTGCAGTGAAGAAACTAGCCATAGGTTCCAATAATGCAAAAGACAATTTTGAGAGTGAAGTACGGGTTATTAGTAATGTTCATCACCGAAATCTTATCCGTCTTCTAGGATGTTGTAGCAAAGGACCAGAATTACTTCTAGTTCTTGAGTACATGGCAAATGGAAGTCTAGAAAAATACCTATACGGTAATTAAATCGGTATTTACTAATGATTAGAAAGTATATAAATAAGTGAACTTCTATTTAATTTCTTCTCTTCACTCCTTTTGTGATATAGGTGACAAAAAAGGGAACCTTAGCTGGAAACAACGTTATGATATTATTTTTGGCACAGCTAGGGGTCTAGCATATCTACACGAACAATACCATGTAACCATCATTCATAGAGACATAAAACCAAGCAACATTTTACTCGACAACGATTTTCAGCCCAAAATTGCTGATTTTGGATTGGCAAGGCTTCTACCAGAAGACCAGACACATATTAGCACAAGATTTGCTGGAACTTTGTAAGTAATTAATATGATATATTTAAAAATACGTCTTTCGTATAGTTTAAGGAATTGAAGAGGAGAATATTAATTAATAACAAATTGTTAATTTACTTATAGGGGCTATACAGCACCAGAGTATGCAATTCACGGACAGTTGTCAGAGAAGGTTGACACCTACAGCTTTGGTATAGTGGTTCTTGAGATTATTAGCGGAAAAAGATGCACAGATGTCCCAAATGAATCAGCTGGAGAACAGTACCTTCTAGAACACGTAAGCTTGAAGCTATTTAACTTAAGTTTACTTAACTTATCAAGATAATGATTTAACTAGTAACTCGAGTTAATGTATGATAACAGGCTTGGAATCTGTATGAAACTCGCATGCACTTGAAGTTGGTTGATGAGACATTAGACCCAAGTGAATATAGAGAAGAAGAAATAAAGAAAGTCATAGAAATAGCACTAATGTGCACTCAGTCACCGGTTTCTGTAAGGCCAACCATGTCTGAAGTGGTGATGCTTCTAAGTGATCGATCACGGGTGCAAAACCCACCAAGTAGACAAAATGTGAATTTTACCGATATAAGGATACAAGTTGAAAACTCCACATCCACTACTTTGTCCATGAGCAATGCTGATGCCACGATTACCGAATTAACAGGACGTTAATTTTATTACTGATGTGGCAATATGGATCCAGAAGTAGTATGAAGTTTACCTTGAGATTTAAGTGTATGCGTTCATTGCTAGTACTCTAATTTTCATTTAGGAATGGAAACGCAAATGTGTAGAATCTGCGAACATATGTAAAATTTGATCATGCTATGATCTTTCGTATGCTTTGATTCCTGTAAACGCATATCAATAAACTGTTATGGAGTTTTTTCTTCCTTGGTTCGGCGTATTCCATAAGTTAATTAAGTCTATCATCAAAAGGAGATATTGATGTGATTTTTCATGCACTTATACTTCAAACTTGACATTTAAATGTTTTAATTTTGATTGAATTACATGAATGGTTTTTGCATGTGATATAGTAAAACTACAATGTTAATCCAACTTTGCATTTCATTTCCATGAACAGTAATTTCGGTTTGATGCGATTTTTATCCTCAGTTGTTAAATATAACCATCGTCATAATATATATATATATATATATATATATATATATATATATATATATATATATATATATATATATATATATATATATATATATATAAGTTCATGTGAGACCGTCTAATTTTGTGAGACCGTGAGATGCATTTTATTATTATTATTATTTTTTTTAATTTTTCCATTTATTTTGAATTTTAAAATTATTTTTTTTGAATATGTACAATGTGATATTCTATTAGAACATTTCACGTATTTGTTAAAAAAAACAAGATTTTTTTTTAATTTTTTAGTTAATTCAAGTTCCGAAAATAATATTAATTTTTTTTTTTAGATTTTTCCATTTATTTTGCATTTTAAAATTGTTATTTAGAATATGTCAGTTTAATATTCTATTAGAATATTTCACATATTTTTTAAAAAAAAAAAACAGGGTTTTTTTTATTATTTTTATTATTTGTTTTTTTTTTAGTTAATTCAAGTTCCGAAAATAATATTTAAAAAAAAAATTGGATTTTTGCATTTTAAAAATATTTTTAGATTTGGTCTCACGGTTTCACAAATGAACCTGAGCATATATATATATATATATATATATATATATATATATATATATATATATATA